>NC_090024.1:159632777-160872360 GCF_037176765.1 Anolis sagrei
GTGTTCTATTTACAGGGGGGCCTTCAGCACAACCATATAACCCAGAATATCAGGGCAGAAAATCCCACAATATCTCCTTTGAATTATTTTATAACCTGCAATTAAGCAATGATGATAAGAATAAGAACAATCATCTGAGTACATGCAAAATGTCAGTTTCACACTAGCCACCTGCATTTCTAATAAGGGCTCAAAAGACAACAATGCCCAAACAAGTTTGAATCTAGGCATTCAGCTGGCCTTGGAAAAGAAATACTGAATGGAAGATGTTATGATGAGTGTTATTCAGTAACTTTCTACTTCCTACATGTTGTTCTGTTTGATATATGAAGGGCGAATGTATCATTGATTGACAGCTTAAGAGAAAGACCACTTATCAGAGGAAAACATTTGGGAACAGAAAGCATGGCTCTAGGTTTTCTTTTCAACAACCTGAACAATTTTGATGGAAAATGTGGTCTATTTACAGGGGGGCCTTCAACACAACCATATAACCCAGAATATCAAGGCAGAAAAATCCCACAAAATCTCCTTTGAACTGGGTTTTCTGAGTCCACACTCAGATAATGTGGGATTTTCTGCCTTTATATTCTGGGATATAGGGCTGTGTGGAAGGGCCCTCAGATAATCCAGTTCAAAGCAGATATTGTGGGATGTTCTGCTGTGATATTCTGGGTTATATGGCTGTGTGGAAGGGCCCTGGGTTACCTGAGCCCACACTGGCATATATTCCATATATAAAGCAGAAAATGTGGGGTTTTATTGAGCTATGTGGAAGGGGCCAGAAGAGTTATTTGCCCTTTCCCCCATAGCATACTGCGGGAATTGTAGTTTAATGGAGGGATACAACAGGTCGTCTTCTCTACCTTCATATTTGTCCCACACACTGCTGGGTTTACTTTTTCTTCCCTACCCCTGCATGTTTTATATGTAATAAAACATTTTTAAAAGATTACCTGAAACAAAGTATGTTGAAAGAGAACATAGTAACCTGTATGAAGAGGTACATTGATAAAATACCATCTTCTTACTGTCTTTTGACATAGTATAAAGGAGGCATGTGTTGCTGCATTGTAGAGGGAGAGAAAGGGGTTGTTGTGGAACTTCTTTTCATGTATTACCTTGCCAGTTCAGATATTTTCCTTAATAAATAGTTGGGACCGTCCTTTTGTACTGCAGAGCAAGGTTTGATATACAGGATGGTTAAAATCACCACTGCAGCTTGCAGTAGTGCAGGGGCAGCAGTTCTGCTGCAAAAAAAATCAATCTGCAGAATACACTGCAGAACAGCAGATTCTCAACATCACCCCCCCCCCCCCCCCCAATGAAACTGAGTGCAGGCACCATGGAGCAGATTTTAGCATTATTTTTAGATACTTGCAACTGCTTCTGTTTTAACAGGACACATGCCAAATTTAATAGAATGCAAACTTACATTATATATTTTTGTGTGAAAGACAGCTCTGTTGGGAAAAGCAAACAGGAATAACTGGACAGTAGTCCTCAGAAAAAATCGAAAGGTGTCTAGGGGCTCCTAGTCTTTAAGACTTAAGATTCTATATCTAAGTTGTTGATTCATCATCACTGATTTGTACTGCACTTTTGTTTTGGATATAGTAAGGAACGGGAAGACAGCATTAGATGATAGAATTACTTTATTTCAACACGTCTGTATATGCTGTGAGGAGATAAATTTGCTGAAGAAAATTTTGTATGATTGTTTCAAGAATCCTAAGTAACTATGAATAGAGAACATTTTCAGATGCTCTCATCCTGAATCGTAATGTCCACCCACCCATTCTGTGAGAAGATATGGACTACAAACAGATGGAAAGATAAATGACATTTGCTTAAAAAATGAAGGAGAAATGTCAGGAAAAGCAGAAGCTGTTTTTCTTAATGTTACACAGATTGTGTTGTTGAGTGTTTTAAGGACTGCATTGGATATATAGCATGACCCACGTATCTGTGGTTTAATTTATCCACATTTAACATAATATGTATTCTAGACATTTTCTAGATCTTCCAGTGTGACATTATGGTATTCTTGGGCCAGATGTCTTGGGGTTAGGTACTATCTGTGGTTTCACCGATCCACGCAAGGCAGGGAATGTATCCCCTGCAGATACAAAGTGTCACACTAATTTCATCTGTGAAAGTACCAAAGTCTAAACCTCTTTCTTGGAATGTTACTAAATACCATCTAGAAATTATAACTTTGTAGAGATAGTGTTTGTGTATCATGTAGATGCACAGTTCATTGATAACTACCAAAAAATCATACACAATATTGTAGAGAATAAATATCACATAAATGCAGTGGTCTTGCTAGAGTATCATTGAAGGGTCTATCTCTGAACGTATCTGTCCTTATGAACCATCTAAGAACTTAAGATCGTCTGGGGAGGCCTTGCTCTCGATCCCATCTTCTTCGCAGGAGCATCTGGTGGGGGCGAGAGACAGGGCCTTCTCAGTGGTGGCCCCTCGGCTGTGGAACTCTCTCTCTAGGAATATTAGATCGGCCCCCTCCCTCCTGACTTTCCGAGAAAAAGTAAAAACCTGGCTCCTTGAACAAGCTTTTGGCAATGCAGCGTAATAGATAAATATGGAACTATGAAAGAGTGAACATGGAACGGCTAGACAATGCTACTGGAAAAATACGTTTAGTAGGAAGACACTGGTGATTATATGTTTTTAATGGTTTTTTTGTATGGATTTTTATAATGTCCTAAATGTTTTTTTAATTGTATTTTATGACTGTTGTGGCATCAAATTGCTACCAATTTGAAAGCTGCCTTGAGTCTCCTTTGGGCTGAGAAAAGCAGGATAGAAATACTGTTAAAACACACACACACACACACACACAGGCGTGGATCAGCTTGATGTAGTGGTTTGAGTTTTGGACAGTGACTCTGAAGACCAGTGTTTGAAGTTGTACTTAGCCATGGAAACTCACTGGGCAGTCTTTGACAAGTCACATTCTCCAGCAGCAGAGAAAGACTGAGGCAAAATCCCTCTGAACAAGTCTTACAAGGAAAACCCCAAAATAGGTTTATCATAGTTTTACCATAAGTCAGAAATGATTTAAAGGCACACAAAAACAAATCCAGAAGCAGGACATTAGCATTGCACTCTTTTAGTTACGTTCCACATCAGTGATATAAGAAGTAATATATAGCCCTCATGATTAGTACTGACTGATGGCCTTATTCTCCATGATATTTGTCCAGCCTTCTCCTAAAGCTGTCCAAGTTGATACTGCATCTTGTGCATTCCCTGGGTCTATGTGTTGTCGCACATTTGTTCTTTGGGTCTTTACAACTTCCACAGTGGAGTAAGACACAAGGAATTTGTCTTTTTCAACTTCATATTTTCTTCTAAGATTTCTATATTGACTGCCTCCCTAGCAGTTAACAGTGTCTAATGTATTTTAAGATTTTAAAAGAATTGTTGGGATGTGATAACTATCATTGCCAAAGTTATTGTACATTGCTATTTATTTTGAATACTTTGCCAAGCAAAATGTATCCTTATACAGTGGCTCACACAAAATCATTAACAAACACCCTCTTGTTATTGAAGTGAGTACTATATATACCATTGTTTGTTGATGCAGGGGGACCAGAAGTATTTCTCATTGAGTACTACCTAGGTCAGTGGTTCTCAACCTGTGGGTCCCCAGGTGTTTTGGCCAACAACTCCCAGAAATCCCAGCCAGTTTGCCAGCTGTTAGGATTTCTGGGAGCTGAAGGCCAAAATATCAGGGGACCCACTGGTTGAGAACCACAGATCTAGGTTTATAACAGGGTATGATGAAAACTTGTTTACAGGGAGATTTGCACATTAATTTGTTGAAATTCATAAAACTCTTTAAAGTGGTCTTAACATGCAGTCTGAAGGTTTATATGCTATAATGTGTGTCCAGCCAGTGTGCCATATTCCTTAAGAGCAGATATTATTCCAATATTTGGCTGAAATATTGTTCTCATTGGCCCTGATCATAGTCCACTCTGGCTGTTACTGAAGGATACTGGAACCCTAGAACATCTGAATCATTTATATCTCACCCCAAATGATTGGTTTTAGATTTGGGAATCTGATTTAAATCCTACTTAACCATCTTAAGTAAATTATTTTCAAGCTGACTGACCCAATCTTGTTGTAAGGAAAATTCTGTCTTTTTCTGGGAAGAATAATAGGCATGAATTTTGATGCTCAATCGCTTTCTTTCTCCAGCTGTTGCATTCAGGCAAAATGATGTTCTCGCATCACTAAACAAACCTTATATCTCATATAATTCTTTCTTTTCTTCTCCAGTGCAGCTGCAAGGAATAGATTCGAAAATTTTGCTGCTTTTTAAATTTAACTGCAACTACTTAGTATTTTTCCTAAACTTTAAGCTAATCATTATGGTCTATTGAAATAAGTCATAAACTGTCCTTTAAGGTCAGTCTATTTTAGTCAATTGTAGTTAAGGAACTTCAGTTTAAGGTTTCAGCTGCATCACTAAACTGTGTAATCAAAGTGAAAGTGTCTAATGTCCTCACACTTGTAGTTGAAAAAAGTTGGAAAGGACTGACTGATCCCAAGCTTATCTAGACTCATTGCCATAATATTTAGCAATAATTTCATGTCACATCTGAACACAGACAATGTCTCTCTTACTTAGCTATGCTGTGTTCATTGTGGTGATGAATAATATTGGAGTACTTTTGAGAATTGCTCTTAAGATTAGTGAACCTAACCTAAGTAAATGAGGGTTTGAAAGTTAGTCTTGACTGATGATTCTTTTAGTGGTGAATTCTGTTTCTCCAGATCTTGAAAACTAAAAATATGAGCACGGTTAGTCCACAAGAGTAGGGCTCACCCCCATCCTCAGTGGAATAGAGAACTACTGGGTCAAGAGCAAGGGTTGTAGTGTATTGGTTAAATACATTACAGTTCATTATAGTACAGATTATTTGGGGGTTTTGACATTAAATATGAGTTGTTACATCTTCTCTTGGGTCTGATATCTACACTTAGATGTACAATTGTATTGTTTAAATAATGAAGCAAGGTTCTTATTCTCCTTTGCTAAAAAATTCTTACAAATATTTACACAGTTTTCAGGAATACTTTTAAATTGCTGAATTTTGATTTTTTTTATTTGAATTTGAATGTTGATTCTTGAAATCTTTCCTTTTAATATTTGGAATTGACCCATTTAAGTTCTAGTAAATATGATTTGGATATCAATGATTTTCAATTCCTAACATCTGGTAAAACTGGCTGGGATTTCTGAGAGTTGAAGTCCAAAAAACCTGGAGGACCAAAGGTTGGGAACAAATGTAGCGTTTAATTATTTTCGGCCTTTGTCTTAATTTAAAATATTTATCAGAGTCCTAGATTCTGTGATATGAAACAAATTTGTAAAGTAAACTGTTGATCTATTTAGAGAAGTCTCAATTTACATTTTCGTGTGTGGTCAAAAGTACTTTATAGGCACAAAAGTACTTTATAGGCCACCTTTTATTGTTTTGCTTTTATAAACAATTTAAATTACATAATTTGGTTTTAAATGTTGGTTCTTCTAGTTACCCCTCTGAGTACAATCATTCTGTTTCTTTTCAAGATGTAGATAATACCTGGGCCTGAAAGCAACTCCTCTTAAAATGTCAGCTCTAAGCAATGATTGCTCACATTTGGAGTCTGTTGGTGAAATCACTAAAGAAGACTTAATACAAAAATCTCATGTGAGTCTTAATTGATTAGATTATTAATTTCTTAATTATTTTTAATTAAAGGACAACTCCTGTCATCTATTTTAGTGCAAGTGTTCTAAAAGGCAGATGCTTGTCTTCTTAAATGGATGAAACCATTGCTTTTTCAATCTTGAGATGTGGAGATTATTTATTTTCTACATCTATTCCTGTATCTTGAGTAAATTGTATTTAATGTAAGATTTTTATGCAGTTACTGTTTTTATTTTTAATTTGAGGCAGGGAATTTAATATTGCTTTTAAATGTTCTACTTTTGAGCAGCAGTCCTATACAGGTAGTCCCCAAGTTGCGAACAAGATACGTTCTGTAG
The DNA here is from genome assembly GCF_037176765.1 of Anolis sagrei. Classification (NCBI taxonomy): domain Eukaryota; kingdom Metazoa; phylum Chordata; class Lepidosauria; order Squamata; family Anolidae; genus Anolis; species Anolis sagrei. The sequence continues at coordinate 159,638,851 of NC_090024.1, forward strand.
GTTTGTTCTTAAGTTGAATTTGTATGAAAGTTGGAACAGGCACATTTTTAAAGTGTAACTCCAGATACACACATACACACATGAGCTTTGGATAGCATAGGGAAGGGTTCACACCCCTGTAGTGTCCATTTTGCTGTCTGTGCCCCAATTCAGAGATTTCACCTCACTTTCTGTTTCTGTGATAATTGTATTTTGGAAAAAAATGGTTTGTTTTGGAAAGACGAATTGGAGATAAGCTTCAGTGGAGACACCTTTTCCCCATGGTCACTCTTTCTGGAGGGAATTCCTCTTCTTAGGGGTAGATTTATCTCATTTCCTGTTGTCTCACCCCCGTTTTTAAGTATGAGTTGATTATAAGTTGGATGTTTGTAACTCGAGGACTGCCTGTATATACTTTACTAGAAATAAATTCTATTACATTCAGTAAGTTATTTATTTATTTATTTATAGATACATATAGCTATGCATTTCTTAGTATATATTATATAGATATGCATTGTTCAATCTAGAATATGAAATAAAAATTGCACTCTGCAGTATAAGTTTTTATTAGATATAATGAAAGAAGAAACTGCATAGGACCTCCATGGACTACTAGAACCAAAATATAGAACAGTAATGGATTTCATGGAATAGAGTTCATGTATGTGTTTTCCCTCCAATTAAGGGCAAATTATTATCTAATTAGCAAGTTACAAAATATTTAATTCTCCCAAGAATAATAATAATGTGTGGCTATTGTCTGCCTTTCTTACACTTTGTTTCACATTAATTTTATTAATTGCATAATTCTCTACCATTATTATTAGGGCACTTGCCAGGACTGTAAAATAAAAGGACCCAATCTTTGGGCATGTTTAGAGGTAAGCTGAATTTCAAGAAATCACTGTTAAATTCACTTTTATATTCACATCTAGCATGCTAGCAGTATTAAGTTAGCAACGCTTAAGTGGATGAAAATAATTCATAAATAATTTGGGAGAAAGTCATTTGCATTTGCCTTAATATTTCTTAATATTAGATGTTTTTGCTTTGGTGGTCATTAAAAGTTCAATGTTCTTTATTATGATAAAGGTTGCAAAATATAAGAGTATATTATGTTCAAGTGATTGTATCAATACATTCCTTTTACATATGCATAAAATAAAACATTTTAAGTGTTACTTAAAAATAACAATTGATGCATAATAGATTTAGGGATGCCCCTCTCTATGTAAGAATGAAATAAGGAACTTATAAAATCTTTGACTTGTTGAATTGAATGTCTTATTGTGCTTCTTTTAATAAATGCATAGCTCTTGATTGTAATATAAGCTCTATAATGGTACAAGTGTTCAGAGGTGCTTGAGGTCATCAGTATTGCCACGTCTAGCATTGTTCCTAAGATTGTGCTTACAGCTTTTACCATAATATCTAATATGCAAGCATCCGAAGAAGATACTTAGTTGTGATTTAAAATAATGCTGAAAAAGTACGTTGCAGAGCCATTGAAATCAGTTTTCATTTTGTTGGCTTTCAGAATAGCTTTTACCCTTGAACCAGAATTAAAAAGCACTATAGTGTTCCTTTCAACTGGAAACCTCTTATGGCACTACATAGTTCCCTTTCATTTTTAGAAGCTTTCAGCTGAATCTGGATAACTCTAATTAAGCTAAGAATATAAACATCTTCGACATGTGTGGGGAACTTGTTGAAGACTGAACTGCTTAAGATATAATGTGTTACAGCTTGTTAATAATTATTTTGCTTTGTCTGACAGAATCGATGCTCATATGTTGGTTGTGGAGAATCTCATATAGATCACAGCACCATACATTCTCAGGTATTTGTGTGTGTCTGTCTAAATTTTAGCATTATATTGTCAAAACTTCTGAAAATTTTCTAGTGTGCTGGGAGAACGTTCATTACTATGTTTTTATACTGCTGATTTATTAATATAGATGATAAAAAGGGGATAGGTTGAAATTAGAATTTGTATTTCAACTGTGTATGAATAGTTCCTGTTTATATTCAGAGCCTGTAATGACTAAATCTTAACACATAGTTATAGTATTAATTGTGTTGGGAATTTCTTTAATAACTTGGTCATCTTGTTTATTGGTAAATGATATAGTGTGATCCAATGGTGGTAAATGTGCACTAATCTCCATAATGTGCAACAAAACACATTTATTTAAAGCGGTATTGTGAGAGGCTTTATTTATTTATTTACAGTATTTATATTCCATTTTTCTCACCCTGCAGGGGACTCAGGGCAAATTACAATGCACATATACATTTATTTATTTATTTATTTATTTATTATTTACCTTACATGGCAAACATTCAGTGCCATTTATACCTACAACATATATAGACAGACACAGAGGCAATTTAGCATTCCAGCTTTTCTGGCTTCATGAGGGTATGCTCGATTCCAGCCACAGGGGGAGCTGCCACTTCACTGTCTGCTTGTGACACCGAGTCCTTTGATTGAGTACTTCTTCATACTTCTGCATGCTGCTGGAAGGTTTTATGCCATCATAAATTAGTTAAATTAGCCTCCCCGCATAAAGCGGTACCTAAATTTCCTACTTGACAAATGCAACAGTCTTTCAGGCTGCATAGGTCAACAGCAAACTAGATTATTAATGGTCAGGAGTTTACTCTGACCTGGGCTGGCTTCAAACTCATGACCTCTTGGTCAGTAGTGATTTAATGCAACTGGCTACTAACTAGCTGCGCCACAGCCCAGCTCATTACATTCAAAGTAAGAGGTTGTGTAAAATCTTTACCAAGATTGTTTGGGAGATTATTTGAGAATTGTACTTCCTTGCACCAAAGATGTTATAATGCAGAAAGCTGATGTAAGGAGGAGGTGTATGATTGCAAAACACTATTAAAAGTATAACTAGCACAACCACATTCTTTTGTGGCTCTATTTTTAAGATAGGAAGTAGACTTCTTGTAGCAAAAGAAACAAAAATTAATGACACTGATCTGGGCATGAAATCTTTTGAAATAAGATATCAGTAACCTACAAGTATAATTAGCATGTTCTCATGTTTATAGTTGAGTTACCTTTTATTGTATTGTATAGGGTCAAATAATGCAAGACGCTTTATGATCTACTTTCTTTTTCATCAAACTCCCAACTTTTTCAGAAGCAAAAATTCCTTGAACAGGTTATTAATACTATTGGAAGATTAGATAAAGTACCTAACCAATTCCTTTCTGTGTTCAAAACACGTGATCCAAAGCATTATTGATGTAATTCTTGAGCTGATATTAGTAAAGTAGTTTAACATACTATGTAAGATTAAAATAAAAGAGTAAAAAACCCTAGTGTTTTCATAATTCTCAAGCAAAGCCAAAATAACTGGAACCTGCAAAGAAATAAATTTATGTCACACTGACCTAGAGATATGGAAAAGTGTATTGTGTTTACACAAAAAACAAACCCCTAAAAATCTTCTCTCCTGGAGTGCAGATTAAAAAATCAAGGATTTCATTCTTCTTTCCTATCATAGTTCTTGTTCTGCGCTTGAGAGAGAAGTAAAATGTTGTTTTGGAAAATCCCATTTCTTTTTCACCCACCATCTGAGTGAGATTAGAAAGAAGGATGCATATATGTGAGCGCATCTGCGCAACACACACACACACACACACACACACAGAAAATGAAGGAAATATAAGTCTTTATATGAGCTATAAATTAGACCCACTCTACCACTCATTGCAATCAACAATACTGCACAAGGACAATTCTCTCTGATAAACATAGACAGATCAATTGATTTCCTCAGAGCCCTGTTCTGCCACCAAAGATACTCAAACAAGTCAACAGACAATGGTGCCTTTTAGCAGTTATGACATTTCCCCTAGTTCTGAAGAGCTGCTAGGCCAGTGCATGGGTTTCCTGTATTTTATTTGAATCTAGAGAATCTCACATAGGGAGAAAACATTTGAGCTGCATGTATTCAGATATAGGAAGGAAACATAACATTGACTTGTATGCTTTCACCTGCTGTTGTATAATGACACATCTGCAGTTCTGTTGCTTTCTAATCTTATCCATTCATCTTGTCCTGATTACTTACAACCAGACTTAAGGTGAGGGTATAGGAGAGCTGCCAGAAGCAGACAGTCCAAATCATTTTACACCCAAACGAGTACAAATCATTTTACACAAAGCCTCCTCTGCAATGGAAGTTGGAATGTGTATGTTGCAAATTTAGTTTGTGCTGTGTTCAACTTGTTTTCCATAACATGCATACTTGACAACAGAAGTCCATGTAAATAATGACTTCCATGTCCTCTAGCTCCAGCCCATGGCAGTAAATGATAATTGCTCAATCTACACAGGTCACATCTGGATGTTACCTGCAAAAATTTTATCTGAAATACGAGATGCAACACAGCATCCGTCTTATCTGCGTATGAGATTATCTGCTGTTTTTACTGCTTTTCTAGTTATAATTTTGGGAAGAGTATTCAAAATGTAATAGTTACCCTAATATCAATGATTAAAAGCCTTACCTTCTGTATTGGTTATTCTTACAAATTAAAAAAATGATTTTGTTACTTTTCTTATGTTCACTGATCTTTTTTTCTTTTTTTTTAAAGGAAACAAAGCACTGTCTGACAGTTAATCTTACGACGTTACGTGTCTGGTGTTATGCATGCAGCAAAGAAGTGTTTCTTGATAGAAAACTGAGATCCCATTCTTCGCTGCAAAATGTACGGCTGTCTCACCAAACTCCGGACATCATCATGCAGGTAAGTAGGCAAATAATTCATTTAGGATTTTATATGAAAATAGCTTTGTAATTGGTTTTCTTTCTGTTTCCATAGAGTTTGTAAAATGTTTTGGGAAAAATTTTATTCAAGTGTTTATACTTTCTATACAAAAGTATTCAGATGAACACTTATAAGAAAAGTTTATGAAAAATGTGAAAATTCACACAGGTATTCAGTTATAAGCTCCTAATAATGTTATTTCCCATGTTTTATATTACTTACGTTATATGCGCAATAGTCGTCTAAGGTTCACATATGTTGCGTTAATGTTGTTTTAAATTGTTGTTGTTCAGGCATAGAATAATGCCACTTATATAAGCCACCTTGAGTCCCCTTCGGGGTGAGAAGGGTGGGATTTAAATGTTGTAAATAAATAAATGATAAATTATGTTATATATTTTCTCTACTCAGAATTGTGCATGTATTTGTAATATGGGAATTAATTTCTGTTTGCCTACTGGGATGATGGGAGCTCTAGTGCAACACTTCTGAAAGTTGGGGAACTCTAGACAAGTCTGTCTATGAAGTAACAGCTACTTTTATACTGAGAAAGCTTGTTATATGAGTTCAAAAACTCATAGCATTATCTACACTACCATATAACACAGTCAGTGTATATTCATATAATGTAGTTGAACTGTATTATATGAGTGTACACTGCATTATATGTCAGTGTAGATGGCGGTTTCAGGCAAAAGCTTACGTTTGGTTTGATCAAGAAGACAACAATTGCTTACATCCAAAGGTAGGTATCTATTGCAAAATGAAAAAAATATTTTGAGTGCACGTGGCAGCATGGATCCGTAACTTCTGCTGCCTTGTTTGACCTCTTGCCAATTGGAAAGCATTCAGTGTCTCTGTATTGTGTTCTGGCAGTAGTTTTTTGTCCTGGATACAGGTTGCTTGTTGGGACAATGAAATGTTATGGCACACCCGATTTTTCATTATCTACACAATCAAAGGCTTTGTTGCAATTTATAAAGCACAGGCTGATCTTCTCCTGAAGGGAGGAACCGGGAACTCCTTCCTTTTCCTTGCCTGCCTACTGGCTTGCTGCCTAGGGAGAGGTAGGCAGTGAACAAGTGGGCAGGTGGAGAAAGGGACAATTCGGCAGGAGGAGAAAGGAAGAGAGTAACCAGAAGGGCCTTCCTTTCTCTGGCTGCTTCATTGCTCAGAACAGGGCACCCCTTCCTTTCTCTGCTTAGCTGCTCACTTAGCAGGAGAGGAAGACAGTGAGCAATTGGACAGGCCAAGAAAGGAAGAGAAGCACTGGGTGGCCTTTCTCCACCTTCCCTTGACCTTCTTCACTAGGTGGGGATGCAGGGGGGAAGGCAGCAAGCAAATGGGCAGGTATAGAAAGGAAGGGGCTCCCGATTCCTCACATCCTTTATCTGTTTGACCATTTCTTTCCTCCACCCGAGCACCATGAAAAGCTATGGGCAGGCAAAGAAAGGAAGGGAGGAACTAGGCACCCAAGTAGAGGACAGCTGCAAGGAAATGGTTAGGTGGGCAGAAAAAGGCAAGGAGGAAGCCGGTGGCTGGACATCTTGCCATAAAGAAAAGGCCCTGGCAGAGCAACAGCTGCTGCTGTAGGACATACTGTCTCTATTCCATCTGGCCAGCTTTGCCTTAGTATGCCCACCTGCTGCCTCATTCTATGTCCTACGACATTTTTCTTAGGGATTTACAAGCCTCATCGCACATTCTTGATCTCCCTCAGTCTCACAAGGCTTACAGTCCTTGTTAAAAATGGCATAGGGCAGCAGCAGAGATAGCTGTAATTAATTTGTGAAAACGAAACCTGTAAAAGTGAAGGGCCAACTGTATATCAAAAATATTATGTAAATGTGCACTTGTAATGCACTTTTCAGTGTGCATCAGTTGCAGCATTACGTTTGGTGTTCCAACAAAGAAAGGAAGGAGATTACTGATTACTATTCAGCAGCTGGTTGACCTTTCAATATGCAATCTATACTGCTTCGTATGTATTGTTTTAAGACCAAATTATTATACAGGTTGAGTATCTCTTTCCAGAGATCCTTGAGATCAGAGGTGTTTTGAATTTTAGAATATTTGTATGAATGAAATGAGAATCCTCAGATACTTTATTCTCGTCACCATCTCCCCGAAGGGACTCGTGGTGTCTTAGAGACGGCACGAAGTGCCTAAAAACAAACATAAAAGTGAACACAATAGAATACAATGAAATAAAACACATTCATGTATAAAAATATAATTTCAAACTCAATCAAGCTGGGATCCTCTAACTGTGGAAGCAAATTACTGGCACCATGGCCGGGCTGTAAACATTTGAATAAAATAACTGCCAGCTGCTCTAATGGACAAAGGGCATGGGATAAAGTGCAGGATGTGCAACTAATACGTAAGACAACTAGAGGCTAAATATTCTCAAAGGCTTGATTGAAGAGCCATGTCTTCAAATCCCTACAAAAGGAAGACAGTGTGGGGCCTGTCTAATCCCTCTGGGGAGGGAGTTCAAAATTCATTTATGTTTCATAAACACCTTATACACATAGCCTGAAGGTATTTTTTTAATTGTATTGTTCATGAAACAAATTTTCATACATTGTACCATCAGAAAGGCTATTTGACCGATCGCATCTCCTCTTACAAACTAGCCCGGGCACTTTGGTCATTGGAGAAGCCTTCTCTTGGTCCCACCCCCATCTCAAGCTCGGCTGGTGGGACCAAGAGAGAGGACTTTCTCCATGGTTGTCCCCCACCTCTGGAACTCCCTCTCTAACGAAATAAAGCTGACCCCCTCCCTCCTCTCTTTTAAAAAACAACTGAAGACCTACTTCTGCTAACTTGTATATGGAGAGGAGGAGGAATAGATGGTTGAGAGATCACTGTCAGACCTCTGGTTGAGAACTTTTTGTATCTGGGCTTTCCTGCTCCATACCAGCTCAATGACCTCATAAACAACCCATATCGTTTTGCGAACCCTTGCTGGCTGTTGTATACTGATGTGGGTGTTTTGTTTAGATTTATATTATTATAGAATTTTGTCTGATCATGTGTAGTTTAATTTATTGATGTCAGGTTTAATTTACTGATGTTAGCTTTTAATGTTACTTTTATATGTGGAGGTTTTCTGGGATTTTATATTAGTATCATGTGTTTTATGTAGGCATTTAATGTTTGCTATTGTTATGCTGGAATCCGCACTGTTTGCTATTGTTATGCTGGAATCCCTTGGGGAGATAGGGCGGAATGTAAATAAAGTATTATCATTATCATTATAGAAAGCAACAGTGTCACTATTTTAGCCACTTATATGGACAAGTCGAGATTTTGAAGTGTTTTGGATTTTGGATTTCAGGATAAGAGGTGCTCAACTTGAATTTACATATTCATATATGGAGCGCCTGGTGGTGCAGCTGGCTAAACCGCTGATCTGCTGAACTTGCTGACCGAAATGTCAGTGGTTTGAATCCGGGTAATGGGGTGAGCTCCCAGCTTCTGCTACCCTAGCAGTTTGAAAACATGCAAGTGTAAGCAGGTCAATAGGTACTGCTCCAGCAGGAAGGTAACGGAGCTCCATGCAGTCATGTGGCCACAAAGCCTTGGAGGCATCTAAAGACAACGCTGACTCTTTGGCTTAAAAGCGGAGACGAGCACAACTCCCCAGAGTTGGATACAACTAGACTTAATGTCAGGGGAAACCTTTACCTTTTTATGTTTCTGGCTTTGCTTGTATAGTATGTATTTGGAACCTAAATAAATTTATGTTTTATAGAGGAAGCAAAGACAGTCATATTCACAAATAAGGCTTCTTATGCATTGTTTTTTAATTTTTCCCTGAAGGACATTAGGTTGCCTAGCATCCCAACACTGAAAATTCCTCTGATTGCAACATTTGATGACCTAGATATACAAGTAGATGAAGAAGATGAATTCAAAGCAAGAGGTAATTTAATTAGATAATTCACCTGAATATCAGTCACTGACACAAGTTGCTTCTGTGGTAAATATATTTGTCTTTCTGGTAGTCAGTGCTTTTGCTTTTTCTGATCAGTGTCTTCAAAGTAGTTTTCCAATGCAGTTTGTGTTCCAAAAGTGCTTTGCTCATGTAATCAATATTATATCTGTAATTGGGCTACTTTTAATCTATCACTAAAGCATGTTATGTGAACAGTAAAATTAAACCCAAACATACTTGTTAGTATGCAAGCAAATGCATGTCACCTGCTGAAAACGTACTAAAGAATTCTGTGTGCTTCAGAAGTGCAGACATGTATTTCCCTTCCATGTATTGTACTTTAAATCTAACCTTGTGGTTTGGATCTGAAATAATGGTTCTGACTCTTAGGATTAGTTCTGATTTCCAAGCACTATTTCTGTATTTGTGTGCTCAAATGTGAAAGTGGTGTTGTACCTAATTGTGAAAGAGATGATATTATAGCTTAAGATGAATATCACTCACTAAAAATGTTATGATAGCAGTCATAATTGTTCATCATTAAAGAACTTAACAAAAGTGTCCCTTTGTCTCATGGTAACACTGTAGTTGGAACCTTACTTTACCTCATCAGTACTTATTTTTCATGAAGTCGCATTTCGTAATGCTTTGGTCAGTAGCAACTACTTTACCTTATTGGATTTTATTGTTTATCTAACTGTATAATAGAGGCCGTGGTGGTGTAGTGGGTTAAACCTCTAAGCTGCAGAACTTGCTGATCAGAAGGTCGGCGGTTCAAATCCATATACAGGGTGAGCTCCCATTGTTAGCCCTAGCTTCTGCCAATCTAGCAGTTCAAAAACATTCAAATGTGAGTAGATCAGTAGGTACAGCTTCTGCGAGAAGGTTAACGGCGCTCCATGTAGTTCTGCTGGCCATATGACCTTGGAGGTGTCTACGGACAACACCAGCTCTTTGGCTTAGAAATGGAGATGAACACCCCAGTCATACACGATTAGACTTAATGTCAAGGGGGAACCTTTACCTTAACTGTATAATAAACCTATATCTGTTAAAATTTTACATGATCTACGCCAGACATTTGGATAGTAAAAGTTCACAGAAAAGTTTGAAGTTTCAATGGATCATGGAGGAAGAGGTTCAAGAACTACTAAAGAATTCTGTGCTGTAATATGATTTATTTAGGTAGACTTAATACAAACAATAAGAACAGGTGTGATAGCTTGTAGGACTCCTAAAATAGCTGGGATATAAATATTTTTCTTAGCTTCTTTGTCCAGGAGTGATAATGATAGTCAAAGGAATATGGCGATTTCAACCAAGTATAAGACTACAAATTAATATGAGGATTAGTTTTCCTTGTATGTATCACAATGAATTAATATTTGCTTATTTGGCAATTTCCCCCTTCCTTGCAGGACTGACCGGTTTGAAAAATATTGGGAACACTTGTTACATGAATGCAGCTTTACAAGCTCTTTCAAATTGGTAAGAAAAGCTATTTTTAGGACAGTATTTCAGCTGTCTGAAATTCCAGACCAATTAGCAGTCTAGCCTAGAGTTGAAGATCAGTAACTCTTTAAGAATCCGGTAACAGTAACTGAAACCTTAGCCTTTCTTAACATATACAACATCTTTGCACACACTTTGCCATAGAAGTTGATTGTCTGTTCTTTGGGACTAACAGAAAATTCTGATCAAATGCATGCTAAAATATGTTTCTTCCCAATTCTTCAAACTGCACAAGTCAAATTAAATAGTATGAATATTCTTGGGTTGCTGTGAGTTTTCCATACTGTATGGCCATGTTCCAGAAGCATTGTCTCCTGACATTTCTTCCACATCTATGGCAGGCATCCTCAGAGGTTGAGGGGTCAACCTCTGAGAATGCCTGCCATAGATGTGGGCTAAACTTCAGGAGAGATTGCTTCTGGAACATGACCATACAGCCCGGAAAACTTACAGCAATCCAGTGATTCTGGCCATGAAAGCCTTCGATGACACAATGAATATTCTTTCTATATATCTTCCTATATTTATTTGAGCCTCCCAGTAAGAGCAGGGGTTTTGGTGTTAATGTTTTATGTACTAAAAGAGTCAAATAGTGTCACGACACTTAGGGTAAGTAAGAATTTTTTTGGAACTTTTACAGTATGCTTAATTGTTTTAGTGCAGTTTTCATGAGCAACATGTAAGTTTGTTCACAGTAACAAAGTAGAAGAAAGAGAAAGTGGAGTAATAAGTCTATCACCCCAGCCATAGACTAATAAGGAGTTTACGTTATGAAGAACTACATAACTATGGTGACAACAATATTGACATATTTGGTAGTAGTTCACATTACTATTGCTCTTTTTCTTTATTGCCAGCCCACCATTGACACAGTTTTTCCTTGACTGCGGAAACTTAGCTCGGACTGATAAGAAACCTGCTATATGCAGAAGTTACTACAAGCTCATGACTGAACTTTGGCATAAAAGCAGGTACTGTATTGCTTCCATTCTCTCATGTTATTTGTAAGTCAGCCTCTGGGAAGTTCACTTAAAAGACCAAAAAGTATGACTTCTTGTGAACTTGGCTGAGCTATTAAGTGATATGCTTCAGCTGAAAGTGCCATATTTTGATTGTGTGGTAATTTCTGTATCTTTAGTTTCAAGAAGCAATTTTTAAATACACTAGAGTCTCACTTATCCAGGCTTTGCTCATCCAATGTTCTGTATTATCCAATGTGGTCTGCCTCCCACCCGGATCCACAGCTGTTTTAATACATTGTGATGTTTATAAATACAATCATTACTACATAACCTTACTATGTATAGAATGGCCTTTTCTGTTGGTTTGTTGTAAAACATGGATGTTTTGGTGCTTAATTTGTAAAATTATAATGTAATTTGATGTTTAATAGGCTTTTCCTTAAACCGTCCTTCTTATCCAACATTTTCGCTTATCCAACGTTCTGCCGGCCCGTTTATGTTGGATAAGCGAGACTCTACTATATATATCTGTAAAAGCAGATTGACATGTTTGGTGATTTAAGCTTTCTCTTTGACTGCAATTTTGTGTATACATACCTGGGGAAAAACCATATTGAAATCATTTGGCTGTGTTTCTGTATCAGTGCATATGTTAGAATTTCAGTCTGCAATGTAATGTAGTAATGCTTTTACATGCATATGGCCAAGATGCATGATAAAAAGATCAAATTCAGATCGTTATATCAGGCAAATCTCTATCTAGCCAGCACTCCCTTTCCAGGAATAACTAGAAAGCTACCTCTGGGAGTTCGCTTTATTTTGTTTGAACAGCCTGGTTTGAAGAAGTGTAAGTCTCTCGTCCTAGTCATCTGCTCACATTGGTTTTTACTCCTTTTTGAGCCTACAGAATTGTAATGTACAAGAGAGAAGAAGCTTCTAATAGACAAAAGGAGGTATTACTCAATCCGTTTACCTCACCAAATGTCTAATTAGATTCAGAAATAGTTGCAGTATTTAGAGACAGAGTCTTTATCCTATAATAATGATAATAATAATAATAATAATAATAATAAAAATTTATTTCTGCTCCGCCACCATCTCCCCAAAGGGATTCAGGGGTGGATAACAAAATACAGTGAAATGCCACATATAGACAATACATAAATCTAAATTGATAAAACCATAGAGTAACAATCACGCACATACATACTTACAGTGTAAAACAATAAAATTCATAAAATGCAATCATAGCTGCCGATAAAAACAAATTGTTTCCAATTGACACAGCCCAGTGCCGACGTGACGCCAACAGTAAGTCCTTGGACTGATCCTAAAAAACCTACATAAGATCAAAGGCTTGTTTTAAAAGCCATGTTTTTAAACTGGAAGGCTTGAAGTGAGGGGGCTATCCTGATCTCTATAGGGAGGGCATTCCAGACCTGGGGCGCCACCACCGAGAATACCCTCTCTCTTGTCTCCATCAACCATTTTTGAGACGGTGGTGGGACTATATCAATTCCCACTCCGGTTCCTAGGAGATGCGGTCTTGAAGATATGTTGAACTACATATGCAAAAGTTGCAGTCTAGTTAAGCCTCATTGAACTTAGATTTAGTTCGCAATAGACATGATGTAATTTTACTATAATATGATAGGATCTATTGCATGTTGAATAGTAGTAAAGTGAAGCATTCTAAAGAATTTGAATATATTCCCTTAAAATACCTTTTCTTCCAGACCTGGAGCCGTTGTCCCAACAAATTTATTCCAAGGAATCAAAACAGTTAATCCAGCATTTCGAGGCTATTCCCAACAGGTACATTTTTGGTTCCTTCTATAAATGCTGTAGCAGATAAATAATGTGTTTTGGTAGTAACACCTGAAAACTTTCTTCTCACACTCTGAGGACAGAATGACAGAAAACCATGTTGAACCATCTCTTATACGTATTTAATATACCTCTTCTTGAACCCGCAACACTACATATATCCCCCATTTAACTTTGTCCCCTGAGGTTCTGAATACGATTTCCAGGTCACTGTTGGAAAACAATCATCTTCTTGTGTCTTCTCTGAATTACTTTTCTGAATAAAACATACTGTTTTAAATTCCAGGATGCCCAGGAATTTCTGCGTTGTTTAATGGATTTGCTACATGAAGAGTTAAAAGAGCCTGTTGTCACACTAGAGGATACTAGCCCAACAATCGCAGAAGAGAGAGGAGAAGAAGAGAGGAGCCAATCAGATGGAGATTCTGAGTCATGTGACAACACTGACAAAGAAGAAGCCGAATCTTGGTCAAAACCTGTGATAGAGAACCTTTCAGAGGATGCGATGTTAATTGAGGAGGATGAAAGTGTATCAAAAGACCATCAGAATGAGAAATCCTTGTGTACCAAGATGAACCCAGCAGGTTCTATGGAAAACATAGAAAAAGATATAAACAATTTATTTGAAATGGCCGAACTTTTGAATAACCAAGAAACAGTGAAAGTGCAAATACACAGCAGATACTCAGGTGATTATATGACTGCAACTTCAGTGTCACAGCTATTTAACAATTCATCCATGTGTCTTCTCCCTTCCAGCATTCGTTTCCACATACTGCTATAACATGTTGTAACAGGTCTCTAATATAATCCAACAGTTGACTCTTGTATGATGGTATATTTGTGTATTGATTTTGGAATGGAGAATATATGAATTTCAATGTTGTTATGGGGAGCCCCCTGTGGCTCAGCAGGTTAAACTGCTGAGCTGCTGAGCTTGCTGACCGAAAGGTCAATGGTTCGAATCCAGGGAGTGGGGTGAGCTTCTACTATTAGGCCCAGTTTCTGCCAACCTAGCAGTTCAAAAACATGCAAATATGAGCAGATCAGTAGGTATCACTTCGATGGAAAGGTAACAGCGCTCCATGTAGTCATGCTGGCCACATGACCTTGGAGGTGTCCGTGGACAACGTTGGCTCTTTAGCTTAGAAATGGAGATGAGCACCCCCCCCCCCCAGGGTTGGACTTGACTTGATTTAATGTTAAGAGGAAACCTTTACTAATGTTGTTATTCCTGACAGCTTCTGACATCTAATCTCCTCAGCTCTTCCATTGTGTCAGATATTCTTTCTCTCTCAAACCATATCCATTTTCTGCTTTTCTTACTGTTATTTCTCATGTTTTATAGAGAATTATCTTGCACATTCTTAACATCCTTCGTCTTGGCAAACTAGTATTGGCAGCTTCATTGTTGTAATTTTACTTTGATAATACTTGATGAAAATACAAGTACCAAATACTACATTTGTGAAAATTGTAGATCAATTGTACAATAAGGAATTATTTTTTACAGACTATGTCAATGATGTTCATATGAACGATGTGTCAGCACCACAAAGTTATTCTTCGAAGGATGGAAGCAATGCACGACTATCAACCAGCCCCCCTAAGTCAGGTTCCTTCTGGTCTGGACTGGCAACCCCACACAAAAAGGGTATCACATTTTCTAATTTTACTGTTTTTATTTCTGTTCAGGCTAAATAGATTCCTACATTTTTTTAGTATTTCCCTATTCATTTTGATGATTCTGTTCCCTTTCATCTCTTCATAATGGATACTGAATTGAGATGCTTGTTGGTGTTTGCATTTTACTATCATCTAGTGCAGGTGTGTCCCAACTCATTTCAATCAAAGTGCACATCAGCCTTATGCTTGCCTTCAAAGAGATGTTGAATCTTTGGATGGCGAATCCATGGGTACAGAGGGCCAACTATAACTTGTTTACATTATGGCCACCTGTTTAATTTTTACCCTGTTTGGGTCCTCAGATGTTGTTAAATGATAACTCCCTTCACTTTTGATTATGTGCAATGAAGTCTGGGGCAATGGGAATTGCAGCCCAACAACACTTCTGCTCTGAGGCAGGGGAAAGGTCAATGTCAGACATTATATTCAGAAGCCTATGTATCTAAATCCAAACCCTACTATCCGGATTAAACAACAGCCTTCCAGATGTTACTGTATCAAAGCTCCCATTGAGATGCTTGTTGGTGTTTGCATTTTACTATCATCTAGTAAAACTACCATCAGCTCTAGTCACTATGTCTAATGATGAGGAATACAGGAATTATAGTCAAGCATCTGGAGAGCCACAAAAAATGACATGGTGGGCTAGATCTGGCCCCTGGCCTTGAATTAGACACATGCCATCTTGTGGGTGCCATGTTAGCATGCCTCTCAAATACTAAAGCCGTGAGATGGGGCATTAAGAAGTATGTGTCCAGTCCTTATTTTGAGCCTTTTGTGTTTTTGTAACCTTTTTGTCAGCATTATATATTTAAATATACATTAAGGCAGCAATTGAAACCGAGAGCAAGTACACAAGAGAACAAGCGCTAGTATTTTTGAGTGCTGTTTGTGTTAATTCTGTTTTAACTTTTGTATATTTGTATATTTTAAATTCTGTGCTAATGCTTTTATGTCAAGCCGCTTTGTGTCCCCTTGGGGGAAATAAAGCAGGGTATAAGAATTATATAATATAATAATATATAGTATTGTAGTTCTCCTAGTTGATTGATTATCATTGGGAATTTGCATTGTTTTGCAGCTTAATTTAAGTACATTATGGTTTCCCCAAGATTGTGTAATTGTTCAGTAATCTTATTTAATACATTTTTTCCAAAGCGGTTAGCTGGGAAGGTTCTCTGCATTTTCTTTCTCACTTTTATCTTGCTAAATTAGATTTGTTTTTTGGGGGGTTTTATGTGTGTTTGTATGATGGTTTTGCACATTTCACTCCCCTTGCATGGCTTGAATCTTCAGATTTATCCAAAGACAGCCTTGGAAATAAATTACTGATATTGCATCATCTTTTTGCCTTTCGATTCCTACCCAGTTTTTCTTCTTCCCACCCATGTCTCATAGATGTACATAGGCAGTACTTCTGTGGGATCCTCCCATATTTTCCACACTAGATTTACATTTGGGAATGGTATGGCAATGATTGCCTACTAATTTTCATTTTATTTCTTTCTGTTTTTAAAAATATTTAGTTCCAGTTGCACCATCCTCTAAAAAGAAGAAACATAAACAATACAGGAGTGTTATCTCAGACATATTTGATGGAACTATTGTAAGTTCCGTGCAATGTCTGACATGTGATAGGGTAAGTATAGGAAAGAAGCTCTCTTTCTTTCCATTTTTTCCATATGTTTCATGTTCTTCTACCAACTTCATGTTTCCATAATTTATGATTAAGTTGCTTTTCTTGGGAAAAAAGTTTAAAATTAAGTTAACTCCCTTTTTTATAATATCCTAAGCATGCCTGGATTACTATAGCTTGAGTGATCAGACTGGTTTGTTGTGTTGTGTTTGTCACCTAGTAGTGATCCTAGGACAAACAATATACTCAGTTGCAAGTGAGGCTTATGATGTTATTCCTAAAGTCCAATTGATAGAAGAAAGGCAGGATGTAAATGGAGTTAGGTGCCACCTCTATGCAGATGACACACAACTGTATTACTCATTACCACCTAATTCCAAGGAGGCCTCTCAGGTGCTGGACGAGTGCCTGGCCGCTGTGTCTATCTGGATGAGGAGGAACAAGCTGAAGATCAATCCCGACAAGACAGAGGTCCTCCTGGTTGATCGTAAACCTGACCGGGGTATAGGGTGGCAACCTGTGCTGGACGGGGTTACACTCCCCCTGAAGCCGCAGGTCCACAGTTTGGGAGTCCTCTTGGATTCATCGCTTACGCTTGAGGCTCAGGCGTCGGCGGTGTCTGGGAGGGCTTTCGCATAATTAAGACTCGTGCGCCAACTGCGACCATACCTCACGAAGGCTGATCTGGCCGGGGTGGTCCATGCCTTGGTCACCTCCAGATTGGACTACTGCAATGCGCTCTACGTGGGGCTGCCCTTGAAAACGGCTCGGAAGTTCCAACTAGTCCAACGAACAGCGGCCAGGATGTTAACTGGGGCCCTTTACAGAGAGAGGTCAACCCTCCTGTTCAAGGAGCTCCACTGGCTGCCGTTTATTTTCCGAGCCCAATTCAAGGTGCAGGTGCTTACCTACAAAGCCCTGAACGGTTTGGGACCATCCTACCTGCGTGACCGCATCTCCGTCTACAAACCCACGCGTTCATGTCGGTCATCTGGAGAGGCCCTGCTCGTGATCCCGCCTGCGTCGCAAGCACGTCTGGTGGGGACACGAGACAGGGCCTTTTCTGTGGTGGCCCCCCGACTCTGGAACACCCTCCCCAAAGATCTTAGACAGGCCCCTACACTGGCAGTCTTCAGAAAGAACTTGAAGACCTGGCTGTTCCGATGTGCCTTCCCAGAATAGGAAATCTCCAATACCAAGTCCCATTAGCACTTTATTAAAACTAAGATCCCCAGGTTGCATGCTGGTCGCTTCTGTGGTGAGAGAATCTGCCGTCTACGAAGACGTTGCCCAGGGGACGCCCGGATGTCTTGCAATCCTGCGAGGAGGCTTCTCTCATGTCCCCCTGGGGGATCACAACCAGATACAGTGAAGACATCTGCCCTTGCGCTGTGCTACTCTGCTGCTGAGTATGCATGCCCAGTGTGGAACACATCTCACCATACTAAAACAGTGGATGTGGCTCTTAATGAGACATGCTGCATTATCACGGGGTGTCTGCGCCCTACACCACTGGAGAAATTACACTGCTTAGCCGGTATTGCACCACCTGGCATCCGCCGGGAAGTAGCAGCCAATAGTGAAAGGACCAAGGCAGCGACATCTCCAACTCATCCCCTGTTTGGGTATCAGCCAGCACGCCAACGACTTAAATCTAGACCTAGTTTTCTAAGATCTACAGAGACACTCGCTGGAACACCTCGGCAAGCGAGAGTCCAAAAGTGGCAGGCTCAAACCCAGCACCTCAACCAATGGCTGATACCAAATGAGAAACTCCCTCCTGGGCACACAGAAGACTGGGCGACTTGGAAGGCATTGAACAGACTGCGCTCTGGCAGCACGAGATGCAGAGCCAACCTTCAGAAATGGGGCTACAAAGTAGAATCCTCGACATGCGAGTGTGGAGAAGAACAAACCACTGACCACCTGCTGCAATGCAACCTGAGCCCTGCCACATGCACAATGGAGGACCTTCTTGCAGCAACACCGGAAGCACTCCAAGTGGCCAGATACTGGTCAAAGGACATTTAACCAGCTACTAAACCCACAAGTTGTGTATTTTTCTGTTTGTTTGCTTTGTTCTGTTAGACTGGTTGTTCTGACACGACAAATAAAAACAAATAAATAAAACTAAGATTGCTGCACACTGCACACTGCACTTGCCCTATAATCCTACATACCTCCTGTCAAATCAGCACTTTTAATCCTGTACCCATTACTCTGGCCCGGCCAATTTTTATTGTGTCTTAGTGTATTGTTTATTGCTTGTTGTTTATATTGCTTTAATTGTTTTTAATTTGCCTTAGGTTTTGTATTGTTGTATTGTGTGTTGAGGCCTTGGCCTTTGTAAGCCGCATCGAGTCCTTCGGGAGGTGCTAGTGGGGTACAAATAAAGTTTAATAATAATAATAATAATAATAATAATTACATGTAAACTTAAATTCTCAGAATATTTTCAAACTCTTTGGAATCAGTTGAAAATTATGGTTGGCCTAATGTCTTTTTCTTTCACATAGGTGTCAGTTACCCTGGAGACTTTCCAGGATTTATCGTTGCCTATTCCAGGTAAGGAAGACCTTGCTAAGCTCCACTCTGCAAGTCATCAGACATCTCTTGTCAAGGCAGGATCATGTGGTGAAGCATATGCTCCTCAAGGATGGATAGCTTTTTTTGTGGAATATTTCAAAAGGTTGGTTGCTTTACAATACTTCACTGTTTTTATTCATGTTTCTGCTCTACTGGCAGAACATTTGCTGTCTTTTCTATCAATGATGTTTCAGGTTTGTTGTCTCATGTATTCCTAGCTGGTTTTGGGGTCCAACAGTTACCTTACAAGATTGCCTCGCTGCCTTTTTTGCTAGAGATGAACTGAAAGGTAAGAAAATGCCATACTTAGTAAAAAATTAAAAAAAATAGTATATTCTCCTCATTTGACTATTATCTTCCTTTTACTTTGGGTCCCTTATTGGAGAAAAGTTTATTTATTTATTTAGAACATTTATACCCGTCCTTCTCAACCTCCAAAGAGGGACACAGTTGGATCTAAATTAAATACATCAATCAAGTTTTTAATATTTTTCCATTATACTGTAGTAGATATATCAGTTGATAATAAGTATCATACATACTCGATTATAATCTGAGTTTTTCAGCCCTTTTTAAGGCTGAACATGCCCCCCATGACTTATATTAAAGTCAAAGTTATTTATTATTTTACTCTATTGTTGTTATTATTATTATTATTATTATTACATTTCTTATTTTACTCTATTATTATTACATTTACATTATTTTACTCTATTATTATTACATTTATTATTTTACTCTAATTATTACTACATTTTATGATTACATTTCCATTATTTTACTCTTATCATTTGAGAAGTCATTTCCCTTTTAATTTGTATCATTATGTTTTAAGTTTTAACTGAAGGCTTGATACTTGAATTTATTAAGATAAATGTTCTTAATCATGTTAAAACAGTACCCAAATACTGTATTGCAAAACTAGAAATGTCCAGTGTAGGTTCTTGTGCATAGTGAATACTGCTTGAATTGTTTTGGACTAATGGTTATGCTTCCTTCCTCGTGGTGTCTGCAGGTGACAATATGTACAGCTGTGAAAAATGTAAAAAGTAAGTGGTCTTCCCACTCAGGCTCCCCTTCCCAGTGCACGCTTTTGGATGAAATTTGCTTCACCTTCATCTGTGGAGTTGAAGGGCTCTCTGGCTGGGGCTGAGGATCCATCATGTTTGCTGATGGAGGCCTTGCTCCGCAACCCAAAGTATAGGCCAAAGAACCCAGGCTTGCAAGGGTCTGCACCCGAGCACTGAGAAAGCAGTGCTCGTTACTCGGGTGCTTGACTGCAGGCCCTGGTAGGCCTGGGTGTGTAGGCCCAAAGCACCTGGGCCTGCAAGGGCCTTCACCTGAGTGCCAAGTAAGCAGCCCTCCTTACTTGACACTCGGCTCCAGGCTCTAGCAGGCCCTGGTGCTTTGGACCTACATGCACGGCAATCAATCCAAAAAGCAGGCTTGGAGCTGGTACCTGCTTTCCCGTTCCATGCCATCCGAATGGATGGAACGAAATCAAAACACGAATCAAACAGATGATACAGATACCGGGCCCATGACTAGTGGAGATGCCTTTTCCCCATGATAATACCTCTTCAAGGAGTGAATTTCCCTTCCAAGGGGAAGATTTATCTCACTTCCTGTTGTCTCAACCTCCTGTATTGAATAACTATGTTTTGTAATCAAAGGATAAAGTTGTAAGGGATTGTTCCTCTCTTTTTTTACTCCTGTTACAGCATCTTATGTCCCCCCCCCCCCCCAAATGTTTCTCTAAAGATTCAGCATGGAATAGTGTTTGAAGCAGGATTACGGGCTACTGCTGAGTTGGAAAGAATTAGCAGAATTTGAGGACTTTACCCTCAAAAAGAGACTAAGAAAGTAGAAGTGATCGGTGCTTCTTTTTGGTTCTCTCAGGATGGACTAAGCTCTCACATTTCACCATACTACTTAGAAAGGGGAATGGTTCCTTTTTGT
The DNA here is from genome assembly GCF_037176765.1 of Anolis sagrei. Lineage (NCBI taxonomy): Eukaryota > Metazoa > Chordata > Lepidosauria > Squamata > Anolidae > Anolis > Anolis sagrei. Next base: position 159,659,741 of record NC_090024.1, read on the forward strand.
GATAAAATTTAGTACTGTATTTTAACTTTTTAAAAAAGAGAACCTCCCCTTCTCTGAGTGGAGTAGAGAAAAGCTTTTTTGAATGTGTGTTCGTGAATATGTTTCCCCCTTTTCCACAGAATGACGTGTGGCATTCACAGGACACATCAAAATCCATAATTTTGGCTCCAAACCCCATTCTTGACTTATATACGAGTATATAGAATAATTTAAGGCCTGTGCTGCCTCATCCTGTATGTATTCAAGTATTTAGTTGCACAAAAGTACTTAACATATTCATTATGATGTGTGAAGTGATAGTGTTTATAAATGTTTAACTTATAAATGTTTAACTTATAAAAACTAGTTTCTGGATATTTTTTCAGTGTTTATGGGTGGGACAGAATTAATGGATTTGTGATCCTTCCTAATACCATTATTTTCTTTTAAATATATAAGGGACCCTCTTCTCAGTTAGCATTTCTGAAACAATCTGTCTGTATCTGGAATAAATCATATTTAAAATTCTGCTAAATGTTTACTTTTCTTTAGGTTAAGAAATGGAGTAAAATTCTGCAAAGTTCAACACTTTCCTGAGGTATTTTTAATTTTATTTTAGAAACACATTTTATGTATCGTTGTTGATTTTTAATAATGAATGAATAATAAACTATAGCTGCATTTACTACTGTCCTGGAATATGCTTATGTCTGATTACATTGGATCTCTTACTCAGTAAGATCTTTCAGATGGATTTACAGCTAAAGTAAATTAAAAGAATTCTTGGGTTATTGTAGGTTTGCTGGAAACTAGGCAAATGGGGTTCTCATATATATATATATATATATATATATATACACACACACACACACACACACACACATACACGCACGCACACAAACATACATACACACACACACATACACGCACGCACACAAACATACATACACACACACACACACACACATACACACACAGCACAACCTCTGAGGATGCCTGCCATATATGCAGGTGAAATGTCAGGAGAGAATGCTTCTAGAACATGGCCATACAGCCCAAAAAACCTACAATAACCCAGTGATTCCAGCCATGAAGGCCTTCGGCAATACAAAAGAATACTTGCTTAAACCTATGTGTAGCCATAATACAGCTACTGCTCTCTTTGTAGGTTATATAGTTAGGAATGATTCTTTTATGCTTTTTGTTCAATTAGTATATTTTTTCAATAGTATGATTTGCAGGTGGATATGTGAACTATTTTTATGGAGAAGAGTTGCATTTAATCTGTTCTGGGATGATAATATGTGATATACACTTTATTATAGCTGTATCTTATACAGTATTTAAGCTATCACTTTGACAATCTAGTTAATAAAGAATAAACATGCATATGTGAATGTATCCTAATAAAGATGAAGGTGTTTCTGGCTAATTATTAAAGTAGCACTCCCTTAAAAAATCACTAATTTTTGTGGTTCTGAGGATTACATGATATGTAAAAGAGGTTGGAAAGATATATGGTAATATCGCTCATAAAAAAAGAGTTAACAGCCCAATAAACTGGATGAGTAAAATGTATTTTGGATGGTACACTTGCTTGAACTGCTGGAAAAAACACACAATTCATATAGGAGAGAGAGGTCATAAGGGAGGTGAAAAAGCAAGAGGGGCACCCAAAGGAAAATATGCTAGAAAATAGGTGGCAAATTCCAAAGACGAAGAGAAATTAGTTTGCTTGGAGGGGTGGGATGCTTAGGGGTATGTTTCCTTCCCAGAGGACATATTGCTCAAGGCACTTGCAGACCTGGTGAAGCCACAGCATTCATAAATGGCCCTGCTAGAGTTAGACTTTAATGAGAACACAGAACCAGTCTGCTAACAATTGAAATTGTGGGACCAGGCTTTCGGGTGGCACGCTAATAATGACAATGGCAGTGATAATAATGCTATGGAAAATGCACTATAGATAGGCTTCTGATTGTGTTGTTGTTCACATAATTTTATTCTAGATAAGGCTAGACAGCCAGTATTACTTTACATGTATTTAATTTTAAACTAATTTTAAACTAATTTAATGTATCTCTTATATGTAATTACTGTATTATTATCTTGTATGTGGGGGCATTGAATTGTTGCCGGCTGTGAGCCGCCCTGAGTCCCCTGCGGGGGTTGAGAAGGGCTGGGTACAAATGTTTGAAATAAATAATAATAAATAAATTGATTGATAAGCTAATACTAAAATGAGGTAAATATCAATTTACAAATGAGTGTCAACTCTTTACAGATTTTATGCATTCATCTCAAGCGATTCAGGCATGACCTTATGTTTTCTACAAAAATCGGGACCCATGTATCCTTTCCCTTGGAAGGGCTTGACCTTCAACCTTTTCTTGCTAAGGACAGTCCAGCTCAGATAGTGATGTATGATCTCTTATCAGTCATCTGCCATCATGGAACTGCCATCAGTAAGTAGATATGGTACATGCTTTCTTTCTAGTTGTGTATATTGTGGCATATTCATTATATGGAACTGTGGTGGAATTAAAAGCTAATCATTGCTTGCATTTCTGTTCTGAAATTGAACATTATCTTTTTTTTTTTCTTGAATTCAGATGGCCATTATATAGCTTATTGCCGGAACAACCTAAATAACCGATGGTATGAATTTGATGATCAGAGCGTCACTGAAGTAACAGAATCTACTGTCCAAAATGCCGAAGCATATGTTCTCTTCTACAGGTGAGACAACAAGTGAAAAGTGCTGGATATAATGGCAGGGCTTGTTCTACTTTCAGCAGAAGTCTCCTTTGAGCAGAGTTCTCATCGCCATCAGCTGAAGGGCAGGGAATATCTTTCATTTATTTTCCTCTCTCATGCTTGGACTTTTCTAATCTGTGGTGGAAGATAGCCCAGCTTGCTTCCCTGCTCCTTTTTACTAGTTAGTTCCTTCCCTTAGATCAAATGCTTTCTAACAGAGAGAAGGGCCCATCTGTTCATGGAACATCGAGCCTGAGTTTAGCTCATTGTCTTCAGTAAATTTCTTTTAAGTTTGTTCCACATGAATTTTAAGAGAAAAACAAGCAAAACTGGCTAGTGCTTTCTATTATTTAGAGTTTTGATCAGCTGCCAAACAGAAAGCTTTGCTTCTTTGGAGATGCTTGTGTGTAGAAAATTGCCCCCCCCCCCCCCCCCGCGCGCTCATTTTTAACAGTTTTACCATCTCCTGTTCTTCTATGAGACCCTTTTTTCCCCAGGTTTTCCCTTTAATATTTTTTGCACTACATTCTTGGAGCTTATTGAACTGTTGCCCTAGCCTTAATCCATGCAAAAAGACACAAAAAGCAGTCTTCATCCCTTTTTATGAAGTCATGCACTGGATAAGCTTAAGAGATTTGAATATTATAATCTTATTAACTATGACTGTGAAAACATTGCTTTGATAACTATGTATTTCTGATGAAAAATTACAGTGCCTTCAGATAGTCCTGTTAATTTCGAATGCTTTATAATTTGTTACACTCCCTGCAGATGTGTGAGATTTTGTTACTGTAGTGAACTTGAACACTGCAGAGAGATCACTTTGAATGGGTAACTTCAGTTTCCTCATTTCAATTCAGAGGATGGTCCGTGTAAAAGGATTGCAAAATGCAATTGCTACAGGAAGGCGCCGTTAGTAGATCAGCAGCTGGGAGCTGAAGAACAAGGAGATTCACTGTAGTAGTTTGAAACACATCGGCTCTAGTGATGGAGGGCTTTTTTTTCTTTTGGAAATGTGAGCTAAATCAGAAAGAGAAAACAACTGTTCCAGTCTTAGCAGCAAATACATTCCTTGAATGAGAGAAGAAATCTAAGCTCTGAAAAAATGATGAACTAAATGATTAGAGAATTTGCACTTGCTTTAAAGAAAAGATATTGGTCCCAAAATGAAAAATGAAGAGGAAACTAATTGTAGTGATCCTTATTCAGAAAACTGCAAGTATCGCTACAGGCATTCTTCTTAGCATCTGAAAATAATTTACAGAAGTGTTTGTAGCTATTATTATTATTATTATTATTATTATTAAGAATAATAATAATAATATCCCACATTTTTCTCTAAAAATTATTATTTCATGTCGAAAACATTCTAAAAAAGAGACTCTGCAGCTTACAGTCAAACCAATACAATACAAATCTAAAAGGATACAAACATTAAAATAGAATTAAACATGAACAGTATTAAAAATAAACAGTTTAAACCCTTTAAACCAATTAAAAATCTATTCCTAGCTATCTAGATCCTCCAGTGCTATCCTGTGATTCTGTGCCAAGTTTGGTCAAAATGTAGGATTTGCTGTTATTTGTGGCTTCAGATATCCACAGGGGTGTCTTGGTATGTACCCCTTGCAGATACGGATGTGATTCTGTGTTTGCCTAAATAGATAAGATATTTTAAAAATATGTTGACAGTTTCAGGGAAAAGTACTTTTAGATCATCATCTTTGCTGCTGCTCTTTTAATTGCAGAAGCAAAATCATAAAATCATGGAGTTGGCACAGACATTAGACACCTTTAAATTGAAAGGATAGCTTATAGACTGTGACCTGGCCCTCTGTTTAAAAAGTTTGAGGACCTTTGTTATAGACAAACAAAACAATAGGATCTAGCTACTTCCAGTTAGAGTAAACCTATTTAGTCTTGTCTGATTTGTAAGTATATATTTTATTTTCATTGTTTGATGATGTTTAATTTGGAGTATTAACAGAATCTTTGCCTATGAATCTAAAAAAAATATTGGTGTGTTATTTAAACTGGATATTTCAATATGAATAAAAGTGATAATGGTATCTTATTTTCAACATGAGCTTGGATAAAATCTGTTTCTTCACCATTACCTAGTGTGCCTATGACTCTTATGCATGTTATTGATCTTTAATATTGCTTCTTTCCAATAGAAAAAGCAATGAAGAAGCCAAAAGAGAGAGACAAAAGCTGTCAAATCTCAATGTGATGGAACCAAGCCTCCTCCAGTTTTACATTTCTCGACAGTGGCTGAATAAATACAGGACTTTTGCAGAGCCAGGACCTATTTCAAATAATGATTTCCTCTGCATACATGGAGGTGAGAGTGCTGTTATGGAAATTATCCTCCTGTAAAGATTAAAGCTTCTTTTGTTGCTTTGGAACAATACATTTACTGTTCCCTTGACCTTGCCTGTTTGCCAGTAGAGTTTCAGTGTTGCTGTTTTACAGAATTTAGTATCTTAGGTAATGAATTCAGGATGTGATCATGTGCCCTGACTTCGTTTATTGTTTTATTAAAAGTCGGAACAGCTTCTTTTAGCATTTAACTCTTTTTAGTTATGTACCTATTCTTCTAAAGTGGTGAGATCTAAAATAAAAAAGCTCATTAATTTCTTTGAATCAAGTTCTTAATCATATATATCAATTTCAAGTGAAATTAGAGGCTGGTTTTGTGATGGTTGCCTCTCCCAGGAAAGGGCAACTTTCATTTGGAAGAACAAAATTCTGTTCCAAACAGAAAAAAAAATATTTTAGCTCAGGATTTTACTTTTTTTGGACTGTACCTTGAGTAACAATACTGGCCAACAAATGTTGACCCTGTTTCTGGGTATATTTGACTTGCTGGTTCCAAAAATGGCTCCCATTTTCCGCTGTCAGCTTTAGTTTTTGAGATACAGAACATATGCCATATACCAGTGTTCATCCGCCTGCCCATAGAAAATCATAATAACTATATCTAAGAAACAAATGTTGATACAGTCTACCCAATGCTATTTTCTAATCAGTGCCACCAATAAGCCTAGAAACAGGTCTAAAAACCTATGTAATTTTAAATATTCCTGGCCAGTATGTATAATTTTATTTTTGGATTAAATGCAGAATACCTCCAAAGGCGCTAAATGACAAAAGATGACTCAAATGCTATTCATATTATGATTGATTCATGTCCGGTACTTAAAAAAACCTTGAGAATCTAATCCATAATGGCTGGATGCTGTTTTACCGACTCACATATGCAGCTATGATTACTGCATATTTCATGGTAGAGTTCTAAATAAATATTTACAGTGAAAAAAAATTTTTTTTAGTTGTCTGATTGAAATAATAGCTTGGTTCTAATTTCTCAGATTTGGCATGGTTCCTCTTCTGACAATCAAACTACTCAACTTCCTTCAGACATTATACGATGAACCTATGAATTTATTTCACATTTCTGAGGATGCACCCTCAGGTGGAAGCTGTAAAAGTGATTCCAACAGTCCCACAAATCATGTTTAGAAATGAATTGTGTCAGGATTCAACCCCTTGATTTGAACAAAGTAGCTTGAGTTTTTTATTTGTCGCCCAAGCCTTTTGTACTTTCCCATCTGGCTACAAACCTTTTTTTTTTTCAAATGTTTATCCAAAAGTTTATTAGACACCATTTGGGAAAAGTTGTATTTGTTGCTTGGAATTTCTTTTGTCTCATTTAAAATTGAGTAGTTCTTGTGCAAGTTATGAGATAGAAATAAAATGACTTAAATTCAACTCAAGTTCATATGTCTCTCCTCAGATCAAAGGGACAGCTATAATATCATTTTCCTCTGACAGCCTGAACTACTCAGTTTGATGAAAGTTTCTGACATTTGTTTTGGCTATTGTCAGAAGCAAAGATTATTTACCCTAAACAATTTTACAATGATAAAAAGTATTCATTGAAATTGTCTTCACGTCCACAGGAGTTCCTCCATACAAGGCTACATCAATTGAGGACCTGGTAGTAATGCTGCCTCAGAACATCTGGGATAGCTTATATAGCAGGTAAGCTTCAGTTGTGAAATGTAATGTTTTTCCCAATCTAATAATAAAATAATAATATAACTTTATTTTTACCCCCGCCCCATCTCTGCGAACAGACTCGGGGCGACTCACAAAAGCATTCAAGGTGCCGCACATAAAGATAAAATTACATAGCACCAAATCTAGGGAAATAGTATTTAGTAAAAAGAAGCTGATATTTATAAAAACTGTATACAGAATTGAACAGCATATTTTCTTACTTCTCAGATCTTTAATCCAATAAAGATATCTGAACAAAAGGCAGGGATGCAATTTTTGTTCATCCTTACACTTTCAAATACACTTAAAAATGTGACCCTCCATAACAGCATTGGAAGTGGTTTTAGGGAAGAGGCTGCTGGGAAAGAGGAGCTTATATGAAGGTCACATCCACTGTTTTGCTCATGTAAATCTCTGCTAGATCAAAGAGCCTTCTTTTCAAAGAGGCTTTACTTTCCATAAATTAAAATTATATTTGTGTTTTTAATATGACACCCACCCTGTCCACTTTTATCAAAGGCCTAAAAAGGCGGATGTTCCACTATGCCTTTGATTAGACAAATTCACTAGATTATTGGCTCCCCAACTATAATTTATTATCAGCTTCTGCAGTTTATCACTGTCCCCTGCCCTATAGATCTAGTGCTCTAAATTAAATGAGAATAATAATAATAATCTTTATTTATACCCCGCCACCATCTCCCCAACGGGGACTCGGTGCGGCTTACATGAGGCCAAGCCCAAACAACAAATTACAGCAAAATAAAACCAAAAATACAAGCAACAAACAACATCATAATTACATAAAGCATATGAATACATTAACGATATAAGATTACAATAAACACAGTCACAGTGACAATGGGAGGGCTGCATGTGCAAAAAAAATGATTAAAAAACTGATTAAAAACTGATTAAAAACTCGGATGAGATAAAAGGAGAAGCAGGTTATTTGCGGAGGGGGGCTCATTAAAATGTGGATTGTGGAATCAAGTTTTCCCATGGAGGGTGGCATATACTCCAATGACAAAAACGTTGAGGCTGAGCAATAGTGTGAGGTTGTATACCTACTCACTCAAGGAGTAGCGGAAGAGCCAGGTTTTAAGGTTCTTTTTAAAGGTTTCTTGGGTAGGGGCCCTTTGCCCTTCTAGCCCTAATTTATTATTGCCTCTTTCACTTTTCCACCAGCCCGTCTTGAAACTATATTGCACAAGCTCCTACTCTCCAAGTTCAGTATTTATTATTGTTCAGGCTATTGGCTGTTTTATGATGTTGTTTTATATTATTATGATGTTATTTTATTGTGTCGTATTTTTAATCCATGTTTGTTTGGACTTGTCCCCATGAAAACCACCCTGAGCCCCTTCTGGGAGATGGAGGCAGGATACAAAATAATAATAATAATAATAATAATAATTATTATTATTATTATTATTATTATTATGGGACTGGCTTCTGACAAACTACACAATTTAGAGATAGAAAAATACTGCTACTGACACCATAAGGTGCTTTGTCCATGTGTCAGTGCTAAAGAGTAGAGTCACCTCTTGTGCTCTAAACCAGAAAAGAAATGTGAATTGAGGCTTCACTTGTGCACATGCTGCCTTTGGAGTGAGTCTTATTGTACACAAGTCAACTGAAATCATGGGAAACGTGTGAAGGATTTGACTTTAAATCCTGTATACTATTCATTTTAGAGCAATTAAACAACGGGAAGACAGTTTTCAAAATAAAATAAAAATTTGAAACATATGCAAGGTTGACAAACTGGATGTTATGAATTCATCATTATTTTAGTCTCAGAAATATGTTTGCATTGTGTTTTCAGGCCCTATTTTTGACCAAACAATCCTTGCCAAGATTACTTAGCTCTAAGGTATAGAGTAGTGGATAAATATAGCTTACATTGCACACCACAAGAGGTTTGGATTCCAGTATCAATTTTCACTTAATTGAATGTCATAAAATAGGGCAGGATGTTGTCTTTCATGTGCCAAAACTTTTCAACAATAGGGCAGAATATTGTCTTTTGCAGTTAGACTTCAATTCATGGGATATTGGCTTCCACCCGTTATCTTAAGAACTCTACCAATTATTTTCTCATCCAGCAGCATAACTATTTGCTGTCTCTATTAATTATTCCCTAAACTAGACTTTGCTCCTAAGCTGGCTTGCTTCTTCACCCTACCTGAGAATGATCTATTTTTGTAAAAATTGTCTGGACATCTCCTTCAACTCTTAACTTTAGACCAACAGCAGAACATATTGTTTAAGACAGCTTTTAACGTGCTAATAGGGAATGTGTTCTTTAAGACTGAATTATTTTCCTCATAAGGGTTTGTAAAAGTTGCTATTCCTGTAAAGGCCCTTTTTGCTGGAGACTGGGATAAAATGGTTCAGATAGGTAGTGCTAGGCAATCCTCTGACATACACATATGATGTACTTGTTGAAAACACACAAAAAAGAGTTCATATTTCCATGGTAAGAGTAGCTAAAATGATTGTAGTTTATTATTATTGGAGACCAGTTCTGTCTAAATATGCTTTTGGATTGTAACTTACAATGAGGCCTAGTCAGCATAGCTAGTATGAGAACTACTGGGAGTTGGGAGTCAAACAGCATTTGGAAGACTGCACTTTGTTCACCTTTGTTGAAACATGCAGCCCTCTAGGTGCTACTAGATTGCATCTCTCAGCATCTCTCATGCTAACTGGAGGTGCTGGGAACTGTAATCCAGTAATAACTGAAGGACTAAATAATGTTCACCCCGTAGTAGAGCAAGGCTTTGTTTGTTAATTTTAAAAAACCTAATTTTGTAGGGGTGCCCCTGGTGGCACAGCGGGTTAAACCGCTGAGCTGCTGAACTTGTTCGAATCTGCCAATCTAGCAGTTCAAAAACATGCAAATGTGAGTAGATCGATATTTACCACTCTGGCAAGAAAGTAACGGCGCTCCATGCAGTCATGCCAGCCACATGACCTTGGAGGCGTCTGTGGACAACACTGGCTCTTCGGTTTAGAAATAGAGGTGAGCACCACCCCCCAGAGTCAGACACAACTAAATTTAATGTCATGGGGAAACCTTTACCTAATTTTGAAGGAAGCCGATATTGATCAAAATAAGGTATTTATTGTTTAATGAGAAATAATAATTGTTTAATATAGATCTTTTAATACTTCAAAATACAAATTTGAGGTCAAGGATTGTTTAATACTTTATGATTACAGGTATGGTGGAGGACCAGCTGTTAACCATCTGTATGTTTGCCATACTTGCCAAGTGGAAGCAGAGAAAATAGAGAAAAGAAGAAAAACAGAACTGGAAATGTTTGTTCGGGTAATGTGTTCTTCCTTTTAAAACTATGTTGGTTTTTTAAAACTTACATTCTTAAAATTAATGATTTGGATCACCATTGAAAAACACTCTGTGTGTGGTATGCCTCCACTGCGAGAAAGCGCCCCCACAATCTAATTTGGCAGATTGGATGACAAACAAAAGGATAGTTTCTGTTTGCTCAAGGGCAATTAAATTTCCAAGCCAAGATGTCTACGTTAACTTTTATTGAAGTTTTCATAAGTAATTCAATTTGTAATGACAGCCCCCCAAACACACACACATTGTTCACCTTGCTGTGTGATGGTGGAATTTCAACATTAAGGGCAAGATTCACATCAAGCTTGAAAAGATTTGTTTTTGAATGCAAAATCAAATAGTAGAGAAATGACAATGCTGTTCATGGTTTTAGCTTTTGTAAGTGCCTTGAGTTCCACAGCTGTGGGTAAATATAACAAATACAAATATTAAAGATTTCTTACTGGAATTGTTGTTCTTTAGCTATAACTGGAACATCTTAAGAGTATAATTCCGAAAACTACTCAGAAATATGCCTCAATGTACATAAGGGAACTTCATAAGGAGCACAAACGTGGTCATAAAACTTGTTTTTATGTCTTTCAGCTCAATAAGGCATTCCAGGAAGAAGATTCGCCGTCCATATTCTATTGTATCAGTATGCAGTGGTTCAGAGAATGGGAGGGGTTTGTGAAGGGCAAGGACAGTGGTGAGTAGCTTCCAGAAAGAGTATCAGATTTGCAGTAGAGTATGCACTTACTATTTTCTCCATCATTAAATTACTCTGGTACAAGCCTGGCAACATGCAGATGCTTTGTTTAAAAAATATGAGAAAATAATAATGAGAACAGGATTTGGCACATGATGCATGTTCATACAAGAAACTACTGCAGCTTGTAATGAAATGGAAAAGAGAAATTCTGTTTGTAGATTCAAACAGATCTATGCAAATACTCTTGCAGTTTAAGGAGCTTCCATTATATTTTTAATAGATTGTTTGTTTGGATTTGTTTAAAAAATGAGTTATCCAGAAAGGTTTTTTTTAGAAAGTTTATAGTACAAGGCAATCAATCTATCAAAACAGAGGCAAAAGCAAAACTAATGATGTGTAGTTCCTTGTGTTCCTGTAGAAAAGTTACTTGGATTTTCTCCCAGTAAATTCCCACATGAACCTCGTGGCTCTCTATTTTGCTAATAACTCAGTATTTTATTTAAAAAATTTGGGAGCAGGCAAAACATACAACGCAGGAAGTGCAAATGTGGCTTATTTGTTGTTTCTTTGTTTACTTCTTAAACCTTGCATTTCCAGTTACTTTCCATCAAATATATTTTTTCTGTATACTAGATCCTCCAGGATCCATTGATAATGCCAAAATTGCTGTCAACAAATGTGGTACTGTTGTTCTGAAACAAGGTATGGACTTATTGATAATATTTTGATTTTTTTTCATGTAGTTTTCCTCCTTTTCTGTCAATGATGGTGTGTGTGCATAATTTGCTGTGTGTCTGTCCCCATTTCTGCCATATGCAAGGACTGCACACTTTTCTTAAGATGTAAATTGAAAGAGTTCATTCTCTTCGCAGAAGATACCAGGATCCATTTGAAACTCCACAGCAGATGAATAGAGTAGGGAAGTGAATTCCATAACTTCCTTTTACCCTTGCATCACCTCTCCCACTGTTCTGGAGTGTCTCCCAACTCTTCTGGGGAGACCCATTAAGATGAGATTGCCTCTTTGCTCTATTCCTCTAATGCAAGCAGAATTCCACTTCTCTAGATCCAGATAGTTCAGCAATTTTGCATTTTAAACATTATTATATAAAAACTACCAGTATATGGAGGCTTTTAATTTTTGTACAAGGTATTATATCATCCGTGAAACTGAAGAAAAATAGACTTTGATTGGAACATCAGATTCAAAAATCTGTGCTCCAATTGTTTTTAGTCAGTATATTGACATTCTGAAAAGATTATCTTTTTTTAAAAAAATACTTTTAAAAAGCGTATACCTTTTCTCAGGGAAAACATCTTGACAGATGTTCTGGTAGTTACATGAAAATATAGGCTCAAAAAGTGAGAGAGTAAAGTTGTGTTTTGAAAAACCACTGGTCATATAACCTTTTGAAAAATGGCATTCATAACCTTTTGGGAAAACCAGGATTCTTTTGGAAAGGCATGACCTTTCTAGAGATCGTAACTTTTTAAAAGTATAATCTTCCTGAGAAGAGTTAAAAACTCGCTTGAATCAACCTTCTCCTTTGTGGTAGTATTCATGCAAGGCAATTAGATTTCTCAGTTGTTAGAGACTGAAATCCTTGGCTATATCTTTGAACTGTTAGGAACAAAGATATGCCAATGCACAAAAACAGCAGAAGTGTTCTTTTCAATTGCCCAAAAACATCTACTCTCCCTTAAAAATCTTAATTTATATCATGCTCTCAAGAGACCCAAAAATAAGTAGACTTCTTTAAAAGTAACAGAGTTGGTTTACTCACAAACTTCATGTATTCAGCATACAGGTATATTGCTTATCAGTCCAGTTACAGATAGGATTTGAAGTAGTTTCTTTGTGCAGATAACACAGGACACCTTTCTTACAATCAGCAGTCCAAAGTCTAAAGCATCTCTGTTCTGAGAGTCTAAAAGAGTCTGTTCTCTAAAGCATTCTATTTCTACTGACTTCTAAACAACCCAGATCTGATCATGTGGTCTGCAGCCCCTCCCACAACATAAGAGTTATGGAAAACTACATACCAATACATACATACACAATATAGTAAGCAATTATATACATAACAAATAACTAGTGAAGGCTTGAAGAAGGTTGCTATTTCCAACATTGTGGGAGATAGAATTGCGCTAATGTCAATGCTCGTTTTGAATGTCACATTACATATAAGGTTGAGCTGAATCTGAAACTGAAGTGAAATTAGACCATTGCCTTGAATTCACTAATGTTGCCTGCTATGTTTGTATGCGCTTAGGTTGGGATGCTTGGTAGTTCTGTTCCAAAATATATTCGCAACTTACTGAAATCTTCATATGTCCACACTATCTTTAACAAAAAAAATGTTTTTAGGAGCTGATTCTGGACAGATTTCTGAAGAAACATGGAATTTTCTACAGTCAATATATGGAGGAGGACCGGAAATCGTACTAAGGCCACCGGTTGCCCAAAGTGAACCTGAATCACTACAGAGTGAAGATAAGATTGAGTTAGAAACATGTGCTCTGTAGCCATCAACAGTGTGTTTTTAGGAGAGATCTTCAACTCAAAATACATTCCCAAAATCTTTTGTTTGCTGTTTGGTCTGTGAGGTGACAAGACGTTGGGCATTACTTCATCTGTGGAAAATCAATTGGCACTTGTATAGAGATTCTAAAAGTATATTAGAGTTTTCAAAGACAGGTATTCTCTTGAAAATGTAACTTACTTGTCTCATTTAATTGTAAGTATGTGAAGTACAGATGGAAGATTTAACCATTCTTTTCAATAGATCTTTACAGACTTTTAAATCAAATTTAGTTGAGATGAGATTAAAGGAGAACCTTTAGATGGAAAGAAGTGAAATTTAACAGATGAAATTATGGTTCTAATTTCCTATGAAAACTCAGGAAAAGTTAGATGTTGCTTTTATTTGCACTGCAGTATAGAAGAAACATAATGAACTAAACTGTCAAATCGTTTTGTTTCAGTGTGTCAGGTATATGAATGATTCAGATAGAACATTGTTTTTGTTAGCAGATATAAATAAGGTCCTATCTAATGTTTAAGACAACTTTGACATATAATCTAATATAATCAATAGTGTATGTATTTAAGCAAAACCATACTTGTTAAGAGTGTTCTTGAGTGCATGAAGTGGGTATGTTTATTGCTTGTGCATTGGAGGAATTTTCTAGACTTTTTTAATGCACAGTTTCATGTGGAAAGAAATATTGTATAGTTAGGCAATGCTCATTGGCATGATTTATGATGTCAGACGTTGACTTGAATCCACACAAGAAGATTGCAAAAGCATTCTTGATTATTCATATTGAAGTGTTGAATGTCACCCAAATGTCTTTCTTCCTGAATATTGCTACAATACAAGCAATATTATTAAATGCTAGTTCAATAAAAACAGTTTTTAAAATGTTAAAGTGTTTGAAAATTATCCATAGTGAAAAGCTGTGTGTTTAGGAATATAAATGAGCACTACAGTATCCAGTGTGAAAAATGAAATCGTTTTGACTGGAGAAACCTTCAAAAGCTTCTTTAAAATTTCAGCACTTCCCATTGAAATGACAATCAGGCACAACTGAAAAAGGTCAGCAAGAACTTTCTCCAAATTCTCTTAAAATATTAGTGAATTGTGGTTATAATTATCATACTCTATTCTGGTATGAAGCTTTGTATTGAAACTGTTTCACTACATGATGAAGCACAAAGCAGTCCTTGTTCATAAAGACAATTCAGTGAAGATAAAAACATCCATATGGAAGAAATCTTATCCCCCACATCATTTTGCTACAGTGGCTTTAGATTCTCTGTATGCATATGGGGTGCGTGGGTGACCTTAAATTGTTTGTCATGTTTTGGTCAATTAGAAATACTGGGTTTGCATTTCAATCTGTCTGTGTCTTGGAAAACAAACACATAAAATACCCTTGATATTTTGGTATAAACCAAACTAATATCATAGCTGCTGGAAAGTAGCAGTTCCTGTTCTCCAATATAATTAGTTATAACCTAACTGGATAGATAGATCCAGTCTGCCTTTATAAGTTAAAAGGACAATATTGGTTTTAACTTCTTTCCCTTTCAATGAAAATTGAAATGTTTTATCTGTCTGCAAGTCTTTTCATAGTGAGAGTGTGACACAGTTGTGTATCTCTTATCCAAAATGCCTGGGCCCAGATATGTTTTGGATTCTGAATTTTTTAGATTTTGGAATATTTGTATGTACTTAATGAAATAGACCCAATTCTAAACACAAAATTCATTTATGTTTCTTACACACCTTCTACAGAATAGTTAGCGGATTTTGTATGGGAAGGCATTTTTATACAATAGTTTTAATAATTTTGTGCATGAAACAAAGTCTGTATCTTAAACCATCAGAAAGCAAAAGAGTCCCAGCTACCTATATGGACAATTGGATCTGGGAGCATTTTGGATTTCAGATTTCCCGAGAAAGAATACTCAGGGTTGTTGTAGGTTTTTTTGGGCTGTATGCCCATGGTCTAGAAGCATTTTCTCCTAATGTTTCACCTGCATTTATGGCAGGCATCCTTGGTTGTAAGTTCTCTCAACCTGAGGATGCCTGCCACAGATGCAGGCAAAACACCAGGAGAGCATGCTTCTAGAACATGGCCACACAGCCCGAAAAACCTACAACAACCCAGTGATTCTGGCCACGAAAGCCTTCAACAATACAAAGAATACTCAGCCTATTTTTGAATTTCTCTAGAAATCACTGTTTGTATATACTGTATGGAAGGCAGTATATGGATATTTTTGCTTAAGGGTTGGATGGAGTAAATATTAGTGCTCAAATGTAACACTTTATAAACACTCTGATACAACTACACACGTATATCTGCTTTTTTGGTGAAGTGATGATGAGGGGACTCCTTGTCTCCCCACTTTTTATTCAGATCTGGTGAAGATAGAACATGAATAAAACTTTAAAACAGTAAACACAGAAAAAAATGAATGAGCAGCTTTCATACACTATGCATCTTGGGTTCAGTCGTTAAAACAGTAGTTTTCAACTTGTGGGTCCCCAGGTGTTTTGGCCTACAGCTCCCAGAAATCCCAGCCAGTTTACCAGCTGTTAGGATTTCTAGGAGATAAAGGGCAAAACATCTGAGGACCCACAGGTTGAGAACCACTGTGTTAGAACTAATCTATATCATTCTAAAAACAACCTCCTGTTTTTGCAAATGGTATACTGTTTTTTCCATTGCATGTGATATGTGTTTACAATGAATCTGCCTCTTAAATGTTATAAAGTTATTCCGGACAGAAATCCAGCTTCTGTTATTTGATTTCAGAGGCAGGAAGCCATTTTTCAACCCAACAGTCTATCCAAGTTGTGTTTTACCCACCATTTACTTTGCAAAAGAAAATTATAATGCAAAACAAAAACATTTTGTACTGTCACAGTGTTGAGTATCCTGTGGACATAAAGAGATAAAAAAAACAAATTAATTTTATTTCCAGGCTTTAGCACAATAAATAGGGGTGTATGTGTGAGTTCTCCTGAAAGGCACTGTAATTGTTGTACTTAGATATTTGAATAGGAGAAAATCTATTTTCTGTTTATTAAAGAAAATCTAAACAGTGGCAGTGAATCTTGTTCCTCTCTAAATTTCCTCATTTCCATAGTTCTACCCTCATTTCTATTTCCTGGTCATGCTATAATGATGAACCAACTTTATATAGAAAACAATGTATTTTGCAGTTAGGAAAATAGTCAGGATGTTCTGTGTATAAGACTGCACATATAAGTGACATCATTGCATTAAAGAAATTTAAAAATCATACGAACAGGGAGCATGATATTTTATCTTTGGATGCTAAAGAAAATTGTAGCACCCACAAAATATGTTCTTGCCATGCTAAAGGAAGCTACCCTTTCAGCCAAGAATCTTTGCTCAAATAATTAATAGCTTGATAAATGTTTAAAACCAGAATATTAAAGTAGCCATCCTTGGAATGTGTACACATGGCAGAATAGTTAGCGGATTTTGTATGGGAAAAGTAATGTATTTCTCTTACTTAGCCCCTACAGAGTATTATTATTCAAAACATTTATTGAATTGCAGACTAGTTTCTAAGGAAAACTAAAGCATTAGTTGGTTTAACTGTATTGCACGTATTTATCTAGCTACCTTTCTGTAATATACTGTTTCAAGAAAAGATGTCCTGGTTCCTATAGCAACTGATCCCTCTCTTCTCGCCACCTTTCAAATTGTAGATCAAAAAGAACTGAAATGTTGCATAGACTGACATTTTTACATGCTTGTGTCCTTCATCCCAACCAGAGCAAATCTTCAAAAGGAGACACAAAGCGTTTGATGAGATTTTTCAACCCAATTAGTTGAACTTCCTCTTTGCCAGAATTCTAATTGCTCTTATTTCTGTGGATTAAACATTGACGATGAATCAAAATTGCTAATTAAAACTTTGATCAAGTTATGGGCTAAATCCCATGCTTCACTGCTTTCTTTCCCTCCCACTTCCACTGTCTTTACAATCTGAAAACCTACACGGGGAGGGGGGGGGGGGTTCATTGGAGCCTGGTGATAAAAGACCCCACCCTGTTTCCCAGTAAAGGCCATATTCTGGATTGACCCTGGGGTAGTCTATCTCTGTAAACCACACCAGGACAAGTTTTTAGGGAGGTGTTGAGTTTGCTGTGAGAAGGTGGGAGGACTGATTGCCTGCCAGCCAGTGATGCTCAATCCTGCTTCTATATGCAGAACACCACTACTGCATATTACCACATCCTTCTAAAGTATTGAAGAACATTTTGTATTTAGTCAACTTCCTTCTTACAAAAAAAGGCAGAATAGTACAGTAGAAGCGATGCGATAGCTCTACTCTGAACTGAATTTGAAGTAGAAGTCTTCTAGGTGAATGTTATTACCAAAGCAAAAAAAGCTCAAATAAAGGAGACTGAAATTAAATCAGACTACTGTTCATTGTCAGAATTGACCCAATTTAGTTACATGACCTAAGCTTTAATCACAATGTCATTTTAATTTCCATCTTGCCATTACCATATGAACTCAATAAATGCTTGAAAAGAAGGGATCTTGAGTACATTTTGGAGCAGTTTCAGTGCCACAATAACGTTCCCACAGTTCTGAAGGTCGTCTTTTCAAATAAATCAACCAATTCCGACTATAAAACCTTGTGTGTATCAAAGGGAATCAAAAAGATTGTTGTGTTCTAGAAATAGAAGTTCTAAGTAAATGTCACAGCAAATGTGATGCTTTGTTCTGCCACTGTCCATCATAAAAAATGTATGATGTTAAATCATTGTACTATAAGGTGTGGTTGGTATTTAAGCTACGACAGAGCATATGAAAAACTGCTGGATCAGATTCAAACCTTTTTTAGTCCAATCATTTATTTTCAGTGATCAATCAATTACTTATGGGAAGACTACCTAAAGAACATTATTGTCTAAGGCTTAAAGGTTGATGGCTTCCAATGAACAGACATTTTGTTTCAGGAAAAATCTGGCTTATAAATGTTATGATGCATCTTCACAATAATGCTCACTACTAACCATAACTAGAGACTAGAGTCTGCCTTTAAGAACCATATATAGAACACAAGATTGGAAGAAAGCCATGGAAAACAAATCATTCTATTCAGATGGTCTAATGAACAATGTTTAAAGATATGGCAACATCTGCATTGTTCTTTGCAAAATCTCCCTCCCACCAATTAAAAATAAACTTTAATACTGACAGTTTATATCTTGTCTCGGAATATGAAATAGCGCAGGATAAGCATAGCTGTTAATACATGATTTTAAAAATGATTTGTGTTAAAGGAATTAGGAAATTCTATTTCTGTGTTTTGTGATTCTTTTTACAATGATGTCACGATTTCCATTGAATAGGAATAATTCCTATTTAAAATTTTAGTTTTACATTTAGGTCAGTTGGTATAAGTGACATAAATTATTATATGAGTCTCTGATAAATGTCCTTGCTTCACTTTTAAGCTTTAAACTACTTTTCAGGATTCAAAAGTCCATGTTTCCCCTTTAATTAAAAGTTGGATGACAAATTTATGGAATAATGGCTGGACACTCAGTAGAATCTTTGATCTCCAAGTGATTTATACCTTTTGAGTTTCAAATGTTAGACTTCACAATTAAACAAATCAAATTCTCATTGTATGTTTTGGTATATTAATATAGAGGTTATAACACTTAATCAGGATGCAAAAAAGGGTGTATTACTAGAAACAGCCAACCTTGTGAATCTTTGCTTGAAACAAAGGATGAGAGTGCTGTGTGTTGATCATTTTCTGCTCAGGTTTTATGCTTTAAGCACTTTTAGCCTCAGGGTCCAGGCCTTCTCTCTGTACTACATTTTCTTCCTTTAAAGACTGCAATATACTTGCCTTTTAAAGCTTTCCCCCCCCGTTAAACTTTCTTTCTCTCGTTGTTGTTGTATTTTTAAACACCTTTTGCTTGGAAAAAAAAACCTTTTGGATTAAGGACTTTTGGCTTTTTGGACATTTTGTTTTAATTTAATTTGAATTTTATTTTGTTTGCTGTAATCGTCTAAAAATCTTGGGCTGTCCATCAGAGTGGTATATATACATTTCTTTAATAACCAGAGTTAAACATTGTTATGTACCACTAGAATGGATTAAAGATTAAACTGAGCTTTAATGTTTAATGTTTATTCTGATTTTTTTCTGAATTACTATTTGTCATCTATTATATTTTGATAACAATTTACTATTTCATCATGTTAATGACATTCTAACTGCTTAATTATTACACCTTGTTTTAGTACATATTTATTGCTTTAGTTGCTATGCTTGTTAATATTATTACCACTTGTACTATTGCATTATTCACTGTATTTATAATCATCAGTTGCTTTTCACCGTTTTGTCTATCACTACAATACATTTTATTTATTTATTTGGTGTGTGTTTCTGTTTCAACTATCATTCTTCATTGAATTTACAGAAACGTAATACAACAGTGAGGAAAGGAAAGGAAAAAATCCAGTGGGATTGCTTCATATAGTTATTATTCTGCTATTCTACATGAAACTGATTTGGAGACATCACTCCTCAAAGGAAATGAGCAAGTATACTAAGCACATCTGAGACAAGGTCTACTACTTACTATTCTCGTCCCTAACTTGTTTTCTCCCTAGCAAACCATGCTACTGATAAGACTTTTGATAGCACAAGTTTTGGAAGTCATTTATGTAATTCAACAGTATGACGATTTTATCAGTCATCTCTCATCAGCTCAGAGACAGAACAAGATAGACACAGCTATGTCAAATTCATTAGGCTTACACTTAAAGAGTTATACTGCCTGTGCAAGTTACTAATTCTGCTGTAGCTTGTATGTAGGACTGGCCTTGTCCACTCAAATAACATACGTATTCTAGACCTCTAAAGCTACATCTATACTATAGAACTGCGGAACTTGCTGACCAAAAGGTCGGCAGTTTGAATCCGGGGAGCAGGGTTAGCTCCCACTGTCAGCCCCAGCTTCTGCCAACCTAGCAGTTCAAAAGTATGTAAATGTGAGATCAATAGGTACCGCTCCAGCGGGAAGGTAACAGCACTCTATGCAGTCATGCTGGCCACATGACCTTGGAGGTGTCTACGGACAATGTCGGCTCTTCGGCTTAGAAATGGTGATGAGCATCACCCCCTAGAGTCAGACACAACTAGACTTAATGTCAAGGGGAAACCTTTACCAATACATACACTGTAGAATTAATGCAGTTTGACATCACTTTAACTGCTCATCAAACTACAAATCCCTAGAATTAATGTATATCCCACCCCTTCTCCCCATGAGGATTCTGGGTGGCTAACAAAACAAAAGGCAAACATTCAATTCCAGAAAGTTTAAAAAATGAATTTAGCAATACAGGTAAACAGTATAAAACATTCAGTCATAAAAACAATCACAATAAAAGACTAATAAAGCACATTTCATGTTAGGGAAAACTACCCTAAAATATAAAGCAGAACATAAAAAAACCCAGAATACCAAAGCTGAGCATCAATTCATTAGCAAGCAGAGCGTGAAGTGCTGTGTGATGTGGCGGTAAAGAATTCAGAGCTTAGGAGGCAAACATGCAGAGTCCAATCTTAAAAAATCACAATAATAAAGAACTAACTGCATTTCTTAATAATGAAGAATTGGGTCTGAGTTACTCTTAACACCCATGGAGTCTGAGTTACTCTAAGGTTTCAAGAGAGAAAAACTCAATCATTACATCTGTCCTGACACACAAGCAGAGAGAGATCACGAAGCACCTAGCACATACTCTGCATGCTAAAGTGTAAGAAGGCAGATTCATAAAACTTGCAGTAGAAAAGTATCAATTTTAAACAACCATTCAGAATGAGTAGAAACAGAGAGAGATAGGGAGACAACAAAATAGATACATTCCCAACTGTCGTACATGAGACATGGGGGAAGGGAAACCCTTAGGCTATACCAGTGGTTCTCAACCTGTGGGTCCTCAGGTGTTTAGACCTACAACTCCCAGAAATCCCAGAAATTACCAGCTGTTAGGATTTCTGGGTGTTGGAGGCCAAAACATCAGGGAACCCACAGGTTGAGAATCACTGATCTGTACGAAGCTAACGTTGCGGCCTTGAGACTTGGGCAGTGTGAGGTTGAATTCCAACATTTCACAACTACTGTATATACTCAGCGTTGCTCCCCAGGTGCCTGAAGAGCTGCTGTCTGCCTTTCTCCTTTCTCCAGCTCTGAGAAGATATACTTTGCAATGTCTCAATGGCAACACTGGGCAACTATTTCCTTCTCCATTTCCCTCATACACCTTCTTCCCTCTTTTATTCCTGTCTTTCCTTCTTCCCTTGCTTTCCCTTCTACATCTCCTTCATTTCCTCCATTGTTTCCTTCCTTCCTATATCTTCCCCCTTTCCCTTCTTTCTTTCCTTCCTTCTCCATTTCCCTCATACACCTTCTCCCCCTTTTCTTGTTTTTCCTTCTTCCCTTGCTTTCTCTTCTACATCTCCTCTTCCCTCCTTCCGTTGTTTCCTTTCTTCTCATCTTCTTCCTTTTCCCTTCTTTCTTTCCTTCATTTCCCTTACACACCTTCTCCCCACTTTTCTTGTCTTTCCTCCTTCTTGCTTTCTCTTCTACACCCTCCTTCTTCCCGCCCTCCATTATTTCCTTCCTTTCTATAACTTCCCCCCGCCCTTTCCTTTCTTCCCCTCATACAGGTCACTTCACTCCCTTTCTTTCCCAGTCACGTGATAGGGAGCCACTTGACCTTTTCTTTTTCCCTCAGCTCTGGGCCTTAAAAGGTCTCCTTTTTCCATTTCAATCCCCACAATTATTTTAAGTTAGATAATGAAGGGACTGTGTGAGGTTGAACTCGGAGGCCCCCGCTTTCAAACTGATCTAACTGCAGCAGGGAGTGCCATAGTTCCTGGAAACATGGACTTTCAAGGTGACAACAGGACTTTGGCTCCAGCAACAGCTTCAATGAAGAAACTCTTTTTCCTCCCCACTAAGTTCCTCCTGCTTCATTGTAACAATTCCCCAATAAAAATACCCTTTTCTCCAACTTTCTCTCTCTGAAGTGATACATTGTGTCCTTTACTGGCTCTAGCACCGTTGCAAATATGAACTTTCCTCTTTCCAAGCCGTGGAACTTCGCTGGCTCACCTGGGATGCTCTTGCAGCATCCCGGAGAAGCCAAAACTGCAATCCTTCAAACCGTAAATATGGAAACCGGCTCGGCCCTGGTATCCGCGGGTTGACTGATCGGCTCCAAATCAGTGCCATCTTTTTCCTAGGTCAATTCTAAGACTAACTGCTATCTTACTTTTTGTTGGAACAGACCCCTGCACCCCAGAAATCCAACTCTTTATGTGGAACCTTATGTGGGGACAAGAAGGTTTCTTTCCATGGCTCCACACTACGATGCTCGTGTTTCCTTTTTGTGCAAGTTGCCCTGACCTGGAGGCCTATCAATCCCACGAAGTCTCTTGTGGTCACTCCCTGGGACCCCCAACCTCTGGCAGGCCAATCTGGCCATTCATGAATTAGACCTATGAATTAACCTCCTGTTTTTATTAATGGACTTTGGCTGCTCGGTGCTTTTATGGACATATACTTTTAGGAACTTTTTTGGACTTTTTGCCAACTTTCATGAACTTTGATGACTTTAGGGTGGCTGAAATGAATTCTCTCTTGACCCTGCATCCCTCCCCCTTCCCATATGAACTCTGTATATGCCCTATGCCCCCATTCATTATATGTATGTATAAAAATTATGAAACAAAGTGACCTTTTCATGAACTATGCCAGCAACTCATGGCTCTAGGGACTTCAGAACTTCCTGAGCCGATAATTCCCTAACAAAAGGACTTGGCAAAAACCATTTGCATGGACAATAAACCAACAGCCCCTCTCCCGGACTTTGGAGGGTCTCATTTACCAGACCATCCAGGAAGCGGCCCATGGACATATTGAAGCATTCAATACAGAAGGCACAGGTCACTGCCTCCCCCATTGTGCCATTTCCCAGTGTCTGAAAGGCATTTCAACTCTCATCATCAAGTAAATATCACAGGATTATGACAATGGAATCAGTGGGGTTCAAAATGTAGGTGAACTATAAATCCCAGCAAGTACAACTCCCAAATGTCAAGTCTATTTTCCTCAAACTTCTCTAGTGTTCATATTTGGGCATGTTGAGTATTTGTGTCAAGTTAGGTCAAGATCTATCATTGTTTGAGTTCACAGCGCTCTCTGGATGTAGGTGAACTACAATTCCAAAACTCAAGGTCAATACCCACCAAACCCTTTCTGTTGGTCATGGGAGTTCTGTGTTCCAAGTTTGGTTCAATTCTATCTTTGGTGAAGTTCAGAATGCTCTTTGATTGTAGGTGAACGATAAATTCCAGCAACTACAACTCCCAAATGACAAAATCAGTCCCACCAGCTCCACTAGTATTCAAATTTGGGCATACGGGGTATTTGTGCCAAATTTGGTATAGTGAATGCAAATACATCCTGCATATCGGATATTTACATTACGCTTCATAACAGTAGCAAAATTACAGTTGTGAAGTAGCAACAAAAATAATTTTATGGTTGGGGGTCACCACAATATGATGAACTGTATTAAGGGGTCATGGCCTTAGGAAGGTTGAGAACCACTGCCCTAAACCTTGCCCCAGCCCTTACCCTAAGCGTCCCCTCCTTTCTACCCTTCCTTCGCTCTCCCCTTCTCTCCCTCCGCCCCCTCTTCCCTTATTCACAGCCACCTTTGCGGCATCTCCATAACGCTCGGAGCTTCCGGGCCCAGCTATCCTACTATCACCTTCCCATGCATGATATAACATGTCAAAGTTGGTTGGCTTGTATGTACACACGGAGTGTCCCCTCTCCCAAATGTGTACCCCCCCCCCCCCCCTTAACGGCTGCTGGTTGCGGCAAAAGGGTTGGGAAGAGGCCTCTGCCCGCCCAGCGCGGCCTTCTTCCTTCCTCCTCGGCTCAGCCGGCAGGCGGAGCTGCAGGGCGAGAGCAGCGGGCCCCTCTCCCTCGCGGGCGGCGCAGGCAAGATGGGGAGGAAGCGGAAGGTGCGGTGCCGCTGCTGCCGCGAGGCGCTGTTTATTGGAGCCGGGGCGGGGGGGGGGAGCGCTGACGTTGCTGCTTGGCTCTGAGAGAGAACAAGGAAGGAGCGCTTCAGCTCCTTCAACAATCAGGTCAGCTCCCCCCCTCCCCCCTCCGCCGCTCAGGACACGGATGAGGCGGAGGGACCCGGATGATGTGTTGGGAGGGGGGAACACTGATGAAAAAGGAGGAGGAGGTGGCGTTCTAATCCTCATGTGATCGGCGCGTGCGGAGGGAGGAGGAGGGAGGAGGCTCGCGCGCCCTGTTCGAAAATCCCACCTGCTCAACTGAGCCTTGTGGGGAGGGGGAAGGGAGAGGGAGTGAAGGAGGCTGCTCTGCGCGCATGCGCACCTGCGTCGTCCCGCCTTTTCCGTAGCTTCAGTCTGGACGCGCGCGCGCACGCCGGATTTGTGTCTGCCTGGGACACGTGCGCGCCTCTTCCTTCCGCCATGTTGGTTCTCAGTGGAGGAGGAGGAGGGGGAAAGAGGAGGAGGAAGAGGGGAAGGTTGAAAGGGGGAGTTCTCGCGAGGTCAGCGCTTGTTCCCGTGGGAGCTGGCCAGAGGCAGGGATGGCGGCGGCGCTGCGCTGAGAGTGATGGGTAATAATGGTAACGGGCAACCGGGAGGGAGGGAGCGAAGGAAGGAGGGAGGGAGGGGGCGGCCCACCTCCGAGCCCGTTGACGCGTGAGGAGAGGCGGGGCTCGGTCACGGGGAGAGACGGAGCGAGTGCTGGGGCCGAGCGGCTCTTTCCCTCCCTGCTTTGGCCCACTCGCCTTCCCCTCAGGCCTCCCGCCCCCCTTCCCTTCCCTTCCCTCGCGTCTCCGAGGCGCCCCCTGTCGTCCCGTCGGCGCCATGGCGGGCATTATCTTCCTTCCCCGAGATTCAACCTAACGGTCAGCCCCCTGAAATCTCTTCCCTCAGACTTCTGCCCTATAACGCCCACCTGTGGCGTGAAGTATTTACATAGAACCATAAAGGAAGGAGGGGAAAAGGCTACAGTAGGCTTGGGTAAACTTGGGCCCTCCAGGTGTTTTGGACTTCAACTCCCACAATTCCTAACAGCCGGTAGGCTGTTAGGAATTGTGGGAGTTGAAGTCCAAAACACCTGGAGGGCCCATGTTTGCCCAGGCCTGGGCTACAGTGCTATTTCCTCACATGTTTACTCTTTTATTTCTTGCTTTTTGTTCCTGTCGAACTTCAGAGCCATCACTGATAATTCTGGTAAAGTCCATGTGCCAAATGTGTCCGCTGCTCTTCGGTACTTTTTAGTTCCCCTGTGTGTTTATATTTCTGTCAACTCCATGCATTTAAAAGGGGTTTTTAAAGCCAAAGAATAACTAGATAAAGTGCATATGTCTTGCTAGCTCTTTCTTCCAAAATATAACTTTTCCAGTACATACTGAACATCTCTTATTTCCAAATCCAAAATACAGACACTCCTCAAATTACAAACATTTGACTTACAAAGGACTCCTAGTTAAGAACAAGGGTGAGACAACAGGAAGTGAGGGTCCTACCACACAGCCATATAACTGAGAATATCAAGGCAGATAATCTACAATATCTGCTTTGAACTGGATTATCTGAGTCCCCATTGACATATTTTCCAGATGTGTACAGTGGATAGTTTACTGGACTCCTTCCACATCTGAATAAAATCCCACATTATCTGCTTTGAACTGGGATATATGGCAGTGTGGATTCAAATTTTCCAGTTCGAAACAGATATTGTGGGTTATTCTACCTTTATACTCTCAGTTATATGGCTGTGTGGAAGAGCCCTGAGTGCCCTTCCAGACTGGCCCAATATCCCAGGATCTGCTCCCAGGTTTTCTGTTTTAAACTGGGTTATATGTGTCCGCATGCCAGATAATCTGGGATAAATCTACCCCCCAGAAGGGAAATTCACTCCTGAAAGAGTTATCATGGGGAAAAGGTGTCTCCACTGAAGTTTTCTCACCATCCCTGTTTCCACAACAAGCCAATATATTTTTTTTTAAAAACCCGCAATTATCACTGGGATGGAAAAGGAGGTAAATCTTAACAGGGGCACAGACAGCAGAACAAAACCACATGGGTGTTCACCCTTCCCTGTTCTATGCAAAGCTAAAATGTGTATACATTTGGCAGGAGTTACACTTGTGAAATGTACATATTCTAACTTACATACAGATTCAACTTAAGAACAAACCAACAGAGCCTATCTTGTTTGTAACCAGGGTCTCCCTGAATTCCAAAATTGTGCACTTGGGTGGTTGAAATAGTGACACTTTTGCTTTCTTAAAGTTACTAAAATATTGTGCTAGCTTACCTTCAGGCTGTGTGTATAAGGTGTATCTCCTGTCTAGAATTCCGTTCCCTCTCTGAGATTTCTTATTGTGTGTGCATATCCAAATATTCCAGAATGATAAATAATTAAAAATCCCAAACACTTCTAGTTTCCAACCATTTTGGATAAGAGGTAGTTGACATATAGAGGTCCTCAAAATAGTTTAGCTGAATAGATTTTGTAGAAAGCAAAGCAAATGTATAATTGTACCTCAGTTCTACAAACTGATATTGTTGGCAGAACTTGTAATTATTTTTAAACCATTTGCTCTCAGTTGTAAAAGAGGTTTTCTCTCACAGCAGGTATTATTGTGTAGTAATTTTGCTGAGTATGCTTTTGAAAGTTGGACAACGAAGAAAGCTGATAGGAACATAACCAATTTATTTGAAATGTAATGCTGGATTCCATGGACTATTAAAATGGCAACTGAATGGGTCCTGGAGCAAATCATGCCTGAATTTTCCCTAGAGCACAAGAGGGCTAAATTGAGATGGTCATACTATGTGGGCATATCATGAGAAGATATAAGTCACCAGAAAATACCATAATGCTTGGTATGCCAGAAGGCAGTAGGAAAAGAGGAAGACCATATTCCAGATGAATAGACTCAATTAAGGAAGCTGTATCCCTTACATTGTAAGACCTAAACAAAGTAATTGGGGATGTGGTGACTTGGAGGTCTCTCATTCATAGAGTCGTTATAAGTTGAAGTCAACTTGATGGCACTTACCAACATATCATGATTCAGAGATTTTCTTTCTCTCTATGCCTCATGCATCTTTTGAAGTAAGCTTTTGCCAGCAAAGCTAAAAGCAGAATTGCATGGAAATTAAAATCTTACGTGTTACTGTAAGTGGTTGACCGTGGTCTGTTGCTGGTCATCAAGCCATTGGTTACTGGCCGGCTAGCAAGCTTCCAAAAAAAAAAATCTCATCAGTGTACACAAATATTGTACAATCCCTAGAACAACAAAAAGAAATTGCGAGTCCTCCACATTAGATAGCTAGTGATACACTATTTTAAATAATTTTGACACAGTGCAGTACATAATGTACTGCAATATTACTCTATAAACTTGTTTGTCCTGAACTGTTTGAATTTATCTTGTTCCTTTTGCCACAGCCACCCAGAAAATGTGATTACATTGCAAGAACTCCTCTTACATCTGTCTGTTTCTTATCATTTATTTCATTGTGGAAGTTTAGCTGTCAGAAATGAATTGCTGAAGAAAATATAGATGTCATAGCAGAAAATATGAAACAATGCTTTATCTTTTACATTTTTGTATTGGATAGATTCCATATTAGTCTACTATAGCAAAACCAATCAAATTCTGTGGCACCATAAACACCTATCAAACATACTGCATGTTAGTTGTAAATGGTTTATTTTTAGACTAAGTTTCAACAATCTGAATTTGATTATTCAACTTGAGTTTGTAGATTATACTTTTCTTAGAAAGTTTTATATTTCAAAACAGTCGTGTACATGAATACGAAGAGAAGTTCCTTTGAATTCGATAGGAGTTACTGTCAGGGATGTGTTATGTAAGATCACCTTATTCTAGATTTTGTTATTTGTAAGGATAATTATAGTAGTTCTAGTTGTATTAAACTATGTATGATAAAATTGTTGAGGTAATTGTTCAAGAGATAGACCAACTGCTCATTGAAATTTAATAAAAATCTGGTTTTAGTGATTTGAAATCTAGCAAACACCTTAAACATTATCTCCCATATCTGGCCCCAAAGAGTTCCAGGGTTTTCTTTTGAAACTAAGTAGGAGTTTTTTTTCTGATTACTTAGACGTTTTAACTGCAACTGAATTATGTTGTGTTAATCAAGTTTTTAGTGTTAATTTTTTTAAGTGAAGTGTTTTATAAACTTTTAAACCAGGGAGGCCAGTGTCATGTTACCACAGCACTGTAGTCAAATTATGCTGTGTGCTAATGTGCTGAGAAAGCAATTGTTATGTCCATCTAAGTCAGGGGTCCCCAAACTACGGCCCACGGGCCACTTCCGGCCCGCCAAGGACCCCTTATCCGGCCCGCGGAGGAGGAGCGCCCCCCCCCACAGTGCCCCTCCGTTGGCTGGCTCACGCTGTCTATGGGGCCCGATGGACAGCGTGAGCCAGCAAAGGGAGGCTGCTCCGCATGGTCTACTTGCGAGTAAAGCACCTCGTGAAGTGCTTTACTCACAGGTAGGCCGCGCGGGCTTGCTCCTCCCTTGGCAGGCTCACGCTGTCCATCGGGCCCGATGGACAGCGTGAGCTAGCCAAGGGAGGAGCAGGCCCGCGTGGTCTACTTGTGAGTAAAGCACCTCGCGAGGTGGTTTACTCACAAGTAGGCCACGCGAGCCAGCCAAAGGAGGCTGCTCTGCGTTGTCTACTCGCAAGTAGGCCGCGCGGGCCTGCTCCCCCCTTGGCGGGCTCATGCTGTCCATCGGGCCCGATGGATAGCGTGAGCCTGCCAAGGGAGGAGCAGGCCCGCGTAGTCTACTCGTGAGTAAAGCACCTCGCGAGGTGGTTTATTCACAAGTAGGCCATGCGAGCCAGCCAAGGGAGGCTGCTCCGCGTGGTCTACTCGCAAGTAGGCCGCGCGGGCCTGCTCCCCCCTTGGCTGGCTCACGCTGTCCATCAGGCCTGATGGACAGCGTGAGTCAGCCAAGGGAGGCTGCTCCGCGTGGTCTACTCACGAGTAAAGCACCTCGCGAGGTGATTTACTCACAAGTAGGCCGCGCGGGCCCGCTCCTCCCTTGGCAGGCTCACGCTATCCGTCAGGCCTGATGGACAGCGTGAGCCAGCCAAGGGAGGCTGCCCTGGCGCTACATGCAGTCATGCTGGCCACATGACCTTGGAGGTGTATATGGACAACGCTGGCTCTTCGACTTAGAAATGTAGATGAGCACCACAGAGTCAGACACGAACCAGGAAAATTGTGGGAGATCCAGGGTGGGAGAAAGAACTCTTGTCTGTTGGAGGTAGGTATGAATGTTTCAATTGGCCATCTTGATTGCCATTTCATAGCCTGACAGTTTTTAGGGAGAATCCTTAGTTGAGAGATGATTAGCTGGCCCTGATTGTTTCTTGTCTGGAGTTCCCCTGTGTTTGAGTGTTGTTCTTTATTTACAGTTATAATTTTAGAGTTTTTTAAATACTGGTAGCCAGATTTTTGGTCAGACTAGAAATAGGAAGATTTCCCATTCTCTGCTCCTGGAATTACTGCTTAAAGAGGACGAGAAAGAACCCCCTCAAAGGGCCCTTCCACACAGCAAGATAAGATATGTGCAATGTGCAGAGGAATTTTTTAATTGATTTTTTTTTAAAAAAAAACTATAGTCCGGCCCTCCATCGGTCTGAGGGACAGTAAACTGGCTCCCGGTTTAAAAAGTTTGAGGACCCCTGATCTAAGTAATTATTTGCTGGTCTAACACTAGAATTGGGTTGCTGTTGTATTTTTTTCTCAGTCTTGTTTTACAGCTTAGCTTTTCCTTATTACGTTGGCCTAATGCTTATTCTTTTTAACAGCTTTTATCTAAATACCCTAAGTTTACCAGATACTGTTTGATCTTGGGAGTAAGCAGGGTCAGTTCTACTTAGATGGGAGATTGCCAATTAATGTCATGTTTTTTAGACTATATTTCAGAGTAATAAACTGGCAAAGCCACTTGAATACTCCTTCATTAAGAAAATACTACAACACTAGTAGGCGACTTAAGGGTTTTTACATTAGTATGCTTAAAATTAAAAGCTTTTGTTCTAATTGACCTTACATAACCATCAGGCCACCAGTTTCCACAACTATATTCAGAAAATGAATATTGCAGTATGTTGAAGCTGGTGATGGAAATTTGGTATGGTGGAGAATTTGTACCATTGTTTTAAACATTAAAATTTGCCAAAGGGAGATTTAGGTATCACCCTTAAATTCCAGAGACTGCAGGTAATCTGTTTAAGGGAACTTCTCCAATGTGTATATAACCATCCCTTGAGAGAAACAATCAACTATTACTTTCTCTTAGGGTCTGGTTTTGATTGCAAAGATAAGATTAGCTTCTTAATCTGTCTTGAGAAGTTTGGTCATATATATGGGTAATAGTAGATCTGCATGATCATATACACTTGTTTTTATTCACATATGCACTTTTAACTTAGAAAACTTTGCGAAGCAACCACTGGACTGAAAGTGCCACTTGATTTTTATATCATTATTATTTAATTTTCTTACTATTTCCTATTTTTGTAAATCATAGGGTGCTGTTGAAAGCCTTCATCTTGTCTTCAGTTCCTTATTTCAGTAGCAAATATTTCCTTTCACAAGAGACATAGTCCCAGAAACAGCTTTTTCTAGTTCTGTGTGCATGCTGATTTATCATGCTTCCAATCATTTGTTATTTCCACCATATGTGACAACATTCTATTTGTTTAACAATATTTTTTCTATTTAAGTAGTTTATATATGTTTAATAAAACATTTCTTTCTTAAATTCCAATTCCTTTTGTTTTGAAAAATTGCAGAGACTCCTAATGTTGCAAAAGCACAAGGCTTCAAAAATGGGGAAAATCTAGTGATAAATATAATTTTGAGTGTCTTCCAAATTTTGATTTAGTAGAGAATATTTCACTTTTTTCTTTTGACATGTGTGAACTCTAGTTTGTTGTTCATTGCTTCCGACTCTTTGTGACCTCATGGACCATCCCACGCCAGAGCTCCCTGTCAGTTGTCGCCACCGTCAGCTCCTTCAGAGTCAAGCCAGTCACTTCAAGGATACCATCCATCCATCTTGCCCTTGGTTGGCCCCTCTTCCTTTTTCCTTCCATTTTACCCAACATAATTGTCTTCTCTAAACTTTGCTTTCTTCTCATGATATGGCCAAAGTACTTCATCTTTGCCTCTACTATCCTTCCCTCCAATGAGCAGTCGGGCTTTATTTCCTGAAGTATGAACTGGTTGGATCTTCTTGCGGTCCAAGGCACTCTTAGAACTTTGCTCCAACACCACAGTTCAAAAGCATCTATCTTCCTTCGCTCAGCCTTCTCTAAGGTCCAGCTCTCACATCTGTAGATTACTTCGGGGAATACCATTGCTTTGACTATGCGGGTCTTTGTCGTGAGTGTGATGTCTCTACTCTTCACTATTTTATCGAGATTGGACATTGCTCTCCTCCCAAGAAGTAAGCGTCTTCTGATTTCCTGGCTGCAGTCTGAATCTGCAGTAATCTTCGCACCTCGAAATACAAAGTTTGTCACTTCCTCCATGTTTTCTCCCTCTATTTTCCAGTTATCAATCAGTCCGGTTGCCATAATCTTGGTTTTTTTAATGTTTAACTGCAACCCAGCTTTTGCACTTTCTTCTTTCACCTTGATTAATGGCTCCTCAGCTTCTTCTCGCTTTCGGTCATCAAAGTGGTATCATCTGAATATCTAAGGTTGTTAATGTTTCTTCCAGCAATTTTAACCCCAGCCTTGCATTCATCAAGCCCCGCACATCGCATGATGTGTTCTGCATACAAGTTGAATAGGTTGGATGAGGGTATTCACTAAAGTTTTCTGAGCGTTTACTCCCTTGTATTTTAGTATAGTATAAAACACTGCTTTTCTCAACTTCCCAATCAAATTTAGAAAGAAACACTTGAAATGTATTAAATACATTTAATTTTTTAATAAGCTCCATTGCACATTTTCTTGTAGTTGAATCAAATTCAGAAAAATGGAGCGGCAGCCAACATTTTCCCTTGAACTTGTGTTAGCTAGCATGCACCAGAATTGCTGTTTATTTACATGAAGCCAGAAAGAAATAGAATTCTAATTTGCGGGGATGACAAAAGTGTTTTATTACAATAATAATCTGGCAAAATACGGTACTTCTTCTTTATGGTTGCATTGTTGGAGCAGCTTGTATTGGTCATGTTAGAGATATTGAAATATGGCTGAGAAGTTTTGATCTAGAAAAAAAAATTGTCAGCTTTTCACAATTTGAAGTTAATCCTGAGATGTGGAAGTTGTGCAATGATACTCATATATAACTCCAGATAATTTAATGTGTGTACTTTGTTTCCTCTACTCAACCACTACTTCTAAAACTATTCCCAGAGATGTTTCCAGATGTGTCAATGCTGGATCACCTAGAGATCCTTTTTGTAATAGTTATGGCTATCTAAAATTTACTACCCCAAAATCACATACAGTAAGCATTTCTGATGTACTTGACCTAATACTACAATGTGCAAGAGTTGGGAAGAGTGAGTAAATTTTATGATATATGTTGGGTAGGGTTTAATTGTTTACTTTAGAATATATGGCTATGAAATTTTGATTGCTTCCATTTTTGAGATATTATTTTAGTTATTTATATCCTGCACCTCTACACAAAATTCTGTTAACTAACATTCCTTCAAAACAATTTTCAGGGGTATGGGCTCTCAACCCCAGATAGTTGATCAACCCTAACCTAGTAGACGAAGGCCCATAGAAAACAGCTGAGATGGTAATCAAAATGGTTGCCTGGATTCTTGCAAGATACTGATCAAGATTGTTCATGTGTTGACTAATTGTTTGAGTCCTAAGCTTCTTAGAAACCAAGAATTGTTTTAGTACATGTAGGATGTGATACTTTTTCCACTACATTCCATTGTTTTGTGGTTAGAAAGTGTATAGCTTATTTTGAGCATTAAAACATTTGTGAAGCTTACAAGATACTTCTATAGAAAAAAAAACTGTTCATAAAACTGCATATTTTAAACTGAATGGCTTGTTTGGGTATAATGAGGAAAAGATTTTAAAAGTGTGAATAGTCAGAAATTGTATAAGTTACTTTTGTAAATAAGCACACAGATTGAAAAATGTGCATTAAATCTGCTCAAATTTCACTGTGTGAAAAAACAATATGAATTAATAATGGGAAGAAAATCCAGGCAGGTTTTGGAAAAGCATAAGGAAAAAGAGGCAGAGATTTTTACATCTTTTTTGGACAAACTAGTTTCCCAATAAATTTGGCAGCCCCGTGTAAAATATATTGCAGTAATTTTTTAAAGTCCAGCAGTTCCTGGATTCAAATGGATTGTGATATGTCTTGCCCCTTGAAACTTTCCAACTATTTTGAGGAATAGAAAATCACCAAGTAAATATTTTATCTGATCATTACTTTCCAAAGCAGAATGCAGTTGGATATGGGTTCTCTAAACAAAGCACTATATGCCCTTTCAGTTTCCAATGAAGTTATTTCCCACCCTTCCCCCTTCTGCATGCTTGAGGAGGAGACAAGATCTGGTGTGAACTCAGAATGAACTTCTTTGCTTGTTCAAATATGTAAAGGTTACAGGATTAATGGTATGAAATAAGGGTTTTATTGTGTTTGTGAATGAGACGTGAGAGTAGCGCTAATGGTTGTATGATGTATACATTTGTGCTCTGGAAAAAACTCCAAAGAATAATCAATGTATTGTTATGATAATGCTGTATATTTTGAAATTCTGAAATATGATCTTGGAAATCTATAACTTTTGGCTGAATATTGCATGGAAGTATGAATGAAGAATTTAAAACTTGACTTTGTATTTGTATGAGTGTGCCTACATTGTTACTTCATCTTAGCTGAATGGTCCAGAAATAGTACAGCTTTGATTTGTCCCTTCAAAGTGTGTGAAGTGGGAAGTTGATTTTTGTGACAGTCTTGGAACAAGTTATGGATGTTGAATTTGCAGCTAGTTTGACTTTTAGTTTCATATAGAGTTGATTTTTGGGTAAAGTTCTGATATATTCCTCCATAGAGGTAGCATTTAAAACATATCCCAAGCACCACTTCAGGAGAATGATACTTATCCTGGAAAACAGTGTCAGAGAATGTGTGGGAGAGGATGCTACAAGGACAAACATCTCCAGTTAGCCACTAATTTCTTGTACATTTTTGTGAG
Organism: Anolis sagrei; assembly: GCF_037176765.1. Taxonomy (NCBI): domain Eukaryota; kingdom Metazoa; phylum Chordata; class Lepidosauria; order Squamata; family Anolidae; genus Anolis; species Anolis sagrei. Next base: position 159,694,511 of record NC_090024.1, read on the forward strand.
TATATAAGTCATACATTTAAATTGCCTCTGAAAGGAGATTGAGAGTTAAAACAACAGCCTTCCATGTTTGTTTCACTTTAACAGCTTTGATTAATTGCAAGTTTGTAGCTACTTCTTAACTAGGTTCTTGTCCCACATCAAACTTTTTTTCTTCTTTTTTGGTGTCATTCCAACAGTGTTATCTCGTTATTGAAATCAATCACTCATCTCACCACAAGCCTCTGCCTAAATTTAAAGCCCTAGCCCACTGATCCACCTCTTTCTCTGTTCAGTCCTTCAACTCCTCACCACCAACGCATAGTCATGTTAAGTTGTTTGGTGGAATGACAGGCGGTGGAGTCCAAGTTGCCCTACTGGGCAGGAGAGGAGACAGTGAGTACAGGGGGAAGAAAAGAAGTGAATGGGGAAGAACTAGATGGACAAAGAAGGCCTTTAAGTTCATACTGTTGTGTCCTAACACCTGTCAGATTCTGTAGTGTATGTTTTATGTGTGGGGTAGAATTATTCAGGCTTTGCCTAACTCCTGTGAATGTGGAGGGTCAATTATAGATGTAACTGTTGTCAATAATGTCCCAAAACTTGTTGGTGAAATTTGTTCGTTGGATTCATACTCTTTCTTTCTTATGGGATGGAATTTTCATTTCCTCTTCTGGGCAGTAGCCTTATGTTCAGTGTTGTACTTTGTTTCTACCTCAGCCCCAATTTGTGTGTTTTCCCCCCAAATTTCACTTGAATTTTCTTCTGCACTGGCTGTGTGAATCTTGGTTTAGGTCCAGTCATAGCTTTTTAATTGAGTGAGTTAAAAGTGACCAGATGGCAATAATGTGAGCCCCATGAAACCTGAGAGAGATTTTGGCACTGGAAATTTCATCAGATCCAAGAACTTTATCAAGTTGCCTCAGATAGATAAACCTCTCTCATCAGACAGCTCAATCTCTCTCATCCCATAGGACTGTTGTGACAGCAAATAGATACAAGATAGCCCATTTATATATCATAACAAGCTCCTTAGAAAAATAAATGTCAAATTCAGTGTAATTCTCTCCTACTGGCTAAAAAGGTCCCTGTGGGAAGGGCATAAAACAGACCATAATCCAGTGGTTCTCATCATGTGGGTCCCCAGGTGTTTTGGCCTACAACTCTCAGAAATCCCAGCCAGTTTACAAGCTGTTAGGATTTCTGGAAGTTGAAGGCCCAAAAATCTAGGGACCCAGAGGTTGAGAACCACTGCCATAATCATATTAATATGAGTGCCTTTTGCTCTTTTAAAGTCATTGATTCTGGGAACCATCACTGCATTTTATGGTAGCAAATTCCATGTTCTGCAGTTCCTGAATCTCCATCATCTGGTTAGGTTGGATGAAGCAAGGTTCTACTTTTATGAGTACTCTTACCTGCTTCTTCTTTATTATTCATCCTTTATAAACCTGTATCATGTCCCCTTATCACCTAACATTTTTTATAGATGAGCTATCAGAAACATAATCACCACACTGCTTTTCACTAAAGCACCATATAATTTATGAACAAGTTCAAAGGTACTTGCGTAAATACATATCTCTGAAAGAGACTATTATGTACATTTTTCAGTTATAAGTACTGTTGATGTATTCCTATTCCTATTACTAAGTTTTCTGTTATATTTACATTGATACATAGATGAATCAACCCAGCTTTTAGGTCATTGATATTTTTTTTGTCTAACATTTCTAGACTTACCGGTATATGTGAATATATAAGTGAATATGTGGCATTCCAATATATGTGAATATATGGCATTCTACTGGCCAACATACATTTTGGTGCCTCACATGTTAGACTTGTTTCTGTGTATATTTCACTTGCTCATTTTCCCTATCAGCTCAAGTTTTTGAGATACAGATCAAATGGCATTTACCAATCACCATCTCCTCACCCAGTATCACAAATAACTCCAGGAACAGGACTAAAACCAGGGCCAAAGGTTTTTGTCGGGCTGTGTTATTAATACATATCAATACTTTTCATTTTAGTGGAGGAATACCTAATTTTGTTAAAATAATTTCAACCTCTACTGTGTTAGGTAATTTCTTCACTAGAAGGTTCTTCTCTCTAATGATGTTTTCTGTACTTAACAACAATTTGTAATTTTCCATTGAATTTGTAGAATGCAAGTAGTAATTGAGTAAATGTTGCACTTTTATCCTGCAGTAAAAGAACATTTTCTTGTCAGTGGCTATGTGGCAAAGCATAATCTCCAGTTATGCTAATTCTCTCATTACTCTTAAGGAAACATACTGCAACAGTTGAAACAGTACAGATTTACCACCAGTCTATAACAAGCCACTTCAGTTGTTGTAATTTGCCACTGGACTGCGTTTTTGTCAAATGTTAGTGAAGCTGGGGCATTGGTGCCGTTATTCAAACTGATCCCATTTTAAAGATCAATGAGAAATACATATGTCACATATGTATTAGTGGCAGCATATGCATTGATATACACACATGCAGCACAATCAAGATCAATCATGTCACATGATTGATTTTGATTGTTCTGCATGTGTGTATATCAATGCATATGCTGCCACTAATAGTCAGTGGCTGTTTTAGAAAGATAGTATGCACCCATTAAGTTTGCCAAGTTAACTTTTGCTTATAAAACATAAAAGGAATGTTTTGATGTAAAAAGTGATGTTTTGTTTCTAATTAATATTATGGTCTATACAGAAAGAAAGAAGACATAATAAATTTGCTTATGCTAAATGTGAATGATAGTTTTTCTAATTTAATACATATATATTTGGTGCCCTGCTTATCATTTTGGTAGGTTTTTCTTTTTGTCGTGTCAGGAGTGACTGCAAGTTGCTTCGGGTGTGAGAGAATTGGCCGTCTGCAAGGACGTTGCCCAGGGGATGCCTGGATGATTTGATGTTTTTATTAGGCCTGGGTAACAACGCAAAAATTTGTTTCTTAAATCGATTTGTATTTGGGGGTTTTTTTTTGTTTCAATATTTAAAATAATTACAAAATTTTCCTTTTAAAAAGTTCGATATTTACGAAATTTCGTAAATGGTAAAAAATTAACGAATTGATTTCCGAAACAATAACGAATCGATTCGTTAATGGCGGACGCGACCGCGAAATACGCTAAAAAACCTCCAAAAACTTCTGAAGCTTCCCTCTCCCTCTGTTCTTGACTGTTGGTGTGATATTATAATTTTTTTTCACTAATTAAACCATAAAACTGGCCCAGACATGCGGAAATAATAACAAAACGACCTCTGAACAATAACGAAAGGAATACAATAACGAAATACGAAGCATTTACAAAACGTGTTTAAAAATTCGTTTTTTTTAATGATTGCTCCAGAATGGTTTGTTATCGTTTTGTAATTGGAAAAATTAACGAATTATTAACGAATTACGAATTAACGAAACGAAACCGCCCAGGCCTAGTTTTTATCATCCTTGTGGGAGGCTTCTCTCATGTCCCCGCATGAGGAGCTGGAGCTGATAGAGGGAGCTCATCCACCTCTCCCCGGATTTGAACCTGCGACCTGTCGGTCTTCAGTCTTGCCAGCACAGAGGTTTAACACACTGCGCCACTGGGGGCTCCATTTTGGTAGTAATCTTCTTCTTCTTCTTAGGCGATCCCTTGTTGGACGAGTAAGATGGTCTTCCATTATGAATTTCCTTGTGGGTCCGTATGTGGCTGTGGAGCCCTATTCTTGCTCTGCATCTTCCTCCGCAGTGAGGGCATTGGTTTCCAGGTGGGAGGCGGTCCCAGTTGGGGTTGGCTTGACGCGCCTTCCTCCTGGCACGTTTCTCTCTTTCACCCTCCACTCGTTCCTCCTCAAATTCTGCAGCACTGCTGGTCACAGCTATCCTCCAGCTGGAGCGCTCAAGGGCCAGGGCTTCCCAGTTCTCAGTGTCTATGCCAGAGTTTTTAAGGTTGGCTTTGAGCCCATCTTTAAATCTCTTTTCCTGTCCACCAACGTTCCGTTTTCCATTCTTAAGTTCGGAGTAGAGCAACTGCTTTGGGAGACGGTGGTCAGGCATCCAGACAACGTGGCCGGCCCAGCGGAGTTGATGTTGGAGGACCACCACTTCAATGTTGGTGGTTTTTTCTTCTTCCAGCACACTGACGTTTGTCCGCTTGTCTTCCCAGGAGATTTGCAGGATTTTCCGGAGGCAGTGCTGATGGAATCGTTCCAGGAGTTGCATGTGACGTCTGTAGACAGTCCACGTCTCACAGGCATATAGCAGGGTTGGGAGGACAATAGCTTTATAGACAAGCACCTTGGTCTCCCTACGGATGTCCCGGTCCTCAAACACTGCTTCATTCTGGAAAATGCATGCTCTTGCAGAGCTCAGGCGGTGTTGTATTTCGGCGTCAATGTTGACTTTGGTGGAGAGGTGGCTGCCAAGGTAGCGGAAATGGTCCACATTTTCTAATGTTACACCATTAAGCTGTATTACTGGTATTGGAGAGGGGTTGGCTGGTGACTGCTGGAACAGGACCTTGGTTTTCTCAATGTTCAGTGACAGGCCGAGCTTCTCGTATGCTTCTGCGAAGGTGTTTAGAGTGGCTTGTAGATCTTCTTCTGAATGCGCACAGACGACATTGTCATCAGCATACTGGAGTTCTATAACAGATGTTGTTGTAACCTTGGTTTTGGCTTTCAGTCTGCTGAGGTTGAATAGCTTGCCATCTGTCCGATAGATTATTTCCACTCTGGTGGGAAGCTTCCCATCAACAAGGTGAAGTATCATAGCGATGAAGATGGAGAATAGAGTTGGGGCAATAACACATCCCTGTTTGACACCGGATTCCACTTTAAATGGGTCACTTTGGGAGCCATTGCTGTCCAAGACTGTTGCCATCATGCCATCATGGAGGAGCCGCAGGATGTTCACAAATTTGTTAGGGCACCCGATTTTGTGGAAGATGGTCCAGAGAACGCTGCGATTCACTGTGTCGAATGCCTTTGCAAGGTCGATGAATGCCATGTATAGAGGTTGGTTTTGTTCCCTGCATTTTTCTTGGAGCTGTCGTGCAGTGAAGATAATGTCCAGAGTTCCTCTGGAGGGGCGGAAGCCATTCTGGGATTCTGGGAGGGTGTCTTCTGAGAGGGGCAGAAGGCGGTTTGCAAGGATTCTTGCGAGGATTTTCCCAGCGGAGGTTAGAAGGGAGATACCTCAATAGTTTCCGCAGTCTGTTCTTTCCCCTTTTTTGAAGAGGGTGATGATGGTGGCATCCTTGAAATCTTCTGGGATTTTCTCGGTCACCCACACTTCTTCTATGAGCTGGTGGAGTTGGTGTGTCAGCTCAGGTCCTCCCTCTTTAAAGATTTCAGCAGGGATCCCATCTGGTCCACTGGCTTTGTTATTCTTCTGTTGGCTGATGGCATTGCTGACTTCCTCCAAACTAGGCAGTGCTGCAAGCTCATCCCTGGTTTGTTCTTGTGGGATTTGTGAGAGGACCTCTTCGGCCACATTGGAACTGCGGTTCAGGAGGCTTTGGTAGTGTTCTTTCCAACGTAGTGCAATTGAGTTTTGGTCCTTCAGGAGTTTGGTTCCATCTGATGAGCGTAGAGGCTGTATGCCATGGTTTCTTGGTCCGTAGATGACCTTTGTGGGTTTGAAAAATCCCTGAGCATTATGGGTATCTGCCAGGTGTTGGATTTCTTCGGCCTTCTTTGTCCACCAGATGTTCTTGAGTTCTCTTGTCCTTCTTTGGACCTCAGCTTTTGCACTGGCATAGATCTTTTTCTTAGCAGCACAGTTGATGTCTCTCTGCCATGCTTGGAAGGCTTTCCTTTTCTTGTCAGTTAGCTGTTGGATCTCGATGTCATTTTCATCAAACCAGTCTTGATGTTTCTTGGCTTGGTATCCAATAGTTTCTTCGCAGGCTTGGATGATGGAGGTCTTCAGTTTGTTCCAATGTTCTTCAACATTTTCGGGGTGTACTGTGGGTAGATGGTCCTTGAGTGCTGTTTGGAGATGGGCTCGTCTGGAGGGCTCCTGAAGGGCTTGGGTGTTCATTTTGCGCCTTGTCTTCCTTCCTTGGAGTAATACTACACAGTAAAAAGGGACACAAGTTTCTGCTTCAAATAAGAAGGTTAACATCCACAGATCAGGCTCTTTGAGTCTCACACTTGGATCTGTTCAGGGGGTGGGCTGGAAATATATCTGTTAGGATAGTGGAAATTGGAATGGCTGTTCCCTCCTTCATGAGTAGTGCCTTAAAATGCATTATTTTCATTACAGTCATTGTTGTGACCTGCTCACATTGTATTAGACCAGGAGTTCTCAAACTTTTTCAGCTGCAGAGCCCCTTTTAAAGGAAAACACTTTTCTGGAGCCCCAATAAATGTTTATATATTACAAATTATTTATATCTGCCTGTCTATCTCAGGCATGGGCACACTTTCGGACACAAGGGCCGCATTACATTCTAAAATTTGGCAGACGGGCCAGGCTAATGGCAGATGAATGGAGAGTGTTTGTGTGAACTAACAGAAAAAAATATGAACAAATTCCTATGCACACTGCACATAACTTGATTGTAGTACAAAAAGGAAAGAACAATACAATATTTAAAATTAAAATAATTACAATTTTAACCAACATAAACTTCACAGTATTTCATTGAAGGATCCCAGGGACCAAACAACCCAAACCCCTTCTGCCCAGCAATAAAAGCACAAATCAAAGTATCTCCAACAGATGACCATCCAACCTTTGTAATAATAATAATAATAATAATAATAATGATAATAATGATGATAATGATAATAGCAGAAACCCCAGGGGCCATCCAGTCCAACCTCCTTCTGTTATGCAGGAAAGGGGTTCTGGAGGCAAGGAAGGCAAGAAGGCGGTGTCTGCATGGTGAGGAAGGGGAAGAGAAGGAAGCTTTTTGGGACTGGGTTCGCCAGCTTCAGCAAGTTCCAGCCCAGTGGGCAAGGACCTGCTCCCTCAGGAAATGGCCCTGCGACTGGCCTTGTGCTACCCCCCCCCCCCCCACGGTCTTGTAGGAGGAGCAGGAAGAGGAGGGAGTGTGGAGCACACTTCGAGAACCAGTGTATTAGGCCCATGATGGAGTTTAATAGTCTGACTGTTTTAAAAAACGTTAAGGTTTTCCTCTGCTAATGTTTCATGTATTGTTTAATATATTATTTGCCCATTACTTTGAGGGCCAGGAGGATATGAAAGCGTTTTATTCACACTTGAACAAAATATACAGATAGGTTTTAAATTCTACAATAGATTTCAGAAGTACCTATGACCCTAAAAAAAGGTATACTGGATGAAAGTGGGGCAAAGGTAAAATCCAACTTGGGATAAAGTTTGAGAACTTTTATCTAACATAATAAATGTTTGTTTTCTGATTATTTTTCCCATATAGTAAAGGGAAATGTTTTCTAGTCATAGCAAAATAAAAGGAAATTGGCCTCTGTACAGGTTTTCAATTATGTAATAATGTAATCCTAAATTGATTTGAGTGTAAATGATACAAATAAGACTTGATAAAAATCAAAGAAACTAGTAGGAAAAAATCTTTGTCATTAATGTTTCAATATTCATAATTATATTAATCTTGGAGACTATACAGTCCTCCATATCTACAGAGTCATCCATTCATGGCTTGAAAATATTCCCCTCCCTTCCTCCCCAAAAGCCTTAAACGTACATTTTGATTTTGTGATTTTATATAGGGGATACCATTTTCTTATGACATTGTATATAAAGGAACCTGAGAAACAATGGGGGTATCTGTGGGGTTCCTTGGAACTATGCCCCAATGAACATCAAGAATATATTAGAAGCAGTGGCCTGTTATACACTGAAAAATGAGTGCTTATGAATTTGCATGGTCTTTTGACTTCTGTTTATGACATAATCTCCTTGACAGGAGAGTTTTATTTTCACTAGCAGTCTGTTTTTAGATAAGGTTTCTGTGAAATGTATTTGGAAGAACAATGCAGAGTTGTCTTTATCTTGTATTTAACAGGGAATATTTCAGTAGTTATCTTGATTTGTTTCACTTTCTTTAAACTTTGGAAGATGGTGCAAAGGTTCTGATTAGTTTGTTCTTTTGATTTTGTTGCTATTGTATAAGAAAGCAGTTTCATGTTCTTAAACTATTTTTGAAATTCTTCATGGGTTTAGTGATACTGAGGTTTTTCCATTATTTTCTTTTGGATTTCTATTTTTAATCTCCGGCACATACTACAGTTTCATATTCAAAGCATGTTTTACTGTGCGTAATACAAAGTCTTATTGAAGAATGAAATCTGAAATTGTGTGCTGTGACTACTTTTACATGTCATGCTAATCAACCTTTCTTAAGATGGTGCCACCTGTATGTTTTGGAACACAGCATCCATAACCTCAGCCAGCCTGCTGATTTATGGCATGGTTTGCACAAAAACAATGAGTTTCAATGAGCGTTCTATCTCCTTAGCTGCTGGGATGTAGAAGCATTTAATTTTATTTAGACGTAGTATATATGTCACAGGTAATAAGAAACTGTAGTTAATGTTATCTATAGTTAGTTCAGAGTAAGTTCATATCTGAAGCTGACTTTTAAAATACTTCTAGTTATTGCTAATAACAGCTCCATTTTATTAATTTCAAGGAACACTGAAAATAGAAGGAAAAGCTTTCATATTCATCTTTGTAGCATGACAAGAGAAAGTAGACAGCTAGAATATCTTGTTTGTGCTTATGGGCAGACACTAGACCACGTTTTACTGTATTTGTATATTGTACGTAAACTACAAGAAGCTTATATTATCAAAGCATTGCTGGGATGCTTTCTCTTTATGAAAAGCAAGCAAAGGTTCATGCCATATTCTGTGCTTTTAGTTTTCTGCTATAATATGAAAGCATTTAAAAACTGAATACTGGTAAAATTTCATAATAGTTGGGCAGAAGACTTGTAATTAGGATGGCTGATATAAGTCGTCAAGAAAAAGCATACATACATATGTTTACACATAGAGGCATCCCCAAGTTATTAACAAGATAGGTTCTATAGGTTTGTTCTTAAGTTGAATTTGTTTGTAAGTTGGAACAGGTATATTTATCAGCCCACCAGAACCCTAAGATCTTCTGGGGGGGCCCTGCTCTCTATCCCGCCTGCTTCACAGGTGCGGCTGGCGGGGACGAGAGACAGGGCCTTTTCTGTGGTGGCCCCGCGGCTATGGAACGCCCTCCCCATGGAGGTAAGATCAGCCCCCTCATTGATGGTTTTCCGGAAAAGACTAAAAACCTGGATGTTCGAGCAGGCGTTCGGTTAACTCGGTGCAATAAGTGTAATGATTGAAGGACTGGCAATTTGGACGGCGAAACTGGATCGCGATTTTAGTCAAGAGATGAATTGGTTGGTTTATTGATATATGTATTGTGGATCGTGTTTTTATGCTTTTAAACTGTATATTGTTGTTTGTTATAAGTTGTTGTAAACCGCGTTGAGTCGCCGGCTAGGCTGAGAAACGGCGGTATACAAGTATAGCAAATAAATAAATAAATAAATAAATAAATAAATAAAGTGGACCTCTCTCTCTCTCTCTCTATATATATATATATAGAGAGAGAGAGAGAGCATGCATACACACATGTGTATATATAGAGAGCATACACACACACGCGCACACATATATATAGAGAGAGCAATCTGCGAGTCGGAGCCCCGGGAGGGGGGGGGGTCACGAGAGGGATTTCAGAGGAGTCGCCAAAGATCATAAAAAACACATATTTCAGATGATCTTAGGAACCCTTTTGGCAGAGAAGGCTGAAGATCTCTCCACCTGTTGTTCTCTTCCTTTTTGGTGTTGGTGAACTACCAGAATTCAAAAAAAAAAAAAAAACCCAACCCCACCAGTATTCAACATTGGCCATGTAGGTATTGTGCCAAGATTGGTGCAGATCCATTGTGGAATTTGATTGTAGGTTAACTTTAAATCCCAGCAACTGCAACTCCCAAATGTTAAGGTCTATTTCCCCCCAAATCCACCAGTGTTCACATCTGGACATACTGAGTATTCGTGCCAAGTTTGGTCCAGCTCCATAGTGCTCTCTGGATGTAGGTGAACTACAACTTCAAAAGTCAAGGTCAATACCCACCAAACCCTTCCAGTATTTTCTGTTGGTCGTGGGAGTTCTGTGTGCCAAGATTGGTTCAGTTCCATCGTTGGTGAAGTTCAGAATGCTCTTTGATTGTAGGTGAGCTATAAATCCCAGCAAATACAACGCTCTAATGACAAAATCAATTCCCCACAACCCCACCAGTATTCAAATTTGGGTGTGTTGGGTATTTGTGCCAAATTTGGTCCAGTGAATGAAATACATCCTGCATATCTGATAATTACGTTACATTACATAACAGTAGCAAAATTACAGTTATGAAGTAGAAACAAAATTATTTTATGGTTGGGGTTGACTACAACATGAGGAATTGCATTAAGGAGGCATGGCATTTGGAAAGTTAAGAGCCACTGATATAGAGCATAGGGAAGGGTTAGAACCCCTGTGAAATTTGTTTAGCTTTCTGTACCACTGTTCAGAAGATTTCACCTCACTTCCTGTCCCTGTTATAATACAGCCGTTCTGTCAGTAGTAGTCTAACACAATTCAGTCTTTTCCCAGTCATGCATGGTACCTCATTTTTAACATGCATGGTAAGATTTCATCATCCCAGATGACTGACCAATATGCCAGGGGATTATAAGAGATGGAGTCTTCATAGCTTCACAGGCAACGCCTCTAACATCGATATATCGAGTCTTTTCACTAACAAATATAATCCCAAACCTCTGGTCAGATAGTATAAATAGAGAGAGTTTTACTTGAGGCACACATCCAGTATGCTTACTCTGTGTCTTCAGCTATTATAAGCAAATTTATTTACAAAGATTTAAGACTGAACTTGTAAATTTGATAATGGTTCAGGAATTTTTCTTTTTAAATGTATGTAATGTAATTAGTTTGATGATTGTTTTAGAACAATCATTGCCACCCTTGTTTGCAAAGTGTAGACAAAAAGACTTGCAAAGATGTAGCAAATTATCTTATACACTCATGTATAAGTTAACTTCATGTATATGTGGGCGGCAGGTTTGGGGACCAAAATTACGGATCGCTTTGCTGCCCAGGCATTTATAAAGGCCAGAAGTGGCACCATGGTGGGGTGAGGGGGGGGGGCGTACTTCTTTTATGTTTTTTCCAGGACATACAAAGCTCTTGTATACTCAGAGAAAGGGATGGTTTCTTTCTTTCTTGTTTAGATACATTACTCACACTGATCTGTGGATAGCTTGAACCAAGTTTTTTAGGTCTTTTTTTTACTAAATGTTCTAGACTTATAAATGTGCGTACGTAGGATATATGTGTCACATAGTAAATAAACTAACCTTTTATGTTTATCTTTTTCTATCTTTTGTTTAGTTTCCTTGTTAAAAGAATTTTTAATTACTGAAGCAAGATGTCTGGACTGCATCATGGACATTAGGAATGGTGACTAATATTAGTGGAACCACATGGGAATATCTCATATTCAAGAAAATGGATATTCTGTTCGTTTTTGCAATGGTAGGAAATATTTAAAATACCAAAATATTGTATCTTATCTTTTTAGAATTAAAAATATGAGTTTAAGGGCCATTTTAAGGCCAAAATCATACACTCATGTTATGAATAGTCTTTCATCAAAATTGAATAGATATTTGTTATTTTGGGGGAAAAATCCATTACGGACCATAGTAAATACAGTATACCTAATCTAACAAATCTATATGGGTTGTGATTTTCCATTGGACTTTAGTTCTAACTCAAGAAATTTCAAACAATAAACACTAAAGCACCTCTAAGTTATTAAGAATTTGTCATTCATTGACATTTATGCATGAGTGAATGAGGGAGTGCATGCATGTATGTCTTGAGGGACTGCCTATCCTGTGATGTCCTAAGCTCTTTGTTTGAAAGATTGGCTTTTATTTAAAAATAATTAAATACAATACTTAGCCCATACATATACAGAGATATATAGAAAAAGTAGTCAGTAAGAGATCAGACTACTTGCTATTAATTGAGACTAAGTGAAGTGTTTTAAGATCACCTATACCAGTACTTTCCTATGAACCCACACATTTGCTAAATCTAGAACACACAACCTCAAACTGCAGCCCTCCAACAGTTTGGGTCTCCCAATTCCCAAAAGCCCTAAAGAGCTTGTTCAATTGTCAGGAATTCTGGGAGGTCCAAACAGCTGGAGGACCCGGCAGTTTGAGGATGCCTGATCTAGAAGTTCCATTGTGTTCTTTCTACTTAAGAGAGTACCCTGAGTTGGCTCTTTATTTGGTTCATAGCAGTGCCTCATGTTTCCAAAAGTTATCTAAGCACAAAAACCTTAGGCTAGGTGACACATTTAAGTGAGGATCCAGTGAGTCAGCAACTCATTGGATTATCCGTACTTCAATGTGTCCTGTGATAATTTCTATTTTTTCTTTAAGGCACCCAGCCTAAGGGTTTGGTACTTAGGTAACTTTTGGAACCTGAGGCACTGCTATGAACACTGAAAAACAAATTAGCACAGAAAGTGTAGGCTATCACAGTACTTACTTATTCATAAACTATTTGATCTATATAAATAATTTTGAATAATATTATTTTACAAGATAGTTAATGCTACAGTGTAATACTATAGTTATAGAAGTACTACAATCCTAAACATATTTATGTAAAAACAACCCCCTCTAATTTTAATCAGTATAACTCACCATTTGCAAAACATTACCAGTTGAAATTGATCAATTGATACAAAGCATTCAAATAGTTGACAAACATGGGAGCCAGTTGATTATTGTTGAAAAAGGGAAGTAATTTCCTATAGTTCCTTGGCTTAACAAGTGGAAGAGTCATTTTGCTTGAGTTTGCTTTAGGATAAACAATTAGCTGACAATAGACATAGATTTTCCCATCTTGGAATAGTAATTTGTGAGTTGGTGGTCTTATTTTTTTCTTATTAAAGAATAGTATACTTGGTACATTTTGTAAATTTGAACTCTTTAGTGGGCAGCTGACATTTAGCATTTGGTCTGCAACTAATAATTTTGAACTTAGATCACTTTTTAAAGGGGTTGGGAGGTTAAGGGCCAGGTGTGTACTTTCCACATGGATTGATAATGGGTACTGTCTTCTCAGCAGATAGCAGGAATGCACACTACTCGTATGGAGGAATGTGCAATTTATGTGGTACATTAGTCCTCTAGAATGTTCACTATATCATGCAACTGAAAGAAATATGCCTCTTATATTTTTGGACTTGCTGATGGCACTGCCCTATGCATGAATGGGGTATATACTAATGCAGGCTTGGGCCAGTTTTGGCCCCCCAGATGTTTTCGACTTCAACTGCCACAACATCTGGCAAGCTGGCTAGGATTTATTGGAGTTGAAGTCCAAAACACCTGGAGGGCTGATTTTTGCCCATGCCTTCTCTAATGCTTTTGATAATGACATCTTATGTAGAACTAGCTATCTCCTGCCACACATTGCTGTGACTCAGTCTGGTGATCTGGAAAATAAAGTAATGAGAAAGTTTTGGCTTCTAATATATGTAATTTGTTTATGCTTGTGGATAAACAACATTTCTTGTTGTTTCTTTGTCAGTATTGATGTAGAGATTGTCTGGTTTGCCTACTCTGGAACATGCAACATATAATTGTCCTTCTTTGGGGGTCACTTTCAAATCTATGATACTATAACTGACATATGCATATATATGTGTGTGCATGTGAATCATATATATCTGTATCTGGCTGGGTGTCTCTCTGTCAGGAAAGCTTTGATTATGTTTTCTTGCCATGGGGAAGGGAGTTGGACTGGATGGCCTTAAGGCAGCATTTCTCCACCTGGGGGGGGGGGTCACCAGGGGGGGGTCAGAAGGATCACCAAAGACCACCAGAAAACACGGTACTTTCTGTTGGTCATGGGAGTTCTGTGTGGGAAGTTTGGCCCAATTCTATAGTTGGTGGGGTTCAGAATGCTCTTTGATTGTAGGTTAACTATAAATCCCAGCAACTACAACTCCCAAATGACAAAATCATGTTTTTGAGTGATGGTCATTCCTTGAGTGTCTTGTGGCCAAATTTGGTGGTAATTAGTCCAGCGGTTTTTGAGTAATGATGTCACTCAAAACGAACAGAGCATTTTATATATATATATATACTTATACTAGCTGTCCCCTGCCACATGTTGCTATGGTCCAGTTAGTGTATGTGTATATGTGTGTGTATACATTTGTGTATATGTGTATATATGTGCATTTGCATATATATTTGTGGGTGCATATATTTGTGTGTACATGTGTATATGTGTGGTATGTGTCTATATATTTGTGTGCATGTATTTATATGTATATTGTGTATGTGTGTATATGTACATGTGTATATGTATAGATGTGTGCATGTGTATATGTGTGTATATGTGTATATATGTGTATATTTGTGTGTGCATGTGTATAGATGTGTATGTATATGTATATTTGTGTGTATGTGTATATATATGTGTGTGTATGTGTGTATGTATTTATATATATGTGTAAGTATGTGTATATGTGTATGCATGAATATGTATGTGTGTGTTGTAAGTATGTGTATTTATGTGTGTATATACATGTGTATGTTTATATGTGTATGTGTGTATTGGGAAAGAATGGACTGTAAACTCCTTGGTGGGCCAGTGGGGGTCTCCAGGCAGGAAGGAGAGGCAGCAGGGGGAGGGGAATGGAAATCTTCCCTGGAGTTTAGTCCAGACACTTGTTCGTTCTTTCTTTCTTCAAGAGGAAGAAGGAACAAGGCTGAGTTCACTCTGGAATGGCACCTTTAAAGTTCTGACTAAACCCCCGGGGCAGATGGCAGATTAAGTGGAGTCTCAGAACTGGTATTCATGGGAGCAGCAGTGGGGACGGGTTCCTGAGTTTTCAAAGCAAGCCAAATTGGCACCTTCCCAAAGGGAGGGAAGAAAAGGAGGAGGAGAGGGAGGGAGTGAGCCAGCCAGGCCAGGTCTTCCTGTGGGCTTGTCGATGGCTTCTTTTCGGCCCTGGATCAGGAGTTTTTTTCTCCTATGCATCCTTGCCAGAAAAGTGTTGGGGGTGGGGGGAGAGACGGTCAAAATAGTAGGAGAAGGGAGGGGAGGAAGTCAGGCCAAGGCAGAGGTGAAGCAGAAGGGGAAGGGATGTCAATTTTGAAGTTTGGCTTGTCTGGCTAAACCTGCATCTGCAGCTGTGGCTCCTCTCCGCAGTCGCTGCTGTGGACTTGCCCCCTTCGCCTCCCTAGTGGCGTGGCTGGGGCTCCCCTTCTCTAGAATGAGGGCTGCAGAGAGCCAGCCAAGGATGTCCGGGCACTGCTTGTTTCCCTGCCTGGATTCCTTGCCTCCCCCCCCCCCCCCCCCGGTCTTTCTCTCACCAGCGCCAGGGAGGAAGAGGAATAAGCGGAGGCCCTCCGCCTGAGGGAAGGTGGCCGCCTCTTTCCTTTTTTGCCTCCCTTGCTTCTTCTCCAGATTGTGTGGTGAGGCAGGATGTGCGGTCGTAGTGGAAGTTGTGTATGTGTGTGTGTGTGTGGCCATGCACTTTTCCCTTGTGCTGGAGGGAGTGGGACCAGAGCAGTCTTTTTGCGCATGCGTTGTAACTTATTTTGTATTGGGGGGGGGGGGGGGTTAAGTCCATTTCCAGTTGTCTTTTGCCGTTTTTAGGGGTGATGGTCACTCATCGGGTTGTTAGGTATACTGCATCCAAATTTGATGTCAATTGTCCCAGGAGTTTTTTAGTTATGTTAATCCCACAAACGAACAGAACATTTTTATTTATATAGATAGTGATATACTCCCAACTTCCCTGCAGTGGAGGGAAAATACCCTGATATGATTGCTCCATCTCCCCCCTCTGATGAGGGAACAAAGTTCACAGCTATGTCCAGTGGGGATGCAGCCACAGTTAGTCATTCTTGTTTCTGTCTACTGTTTATTGTTTTCTTCAAACTTTCTCCAGAGAGTTAAGGAGAAAATCAAATTAAATATAGCTTAAGTTGGATGGCATCCATCAATGGATCAAATTTTGTCCCTTTCTAGCCAACCATTGAATCTTGTGGTACATTTGTTCCAAGCAATCTCTTCGTTTACCTTCTTCTATTTAGACTTCTTTCAGGGAAAATATACACTTGCTGTTGTTTTTCTTGTGCTCCATATTGTTATGCATAAAACTTTTTTTTACTATTTTGTGTTCTTTCCAACATTTGTTTCGAAATTTGATGAGCATGCTAATTCACCACAGAATTCAGTATGCTCACAAACTACAGACTGTGATTAGTTGGAAAATGTGTAATAGTAGAGTGCTCTATCTGAACTCATGCTTTCTCATTTCTGAATGAAAGTAGAATCTCTCTGAATAACCTTTATCTTTACCCTGTGTCTTTGGCCCTCTTCAGAGTATAGAGTTACAACAATTTTGATGTTATTTTTAACTGCCCTGGCTGCATCTTAGGGAATTCTGGGGTTTATAATTTTGTGAAAGATCAGAATTCTCTGACTAAGAATTAGAAATATTTCATGAAACAACAAATTCCAGGATTTCTGGAGCCATAGTTGTTAAAGTGGTATCAAACTTCTATAAATAATTACATGGACTCACTATGTAAGCATTATTTCATTTGAGTTGTCACAATTGGTTTTGCCTCTGTGTTTCTAGATTTTCAAAGCTTTCAATCAGAACACTGCATGCTTAGCTAGGTTTAAAATAATCACCCTTTAGAAAGTATCTTTTTTGTCTCCCTTGTTAACCTAGTGTTTAGAATGAAAAGGAATGCATATAATTCATGCTTTTTAATTTCGTAAGATTATGTATACCTTTGGGCTTTAAAAACAAGTCCCAATTTCTATAGTTAAGTGCACTGTACTTGATAATTCTGAAAGGTAGCATTGGCTGGGTGAAGCTGATGATGCTCCTGGGAACTGGGAATTGTTGGAAAGCCTACCGCTTTCTCAGCATTATTGTGTCACTTTTTTGCTTTTTGTCTCTGGTAATAAGGAGTTAGCTTGGTACCCACAGAGCTGTTTTTTTTTTTCTGTGTGCATGCCAGACAATAACTGTCTTTGCTTTTTAGTGCACAGATGTGTAATTTTTAATCTAAACAATTGTGCAGAAGAAGGGTATGCAGTAAAACTATTTGTATAAAATATAAGCATACATAGGCAGTTCGGTTTTCTACATGTAAATTTTCTATGTTAACCGTTTATTCAAGGAAAATAAAAAAGCTTCTCTGTATGCAGAACGGTCTCCCAGGTTTTCACCTCTAGTGGCAATGTAACAGGCTCATAAATAAATAACATTTTTTTAGGTTCTTAGTAGCAGGGACCCAAACTTCCTTTGTTATCACTAATTTTGCCACTTTCGTCTATGAAACATACAGCACACAAATATCTTAGTCTACCTTTTAATTTATGATTATACTTATTTTCCAAATCAATTTGTGTTTATCCTTCTGCTACCAAATATTTGAGAAGCCTTTGCTTTTTAAAGAATTGTGGTTATAAATGCACAACTTGTTTAGAAACAGCATTAACAAAATCAATATAAGAGGCAGAGAGCTTCAGTAAACATGGCTAATTTAATATAAATTGTTGTTTCTGTTCAGTATAGTTGGTTGTTTGTATACTGGTTCAACTATGTTTTCACCAATATATATATATCGGTATCTTAGAGTCTGTCTTCGTAATAAAAGTACTGGTAATTCATGAATAAATGATATTCAGTATATAGTTATGCATGATTTTTACTTCCCCATGCAATTGTTAGAAGTTTAAAAAGTGCACATAATGTAAAATGCACTCTCCCATTCACGTGATGTTCATTGTTGTGAATGCTATGTGCATTTAATAATAATAATTTAAAAACTTAGGGCAGTTTCCAACATATGAGGCAAAACATTCAGTTGCCCCAAAGGAAAACCACACAGATAACATCATACTGTCAATATAGATATGGATCAGAAAGAGCTACTTCTGTCAAGAAAGGGACATCATTGAATGCTTAATTGTTGTTTTCAACAATGAAATTGACTTAATGGCAGCCTTATGAATAAGACAGTACACCAAATCACCTGTTATAAAAAGCCCTGCTTGGATCAGCACCAAAGTCTGTCCACCTGTAATGCTGTCTTCTTTTTTTCCTATGGCCTCCCACCTTACTAAATACCATAGTCTTTTCTAATGAGTCATGTCTTCTCAGTGGTTCCAGCTTACGTATCTTCCAGGGAGAATTCAGACTTGAACTGGTCTCAGACCTGTTCAGCTGTGTTTTAGCATTCCATAGTATCTGTAGAACTCCCTTTCAGCACCACATTTCAAATATGTTGATTTCCTTCTTGTGAACTTGCTTCACTGTCCACTTTTCACAAACAGAAATAATTAGGACTTGGACGAAGCTGGCTTTTGGTCATCACTGTAATACAGTAGATTCTCATTTAACTGGAGAGTCTGCTATATTAACTGGAGAGTCTACTACTGGAACTCTGAAGGAACTGTCCAAAATATAAAAATAATACTTAAAAAATAAAATGCATGTACAATATAGTAAAACTGTGATGTAGTAATTTGTTTGTTTTTTGTCTTAATGTCAAGTAATTCCAGAGGTTATGGTATGATATAATATGGGGTATGATATTAGTTAGACCTATTTTTAATAATAACTTTCAAGCAATCAGAAACTACAGTTAGCAGCATCCTCATGGGTGCTAGTTAACTGGTACTCTATTGTATCTTTACATTCATAGTCTTGTCTCATTCCTCCATAATCATCTGATGTCTTGATTGCGTCTCCATTCTGATTAATCCCTAAAACCAACTAAAGGAAAATCTTTTGAACAGTGTCTTGATTGTGCACTTTAAGGTTAAGCAAATCATCAGTTACCATTATTTTTGTTTTCTTAATATTCAGGTGTATCCCTGTCTTTTACTGTCTTCCTTCTTTACTTTCAATAGCCATTCCAAGTCTTTATTTTCTGCTAGTTATTTGGTGCCATCTGCATATCTTAAATTTCCCTTTTATTTCTCAGATTTTGCGAAAGCAGTCCGTTCTGTCTCTTTGTTGTGTTCTCTTTCTCTATTGATTATTAAAATAATTCTAGTAGTTGTTAATAGGAGTTGCAGTCCAGTCAGGTTTTTCAAAATTCTAAATGCATATATTTTATTTCATAACGACTTTATCTCTGAGATTTTGAAAGTATCAGATGTTTACTACAGTGGCTTGGAGAGAATATTGCACCTTTTTAAACAGCCTTTCTCCAAATTAAAAATAGTTGGCTCAGATTTCTCAAGCGGAAGGAAATTATCACAGCTTGTATTTTGACTTACTGTGAAACTAAGTTTATGGCAGGAACAGTAACCTGGAGGCAAAATGCCTAGTTATGTTTATGTGGGTTGTCATCTGACATATGCTTTACTATGGAAGATTTTTTTTTTATGAGGGGACCATATTCATTGCTAAAACAGAGAATAATTTAGAAACTCTTGAGAATTTCATACTTGAGCCGAGTGACTTGGTGTTTGAATATTGGCTTCAACTAGAAGTGAAAACACTTTGAATAGTCTGAACATCAATTTAAGTCTGCTTGTTATAGGTCCTCTCATTTTTCGTCTCAAGCATTGTCATAAAGGGGATGATTATAGATCAAGGGCAGCTGCAAGTACTGTTTTTATCCTGAAATCTCCAGCAGTTTCAAAAGGAGATGTCAACTGTTTTGATGCCCTCTAATGGAGCTGATACCTGCTCCTACCTGCCTTTCCTATTTATTGCCTTTTAGTTTCCGAATGGACGGAACAAACGGGAAAAACAAATCAAATGAATGGGACAAATTTCAGACCCATGATTAATAGAGAGTAAAATAATAAATGTAATAAAAACAGTAATAATAGAGTAAAATAATAAATGTAATAATAACAATAATAAATAGATTAAAATAATAAATGTAATAATAGATTAAAATAATAAATCTTGACTTGAGTATAAGGCGGGGGGTCAGTCTAAAAAAAGGCCTGAAAACCCGGCTTATACTCGAGCATGTATGGTAATTCTATCATCCAGCATAGCTATGGAATAAAGTTGACTACTCCTGCACCTCAAGATTCTTTCATTCCATTATGTCCACCACAAAGTTTGGGATAAAACCTTGCTTGAGAGAATGATTATAAGCCTCTGCCATCTCAACACCAGAGGCATTCCAAGTGGCCAGCTACTGGTCAAAGGACATTTAATAGAATGCCAAGTTTTCAAACTTTGTGTGTGTGTGTTTTTAAAATACAAAACAATTGTTTGGTTCACTCTTGATACGATAAATAAATAAAATCTCAAAATGAGACGGTTCCATTCCAGGTAATTCTTTGTAGCCTAGAAAGACCAGTAATTGTGATCTTTTCTATGGTAGTTGCTTATATTGCTTCTTTTTCTCTACAGAGGTTAAGTTCTAAATTAAAAATAGAGTGGAAGGTTGCTAGGAATTTTGTTATTTTCATTGGTAGTAGTACCTATTTATGTAAATATTTCAGAAAACCATTGACTTTACTGTTAAAAATTACTTTCATTTAAGATTTCTGAGTTAGTTTCAGTGTTTATTCTAATCTTCTGATGTTTATGTAAGCAATGCTAAAAATGTTAAAGCACATAGTTCTATAAACATATGGGAAGAATACTTAAATAATTATCTTATCAGAATACGGAAACTACAGTAGTAGAAATTTTCTATAAGTAGTATAATTAAATTGTTAGCTTAATTGATACCATAGGCCAAGCTTTTTCTCATTGTTTTGTTTACCTTTTTTTGAAGGTTTCCGAATGAGTGGATCATGAGGAACATACTTTAGGGACTCGCCATAGTATGGCTGCTTCTCGATCTACTCGTGTCACAAGATCAACAGTGGGTTTAAATGGTTTGGATGAGAATTTTTGTGGCCGAACTTTAAGAAATCGTAGCATCGCTCATCCAGAGGAAGTTTCTTCTCTCCCACAAGTAAGATCAAGATCACCAAAGAAGAAACCAGACTCGCTGCAGACACAGAAAGGAAACAACAGTGGGCGAACAAATGAAGTGAAGCAGCAAAATTCTAGAGAATCATGGGTAAGCCCCAGAAAGAGAGGACTTTCAACTTCAGAAAAGGATGTTGTTGAGAAACAAACTGTGGAGAGTTGTGAAAAGAAGCAAGTGGAACCTGTCTCACCAGTTTTAAAGAGAATTAAGCGTTGCCTGCGTTCAGAGACACAAAATAGTTCGGATGTGCTGCCCTCTAAAACTGGGAAAGAGCGATTGGAACGCAAAAGCTCAGTTTCAGAAAATGTTGTCATCAGTCCAGGGCCGAAACGAGCTTGTCGATGTCTTATATTGGATGATAGTGATAAAAGGGAAGTTAAAAAGGTGAATGCTTGCACAGAACGATTTAACAGTTCCTCTGTATCAGAACTCTCAGGTTACCAGTCTGTCAATGGGGTTGATGGGAGAGATTCAGATGCTGCAAAGTGTGATGACTGTCAACCTGATGGGGGTACTACACAGAACAGTACTGACATCTGTTCATCAAAGGACAATAGTGTAACAGAAAATGGAAACACATTGGCTCATTCATCTTTTTTTCTCAGCAGAAGTAAAGAGGACAGTTTTGTAGACCACAGTGTGCCTTGCACAAATTTACAAGAACAGGTAACATTGGAGGACCACAACAAATTAAACAACTGTTTGCCTGGGGAAATTGCTAATCGGGCACATGAGTCAGGTACGGGTATAGGGTCCTTTTCTGAAATCCAGTCATCTCTATTAAGGGATTCCGAGGAAGAAGTAGATGTGGTAGGGGATTGCAGTGCCTCAAAGGAAAAATCTGAAAATACCAACCACAACCTAGACAGTTGTCATGACAGTGCATCAGTCTCAGGTGAGCCTGAACCACCAGTTTTGGACTGTGTTTCACCCCAAAATTCATCGGAATCTCAAGAACATAGATATACACTAAGAACATCACCATGGAGGGTATGTCCTGCAAAAGGTAGCCCTATTAAACATAACTCTCCATGTAGAGAAAATGGACATATTGAAGAGAACAATCATAATGCCCCTGAAAAGAATGTAGAATCAAGTATTACTAATATCAATGGATCTACTGCAAACACTGACATTATTCCAAATGAAAAAGAGAGAGGTTGTGATTCTGGGGACAATATAGATGAAGGATTAAAGAGACAACCCTCAGAGGCTAGATTTGTTACTGGATTGCTACCATCTGCCAAAGAGAGTGCCAATCTTCATGCTGTAGAGGATGAGGAGGAAGAACCTGATGTGTATTTCTTTGAATCAGATCATATGGCATTGAAACACAACAAAGAGTATGTGTAAATATGGTAACCATGGATTCTGCTTTTTGTTTGTTAATCAAATACTTGATATTTCCACAATTCTATTACCTGTTGTAGAATAATCCGATTTAAATATTTGCTCTTTAGGAAGAGCTGTTCATTATATTTTTTCTTGAAAAGTTGATGCTTATATGTTTTCATATGCTACAATTAGAGAAGATTAATTAAGTTTACTTTGAATACTTTGAATTCTTTTTCTCTTTTGGAAACTACATCTGAAGTAGAATTTTCACAATCTAGTTATCATATTAGTGAGAAATCTTAATAGTGTTCTGTTACATTGAATCTTAAATGTGCTCTGTTACATTGAAATAGCAGTGTACATAGCAGAGTGTATAAGCTCTTATGGCAGTTGTGTAGCATTGCAAAAGAGATTAATGTATATATTTTTCCAGTTGATGGGATCCATGTTACTAAATTTTGAACTTGTTCTAAATTTGTCATCTTTAACTCATTTTGTAGCATTACTTGAATGCCAAAAAACCTACTGGTCATAAATAGAGTTCATTCGTATTTTAGCTATACAGCTATGATAAATGTCATTTTGAGAGGTGGAAGCTGGACTGAAATATACCATCATTTTTCATAAGTATTTCTTTAGACTCTATAATGACTAGGCAGCAGAAATTGTATTCTTGTCATCCCGTCTCAGCCCCTTCCCACATTTAAAACTTGTACACAGAACAGATTGATAATGAAGTATAGTTGACCCACCACTTTTGTGTGGGTTAAAACAACAGAACCCCTGAAAAAGTGAGGAAAAACCCCCCCAGAAATAACTCTTGCTCTATCCCAACTGTGTTTCACACACAAAAGACTGGGAAGATGTCCCTAGCTGTTTTGAATTCCTTCCCTCACTTGCTCACTCAATCAAACTGAAGGAGGAAAGTACAAGCATGAGGAAACATATGCACGTGCCCTCCTTCCTCTCACTTCCCAGTCCCTTCACCTCCCCCCCCCCCCGCCCAAGGAAGTGAGCGTGAGAGAAAATGTGCGTGAGAGAAAATGTGCGAACTCTCCCTTCTTATGCTTCCCTCATTCATCTTGTTTGTTTGTGAACCCAAACGATTGTGTGAGGGAATGCACATGTGACTCCTTCCCATGTTTCCCCATTACATTTCCTTCCAATTCTGCCCACCAAAGTGAGTGTAGGAGCATATACAAGGCTCAGCCATCATGCTAGTTTGATTTCTTCCTGGGGCCAAATATTTATTTTACTGCTGACTAAGTTCAATTTAACTGAACACAGTGCAGTGTGGACAACAGGGTTATTGAAATCCTTTTAAAAAGTGATGTAAGGGAGCAGCAAATAATCCACTAGTAATCAAACCTTTAAATGTAATCAAACCCACAAAATTTGTGGGTAATCAAACCCACAAAAAGGGACAACTTTTAGCTAGAGTTGGTAGGTTCTGTGATTTACATGAACAGTAGAAATATGGGGAGTTCAGCTTTGACTGGAAAGTAGGAAGAAATTTAGTGTGCTTACAATAGACATAGGATAAAATTTCAACATACTGGTTTTATACACATATCAGTAAATTTCAACAGAAATACTGATTTGATATATGCCATTGAATTCCTGTAGTATTATGAAGCAAAAACTAGAGACTTCCTAATTGAATATTGATTTTAACATTTTGTTGAAACTACATCATTTATTTATTTATTATTTATTTATTTGGTGCATTTGTTAACCGCCGCTCTCAGCCCTAGGGCGACTCGCGGAGGTGTACAACATATAAAAAGCATATTTTACAGTCAACTACAACGTCAAAGAACAACAAATCACTAATACATTATCATTTAAATTACACTAAACTAATCCGCTTCGTCTTATCATAGAATCATAACCAATCTCGTAGTCTATATTCCGTTCCAGTTGTCATTTCCAGTTACTGTAGCCTTTAGTTAAATGCCTTCTCGAATAGCCATGTCTTCAGGCTCTTCCAGAAGGACATAAGGGAGGGTGCCTGTCTGATGTCAACAGGGAGGGTGTTCCACAGCCGGGGGGCCACCACTGAGAAGGCCCTATCCCTCGTCCCCGCCAGGCGTGCCTGTGAGGCAGGCGGGATCGAGAGAAGGGCCTCCCCAGACGATCTCAAGGTCCTCGTGGGCTCATAGGCCGAGATGCGGTCCGAAAGGTATTTTGGGCCAGAACCGTTTAGGGCTTTGTAGGATAGCGCCAGCACCTTAAATTGGGCCCGGTAGCAGATCGGCAGCCAGTGGAGCTGGAACAGCAAGGGCGTTGTATGCTCCCTGCGTCCTGCTCCTGTTAGTAACATGGCTGCCGCGCGCTGGACTAGCTGAAGCTTCCGGGCCGTCTTTAAGGGCAGCCCCACGTAGAGAGCGTTGCAGTAGTCAAGGCGGGATGTGACCAGAGCGTGTACCACCGTGGCCAAGTCAGACTTCCCAAGGTATTTCTATGGAATTTACTAGTTTTACATCAAATCAGTGTTTTAGCTTAACCTAGTGTTTTGCCACAGATTAATGCACTTATGGAAATTATATTACATAATATAGTAAAATAACCAGTTGTGGTTTTATTATTTTCTTCCTAAGAATTTGAAGCATGTCCTCAGCTTGCTCCTAGTTATTAACATTTCATTTTCTCTTGGCCTTTGGCTGAGATCAAGTACAGTTAACATTCCATTTTGTGTTTTCTGTTACATGATTTCTGTTTGTTCGTGCAGTTTTCTGTACTTATGCCCAATGTCTGCATTAATATTTAGAAATATTTGAAATTCAAATTCACCGCATTTAGTCAGATGTTGACCAAAGAAACCATGCTGTTGCCATATGCTGACAAAGCTTTATTTACTGTTTAGGGCATTTAGAAATTGGGAACAGTTGTTGATAAACTGCTTGTACCATCTTTTAATACATCCAAAGTGGGCCAAAAGTCAAGAGTTTCAGTATTTAATGACTCCTTTATTTGTTTTTAATTTACAATACCATAGCATCATATACAGTATATATGAGAAATAAAATTACATTACATTGCATAACATGTAAAATAGTTCAAAAAGTTATTAAAACATCAGTCCCTTTTGTGACTTTTGACCCACCCTGTAGATGTTTCCTTTCAAAAGCTTTCATGTGCATCACTTCAATGAACTCCAAAAGTTGAGTGGCATTTTCAAAGCAAAGTATTTGAAAATATAGCTTTGATTGGAGCTGCTACTTGCATGATTTATTGTGATATAACTCAAGAAGTATCCCCATCCCATCTAAAAAATGAATGGGTGTGGATGAGCACAGGGATTTGTGCGTGTGGGGGGAATTCTGTGGCAAATATGCTTATGCATGGCCATTTTCTCTTGATCTCTTCACATGTATAGAATGCAGTATTTGAAATTGTCTATATTGGAGGTTTCTGTATTGAATCTTATACAACAATTCAACATGGCATGAATGTTGTATCTGTCTAAGTGATAAGCAGCACAATAGATAAATGTGTGTCTAAAGCTCCATCTAAGAGCCGTTATTATGCAAATTGATCTGCATTATGTGGTCAATGTATACTGATTTAATCAAATTCAGTGCAGTTAAACTGTATTATATGAGTATTATTATTATTATATTAGTTTATTCCCGCTTTATCTCTCCTGAAGGAGACTCAAAGTGACTTACCATAAAAACATTAGCATACTGTTTAAAAAATACAAATATGCAGACATTAAAACAGAATTAAATATAAACAGCATTAAAAATAACAGTTTAAAATCATGAAAACATGTTCAATGTGCATTATAATGGAAGTATAGATGGGGCCTAAAATTGGCTGTTCTTTCAACATATTGGTGTGCTCTTTATTAAAATAGCATCTGAACAAGCTTTTCAAAGGTACACAAATATTCACACTCAACAAAAGCTGTAAATGAAGCATGCAAGTGACACCTATGTAACACTTGGCTGCTTATTTCTCAGAATGTTATATTTTAATTAATTATGGTAATTACTGATATCATTGGCTTGATTCTTATACAGATATAATGCTGACTAGTTTGTATATCTATAGATGGGAATAACATATTGCTTTTATATGAGATGGACTACTCCAGCTTTTTAAAATGTTAGTAGCCCCGTCCTTAACCTACTTACCATATGGGAAAAATCAAATGATGGGAGTAAGTGATGGAATTGACGAAATAGAATAAAACTGGTAATAAAAAGAATTCAACTCCAATTTGCCACCAAGAAGTCATTCAACTCCAAATTGCCATCAAGAAGTCAATACATTTCACAAGTGGTTGTCTGCTAAAATCACGTTTGTTAACGTGAACTCAGTCTAGGTCCCTTGCATAAATGTTTCTAAAACTTTGACTAGAATAAGTATTATATAACTAGTAAATTTCTTAGTTTGCTTTCACAATTAGTATTCTGAGTAATTTGGAGTGTATATATTTGATAACCTGTAATATTTGTCTCCGGTGGCGCAGTGGGTTAAAGCGCTGATCTGCTGAGCTTGTTGACCGAAAGGTCACAGGTTCGAATCCGGGGAGTGACATGAGCTCATGCTGTCAGCCCCAGCTTCTGCCAACCTAGCAGTTTCAAAAACATGCAAATGTGAGTAGATCAATAGGTACTGGTCTGGCAGGAAGATAACAGCACTCCATGCAGTCATGCCGGCCACATGACCTTGGATGTGTCTACGGACAATGCCGGCTCTTCGGCTTAGAAATGGAGATGAGCACTACACCCCAGAGTCGGACACGACTGGACTTAATGTCAGGGGAAAACCTTTACCTTTACCTAATATTAGTCTGGTATGTACATATATTTATAAAATAAATATTGTATGCACAGTGTAGGTACTACTTTGTTGATGCTGCTTTAAGTTGATGTCATTCCTTTTATAGGAAGAAAGATAATGATGATGCACCTAAACCCTCAGTCCTTGTTGGGAGCAGCGGTGTGCAAAACGGCAGAAATCTGTTCTGTTTTCATTCTGATGAATTTCGAGTCCGTCCGTCACCCCTGGTTCTATTTTGCGGAAGATTCTGGGAGATTGGGGGGGGGGGGGGGTGTTTGCATTCGGAATTTGGGATCTGGAGTTCTGTTTCCATTTCAGGAAAAATCTTCCCAAAAACAGAATGAGGGGTGGGGGGCACCCGAAATTCAAAATGAAAACAGAACAGATTTCTGCCATTTCACACACCCCTAGTTGGGAGGCTGTTTCACCACACTTGGGCTCTCTGAGAGAACTCTTGTTTGACATGAATAGGGCTATTTAAAATATAATATTGCAAATTGTAAATATTGTAGTAAATGAAAACAAGCAATAATAGTGTTTTTAACCACTCATTACTTTATAATTAATAAATTATTATTGTCAAACAAAAGGATTAGGAAGAACTATTGATACTGTTACAGATTATTTTGCTTAAAATGTTATGTACTGTAATTGTCTCTGGTCAAATCAGGTGTATCCAGATGATTTAAGCTTTTAGTAACATCTAGTTATCATTTGGTAACTAGATGTTACCAAAATAATTGCGTATCTTCATTAATAAAATGCTGTTCTGCCAATCTGGTAGAATAGGAAAACTATTGACAGTCCAAGATTCTGCAACACTGTCTTGTTTAAATGTAAGTCTAATTTAAGTTTGCCTTTGTTTTTAATTACTGTATTTCATTATTAATATAAAGTCAATTCAGAGTGTATGGTATGGCATTCTATGGGGTATATTATTAGTGAGGCCTTTTAATAGTAACTTTCATGGGATCAGAAACTATATTTTTCTTGCATCTACCAGTCTTCATGGGTGCCAGTTAACAAAGAGTCGATTGCATTCATCCTCAAACTGTGGCCCTCCAGCTGATTTGATCTCCAACTTCCAGGAGCCCTTGCCAGCTTGTTCAATAGTCATGAATTCTGGGAGTTGGAGGCCCAAACAGCTGGAGGATTGCAGTTTGAGGATGCCTGGTCCACTATATATAGAAAATACTGTTGTGGAAACAGTGGCAGCATGGACTTTCACTACCATGAATCCTCCCACCAGCTCAAGAAATAAAAGCCAAGCATAGAAGACTGGCTAATGCTCTTTTAGATAATGCACATTTGATTTGAAAGCATACCTCACAGCCTTACTCCCAGGTAAGTGTGTCCTGAACTATGGCTTATACTTATACCCTTTTCAAGCAGACAAAGAAAGGAACTTCATTGGTGTCAGTGTCCACTAAGAAGAAA
Organism: Anolis sagrei; assembly: GCF_037176765.1. Classification (NCBI taxonomy): domain Eukaryota; kingdom Metazoa; phylum Chordata; class Lepidosauria; order Squamata; family Anolidae; genus Anolis; species Anolis sagrei. The sequence goes on from NC_090024.1 coordinate 159,723,139, forward strand.
GAGAGTTGATTTTCTTATTGAGGGTGAAGAAAACATTTTCTCTGGTCATAATTCTTGAGGGTCTATTTTTTGAGTAATGTGAAAAAACTTTTCTTTTAAAGATGACCTTTGGAGTATTGTATTCAAATTTTGGTGTCCATTTTGGATCCATCTTTTGATATGGAGTAGCATACTTAAGCGAAAGGGCATAGTCATAGTATCTACCAGCCTGTAAGTCAGTGACAAAGGATTTACTCATTTCCAGCTCAGAATGTAAGTCAACCATAATGCCAGTGGTCCTAGGACATACAATGTCAACTCTGATTGCATTATAGATAAAGCTGATCAGGAAAATTGTTCTTTACCTTAAACGAGTTCTTTCTAGGCAGAGGCTACTACTCTAAAAGCATTGAAGATGGCCTTATGTAGCAATTCTGAACCATTTCATTGCCACACAGTCCCATAAATATTTTTGTTGCCCCAGGATTAAAACCTGAAAGTGCATCAAATGTTTATTTAAAGCTGCTCATCAAAGATCTTCAAATCGGGAGAGATGGGAGAAATAAGTAAATGCCCACGTTCATAATGCTTTAGTTGTAATGATTCCATACAAGTTCAAAATCGTAATGTTTGAACACTGGCCTATACCTAATAGTACTTGCTAAATTTAATTTATTAATTGATCAATGAGAAGGCTAGTGCTGTATTCACTTACAGGCTTAGTTGTCTCAGGCTTAATAACTGAAAATTGTATTCTGAGTTCTGACTGCTTCCTCCCCCCCCCCCCCCCCAATGATTTCTATCATTTTAAAAAACAAATCAGAAGTTAATGATTTTAACACAAGTATGACATTATTAAAGGCATCAGTACTTTCGTAATCCTGTTTGATAGTTCTGGAATATCACCTTGTTGATAAATCTAGTCATTTGGAAGGGAGTATTCCTTGAACTGCAATTTTAGAATACATCCTTAGCTAATTATGAGTTTGCCTTCTTCTGCTGTTGCGAATATCACTAGTACACATTAACTGAAAATGGATCTCTAATCCAGTTTTTTGCTTGCAGCAGAAACAGGAAAATATTCACAGAAACTATGTTTCTAACCTTTCAAGTGTCATTTAATAAGTGATGTGTCCTCAGAATTCTTCATCGGTGAAACAGAAAATTTAGTAGATTTGGCAATGTTACATAGTTTTGATTCAAAACTATGCTGCAATTGCAACTTTTTCATCATTGTTTCAGTATTGTTTTCAACTTGAAAAACAGTAACTTTCTTCTTGAAAATTTAGACTGCGAATATTTAAGTGGATGAAAATATCTGTCAGATATTGCTAATTTTATTAACTAGTAAAATATGTTAAATGATCACTGACATGAAATTGCTGCTCCAGGTGGAATAACCTGAATTCCCCAAAATAAGACAAAACATTATCCAGTGATAGCCAGTGAATTTCACACTATAATCTGGCCATATCCTCAAAGCTGCTCAAAATGTCTTGAATGCATTGATGAGGAGTTTTTTTAATGATAATTTTGACTGGTTTATTTAAGGTCTGTTTTAGTTTTGTTCTGGTAGCACCCATTGCTTACCTATGTATACAGTCACCAGAGATAGGATTTCTTTAATCTACTCTACAAATCCAGTAAGTTTTTCCAGATACTGTTTGTGCCTCTGTGTATTGTATGATCTGCATGTGGTGCGATCTTTTTACTGCGTTTTTCGAATTCAGCATTCCAAAATATGTTAGAACAGCTACAGTATTTTAAAAGGGTACTTTACTGTAGGACTTTGATGTGGTTTATGATATGCAGAATACACATTTCACTTTAGGAGCCAGTTTCAAGCATTATTTGACTGTATGTTATCATGCTAGATAGTGATTATTTGTTTTGTCTGCTGAAAATATTGTAATAGCAGCTAGTGTTGTAAGGCTGAGATCATTTTTGATAATTCTGAGGCTGATAAAATTAATGAGAAAAAGATTTTAGTATATACTAGTAATTATTTGTTAAATGTAGAAAAAGAAAGTGATAGCAAAGTCCTTGCTACTTGGGGAAAAACAAAGTAATTATATCTTCGGCATATCTGTGATGGCTCCAGTGGAAATATAAAAAATGCACTCTTGAATTACTGTCAGTTTCCATTTCAATTGTTTTTAGGAATTGTGTGAAGACATTCGCACAATTCCTAAACATAAAAAATATTCTCATTTTGTTCTTTTAAATTGTCTTGGTTATCAAATTGACCTTAATGGCTTTATTGTTTTAAAATTGGTTTTTTGATGGTATTTCTTAGTTGCTTTGAACCTTTTGTAGTGAAAAGTTGGGACAAAAATGTAATAGATAACAAACTGGCGATTGAATCTTCAGTTTTCATCTTTAGACAGAGCATTAAAGTACTGTATGCTTCATTTATTCCAGTAGAGTCTCTGGACTTGATATCATCCTAGTAAACTCTTTTGGGATTATAGCTCACTTTAAGCAGAAATGCAGCCATTTTGATCCACATTGTCACTTCATGCCTTCAAGTAATTCCTGATTTATGGCTGCCCCATATGGCTGTACATGGCTCTGAGATATTTGAATATTGAGTGGGATGACAATATTTTGATAAATAAACATTGAATGCCAGTTATCTTGAAAGCCACAAATGGATTTTATATATTACCCTTTTATAGACATGACTGTTTTTTAAACTATATTTCACTTCAGTAGATTAAAAAAAGTTTTAAATGTTAGACTGAGAGATTGCTGAGGGATTACTGTAGTAGTTGCTAAAATTATTACTTTACAATTGATAAACTGCTCTTGTTTCGTTGTGACATAATTTGAGTTCTTTATCTGCTAGTTTTTGCTTGGTTTCCTGTACTGCAAGAACAAATTATTCTGGAGTGTGCATATGCAACTGATGATAGTCTGAGATTAAGCTTTAAGGTAAAAATAAGAAAGCTTCACCCATCCCTTGAGTGACCAAAAAAAATGTAATTGGGAATGAAGTGAAAGCACCATGAGACCTGCCAAGTGAAGGCGGGGTGGTCTGAAATGTTACCCATGTGTGCCCCACTTCTGATGATGTATTCAAGAATTCAATTTTTTGAAAGCTGGTAGCGTTAAAGAGAGACACTGTAGGGTTTTCTCTCCTCTTGTAAATGTGAGCCAAACATGGACTCGGGTTTTCTTTCCATAAAATGCAAATTCACTAACTGAACCTGTTATACTGAAGATATTTTTTAAAGGTGGTAATATTTGATACATTCTGCAGGTGTGAGGAAGAAGATTCTTTCTGTAAATTTGTACATCTTACCTTGTAAGTTCTTTCGAGACAAAAAAGTCCTGAATCATTCATCAAAATACAGATTGAGCACCCCTCATCCGAAATTCCAAAATCCAAAATTGTCCATGTTAGTGGCTGACATAGTGACATCTTTGCTTGATTATAGTTCAGTGTGCAGAAACTTTGCAAATTATTACAAATATTGTATAAAATTACTTTCAGGCTATATGTATAAAGTATGTATGAAACATCAGTGAATTTTGAGTTTAGAGTCAGATCCCTTATTACAGTGGTTCTCAACCTGGGGTCCCCAGATATTTTTGGCCTACAACTCCCAGAAATCCCAGCCAGTTTGCCAGCTGTTAGGATTTCTGGGAGTTGAAGGCCAAAAACATCTGGGGACCCCAGGTTGAGAACCACTGCTTTATTATATACATATACAAATTCTCATCCCCTCCAAAAAACAAAACAAAAAACCCCTCAAAGAAATCCAAAACAATTCTGCTCTCAAACATTTTGGATAAGTGCTACTCAAATCTGTACTAATGAAACCAGCAGAATTATTTCATAGTAATTAGAGAATTTGGAGTGTTCTTCCAGTGTTTAGCTGTTATCCTTCCATCAATCTAAAAACAAGTTGTATACATCCAGTTTCCTCTGTTCAATAATATGTATGTGCATTCCTGCTTATTTATGTGACATTGTGCTTTAGAGAAGGGTAGTCATTGGTATCTGCCATGCTGAAAATGATTTATTGGTCTTTGGGGCAGTATGAAATTATTAGTGCAATGAAAGAAGTTTATACAGGTGTTTGTTTGCAGATAGATTGTTGTTGTAAGAAACAGTTGGATGGTGTACATTAAAATTATAATAGTATAGCAGAGATTATTGGATTATTACATGGTAGTTGAAAAATATCTTCTAATTGTTATTTTGCAAACCACTGAGAAATAAAGCAGAGGTTACATAATTTGAATTTTAAGGAAGATAAAAACTCACAAATCAAAAAGCATATCAGATCATTTTTCATGCATCATGCATATCTCCAGAGCAAGGTTTAATATTACTTATAGGAATTATTTTGACAAAATACAATTGATTCAAGAGATGACTTTAGCAGTTTATGTAGTCAGAGTCTTTTATGTAAGAATTAGTATGCCACACTTTTGTTATTCTGTATGCCATAGCAGTAGTGGGCTTGTGTTCCTGTCGAATCTTTCTTCCCAAGTTTTTCGTGATGTTCAGAATTGCTGTTCAATCAAAAATTGTATTATACACATTTCCCAATCTTCTGGGTGTTCCTCTCACGTTGGAGAGCAGTAATGTACAAGCAGGCCTATGGCCAAATTAGACACGAACATACACATGTTTTAGGCCTGACAGAGAGAGGTCTTTATAAAGAAGTGGGAGCCCCAGGGCAGATCCAGGATTTGAGGGCAGTAATCTATTCTTGATGCTACAATTTTTATCTGACTTATGCCTTTCTAGTGTGAGGAAAGCTTCTCATTGAAAGAACATAAGTCACTGTTTTAGATCAGAATTGTGGTATTAAGTAAATGGTTGTTAAAAAAGAAATTACTATTTTACAGTTGCAATCCAGTCAGTATGTCATCGGTTGAGAACAGAAACAAAAGCCAGTCCTCAAAAGATAAAATAAATCAATAACACCTTTTCTAGTTTATTGCTGGTTACATGTTCTTGGGAAGAGGTTGATGTGGCATGGTTTGAATGCATCATGAAGTTTCTCAACTCTAGGAAGTTAGCTAAATGGGGCTTTTGACTTTCACTTGATCCTAGGCCTCTTTTTTTTGCAATTTTTTATCTTATCTCACAACCCTTTCCATAGATCTTATGGCTTGCAGTAGATATTAGATAGTACATGTTGATCCAAGCCATATTTTTTGACAGAAATGAATGAATTCATTTTGATTGTACGTGAAAAGGTATTCCAATTTAAATTGACAATCCTGCAGTGGTAGCAGATACAGTCTAGATCAGGGGTTCTCAAACTAAGGCCCGGGGGCCGGATGCGGCTCTCCAAGGTCATTTACCCGGCCCTCGCTCAGGGTCAACCTTAATCTGAAAGGACTTGAAAGCACACAACAACAACAACAACAACAACAAATCCTATCTCATCAGCCAAAAGTAGGACCTCACTTCCAATTTAAATAATAAGTTTATATTGGTTAAAATTGTTCTTCATTTTAATTATTGTATCATTTTTAAATGACTTTTGCACTACAAATAAGATACGTGCAATGTGCATAGGATTTCATTCCTATTTTTTCAAATTATAATCCAGCCCTCCAACAATTTGAGGGACTGTGACCTGGCCCTCTGTTTAAAAAGTTTGAGGACCCCTGGTCTTGATAATTGTGAATTATGTATACTCAATATTAGTATTGTATTTCATGCCATAGATATCTCACTGTAACACAAAAGGAAAAATAAGAAAGTTGTACTCCATCATTGTATTATTTCTTTCTTGAATCTCTTTAAGTCAGTCTATAATTTGTCATTCACTGTGGTGACTAGAAATTCCTGTTGAATGATTTCAAGTGGCAAGCTGCCTAGTACTGTAGGGAGGAACTGTTTTTTATTATTTAAAAATAGTTTTACCCTAGGCTGTATACGACTTTGGAGACTTTGGATTGATTAATACTATTAGGTGGTATAAGCAACTGTCACTGCTTCTCCTGTAAAGATTACCATAAAAAGGAAGAGCTGTGGCATTGTAGTGACACGATGATTCCTGCCATTAGTTCCCTATAGTGACAGGACAGCTTCAGACAGGATCAGGCAATCCCTTCACCAGGCTCAAAACTATTTAGAGCTTCAAAGTTTTAAACCAATATATTGAATTGAGTCCACAAAACAGCTGTGAACTAGTGTAGATCTTTCATTACCTGTGGTATGATCCCAGTACTGAGTGTCACTCATTGCTTTATTTTGCACCAGCATAGTCAGCTGTGCTATTTCTACATAGAGCACATTGTGTTTTCTGACTAAGGCATTGATGATTGTTACCCAATTACAGATGAAGAAATAATGATAGCTGGCCGACTAAACACAATGGCACAAATGTATTGTTACTGTCATATGGGAATCTATGAATAACATAGGATTCAGGGACACTTTTTTAGAGGGAATATAATCCCACCCACAGTTGGCATTCAACCTCTGAGCACATTATTTTTGGCTGAGATTTACTTTCATGTTGTTCACACTCATCCAAACTATTATTGAAACTGGGCAGTGTTTAAGGGCACCTATTACTTCTTTTGTGTTAAATGACAGGGAGTAGTTATATTAAGTGTTAGGGGCATTTTGGTAGCACTTCATCCCCATACTCCAAATAACTACTTCTTTTCATGGAAACAAATCATAAGAGAGAAGACAAAGCCCTAGACATAAAATAATGGTGCCAAACACATTTCCTTCAACACCATATCACATGTTCCCTTGCAATACCTTGCCCTGAATGACTAGGCTTGCCAAATGACTCAGAAGAATGTCTTCTTCTACAATAGTAAAAGGTGCTGACATATCAGTTTAAGCTAACAATTAGTACAAGAAAAACAAATACAGACAAATACTGGGAAATAGTTCAGCTCTTTAAAACATGCTTGAGATCTAAATGTGGAAAATACTTCAGATCTTTAAAACATGTAGAAGGTACATTTTGTTCTGTTCCATTTACCATTGTCAAAGGACTAGAACATGTTCTAAATTGAGCTGTGCTGCAGTAAAAATTAAGCTTTTTTCTTAATACCAATTAGAATATTACAAATGGTAATATCTGCATTTGGACAGGTGAAAACATTTACACTCATAGTGAACTTACAGTGTTTGAGGAAACTAGCCCAAAGGCCACAGATAATTGTAGCCCACATGTAATCCTATTCCATTCAGAGATTCCCTCTAAAGTTTCAGACAAAAATGATCTCCCGTACAATTGGTTCATTCAGAACACCTTCAACTGATCAAAATGGCACAAAAACCATGGAAGTTGCAACCAGATGTCATTTCCAGTTCTGATTTTGACCACAAATTTACCCACACTCCAAGTGAGTGTGGGTAAATTGCCCTCCCTTCCCCATCCACTTGGACCAATTTAAAGAGATAACAGTGTTGTTAAGAATGTATCATAAGAATAGAACGTGTAGGAAAAGGGAACAGCTTTTTCATTTTCATAATTATTTTCAACTTGGTACATTTTCATTTATCCAGTTGTCATAGTGATACTGGTCCAGTATGTTGGGTCTATATTAAATGTGGCAGGTGGATGGAAACATATTTGGCAGAAAGAACAAAAGTCATGACTTTGTGGCTTGTATAGCATCCAGTTTCTTAGAAAGCTATTTTTAAATTGTCACGTTTCTAAAATAGCAGTTAGTGCTACTGTCAGTTAAGATGAAAGGAATCTCTGGCATATGTTACATTGTTGATTTAAAATTATTTTTCACATATACATTCTTGTTAAAATGAAATGCTTTGCTTGAGTCTTTCAGAGCAGTGTACTGGATGCTAAGGTTTTATTTTGTTTGTATTGGTTATTGTGAATAGAAAACTATAGTGAGTTGTTTCCCTTTGTCTCTGTATAGTTATCAGAGACTGTTACAGACGATTGCGGTACTCGAGGCTCAGCGTACTCAAGCAGTGCAAGATCTTGAGAGTTTAGGCAGACACCAGAGAGACGCACTGAAAGATCCCATTGGATTTGTGGAAAGTCTTCAAAAGAAGGTATCACAGCGGAAATTCTTAAGCACTCCTGAGAGATGTATGACAATTAATAAACTCATCTCCTACATAAAATGAGTGTAGATGGTAGAATTAGGGGAGCAAGAGATCTTTATATGGGATCAAAGCTACTAGAGCTGTTTAAGTCTGTCATCTTCTCATCTTATTTTTCAAATGTATTTTTGTTTTTAAACTGTTTATAAAGAGTTTTTATGAGCTAAGAGACTCTCAAGTCTGATGGGTTAATGGTAGGTACAAAAAATCCACTTCCTTTCTCCACGTCCTCATTTGGGGCTGGTTTTCATGACGTAACTTACTTTCTCCTATATTCCTAGATAACCAAGAGCTGGAGTGAGTTTCCAGAACTTGCCATAATCTTAACTTGACAATTCAGTTGGCTTCTGTTATTAGTGGAAGCCCATGGTGGCCGTTGAAACATCACTATATGAGTGAGGAACAAAGCAAACCAATGTGTGGTTGAAGGCTTTCATGGCCGGAATCACTGGGTTGTTGTAGGTTTTTTCGGGCTATATGGCCGTGTTCTAGTCACTACCTCTGATTATGCTTGCCATAGATGCAGGCGAAACATCAGGAGAGAATGCCTCTAGAACATGGCCATATAGCCTGAAAAAACCTACAACCCAAAGCAAGCCAATTTTCAAGATATTATCCTACTCCAGTCAACGCTACCTTAATTGGTTGTTAGATATCTTCACACAGTACACAGCCAATGTTCAGAAATGAAACACTGATCCTTGAAAACCCTAATTTCTGTTCATATATTCACCTGGAATGACACTGAAAAAAATGTTGAAGATTAGTGTAAGTGTATTCTTAGTCATATATTTGCATCTCTTAGGTACCAACATGTCCTGTTGGTAGTTTGTCTTGTGAACTGGGTCCTTCCTGTGAAGACCTGTTAATAGAGAATTAGGTTACAAATTCCCGGTGAGAGAAACAAACTAAATCTCCATGTTATCAGGTGTTCGTACAGAAGCACTGATATTTGCTGATAGCACTCCGTCAATCAGAAATGGATAACATGCATATGCAGATGTTTTACCACGTTGTTTCAGTGTCATTCCAACAGAAGTTATGAACTGAGGTCTGTAATATTAGAGGTTACTGAGGATTAAGTTTATCTTGAATTTTTTTTTAGTTCTGCATCGAGAATTAGCAATTGAGCTTTCTACCCAGTCATGGGGAAACGGCAGTCTGTCCATAGATGTGCTTATAGAATATACTGTATTATTAAGGGAGATCCATTAGGTTTTTGAAGGCTAGCTGCACATTCTGGTCATTTCTTGAGTTGAAGAAGTTTGTGCTCAGCTATGCTGTCTTCTGTAATTCTTATTTCCTGGTGTCCTCCTAGCTTCTTTTATTATGACATGCTTGTCATAGTCCTATGTTTGATGAAAAATGTTCCTTTAAAATAGTTAACAAAAGGTGGCAGGAGGACATGACATTGTGAAAATCTGGCCACAGCTTACCTTCAATAAGGAATCATTCACTGTTCTCTTACATAATTTATATGCTCTGCTGTGTATTACTCTTGGATGAGTTCCTTAAAAATGCAAAGACAGTATGTTGGGAATATCCTCAAATAGTCCAAGGTTATGAAATGTAATTTCATTTCAGATAGTGCTGTCTGTATGTTAATTTTTCTTCTTAATTCTGATTCTTCCAGGTTGATGTAGGGCTACCAAATCCACAGAGAGTTGTCAAGCTGCCAGAAATATCATGGGACCACTATACAACAAGTCTTGGAAATTTTGAAAGAGAATTCAAAAACCGAAAGCGTAACAGTAGACGAGCTAAGCTTATTTTTGATAAAGGTAAGTAATTGAATAAATTGGTTGTGAGGGAAACCCATCAACTGCATTTCTGTAATTATTTTCCTTGACCCTTACTAGGTTTACCTACAAGACCAAAAAGCCCATTGGACCCCAGAAAGGATGGAGAAACGACTACTTACTCTGTGTTGCCTTTTAGTGATTGTCTAGAAGTATCAGCAAATAACCGTCCACAGGTAAATGTTACCAGATGCAAAACTAGAACCATAATTAGGAAACCATCATAACGAAGATACAAATGTATGTATTAAAAAGGTTTATATCATATCTCTCGACCTCAGGATTCCCAAGATGGCTTAATACATACACACACCCTGCAACCAACAGCCCTTGGTTTCTTAACCCAATGGTACTCAGTCTTTTGTATTTTACTTCTAACTAATTGTTCTGTCCAAGAACCTGATATTTATAAATAGCCTTTTTATTAAAAAGATAGTTGTATGTATAGCCATTATGTTATTATTAATAATCTCCAGTAAGTTGCAAGAATGTTACAAATTCCATATTATATTGTTAGAAATAAGTACAGGTTCAACATCTAAGACAGTAAACAATGCAGACCCAAACCCATGTAATCTTTAGTCCTAACAACCACACACCAGCTACAACGATCAGAGTTTCAGTTGTCATCCAGGAGTTGTAAACACTCTTTCCAACTTCAGCCAATCATCATCCAACACTTTGTCCCTTTGGAGGCAGATCGCATACTTTAAATCACCTAATATACCCACATATAACATCATACAACATTTAGCAATAATGACCAAATATACTCAAAATAACATTTATACAGACTTCAAAATATTATATACCATAATTATAGCAGAGATTGAGCCTCCTTGTTTTTCCAAAAGCCACATTGCTTTGCTGCCAGTTGCCCATTTCCACCTTTGGGGAAAAGGGGGTTACTGTACATCCATTGCTAACTCAGCTTTTCCTCAAAGGGCCCTTGCTCCACCACTATCAAACATTTGATGGAGTGGGAGGGAGGAAGTCTGGTTCCTGCTGCTTCACTCACACACGGCCCCTGTAATAAGCTGACATCCCTGCTGATAACATACTTTCTGCTCTTTATGCAAAATAATCTTCATAGTTGGGAAGGGAGGGAAAAGTCCAAGCAGATCTGGTCAATGCAGGTTTAGTGATTTCATCATGATATATAAAGAAAAAGCCTTTTTTTCATCAAAAGGATCAAAGATGGATTTAGAATACGTAGATTTAGGCAGATAGATTTGGCAAGTTGTATGTATGTGTAAAAGTAACATAAAAAGTAGGTATCTAAAACAATTTATCTTTGTTCACTAAAACTTTTTCCAGTATTGTAACTCTTTGTAATGTATATTTGGATTATGAATTTTAAAAAACACATTAAAATTGTATATCACGCGTATTCTTTTGCATATTTCATTAAGTCACATTGCAATAAACGTCAAAGCATGTTGTGAAAATACAATGTGTTGGAGCAAATCTGATTTAAAACCCAAATGTTTATAAAACCAACATAAATGTTAAAAAAGGTTTTTATGATCCTCAGTTTTATAGACCTTAATTGGTTCATATGCACATGTGTTTTTGCTAACCACACTGGAGGCAGTCGCACAGGAGAAGTGAACAAATAGGAACCCAGCTCATAGTTGTAAGTATGTATGTGACAAAGGGAGTTACCAGACACCTGAGATTAGTTCATCTTTGTCAGAGATTAAATCTTGCAACTTATAAATACCCCTCTATTAGTATATACAGAAGTATGATAGGATGTTGGGTGATTTTCCTTGTATTCACTTTGTAGAAATGTCGTTTTCATGTCAGGAGCAAGTTGAGAAACTGCAAGTCCCTTGTGGTGTGATAGAATTGGCCATCTGCAAGGACGTTGTCCAGGCAGTGCCCAGATATTTGATGTTTTACCATTCTTGTGGGAGGCTTCTCTCATGCCCCCACAAGGGGAGGTGGAGCTGACAGAGGGAGCTCAACCTGCTCTCCCTGGATTCGAACCGCTGACCTCTTGGTCAGCAGTCCTGCTGGCACAAGGGTTTAACTCATTGTGCCACCGGGGGTTCCTTATATAAATGTTTTAAAACATATTAGTTGATCTTAACATTTATTTGAATGATAGCCACAAATTATCAATGTATCTAAATTTGTATACTATTTTATATTTAAGCAGATGATTAGAGGGCGACTTTGTGATGAGACCAAACCTGAAACTTTTAACCAGCTGTGGACTATAGAAGAACAGGTAATGTCCGACAAATAGTTTATGCTAGACAAATAGTATATATAGCACTTAAAAATGTAAAAATCGGAATCACGATACAATTCTACAATTATTGTTTGGCTTTTGGCAAATTAAAACAATGAAAAATGAATTGCATTTCTGACTTCTTTCGTTTTAGAAAAAACTTGAACTATTACTTTTGAAGTATCCACCAGAAGAAATAGAATCTCGGCGATGGCAGAAAATTGCTGATGAACTCGGAAACAGAACTGCAAAGCAGGTAAAAGGCTAACTCTGTTCTTAAACAGTCCATCAGATAAGTTCTGCATCAAAGTATAGTAAAGCTTGGAATATTCTAGCTAGAGAGCTGGTAGTCATTATCCATTCATACTTCTTCTGGAAAAGGAAATGGACTAATAGTCAGGTAGGAATTCAGATGTTTTGAGGCTCTTAATATTTTTTTATTTTGAATCAAAAACAAAATACAGGCTGAGATCGTGCAGTAGATGTAGCTATGATGACACAGCTATGATTTGACTCCCAGTCTTCTCTCATTAACATAAGAGAGTAAATAACATCTGTTAGATATATATTGAAGTTTAGTGTAACATTATTAAATGTCATCCTCACATATGTGTGCCTTTGTAATGTAAATCATAGTTTATAGATTGCTATTTTGGCATTTAGAAATTATATATGCTTTTTTTTCTCTCTTTAGGTTGCCAGCAGAGTGCAGAAGTATTTCATAAAACTGACTAAAGCTGGTATTCCTGTTCCAGGCAGAACTCCAAACTTGTATTTATACTCCAAAAAGGTAAATTGCAAGACTACAATTTTTTTCTTGGCATTTAAATACAGACATAATCTGTGATAAATGTGAATAGTGATCCAACAGTGTTCTATAAAAAACTACTGGAGTGGTTGACGGAAGAACAAATTAAGAATTGCATGGTGAAATGGGCCTCGAATAATTAACATACAATAAGACTAGACGATGGGAAAAAATCTGGAACAAAAGTACATTCATATGATCTTAAAGAACATTGGTATAAGATGATATTTCAGTGGTATTTGACACCACAAAAACTATCAAGATTTTATCCAAATCTAAATGATAAATGTTGGAAATGTGAAAACAGACTGGAACCTTCTTCTATATGTGACGGACCTGTAAATCAGGAAATATATCGGAGGGAAATACAAGGGAACATTAAAAAAATATTAGACACTAGATTCCAATTTAGACCCGAATACTTCCTATTAGGAATCATAGTCTTTGAAATAAATAATGGAAAAGATAAATTATTCACATATCTCACAACAGCATCCAAAATAAAATACACCCAAAAATGGAGAAAAGAATTACCAGAACAATGGATTTAAAAAATAATGGAAATAATGAAAACTGATAAATTAAATCAACTACTATGTCAGGACCTCCTGGGAAAAGAAAACCCAACAGATTGGTCACCAGTACTACACTATATGAAACAAGAAAAAATAAAGTGGACAGAAGGAACATATGAAACTAAAATTGCTCTCCAGAGGAGAGAAAACCAAAGAGGGAATAGCAAGAAATACAGATAAGAGAAGAGAAGGACCATGATAACAGTAGTGAGGAAGATTAAAGTTAACTCGACTTCCATACCTACTCCCATACCCTTTTCTTTCTTTCTTTCTTTCTTTCTTTCTTTCTTTGTTTTTTGTTTTTGTCATTTTTTCTTCTTCTTTTTTGCTGTGATATCCGCTCCTCCCTTCTACCTTGCTGTGCTATTTTTATATATGTTATAATATATCTTTATTTATTTATTTATTTTTTAAAAAAGATGGATCCATTCTTTTAACCAATTCAGTATAGCTGCTTCTCAGTATAGTTTTATGTTTGGGAGGGCAAGTCCTCCCCTTTGTTTAATAACTTGTAAATCTTTATCCATATTCTAGGTTTTTCCCTCTGCAAATAAATCTTGAAAGACCACAATTTTGTGACCTAGATTTTCAGTACAGTTTTAGTAGCACATATTCTTCTTTTTCCTTTCTGTTTTTTTCATCCAGAGCAGAACTTGCTGTTTCAACTTGTGCCTTATAGCACTTTGATTCTAAAGTATTCCTCTCATTGCTTCTAATTAATTTATTCAATCTTCCTGATCTAATTCCTTGATACCTTATTCGGAAAGATGACATTCTTTACAGCGACACCAGAGGCACTTGAAGCAGCCAGCTTCTGGTCAAAGGAAATTTAGTATAATATCAAGTTTTTGACTTTGGCTTTTTATACATAATAACTGTATTCTCAAATTGTTTCTAGGATAAATAAATAGTGCTTTACTGGTTTTATCCACCAGATGGCAATGCAAATCAGAGAATTCACTGCTGACCTTTTGAAAACATCTCAAAAAGACATAGACATTTCTGATAGCAGTGAAGTTTTTGTTATTTCAAATTGGTGTCTTCAGTTGGAGGATAGGTTTTTGTAGAAAATCCTGTAAACTGTGATCAGCAGTCCTAATTGGTTCTTACAGTCAGGCATTCTCATAAATGGAGATGAGAGTGCTATTTTCTGACCTTTTACAACTTTTTCACTTCAACAAAGGGAAACAGAATATAATTCAAGGTTTCTGCTAAGCAGCCCTAAGATACCCCTTCATCATTGATACTATGTGAAAAATAGGAAGATTTTTTTTTAAAATCTTGTCCAGGAGCGACTTTAGAAACTGCAGAAGAAGAATAGGAAGATAGTATTGTGTTACTAAGATCCCATACAGGCTTTTGATATCCAACTGTGCTTGTCTGCCCACCATTTTAATAACTTGGGGAAGGAAAGTGATTAGCTCAAACTTTTAGATGAACAACACTTGGTATTTCCTGGAAGCCCCTCTTCCTAGTAGTAACAGGGATTGACCCTCCTTAATTTTTGAGATCAGATAGGAACTAGTACTTTGGTGACGTATTGAAGTTTTAACAATAGGACAAGGAGGGGATTATTTCACACACGTGAGGTAAATCTCAGTTTGAGATGGATAATGAAGGTTTAGATTGGCTCTTTGTTCAGAGTTCTTAATTTTTGGTAGTAGGTTGTATGCAAAGTGGAGGGAAATCTGGTTACTAATTTGGAAAGTTGTCTTTCTTCATGTGTGAGAAGAAATAGCCCTCTTAAAGGTAACCACTTTGGTTTGATGTCATAGAGGAATCCAAACCAGATCCTAGCAGTTCCATTGCCTGATAAACATATGGTCCACCTTGAAGTTCTAGTCTATGGGGATCTATCATATTTCAGACAATACTGTTTTCTATGTGGGCTAGGAGACAAGGAATCCACTCAGTTGTGATATTATAGCCACAAAATGCAGCTGCTTCAGAAAATCTAGACTGTATGATAATTTATTTGCTTTATTTATTTGCTTTATTTTTATACCGCATTTTTCAGCCTAACTCGGCGACTCAATCTTTTCTTGATGGTAGGAGGAGGTAACCTATTATCATTTCACACCAGAAAGAATCTTTGCAGTGTATGCCCCATGTTCCAGTTTTTGTCACTCAATCGGGTTTCTTGATTTTTTTTTCTTTTTGGAATTTAAATACTGTAGAATCTTACACTTAATGTATAAAATTGGCTTACTATATATATATATATAGCCAAAACATATGTAATTTCCCTTGAGGTGATATAAAATTCATATGGCACTGACTTTTCATTGATAGCATTTCACTATAGCTTCTTTTCTTGTATTAAAGTCCTCCAGTAGGCGGCAACACCCTCTGAATAAGCATCTCTTCAAGCCCTCAACTTTCATGACATCTCATGAACCTCCTGTATATATGGATGAAGATGATGACAGATCCAGTTTTCACAGTCACATGGCCAATGCAGCAGAGGAGGAACCGTCGGTAGGTCTTTATTTCCAACTACATGCTGAAAAGTAGTAAACTTCTAAGTAAAGGATTGCCCCTGTAGGGAAAAGAAAAAAGAAAAAAATTGTCTACTGCAAGTTTTGGAATGCAATGGTTTGTTCCCAGAGCTCATTTGATGCATGAATTAAAAGTACAATTTATTTTTGGATGGAAGTCTCTGCTTCAAGAGACCAACTGACTGGGAGAGGATTTTAAAGGTTTAAAGGAGACATCTGTAAAAAGTGGAGGAGACTTAGCTAGATTAGCCAATAGCCTGATTCTCTTGTAAGTCTACTTCATGTGACTTCAGAGCTGCTGTGTGTTACCAGCACAGCAAGTTACAGTGATTTGAATCACAACTGTTATATCTAGGAAGGTAATGGCATCATCATCACTATTATTATTATTATTATTATTATTATTATTATTTATTCTACTTTTCTCTTTAACAAGACTCATAGTGGTGAACAGTACTAAAAACAGTACCATATGCAATCAAAACCAAAAGCCTGTAAGCACTAAAACAGAAGTAAATCTAGCGCTGGTTTAAAAGCCAGGTTCTGTAGGCTTGTTTTTAAGCTGAATTTGTACATAAGTTGGAACTGGTACATTTTTAAGTGTAACTCCAGCCAGATAGACACACACACACACACACACACACACACATATATGCATGCATATTTGGATAACATAGGGAATGGTTAACATCCCTGGGCTGTTTGTTTTTCTATCTGCATCCCCATTCAGAAGATTTCACCTCACGTTCTGTCCCTGTGATAATTGAATTTTGAAAAAAATTGGCTTGTTGTGAAAACAAGTATTGTTGAGAAAGCTTCAGTAGAGAGACTTTTTCCCCGAAGATAACTCTTTCAGGAGCTGATTTCCCTTCTAAGGGGTAGATTTCTCTCACTTCCTGCTGTCTCACCCCATTCTTAACTATGAGTCGTTTGTAAGTCGAATGTTTGTAACTCAAAGACTGCCTATAGTTCAAATCACTGAAACTCATCCAGCAAAATATTGTGATAAATATTTTTGAATAATTCTATTTCTACTTGCTGCTGCTTGAAGTTCGTTATTTATGAGATACTGAGTTCCCTCACGGTGAAAGCTTTCTGAACTAGGCAATATTTACATGGTGGTGGAATCAAACATGAAATTGCAATAATGTAATTATCAAAACAGTATTAAATATTCAATCTTACAACCAAGGATATTTATATTGCTGATGTGATTTTTCTTTATCATTTTGGATTTGCGGAAGGACTTTATAATCTCTCAAATTTGTCCATAAAATTACTTTTGTGGTAGTTATGTTCCATTTAATTGATCAGGAAGGAAGTTCATAGCACGACAAGTCCATGTTAGAAACTTTAATCTGCGTTCCTCAGATACCGATATAGTTTTCTGCCCATTATAATGAAACTGTAAAGAGTTTTCTTATTCTGGACAACAGATTGTGAAAATATATTGAAGGATTTTGTTTTCTACATATTGAAGGAATTATCTCCCTGAAAGCAGGCCTGCATTTTCTCACATGCTAAAGAGCAAATAAGGTCACTTACTACAGATTACGTTAGAAATCATGCACTCTCCTGTTAAGAGTTTTTCATTTTGTCTTGGTTGAATCTTTGCCTTCAGGGTGAGTTCTCTTTTTTCATGTCTCAGTAATTCTTCTCCCCTTTATCACAATGTTCCCTTCTTATTCCTAGCCATGATGTTTTAGATTAGATTTGGTGATCAGACATGGTACTTGGTGCCATTATGGAACTGAAAAACTAATATAGCCAAGGTGATGCGAGGCACTGAGAACACCTCTGTCTCCCAGGACATCCTGTCATTGACCTGACAGTTACTGTTGTGCCAGATGCCCTTCATTGCATGAAAAACACAAGTCCTTAAAGTGACACAGGATTTGCTGGTTTTTCTTCAGTTGCATATGGCAGACTGAGACTTCTCTCTTGTTTGCATTCAAAGAAACCCCAAAAAGAGGGAAGCTGAGACAGGATACTCAGTAACAAACCAAGAGAAATCTCCCAAAATAGATACATTGAAAACATGAAGAGATACGTACATTTCAGCATGTCCTCAACTCTGTGCTATACGTTTTTTTTTCATATTTTCTGTTTATTTTGCAAACAGTGAACTGGAACATGACAAGTTCCACTCATTGTATTATTAATGAACCAGAGGTTTATAAGTAGAAATGATTTTTAACCAAGTAATATCCTCATATATTTCCATACGCATTGGTATCACCTAACAGGACCAAATGGATGCTTACGGATTTTTCAGTTCTGTTTGGAAGCTAACGTTCACTCTACAATACCAAACTTTAATAATCTGATAAAGCAGATGTGTGTGCAGTTTGTGGATCTGTTTACATACTTTGCCTTTTTCCTTGTGAGTATTATTTTCAGTAACTTTCAGAGTGAGAATTCTTTCTCTGTCTCTTTCTTAATAGGATGAAGAAAGTATTCCTGTAGCATATCGAGAATTACCAGAATACAAAGAGCTGCTCACACTTAAAAAGCTGAAAAAGCAGAAGTTGCGGCAAATGCAGGCAGAAAGTGGCTTTGTACAGCACATAGGCTTTAAGGTTAGTAAAGGAACAGCAAACTATGCCTTGTGTCAGCAAGTTGATGATTTCATTGGAAGCATAGGCAATGGGTATACCTCACAGTTTCCCAAGCAAGAGAAGTAAAACATACGAAAACAAAAACATTGTACCCTTTCCTCAATCGATCAAGCTTCCATTTCCAGGAGTACTTCTATTTAACTGCAAAAGAAGTTGAGAGAACATACGGCATTTTAAACTCCAAGGATTTTCAAACATATATAAAATTTTGTTTGTACACATTCAGATTGCAGTCTTATTCCTATTCAAATATTATGAAACTTTGTGGGCCTTGCTTTTGAGTATTCATGTGTAGGATTCTATTGTAAGTGATGCTTTGAAATAAAAAAAAACTTGAAAGAATGGGAGCAGTGTATTCTCTTGATAATTATAAGAGATTATGTTAGTAGATTATTGTCAGCCATTTCCACAGGTGCTAAATATGATGGAAAACTGCACTGGAGTCTGTTTCTAAAATAGGGAAACGTGTTAGATCTGAGAATCAGTGCAAAGAAACCATGGTTAGCTTTAAAGACAGCTGGTTGACTCATATTATAAAATTGGAATCAGCTTTCTCCTACTTCACATGTCAAACACAAGTCCTGTGGGCTAAAACCAGCCTACAATGTCATTTTATGTGGCCTTCCAGATGCTGGACTCCAACTCTTGTATTCATTATTAGACATCATGACTAGAGCTCATGGTAGTTGTGATAAGTAACATCTGGAAGGCTGCAGTTTGTCCTGTTTCGCATAGTTTGAGTTTGCATTTAGATACAAGACTTGTGGGTATGATGTCTGCCTTTAACCTTTCTCCAACTTCAGAACCACAAGTGCTGTTGGGGCACAATTCCCATTATACCTAGTTTGCTTTGCAGATAAGTGATGAGAATTGCCATTCAACATATGGGGACTTAAGTTAGGTAAAAATTAAAGAGCACTAACCACCATGGCTCTCTGTATCCAGAGATTCTCCATGGATTCAGTGACCCTTAGAAGGCAGCCATAAGCCAGATGTGGCCTAGATGAAATTGAGTTTGACACCCCCCCCCCCCCCCCCATGGGACCTACCTGATGCCCTATAGATATTTTGAACTATCTTTCATCATTCTGGGACTGAAGAATATTGTAATCCAAATTACATTAAGGATGCCAAGCTTGGAAAGGCTGCTTTGATCATTTTAATCCTCAGTACTACCAATAAAAGCTTTGTTTTGCCCCTGAGCAATATCTGTGTTGAGAAAATGGTACAGAGTGGAGAATGATACACAAGTGCTTGTCCCTTTGTTTATAACACAAGGATGGTTATATCCTTGACCTAAAACCACATATAACTCCCAAGAAGTTCAGGATAGGTGACAAGATAAAAGACTTCATTATTCCTTTTCTCTTTAGTCACTAACAAATGGAGAAGAGAATAGAATATGAAAATACAGGTGAAGTGGAGGAAAAAACATTGCAGTTGTAACGTGAACAGATGTGATAGGGCAGAAGTAGACAACTGGCTCTCTGTGTAGTGTTACACAACAGCTCCTGTCATTCCCAATCCACAAACCTAGCTGTAATGGATGCTGGCAGTTACAGTCCAGCAACGTCTGGAGGGCTATTGTTGCACACCCCTGAAGCAAGGAAGACATGGTGCCTATGAGATTAGAAATATAAACACACTTATTAAGCTTCAACCTAAAATCAGTCATTAGTCTCAGCTAGAGTAGACCTATTGATTCTCTGATAATATGTTGACAACAGTACTGCATTCCACTGATTCAATAGGCCTACCCTAATTGGAATTGTGCCTCTGTGTAGAAGACCATTTGGGAAAACAAAAGATGGAATGACTGCAGATAGTCATGGAACTGTTAAGAAAGAAAGGTTGAAGAGAAACAGTGCCATGTTCTTGGGCTTAGACAACATATTTCTCTGTGTGTGTGTTCTCCCACAGCCCCCAATAACATGGCCCTGTCTGTTTCCGATATTTAGAGTGAGGGATGAAAATTCCTTCAATCTGAATGATATAACTTTGCGATTCTCCCTAAATGCTGTTTCCTGATTCATTTTCAGTGTGATAACTGTGGAACTGATCCTATTCAAGGCATTCGATGGCATTGTCAAGATTGTCCTCCAGAAATGTCTTTGGATTTCTGCGATTCTTGTTCTGACTGGTAAGAGGCCAGTTTGTTCTGTGTGTGTGTGCGCGCGTGTGTGTGCTTGCTTACTGAAGAATTAAGCCATGGGTGAATCTGTTCGCAAACATTCAACTTAAAATTTGAAACATTTATTGAAAGGTGACTTAATTCTGGCCAAGACCTTGTATAATCACTGGCTTGAAGTGTACATCTCAGCAAGTATTCTTTCACTAGGAATCCCACTCCCACTTGCAATTCCAGCTGATAGCACTGATGCACAGCCTGGCTGCCAATCAGTGACTGGAGAAAGGATACATCATCTGGCTATATGTCTGTAACTGGGGGGAAAATCCCTCTATGCCTGCGGTTGGAAGCAGTACTTAGGCCAACATCCAATGAGAAAATAAAAATCTTAGGGATTTGCTAACAGAAAATCAATGTTGAAATGTATTCTTTAGAAGGGGAACAAGGACTTAGTTTCTAGGTTATATAAATATATATCAGAATACAACCTAGAGAACAACCAAATAAAAATCTCTATGATCTCTTAGGGTAAAGATGTAGAGAAAAATATTAATCTGGAGAATTTGGAGCATCTTTGGAAAGATGGATTTAAATTCTCAGTAGTTGATAAAATGTATATGTTTTATAGATGTTATATAACTCCAGAGATAATATCCAAAATGGATAAAACCCATCAAGGGAAGTGCTGGAGGTGCAAGATGCAGAAAGGCATCTTCTTCCACATTTGGCAGACCTTTAGGATTTCAAGATTTTTGGAAAAAAAATTAAGAAAATGAACAAAATGACTACTGATAATGTTGTAAAATCCAGAAATGTGTCTTTTAGGAATATTTAGGGGGAGAATTAGTAAAGGAGATGAGAAAAATTGTCAATATAGATTTGTTGCAGGCAGACTGACAATCGCAAAATCATGGAAAAGTGAAAAAGAACTATATAAAAAAGGGCTGGAGATAAAAACTATTAGACTATATTCAAATGGCCATTTTATCTAATGGTATCTGGAGAGGAAATAATGAAGAGTTTGTTTAAAAAATGGAGGCTGGCATTTGAATGCTTGCAGAGGAAGACAGATGTGGACTTTAAAATAGCCACAAGGGGAATTAATTAAAGTAGGCATAAGGGTAGATTTTATTAGACATAGGACTCACAGTGTGTAGTGTCTGAGGTCATCATGGGTGGTGGGTTCATGTGTGGGGGGCAGGAGGGGAAAGAATGGATAGAATATTGCAATGTATCTGGGGGAATTGCATGCCTGTATTAGATGTTTCTCCTTTTGATATTCTATATCCTATTAATTTCACTCGATAATACCTTTAATTTTTTCTTAATCATTGCATGGTTAGTGGTCTTGTGCAAGGAGTTACCAGAAACCATACATGGTTGTGCCAGCATGTTACCAACGGCTTCAGGCTTCTGTGTCTGAAAGAAGACATGGTTGATAAATGAGTGTGTAGAAAACATTTCCGTATATAACAGTTTTTTAACATATGGAATTAATTGTTTATTTGTTTTCTGAAATATCACTTTGAGTTATTGACTTGTTTCTGAAGAATGCCATGCTTTTTCCATGTTTTTCAGTCTACACGAAACAGAAATCCACAAGGAGAACCACCGTTTGGAACCCGTGTACAGAGCAGAGATGTTCTTAGATAGAGACTATTGCATGTCCCAAGGCCCAAGTTATAATTATCTTGATCCCAACTACTTCCCCGCTAATAGATGACATGGAAAGGCAACTTGCAGCCTGAAGCTTAGTATCCTCTTTGAAAAATCCAAGCGTGGTGGCATGGTCATTGGTTTTGCGCCCACATTGGAGTGACATTGACTTTCCCAGGAGTGTCATCCGCAGCATGAGAGCTTCCTAGGTGCCCTCATCACCCTGTCGCTCTCTGGCGTACTATGATATGAGATCACTGGACAGAGGTTGAACATTCCTAGTGTGCAGGAAGCTTTACTGGAAAGATTTTGTTTTCACCATGTTGGTTATATTGTTTTTTGACATGGTGAATCTAGAGAGGAGTTGCAAAAGTGTGGCCAGAAGTGAAAGCACACATTAAAGATAGTTGATTCCAAAGGCAAAAAGAGCTTGGCTATTATGAAATGTGGAGGTGATGAACTACTTACCTTAAAGACAGTTTAGTAGTTTGCAGTTTTGTTGTGAAATAGTTTTCAGTACAGAAACTGACTTCTTTAGGCAAAGTTTTAACCCATGACAGTGTTTGCTTCTAGAATATACTTTCAAAACAATCACTGTCCCTGTGATGGTCAGTCATAGGCCTTGGAGCTGCTTAATCCGGTTGATGTTTCTTTACCTTTTTCTTTCTTTTTTTCCTTTTTACCACAACAAACCTTTATTTACCAACAGTGAAGCACTACAGGAGGCAATTGTGGCATTGCTTCCTTAACCAGCTCATGGTGTGTGAATATTATAAAATTGTCACGCAGATATATTTTTAAATGTAATGTTATATAAGATGACCATGTGATGTGTACAAAAATATGGTGAAAAGTGCCAGTGGTAGTAACTGTGTAAAGTCTCTAATATCCAACGTTAACTCCTATAAAGTAAAATACACAGCCTTCTGCCTCTGTATTTGGAGTTGTTATTGCAACTCATCAAAGAAAACTGCCTAATATAAATCATATATGGTAATAATTTTTCCTCTTTTGTAGTATGCACAAGATCCATGAAAGATTGTATTTTTATTACTATTTAAACAAGTAATTAAAGTTTGCCTGAGCAGTGAGCAAGGGTTCACATGCATTCTTTTATACTGCTAGATTTTGTTGTGCATCATTTAAAACATTTTGTATGTTTCTTCTTATCTGTGTATACAGTATGTTCTTAAATAATGTTCATTTGTCAGGAGAACTGTGAGAAATAAACTATGTGGATACAGTCTGTTTATATATAGAATGCTTACTGTGACTTTTTTCAGAGGAGGTTTGATGTTTGAACCAGCGTTAAAAGTTGAGGAGGCCATTTAGCTCCTGTCTGAAAAGCATATTTGAACCTCTTAAGAGGTTTCAGGGTATTCTATTAGTAATTATTCAGCTGTCTTACCCAGCCTCTTCCAGGATAATGCCCCAACAATATTATATTAACAGAGCCACCCAGTTCAGAATCCTGTGTTCACTCTTGTAGGGAGATCGTGTGTACATCTACTATTTTATTCAGTTTGTTGGAGGAAGCAAATTTGCCCAGCTAGGAGAATGCTCACCTAGAAAGCCTTACTCCTTTGAAGTGAATAGGGCTCTACATCTCAGTGTCAAGATCTTTAAGAAACTACTGGATCAGAGCAGTTACGTTGAGGATATCAAGTCAGATTTTAATGTAGCGTTTTTATGGCCAAGATGGGTGTGACCATTTTTTTACAGTCCCGCTCCCATAAAAAAGAAAGGTGTTTGGTCCACTTTCTTAGTCTAAAAAGAGCAATGATTGAAAAAGCTTTGTAATACCTGCTATATATTTTTAGCTGATATATCATTTTGACATGTATAACCTGTGATTTAAAAATGCTGATTATTTTAATTGTAATGGGTTTCCACTTGCTTAAATGGGGAAAGAAACTTGAATTTTCATAGTGACTTGGAATATGTGTTTAACTTAAATTTTGGCAGTAATTAAATAACAAAGAATTGGCTGGTGCATATGATAGCAGCATTAATTTCAGTTTAATCGCAGTGTTCATTTTCACAGTATTTGTTTAGGTGTAATCACTTTGTTAAAGAAGTTTCAGCATTTTTTTAATATATTGGGTAGATGATGCAGTACCGTTTCTAATTGACTGAGCAGTATAATATATCGTCTGTAAGCATATCTCATTCTTTGAGAAATTTAATAAACCAAAATATATATAATGCTCAAGAACGCACCTGATGTATTTCACTTTTCTCTGTAATTGAGGATGAGTCATCTTGCTTTGGGGAAAAAAATAAGTGCTCATGCAAATATAAGAAAATGCTCATTTTTATATTAATAACTTCTCGATTCCACTGTGTCTCAGTTTTTTTCTACGTGCAGTTAATAACATTGAATTGTTGCCAACACTGTGAACTGCCCTTAGTCCCCTTCGGGACCACAAACAATAAATAACACTATGTAACAATTTGAAAAAAATTCTGCTCCTGGTTTGAAAGTGTTATTTCCTGTTTAATTGTGCATTACTTCCTTGGAAAGTAGTTGTTATACTCCAGAAACTTATTTTTTGTTGCTGAGGGTATCACTACTATTTTCTTCAGTTTAGGCCTGGGGGTTCCCAACTTTTTTTGACCAGGGACCATTTGACCAGGGACCACTCTCCAACATTAGTACCAAAAGTTTTTGGTCAACTCTAGCTTTGTTTATTTGGGGTGCTGATTCAGAAAATTGCACCAGTTCTAGTTTCTGATACAGAACATATGCCATCCAGTAGTCGTCACCTGCTCGCCCACAGAAAACCATATTTAAAAAATCTAGAGCCGTAGACCTTATTTTAGATCTCATGGCCCAGTGACTGGGGACCACTGGTCTAGGCACTTTGTAATTTTCCTTATTGAAAATATGTAGTTTTTACCTTTCATTATGCAGACCGCAACAGAGTTTTTGCAGTTTAATAAACTTTTTCCATATTTTTGTGGTAGAACCAATTAGAAAATGACATTTATAACCTAGGAACAAAAATCATGTTACATAGTGTAATCATTCTTGTTTGTTTCTCATATGGGCATGATCTCCCAATTCCTTGTTATAATTATTGTAGCATTGAGGGGAGGAACTGGATTCGTATGTCTCTAGATATGTGCAGGTATCTCTATAAGCAAGACATCCAGTTAGATATTGGGCCTATGCTAATACTGTCAACCTTCATGGATCTTTTATTGCAACAAATGCAAGGAGCCCATCCCATGAAAAGGAAAATCATCTAGTTTGCCATTAGTATGTTGTAAACCGCCCTGAGTGCCCCCCCCCCCCCGGAGTGGGAAAGACAGTATATAAATATAGTAAGTAAGTAAATAAGTAAATGGTTTCACCTTGTATTGAACAGTTTGATCTTTTCCTTGGAAAAGAATCCAGTGTGTGATTCAACCCCTAGCTATGTGTGTCTTTTAATTTGTGAAAATGGGCAGCATTATCTACCACAAACTGTGTGGATCTCTTCATAAATTTGGAAATTGAATTTTAAGGATACAGATTAGTGCTATCTAGAAGTAACAAGCTACGCATATATTTACATTGTCCTTACCTGTTTATCATTAGATTGCAATATCTTTTGATATTGTATCCAACCATTTAGCAGAACAATTGTCAGCTTTAGAGCAGAGTGCAAGCCAAAGTTTTTAATATGGATTTCTTCTGTTGATATTCTCAGTATATTGTAGTGACTTCTTTTTTAAGATGCCTGGATGAACTCTATACATGTGCCTGGTCTTGTTTATGAGGCCGTTATGTTTCAGAAGTAAAAATGTAGTCAAATATCAAAACCAGAAGAACTTGAACAATCAGAACTCAATAGGTCCTCGCAGATCCAATCTCATGTTATAGTAGAAAATGCTGTTTACAAAGGAAACAGCATTTTGCTTTGGCCAGACCTCACCTGGAATAATGTGTCCAATTCAGGGCATCACGGTTTAAAAGAAAGAGATATTAACAGACTGGACAGTGTCTAGAGGACAGCAACTAAAATGGTCAAAGGTCTGGAGACCATGCCCCTATGAGGAGCTGGGGATGTTTAGCTGGCAGAAGAGAAGGTTGAGAGGAGACATGATTGCCATGTTTAAATATTTGAAAGGATGTCATAAGAAATAGGGAACAAGGTTGCTTTCTGCTGCCTTGGAGACTAGAGCTCAGAAGAATGGGTTTAAATCACAGGAAAGCGGAGAGTCTAATTGAACATTGGGAAGAACATCCTGATTGTACCAGTGTGGTGGAAGCTGCTTCCTTAGGAGGCTTTTAAACAGAGGCTGGATGGCCATCTGTCAGGTACACCTTGAATGTGCTTTTCCTGCATGGCAGGGGGTTGGGCTAGATAGCCCATGTGGTCTCTTTCAACTCTATTATTCTATAAAACTTCATGCAAGACAAATATCCTGGTGAGGATGTAGCATTTTAAAAATCTCATTGTTTAAACTGTTATTTTATTAGGCTTGAGACCAAAGCTGTGGAGAAAAAAAAAAGACTCGCCATGCCTGTTATACATTTTATTTGTATTACATTTTCATTACAAGAAAAATAACTTGAAAAATACAAATCTGCCTGAAGTACTCATTAATGATGCAACTGACAGAAGGATCAATCATGCAAGCAGAAATAGTGGATGATCCAGAAGATATGCAGCCCCTTCCTATGAATACAGTCTACTTTAAACCTGCTAGCCATCATCATACAGAAAATCCTGAGTCTTTTAATTGATGTGTGAAATCTGTACTGTGTCACTTTGTACAACGTGTGAGAATATCGACATGTAAACAGGCCATGTGAGTGATAGCTCCATACACTTTTTCCTAGCATAAACTTCAAATAATGTAATTTAGAATTTAAAAATTGAAATGTAGAATTGCCCTGTTTATTTGTTGGATATATAATAACTACCATATAAATGGAAGGTTTCCCTTTGGAGTATTCATTTCTTAGTTTCTCACCATAAATAATTTTACACTCATACTATAATAAGTGTTTATACATCTTAAATAAACCAGCAATATTTGGCACTGGATTTTTTTTAGCAGACAGTATTAATATAATTGAAGATGTTTTTAAAATCATCCTTTGCATTAGTACAGAGACCCATTTGTACACACCTTGTCAAAAAACTGATCCCATAAACACATTAGTTAACTAATTCACATTCAACTTTATTTTATAAAGTATTTACACTACATTTTCTGAGCATTTTCAAATTTCCACTATAATCAGCTGCAATTCCAGTGCCGGCATGTTCCACCAATAAGATGGCAAAAAAAAAACATATTTTTAAAACACTAAAGAAAGAACAAGCTTTAGTAGCCTCAAAAACTGAACTGTTTACGAAACAAGTAAATACATAGTTATGTCAGTTCTCTTGACCAGGATCTTAATGCTTGACAGTATAATATATCAAGTAATAGTTTAGTGCAAGGCATGATTTATATAAATCAGAGCTGCTGTTTACCATGCTGCATCTTACCCTGTGAAGTGCAAACGGTATGATAGACAACCTACAGTACAAGTGTGCCATTACTGTACCGTACGAGTTATGGAGATTTTTGCAATGTTTACAACATGCACTGATCTTTCACGGCAGCAGCTATTGCTTCAAACAGCAGGACCACTGGGAGTGCACATGTCGGGGCGAGGACTACAATTACACAGGGTCCACTGAAAGAGGGGGTGCCGATCCTTCTTTTTTCAGAAAAGCATCAATTGAAGTACATGCTTCAAGAAAGACTTCTTCTGGTGTCCCTTCTGCATTTATCTGTTTTAAGGAAAGGGATGTTGTATCACTAGCAGCATCAACAGGGAAACTTCTTATAATCCAGCAATCCTTTCTTGACTGTAAACTCAAAGAAGGAGTGCCTACAGCAGTACTCTAGCCAATGGCCATACCAAGTGAAAAGTAGTTTTAGACTACTTTTGGTGGGTCCCAAGTTGGGGAAAACATTGACATAGAGAACTCCAAACAGCCACTGAGCATTCACGAGGAAGCCCTCAAGGTTTACAAAAGTGATAAAACAGTATAGTTAAGACTAAACATGGGACACTAAAAATAGAATACCCTGTTTAGAGACAATAGCATTCAAAGATAATACAATTCATGTTTCTTTATAGGTCACAAGAGTAGATGGATTTTAGGTAAAGAAGTGAATTTGAGTAGTCTAAACAGGCAAGAAACTGGTGACACCATTAATGGACCAATCTTTTGAGTAGAAATCATAGAGTTGGAAAAGACCACAATGGCCTTCCAGCCCAACCAACTGATGATGATCGCAATGAGCTTGAAAATCTAATAAGTTTGAGGGTTTCTTGCCAGACTACAGTTCCTCACCCACTGCTGGGGCTTGTACAATTTTTAATGCCTTCTGAGCATCTTATAGATTCTGGATATGATCCCCTCCCTCACATTTTCTGGAAGAGGACTTTGGGAAGTGCAACAGGCTATAAAGGCCTGTTGATCAGAAAAGGTTTCTCCCAACATAACATTTCTAGAGTTCAACAAAATTAGGATAAACCAATAACATCAATGTGAACACAATACTGGGAAATGAGGTTAGAAATCTCAATGTGCACACACAGCATTGATAAAGATACTTTTTGGCGGTAGCTGCACCCACCATGCCAATGGTATATAATGAGTAGGCATTGCCTCAGTTCTTTTCTTTCCGCCTCAGTAACAAAAGAAAGAACGTTTGCTCAATATCACTGCTAGGCTTAGGCATAGTACTTTAGTAAAATAGTCCTTGGACTTCTTTGATTCCTTATCCTGGCAGCAGATTCATGCTCACAAATATAGTAAGTCACAATCTGTTGTGGACAGCCCTAATACCAACACCTTTCCATTGGCAGTAAATAGCCCTTATTGGGAAGCTAATACAAACTGTAAAATTGCATTTTCTCTGCAAGTCAATGTAGAAATCTGCCCCCCTGTTTTACAGCTTTGTTTTTCCTCAAAACAATCTCATGTAGCTCTAATTGAGTGACAAAAATATATTTGATTAAGAAGTCTTCAATTGGGTGACAATCCTACTTGGATCGTATGAATGTTACCTGTTTCTAACTATAAGATCAAACCATCTCAATGTTCCAGCTTGTGGACATTTGTGGTTTACTGCCTTACGTTTGCTTTTAGTTAAGTAACACCAAATTCATATTGCCAGAAATTCATGAGAAAACACGCCATGTTAAAAGGTTTTTTGGCATACCTGCACTATCTTTCAGTTTCTGGAATGTATTTTCAGCGAGGGAAGAAAAGAACCTTTGGTCCAGTCTGAAAGCTTGGAGCACCTTACCTTGAACAGTGGAATTCTGTTTTCATAATACATGATCACTGGCTCAGCTGACTGGTAGTACGTTTCAATGAGCTTCATGGTGGCTTCAGCATCATCATCATCAAGGCACTGGCTGCTTTGACTTCTTTTCAGAAGACGACTGCTCATCGTTTTAGATGAACAGTCCATGCACAACATTAGGGATGGCTCCCCAACCTGTAGAAATCAAAATGTGCTTGTGTCAGTGAGAAAGGTTTCAAGGTGAATGTCTCTATTTTGCTGACAAAAATTCAGTATTTGTCTTATGGGATTCATTTTGGAGCGGTTTGCTGCCCGCTTTTGTGTAGAAATCTTTCCTCAGGATGTGAGCTGGGGGTTTTTTTTTGGCCCAAGAGGGTGGCAGTATAGTCATCTTCACCCTTAAATATCTGATCTTTCTCTCCACATTTTATTTTCACAGTGACACTGAAGCAGATCAGGCTGATAGTGCTTGGCTCAAGATCAATCCAATGAGCTTCGTAATTCTGCAGGGACATTAACTGGATTTCTGCTCACACAGATTTTAATATCTTCAGTGTATATACCTTCTGAATATACCTTCCTTTGTGTAGTTATGACCTTTAATGGTAATGTGATTTGCACAAGGGATTTCTCTTTTTAACCACAAGCTTTAAAAGATAATCAAAAATGGTTCTGGATGTTCATGCTTTGTTGACATTGCCAAGTCATCCTGAGGCAAAGCTAGCATGCTACAGCTCTCAAATGAAGAAAGCTATTTTTCTGTGAAAGCCTTTCCTAATTTTTAAGTAGATTAGAGAAAAAATATACCATTATTCAATTGTAACCATAGGTGGCACTGCTTCAATTTGACAATGAATTTCTGTTTCAGGAAAATAGCAGCGAGATATCTTTGTAATTCAAAAGGCAGATCAGAGAATAAGGATTCAGCCTGTGCCTTCCTCTTGAAGACATAAGTTTGTGGCCTGGGTATGTACTCCTGAACTCAGCCCTGAGCTTGAATATCCAGGTATAGCTTTCCATAGTTAGACACTGTGCCACTTAAACCATTTTTGGAGAACACATGCCTTGGCTGTCATCTGATTGGCTTACTGTAATACACTCTATGTCAAGCTGACTTTCAAAACTTCATTTTAAAAACTCACTATTCTAAATTCTGATGAAACCACAGACAGAATGAAGCCTGATGTATTTTTTATTCAAAACCACTTTAGGAAGGTTCTTAACCAGGAGGCAACTGACATTATATGTGGAATGATCACACAAATGTCAGGCTGAACCAAAATGTGGTCATCTTTGAAACCATCTTGAGGAAGGGACATTTGGAGAATTGTAGAAAGGGGGGGGGGGGACAAAACCTGAATTTGTGCAATGAATTCTGATTTCTGCTGTGGGCACAATAAATAGAGACCACAGTGGAAAAGGCCACTGTTGCATAAAAAGGAATTCAATCTAGGCTAAATGTAAATCAAACAGCAGATATAATTGAATTATATTCAAAAAGCAGACTTTGCCACTGAGCTTTTGAATTATATCCAGCCACATGAGCATTTGCTCTGTTCATTTTTAAAAGTAAAATATTTATAGACTTGCCCTTCATTCCAACAGTTTGTGCGTTCCTAAATTGATATTTTATGTGTTACAACTGCTTATCTCCTATAGCTCCCCATGCAGTGAATCAAAGTAAAAGCATTAAACTGGAAAGTGAAGGTTTTCATGTTGAGGATCTGCATGCTGAGAAAAGCATCACTTTATTAGCTCTGTTTTGCATGCAGTTATTAAAAGCATGGGTGGAAAAAACTGTACAGGACTCGGCAGATACAAAAAAAAACCCACAAAAAATATTTGAGACCCAAGGCAGTAGCAGAAGGATGATGGGTTCCTGATATCAAGGGAGTCAAGAACAGGGCATACTTGGTGGTTGGCGCCTGCAGCCACTTCCATACTACTCTGGCATTTTAAACAATACAAACATTACATCACAAAGCAAGGCTTATGAAGTAGGCCCCTATTAAAAATGGCATAGTGCAGCAGTGGAGGTGGAAAGCCTCATAGCCAAACATTTCTGCCTCTCAAAAGAACCCCGCCATCCTGAAGACAGAAGAAGGTGTCTGGTGCTCTCCACTGAAGATTCAAATGTTCAGTATTGTGTACATTTGAATCTACCCTGATCGCAAGCTCACGAACAGAGGATATCCTAATGCAGTGGTTCTCAACCTGGGGTCCCCAGATGTTTTGGCCTTCAACTCCCAGAAATCCTAACAGGTGGTAAACTGGCTGGAATTTCTGGGAGTTGCAGGACAAAACACCTGGGGACCCACAGGTTGAGAACCACTGCCTTAATGTAAACTGACAAATCAAAGACAGATGAAAATGAAGTTCCTGAAGTGGAAGACAGGAAGCTGCCACAACTGTGTCAGACCACTGATCTACCTGCACCTTCTGAATGTTTTATAGTACAACTTCCATGACCCCATCAGCATGGCCAAAGGTCGGGACTGATGGGTTTTGTGGTTCAAAACATTTGAATAGCATTGGGTTGAAGGGCAGTCACTCTCCGGAGTTTCAAACTTTTCAAGCCCTTGGTAGAGAAGCCAAAACATCAAACCTGTAATTTCTTCCCATTAAAAGAAAGGCTAAGCTCTTCTTTCTCCATTATGCTCATGCTTACCTGGCTCTCAAACTCTTCTGCTTGCTTCATCTCCTGGGGAAAACCATCTATCAGAAATCCTGTTGTGTCTCCCATATTAGCAAGGACGGCTTCCTTTAGGAGCTCCAGAATAATATCCTTAAATGAAACATATAATTTTGTTTAGAGATCTCTCTGAAACATGTGCTTCAGAAACAGACATAGATCACACAGCCTCAGCTACACACATACACACACCATGGCATGTCTTCGAACACATCCACAGTGTTTATGTCTTTATATTCTGAAGTTGCGCCAAAGTTCCTCAAACTGTGGCTCCTCAGCCCAAACATTTTTACAGGTAAAAAAATATTAAAAGGTGACAATCTTAGTGTCAGCTAGAGAACTATAGCTTGTTTAGAAATGTTCATCTCAAACATGTAAATAGAGTCACGAGTCTCTATTCAGAGCGCCCGTTTACTTGCCTACTTCAGACAAAAAAGAAAAAGATTTTTTTCTGATTCAGATATATTAGCTACAGCAATTCCCAGTGGCTCTGTTATCTTCTTTTAGTAAGTCTGCATTGTTTGCATTTATTTTATTTATTTCCCATAATTATATCCCACCCTTTTTACCCTGAGGGAAACTCAGGGTGGCCTCACAACCGGCAGCAATTTAATGCCCAACAACAAACAAATTCCAAAAATAACATAACAGTTGCAACCTCCATGATCACACCATTGTTGATTATTACAAGAATATTTTTATTGGTTATTTTTCAGGGAATAGCAGATCATGAGAAACTGAAACTTTTGTACATGTGTTGTAAAGCCCATTGATTCACAGCAATGTGAGCTTATACATTCATAGAATCATAGAATCCTAGAGTTGGAAGAGATCTCGTGGGCCACCCAGTCCAACCCCCTGCCAAGAAGCAGGAAAATCGCATTCAAAGCACCCCTGACAGATGGCCATCCAGCCTCTGTTTAAAAGCCTCCAAAGAAGGAGCCTCTACCACATTCTTTAACCAATGCACTGTTCCTCTTGGTTTGTGACAAAATGACTCAGTTCTTGAAGTCAAAATCTGAGGGTGAATTATTTCCCCACTGATTGAGGACCTAGTAAAATAATGGTGGTCTGGTGCACCTTTCTACACTGACATAAAATCCAGATTATCTGCCTTGAACTGGGTTATATGGCAAAGTAGACTTTGATCCAACTCAAAGCAGATGTGAATTATCTGATTTAATAACCTGGGCAGTGCAGAAAGGGCCTGGGAGAGCCTTCAAAGCAACCTGTGTGATTACAACAAATAATTCTATGCCTTAAAAGTGGCTATGCTTAACATGTCATGAAGGTTCCTGTTATTTTCCCCTAGTTGAGCTCAATCTTTTCAATGTGGAGACAGACTTGTCCAGTTTCCCAGAGTTATTCTCTTTCAAAAAGATGGTAATAGGAACTGAACTATCCTTTCCCAACCTTTCCCACCTGCATCTTCTCTGCTTCCATACTCACTTGTGATGAGCAGACGTTACTATCATCTTTCTTCAATTGTAAGACACAATTGATTGTAAGATAAACTCTAATTTCAGTACCACCACTAATAAAAATACATAAGATACACCTGCAATTCTAAGAGACGCCCCATTATTAGAGATGTTCATAAAGGGAAAAAAGTGTGTCAAAGGACTGAAGTAATACCATATCACAACCACTTACCCCTGGTACCAGCTTGCCAGTTTCCATGGCATCTTTGAGAATCTTACTCCTTTCTGCTAATGATGACATTTCACGCTGGATGAGCTCTTCTGTGGACAGATGTGTGAATCCATATTTCTGTGCTAATTTCTCACACTGTGTTCCTTTGCCAGAGCCTGGGCCACCTTCAGAGTTAAGAACAAACAGAGTCAGATAAAGCAGTTCAGCATACGTGCAAAGAATAGAATGAAAATCAGTGAAATTGATGATGAAAGTGCAAGGGAACTCTTCTTGGTTTATCAAACCTTGAATGTTAGGTTTCATTTGCTGGGTTATTCTTATTGAAACATTCCCAAATTGTATGCGTTTTCTTTTTTGGAGGAATGAATGGACATTGAAACAACCCAAAGCACGCGCACGCACACACACGCACACACCCTAACCTACCTTTTAAGCCACACATTTCCCTGAATTTCTGAGGTTCTGTAGAATGAGGTAGTGAGCAATGACATATCCAGCCCCCTCCCATTAACAAGGCATGATGTGGCACAACTGTGACCCTGCAGCAGTCCCACCCTGCTCACCAGTGCTTTAGAAATTCTTCTGTCGGGAGATGGCATGATTGAAAAAATAGATGCTTTTTGGAAGACATAGCTGTATCAAATCAATAGACTTTAACATGAGCTTTCAAATACAGGCAGTCCCTGAGTTAGAAACATCCAACTTACATTCGACTCCTAGATACAAATGGGGGAAAGGACAACAGGAAATGAGAGAAAATCTACTCTATGAAGGGAAAGTGACTCCTTTTTTTTTTAAATCATCTTTATTGCAAGAATTTTTGACACAGAATATTAAAAAGGATAGCGGCTGGTTGGGGTGGGAATGAGGGAGGGAGGGAGGAAGAAGAAAAAGTTAGGAGAAAGGACAAAAAAAAAGTTGGGGGTTAGGAATTTGTCTTCCGGTCCATTCCATGGGGAGTTAGTATTTATTTTCCCCTCCAGTCTTCATCTTCTTCTTAATAGTCTCACAGGAAATTGATTCCTGTAAGAGTTGTTGTGGGGAAAAGGTCTCCACTGAAACTTTATCACCAATCCTTGTCTCCATAACAATCCAAAATTTTCAAAATCCAATTGTCATAGGAACAGAAAGTGAGGTGAAATCTTCTGAATGGGCACAGGCAGCAAAACAAACACCACCAAGATGCTCTCCCTTCCCTATGCTCAGGCATGTAGCCGGGAGGGGGGGGGGGCTTAAGGTGCTTCAGCCCCCTCTCCAAAATTCTCAGGGTGGTCCGCAAGAAGGCCTTACTGGTACGTGGCACGGTGGCGTCCTTGTCCGCGCCTGGGCCCTTGGCGCACTTTCTTTGCTTTTTGGTGTCCCTGGTTTCAGCCTTCGGTGCCGGGAGAGGAAGGGGAGTGCGCCGACAGCCCAGGCACCAAAGAGGAAGCCACCACACCAGACCATTTGGAGGCCGCAATAGGCCTTCACGCCCATGCACTTGGCAGGCCTTTGCGCCTGTGCATTGAAGTCTTGCCACACTCATGGCGAGGAGTGAAGTGCGTCGAGCCTGTCGGCTGCCTTCTGGGACTCTCTGGATCCTTGGTTCAATGCCTTGGTTCAATGCACTGCAACTCCCAGATCCAAGGTCAATCACCCCCCAATCCCCGTCTGTCCTGTATGCACAGTTGGCCATGTTTGGTCCAGATACGATGTTGGCTGCCTTCAGTGCTTTCTGGATCCAGGTAAACAACAGCTACCATTTGAAAAGGGCAATCATTCCCCAATCCCTGCCTGTATGCACTGTTGGGCACATTGACCCTATGTGCCAAGTTTGGTCCAGATCCAGCGTTAGCTTGGTTCAATGTCCTGTTGTTGTTGTTGTTGTTGTTGTTAAACAGTTCTTCTACGTTAAAATGAAGTTATGAATGGGGGTACTTGGATAACGATACAAAAGGTTTGCTAGAGTAGAACCTCTCTCACTCAGACTCAGCCCCCCCACCCCCCAAATCAAAATCCTGGCTATGGGCCTGCCTATGCTATTCCATTTTTAAAAAAAAAAAATTGGTGGAGTTACACTTAAAAATGTATCTACTTACAATTTATCTAAAAATTCAATTTAAGAACTAATCTACAGAATCTATATTGTTTGTAGTCTGGGGACTTCCCTGTAGCCACTGACCTGTGGCAAACAAAGACCTATTTCCAGGCAAACAGTTTTATAAATTAGATAACTACGAGTTCATTATTTTTTTGCCTGTTTGTTCCCATCTTCTCAACCCAAGATGTTTGTGTCTTCCAAGGCCTGAATCCATTGCATCAACAGAACTTACACGAGTGGTGACTTATGGTATCAAGTGCCACTGATTGAGTGGATCTATTCTGGTTAGGATTAACCACTAGTCTTATCCCAGAGTGAATGACTCTGGTTTGCATGTGAAGGCTGACTCAGAACTCTCGTAAGCATATTTGGCATTGAAACATGGCTGTATAAGCTGCCATGAACAACTATTAATCACTGAGTTCAGGTTGCACTGCTATAAATGTGTCTCAAGAGTCTACTGCTGGCAGACTGTTCAGAGGCAGAAAGAGTGAGGGAGGGATAAATGGTTTTATAGTAAGCATTTGGAATAGAAAAGGATTTTTAAAATCAATAACCTAACCCCAGATTACTAACTGGGGTTAGCTATAGGGAGGATACCACAAGTTTCTGGGCCCAATTCAAAGTGCAGGTTATTACCTACAATGCCCTATACAATTTGGGTCCAACCTATCTTCAAGACTGCACCTCCTTCTATGAAGTGGCGTGGGCACTAAGATCTGCCGAGGAAGCCCTCCTCTCAGTCCCACTTCCATCTCAAGCATGGTTGGTGGGGACGAGACAGAGAGTCTTCTCGGTGGTGCTCCCCTGGCTTTGGAATGCCCTCCCTATAGTGCCCCCCACTCTCAAAGTCTTTCGGACACATCTGAAAACATGACTTTTTAAACAAGCCTTTGACCTTGTCTAATATCTTAATCATTACATTCGAAGACTTGGTGATTGTTTCACTTTAGCACTTTATAGGACTGATATTGTATACAGCTTGTTTACATCTGCAGCTTTTGTTGCATTTTACTGAATAAATTTTCAATCAGTAGGGGTTTTATAGATTATTTGATATAAATTTTGTGTGTAAATTTTTATTGTTTAGATTTATATGCTCATGTACCTACTATATTTTATATTTTGTGTGTTGTTGCACTATTGAGTGCTCTAGTGAGCTGCCCGAGTCCCTTTGGGGAGATGGTGATGGGATACAAATAAAGTTGTATCATTATTATTATTATTATTATTATTATTATTATTTTAATGACATAAAAACACAGTATGTCACAGCAAACGAGATATATATGCTGGATTTCGTATCACAAAATCACAAGTCGAATACTTCCCAAGCGTTTAGGACTGTGTGGTATATTTTTGAATGATGCGTGCAGATTCAAGTAAGGTGGCCTTTTGCAGTTGATTGATTGTGATTTTGTCAATGTTTATTGTTTTGAAATGCTAGCTGAGATCTTTTGGCACGGCACCCAGTGTGTCGATTATCACTGGAATCACCTGCACTGGTTTATGCCAGAGCATTTGCAGTTAGACTTTGAGGTCCTGATAATGGCTGAGTTGTTCTTGTTGCTTTTTGTCAATGTGACTGTCACCTGGTATGGCGACATCAATAATCCAAACTTTTTTCTTTTCCACAATCGTGATGTCTGGTGTATTGTGTTCCAAAACTTTGTCAGTCTGGATTAGAAAGTCTCATAGGATTTTTACATGTTCATTTTTCACTACCTTTACAGGTTTATGATCCCACCAGGTCTTTACTACTTGCAGGTGGTACTTGTGACATAAGTTCCAATGAATCATTTGGGTCACATTGTTGTGCATCTGTGCAATTTTCTTGTAGCAGCTGAGGATATGATCAATGGTATTATTCTTATTCTTATTCTTATTATTGAATTTCATTATTATTTTTAATGGCTATTATTATTATTATTATTATTATTATTAAACTGGATTGATGGCACTAGGATGGAAACTGGGGTGGGAATGATTAGACCTTGCAGATGTTAATGGACTGAAACTTCCTGGAGTGCTAACCATCCTAGCTAATAGCAAGGAATGCTGGGAGCTGGAGTTCAACAACATCTGGAGGTCCACTGAATTCTTTCTCAGCTGGAAATACTAGCTCATTGTAGTCAAGCTAAACAAACCACTTGTCCATTGGGTTTGTAAAACTGTAATTTATTTATTTATTTATTTACTTTACTTGTATACCGCAGTTTCTCAGCCTAACCGGCGACTCAACGCGGTTTACAACAAGGGTAAAATCAATCAACGATATACAATTTAAAACCATAAAAGCACAATATACAATATTACACAACAGTAACAACACAATGCATCTCATAACTAGAGTCGTGATCCAAATTCGTCGTCCATATTTCCATTCCTGTAATCGTCACATTCATTGCACTGATTAACCAAATGCCTGTTCAAACATCCAAGTTTTTAATCTTCTTCGGAACACCATTAGCGAGGGGGCTGATCTTACCTCCATGGGAAGGGCGTTCCACAGCCGAGGGGCCACCACAGAAAAGGCCCTGTCTCTCGTCCCCGCCAGCCGCACCTGTGAAGCAGGTGGGATAGAGAGCAGGGCCTCCCCAGAAGATCTTAGGGTCCTGGCGGGCTGATAGGCAGAGATACGTTCGGATAGGTAGCTTGGGCAAGAACCGTTTAGGGCTTTAAAGGCCAACGCCAGCACTTTGAATTGAGCCCGGTAGCAGATCGGCAGCCAGTGGAGTTGGTGCAGCAGAGGAGTGGTATGCTCCCTGCGCTCCGCTCCTGGCTGCCGAACGTTGGACTACTTGGAGCTTCCGAGCCGTCTTCAAAGGCAACCCCACCAAACTCATTTCTGAAGAAACAGTTTATTCTGATGGCAATTATTTCATATTATGGCTAGCAAGTGGCAAGATTAGGGTTAGGGTGCTTTTATGTGAGAACAATAAGATATACACTCACTCCCAAAGATTTTCTGAGAAATTGTTGTATGTACCTGGGTTGGGGTGGCTGATAATGTCTCTTTCCTGTTTTTAACACTTACATTGTAATAGAAAGCCATAAACCGCAAGTGCTCAAACAAGAACTGGGGACCAATGGAGAGGAGATTGCTAATTGCCACCCACTGCTTGTCTTTTTTATAACGCATGACTGTGAAAACTTGCCTCGCCTCTTATAGAAAATAAGAAGCTCGCTAGTCAAAAAATCAAGATCTAATAGAAGGATTTTGTTTTGTTCTTTTGACAGTTTTTTTCACAATCATGACAACCTGCATTTTGCAAAAAGGAGGAATAAAGTACTTCTGCTGAGTGATAAAATAAGCTCAAAAGCCCCATCAGTGCTGTAGAATTGTCCTTTCCTACAGATACCTTTCTTACTACTCAATATAACTTTTGAGTTAGAGAATCAATTTTCCATTGTTTTGAGAAGAAACAAGTTAGAAACCAAAAGGACTTCCATGTTTGAAAATATAAACCATTTCATCCTGTTGAGCTCAGCATTCTTTAAGGTAGTGTTTCTCAACCTGGGGGTTGGGACCCCAGGGGGGCGTGAGGGAGTGTCAGAGGGGTCCCCAAAGACCATCAGAAAACACAGAATTTTCTGTTGGTCATGGGGGTTCTGTGTGCGTAGTTTGGTTCGATTCCATTGTTGGTGAAGTTCAGAATGCTCTTTGATTGTAGGATAACTATAAATCCCAGCAACTGCAACTCCCAAGTGACAAAATCAACCTATCCCACCAACCCCACCAGTATTAAAATTTGGGCATATCAGGTATTTGAGCCAAATTTGGTCCAGTGAATGAAAATAAATCCTGCATATCCCTAGAAAAATTACAGTTATGAAGGAGCAACAAAAATTATTTTATGATTGAGGGTCACCACAACATGAGAAACTGTATTAAGGGGTCACGGCATCAGGACGGTTGAGAACCACTGCTTTAAGTCAAAGACAGATTGACTCTAAGAGGATTGACACTGACGTCCACATGAAAACGGTCATAATTTGCAGCTTCCCTCTGCTTTATGAATAAGGGATCGATAGGGCATCCTGTAACACTCTGTCTTACTCTTGCGTCTGGGATGATTTTGATTTGGAATAAAATTTGAGTACAATCAAGGCTGTCCTTCTCCATATGACACTCAGCAGGACCTGCTTTCAAGCACTCATTCATTAGACTGGAGTATAAATAGAAAATAGATTTCATTGAGAAAACTGGGCTTTCCACCAAATTAAAGGGAATCTAAACTCATTTTAAAATGTTCTCTACAGATTGGGTACATGTTAACATAGAAACCAAATAGCCAATCTCCTCATAGATATGAAACCTTTCTAAGTACTGTGGTTTACTGTATTGATTATTTTAATCTATGCAGAGAATCTGCCTGCTACTGGATGTATGTGATTAGATTTCCATGCCAGGAGTTGGCTGCAGAGTATGTCCCCAATGCAATCTGGGCAATCCACAAGGAAGTCTGCATTGTACTTTCAAGATGAGATTAAAATTGCTGATTTTATTTGCACCACTGAAATGTTAAAGGATTACATAGCAATGGGACCTGTAACAAAACAATTCAGTCTGGAAAGTTCCAGTCCAAATTTCTAGTTCCTTTCATTCCGCTCCACTCCCTTTCTTATTCACTTTAATTCCTTGTTTTTCCCCCACTGTGGTCATTGAATGTGTTTCATTCTCATTAGGTAGTTGTTGAGTTTTCTTTCAGAGACACACACTTTTCTAAACTTTTTGTATTTCTGCAATCACAATGTCTCCAAGCATGTAGGCACTTTTGCTTTCTGTATGTTATAGAACTCCAATATGCTGATGACAACATAGTCTGCACATTCAGAAGAAGACCTACAAGCCGCTATAAAAACAGAAGCATATGAGAAGTTCGGCCTCTCATTAAATATTGAGAAAACCAAAGTGCTCTTCTAGCAGGCACCAGCCAATCTCTCTGCAATGCCAGAAATACAGCTTAATGGTGTTACCATTAGAAAATGTTGACCATTTCCACCACCTTGGCAGCCACCTCTCCACAAAAGTCAACATTGACATTGAAATACAACACTGCCTGAGCTCTGCAAGTGTAGCATTTTTCTGAATGAAGCAGGGAGTGTTTGAGGATCGGGACATCTGTGGGGATACCAAGATGCTTGTTTACAAAGCTATTGTCATCCCAACCCTGTTATATACCTGTGAAATGTGGACTGTTTACAGAGGTCACAATCAATTACTGGAACAATTCCATCAGTGTTGCCTCTGAAAAATCCTGCAAATCTCTTGGGAAAACAAGCAGATTGTACTGAACAGGATTCAGTATGCCATCTAATTTATTTTGGATTTTCTACATAAGTCTGCTGCCCTAGGTAAAGTAGAGGATACCAGAGTTGAAACAGTATGTCCACAAGATAAGTATATATGCAATATACTTGTGTGCCTTCAAGTTGCTTCTGATTTATGATGCCCCAATCATGGCTTCTTGTTGTTGTGTGACTTTAAGTAATTTCCAACTTATGGAAACATTAGTGCTTTTAGGAGCAGGGGAGATTTCTTCATAGGGGTTTGCTATTGCCTTCCTCTATGGCTGAGAAAGACCCAATGGGTTCCCAAATCATGATGGCTTCTCAGGATCCAACATTCAAACTACTACGCTATGCTAGCTCATACTCAAATACAACATCTACCCCCTACTCAAAACCTGCAAGATTATTTCTATGCTAGCCACTCCCTGCTACGTGTTGCTGTGGCCCAGTCTGTGTTTTGTGTGTGTGTATATACATCTATTTGTGTATATATGTGG
Source organism: Anolis sagrei (assembly GCF_037176765.1). Classification (NCBI taxonomy): domain Eukaryota; kingdom Metazoa; phylum Chordata; class Lepidosauria; order Squamata; family Anolidae; genus Anolis; species Anolis sagrei. The sequence goes on from NC_090024.1 coordinate 159,765,032, forward strand.
TTTTGTGCATGTGTTGTAATGTAATTTTTGTTTTCTTGCTTTTAAAGTCTCTTCCACTGTGTTTTTCAGTAGTTTTATGAGTGATGGTCACTCATTGGTCTCTTAGGGGTGTAGTGTCCAAAATTGGTGAAAATTCATCCAGTGGTTTTTGAGTTATGTTAATCCCACAAACAAACATTATATTTGTATTTATATAGATCATACAAGCTCCACAAAGTCAGGAAACAGGAAGCTAAGGTCCTATGATCAGGAATGCTGATGTGTATTTTGTCTTCATTTTTAATGCTCTCAGGGAAGAGGGAGAAATATTTCAATATTATTACGCTCCCCATGTGGATTGTGATCCACAGATAAAAACATACAGCACATTCGTTCCAGCAAGGGAAATCATCCTTTACAAAACGAATAAATTATTCCGTTTGGAAACTAAGCAAAGTTGGGCTTCGTTGGTTCTAGGATGGGCACAAACCAGTCATCTTGAGGATGGGCACAAACCAGTCATCTTTCCCAATGAGGGAAAACGAGTCATCTTCAGATACAGCAAGAGAAATAATTCTGTGCCTAAAACTCTGGAGATCCACTGCTGCCAGCCAGAATAAATCAAACTGGCTCAGATAAACCAATGGTCTCAGGTGGCATGACATAGCTTTCTATGATCCTCTGCTCACTGTTTACATGTGTTCTTTCTCAATCCAAAATCTAAAACTGTTGTTGTATAGGGATGCAACACAAAATGTTGCATGCAATGTTCACTTGCATGCAAATGTACTTTTTGGATTGTAATAATCCTAATTTGCATTTCAATAGGACATATGAAATGTTTCTAAATGTAAAAATATAAAAGTGACTATAATGTTTGGAATGTGTCTGATAGCTGTAAGATGTGAGAAATCTTGTGAAACCTTGTTTTCTTTGCAAGTTTCAGCCTCAACGAATGATAATGCTAAATGTAGTAGCTTATGAAGGAACAACAGGTTAATGGAGGCATCATATAATCTCATTCTAGTAATGCTGACGCTGGGAGCCGAGTCCTGAACTATGAATAGGGATACCTCTTGTCTGCGATTCAGCTCCTCAGAAAATAAATTATTTGCACTAAGCCTGGCACAGCATAGGCTCCAACTGTTCCTAAAGTCTGAATAAATAGCATGCATCTGTTCCGAAGGTTTAACTCGGCTGAAAATCTGTGGCATTAAAATCCACATGAAAGAAAGAGGTATGTTCTTTCTTAAACAATGAAGGATATGGATGATCATCCCACCTTATTGCTGGATATGGATGATCATCCCACCTAATCCAAAACTTCAGAATGGGAAATGAGTCCTTGTCGCCCAGTTAACAGAAGATTCGTACAAACGTCAACAACAGAAAATTATATACCTGATATCAAATTCAGCTCTGTTTTTAATATGATTTATGTTGTTTCCTGCAATACTATGCTGTGTGTTTGGTGCATTTTAATAGTGTTATGATGGTGTTTTGATTGATCTATATCTTTAGCTGCTTTTATAGGCAACTTTTCAGGCTAACTATCAGCATAAACATGCTTGTAATCAGTCTTCAATCTCTACTTTCACCTTCGAACAAAAGCCAGTCTGCATATACAAAAAGAGGTGTTGTTCATAAAAATGATTGCGCCCTTTGCTGGAGTGAAGAACATGGAGCCAGAGTTGGCAAATTGTGGCCTTCTCAATGTTGCTTGAACAGCAACCAACTCTCACCACAACTCATATTCAATGTTGACATTTAACATCTGGAAACCCGTATTTGCCCACTTCTGCTTTTTAAACTCCATTTATGTTTTCTTCCATAGCAACTAGATTGCACTTTGGCCCTTATTAAGCTGCAAATGATCTGATGTACCACTGCTTGTGTCACCATTGGTTTTATTAATGAGGTGATTAAGTGGAAGGATAAATCTATTGACTGATACCCCTTATGGTGGTGTGCTACCATGGAGGCGAAGCCTGAATATAGGAAGATAGGCAAAGACTACCTCTGCTTCTGTGACACCCTTAAGTGATACCTCTTATGGTGTGCTACTAAGGAGGTGAAATCTGAATACAGGAAGACAGGCAAAGACAACCACTGCTTCTGGAAGAATGTGAGCTGAAAAGGTGGAATCTGCAGATGCAGATACATTTCTGAAAATCCTTTACAATCTATATATATATAAATGCTCTGTGCTTAATGAGTACCTTAAAAACAAAAGAACAAATGAACAAAATCACACCAAATTTGGCAACAAAATGTCTCACAACACAAGGAGTGACCATCACTCAAAAAAATTATGATTTTGTTATTTGGGAGTTGTAGTTGCTGGGATTTATAGTTCACCTATAATCAAAGAGCATTCTGAACTCCACCAACAATGGAATTGAACCAAACTTGGCACACAACACTCCCATGACCAACAGAAAATACTGAAAGGGTTTGGTGGGCATTGACCTTAAATATTGGAATTGTAGTTCACCTCCATCCTGTGAACACTGTGGACTCAGACAATGAGGGATCTGGACCAAACTTGAAAGGAATATTCAATATGCCCAAATGTGAACACAGATGGAGTTTTGGGGAAATAGACTTTAACATTTGGGAGTTGTAGTTGCTGGGATTTATAGTTCACCTACAATCCAAGAGAATTTTGAACCCCACCAACGATGGAATTGGGCACACAGAACCCCCATGACCAACAGAAAATACTGTGTTTTCTGGTGGTCTTTGGTGACTCTTCTGACACCCCCCTGGTGACCTCCCCTCCGGAGTCTTGACTTCCCAGGTTGAGAAATGCTGCCTTAAGGCCATCCAGTCCAACTACCTTCACCAGGGTAAGAAAACATAATCAAAGCCTTCCTGACAAAGGACCATCTAGCCATTCACACACACATATATGTATATGACAGATGCAATATCAAAGATTTTAAAGGGACCCCTAAAGAAGGACAATGATATGTTGCATGTTCCAGAGTAGGCAAACCAGACAATCTCCACATCAACACTGATAAAGAAACATTAAGAAGTACTGTTTACCCACAAGCATAAAGACATTACATATATTAGAAACCAACACTTCTCATTACTTTATTTTCCAGATCACCAGACTGGGCCACAGCAACATGTGGCAGGGGACCGCTAGTGTACTATAAATTTAGTACCCAAATACAATCCTTGAGATACAAAATAGGAGGTCTATGAGATGGTGGTTTGGAAAACTGGGTCTTAAAATGTAATTAATGATAGAACTTCAGAAATCACTTCCTTTCAGGCTCTTGTGATTGACAAGATGCAATTTTTAATCCCTTGTTAGGTCATCCTCATGACTGAAAGCAGCACGACTGGCAAATATATATAACACTTCTCCCCCTCTCAACAGCATAAACACAACACCAAAAGGAGAGATGAAGGGCAAGCATGCATTAGCAACTTCAGTGAGGAAAAAGAAACTGGAGTGTGTATGAGAGACAGGTATCTGGAATGAAGAAGTGGGAATGGGTAGGAGGAACATACATTCACTCACCTCTGACACCTCCGCTTCAAATCACTCTAATAATATTTACAAGTAACCGCTACCAAAATCCCTTCTTCTACACAACAATTAAAGGGATAGGATCTCTGTTACGTGTTCCACTTTGCAACCTTCCCTCTGGTTGTCTTTTTATGGAAAAGGGGTTGTCGGGAATTGCTAAAACGTGTTTGAATATAATGTCTAGTTCTACTCTCAATCATTTCTCTATGTGCAAAAAAAAAAAAAAAAGAGTCCACAATCTAAGTCTGAATCCTGTGCTGATCTAAACCCAAAGATATCCTTCAAAACATATGCATGCGATCAATAAAGCAAACATGCAAATATGCTCCCAGGAATATATCTCTGCATTGCAAATAGGGACAGCTTTCCTGTAACTCAGTTAACTACATGGTCTATTTATTCATCATCCATCTGTGCTCAAAAACTGAGACTCCTTTCACATAAGGAAAGAGGCATCACAATGAATGTGTCTCCATAGTGCAAAATGTGCAAGCCTTGTTTTTGGCACCAAAACCAAGGAATGATGGGAAATACAATCAAAGCAACTAGAAACCAGTAGTTTGGGGAAAAGTGATGTAGATGGTGTCTAAAATAATCTCTCTATCTAGAAGCTGCTTTGCATATAAATTAATAATATTAATAATAATCATATCATATTCCTTCTACAGCATGGATGCACCCCAAGCAATTCATACTTTTTTTGGCCAAATTACAAAGAATGGACTTTTTGCATCTGTGCATTACATTCATGAGCAAACACTTTTGGTTTCAGGGTATTGAAAATTGAGATGCGCATTAGATTCGATGGTGCATTAGACTCAAGCAAATACGTTATTCTCCATCAGCCAGAATGACCACTAGCCATGCTGTTTGGAAGTTTTTCAATCCAAATAAGTATCTTTTCCTAGCTCTGATGTAAAGGCACAGATGTTTGCGTGTGTTTTTTCCATCCCCTCTCCTTGGCAAAGTGCCTTTTCTGCATAAATACACAAAGTGTCAGAAATCTGTATGTCATACTTTGTGATATGCTGAACTTAGTCCTTAATGGACTTCTTAACAAGCCGAACAGCTGACAGTGAGTCACTACTGACTGCTTGATTCAGCTCCCGATCACTTAGAGATGGAAGAGCAGCAGAGGCAACAGCGACAGCAGACGGCATGTTTTCTGAACAAACCCATCTCAAAAACAGCCTGTTCTCTGAAACAAAAAGTCAGTCTTGACAGATTGCCCAGCACAATTTTTTAACAAGGATATTTCAAATGACTTTGCAATAGAGCGTGGAAAAGTTAATTTTGTGTTTACAATATCTAGAGTTTCCCAGGACAGTCTCAAAAGGGAGTTATTTTCAAGCTCTGGTTATTAAGGTTGTTTCTAAAGAATCATGGTATCTCATCTAAAGTGATGTATACTAATTTCATCTTTGATTGAATGACATCTCAATTAAATAAAGTGCTGCCCAGAAATGAAGTGCTGCCCAAAAAGAAGCAGGAGTGGAGTGGAATAAGCCCCAGAAAACTCTGTGATCAAGTCACCTCAGGGTGAAAATGACTTGAAGGCACACAATAGCAACAACAACAACAAATGCCCCAAAGCTCTGCCTTAACTTCCCCAGCTTGAACAGAAAGTTCAGAAGGGATGTTTCAATCCTGTTCACTGAGAATACTTCTCATAACTGAGAACCTTTATTACTTATTGTCCAAAAGCAGCAAATATTCTATTCCTTTCATCTTTTAATTCTGTAATGGTAGTTAGCTGAGAAGTAGTATTGCCTCAAAGTTATCCAAGAGGATTTGACACTAAGCAGGCATCTGATCCAAGACCACTTTGGTATATTTTTTTACTCTCTAAGGCAGCTGTAGGGAAATTGGGGCTTCGGAAAAATACCGTAGGGAAATTGGGGCTTTGACTCTAATCAAAGCCTTCATCTCTTATGAAAAATAAGACTAGGAGACTTTTTAAAAATGTCACTGAAATTGCAAGCTCCATGGACTAGATCAGTGCTTCCCCAGTTGTGGTCCGTGGACCACCAGTGGTCCACAAGAATGAAAATATATATAATCTCATCATTGAAATTGAGGCTGTCCTACCTCCCGCAAAGCTCCCTTTTCTTTGTGAAGTTTCCTTTTCTATGGTTTGTACTGTATTTTATACTTTTTGCTATGTACAAGCCAATAGCAGCTCTAAATTATTAAATATGGCTTTCTGTGGGCGAGTAGATGACGACTACTGGACGGCATATGTTCTGTATCAGAAACTAGAGCTAATGTGGTACCATCCAATGCAATTTTCTGAATCAGCTCTCCAAATAGCCAAACTGAATCTAAAGTTGATCAAAAACCAATTTGTAACCCTTTTGGTACTAATGTTGGAGAGTGGTCCTTGGACAAGTGGTCCTTGGTAAAAAAAAAAAAAAAAGGTTGGGAATCACTGGATTAGATTAACAAATAAGTTGCAACTGGAAGTAACTTCTTTCCAGCTGTGATTTTCTGTCCAAACTGGTAGTGCAGACTGTACCTGCAAGTCAGAAAGCAGAACTCACAGAAAGCAATAAATTATCAGACACTTTTGAGCAGCCTTGGAATGTGAGCTTAGCCCTGTGGCTGGTGAATGGATATGAAAACATATGTTGTCAGCATTCTCGTGACAACCAAAAAACATCTGTAAATTTCAATCATATGTTTTAAAAACACTATTCACCAAAAAGATTGAATCTCAACATCTAAATTACCATTGAGCCAAGACTGCTAATGAGGCAGCTCAATATTTTAGTGCTCAGAGCAGAGGAAGACAACTTGATGTTTTTCATATGATTTTATTTTTGTTTCCTAATCTACACAGCTTACGTTTAGAGGTTATGGGAGTTGGAATCTAAAATATCTGGAAGGCACAGATTGCTCCCTCCTGGTCCAGAGTGTCTGCAAAATTATTAATATTAAAAAAAGTCTCAATATGCTAATAACTGTTATTTAAAGAGAGAAGCATGCTAGAATTATTCATAGAATTAACAGTGCAGCTCGGTACTAAAAAGTAACTTTTTTTTAAAAAAAAAAGGTAGTGTGGGTGGATTAGAACTTCCTCAATAGCACCATTGGCATATTTGCTTGTTACTGAAAGCGTGTGTATTTGTCCAAATTTATGGTCAAGGGTTTATGCTTGGACACTATGTTTGAAAGAAGTAACTATTCTATGAAAGAAACGGTGTTACCTTTGACAATATTGTTAGCATTTAACATGGTGCGTTGGGAGTTAACTTTTTTTTAAAAAGCTTCAAACCATACTTTTATTATATGCTGCAGATTGCCATAGCGACTTCATTATCTTTTCAGGATTTCATCTGCACCAAAGCATTACATAGAACAATATCTCATTATTTTGTGAAGAGGAGAAGACTGAAAGTTTGGGGAGCTCCACCACTGATGACACTTGATGTTTTTGGAACATAATGGTATCACACCTCTTAACAATGAACACCTGAGACAGAGAGGTACAACGTTTTTCTCCTAAAACCCTGTGATAGTTCACAGATGAAAATAGGTCTTGGAAGACAGAAAACTACTTTTGTTTCATACCCCAAGGTGGTGTGCCAATATTCAGCCAGCAAGAATTGTTATAGGGCAAGGATTGACATGCTTCATCCTTTGACAGCACGGGCCATTTACTACAGGCAGCAAATGTTGATAGGAAGGAAAAGACATAGATTCCTAACTGTTCTCTTCACTGCACTGCAGAATTATGTATGTAAGTGGAGGTCAAAAAATGTAGCATCTTGTTATCTCAACTCACATTATAGCAGTGAGTAATGGATTGAGGTGGGGAGTGATGGTCACTTTTAATAATTGTAATACAAATCCTAGATATAACGGTGAGGTTATAGCAAATATGTTGGGTATCTGTCAGAACAATATAGTAGAGAACATGAATGTCCCCCCAATAATGATGATGTTTTGAATCTCTAGGGAGAATAATATTGGTATTGAGATTGGGAATCCTCAAAGTACCAAGACCTACTCTGATATTGATATGGGGCAGGTTGTTTAGGCTTCCACACTTCAAGAACCAATGCTCTCAATGTCTAATCCTGTGGCAAATTAAACTAGGGCCCTATCGCATTGGAATATACTCCGTTTCTGAGACATAATTCTGAACTGGTTCTGTCACATGATGTTCGTCCCATTCCATCAATAATTTGTCGGAATCGGTCTGCATAATGTCACAGAAACGAGTAATTGCACATAGAATTCTAATCCTTTTTAAAATTTAATATCGTTCAGAAGCACAGTTTTTATACATGGTCACAAAATCAGTATGCATTCCATCTGCTAAAATCTTGTGAGAACAGGAGTCTTCCAGGCTACATCACTGCACAATATTAGAAAAACATATCAATAAAAGTGATGCAGGGAGGCATTTGAATGGATTGGGAGGAGCCAGTCTTCCATGCTGTGACGAATCAAAGAGCAGTATTTTCAAAATGTACGAATCAAGTGTAATGGGGTCAGTATGCATCACATTTGAATACAGTATGCATTCAGTCCTTTAAAAAAATACGGGTCTCGCATTCCAAGTACAAACCAACAACCTGAACTTCATCGGACTGTGTGTGAGAATGGAAGAAGAGAATGTGTACAACTCCTAAGTGGAAGAACCAAATGAAACCAAAATTTGTAGAGGAGGGACTCAGAGGTTTTCTTACCCATCTTTTTCCAAAGTCAAAGAGAATGGACATTTCTCTCTTTACTGTTGTTTGTCTTAAGAACTTTCTCAGTGTAAGGAGAGCTTAAGAGCTTTCTCCTGTGTTGGAACCAATGGGCCCAATTCATTCTCATAACCCTTAGCTCACCAAGAAGTTCAACTGCTGTTCCTGGGGTGGAGATGGATGCAATAATTGACTGAAGCCATATGAAGCAGTTTATTTTTGGGCTGCAAGGGATTGCAGTTTGGAGGGTCTTTTTTTTTTTTTGAAGAGCTTTAAGACAGGAAGTCTGGCCAAATAAGAGTTGACCATGTGCTCTTTACCCAGGCAGAGGAGATAGTAATGGTTGACTGTCAAAAAAGGAAATCTTTGTCCCACACTCACAATGCTAGTTAATTAAAAAAAGGTTATGTGTGTGGACCAGAAGGCATGATGTCCACCAAAACACAGCTCTGGAAGCTTCTAAAGACCTCTGTGCAGGAGATGAATGACCCACACAGAGTCACAGAGGTCATGAAGAACTATGTGTTATACACACATCTATGATTTGAACTTCATTCTGAAAGTCTGACATAACAAAGTTATTTATAGCAAAACTGTCCTATTACTACTCTTTGACTTCAGTTTAAACTTCATTGTCCTTTAAGTACAGAAAAAATAGACTTTGTTCTTATGTAATCGTATGGTTTGACATGAACTGTCCTTTTCTCCTCTTTCCTTTACCTCTTACACAGTTATATTTATTTTATTCTCTATTATTTATAGGCAAACCAATTGCAATCTTTCTTTAAAATAGGTCTGCACAACACATCGCCCTCTGGATATTTTGGACTTCATCTCCCAGAATTCCTGACCATTAGACAAGCTGGCCAGGGCTGCTGGGAGTTGGAGTCCCAAACACTTAGAGGACCACAGGTTGTGCAAATCTGCTTTAAAACTACAGAAACAGTGTACTAAGCAGCACTCTCTCTTTTGTTTTGAAGATAGTGAGAGTTGTTTAAAATGAGATAAACCTATTCTAAATTTTATTAGATGATTTCCTTCTTTGACCAGGAACCACTTGTAACCAAAAGGTTACAAATCCGTTTTTGGTCAACTTTTGATTCGGTTTGATTATTTGGAGTGCTGATTCAGAAAATTCCATTGGATAGACCACACAGCTCTAGCTTCTGATACAGAACATATGCCATCCAGTAGTCACCATCTGCTCACCCACAGAAAACCATATTTGATAAGCATCGGCACTATAACAGGGTTTCGCAAGACCAATTGCTCTCGTTGCAACGGTGTAGTAATGGTGAGGCCGCCGACCATATTTTAGTTCTTGCAGATCACTGGTGGCCCACGGACCACAGGTTGGGAACCACTGTTTCATACCAATCATTTCTTGCTACACTTTAAAAGAACATAGCTACATTTTGCCTGACAATTTTCACAAGGTCAAGGTTTGTTCAAGGTGAACCTTTGCATATTCTGAAGATGTTATCAGGAAACATTTTTACATGTTTTACATATTATTTGTGAAGTTTAACACTATTTTTCCACTATGAAACAATAGAAGAATGACAGCTAAAGCTGACTGTAATTCTTACTTACCAATTACAAAAATGATGTGTGATTTCTTCGGATCCTCTACAAAATCTAAATTGAATATAAAATATTGTGTTTTAAAAATAGTAAAAATCTTAAATTTTCATATAACAGCATGAACTCTACTATATAATCATGTTATACTATGTTCCTAGACATATTAATCATAGTACCCCCAAAAATTCAGTGAAATTTGCTCCCACAAAGTGAACGTTCAGGATTACATCTAAGTCATTAAAAAAATCCTGCCTTTAGTCTTCTACTGAAACATTCTTTGTTATACAGCATCCATAGGCACAGCACCTGTGCAATATATAGCTGTTAAAGTTCCCATAACAAACCTATAATGAACAATGGCAGGAATCCTGCCCAGCAGTTATGAGTGCATAAGCATCATAGTTATAATGCCATGCCTTCATCCTTGTTCTGACCCTGCCCCCCCTCCCCCCAGGCGGCAGCAGTTGTGATCCTATTTACATGTATGGTGTGTACATATTTTGAATTATGTTCCATTAGTCAGTCCCTGCACTCAACAGCAGTGTAGGGTAATGACCTAGACACAACCGGGATTTGTTTTCCTAAGCAGGAAATCCTTCACTCAACCAAAACAGCAGCAGCAGCAGCTGTTCAACAGGAAAAAAAAAATCCCACTGAAAGCAAGCCTATTCATAGCTGGTCGGGGGAACTATCAGCCCCATGTTTGTGGGTGTTGTAAACCAGAACATTTGGAAACCAAAGGTGACGAAGCAGGTTAGTGAACTTGAATGGTGAATAGAGCCACAATTTTCCCTAAAACATTGAAACTTCATGATTCCTCCTTAACTGCCATGGCATTGCCCTATGAAATCCTGCTGTTTGTTTTTTTGGTGAGGCAATCCCGTATTTCATAAAATGCTTCCATGACAGCTAAATTAGAACCATAATGCTATAGATTGTGTGAAAGGGGCTCTAGACCAGCGGTTCTCAACCTGTGGGTCCCCAGGTGTTTTGGCCGACAACTCCCAGAAATCCCAGCCAGGTTACCAGATGATAGGATTTCTGGGAGCTGAAGGCCAAAACATCTGGGGACCCACAGGTTGAGAACCACTGCTCTAGACTCTGTAGCCACATTGGAACATTTTCTCAGGGGAGTCAATTCAGATGTTACTGTTCCATTACTTAATGTACTGACGCTTGTATGATATTTTGAATTCTGTGAGTGCTGGCTCCATAACTACATATTCCTCAGGCTCTCTTCTCATGGTATGCCAAAGGATAAGTGAGTAACTTTTCCCAGACTCATGTTCCAATGACCTGCAGAATGCACCTCCATCTACCCATGCTTGATAAAGTAGGTTGGAGGAGGAGTTGAAATTGCGGCAATCGTGTCACCGTGATTATGAATATGGAGCAATTAAGGATGAGTAAATCCAGATAACTGTTCCATATTCATGACTGCTATTCAGTCACAACTGTGACATGATTAGCACTATTGTGATCCATGGGAGGGAGGTCCATTTGGTTTGTGTTTGATGCGTGGATGAATTTCATTTCCAACAGGTTGGGAATTGGGCAAGAAGAGGTTACTAACTCAAGTATACTTTTGGAGGAACATTTTGGGTCTTAATTAAGCATACGTAATACAGAATGCTGTACTTAACATACTTAATACATATGTTATCGAAGGCTTTCATGGCCGGAATCACTGGGTTGCTGTGAGTGAAAATGCCAGCCACAGATGCAGCTGAAACGTTAGGAGAGAATGCTACTGGAACATGGCCATACATCCCGAAAAACTCACAACAACCCAGTTAATACATAGTTAAAATAAAAAAAAACATTCTAAACATTCCGAACACTATTCCAAAATAAATATTTTGGAAGTATCAAATGCTGTTCATTTCACTAAAATATTAGTTGGGTTGTTGTAGGTTTTTTCGGGCTATATGGCCATGTTCTAGAAGCATTCTCTCCTGATGTTTCGCCTGCATCTATGGCAAGCAACCTCAGAGGTAGTGAGGATGCTTGCCATAGATGCAGGCGAAACATCAGGAGAGAATGCCTCTAGAACATGGCCATATAGCCTGAAAAAACCTACAACAACCCAGTGATTCCGGCCATGAAAGCCTTCGACAAAATATTAGTTGTTTTTATATTATTGTGTTAAAGGATTATCATTATGCTCTCATTACCTCAGAAGGTTATTAGTTGCTTTCAAACATTTCTTCTTTTATATCTAGACACTTTTTATATCTGACAATTTTCAAAATGAAAAGAGGATACATGCTAGAAATAAACAAACCAAAAAACTCACCTTCTAAATTCTCAGGTCTACAAAGACATGACGGGTCATATGCCTGTCAACAAAGGAAACAACATATTTTGAAGAAAGTTTTATTAACGGTTTGGTACATTTCATATTCCTATCGGTATTACTGTTGTCAGTGTGAAAGATAGACACATGAAAAAATTCTGTTCACAATTCTTATCTCGTAGGACTGTCTGATAAGTCTTGATTTTTGTTTATTTTTGTGGAGAGTGCTACCTGAGTGCACTTGGGAAGCTCCTTCAAATGTACTCAGACTGACAGAGCATATTCAAAGGTTTCTGCAGAGTAATAAATGCAGTGTGTCTTGCGTTGGAAAGCCCAGTTTACCAATTAAAGTCTAGCCAACTGGCATTGTGGCAGCCAACGGAAACAATGAGAAAGCCCCCCCCCCCCCCCCCCGGTGAAAACGTTTAGAAAAAGTGGTTTTCAGGTCAAGTGTGCTATAAGGAAGAGCAAGGCATGTGCCATGAAGTGGAAAGCCTTTACAAAAGTTCACAAGACTGGTATTGACCTTTTGTCCCTTTCGCAACTGGAAGCAAGCCTGTTTTTTGAAAGCCTGCTCTTGATGATCACAAAAGGGAAAGAAAACCTCAAGGAGCCACAAATAGGTTTCCTGAAGTCTAACACAAAATTAAATTGGTTGTAATAGAATACTATACACAGTCCACTCTAAGTCAATGAAGATGACACTGCAATACAAATCCAAGACAGTAGGTAGGTACTGATGATAATCATAGTATGAGAAAGCAGAGCAACATCTTAAAAACACTTTTAGATCAAAGGCAATGTAATGGTAAAATACAGAAGTTAATTTGTCTTATTTCTGGATTGAGCTATATAAACAAATTTATTTCAAAACTTTTTTAAAAAATCAGAAACTCTCAAAACTTTATTTACAAACAATTTGATGCTGATTATTAGAATGCTAAACTTGTTTATGAATAAGCCAGTCCCTGAGTTACAAACATCTGTCTTACAAAAGACTCATAGTTAAGAACAAGGGTGAGTCAACAGGGAGTGAGTGAACTCTACCATTCAGAAGGGAAATTCACTCCTGAAAAAGTTATCACGGGGAAAAGGTGTATCCACTGAAGCTTTCTCACCAATCTTTGTTTCCACAACAAGCCAAATATTTAAAAAATCTTGACTGGTATAGCAGTTAAAAATGTACCTGTTCTGATTTGGCCATTGTGCTATATTTACCTCTATGCTGTTCCACATCCATGCATGTGTAGTTATAGCACAAGTTGTATCTAAAAGCAACTCTACTGACTGCATAATTGTAATCATTTTAGAGGCTTCTGAAGCTAGTGTGGGGAATTTGCATAAGATTCAGGAAAGGCCAAAAAGCTAGCCTAGAGATTTAGCAGGGAGTCAAACATTTGGGCTCTAACAGGGATGAACAACTTTGTCAACAAAATTCAAAGACATTGCAGTGTTAGTCTGGAATATCAGTATGCGAAAGGGTTTTGTAGCACCTTGGAGACTTAATTTAGAGAACCAAGTTGGTAGCAGAAGTTTTTGTAGACTAAGTCTATTTCCTTTGTCAACAGAGGTGAGATTGTGCGAGAAAAGATTTCAGTTGTTAAAGCAACAGGCATTCAGTTGAACTAAAGGACAATCAAAGATACTAAACTGAGTGAATGTTATGAGTAATATGTCAAGAACTGAGGACAAGGACGATATGAAGGTACACATTGCAAGAATCTAACAAATGAAGCCACAAATAAGGGGACACAACTTCTTAGAAAGCAAACTGGTTAATGGAATGGAAATCATGAGAAAGGCAGAACAAAATTGAGAAGGGAGAAAATGAGAAGCACTAAAAAATGAAATAATAATCAAAACTGGGTTTAGGACTGGGATTACATAGCAGAGAAGTCAAACTTGGCAGTTTGTGGTTAAGAGATCAAGAGAGTTAACAGGGGAAGAGGAATCTGTCCAAACTCTAGTTTAAAGGAATCAGATATAGAGAGAAAACAGGAAATACCGAATTTATCTACATGAGTGGTAAAATAAAGCAAAATTTTGAGTGTTATTAAAGAGAAAGAAAACCAGACAGACAAGATCCGATATATAGTCTCTTTATATAAACTTATATAAATGCGCAGAATACCCTTGGGAACTTTAAGCGCAGGCTGTGAAATTGCCCCCAAAGTACATCAAAGCCCCCAGACATGAACTCCTATTTGTAAAAATTATTTTTGCGTTGATTTTGTGGCAATTCTTTTGCCCCTACACCACCCATAATTTTCCAAATGCACTTAAATAGGCAATGTATCGCTCCCATCACCCTCCCTGGCCCCCAAAATGGGGGGGGGGGGATATCAGCCAAAATGGCAGCCAGAATGGACATCATATCACTTTGAGCATGCTGTAACATGCCGCTATGACCCAACAACCAGGCAGGTGTAGGAAGGAAAAATGCCCCCTACTGTTTGCAGTTGCTTATATAAAATTATGCATGGTGTGGAGAAAGGCGATAAGGAGATTTTTCTCTCACACACATCACTAAAACTGTCCATTGAATGGTTATCCATTGAAGCTGAATGGAGTTAAATTCAGAACAGTTCAGAAAAAGTTAGCACAGCTTACAATTAAGCTATGGATTTTGGTACCATTGGATTTAGTGATGACTGCCCACTTGTTTTAAAGGATGATTGGACAAAGTCATAGAGCTTGTAGCATATCCTTAGCTACTAATCATGATGGCAATATGTTACCCATATATGTCTTTTCATGGAACACAGAGAGGAGAATATGTTTGCTTGGAAATTCTGCTTGTAGGCTTCCCGTAGTTGGCTGGCCATCATGTGAACAGAATAATGGACTAGATGGGATTTTGGTGTGATCCAGCATGGCTCTTCTTACGTTCTAAAATGCAAATGTGAATTAAGTTTAACAAAGTCCTTTTGAAGTGAATCTGGAAGGTAAAGCCTGGTGGGTGAATAGGCAAATTGGGGCAGCAACTAGTAGAATTTGGTATGTAGGAAGCCATCACCATAACTTAGAGTGTTCTCTACAAAAACATTGTTTTTTTAAAGCAGGCTTTGAAATAATTACTTTGTCAGTAACTATTAATAATGGTGGTTGGAATCTTGTTGGCAACACTTGCATGAATATGTCTTATTTTGGCTGTTACACAAGTAGCAAATCGTTAGCCCTTTGTGCAAAAGTCAGTCAGTGGTCAAGCTCTGGGGTACCGTTGAGACTGTTTACTGGTCAGAAAAGTGGTGGGAGTGGGACCAGGGAATGCCAATCCTGGCTAAATTGTAGCTTTTGCAAAAGGAAATTATTTTGATCTCCTATATCTAAGATCGCATCTTGCATTGAAATTACAATTTTGTAATCTAGAGTTAAAAATTCACAATTACTCTGTATTCAGCTATCCTGTGTGGTCACAATCATGGTGCTACCGGCACAATCACAAGCAAACTTAAAAAAAACCCTTTAAACATCTTCATTTATTTTGGTCATCTACCTACAGATTTCTACTCAGCATCGCCTTGCTGTGTCTAAAGGTAAAGGTTCCCGTTGACATTAAGCCTAGTCGTGTCCAACTCTGGGGGGTGGTGCTCATTTCCATTTCTAAGCTGGAGCCAGCATTGTCCATAGTTGCCTCCTAGGACATGTGGCCAGCATGACTGCATGGAGTGTTACCTTCCTACCGAAGTGGTACCCACCAAAGCGGTACCTATGGATCTACTCACATTTGCATGCTTTCAAACTCCTAGGTTGGCAGAAGCTGGGGCTAACAGAGGGAGCTCACCCTGCTCCCCACATTTGAACTGACAACCTTTCGGTCAGTAAGTTCAACAGTTCAACAGTTTGACCCGCTGCGCCACCAGGGGTTCCCTTATGCAGTCTAATAAAACCTAGCATAGCTTTAGACCTACCTGCATTTGACTTTGAGTCAGTAAACATTTATTTGAGCTTGAATCTAATAATTATTACAGGTTTGCTTCCAGCAAAGAAATTTTATCCTCCTTTGAGGATAATTGCACAACTTGGAAGAGACTTTAAAAACTTGTGCCAAATGCCTAACACCTGTCTCTTATTTTCCAGATAGTTTTGAGTTAGAACAACCACAGTTTTGTCTTGCTACCTCATTGTTTATTTGCCTATTTGACCTTTTCAAAAGAGAAAAATCCTGGAAGAGTAAGCAGACCAAATATCATCTATCAAGAAAATGAGTCAAACAGCAAAATGATAGTCCATTGTTTGTGCTGTTTTTTGCTCTTCACTTCACTGTCTTCCATCTGCTTGTTTGACTCCTTCTGTTCTTCAGTATCTCTCGCCTCCAGTCTAGAAATAATATGGAGTAGCAGCTTTCATTCAGCAACCATGATTTTTCATGGGTTGCAGCATTACTGATATGGCAGAGTTGCTTTCCCCCCTCAATCTTCTATATCACATTAGACTTGCATAAATATTACAATGTAAGATTGCTTGGATCACAATGATTCTGTTGCTACTCTTTGAGGCAAATCTTGATGCAAATGATGCAACAGTATGGAAGTGGTCTCCTCTACATGATCAAAGCCAACAATATATCACTTCCCCAATGACGTGTAAGAGGGAGCAATATGGGAAAGACATTAACGGGAGGTAAAAGAATAAGAACTCCCTAAAGAGACCACCTCAAATTCCATTACAAAAGACCATTTTACATGTATGCTTGCTCCATTCTGAACGCGACCAACAGCAAGCACTCCCTCCCACACACAAACTGCCACAACAGCCTAAAAGCAAAACAAAATTCAGACGCATCAAAAGCATGCTCTATGAATCCACCAAACTATCTGAACAACATTAAAGGCAACATTTTCTTCGGGGCAAACTACAGATCTTTGCATCTACAACTGGGTTTTTTTAGCCTCTAATATACCAGTTCCCATGGTAACTTAAGATGAACAGATTGTTCGCAGGCTTGAAAAGATTTCTGTTAACCATCTTTTAACATTCCAGGACACGGACTGTTTAAAAAAAGCTTTATGATATATTTATAACATTATTTCATCTTGACTGTCCCTGAGGATATAGCTCTCTCTTATAAATATTTAAGCTGTAAAAAATTATAAGCACTTCTGAAATTTAGAGGGCTATAACTTTACATATGCCTATAAGCACTGCAACTCCAATGGAGAGTAGGATCCAACCAGACTTAGAAGATCATTTGTATGGCTACAGGCTAAAGGGCTGTGCAAGGCACTCCTGTGTACACAGTAAGGTTCTAAGTACTTTGTTGACATTTGGGATGATGTTGAGAGAGGCATCCAGTACGTGTTAAGGAGATGTTTTCTGAAAAGCAGCCTGAATCTGGACACAGAAGCATTTATTTAGATGCATGACTGAGCTTTTGAGTTCTCAGAATTTAGAATGTGTCTCTCTATGTATTAGAGCTTTTGTCACACAGTATATGTTTACCAGGTCATGCTTTTCACAAAATAGAGACATCCATTTGTTCTTTAAGGAGGAACTTAAGTGAGGAACTATCTCTTGAGCCGTGGGCTCCATTTCTGAGCACCTTATACCCCAATCTTGGATCCTCAGAAGACCAAGCACACTAGGGTGCCATCTATGCTAACCATATAATGCACTTTCAAATCATATTGGAGGAAGTGGTTTCATTGAGCAGATGATTACACAGGAAATCCCAGAACTCGTTTGAAGGCTGGATGGTGATTACACAAAACACAGAGCACTGATGCACATTAAGGGCTTTCTTTCGCATCCTTTTGTGGGAATTGCTTTTCTGGATGCTGTTTGAGGCTACCTGTGAACTGCCTTAAATGATCAATGTAGATAGGTAGTAAAGCTTAGGTTTGGGTTTAGTAGCAGAGTGTAGGGGAAAATAAGCTTTCTAAGATGCAGAAGTGTTATTTATTTATTGTGTCAGGAGTGAACCAAACAGTTGTACTGCATTAAAAAAACACACAAAGTTTGCAAACTTGGCATTCTATTAAATGCCCTTTGACCAGTAGCTGGCCACTTGGAGTGCCTCTGGTGTTGCTATAAGAAGGTCCTCCATTGTGCATG
The DNA here is from genome assembly GCF_037176765.1 of Anolis sagrei. NCBI lineage: Eukaryota > Metazoa > Chordata > Lepidosauria > Squamata > Anolidae > Anolis > Anolis sagrei. Next base: position 159,783,189 of record NC_090024.1, read on the forward strand.
TGGAAGGACTCAGGTTGCATTGTAGTAGGTGGTCAATGGTTTGCTCTTCTCCACACTTGCATGTCTTGGATTCCACTTTGTAGCCCCGTTTCTTAAGGTTGGCTTTGCATCTCGTGGTGCCAGAGCGCAGTCTGTTCAGTGCCTTCCAAGTCTCTCATCTGGCTAACTCTTGGTTATCTGAGAGATTTCATGCCTGGTCTTTAGCTTGTCTAGATCGACACTTGATCTAGATCCCAGCTACAGCCCATCCTGGGGCTAAGCCAAGAGAAATGGCTCATGATATAACAGGATCCTATTGAAGCCTTAAGTGGACTTCTTCATTATTATGTTGTATGTTTCTTTGAAATTATGTTGTATGGTTCTGTGGAAGGGCTCAGTCAAAGAAAGATGATTTACATATTCAAAATTTTTACAGTAAGAAAATTATACTTCCATTACCTGTGCTGAAAGGATAATGCATTCAGTTAAGTTCTACAGTTTTAGTCTGATATGCAGAATCCACATATAACTTGTATAGCATTATAGAGAAAACTTGTAGTAAGATTATTTTGCAAAACAGTTGGAAGCCAAACAGGCTGACTAGAGGGAGTGTACAACTCCGCTCTTGCAAAAGCTCCACTGGCTGGTTTTGATCTACAAAGCCCTGCCTGGTACATGTTATATGAAGGACCATATCTCTTTCTTTGAACCTGGTAGACATTTACAACCAACTGCGAGGGAGGGCTTCTCTCACCACGCACTCAAGTTAATTTGGTGGGAGCACACGAGAGGGCATTTTCAGTGGTTGTTCCCAGAGTGTGGAATTCCCTCCCAAGAGAGACCAGGATGGCCCCATTGCTGCTGGCCTTCCTCAAGCAGATACCAGCAGCATTTGGGGAAGGATGAGGCACACACTGCTGGGGAGCCTGTGGGTGGAATTCAAGGGGGGGGGGGGGGGGGATTGTGAATGTTAAATGCAAGTTTAGTTGTATTTATATTTTAAAATCCACACAGCAGTGTTTAAGTGTTTTTTAAATGTTTACATTCTATTTGTTTTAAATTGTGACCAAATTGTGTGGTTGTTAGCCACCTTGAGTCCCATGGAGAGACAGGTGGAGTACAAATGAAAGTAAATAAATAAAATGGAGCCCCGGTGATGCAGTGGGTTAAAGCACTGAGCTGCTGAATTTGCTGACCGAAAGGTTGGTGGCTCGAATCTGGGGAGTGGCATGAGTTCCCGCTGTTAGCACCAGCTTCTACAAACCTAGCAGTAAGAAAACATGCAAATGCGAGTAGATCAATAGATACCGCTCCGGCAGGAAGGTAACGGTGTTCCATGCAGCCATGCTGGCCGCATGACCTTGGAGGTGTCTACGGACAATGCCAACTCTTGGCCTAAGAAATGGAGATGAGCACCAATCCCTAGAGTTGGACACGACTGGACTTAATGTCAGGGGAAAACCTTTGCCTTAATAAAATAATAAATTAGTTGGTTTTGTCTAAGAGTGCCAGGTTTCCTTGCTTCTCCACTCCCTGATTCATGTCTTCCTGCTTTAATTTCTTTTTAAAATTTTAGAGCATTCAAAACCTGTAGGTCAACAAATAATCTATATTTAGATAAAAAATCAAATCAACATTATTTTGACTTCACTGATTTTTTTTTACCTCATGGCCTTTATGGCTTCATGTCTTTTCTTTTTCTATATTGAGAAAAGCAGTTATGCTTCTAGACTGTAAAGGAAGTGCTCTCATCTTGAAGTTTCATCTTTATTCTTCAGTAATCTACTTTTCACTAAACATATTTTGATATTAATATATCTGTCTATGCATTGCCTTTTTCCTAAAAAACAAATTTGTCATGCTTTATGTTGAAAGACAAAATGCAGCAATGGTTTCTTTGAAGCATGTTTCTGAGGGTAATAAATTTTAATCAACAATTTAATTTTTATGCCTAACAGTGTGAAATTCTCAGCGGGAATCCTTCATTTCCCAATTTTTATCTTTTCTTTTATATGTTGCCTTTTAAAAATGTAACTTTGGCCATTCTTCAATAATTTCAACCCTTGTATTTCCTCTAGTGTGTGTGTGTGTGTGTGTGTGTGTGTGTGTATAGATATAGATATGGATATGGATATGGATATGTATGTATAAAATCAAGATATGTAATGCCTCTGCTTGAGAGAAAATGCTTGACTATACTATTTCTTTTAAACCTGTTCCACACACTGGAATCCAGCCCTTCTCCCAAACTGCAGAGTTATCTCTAAAAATGAGAACCACGATACAATACTAGTTATGCAGAGGGATTCTCACATGATTAGATCTGTCAAAATGTGGATTTGGGTTGGGGATGATATTTTATATGCATTCAAAAACAACCCTTTTGAAATCAATGCAGGGTGAACAAACTACATCAACACTTGCCAGATCAAGCATCACAGGAACAAACGGATGTGTCAGGGCACATTATGAGACACATCCGTTTGTTCCTGTGATGCTTGATCTGGCAGGTGACATGCACACAGCAATACACACACACACATATACCCATCTATTTTGATGTATCAGAGTGACACTGTATTTACTCTTATGTTTACAATAAGGACACTAAAGTTAAGTAGCTCAACCTGGGGAAATGTTTTCAACCCCACAAAACGTACTCCTGGAATGTTTGTCATTTCTAGTCCAAATAAAAATAATGTCCTAATGTTTTTGATAAACCAAGACTTCGTGTCTCATATTCAGAACTTGGAAAAAAGCAAATGTGTATGAAATTCCAAAAAAAATGGAATGAAAATTAAATGTAATATCTCCTAACTTGTGTTCTACAAAGCCAAATGGCAAAGACAAGAACAAAGGCAGCAGACTGCAAACAGTCCTCTGTGGAATGCAACCATTGAGTTCACTTATTACTGAGTTCTGGAGAACAGAAAGAAGTACCATTAATATCTCTCCCAATTCCTGCCTTTTCTCTGCTTTTACTAATGGGGGTAGGGAAAGCCACAAAAGTAACCCATATAAGCCTGATTTGAAGTGAGAGAAGGAATCTTCTGTGGTGTCTTTTACACAGATTATAGAGGACTTGGGGAAGGGATTCCCTTGCTATAACTGTGTTGGTTACTGATCTATGTCTGGATAGAATTAAAATTACTGTTTATGACCCATAAAGCCCTATATGGCTTTGTTGAGATTAGCTGAAGGACCATGTCTCCCCATATGAGTCTGTTCAACCTCTGAGATTGCTCTCCTGGGGCCCTTCCACTCAGCCCTATATCCCAGAATATTAAGGCAGAAAATCCCACAATATCTGCTTTGAATGGGGTTATCTGAGTCCACACTCAGATAATGTGGGATTTCCTACCTTGATATTCTGGGATATAGGGTTAGTGTGGAAAGGCCCTTGGTCTCACTAGCTCACAGACATGTTTGGTGGAAAAACTGGAGGGGACTGCTTGGTGGCTGCTCCCAAGCTAAAGAATTATCCTCCTTGGGAGGTTAGACTAACCTCTTCCCCAATTTACTTTACTTCTACTGACATGCACTTCTCTATTTTAACAGGCTGGGGTCCTCTGAAGCTCTCTAAAGAAATTGATTTTAATAGAAATGGTCAGACTATTTTTAACTACCATGGCTCAATGCTATGGAATCCTGGTGAGGCTTTGGCACTCTTTGGTAGAGAATGCTAGTAAGCCATAGGAAATGTGTTGTCCTTTCTCTTCAGGATGTTACTTCAGTCAGTAGCACAATTTTTGGATACATTAATTCATATCTCTTTCAAAAGATTAAGCCCATGGCCTTTCAATAAGAACATTTAATATACTGTTAGCAATTCCAAAACTATTAATTAATGCCCCTGGAGGGTGCAATGGTTAAAACCCTTGTGCCGGCAGGACTGAAGACCGACAGGCCGCAGGTTTGAATCTGGGGAGAGTGTGGATGAGCTCCCTCTGTCAGCTCAAGCTCCCCATGCAAGGACATGAGAGAAGCCTCCCACAAGGATGATAAAACATCAAAACATTCAGGCATCCCCTGGGCAACGACCTTGCAGACAGCCAATTCTCTCACACCAGAAGCAACTTGCAGTTTCTCAAGTCGCTCCTGACACAGAAAAAAAAGCCCTTCCAAAACAGTGGGATGCATTGCAGTCAGGGACCCTGGGACTATTTTTAAGGTGAGGAGAGGCTCAAAATAGCAGGCAGGTCACTGTGAATTTTGTAAATTTGTATGTGTGCTTTTACAAAATACAGAATGCAATGAGTAATAATAATACCACCAACTAAAGTGGTTAATGATGAAAATGCCATGAAGGATATGACAATAAACATAATGTTATAAAACTGTTCAAGCATAATACTAATTTGTCAAGGAAAGGAGAAAACATAGAAAACCCTATTAAGCTAATGCAATGATGGCTACATATTAGGACACTCAGCCACCCAGGCATCATCTGGTCCTGATCCTGGGAGCCAGATCATTTTAAGCAGGCTTAGCGCTCCTGTCCAGCCTTAGGGGGAAGTGAACCATCACTCTGTTCTGAGATGCATGCTACAGTTTAAGAAGAGCACTCCTAGAGCAGACACGTCTGACTTTCAGTCACTTCACTGATCTTTCAAAACATCACTTGCTTAACTTATGGATATCTCTAGCTTCAGTAATCTCTTGAAATGTTCGGCAAAATATGTGCTACCTTTTGTTTCCTAGCTGCATATGGTTGCTTGGAAACCTAACCCTCCTAGCCCCATCTCTCTGACAGGCACTCTATATGACAGATTCACTGATACCGAGATGCACATCTTCTCCTTACTTGATATTCTCAGCAGGGAAGTGCTTGGGACAGTGCACAGCCTGAAGACTGCATGCACCGGAAAGAAAAAGTCAACGAAGCATTACACTTCTGCCACCTTCAAAATATCCTAAGGTATTCCAGGCAAGCTTTTTCAATTTTGCTTACATTCTCAGGAGAGTTTTCAGTTTATTCTAGGTGTTACTGGGCAAAATATGAAAGACATGTTTTGTTTAGACATTGTATATAATGACTGTCCTAGATGATCATCTTTCAGTTTTTAAAGACTATCCAATTTTGTCCTAATCTGCTAGATCAGGGGTGTCAAACTCATTTTAATTGAGGGCCAAATCAACGTTATGGTTACTTAGTGATCTATGCTCTTTGGTTTTCACCCAATCTGGGTTCCCAGATGTTACTACATGAAACTGTTGGGTGAGGTCATCCGGAGTTTTGGAGTTCAGTGCCATCTCTATGCAGATGATGTCCGACTCTACTACTCTTTTCCACAGCCTGACTGCTGTGATGATCTGGATGAGGAGGAATAAGTTGAGGATCAATTCTGACAAGACAGAGGTCCTCCAGGTCAATCCCAGGCTGGATCGAGGTATAGGGTGGCAACCTGTGCTTGACGAGGTTGCACTCCCCCTGAAGTCACAGGTCTGCAGCTTGGGGGTCCTCCTAGACTCAGTGCTAATGCTTGAAGCACAGGCGTCAGTGGTGGCTGGGAGGGCCATCGCACAATTGAAGATCGTGCGCCACTTGTAATCGTACCTCGTGAAGTCGGATTTGGCCATGCCTTAGTTACCTTTAGATTGGACTATTGCAATGCACTCTATGTGGGGCTGCCCTTGAAGATGACCTGGAAATTCCAACTGGTCCAACGAGCGGCAGCCAGACTACTAACTGGTGTGAATTACAGGGAGCAGTCTACCCCCCTGTTCAAGGAGCTCCATTGGTTGCAGTTTATTTTCCAGTCCAAATTCAAGGTGCAGGAACTTACCTACAAAGCCCTGAACAGTTTGGGACCTGCCTACCTTTGTGACTGCATTTCCTTTTATTAACCTCCCAATCCCGGAGAGGCTCCCCCCACAAGTCGCAAGTGCGACTTGTGGGGACGAGGGCCTTCTCTGTGGTGGCCCCTCGGCTCTGGAATTCACTTCCCAGAGAAATTAGGCAAGCCCCCACCCTGGCAGTCTTTAGGAAGAGCTTGAAAACTTGGCTGTTCCAGTGTGCCTTCAATGAATGATTAAGTGAACAATAACCCCTGACCTGACCAAATCCTACATACAATTCCCTCAGAAGCACTTTATTTTCTACCTACTAGTGCAATTAAACCCTACTTTCATCCCTCTGATCCCCTGTCCATATACATTACATTGCCTTCTCACCCACTGTTTTAAACTTTTAATCCTTGCAACTGGCACTCCCTTCTGTGATTTATTTTCTGTGTGTAAATTATTGTGATTTCATATTGTTTGATGTGCTTATTTATACTGTTTCTTATATTTTATTTTATTTTTATATTTTACTGTTGTTGTATGCCGTTTATTTGCATTGCTATATTGTTGGGCTTGGCTTCATGTAAGCAGCCCCGAGTCCCCTTGGGGAGATGGTAGAAGGGTATAAATAAAGTATTATTATTATTATTATTATTATTATTATTATTATTATTACTGAATGACAACTCCCATCTCTTTTCATTATCCATCATGTGTAGTGGGGACAATGGGAATTGCAACCCAACATTAATTATTACTTGCTATGAGGTTGGAGAAATGGTGAAGGGTACTTTAAAGTCATACATCATATCCATAAGACTTATATCTAAATTCAAACCCCACTCCCCTTACTAAACGGCGGTCTTCCAGATGTTACTATATCACAACTCCCATCAGCTCCAGTCGTGATATCCAATGATGAGGAATACAGGAGGTGGAGTACAGCATCTGGAGGGTCACATAAAGTGACATGTTGGCCAGATTCACGGGCCTTGAGTTTGACAAATGAGATCTAGATATGTGTGTATACAACTGTGCAGAAGGAAGCATATGTCTGTTTCCTTTTCTCCAGGTCAATCCCAATTCAAGGCCTGGGAAACACCCCCAAGAAGGTTGGAGGATGTTGGGTATGAGCTGTGACAAAGTGGTGGAAGTCATGTGGAGACAATTTCGTGAAGCAACGTCTTTCCCTGCTAGGAAAGCAGAACAATCCTGTTGTAAAATATCAGTCTGAAAAACATCTTCTCTGGATCAGAACTCTTCTTAGAGATTCTATTAGTTTTCAGGAGTTTATAATCCTTTTAACCTGTAAGCTTCATAAAACTGGAACAGAGGCTTCTACTACTCTGTCTACTTCCTCATGTAGATGGAAAAATCTCATTACTGACAACCTAGCAATTTTCTGCTCTGTATAGGAATAACAGTCAGATGTAACCAACTACATATTTCTGGGTCATTTAATCTGGAAAAAAAGAAAAGAATTTGGAACTGTCGTAATGGACCAAAACCTCACGATTTCCTTCTTTGAAGGGAAAAAAACATCATTAAAAATAAATACCAGGATCTCTTGAATTTATACAGTCACAGTTACTGTTTTGTCTTTTTAAAATACCCATCATGGGCTTCTCCTGTGACACTCTTTCCAAAATATAAGCCTTTAATAAGAAAGAAGAATGCTTTAATAAGAAAGAAGAACTAAGATAAGTGAGAGGCCATTTCCCCCCAGATAGTTTTGAATTTGCAAAACTAGGGCATATTTTCTAGAAAGAATAATAGTTTATTTTGTGAAAATTGAGTATGCAGTGGCCGCAATCTGCCTCAGAAGATAGATACTTCCCTTTGGATAGTTTACTGTTATGCACACAAACATGCACATGCAAGCTATTTTTTTTTCCAATCTAGGTTAATACACATCAGTTCACACCCCTTTATTTGTCTGTGGAAGGAAGCAACTAAAGGGATTCGGAGATTTTTTTAGCAGAAAATTATTGGAGTGAAAAAGGTTTAAAAACCTGTGTCTCTGCATAGGTCACCTGAACAAGAAGTCAGTATAATTTGTCATTCTAAATAGCATCCTAAGAGATCTAACACAGCATCTTGTCTTTTGTGCCATTTTGGTCAATTGAAAAATGTTTGCTTTGGGGGATTGTATTATTTGATGGAAAGTTAATTTTGTTGGGCCTAGAATGTATTATATATTCACAGCACATCCTCGTCACCTACGAAACTTTCTCCTTAATGATTGCTGTGACTACCAATAAAAACAGCCTAGATTTACTTCATAGTAAATTCATATTTAAATCAGGTGTGGCCAACTTGTGGCTTGTGAACTGCATAAAACCCCAGGATTTCAAATGCACCTCTTTGTCTGGCTCTCTCTCTGGCTCTCTCTGGAAAGCACATTTCCAGAAACACAAAGTTGTGACAAGGAAAAGCAAAGCACAAAGTATAGAGGCAGAGGTATCGTTTTCTTCATACTGTACTCATTCCAGTCTCCTTCCCTCTCTTGCTCTTTTCCCCCCTCTCTCTCTTCATGAAGCCAAACATATCAGGAATAAAAACCACACAAAATCAACTAACCCAAAGTTCCTCAAAGTGGAAAAGAGCAAAACAGATAGCAATCTCCCAAGGCCGGCAAGAGCAAAGTGGATAGCAATCTCCCAGTGTAGACAAGAGCATGAGGCATGGAGACTGCTCCCTTGAAGCCCTAAACCTCTGTACTCTCGTGCTAGCACTCCCTCTGGCGCTAGCTCTTAACTCAAAACATGCTTGTATGTCAGTGAATACTGGACCGAGCAACAGCTCTTAACTCAAAATGCTCTTGAGTTGCGATGCTATTAAGTTGATGTTCCACTGTACATATATTTACCAGTACCTCAAATAAGTTTATAAAACACCTTTGAAAACCCAAAACAGGGTCCAAGATAGCTATTTATATATTAAATTAATTATATCTTGCCCTTTAGGTGGAGTGGATTATAATGAAGTCAATTTAAATAATTGCAAAAGTGTAAAAGATTAAAAATGAATTAAATAGTCTTCCAATTCAAAGCAGACAGTTTAGTCAAAACAATTTTGAATGATGTAACTATGGTGGAGCCTGGATAAAATCAGTTTGGCCTGAAGGAATTAATAAAAAGCCAGGTTATTATTATTATTATTATTATTATTAGTTGGGACTCTAATTATAGCACCAATCAGGCCTCCAAAGGAAAAAAAATCCCCAACTAGGGCACCACTGCAGAATAGAAATGTATTGGCATCCAGTCCGATTCCTTCAGAACTGGTGCTATATTAGGCAAGGACAAATTTTGGCATTCTAGGTGTTTTGGACTTAAACTCCCACAATTCCTAACAGCCTACAGCCAGTAGGCTGTTAGGAATTGTGGGAAATGAAGTCCAAAACATCTGGAAGGCCGAAGTTTGCCCATGCTTTTGTTATACGATATCTGAATGGAATTCCAGTGAACAGTCCAGCTGTTGAATTTTGCACTAGCAGTTTCTGAGTAGTCTCCAAAGGCAGTCTTATATAGAGTGCCTTGAAGTAACCTAAACATGAACGCATCAGTGCATGGAATACTGAGGCTAAGGGCCCTTCCAGACAGGCCCTATATCCCAGGATCTGATCCCAGGTTTTCTGCTTTAAAGTGGACTATATGAGTCCGCACTGCCAGATAATCTGGGATAAACAGAAAATCTGAAATCAGATCCTGGGATATAGGGCCTGTTTGGAGGGGCCCTAAGTTATCCCTGTCCAGGACTGTAACTGGTGGGCCAACAAAGCTGAGCCCAAGCAGTCTGAGCCACAGAATCTATCTGGGGGTGTTGAGGTGGAAGAATTGCTGGATTAAAATGATTGGGACCTGGAAGAGTTCTTAAAATAACTCCACCTTTGTGTACGTGCAAGTTATTCTAGGACTTCTGGCATGGAAATTAAAGCACAAACCATAACAAAAAGTTCCAAATATAGGAGTCTATTTTTAGTCCTGTAATTTCAGGAAGACTAACAACTCGACCCCATGCATTTTTACTCATTTAAATAACACATGAAATGTTGATAACTAAAAACAATCTATTGCATCCCATTACAAAAAAAGGCAGAAAGTATTTCTGCAAAACTAAGTGTGTAGAAATGTGAAAATGATGATATCCTTAGAGCCACACAGAGAAGCAGTCTTTGAAGCACAAGAGCAACTTCTGCGAGAATCTAGAAAGCCTCCTTAAATCACACTTTTTGAGCATATCTCCTCAGACATAAAAGAAAGAAGCAACACAGTGCAAAATCCCACATATTTATATTTATTCAGAAGTAGAACTACTGTGGAGAAATTCTGGCAGCACAGCATACTCAAACAGCACTGATCTACTCCCATTGCTTGTAATAATAATTATGGTAATAGAAAGCACTCCCTTGAGGTCTCCATTATGTGTTCCAAACCATTCAACATTGCACAGTTGAAGGAAACTGAATCAACTGATCTTAAGTTCATAGTGTAAGAGGGGTTTTTTTTGTAAGGAAAATACACTCACTTTGAACACAAATCCGTTCACTCCACATTCACTCACCAATTTTGAAGGCAAAAATCAATTTATTCCTAAAAGAGATCTGCACACCACACAGTCAGAAATCCCCTTTTCCATATAGGCAACTACTCTACATACACAACCCAATACACATGCTCATCTTCTGCAGAAGATATACACAAAATGTACATAAACCAACTCATTTCACAAAGAATGCACATAAACAAACCTTTCCATTCAATCTAGCTACCACTAACACATTACTCACTCTATCTCTCAGTATATTAAGGACGTAACCACTGCAGATGCTTTTCTCGTAGTCTGCAATACAGGACAGCCAGTGCAAGAGTGGATGTGGATGTCTTTTAAGTTTTGTCAAGATTAGTGTAGAGGTGTTAAACTCATTTTCCTTGAGGGCCACATCAACCTTATGGTCACCTTCAAACAACCATTGAATCCATGGATGGACAATCAGTGGATAGAGAGAGCTCTCTCTCTCTCTACACACACACATTCTTGCAGATTAAGGAAAAGCCTATTGAACATCAAATTACATTATGATTTTACAAATTAAGAACCTAAAAAATCATGTTTTATAACAAATCGACAGAAAAAGCAGTTCAATACACGGCAACGTTATGTAATTACTGTATTCATGAATTTAGCACCAAAACATTGAAATGTATTGAAACAGCTGTGGATCTGGGTGGGAGACAGACTGCACTAGATAATACAGAACGTTGAATGAGCAAAGGTTGGATAAGCGAGATTCTACTTTGTGTGTATGTATGTGTGTGTGTGCTCATCCTGCTCTGAATGATTAATGTTGTACTCCACTCTCATTAAAAACAGAGACATAGAAACAGATTTTCTGAATATCCTGAAAAATAATGACAGATGTGGAAGAACAGATATATATGCCCATTCTTGAGAAATGTTTTCCAAATATACTTATTCTCTTTATCACCAAATTACAGCAATTTTTTAAAGGAAGGTAAAGTCCAATGCACAAAGCTGAATGCCAACAAAACAGCTGATCAAAAATTAGGTTTTGAGACTTTAACAGGTTTTACAGCTTTAATAAAGCTCTTTATGCTTTGTAGCCAATAATTGTGCGTGGCTCTGGTAATTTCATATTCTCACACACTGATTGTTGACCTTGGAGTGTGCAAAACTAAAATTACAGTCTGAAGCAACATGTTTTTGCTTGATGTTAACTCATTTGCTGGATGATTAGAATGATGTTTCCTGTTACCGTTCCCAAAAAATGTTATCCAAAAGCAAAGAAGCAGAATTCTAAAGGATTAGCTATAAACCATAATACCAAACGTTTGGATTAACAAAATCAAGCAGGCAAAATCTTGAAACAATCGAGTTATGAGTGATATCAGATTACATTTTAAGGCAAAAAGAGAAACTTCAAGAATATGAGAGCATGCAGGGGTCAGAAAGCAAGAATTAAGGATGAAAGTAAGCTTCAAAGGGGATCTTCAGAGGAAATCTAACAGCAGTCTTAACGAAAGGAAGAGCTTGCTTCAATTTAATTTACATTCGTTGCAATAGTCTTTGGGGAGCACTTCAAAATCGCTCTTAGTGGACTTCCCACAATTTAAAAATTATTATTATGGTCCTTAAGGAGATATTGAAATTACGCACTTAGTACCAAAGGAATGTTTAGTTTGGAGAAAGGAAAATATAGTAGTGGCACAGCCATTTTTAAATAACTGAGGGCAGATCCACACAGCATGGAAAGCATGCAAGCTCCTGGATATTTGTGGAGGGGCTCCAAACAATGCCCCAAGAAATCCTGAATGCTTTTTCCACAAAGCAGGAAAACTTTACTTTGTGGTGAGATTATTTTTAGTGGGTTTGTTCTGCGCCTTCTTGGAAGCCGAGAGACAAACCCACTATGGCTGCTGTTTGGACTGCCCCCTCAGAAGTCCTGAACTTCTGAGGCAGCAGTCCAGACAGGCCTATCACGTTTTTCTGGGCTAAATCAGCCTGGAAAACACGAGTGGGCACTAAGCCCCTCCCCACCTGACCCCCAAAACCCTTTAAAAATAAAATTACTTTCCCAGTCGGCATTTCCTGCTGCTGGCCCTCTCCTGGTGCTTAGAAACGACGTGCCAGGAAAAGGGGGAGGGGAGGATGAAAATTGCTCCTGCTCCCCCTTCTCCTGGCGCATCATTCCCAAGCACCAGGAGAGGGCCTGCAGCAAGGAAATGCCGGCCGGGTAAGTTATTTTATTTTTAAAAGGGGGTTTTAAGGAGTCTTGGGGAGGGGGCTAGGGTGCCTGGGTGTTCTCCCAGAAGGTTCCAGGAGCACATCTGTACACCCATCCGCAAAAGTGTGGGCTTTTGTGGCTTGTGTGTGGATTACAGTCTGTTCCAACCCGTGTTTTTTAAACCCGGGTCAGCACAGACTTTTCCATTGTGTGGAACTGCTCTGTATGAATGTTATGCAGAATATAAAGCAAGCTTATTTTCTGCTGCTCCAGAGGACAGGACCCAAATCAATGGATTCAAATTACAATAAAAGTGATTTCAGCTAAACATTAAGGACATCATTCATAAGAGCTGTTTGACACTAGAAGATGAATTGGAGGGCCACAGAATTGTCTTTTCAAATAGAAATAAGAAACATATACATATTTGTTAGAGATGCTTTTGTTGTGAATTCCTGCAATAATAGAGGTTAGACTTTAAGGACCCTTGTAATACCTTCTGTAATTCTACAACAGAAACATTTAGGACCCTTCAGCACAGCCATATAACCCAAAATATCAAGGCAGAAAATCCCACAATATTTGCTTTGAATTGGGTTGTTCGAGTCCACAGTGTCATATATTCCAGTTCAAAGCAGAAAATGTGGGATTTTATTCAGATGTGGAAGGGTCTTAGTTATGTCTTGAATAGATCAAATCAAGGGGATAGTGAGAAACATACATCATATGATGGAAGCACTCTGAACACACATCTTCTGTGTTTCAGTGCATTTGTTTTTAGGCAGAGCATCTGTGCATCCACACTTGGAACTATTTGCTTTCACCCCTCGATATGAGATGTTGCATTAAAAAGAATTGCCTGTTGCAACAAATACTGACCAAGAAAATCCCATAATATGAAGCAGTCCTATAAATAATTTAATCATTTATATCAAGAGACACAGAAAACCACACGTCTTTCGAGGATTCTAAGGAAAATAAAAAGCAAAAAGAAATCAACTTAAAAGACAGAATAAACTTTATTGAACTATTTTAAACTATTACCTGGTCTTCAAAGTCAAAATCATTATCAGCAAGGTCTCCAGTGTCTACAATGCGATTAAGGTCAAGTTCACATGGCCCTGAAAGAAGAAAGGGAATGCTTGAAATAAGTTTGATAGTTCTCACTCTATATGCCTGTCTCTAGGCACCTATCGCAGTCCAAGGGAAGCATTTTTGCCTACATATTGCCCAAAGGACCACTTTAAAAAGATGAACAGCACAATTCTGCTCATTCTTGCAGGTTAGTAGTCATCTCATTTGAAAATGATTGAATCCTAAAGATATAGAAACCTGCTGGGAGGAAGAAAGCAAGTGTTTCCATAACTACTGAATAGTTGTAGATATTCCTATGTGACAAAAATGTCTAATCTTAAAGCAGAGTTGAGTCATATTCGAAATAGCCCTTTAGTTATGAATCCTAATGAAAGCTTTTGTTACCTAACACTGTAAAGACTGCATTGCTATATCGACAAAAATGAGAGTTTGTGCAACTTCACCTGAAGAAGATTGCTCCAGAAAAAATAGTATTTCTACTCTTTGGTTTGTATTCAGTGAGTGTATAAGGTGTATATGAAACATTAATAATTCCATGCCTAGATATGGGTATCATCCCCAAGATAGTTCATTATGTACATATATTCAAACAGAAGTATTCCAAAACTAATATATATATATACTGTATATACTGTAATATAAGCTGACCCGAATATAAACTGAGGCGTTTAATTCACCCCCCCCCCCCCAAATTGGGAAAACACATGGACTCAAGTATAAGCCAAGGGTGAGAAATGCAGTAGCTACTGGTAAATTTCAAAGTAAAAATAGATACCAATACAATTACATTAATTGAGGCATCAGTAGGTTAAATGTTTTTGAATCTATATAAATAAAAATGTAACGTTCACTTGTGGGATTAACATAATTCAAAAACCACTGGGCGAATTGACACCACATTTGGACACAGGCCAACACAGGCTATCAGGCAAACAAGTGACCATCACCCATAAAAACACTGAAAAACACAGCAAAAGAGACTTTAGAAGCCAAAAATATAAATAAAAAATACAATACAATGCATGCGCAAAGCCACATATATGCACATATACACATGCATACACATACAAAACACATATACAGAGACTAGGCCACAGCAACGCGTGGCAGGGGATGGCTAGTATTTACATAAAACTGTAATTTAAGATAAGACTGCCCAACTCTGATTAAACTATTATTCTAACCTTCTCAATGTAAATGTGCTTACATATTTTTCCAATAATAAGAAAGAAAGTAAAATAATAAAAGTAATAAAATAATAATAGAGTAAAATAATACATGTAATATTAATAATAATAAATAGAGTAAAATAATAAATGTAATAAATATAATAATAATCAGGTAAAATGATAAATAACTGACTAGAGTATAAGCTGAGAAGGACTTTTTCAGTCTAAAAAAAGGGCTGAAAAACGCAGTTATACTCAAGTATATTCCATAAATTCAAAATCCAAAACACTTCTAGCCCCCACCATTTTAAATAAGGGATTCTCCATCTGTACAACACGAAGTATTCTAAGTCCTGACATTTGAGCAGGCTGTCCAATCTTAACAAATATCTAACAACAAAGACATTGCATTTTTAGTTTGAACTGAGTTTCAGTCAATTATTTAGCAATAAAAGGAACTGGAGTGGCTCTTTCCCAGATTACTTGACCCCCTTGGGCTTCTGATATTTCAAAGGAGTAATTCCAACAACTCTGGTCTGAATGGACTGTTACAGTGCATTTTTATTTAAAGATAGGTGGAAAATTACAAGACTATCTAGATTCAGTAGTTTAAGTAATTTCACCCATTTTCTATACACTTACATAACTAGCATATTTCTTTAATTTGCCCATTATGGTGGGAGTTTGAATATTTTGCAATGAGTCAGCTCTTGGAGATGGAAAATGAATGTACTCTATCCCACTATCGGGGTAAAGACATGTGGGTTAAAAGGAGGCACATTTTTGGGGCTTTACTAGAAAGGAGTACTAGACATCTGAATGTAGAATCAATTATCCCATGGGTATGGGATAAATACTATGTTAACTTCAATGAGAAATCTGTTGAAGTCAACAGTATGCAGGCAAATGGTGACAAATGATGCAATTCATTTCAATATTAGGCAGCACTAACACTGGATTTTGCCCCTTGGCACCTCTGCTCAGATCTCATTAGTTCTGAACCCTGTTGTAAATACAAAATGTGTCTTCTGATTATACTGAATTGATGCTACGTATGGTTAACAAGGACGATCATAAGATCTTTGCAATTTATGTTACTATTATATACTGTCATCTTGGCTGACAAGCATGTGATAAATGATACCAGAGTTGAATGCTGTCATGCTATTACATCTGATTGTGCTCATTGTTTGGAAAATTAATAGTTGTCAAGGACTTTCATGGCCGGAATCACTGGATTGCTGTAAATTTTCTGGGCTGTCTGGCCATGTTCCAGAAGCATTCTCTCCTGATGTTTTGCCCACAGCTATGGCAGGCATCCTCAAAGGTTCTGAGGTCTGTTGGAAACTAGGCAAGTGAGGTTTATATATCTGTGGTATGTCTAGGTTGAGAGAAAGAACTCTTGTGTATTTGAGGCAAGTGTGAATGTTGCAATAGGCCACTTTGATTAGCATTTAATGGCCTTACAGCTTCAAAGCCTGGCTGCTTCCTGCCTGGGGGAATCCTTTGTTGGGCGGTGTTAGCTGGCCCTGATTGTTTCCTGTCTGGAATTTCTCTGTTTTCTGAGTATTGTTCTTTATTTACTGTCCTAATTTTAGAGTTTTTTTTAAACACTGGTTGCCAGATTTTGTTCATGTTCATGGTTTCCTCTTTCCTGTTGAAATTGTCCACATGCTTGTGGATTTCAATGGCTTCTCTGTGTAGTTGAAAAGAGAAACACTCAAAAAATGGGAATTCCAGACAAGAATCAATCAGGCCCAGCTAATACCTCCCAACAAAGGATTCCCAGGCAGCAACCAGCCATTAAATGCTAATCAAGGTGGACAATTGCAACTTTCACACTTGCCTCAAGCAGACAAGAGTTCTTTTTCCCACTCTGGACATTCCACAGATATATCAACACAATTTTCCTAGTTTTCAAAAGACCTCATAACCTCTGAGGATACCTGCCATAGATGTGGGCGAAATGTCAGAAGAGAATGTCTCAGGAACATGGCCATACAGCCTAGAAAACTTACAGCAACCCAAAATAATAGTTGTTTTTTTAGGTATAGGACAGAAAAGTGGTGAGAGGGATATAATTTTGGATTTAAGAACGTTCACACAGTTTTGAAGACATCAGTGTTTCTGTACTTTTCTATAGCATTTAAGATGTGTTGTAAATGGCTGAAATATACATTAAAATACATTTGGATGATGCTCCTGTCAAATAGGGTGACGACGGAAGCATATATCAGAAAGAAAGTGTGTGTCCATATATGCATTTCTACAGTGACACAGCAAATGCACGTATTTATTCTTGTTCTTAATGGTTTTCATCCCATCTTTCCACTAAAACTAGAGGACAAGGTGGCTAATGAGCATCATTAAAAACAAATTACACAATAGATCATCAAAATTAAAACACCATTAAAATAATCAAAGTCTGGCACGCCGCTTATTATTATAGGTTTCATTTTTTCTTTGAAGTAAAAGAATAAGATATGAAAAGGGGCAATTTCAAGAAGAATAGTTTGTACAAGATATGTGCTTTCCCCCTCCCTGCCTGCTTGTGATTGCTTCTGTTGTTCCTTCATGATATTATAATCATTCAGTGCTTGCGTTTACTGCTTTTCCTCTTGTTCCATTAAGAGAGTGTATATGGCTCTCCTCCTCTCTGTTTTATTCTTAGAACAACACTGTGCAGTAGGTCAAGCTGACAGAAAGCCACCCAGTTTTTTTTCTCCGCTCTTCCTCTTTCTGCAACTTGGCTCTAAAAAAAGCCCACCTGGGAGAAAAACATACAAACAGCCAGCCTCAGGGAAAGGTGGGTTTGCAGGATGGAAATAATCAGGCATGAACAGAAATAGGAAGTAACCCTCTTTCATGCTCATCCTTCTATCAATGTCCTTCCAGATTCATCTTGGGAAATGCAGGAAAACTCAACACTTGCTAACATTAGTAAGGAGACACTGATGATATATGTTTGTATAGTTTTTGTATGGTTTTTTATATTATATACTTAATGCTTTTAATTGTATTTTATGGTACTGGGGCATCAAATTGTTGCCTACTGTAAACTGCCTTGGGTCGCCTTCGGGCTGAGAAAGGGGGTATACAAATATGATAAATAAATCAATAAACAAACATTATGTGTATTTATATCCACAGTAAAAAAAAGCTTAATTATGTCTTCCTAAACCACAGCAAGTTTTTGTGTTTGTAGACTATACTCTTAGAATCACAGTACCATAGATTTGGAAGAGACCTCGTGGGCCATCCAGTCCAACCCCCTGCCAAGAAGAAGGAAAATCACATTCAAAGCACCCCCAACAGATGGCCATCCAGCTTCTGTTTAAAAACCTCCAAAGAAGGAGCCTCCTTCACACTTCGGGGCAGAGAGTTCCATTGCTGAACAGCTCTCACAGTCAGGTTCTTCCTAATGTTCAGGTGGAATCTCCTTTCCTGTAGTTTGAAGCTATTGTCCTGCATCCTTGTGTCCAGGGCAGCAGAAAACAAGCTTGCTCCCCCTTCCCTATGACTTCCCTTCACATCTTGAAACATGGCCCTCATCATGTCTCAGGCTTCTCTTCTGCAGGCTAAACATATCCAGTTCTCCTCATAGGGTTTGTTCTCCAGAATCTTGATCATTTTAGTCACCTTCCTCTGGACACATTCCAGCTGGTCAACATCCTCCATAAATTGCGGTGCCCAGAACTGGACACAGTGTGATTCCAGGTGTGATCTGATAAAGGCAGAATAGAGGGGTAGCATGACATCCCTGGATCTAGACACTATACTCCTATCTATGGAGGGCAAAATCCCATTGGCTTTTTTGCCGCCACATGACATTTGTGGCTCATGTTTAACTTGTTGTCCGTGAGGACTCCAAGATCTTTTTCACACGTACGGCTGCTGAGCCAGGCGTCCCCCATTCTGTATCTTTACATTTCATTTTTTTCTGCCTAAGTGGAGTATTTTGCATTTGTCTTCTTTCAATGGAAGCAATGTTTTAAACTCTACCTAATTTGGGTGAGTTTGAAGGAATATCATCTGCAGGAGCATGACTGTCTATTCATATGTCTTTTAGGTGTTATGAAATGTGAGCTGATAAGATCCATAGAAAGCTTACAAGCCATCTGTTATTTGAGCACAACATGCCAGAAAAGAGGTATGAAATTAAGGATAAAGTGAAACGGTTTCTTCTTAAAGAAACAAATTATTAAGGATTGGGTTTGGAATGAAAAAACAACCTCTCTCATTTTCTTGCTCAGGTATTTCTAATAGAAAAAAAGTGCTGAATCCCTAAAGTACAAACTTTCATGGCAAGGTGTTGCCCTTAGCAACAGACCTATTATTATTACGTGGTAGGAAGCAACAATGAATAAGAATATATTATTGCCCACGAAACCTAGTTCTGCTTTATAAATGTCTTTTTCCATCTATCTGCTACCGGACTGTATGTTGCAAAGACTCTTGCAGGAATAGGTCAAAATCTGGCATGATATATATATATATATAGAGAGAGAGAGAGAGAGAGAGAGAGAGAGAGAGACAGAGACAGAGACAGAGAGAGAGAGACAGAGACAGAGACAGAGAGACAGAGAGAGGATGGAAGTTTAAATTTGGAAATACTTAAAGGAGAAATTGTATAGCCAGTGGAATTAACTGAGTTAAAATACCGCTTTACCAAAGTCTTTGAGTAAACAAAAATTAGTTTGACTCTTCATCTTTTCATTCACGTTTTCCAAATTTTACTCTTTGATCAATTCCCCCTGATTTATATGAACAGCTGCATAAATAAAAGGGCAATAAAGGTAGAAGTGATAGATGATCACCTTCAACAACAGCTTTTCATTAAATGTTTTCCCCACTTCTTATGCATCGTTGCATTTTAATACGATGGTACTCTAACACATTTCACATTTTTTTATATAGCAAAGTAGCTGCCTTGAATAAAATATGTGGTAGGCTGCTCTGCTGATTTTTTTTTTTTTTGTGTGTGTGTCAGGAGCGACTTGAGAAACTACAAGTTGCTTCTGGTGTGAAAATTGGCTATCTGCAGAGATGTTGCCCAGGGGACACAAGGATGTTTTACCATCCCATGGAAGGAGGCATCTCTCATATCCCCACATGAAAAGCTGACAAATGGGAGATCACCCCACTCCCGGATATGAACCACCGACCTTTCGGTCAGTAGTCAAGAAATAAGAAATCAATTCAATACATTTTAGTAAAAACTATAGTTGAAAGATCAAATAAAGAAAGAGTACATCACAAAGTTCTTAAGAGAACAGAATTTACAAAAAAAACAAACAAACCATGAATCAGCAGAGAGAAATCCTAAATTCAGAAATAAATGGTCAGGAAATACAAAAGGTGATAAGAAAAATGGACATAAACAAAGTTCCAGGACCAGACGGAATAACAGCTATATACTATAAAGCTCTAGAAGAAGAAGTAACCCTACACCTTAAGAAATTGACGAATCAAATATTGAATCAACAAAAGGTCCCAGAATCTTGGAAGATGACCACAATTACTATGCTCCATAAAGAAAATCAGGACCCTACTGAAGTAAGAAATTATAGCCCCATCTCACTTTTGAACACAGGTTACCAAATATTTACTAACATATTATCTGACAGACTAAAAACTTTCCTAAATGATTGGATCAAGGAGGAACAAACGGGTTTGCTACTGAAACACTAATTGAGAGACAATGTTAGGAATATTATTGACGTAACTGAATATTAGGAAACAAACAATCAAAAAGAATTAGCCCTACTATCTCTCGATGCTGAAAAAGCATTTGATAATTTGAATTGGGATTTCTTTAAATTATGAACAAAAGAATTGGACCTGGGATATCAATTTATAAATGCAATTAATGCAATATATGACCAAGAAATATTCTTTTTTTGGTGGTACATGGGACAGATCCAGAACCAATATTTTACTCTATCAGAAATATTTTGCTTGTTACAAGGACCATGTACGTCCTTCCCACAGATTTATGGTCTGTTTCCAGATACAACTCAATTTACTGGTTTCAACCCATAAAGTCCACATAGCTTAGGTCCAGGCTATCCAACGGAACACATCTCCCTATATGAGCCGGTATATATATCCTGAGATCTTCCGGAGAGATTTTTCTCAGTCCCACCACCTCTAAGGCCCATCTGGTAGGTATAAGAGAAAGGTTATTATCATGGGCTGCCCCTGGGCTCTGGAACTCCCTTCCTGAGAAAAGCTAAAGGCTTCCCTCCTGTTGTCACTTCATTGGTAGACAAAAACTTTTTTTTATTCCAACAGAATTTTGAGAATTTTTAAATTACTTTGAAAAAACATACTGCTTTTCACTATTTTTAATTGTACCTAGAACAACATGGATTCTGAGAGCTTGAAAATATGTAATTTTATGGAAACAAAGCTGGACCTCTTTTGGAAAAAATACAACAACGATCACCATCTTACCTGCTACAGGTTCTTGAAGAGGAAACAGTTTATTGTCAACTGCCATGCTTATGTCACGAAATACTTCTTCCTCATCTCTATCTGCATCAAACTGATAACAAAACAAAGGACAATCAGATATCTGGGGAGCCAGGCATAATATTTAATAAGCAAAAAAAATGTCATTGAGTCATGTCACTGACAACTGTAATGCTAATACCATCTGCATGTTCAAATATTGTTACTATTCACATTCATAATGGATCTTATCTACAGGTCACTATGCGTTACAGTGACAAACTCTACTACCAGTAATTCTATTCTCACAACAACCCTAACAGATAACAGTAGCTGACAACAATGGGGCCTGTTATAAAGTGTCAGATAGTCTCTCATTTTAACCTGCAATAAATCCTTACTTTGTCTCTTTCCATTACAATGGATATTTTATAAAAGATTCAAAACATTTACATTTGAACTTTAAAACTACTAATTAAAATACTCAAAACTCACATTTTATACCAGGGACCCCCTCCAGCACCCTTTATGCTATATGTGGGGTGCCTTTAAATATGGCCCAGAAGCTTCAATTAGTCCAACGGGGGCAGGCAGATTTCTAACTGGTGTAGCGTATAGAGAGAGGACATCCCTCTTGTTGCATCAGCTCCACTGGCTACCAGTTTGCTACTGAGCACAATTCAAAGTGCTGGCCTTGGTCTATAAAACCCTAAATGGTTCTGGTCCAACTTACCTGTCCAAACACATGTCCTCTCATGAGCCAACAAGGGTTTCCCATCCCGTATAGATTATTGCAACGCATTCTACGTGGGGTTGCCTCTGAAGACTGTTCAGAAGCACTCAGCAGCCAGGTTGCTCACTGGAGCAGGGTACCGGGAACATACAACTCCCCTGTTACTCCAGCTCCACTGGCTGCCTATTAGCTTCCGAGCACAATTCCAAGTGCTGGCCTTGACCTATAAAACCCTAAACGGCTCTGGCCCAGCTTACCTGTCTGAACTTATCTCCCTCTATGAACCCCCAAGAACCTAAAGATCGTCTGGAGAGACCCTGCTCTCGCTCCCGCCACCATCACAGTCACGTCTGGTGGGAACGAGAGACAGGGCCTTCTTAGTGGTGGCCCCTCGGCTGTGGAATGCCCTCCCTAACAAGATAACATCTGCCCCCTCCCTCATGACTCTGGTCATGGGATCAAGCACCCGCAGAATAGATGGTTTTAATGGATGATTTTTAGCTGACAGCAATAGAGTGAAGATGGTTTTAATGGACTGTTGAACTGATGGCTATGGATTGATTTGGAGGATGTCATGAAATGGCAAATTATTTATTACTGTCTTCAATGTAAGTAAAGTGAATATTATGTTGTGTATTTTTCGGCACCGAATGGTGCCTGCTGGTAGCCGTCTTTGGAGGCAAGAAGAATGGGATAGAAATGCTCTTAAATAAATAAATAAATAAATAAATAAATAAGATCGGATGGGGAGACCCTGTTCTCGGTTCCACCCACCCCCCACCCCCCCCGCAAGTGCGATTGTGGTGATAAGAGACAGGGCCTTCTCAGTGAAGGCCCCTCAGCTGTGGAACTCCCACACCAGCAACATCAGGCGCACCCCATCTCTTCTGGTTTTCAGATAAAAAGCTAAAGACATATAAGTTATACCATTCCGACACAGTCTGAATAACGATTATGAGCAAGGATGATGGATGAACAGAATTTATGCACTTTATATGTTTTAATCTGCTTGTTCTATGTGTTTTATGTGTTTAATTATTTTAGTTAACTGGATATATATTAA
Source organism: Anolis sagrei (assembly GCF_037176765.1). Classification (NCBI taxonomy): domain Eukaryota; kingdom Metazoa; phylum Chordata; class Lepidosauria; order Squamata; family Anolidae; genus Anolis; species Anolis sagrei. The sequence continues at coordinate 159,806,213 of NC_090024.1, forward strand.
TGTTTTTAAACTGCATTGAATTTTGCCAGAGTTGTAAGCTGCCTTGTGTCCCTGGCGGGGTGAGGAAGGTGGGATATAAATGAAGCAAACAAATAAATAATTTATGTAATATGATTTATGAATAATCAGTAACCCTATTTTTCTTAGTTGAAATGAGCAATATCTTGCACTTCCAACCTGAAACATAACATAGACTTGCTCTAAAAGACCTAGAAAACTCTGGTGGAACTTCAGGACCATAGAATCACACCAGAAACTCCAAGGGAACATTTCTCTAACATTTTGTAGGTCCTCCAGAGTAATTCTATGGTATTCAAAGCTCTTCATGTATAAATCTTGAGTCCCCTTCAGGGTCGAGAAGGGCGGGATATAAATATACTAAAGTAAATGTTTTCCCTGACATTAAGTCCAGCCGTGTTTGACTCTGGGGCTTGGTGCTCATCTAGATTTCTAAGCCGAAGAGCCAGCATTGTCCGTAGACACCTCCAGATCATGTGGCCAGCATGACTGCATAGAGCGCTGTTAGCTTCCCGCCAGAGCGGTACCTATTGATCTACTCACATTTGAATGTTTTCAAACTGCTAGTTTGGCAGAAGCTGGGGCTGATAGTGGGAGCTCACACCACTCCCTGGATTCGAACCTGTGACCTTTCGGTCAGCAAGTTCAGCAGCTCAGCGCTTTAACCCACTGTGCCACCGGGGTCTCCTTAAATATAGTAATTAAATAAATAAGTTTGGCTACTGTAATGCCTTGCAAAAGTATCCTCCCTCCCCTTGACCTTTCCACATTTTGTTGTGTTAACAGCTTGGAAATGCAGTGGGTGGAACTGTCATTGCTATCATATGATGCAAACAAAATATTCAACGCTGTGGTCGTACAAAATATTCTCAAGCTGAGATTTGTGGAAAGCCTTTATTTGGCTGAAGCGGGTGGGGGGGGGGGGGAGAGGTCAAGGGGATGCCGGGTGGAGGTCAGATGTTTCCAAGCCTATCTGGAACACAGGTAAGAGGGCTGCAATGGCACACAGCTGGATATCACAATGTGAAAAGAGCAAACCTTTCAAAGTACTAAGAGCACTTTAAATAGCTATTATGAATGGAAGAATTACTCTGAAAATAATGTATGCGCAGTTTTAATTCAAAGTGATAGAATCTAGCTCTATTCCCACCCCCTTCCTTCTGTCTAGCAATGAATATAAAATTCCCAAGTAATTTTCCATAACTGAGAGAAACAAGGAGTTGACTGATACGTATGCTATTGCTTACCCCTTGACCAACTTCATATTTTTAACCAGAGCTATAATCATATGCATATTTATTTGGCAGCACATTCATTGAAGAAAAGTAGGAAAATTCTAGCAACTATGCATAGGATCGGGCTGTTAATCTTACAATGCACTGTATTGTTCATTGTTGATAGTTTTCTTCCTCCTTATGTGAGGCAATAAATAGACTCCCTAGTTTTTAAGCAATGATGAAAACCTCTTCAGAGCCTATGCTTATAAATTCTCTATCTGACTTAACTACCAAGATTGGAATGGTTTAAATGGCAGCTTGCTTGATTTGGCAGAAAATCTCACAGTCTGCGGTTATTCTTTATTTGGGACTAATATTCTTTCCTATATTAATCCAAAGAGCAAGCTCCACAAAATCCAGACTTTTAGCAGGCTTCATCTCTTAGCATTCCACAAAATACTTGACCAAGCCTAATCTATCTCATGAAGCCCGGCTTTGTTTTGAAAAAGCAGAGTGTGAAATCTAAAACAATGAGCCATTCTTTTGCAAAAGTGTCATCTGGAGGCCACTATTACAGGGTGCTGCTATATCAAGTTTGGAAATCATGCAGTTTTACAGATGTTATCAAACTGCAACTCTCAGCATTCTTCCCCGTTGACTATGTTGACTACCAGATTGCTGAGATGTGAAGTCCGTGATCATCTGGAGAGCCACATGCCTTCACTCCTGATCCACATGTGTCTAGATCAAAATGTGTCAACAATTCTTGAACAAAAACAGTAATTGTTCCAAGTATCACTTATATTCAGTTGCATTTTGCCTTTAAACTAGTAAATTTTATATGGATATCATAATTAATACCTAGTAATTATCTTCTGATTGTTTTTAAACCTATTTTATATCAATTTCAATTAATAACCATCTCTGCACCAGCAGCAAATTATACAAAGTTAGTATCCATTCTGTCCTGATGTCCTTCCTATATGGAGATAATATAAATGTGTATACAGCTTCTGCTAATAACTGTCTTCTGCAGTTAAAATTGTCTGCTATAGTTCCCATGGAGATATTTTGATTTGAAATCACCATGACAGCTAACAAATCAGATAGTTATCTAACAGCACAAAAAACTTAAGGACAGATTCGACATGTTATCTGTGCATGTGAACTTGGACATGTAATCTGTGATATGTATGCAAAATGTCATTCTTGTGAAATCTTGGTTCTGCCTTCTCTTCTCCTCTGCTTTAGTTTCCCCTGTTTATAGGCCTTCCCATTAGTGTAGACATCTTCCTTTGTATTAGTTTTTGGGTGGAGCTTAAATTCCCCCCAGAGGCCAGTCTTAGTTGGTCTGTTTCATTTCCCTGTACAGAGCTCTTTGCTGGAATCCTCTTTTTTTCTGTAGCAGGGCTACAGAGATTGCCTGGTATCCTAGGCCCAAGCAATCCAAACAGGCATTCTTAGTACCTGCATTTAGCAATATTTTTATACCAGCAGTCCAAAGGACAACAGGAGCTTTTGGCCAGCCTAAGCTTCACAGGAAAGAAGACAGTTTATAACCATCGCTTTACACTGGAAGCAAAAGACTTTCAAAGATTCCAGAGAGATTACTGTAGCCAGCAAAATCTCCTTTTGTAACGTATTATTTTAAGTTATGTTATGATTGTCCTGGCTGGAGTTATCCCTTTATTCATCTTGTTTCAGTAAACTCATTTGGTTATCTTTTCACCTTGCCTAAAGTGTCTTTGTCTGCTAAGGGTCTTAATCTTAACAGAAGGTATCAGATAGCCCCCAAGTAAAGCCAGACAATATAGTTTTCCCAAAGGCTCAGGCGTGCCATCACAATTCTGCTTTGTTTATGCGATGCATCGAGTTCTTCAGCTTGGGCAATGTAACTGTAAACATAAATAGAAAAACTATAAAATGCAGTATTCTATTCATAGTGCCCAAGCACTTCTGTGACCTTTGCAGTCTACATATTCACTGGGCGATTGTATAGATCAACTTTTCTTAGAGCCTTTAATGCAGGGTGGACACCTCGGGTGGCGGTGGGGGGGGGAGCTCTTTAACTCCAACAACAACCCCATACCCTACCACCTATCATATATATTCATGTATAAGTTGACCTCATGTATAAGACGAGGGCAGGTTTTGGGGCCCAAATTATGAATTTTAATATGGCCTATGGTCAATTTTCATAGGTCATATATTATTCTATGGAGTGGGGTTTCCATTATGCTGAATCAATTTTGGAAACTGTTTCAGCACCTTGGATAATTCCTTCAAAGTTGATTAAGGTAATGTAGAAACCTAACAGCTTCTCTCTCTTTATACATTCATATTGAATCACTTCCGAGTAGCTCTCCTCTTATCTCTTGTCAATGGATCACTAATTCTCTCTTTTTGTCTGCTGTCTGAATATCCTATCCAATTCCACATGCATTAAGGCATTTATCCTGTGGCTACATTTTATTCCTCCTTTCTTTCACATTATTAGATTTGTTTCCTCGTCTCACTTTCAAAGGCAAGATATAAGCAAAATATCCAAATTGTTTTTTTAGGGGGAAATAGACTAAGGAACTGAGGAAATAGGGAAGGCTTTTTATTGCAAATTTCTGTTCTGTGTTCTTGTCCTTCTGTTTGAAGAGAAAAGTAAAATTATGTGGCAGAGGAGCAGCCTGAACTAACAGCAGTGCCCTTGGCTTGTTTCATCAAAGCTAAATTCCCAGTGAGTTTAATAAATCCCAGGTCGGTAATCATAATATTGTAGCCTAGCATGGTGTCTTAGGCACACTTATTTCAAGGTAGATTCAACTGATTAAATAAAACTGACTTCTACAACTGACTATCCTACATACACTAAGACCTCAGCAATTCAATGTTTCTTCTTTCCAACAAACACTTCTCTTTTCCAAATTACCTATAATACAGTTACCTATCTTGTTCACTGGCCAAATTTGAGGACTTCTTAGGGTGCATCTACACTGTTGGGTGCATCTACACCAGGCATGGGCAAGCTTTTTTTGCCCCGGGGCCGCCTTGTGGTTCTGGAAGTGGAGGGGCTGGAAGAACTGCAAGAGTTGGGATGGGGAAGAGGAGGAGACACATGGTGCTGGTGAGAGCATTTTCGCCAGTGCCGTGTTTCTTCCCTGATTCTCCTTTGAGTCTGGGGAAGGCAGGTCACCTTCTCCAGGCTTGTAGAGGAGAAACACACTGCTGGTGAGAGGGCTCCCGCCAGCATCATATTTCTTCCCCGGTTCTCCTCTGAATCAGGGGGAGGCAGGTTGCCTTCTCCAGGTTTGTTGGAGAAGATGTATACTACTGGTAAGCGCTCGGCGGCAGCGTGTCTCTGCCTCGGCTCTCCTCTCAGCTTGGGGACATGGCGGGCTGCTGTGTCAGCATGCTGAGAGGAAGGCTGAGGTAGAGGGGGGTCGGAGGGAAGAGGTCAAAGGGCTGCTCCTAGCCTGCAAGCCTGGGTTTGCCCATGCCTGATCTACACTAATGCACTTTGACACCACATTAAGTGTCTTGGTCCAATGATATGGAAGGAATTCAGGGATTTATAGTTTGGTGAGGAACCAACATTCTTTGGAAGAGAAGGCTAAAGACCTTTAACAACTAGAGTTTCTACAATTCCATAACACCGAGCCAAAACACTTGAAGTGGTGTCAACTGCAATCATTCTACAGTGTAGATGCACTCTTCGTTTGTTCCCTTCCCTGCCCTCTACTGTTATATGATTTAGTCTGATAAGGAGTTCTGGTAAACAAAAACAAACAAACCACCAAAAAACCCCTAGTATAATTTTTTAATAGACTACTTGTAATTTTTGCTTTTTCTTGTACTTTCCTCTTTTCCTGTTTCCCCCATCATCCTTTTCCCCATATGTGGACTTCCATTTTATTTATATTTCATCCCTCTTTTACACTATATTTTGGGTTTTAGCTGACTCAAATCAGTTTATTAATCTACTGATTTAAGGGAAAATAAAATGTGTTGCCATCCTTTTTTTTTTAAACAAAATGAGCACAAAATGAAATCTACTTTGTAACCCCTCCACCAAACAAATGAAACCGCTATGTTTAATTGGAAGCTCTCTTGCTGTGGGCTTAACATGTGACTAATGAGAAGGTTTACATTGTGATGAGTGGGCGATTACTTAGTAGGAGATGCTGAAATAAGGGAGGAGGGCCAGGATGTCAATCTGGCTTATAACGGGATTTTAACTGCCTTTCAGAATTTAATGACAGGTGTGCTGAGCATCTTTGACAGACAAAATCTATTTACTCCTCTCATTTTCTCCAACCTGAATGAATTCTCAGCCAAATAAATTCTACTTTTTTTAAAAAAAAAGTTTTTTTTTTCCAGTTCTGCAATACAGAAGTTGCTTGTCACCTGAAACCATAATAGACATGAACTTCATATGGAAATCTCATGGGCAAGGATGTCAGTTGGAATAAAATGGCAAATGTAGTAAAACTTGCCACAGTTTCTCTAAATAGTCTGAATCCTCAGTTTGTGACAATTAATAAGTAAATAAATAAGCAGACTAGCATTGGATTTTGCAGCACTTGCCCATACTCTCTGCAGAATACTTGGAGCAACTTTTCTAAGTCTGAGGAAATTAAACCAGACAAATGGCACATCTAGGGTAGCACTCTGTCAGCAGTATGGGCTCTCAGGGAAAGTTACTCAAAATGTTTTTAAGTGAAGATAGTATCCTAATGAGCCATATCATTAAAAATTTGGTCCCTAAGCCTTCGTTTAAGAATATGGCAAGCGGTAGTCTATAAAAACAGCAATTCTCTAATAGTGTCACTTGTTTCCCCAAATACTTGGAGATAACCAGGATGAAAGTCCAACGCACTGTACAAAGTACTTTCTCTACAATAATTAAACAAGCCAACATACACAGTACAGACTTTAATGATGTTCACATGGCTGCTTTATCAATTAATCTGCAGCTTGCTCTTACCATTGCTGCTCAATAGCTTCCCAGAGAGACAAAGACATCCAAAACAGTATCAGGCTCACCAACTGGGAGTATTGAGAGCTTCTCTGTCATTAGCAAGGTCGGTCTGCTTTGGGTTTTATTCCAGATTTTAAAGGAGCTATCTAAGTGGGTATCCAGACAGCCCCTTTAACAAGGGAGTTCCCGCAATTAAAAGGGGGCCATCCAGATGACTTCCTAGGCAAACATGAAACCATTCGCCCCAAACCAGGAAAACCCTGGTTCGTGGTGAATTTAATTGTTATTGTGTTTATTCCATGCTTTCTGCAATAAACAATACAACAAAACTTGAGCTGGGGAAAAGTACGATTCTACTGTAACCAATCGCATTGTAACCATGTCCTTACAACAGGTAAAGTAAACAGCAGTTGCCTCCAAAATCACGTATCAGCAGCAAAAGAAAGAGAGAGAGAAAGGGAGAAAGCAGATTAGCCTAGCGAACCAGCTGCACCCAACAAAAAAGCTAAAATGTGGCCACTAAATAAAAAGTTATGACAGAGGCTAGTGAAAGAAAAAACATTCCTGAATGTTATTTTGGAAGAAGACTTCAAGTTGTCTCTAAAGGATTACGTAAGGCTTTACTGATCTGATTGTTTCATTATGCACACACACTTTGTTAGTCTTGAATAAAAAGTTTGCTTAAACATGTTTAAAGATTCTGTCTATTTTTTTGTGGTGCAGGAACTTTTCTCATATTATTTGTACCTCCGGAACCAAAAGTAGTGCTAAAGAAGTAATGCAAAGGAAGAGATCTACTTCATTCGCTCACTTACACCTGTATAACCATAATAAGAGCAACTCCCTGCCATACCGAATTGCATCATCATGTAATTGCATTATAAATCATGGAAACAGGCTATTCGGTGTATAAATTTACCTAAATGACAAGTATGTTTCCCTCTTTTTACCTTCAAGCAAAATATTCATCTACCTAAAATTCAGGTTTTCTTCATGGGTAGTTAACCCTTCTGCTACAAACTATTAGCTGCTTCTTTCTGCAATTTTGTAAATTTGATAAGTTCAAATGAAAATAATAATAATAATAATAATAATAATAATAATAATAATGTAAAATAATGGAAATATAATAGCAGGAATAATAGAGTAAAATAATAAATGTAATAAAAACAATAAAAATAAGAGTAAAATAATAAATGTAATAATAAAAATAGAGTAAAATAAGAAATGTAATAACAATGGTAATAAATACAGTAAAATATGTAGAGAAAATTCCATAGAGGAAATACGTTAATTTCCTGTAAAAAACCAATATTAATAATAAAATAAAATCAACTTTCTAATTTTCCAAAATCTGGAATTTTCTAATTTCCTGTTTTCTGCATTATGATTTTAGTTGCAATGAATCTAACATAACTCTCACACTCCTGAAAAAAGAACAATGCAGTGCAGCACATGGTATGCTCCTCAGTTTTAAAATGCAAGGTACACATTTCCTATCTTAAGACATTAAACCAGACTAAACTAAAAGACAAACTTACAAATACTTCGTCACAAGTAAAGCAAAACCATCTCCCGAATCTAAAAATTTCTAACACAGATTGACAATATACTTCATTGTACTTTGCTCATATTGATGGAATTTCATTTATTAAAAACTATCTGTAACAATCAAATGTACATTAGAAACAATTGTTAGCATTTGTACTATTACTGCAACTTAACAAATAAAACCCTTCCAGTTGGAACCAACAGCTTTGTGTCTGAATATTGTTTTTGTTCTGGAAGAAACCACTTCACTGCAAGAAGGTGTTTGACTTCCTAACTGAAGAGTCCCTTTTGCTAAACAACAGGGAATTTCATGCTGATTTGAACCCCTTAACATCCCTGATTTTACGTGGAGGAGAAAATCACATTCTTAAAGTGCTCCGATTTTAAAAAATTGAGAATTTCAAGTACTCGCTTTGTCTGGCTCATGCGCATTGTCTTTTCGTCACCTTTTGCTTTAATTTATTTTTCATTTATTGTATTTTGAAATAGCTCATAGCCCAAGTATGGTGGACAAATGAAAAACTTGACCAAAGTAACACTGGTTGATGGACCTTCTACTTCTGTGTTGCTCAAAACCTGTCCTTAGTACAGAATTTGAGGTTCAAAGAGGATTGTAGAGCAAAGGCAGTGAAATCAACTGTGATGGCACACTCGAGCCTTTGGGAAAACTATATTGTCTGGCTTTACTCAGGGGCTTTCTGTATACCTTCCGTTAAGATTAAGACCCTTAGCAGATATCAGGCACTTTAGTCAAGGTGAAAAGATAACCAAATGAGTTTACTAAAACAATATGAATAAAGGTTTAACTCCACCCCGGACTATCATAAGGTAACTCAATACATTACAAAAGGAAATTTTGCTGGTTGCAGTCATCTTTCTGGAATCTTTGAAAGTCGTTTGCCTCTGGTGTAAAGTGATGGAATATAAGTTGTTGCATACAAACTGTTTTAATCTTTTCTCATGTGAAGCTTAGACTGGCCAAAAACTTCTGTTGTCCTTTGGACTGTTGGTATAATAATACTGCTAAATGCAGCAGGTGCTAAGAATGCCTGTTTTTTATTGCTTGGCCTAGGATTACCAGTCACTGCCCCAAGCCTCTAGTGATTGTAGAAAAGGGAGGAGTCCAGCAAGAAAGCTCTATACAGGAAAATGAAATAGACCAACTAAGATTGGCCTCTGAGGGGGGATTTGAAGCTCCACCCAAAAACTAATACAAAGGACGTTATCTACACTATTGGAAAGGCCTATAAACAGGGGGAACTAAAGCAGAGGAGAGGAAAAGGCAGTGCCAAGACTTTACATCAACCTTTCCCCACCACTCTGAAATGCCAATGGTAGAAGTACTGTAGTTTCATCAGAAGACGTACCTTATTAGACTACAAATGACTACAAATAAAATGCCAGTGACTACAAACAATATATACAGATGAGATAAAAGCAAGGTAAAACAACCAGCAACAAACAATAAAACCAAAAGTAAAAAACCCAAAACACAGCTGCCACCAAACAGTGGAAAATTTAAAACTACTAAAAAGAATTCCTAAAGTGCCAAGAGAAAGTGAGAACTTCTTACCTGACACTGACCCATCTACAGTGAAATATAAATCAGTTGCAAACTGCATTATATGGCAGTGTAGATGAGGCCACTGTAAGATCACAATGTAGGTTCTAAATGTGCCTTTTGGAAGAATGTTCTGCAGATGGATCAAGGACTCTGAAAAGGTGATTTCTCTTGAAGCCCTCTGCTTCAAAAAAATTCAGGGGCATATTGGGTTCTGGACCCCTTAGGGTCAAGGAACGGAAATATAAAAGAAGGGAACCATTCAGGTAATCTAGAAATGCTAGAGGGCTTTAAGGGTCAAAATTAGCACTTTCAATTGAGTTTAGAAATTGAGCAGGCAAAGCAGATGGAGAATGTGAAAATATTGGCCAATTCCTATTAATAAACTACACAGCCTGTTCAGGGATAGCTGAAATTTCTTGATGCTTTTTCCAAAGGCATTCCATATAAAATACATTTCAAACAATTCAGTCGGGAGGTAAACAGAGTCCAATTAAGGCCTGCAAGGCTATCTCAATTCAACTAGAGTTATAGCTGGTATATTACCACATTTTTCCATTTGTGTGAAGGAAGAGAAGATGCCTATTCTCATGTAAGAATATTTGTGTCTGTGAAATAATGTCTGGAAAGCTGCAACTTATGTAGAAGGGTCCAAGAAGAGAACAACAGGATAATGCTTTCCTCTCCATCCATCAGTAATGGCATGTCCAAGCCTTTGGGAAAAACTATAGTTTCTAGCTTTACTCAGGGGGTATCTCATACCTTCTGTTAAGATTAAAACCCTTAGCAGACAGAGGCACTTTAGGAAAGGTGAAAAGATAACCAAAACAAGTTTATTGAAAACAAGATGAATAAAGGGTTAACTCCACCCGGGATTATTATAGAAGAATTTGAAACAATACATTACAAAAAGAGATTTTGCTGGTTGCAGTCATCTCTCTGGAGTCTTTGAAAGTTTCCTGCCTCTGGTGCAAAACGATGGTTCTAAACTGTTTCAATCTTCTTTCCGGTGAAGCTTAAGTCGGTCAATAGCTTCTGTTGTCTCTTGGACTGCTGGTATATGGATACAGCTGAATGCAGGTGCTAAAGATGCCTGTTTTTTGGATTGCTTCAGCCTAGGATTACCAGACAATTCCCAAGCCTCTATTCTCTGTAGCTCTGTTGCTAAAAAAAAAACGAGTCTAGCAAAATGCTGGCCTTAGGGTTTTTTTTTATGTTCCACCCAAAAACTAATACAAAGGATTGTGAAAATAGTGTAGGAACTAAAGCTGAGGAGAGAGAAATGCAGAGCCAAGACGTTGCAACTTATGTAGAAGGGTCCAAGAAGAGAACTAACTGGATAATGCTTTTCTCTCCAGCCATCAGTATAGGTCACCCTAAAAGCTAACCAAGGTAGCTTCTTTTCTTGGTATTCTTTTCAAATGGCTGAATCATCCCATTCTGTAGGGATTGCTGAGAAATATCTCCACAGTGGGGGAGCCTGGCCAATTGGAGGCAGAGGTGGATTTTTCTCCTAAATAGAAAGTAGCTATTGGTCAAATCCTGATTTGGAATTGCCCCTTGATCATGATGGGAATGCCAGCAACCAGCGTATCATTTTTAACTGCTGGGCTCAGGTTTGTTTTGGTTTTTTCCAGAAGTGATCTAATCACTGACTCTTTTAAGAGGCTGGTACTAACTCCTCTCTCAAAACAACATTTACAACTGCAATTTACAACATCCGGAGGTGCAAAAAATGTGGGAAGGATGCAGATATGTAAATAACATTGTTAAGTATTGAAAAGAGGAGTACTTAGATTGGATTTAGTTACTACAGTCCTTATGATTGTTACTGTGGAGGTGGACAAGTATAATTTTACAGTAGCTTGACAGTCATGCTATCGCTCTTAATAAAATTTAGAAGTCAGAACCAATGTAACAGTGTATTTTTACTAGAACTGAGTGAGAATAGAGGTGTGTTGAAAACTGATTTATAAACTGCATAAAGAATATACAATTTAAAGGAGAAACCTCTTCAGTACAATTATTTTTCCAATTAGATAAATAGATATGCTGGGCAAATCTATTTATCTAATCTAACTACCTATCTATACAAGATCTTTGAAGTGCGCTAAATAATCTTGCTGTCCTACATTTCCCATCAAACCAGGCTAATGATATATTGTCGAAAGCATTCATGGTTGGAATCACTGGTTGTTGTAGGTTTTTCGGGCTGTATGGCCATGTTCCAGAAGCCTCCCAACCTCTGAGGATGCCTGCCACAGATGCAGGCGAAACGTCAGGAGAGAATGCTTCTAGAACATGGCCATACAGCCCAAAAAACCTACAACAACCCAGGCTAATGATATTTTTTTCCTCAGACTTGTAGTCCACCAACATTTTTGGAGAATCACATGATACCTAGTCCTATGTTGACCACCTCTTTTCAATGATATTTTCTAAAACTGGGTCTTCAGAAGCTTCACTACAATCTCCAGAATCCTGACTGTAGGCCATGCTGGCTGGAGCTTCTGGAAGATTAAATGCCAGAAAGTCACAAAGACATATAAACTGCTGCAAAGAGTTTATATGTCTCCTAAGAAATGGTAGACAAAATTATTTAGCTTGGAAGAAAATACAGAGGAGAGAAAGAAGGAATCAAAGAGAAGTAACTCTGTCATACTGTCATAGTAATATTAGCAATTGTGTGAATGCTGAATAGAATAGAAGAATGGAAGAAAATTGCCACTTTGTTGTCTGCATTTTGTAATAGGCAAAAATGAGGGTGTGATAGGCAACAACAACAACAACGAATATAGGAGGGGAAAATGAATGCATATAAGGGCATTTTTCTCTAGAAAATGGGTAGCTTTATTACCACCACTTTGTTCAATAAAAGTATAGCCAAGTGATCGAAAAGAAACAGAAATGCTGGAAAATGGGTTCCTATATTAGCAAGAGAGCAGGGCTGACCTGAGTGGGAGCCATAAGCACAAACATTCAGAAGAGTTTATATTTTTGATATTTGTTGTATTGCTATTGAGATATGGTATTTCGTAACAAACACTATACATACAACAAGGGGAAAAAGGGAAGGCAAGGGGCCAAATGTTTTCCTTGCCCAGAATGCTGTTTATCCTAGTGCCTCCTCTGGAGAAGGGGAGGAATAGGTTTGTTAGTCAGTTTATCTGTGTTGGGAAAAAGCCTTTATTACCCAACTGAGAACTCTGAGGGTCCAAAATGCAAAATTGCGGGGGCTGCCCAACAATATGGAGCTAGCTACCCACTTTAAAATCCCTTGATATTATTTGGAAAGGGGCAGAATGGGGGCAGTGGGGAGAATAATGGATAGCAGGAACAACAAGAGCCACCAGTATAATTGAACAGGACTTACACAAGTTGGAAAGTTTAAGAACCGGGTTGTTGTAGGTTTTTTTCGGGCTATTTTTAAGTTTAAGAACCAGTTGTGAATCTCTCAAGCAGACCAATCAATTGAAAAGGCTGAAGCGGAACAACAACCACCTCCACAGATGTCCGTAGACACCTCCAAGGTCATGTGGTTGGCATGACTGCATGAGGAGCCATTACCTTCCCGCAGAAGTGTTACCTATTGATCTACCCACATTTGCATGCTTTTGAACTGCTTGGTTGGCAGAAGTTTGGGCTAACAGTGGGAGCTCACCCTGCTCCCTGGAGTCGAGCTGCCAAACTTTTGGTCAGCAAGTTCAACAGCTCAGCAGTTTAACCCACTGCACCACCGGGGGGTCCTTACATACAAAAATACCTTTATTCAATATGTGACAAATCCCTTTATTCAGACTGCTGCTTCCAAACTCCAATTCTGAGGAATCCTGCCACTCACCCTGCCCTTGTTCCCCAAATTAATCCCTTTCTGGATTGGGTTGTTGGGTTTCAAGATGACCCCATTCAATGTAGATCTATGGTTGTATTATTGTTTGGGTTCTTCAGTTTGTGAAATATGTGGTCTGATAGCAAGATACAGATTTAAAGCAACAAGAAGAACTGATTTATTAAACACAGGAAATATATTAGACCTTTTTTGGGGAGAATAATACAAAAAAGAATATTAATGCCTTGGTTGCTGGGACAAAACTTTACATTGGAAAAAAATGGAAAATTGTATTACTTCAGAATTATTTTGTAAAACAACACAATTGACATTATAGGATGGAAATCACAACAGACAAACATGATAAACACAGCAGAAGGTTGACTATACTATAAGTATGGCCATAAAATGTTTACTGAGAGGTAATTTCTACAGAGCTCATAGTGCATCTTCCCAGGTTAATGTATACAGAATTGCAATGACAATAAATAGTGACGAACACACAATTAAAAGAAACTATAGGACTGAGATATTAATTTGCATTGTTATTACACAACAATTCTTTTGTGATGTTAGGCTCAAATACCAATTTTCAGCATTTTATGATGTACTGGGTACAATACAATCACACTGAGAAACTATCATGTGAATCAGCCAGTTAAATTGGTAGTAGTTACAATTGTTTACATGATTGTGAAAACTTGGAATAGAGCAACTATGATGATGCAAATGGTGCCATAGAGGCAACGTTCTGAGAGGGAGCTCAAGAGAAGAAGGGGTTCTGTTTACTTGAGGTGTTACAATGGGATGAATGTGCAAAATTGGTCTAAAACTACAAATACAGATAGGTAAAGGAAGAAAAACAATGAAATGCAGCCTGAAAAAATGGGGATGTACTACAGAGAAAGGAATGCAATCTGTTTCTATTAGGGACCCAGCATGAAGGCAATGAAAAGAGGCCGAGGCAAGAAGCTCCTGCCCCATTATGTCTCCCTAATGTTTTATGCCCTGGCTAAGTGAAATTCAGCAGCAATGTGGAGGAGCCTGAAGAATGTAGTATGGCCACAATTTGGGGCATTTGAAGTGGACCGGAATGGTAGTAATAATTTTTACTAAGGGCCTACTTAATATGCCTACCTGCAGAGAGGCTACAGTTGCCATTTTTAATAGGGACTTACTATAAAGGCCTTTCTGCACTTAATAAAAATGACCTCTATTACAGAAATAACCCAAATCCATCTAAATGTCAGACTGAAACATGCATCATTCCATAACTACAAAAGGATCTCCATCAAGACAGGAAGATATGGCACAATTGCTTGCAATATCAAGGATGCAGAGAGGTTTGTGCAGAAAGCTTTTATTAAAACATCTACTACCATTCCACTCCACATCAAACAACTGAGGGCATTTCTGCACTGACCACTAATCCTGAGGCCAATTCAGACTGCCACAGCTACAATTCACTCCTATTCCCCTTATTCCAGTGACCAGTGGGTGTGACATGGGTCATGTTGATCACTTATCGTTTGGAGTGATGTTTGTTGAAGTGCCAGGCAACATGGGGAGTTGGGGGGAAGAAACACCCTTTCTTTCTCTGATAGCCTTGTTGCTCCACCCAGTATCATTCCAAGTGACTGGCATGACCCATGTCCCACATGTTGGTCACTGGAAAGAGGAGAACGTGAGAAGATTGTGAGTGCCATCCTCTGTCTATGGGCCACCGGAGCTTGGGGAACACAGGATGGGCATGTAAACAGTTTTGGCCAGTAACATCTCAAAACTGGAGTAACTACTTGCATGGGCCTAAAGTTGCAGTTTGCCCCAGGTTTGGGGGGATAACCTGACTTTGGTTAATGCGACCCAAGGCTGCTTTAGCAGCTTTGGCTCACATTAGCTGATTTTGCCCCAAATTAGCTCCATGCACCATTTAGCTGCCACAGAGGTGATTTGCTGGCCCTTCGTGCTAAGTGGTCTGTGTAGATGTGCCCCCAAATGGTGGGTGCATCACATTCTTCAAACCCCCCCCCCCCCCCACGTTGCTGATGAATGTGCTAGACAGTGGTTCTCAACCTGGGGTCCCCAGATGTTTTTGGCCTTCAACTCCCAGAAATCCTAACAGCTGCTAAACTGGCTGTGATTTCTGGGAATTGTAGGCCAAAAACATCTGGGGACCCCAAGTTGAGAACCATTGTGCTAGAATGCAAAAAGGTGAGAAAGAATGGAGGGCTGGCTTTTTTTTCTCGGTTTGAGTAAGTGAGTAGACTAATAGGATGGGAGCTTCCCATCTCTGCCTCTTGTTGCTGCCTTCTCCTTATTCCAGCACTGACTTATGTATAAATTGGCCCAGAGTTTTTGCAATGATTTTTGTCAATCTATAGGCGAATATACAGTATTGTACCCTGCAACCTTGGGAATGCAAAACTCAGTCCAGACTGGGCATGATAATATTGCAGAAATGAAATATAATTTATTTAGAGAAAATGAAATGGAGGTTCATTTCATTACAATTTAAGCTATCTTCTTTGCATGGCCTCAGCAGAGAATTTCTTAAGCTTTTCTTAAATAATTGATATGGGCATCCTAGCAGAAACATTATTTTTTTTCTCTTGAGTAACACAATGGCCTAGACATAATGCTAAATGCAACCTTGTAAAAGCATCAGAAGTCATTCCGAGTTGAGCACAGCCTGCTAAAATGAAGTTGCAGAAGGGAGCATATTAACAAAGCCTACAGGAAATTAAAACCCTGCTTGACAAGTTGAATGCTTGTTGTTGTTGTTGTTGTTGTTCATTCGTTCAGTCGTCTCCGACTCTTCGTGACCTCATGGACCAGCCCACGCCAGAGCTCCCTGTCGGCCGTCACCACCCCCAGCTCCCTCAAGGTCAGTCCAGTCACTTCAAGGATGCCATCCATCCATCTTGCCCTTGGTCGGCCCCTCTTCCTTTTGCCTTCCACTTTCCCCAGCATAATTGTCTTCTCTAGGCTTTCCTGTCTCCTCATGATGTGACCAAAGTACTTCAACTTTGTCTCTAGTATCTTTCCCTCCAGTGAGCAGTCGGGCTTTATTTCCTGGAGGATGGACTGGTTGGATCTTCTCGCAGTCCAAGGCACTCTCAGAACTTTCCTCCAACACCACAGTTCAAAAGCATCTATCTTCCTTCGCTCAGCCTTCCCTAAGGTCCAGCTCTCACATCCGTAGGTTACTACAGGGAATACCATGGCTTTGACTAGGCGGATCTTTGTTGCCAGTCTGATGTCTCTACTCTTTACTATTTTATCGAGATTGGACATTGCTCTCCTCCCAAGAAGTAAGCGTCTTCTGATTTCCTGGCCACAGTCTGCATCTGCAGTAATCTTTGCACCTAGAAATACAAAGTCTGTCACGGCCTCCACGGTTTCTCCCTCTATTTTCCAGTTGTCAATCATTCTTGTTGCCATAATCTTGGTTTTTTTGACGTTTAGCTGCAACCCGGCTTTTGCGCTTTCTTCTTTCACCTTAATTAGAAGGCTCCTCAGCTCCTCCTCGCTTTCGGCCATCAGAGTGGTGTCATCTGCATATCTGAGGTTGTTAATGTTTCTTCCAGCAATTTTCACCCCAGCTTTGCATTCATCCAGCCCCGCACATCGCATGATGTGTTCTGCATACAAGTTAAAAAGGTTGGGTGAGAGGATGCAGCCTTGCCGTACGCCTTTCCCAATCTTGAACCAGTCTGTTGTTCCGTGGTCAGTTCTGACTGTTGCTACTTGGTCCTTGTACAGATTCCTCAGGAGAGAGACAAGGTGGCTTGGGATGCCCATCCCACTAAGAACTTGCCACAATTTATTATGATCCACACAGTCAAAGGCTTTAGAATAGTCAATGAAGCAGAAGTAGATGTTTTTCTGAAACTCCCTGCCTTTCTCCATTATCCAGCGGATATTGGCAATTTGGTCTCTCGTTCCTCTGCCTTTTCTAAACCTAGCTTGAACATCTGGCAACTCTCGCTCCATGTATTGCTGGAGTCTTCCTTGCAGGATCTTGAGCATTACCTTACTGGCATGAGAAATAAGGGCCACTGTACGGAAGTTTGAGCAGTCTTTCGCATTTCCCTTTTTTGGTATGGGGATATAAGTTGATTTTTTCCAGTCTGATGGCCATTCTTGTGTTTTCCATATTTGCTGGCAAATGGCATGCATCACCTTGACAGCATCATCTTTTAAGATTTTAAACAGTTCAGCTGGGATTCCGTCGTCTCCTGCTGCCTTGTTGTTAGCAATGCTTCTTAAGGCCCATTCAACCTCACTCCTCAGGATGTCTGGTTCTAATTCATTCACCACACCGTCAAAACTATCCTCAATATTATTATCCTTCCTATACAGATCTTCCGTATAGTCTCGCCACCTTCTCTTGATCTCTTCAGCTTCTGTTAGGTCCCTGCCATCTTTGTTTTTTATCATACCAATTTTTGCCTGAAATTTACCTCCAATGTTTCTAATTTTCTGGAAGAGGTCTCTTGTCCTTCCTATTCTGTTGTCTTCTTCCACTTCCATGCATTGCTTATTTAAAAATAGTTCCTTATCTCTTCTGGCTAACCTCTGGAATTGCGCATTTAACTGGGCATATCTCCCCTTATCCCTGTTTTCTTTTGCTTTCCTCCTTTCTTGGGCTACTTCCAGTGTCTCAGCAGACAACCATTTTGCCTTCTTGGTTTTCTTTTTCTTTGGGACGTACTTTGTTGCCGCCTCCTGAACAATGTCTCGGACTTCTGTCCATAGTTCTTCTGGGACTCTGTTTACTAAATCTAGTCCTTCAAATCTGTTCTTCACTTCCACTGTATATTCGCTAGGAATGTTAGTGAGATCATATCTAACTGGTCTGTGTATTTTTCCTGATCTCTTTAGTTTTATTCTAAATCGGGCAATAAGAAGTTCGTGATCTGAGCTACAGTCAGCCCCAGGTCTTGTTTTCACCGACTGGATGGATGTCCGCCACCTTTGGCTGCAAAGGATGTAGTCAATCTGATTTCGGTGTTGACCGTCTGGTGAGGTCCATGTGTAAAGCCGTCTTTTAGGTTGTTGGAAGAGAGTATTCGTTATACACAGCGAGTTTTCCTGACAAAATTCTATCAGCCTGCGTCCCGCTTCATTTTGTTCTCCCAGACCATGCTTGCCTGTGATCCCTGTTGTCATTTGACTTCCCACCTTGGCATTCCAGTCTCCTGTAATGAAAATAATGTCTCTTTTTGGTGTATTATCCAGTAGTTCCTGCAGATCCTCATAGAACTGATCTACTTCTGCTTCTTCAGCAGCTGTGGTTGGGGCATATATTTGGATCACTGTAATGTTGAAAGGCTTTCCTTGCACTCGAATTGAGATCATTCTGTCATTTTTTGGGTTGTATCCAAGCACCGCTTTAGCGAATTTCTTATTAATTATGAAGGCTACTCCATTTCTTCGATGTTCCTCTTGTCCGCAGTAGTAGATCTGGTGGTCATCTGATGTGAAGTGGCCCATTCCAGTCCATTTCAGTTCGCTGACCCCCAGAATGTCTATCTTTAGTCTTGACATCTCACCAATAACAACATCCAATTTGCCCTGGCTCATAGATCTTACATTCCAGGTTCCTATGGTGTGTTGATCTTTAGAGCATCGGATTCGTCGTTCACCTCCAGTACCGTCGGCCGCTAGCCTTCCTTTCGGCTTTGAGCTAGCTGCGTCATCACATCTGGGGCTAGTTGAACTTATCCTCTGCTCCTCCCCAGTAGCATTTTGGCCATCTTCCGACCTGGGAGTCCCATCTTCCAAAGGCATACCGACATATCTCTGGTTGTACTGGTCCATTTAGTTTTCTTGGCAAGGATACTGGAGTGGTTTGCCATTGCCTTCCCCAGGGATCACGCTTGGTCTGACCTCTCTGCCACAACCGTCCCGTCTTGGGTGTCCCTTCACGGTTTCGCTCATGACATCATTGAGGTGCTCAAGCTCCAGCGCCCCGACAAGGCGGCGATCCTTTGCTGGAGAGTTGAATGCTAACAAGTAATTTAACAACAGGGATGTAGACAGTCAAGCAAGCCACAACTCCAAGTATTACGGAAATAACCCAAATCCATCTAAGTATCAGACAGAAACATGCATCATTCCATAACTACAAAAGGCTCTCCATCAAGACAGGAAGATAAGGCACTATTACTTGCAATAGTAATGATGTATGTTCCTTGATTCATATGTCTCCGTTTTTAGGAACAGTTGTTGTAACAGATGACAATATCACAACTTTAACAGCATTTTCTTCTTTAGGACATCCTGATTTAAAACACATTTGGCTTTGAGCTCTGTGCAAACCATAATTAGTGATAGAGAATTTTAATACGTTCGAAAATGACACTTTAGTAATATGGTGCAGATCCAGAACGGCAGTGCATTCACAGACTTGCCTTGGTAGTCAAAACAATGAACTCCCTTTGTTTCGTTTCTGGACCCATATTCTGTGACAAGAAATACAAGTGGGATCGCTTATTCTGAATAATTTTCCAGTGTATCACCATGTATCTCAAATGGGGTGGTCTGGGATATTAAAAAAATAGTTGATGGTTCTGAATCATATGGTGGAAAGTTTATGCTAGAGCAGATAAAGTGGACTATGATTTTGAACTAGCGGAACTCTTCTACATTGAATGTTTGTAATTCTTTTAAATTGCTGTTTTAATTGTAACTGTGTATTTTAATGTATTTGTTTGGCATCTAATGGTTGCCTGTTGTAAAGCTGCCCTGAGTTCCCCTCTGGGGGTGAGAAGGATGGGGTACAAATACACGAAATAATAATAATAATAATAATAATAATAATAATAATAATGGAGCACAATACTCCTGATCTCACAATTGTGTTAAAAAACATAATATGGATCGTTGATGTTGCAATCCCTGGCGACAGCAGGATTGAAGAGAAATAACTGGAAAAGCTGGCATGATACAAGGATTTAAAGATTGAACTGCAAAGACTCTGGCACAAGCCAGTCAAGGTGATCCTTGTGGTGATTGGCACACTGGGTGCAGTGCCTAAAGACCTTGGCCTATACTTAAATACAATCGGTGCTGACAAAATTACCATCTGCCAGCTGCAAAAGGCAACCTTACTGGGATCTGCATGCATTATTCGCCGATACATCACACAGTCCTAGACACTTGGGAAGTGTCCAACGTGTGATCCAATACAACAGCCAGTAGAGCGATCTTGTCTGCTGTGGACTCATATTGTGTTTCAAATAATGATGATGATGATGATGATGTATAAACCAACTCTTCAGATGTTATTTGAACTATAGCAAGAGTTCTTTTCCATAAATTTTAAATTTTCCTCATAACAATCCAAACAGAACTATGGAAAATCTGAAAGCAGTTCCCAAAAGCTCACATTGAGCACATTTACAGGCTATATGCATATGACTGTAGACTGGGACCTGTACAAACAGGTGGATATAATGTAGAAATTCATATTCCACTGGTTTCTTTTAGAGTGCATCTATCAATGCAGTTAACTACCATGGCCCAATGCTATGGGATCTTGGGATTTATAGTTTGGTGAAACACCAACCCTCTTTGGCAAAGAAGGCAACATACCTTGTAAAATTACAACTCCCGGGATTCCATATTATTGAGACATGGCCATTACAGTGGACTCAAACTGCATTAATTCTACATCTGCACCAGGCATGGGCAAACTTGGGCTCTCCGGGTGTTTTGGACTCCAACTCCCACAGCTCCTAACAGCCAGAGTCCAAAACACCCAGAAAGCCCAAGTTTGCCCATGCTTGGTGTAGATATATCTTTAGTCCTGAGATAATTTTGGCACTTGCTCTTTGCACTTCTAAACCATACCCATGCATGTTTTACAATGAGTCCTTGATGACTCTTCAACTATACTGATAGGTTAGGTGAGGAAGAGGATAAACAAACTTCTCTGCCTTTACTTTTAGAAGTAAATATGTATAGAGGAAAGTCTAAAGTAGATAAAAATGAAAAATATTATATTTTTCCATGAAGAGAAATCATGAAATTAGTCTAACTGGGGCAACAAGTCGTGAACATACAGACTTTCTTTTTTTGTGAATACATTAATGGTCCATAAATAATAGAATCAGCGACAGAATGATTCTTTGCTTTCACCTGACTATTCAGATTTCTACAGAACACTGCTAATTAATTGGAACAATTTAGCCTCTAGAGAGTTTATTGCTCAGCTCCAAAGAGAGCCAGGAAGAGGGAATTGACACTTCTCAATATTACATGAAAATGTGCTAGCCTGTTCAAACAACACAAAAGTGAAACAGCTTACATAATTGTGCTCTGTCAATAATTCTCTTGTGAAAGATGGCAGATATAATGAGTGAGTGCTATGCTAATTAGGGATGATAGCTAGGAAAGTTACTTGCTAAAAACCCTTTAGTATATTGAGACAAATGTTTAATTTGTAGTCCACCATTTGTTTGCTGTACCACCCAATCCTATGATGACTTTCTATCTTGTCCATCAAAGACATTGAGAAAACAGGTCCCACAAAGACAACTGAGTATGGTTGTCACCCAAGAGAAGAAGGAAAACATACTCAGAAAATCCTTTAAAAAGAGAGTTGGAAGTCAAACAGAGCAATAACATCCACACAACCTCCATCAGGGCAATGGAAGGAATTAATTAACTTACAACAATCAGTGCAACATGCCTCCTTGTGCTCCTCACAGTCACAGTTTTGGAGCATAAGGTCCTCATCCAATCACTCATCTCATCTAGAATAGATTTACTGAATAAATGGAAACTTTGATAAATGTTAACATGCCACTAGCCCTACTCCATGTTGCTGCTATATGTTTTCACGTCAATTCCAAGATATGGCAATGCTTTCATAGAGTTTTCTTGGGAATATTACTTTAGAGGAAAACATCCATTAGTCTTCTCCTAGGCTGAAAGTGTGTGACTTGCCCAAGATCACCCAGTGGCTTTCCATGGCTGAATTGGGCTGTGAACCACAGTCTTCAGAGTCCAAGTCCAATGCTCAAACACATTGCCACACGTGCTGTCTACAACAGATGAAACAAATATCTATATTCTATCCCCAAATAGAAAGGGCGAGAAGGAGATACTGCAAATTATACTACGGTGTCCACAGAATAGTTATTTATTTATTTTTACCCTGTTCTATCTCAACCCCAAAGGAGACTCAGAGCAGTTTCCAAATTGGCAAGAATTCACATTACAATATAAAACATAAAATACAAATATATTATGTATTAAAATAATAAAAACAATAACATATAATCCATTTAAATAAAATGTTAAAAACATAGCATACAATCCCAAAATCATAGTCCAAGAGCCGTTCAGATCACCTTAACTTCGTAGTTGCATATTGTACTACTCTCCAAACGCTTGGTTCCAAAGTGAAGTTTTATCATTCTTTCTAAACGCCAGGAGGGAGGAAGCCGATCTAATGTTGCTGGGAATGGGGTTTCACAGCTGAGGGGCCACCACTGAGAAGGCCTTGTCCCTCACCCCACCAGCTGCACCTGTGGAGGGGGTGGGAATGAGCAGAACCTCCACAAAAGATCTGAATGCCTGGGTTGGTTCGTAGGGGGAGATATGTTCGGCCAGGGCCAGAACTGTTTATACAACTCTTTGGACAAAGGTTCAAGTCACACCCAGGGAGGGAAAGATGTTTTGTTGAGCAACCAAATGGAATAGCCAGAATATGAAACTGGGGCAGATAAAGGTACACAGAGATCACCTGCCTTCTTTGTTTTTAGGCCATTTCTTGTATAGCTTTTTTGTGGATGTAGACTGATACAAAATGAGGAATACTTAGGCATAGGGCTGAGTACCACAATAGATTAGAAAAGTCACTTTTCTAGATTACATTGACAAGGAGAGTCTAAGAATTAGAGTTCAAGAAAGAAGGTTTTTCTGGCTTTGCGTCCTACCTAAAGAGATAGGAAGTACAGTTAGAAGTGTCTTATGTCGTTTTTGATCTTCTTGTCTCCTCTGTGCAAGAAAGAAATGATAGTGCTATTAAGACAGGGTGAGGGGGGGGGGGGGCTTGTGAGCCTATTAAATTCTTGCCCTATGAAGCTAGCCCTGAACACAAAGAACAGTATAACAATTTAGCAAAACAAAGATGAGGACGTTTTGAAAAATTGAGATCTGCCACAAACCCGTACCTAACAAATCCAACTTTAAAATCAAGAAATGCATCTCCCAGAATATGAATACATATATTCAGTTACCACGCTTTCACATTAATATTCATAAATAAATCAAAAAGAAGAAAAGGAGTGATCATACATAAATGATTTTAAGATTCCAGAGTTTGAGCAAAAAATGAAATTCCTCACCTCTCGGTGAATAAGGCCAATAGCTCAGCAATGAAAGAGTGGCTTTGAACAAATATTTTTAACACTATGTTTCAAGGAATCGTATTAAATTGATACCTGAAAGCAATCCAGTTTCTCTGAAAGTAATGGTAAATCTCCTCTTTTTAAGCAAACTTGTACTGCAGAAAGAATGTTTTAATCTTTCAATTGCTCCAGAATTTTTCAGCATAGTTATTCATACACCATCTACTTATTGTTCAATGGATAGATATATATTCTCCACATAGTTTATATCATCATGGAAAGTCAGGTTTGCTTATAGAAACTTCAGGTATTTTTAAACCATGGAATAACAGCCCCAAAATTCTGAGGGAAGTAAAACATTTGCAAGATCTAATATCAAATTTAAACTCATGTCATTAATTAAGCAATATAAAATATTTCAATGTATTGGCGAAGGTTTTCATGGCCGGAATCACTGGGTTGTTGTAGGTTTTTCAGGCTATATGGCCATGTTCTAGAAGCATTCTCTCCTGATATTTCACCTGCATCTATGGCAATCAGCCTCAGAGGCTGTGAGATCTCACAACCTCAGAGGAAGCCTACCATAGATGCAGGTGAAACATCAGGAGAGAATCCTTCTAGAACATGGCCATATAGCCCGAAAAACCTACAACAACCCATAAATATTTCATAACTGAATTATGTATGATTGAAGTATTTTTGCAATTTTAAAATATGAAATCCTTGGGAAAGTATAAAGCAAATTGTCAATATATCCTATGATAAAGAAAGAGCTGCAAACAGCTGTACTGTACTCTATTCCATATAAACACATCTGAGGAAGAAAGAGAATTTATTTTAAAAGAATAACCCCAAAGATTGCAATAAACCGAAGCCTATAGAAATGCCGTAGTCTCATGCACTCACATTCTTGAGGATTAGACTAGCTGCATACTGAGTTATAAAGTTTAAATATTTAAATTTACAATGGTATTTTACTTATTTGACTTTGCCTGGCTTTCGTTGATTACCAAAAGGCCTTCGACTCAGTTGAGATAAATACTATCCTTAACACTCTGCACCAAACCTGTGTAAATACATTGTATGTGAGCATTATAAAAAGCATCAATACAAGGTGCACAATGGATATAAAACTGTTGTCAGAAGTGTGTCATATCAGAATAAACAGAGTGTGTCAAGGAAACACAATATCACCAAAAGTAATTACACTTTATATATACCCCTTTGTTGGGGTGCTTCCGAACAGGCTGTTATCCCAGGACCATCCGTGTTTTAAAAACACGGATGTTCCTGGGGCCTGCTTTGGATTATCTCTTTGGGTGCATCTACATTGTAGAATTAATGCAATTTGCCTCCTCAAACTACAAATCCCAGGATGCCATAGCACTGAGTCAAGTGATATCAATTATATTAATTTTACAGTGCAGATACATCTTAAGAAAGCATTCTGAAAGAGCGAAGATTTAAGATGGGTTTTCTTTTATATATATTCATCAAAGTTCTCTGCTTTTCTGGACAACCTAAAACTTGAAAATAAAATGACAACGGAGCTGTTCCTACCTCCCCTCAAAACCTTTCAGTCCTCCTTCCAAGTTCTTTGAATTTCAAGGGTTTAAATACTACAGTAATTTTATAAAACACCAGAATGAGGAGACTTTGGGCTGAACTGTGATTATGTAATTTGCATGTTGCTGTCCCCTGGACCTAAATGTTTAACAAGGAAAGAAAATCTGAGAATTTGGGCTGTGGTTCCCTTTGTTTGGCACCACAATGGTACAATGATCTCCAGGGAGAGATTATCATTACTACACACTGCTTCCCTCCTACAACCCTCTCCTTTGCAGAAGAAAAGTCACTAGAGGAAAAAAAGCTAATTTTCTCTCACTCCTTGACAAAACTGGAGGAGGGGGAATTATGCTCTTCCATTGATGAAGGAATTATGTTTGCCAGGCATAATTTGCCAGGTAACAAGTACAGAAAGGCTCGATGCCACATTTCATATTATTTCTTAATGCAGAATCATATTCTTTCGTATACTTTATTTATATTTTGCCCTATCTCCCCGAGGGGCTCAGGGCGGATTACAGTAGACATATACGGCAAACATTCAGTGCCATTATACAATTAACAAAGACATACAGTACATAAACAGAGGTAAAGGCTTCCCATTGTTTTCTATCTCCAGCATCTGGAGATTGTGTTCAACGCTGGCCACCGGGGTGGGAGGTGGTGGGAGGTGGTGGTGCTGTTGCTTTGTTTATCGAATTGTCGGCATGTTCGTATGGGTGCCTTTTACTATCTCCCTGCCAAAGTGGTACCTATTTATCTACTCGCATTGCTGTTTTCAAACTGCTAGGTGAGCAGAAGCTGGACTGACGGTTGGGAGCTCATCCCAACCTGGATTTGAACTGCTGACCTTTCGATCCGAAAGATTTTCTGCAGCTGGTTTAACTCGCTGTGCTAAAGCCCAGCCCACCGCCGCCACCACCACCACCTCCTTATTCTTATTATTTACTAATAGCCAGAGGACAGAAACAAACATAACATTAATTATTATTTATATTTGCATCTAAAGTTTCCTTCCCTTGCATTGTATATTTGTTATTGTCATTATGTGCTTCCCCGTCAACTCTGGGGTGCAGCAACATTATTTTAGGGTTTTCTTGGTAAGATTTATTCCAAGGTGGTTTTCCATTGCCTTTCCTCTAAGGCTGAGAATATACAAGTTAGCTCAAAGTCACGCAGTGAGTTCCAGTGGCTGAGCAGGTATTTGAACTCATGTCTCTTGGGGTTCAATGATCAAATTGCTAACATAGGCTTCATTGTTGCCTAAGAGATCAAGAACGTTCAGAAAATTCACCAAGCTGAAAGACTGAATTTCAAACGAACAGAAATAATTTGTAGAATTTAATTAAAGAACAGGTAGGGAGGATTTTGTTAGAGCTATCTATAAAAGATGGAATAAAACTTCAGAAGTTCAATAATCTTTTGTGTACCCTGATATGCTACAAAGAAGTTACAAAACAGATTCCTATTCAATGACAATGAATTCTCTCATCTTTCCAAATGGTGATTACAAAGAAAATGCAGAGAAAAGTGAAAAAAAGGGAAAATCCTTGGGGAAGTCTAACATCACCCAGCTTTCAATACTGGAATGTTTAACTGCCAGAAATAGACTCTTAGAAGCAATGCCTACCAAAACTAATTTGCAATTTAATGGTTGTTTTTGGCTTTTGCAAGTATAATTGGTATATTTACTATGAAAAGGAAAGTATTCATTTTGAAAGTTTTGTAGAAAGGTTAGCTGTTACTTTGCTAGCCTCCCCACTATGATACACTCCACATAATCTAGAACAGGCCCTCTTAAACTTTCCCACTCACAACCCCTTGTGGCCTGAGAAAAGTTTGTGTGACTCCAGGTATATAGGAATATAAAATAGGTATCAAAACCAAACATTTACTGATAACGAATCACCATTTGCAAGATTTGCTAAACAGGCTCATTTTTCTTTTTACAAAGCACAGCTGAACATTTTCAGTAGAGTCCACTGTAAATACTGCACAACGGATTTGTGTAAATATCTAAACCAGCCACTAGATGATGTTCAGAACACTTTTAATATTGCCAATTTTTTCAGGGCCCCAACACTGAGCTAAGGAGACCCTATTTGAGGTCAGGACCCACAATTAAGAAGAAGGGATCTAGAATTGTGGTTCCCACTTTGGCCCTCCAGATGTTTTGGACATATACTCCCACAATTCATAACAGGTGGTAAAATGGCTAGGATTTCTGGAAGTTGATGTCCAAAACTGGAGAACTAGGGGTTGGGAACCAATTGATCTAAAATGCCCTGCCCGAATGGCGTACCTCACCCGGCATCCTCTTTTTGGGGCTTTCCTTCCCAGGAGCCTCTATGCCCTGTGGTTTTTGGCACACTTGGCTGGGCAGCTTATCAGGGGTTTTCTCCGGCCTGCACCTGGATCAGCTGCATGTGGGCCCCGCTTTGTTCTGACAGTGCAACATGGGGGCAAACCAGCATTGGGGGCAAGTCTCCTCTCAGCTATGCCATCCCTCCCACTCTGAAATTGTATCATTATATGCCTTTAATGTTCAATTACTTAGCAATTTATTTTGTCACAACTTGTGGGCATGTGACATGGGCCGTAGTTCCGGTTTTCATACCTCCTCCCTTTATCGGTGAGGGGGGAGTGTCCTGGTGGCATAGGGGTGCAGCAATACTGGGTTCCCAGGCCAGAACTGGTCGGCTCACTGCCAGGGACCTTTACTGTTATGAAGCAGCAATGGTCAGCATTGGGCTCTGCGATTCTTGATCCAGGACCCATGCATGGCTGCCAACCATTTTTCTCATTGTAACCAATAAACAAGTTGTGGCCTTTGTTGTCCCAAACCATTGTATCTGTCTTTCCTTGCAGGTTCCTGGTGAGGGAAGGTTAGTCGCCACTGCTCATGCAAATATAATTCTCAATGCCCTTTCTGGTGCTAATTAAGTTTGTCGTCCAAAATATCTGGGAATACCAGGGTATAAACGGTAGCTTTTGGTCTTAAACTAAATGTCAGAACAACTTAATGGAAGTCAAAAATTCACAATCACCTACACTGTTGATGTCCACCACTTTAATCCCAAGTCAAAACAGTTCCCTTATGTAACTGGAAAAGTCTAAATCAGTCTATTCTGATTTAATCCTGAGGCAAAGAAGTTTACAGTCTGCACAACCAAAAGACTAAAGACAATGTGCATAGAACAACAGCACTGAGTAAAATGTCAAATGCAACTGGGCATAATGTCTGAGGTTAGCCCAGAAAATGTTAGTGAACAAACATTTGCTGCTATTGTGTACTTCAAGTCATTTCCATCATATGACAATCCTAACATAAACCTTTCACAGGGTTTTCTTGGCAAAGAAGTTTTCCTTTCCCTTGTTTTGAGAGTCAGCATGATGTAGTGCTTTGAACATTGGACTATAACCCTGAAGACCAAGGTTCAAATCCTCGGCCATTGGGTGACCATGACTGAATTACACCCTTTCCGCCACAAAGGAAAGCAAAGGCAAACAAACTTTTACTCCAGCATTCTTTTCCCATAATGGCCAGCCAATGGGCAGTTCTCCAATGTTCAATATAGTACTGTTAGTAGCTGAGGGAGCTACTTTGAGAAAAAAGGGGTGAAAAAGTTTGCTTCTACAAACCCAATTACAGACACCTAAATCTGGATGATACAAACTTCAGTGTACAAGACTCCAATTCTAGTGAGGATTGGTGTTAGGTGTTTTAAGAATGTTGCTGTTTTTTATTGCCCCATAATCCTCATTTAAGTAACAACTATGCATGCTGTGTTGCTTTATGATGGCTTTAAAAAACTATATTCTATATGCTTAGGATAGATAATAAAACCAGCCCTACACTTTGAAAAGAAGCACATGGCGGTAATTTTAATCCTGTCTCCATTCCCAGACTATAATGCTCTGAGAGTGCAGGGAGAGGAGTAGACCCTATGTCTCGAGTACAGATTTCATATGTAAGATTTTAGTAATACAGCAACCTTGACGAGATTAGATTAAACTCATGGGATTGGAGGAGACATCTTAACCTTTTGTGACACTGTCATTGCTTTCTTAATTAAAATTACCCACAAATTTGCCCATGGGCACCCTATTACATATGCTTAGGTGACTATTTGCTGGTCCAACGGTGAAACCTATAAACATACTCCTGCAGGACAAATACCATCTATTAAAGAGGACGGTATCTAACTGGGAAAAGTGTGCAAGAGGGAATGCACCTCTCTTCCCAAATTTAATTTGGGACTCCTGCAGCTTCTTTTATTGCTGTTTCTTTAAACCTCATGACAGTCTAACCCAGTGTTTCTCAACCTTCCTAATGCCACAGCCCCTTAATACAGTTCCTCATGGTGTGGTGACCCCCAACCATAAAATTATTTTTGTTGCTCCTTCATAATTGTAATTTTGCCACTGTTGTGAATTGTAATGTAAATATCTGATATGCAGAATGTATTTTCATTCACTGGACCAAATTTGGCACAAAACCCCAGAACACCCAGATTTGAATACTGGTGGGGTTTTTTGAGGGGGGAGGCTGATTTTGTGGTTGCCGGGATTTATAGTTAATCTATAATCAAAGATAATTGTGGACTCCACCAGCAATGGAACTGAACCAAACTTAGCACATAGAACTCCCATGACCAACAGAAAATATTGGAAGGGTTTGGTGGGCATTGACATTGAGTTTTGGAGTTGTAGTTCACCTACAGAGAGCACTGTGGACTCAAACAATGATGGATCTGGACCAATATTGAATACTCAATATGCCCAAATGTGAATATTGGTGGAGTTTGGAGAAAACAGACCTTGACATTTGTGTGTTGTAGTGGCTGGAATTTATAGTTCACCTATAATCAAAGAGCATTCTGAACCCAACCAATGATAGAATTGGGCCAAACTTCCCACACAAAACCCCCATGACCAATAGAAAATACTGTGTTTTCTGATGGTCTTTGGCGACCCCTCTGACACCCCTCTCATGGCCTCCCCAGAGGTCCTGACCCTCAGGTTGAGAAACACTGGTCTAACCACAGATCTTCTATGTCAAGTTGACTTTTTCCCAGAGTTTTTTTTTTTTTTGCTTAAATCTTTCTCTCCCTGTCATGGTTCCATCTTATTTTTCAAATGATTTTTCACTCAGCTCACTTTACTTGTTTGCTGTACACTTCTGAAGTCTCTGTTAAAAATAAGCATTGTTGAGTAATATCCAGAACATTAAACTTAAATCTAGTCCATTTTGACACCTGGAGTTGACATTATCCTTGCCTTCCTGTCCCAGAAAGATGGATTTTCCCCCACCATTTCTCACAAGATTATTCTAATTAAATGAATACCGCATTAAAGTCCCAATGTTCCCTATTGTTTGTGTTGCTGTGGCTGCCAAGTATGAGGCATTATCTTTTCAAGAGTTGCCGATGCTTGCTTTTGAGGTTTCTGGCTGAACTCGATAATTCTGTAATTGATGCAGAAAAGGTATGGTTTGGCAAGCAGAGTTTGAAAGTTTCATTAGTAAATAAGATGTGTTGTCCTTTCAAATACATGATTCACACTAATTAGTAAAGTAGACCTGTTTACTCCAGTCTATTCTGCCACCCAAACTGTATTCCAGATCACAACATCCTAAACATATTATTTCCCCCGTTGATTCTAGAGAAGGAAGATAGCTTGATGTAACAGAAGTTGCAATGCAGTAGCATTGAAGAAAGTACAGCATCACAGTCTGGCCAGTGAACACACCAGATTGTCAGGAGGCACTAACTTTTGATCATGCATCTGCTTGTGAGTGTACAACTCCTTTGTCTGGCACATCATATGGATGCTATAATATACTCAAGGTCACTGTGACTTTAGCTATGATGACAACTCAAAAGTACCCTCTCCACACTGCACAAGCAAATAATATCCATAGGTTTTTTAAAAAGATGCATCCAAGTCAGTCCTGCCCAATCTCAACCTGATTTCATAGGTGTCTCCATTCCATTTTGAATCTATTTTTATGTCATTCCAAACATTAAGATCCAGACTTTCTGATCAAAGCATAGCTTTCTTTGTCTATATCAGGGGTCCTCAAGCTACAGCCCATGGACCATTTCTGGCCAACCGAAGTAATTCACCTGGTCCTGATCTAAACTTTATAGACTCTCCGCTACTGCCATTCATGCCTTGCTGCTACTACTTCTTCTTTCTTTCTCCTTTACTCTCTTCTTCTTCTTCTTCTTCTTTTCTTTATTTCCACCCAAAATGGAGTGAATTTTCTTCACTCCATTCCTGCTCCCTCCAAAATAGGAGGAAGTAGGAGGGGAGAAAGAAAAAAGAAAGAAAAAGAGAGAGAGGAGGATAGAAAGAAAGGTAGGTAGGAAAAAGAGAGGGAAAGAATTCAGAAAGTGTGGTTTAGTGGGTTGAACCTCGGACTATGGCTCTGAACGCACCAGATGACTTTAGGCAAGTAATAATCTCTGAGCCTCAGATAAAGACGAAAGCAAATCCCCTTTGAATAAATCTCATGATAGGGTTCCTTCACGGTCACCCTAAGTCTGAAACTATTTGAAGTCTGAAACTATTTGAAGGCACACAAAACTACAGTCTGTCCGTCCCCTCCAACAGTCTAAGTCGCCTGAGAGCTGAGAAAAGCGGTATAGAAATAAAGTAAATAAAATAATAATAATAAATAAATAATAAATTATGTACTGACCCTCTGTTTTAAAAGTTTGAGGACTGTTCTATATCAGCAACATCTAAAATATATATACTCATGTAAGTCAACCTAATATATAATACAACAGTGTGTGTGTGTGTGTGTCAAAATTATATAAAGGGTCATTCCAGGGAGTGTGAAAGCACCAATGTTACTGGTGGTGGGGGTGGCGGGCAACCATCCCTACCCAAGTATTAAAAAAGGCAGAAATAGCTGTATAGTGTAGAATGATGAGGGACTTAGTGCTTCCTATAGGTTCTCTGAGATTATATAAACTCTAGCCATTTTCCGCAGTATTCAATGAAAGATATGATTCCTTTTTTATATGTAAGAGTTAAGGTACAGTAGTCCCATAGACCCATAGATAAGTCGATCTAGGTTTTTAGGTTGATTTTTTGACTAAAATTTCTAGATGTATATATGAATATACAAGTAAATCTTGAGCTGCCTTTCTAGAAAGAGAAGCACTCTATTTTCACAGAAGTGACTCCAGTTCCAAGGAAAATCTCAGGGGAATTTCACCTGCTGTTCTGGAAGGTGCTACAACTCATATACGTTAAGCGCATGTGTTTTGGAGCATACAACACAGAGTCTACAACTGAAAGCTAATTTCATTATTGTCCTGATTGAAAACCTTCTTTCTCTTTTTTGTAAGAGAGATCTTTATTTTCAAAAAGGACAGCCATGTTCATTTGTTGCAGGTCAATTTTGTTAGTCTTAAAGGTCTCACATGACATTTTCAAGATGCTTGATTAAGTCTGGAATTTACATGAAATATTATTTCATACACAATTGAGAAAAAGAGCCATCCTTTGAAAATAAATAGGATGTATGCACATTTTACTGTGTGCTGCACCATTTCTGAATCACGAAAAAGGTACACAGATGGCATTGTATCTTCAGAGGTGGGTATATTTTGGAACTGTGAGGCAGAAGCATATGAAATCTTGAACATATTATGAATGACTCAACAGAAGCTTTCTTGATTTATACCAGGTAAGTATCAATGAATCACTAGCCTTGATATAGATGGAAAGATGTTATGATAATCTGAAGGCTTACTTTCCCAAAGGATTTCTCTGTTTTTAAGTAAATGGCACTATGCCTTGAAACCTTCGTCTTGGCTTCTACCCACCTCTTACTAACTTTGCTTCATAACTCACATGTACAGCCTGGGGTTTGAAATGAAAATGGACAGGCAAGGTTAAATGGATCTGATTTTCCATTCACAAGTACCTTTATTAAATAGATATATGTCATTCAAGTTATAGTGAAAAATAAGTATTGTTGCTGTTGTTGCATACGTATTTACATATATGCATCTGAGATGGCTGAAGCAACTTCTGAGCCCCCTCTTTCCCAGCAGTCCCCAAGACCCTGAAATGTTATGTAAAGATTCTACTGAATGGAGTGAGCTGTAATTTGTAGTGGAAAGAAGACTTCTTCAAAAACCAGGCATATGAAACTCTTCTGCTAACAGAAGGCAGATCCTTGATCCAACCTCAACCCCAACGCCTGGATCAAGTGTTAAACTGTAAGCTAACACAGAGAAAAATTCCACTGATTCAATTGGTCTACTCTAGAATCATAGTTGGAAAAGACCACAAGGTCCAACCCATGCCATTCAGAAACAAAGAATCAAAGCACCCCTGGCAGAGGGCCATCCAGTCTCTGCTTAAAAAACCCCAAAGAAAGAGATTACACCAAACTCCCAGGCAACATACTCAACTGTGAAATACCTCTCACCAGCTGGAAGTTCTTCCTGATGTTGAGATGAAATACTTTTCCTGCAATGTTAATCCACTGTTCTGTCCTAGACTCCAGAGCAGCAGAAAACAGGCTCACCCCCTCCTCAATGTGACATCCTTTCAAATATCTAAACACGGCTAACATTCCCCTCCCAAGCCTTCTTTTCTCCAAGGTAAGCATACCCAGTCTCCAAACCTTTGATCTTTTTGATCAGCCTTTTCTAGACATGTTCTAGCTCAGGGATGGGCAAACCAAGGCCCATGGACCGCTTTCCTCTGGTCCTCTCCTTTCCCTCCTGCCTTTCCACATAAGGCCACAGTGGCCCACCAACATGGCCTCATGCTGAAAGGACTGGGTAGGCAAGAGAGGCCTGATGGGGAGAAACGCGCCTTCTTCTCCTTTCTTCTCGGCACAGAGAACTGCCTGCAGCTGGGTCGCAGTGCCAAGAGGAGAGGCCTGTCGGGAAGGCATACACACCTCCTCTCCTCAGCATAGCAACCCAGTTGGGTTGGTGTGCCGAGTGGAGAGGAGAGACCCAGACCGGTGGGAAGGTAGAAGCCCTCTGCGCCTTCCTCTCTTCTCCAGCCACATACTAAACCCTCCCCCCATGCATGCCAACCACCTTGGCCTCCCTCACATGTCAACTGCCCTGCCCCCCCCCCCCACTGTGCTTTCCAGCCTGCCCTGCCCCCTCCCAACTTGGCATGTCCATCTCTGCCTGGCCAGCCTACAGCTCCCAGGCTCAAAAGTTTGTCCATGCCTAATCTAGCTTGTCAATACCCTTCATGAACTGCAGTGCCCAGAACTGGACAAAGTATTTCCATTAGAATTATCAAAGAAATAAGTTGATTATTGAGAATTCTGCCATGTTCTTGTTTTTTTTTCCTGCCTGGTATATCCCAATCCAGGTTCCAGCCTTAGCAGTCTGAAGTACTGATGTACAACAAAACTATAGTAATGGTTTCATTCTACAGATTCCTGGGATTTGTAGTCTCAGCTGGCCAAAAGGTGATTATAACTCTCTGTTAGAGCTGTAATACATTTATCTGAACTACAGCATTATTAGAGGTCCCTTACAGAAAATTCTAAGCAGTTTGCCAAAGTATTTTTTTTAGAATAACATCTAGTATATAAGATTTATAATACACAAAACATTAGATTCAAGAGACAGAATATCACAATTAATTTACACTATATGGAGTCCCACTAAGTATTAAGAATAGCCAGAATATCACAAAATCCGGACTGTGGGATGCAAAAACAGTAGGTGCTTTAGGTAAATAAAGAGGAGGCCCCTTACCCCAGTTTTGAATCTTTAAATGTAAAACAAATGTATATGATTGCACATGCCCAGAAGTAAGTATGAATAATGTTTGATTTTGTACATAAATCTATAAGTGCAAAAAATCAGCCACAGCTGTATACAGCATATGCGCTGACTGAAAACTTACCGTCATGATCAGTCCTTTTTCCTGGAAATATTTGACCAGTGGAACAGTATTTTGCTTGAAGTTTGTCAGTCGTCTCTGTGTAGCTTTGAGATTATCATCGGGCCTCCCCTGCTGCTCGGCACGCTTCATTAGCCGTTCCTTCAGCCGCTGGTTTGAGCAAGACAGAAACACCACCAAATCGGGTGTGCAAATCTGCAGGGATGATAGACCACAAAAATTACAACTGGTGGATTTACTCATTTCTAATAACAGTGAACTGGCTTGAACTTTTGTGAGCAATGAGAACCTTTAAGAATTTGCTGTGAACATTACAGTCCATTACTGTTTCTTGAGTGGAAATATTTGTAATATGGTAAGTATAGGTTTTCATCTCAGGAATTTATAATATGTGAGAGTCTTTAATAAATGCATGATAGTGGATGTTACATTCAGGCAAAAAGAAAATGTAAGCTAAGTCTTTTTTCTTCATAGCTATGGGTTCTTTCCCAATCTGGTGCACCCAAGATGTTTTAGGTAGCAGAATCTACGTTATGACCAGTGATCAGAAATGATAGAAGCCGTAGTCCAGAGGACAATGTAATATATATAGTTGATAAGAGGTAAAGGTTTTGCCCTGACATTAAGTCCAGTTTGTCCAACTTTGGGGGTTGGTGCACATCTTCATTTCTAAGCCGAAGAGTCAGCATTGTCCATAGACACCTCCAAGGTCATGTGGCCGGCATGACTGTATGGAGCGCCATTACCTTCCCACCAAAGCGGTACCTCCCAAAGTGGTAACTATTGATCTACTCACATTTGCATGTTTTCGAACTGCTAGGTTGGCAGAAGCTGGGGCTAACAGCGGGAGCTTATCCCGCTGCCTGGATTTGAACTGGAGACCTTTCGGTCAGCAAGCTCAGCAGCTTAGAGGTTTAACCCACTGTGCCACCGGGGGTTCCAGCTTATTACTGTATATACAAATATTTCTCTTATTCTATGGGCTTTTAAAATCTTCATATTACATAGTCCCTTGTAATTTTGAGAACAGCAATATATTTGGCAAGAAATGCCAGATATCTCATTCCATGTTTACACTATAGAATTTAATGATCCACTAATAAGAACAACGGCGGATATTATACCATTTGGTGCTCATGAGCTTTGCTTTGATTA
This sequence comes from Anolis sagrei, assembly GCF_037176765.1. NCBI lineage: Eukaryota > Metazoa > Chordata > Lepidosauria > Squamata > Anolidae > Anolis > Anolis sagrei. The sequence goes on from NC_090024.1 coordinate 159,842,349, forward strand.
TCACTAGTTGATTTTGAGTTACGGAATGAGATTGATTTTGAGTTACAGTCACTCTATGAATGAGAGGCCTCCAAAGCCCCATTTACAATGACTATTTAATGAACACACTGCAAAAGCATACTGCAGAACGCTATAAGGACTTCAAAACCAAGACAAGCAAAGTCAAGGAAAAGTCCAAAAGAAAGCCCTTAATGCACTTTAGTGTGCTCCACAGTGCAAAGTAAAAGCAATTCCACAGAATGCAAATCCCTGTGCAGACACCCAAAGCGCTCCGGTTTATCTGCACATTGTTATTATTTTCACATTTATTTCCTGCTTTTTTCTCTCTTACATGTGCATTCCACAGAGGAAAGTTGAAAACAAATTGCATTCTCCACTGCTGTCAAGCTATGGATATTGCAGAACTAACCTTTGCAATATGTGTAAGCACCATCCAGCCCTCAAAACAGTTCTGGGGCTTACAATGTAATTCTCCGCACTGTGAAACTGCTTCCATTTATGCTGGTTTCATCCCAGATTAAGTAATCAGTGTAGATGTGTCACAAATCATCCTATTATCAACAGCCCTACTCAGGTCTGCAAACTCAGGACTGTGGCTTCTTTGATTGAATCAATCCATCTGAAATTTTGTCTTCTTCTTTTCCTGCTGCTTCAACTTTACCAAGTGATATTGTGTTTGCTAATGAGTCATGTCTGCTCATGATACGTGCAAAGTATGACAGTCTCAGTTTAGTCATCATGGCTTCTAGGGGGAATTTAGGTTTGATTTCCTCTAAGGTTGATTTATTGATCTTTTTCGCAGTCCGTGTTATCTGTGGAACCCTTCTCCAACACCACATTTCAAATAAGTTGATTTTCTTCCTACCACTTTTCTTCACTGTCCACCTTTTGCAACCATACATAGAAATGGGAAATCGGTTGGAACGATCAATCCTAATTTAATATTCAATTATTTACAAAATCTTTACACTTCAAGATTTTGTCTAGTTCCTTCATAGCTTGCCTTTCTGATCGAGTCTTTTGATTTCTTGATTGCAATTTCCATTGTCATTAATGAGTGAGCCAAGGTGTGAAAAACCTTGAAATATTTGAATCTATTTCTCATCTATTTCAATGACTGTCTGACATGGAAGACCCTACAAGCAACAATGCGATTGTCAGTACAATTTCTTGCTTTCTCAGGAGCATGCAACCCCACTAGCACAGAAAGATAATGCCATGGGTTCATGGGCATATAGACTAATATTCACTATGTCCTGGACCCTATGAAGAGGTGGAAAGAAACTTTGACGCTTTGTCACTGTGTATACATGGTAACAAGAGATTTTTAAAACAATGTATGGAAGACATATGTAATTCTAATTTATCTGAGATTTTGTTTTTTTTTAACCAGAGTGACTGTTGTGTTAAAGTGTTAATGCCGATGTTAACTTTTCACAATCCGTGATGAGAGTAATTATATTCTTTGAAAGTATTAACGTGGCAGCCAAATTAAGTTGTCACAAATAATTTGTTTGATGATTAGCACGTACATGAAAGAGACAAAAGAACCTAGTTAACTACATAATTAAAACACACTGGAAAAAAAATGTTTTGTTCACCTCAAATTGTTTCCTGGGCAAGATGTGTATACAAGGAATACAGTCATCCCCTATGGAGAGCAACATCAATATCATTAGCAATCAGAAAGGAAGTATTTAAAATTAGGATGGGCTGCTTATTAACTGCTGAGAAATGTTACTTATTATAATGGATTGCATTCAGAACTCATGTGAATACTTTATCTTGAGATACACTGATGTCACATTTGCATTACCTCCTTGTCTAGTATTATTCCCCTGTCTATCGCTGATATATAAGACTCCTACTGGTAACATAAAATTTATACAGCTCTTTTATATAGTCTACAATGGATGCGAAAGCTGGACCATAAAAAAGGCTGAGTGAAGGAAGACAGAAGCTTTTGAACTGTGTTGTTGGAGGGAAATTATGAGAGTGTCTTGGACTGCAAGAAAATCAAACCAGCCCATATTCCAGGAAATAATGTCCAACTGCTCACTGGAGAGAAGGATATTAGAGAACGTATCTCTCCCTATGAACCGCCTCGGAGCTTAAGATTGGCCGGGGAGGCCCTGCTCTCGGTCCCGCCTTCTTTGCAGGTGCAGCTAGGGGAGACAAGAGACAGGGCCTCTTCAGTGGTGACCCCTCGGCTGTGGAAGTCCCTCCCTAGGGAAATTAGATTGCCCCCCTTCCTCTTGACCTTCCAGAGGAAAGTAAAAACCTGGCTTTTTGAACAAGCCTTTGGGAATACAATACAATAGTTAAACACGGATTCATATGGAACTGAATTATGGAATGGCTCAGGCAATGTTTTTGGACAACATGATGAACAGTGAAGATATTGGTTTTTACATGTTTTTAAATAGTTTTTTAAATTATATTATTAAATCTGTTTAAATGTTTAAATTTTATACTGTATATGGTTACGGCACTGAATGGCTGCGAGGTTGTAAATCGCCTTGAGTCACCTTCGACTTCGAGAAAAGCGGGATAGAAATATCATAAATAAATAAAAAATAAATAAAGAAGATGACGTACTTTGTCCACATAATGAGAAGACAGGAGAAGCTTGGAGAAGATAATAATGCTAGGGGAAAAGGAAGGAAAAAGGAAGAAGGGCCAACTAAGGGCAAAATGGATGGGTGTTAGCCTCGAAGTGACTGCCTTGACCTTGAAGGAGCTGTGGGTGGAGACATGTAGAGTCGGAAGTGACTGAACGAATAAATAACAACAACACCATGGATATATAAGAATTCAAAAGAAAGGGGAGAATGGCTGGGAGAAGGAAAAGCTAAATCTCAAAGATTGGAGGCCAAAGTGAAGAACAGCCAATACTGTAGGAAAAGTTGCAGACTTCTTCTTTTGTCTGGTAGCCCAGTTTTCATGGACCTTGAATCCTGGAGCAGGGCTTGCAAGAAATGGTTCCTCATTGACTTCAACTCATCCTTTGGAACAAAGAAAAAGGGTCATGCCTAACATGTCCCTTGGTTACCTATGTCCATTGGAGCTGAAGTTTAATTTATGGCATACCTGATATCTTCTAATACTATGGTTCTAATATTATTATGATTTTTCTATGATGGTTCTTCTTCACTTACATTTTATATATAAGTGAAGCAGAACTATTACTGGTGGTTGCCTGGAAACAAAGGGAAACCAGCTAAATGCACAGATGGATATGTTTTATAATATGAACCTTGTCAAGTAAAATGAAATGTGGGTTATCCTGTGCTGGGACATTATTGTAAATATCTATGAAACAAGCATATTATTGCAATTTTAATTCTGCTTCAGATAGTGCGCAAATATGCACACTGTGTTTCAGTTGCAGACTGGGCTCAAGGGAGTTTAATGCTCCCAGGAAGATAAACTCTGAGGATATTTTTTCATCCTCTGAATTCTGTGTCACCTTTTCATTTCCTTCATTTGAGAAAGCAGGAATAATTCCCTATGGAACCAGGCAAGAACACTGTCAAGACTTATGATTCATCCCAATCCATTAATGTTTGTTCGACATTTCCAAAGTATCGTCAATTTGTTCTCTATTGCACATAAAACATTCACAGGGCATTAAGAAGAATTGCTTTAATTTAATTTGCCTACTCTTTATAACGTTTAAAAGCATGCCCTATGTTTTCGGTTTAGTAGGTGAAAGCAATAAGAATTCTTAGTAACCTTTCTCCAGTAAAGATCAGTGTTGTTTTGATCATATAAATATAAGCTGCAATCCTCCTACTGTATTATAGCGGTGTTTAAATTAATTTGACACTTGCATAAGGAGGACACAACCATGTCCATAATAACAAATAGTCACAGCTTCACCGTCTACACGAACTAAGAGAATAATATGAAATGCACTAAGATGTTGAGTGTTAACAATCAAAACATGCTACATTTTCACTCTTGTGATAGGATATATATATGATCTATCTATCTATCTACACACATAATAAAAGTGAAAATATGTATGTGTGTATGTGGCGGGGTGTCCACTACCACAGACAAGCTCGCACTTCCACAAACAGCTATAACTACCACCCCTCCAAAGACATTGTAGGTTATAGCGAGCACCATGGACATGTACAAGAGCCCTGCCAATGTCCTCCACAAACACCATACTGCCTACCAAGTGAATCCTTTCATTCGAGGACAATTTCCTTCTAGATTTTATGTTTTTCCTCCACCATAGACATCTCAGTGTCTCTGACTCTCTCAATTGATATGGAATTTACATGACCCCACCAGGCCCGTAGCCAGGATTTCGTTTCGGGGGGGGGGGGGGGGGGCTGAATTTTTTCAGGGGGGTTTCGGGGGGGCTGAGTTTCGGGGGGGGGCTGAGTCTGAGTGAAAGAGGGTCTAGCCTAGCAAACCTTTTGTATCATTACCCCAATATCCCCATGCATATGGGATATATTGAGTATGGCGATCAGATCATGATATGAATAAACATAACTGTTTAAATAATGCACCAGTAAGGCCTTTTCGCGAACCACCATGAGAATTTCAGACCCCGCCCACTGCCTCTCCTATAACCCTTTCCTACTCTTCTCTATGGTACACAGCAACAAAGAGAAACTGATCAGTAACTGAACATGCTGGAGGGGTTTCGGGGAGTGCCTCAACATGATGGAAGTTGTAGTTCACCATGCATAAACAATGGACCTGGACCACATCTGGCACACAGAACCCTCATGACCCACAAAAATACTGAAGAGTCTTGTGGGGAGGAGTTGACCTTGGTGTATAGGAGTTGCAGTTGCTGGGGTGTATAGTTCACCTGCAATCAAAGAGCACTCTGAACCCCACCAGCGATGGACCTAACTTGGCACACAGATCCTCCATGACCAACAAAAAATACTGGAGGTCTTTGGGGGGATAAATAGGAGTTGTAGTTCAACTACATCCAGAGAGCACTGTGAACCAAATCTGGACCAAACTTGACACACAGACGCAACATGGCCAAGTTTGAATTTTTGGGAATTGCAGTTCACCCACATCCTTATGCATTTTCTAATGGGAGCATTCATAAAAAACAAAAGCAAACACTGAATTTTTTCTGATAAATAATGTTATAAATTACCAAACGGATATTACTAACATCCAGAAAACAAACAATGCTTTATTCAAATAACTCGGGCATCTCCGAGTAGCCAAGCTAGTGATAAATAAAATACAAAACACCAGAGATATATCCATAACACATATGAAACTTAGGTTTGGTTCATACCAGCATTATTTTAAAAGCTGAATGCAGAACACAGTGGCCCATTTTCAGACTTAACTAGTTCAGATGAATAAAAGATGTTTTGTTATTCATAAACCGCAAACACTTTCTCCTTCCTTCTCTTGACATATCGGTGAGACGGTGTCTTCTCTGTCTGGCTTAATAAATGTTAATAGTACTTTTAATGGGATGCATGCATGGGCTAATGGTTCAGAAGCATCTCATCTTAGAAAATGCATTCTTCCACTGAAAACCTCTCAGGGCCAAATTAGATGACACAACAGAGATACTTGTAACTGGATCTTCCACCCTGCTAATTGTTGTAAAAATAATTTTTAAGGAATGGGGGGGGGGGGCATTTTATGAAAGATTTAAAAAAAAACATGAAAAAAGTAAACTTCATATTAATCAGGTCTTAACAAGCTTCACTGTGATGGTCTATCATTGAAAATCTCCTCATTGTAGAGCTTCTGTCTCTCATTACAAATACTGAGCTAGATAGGTCAGTGGTCTGACAGATATAAGGCAGTTTCATATGTTCCGAAGCACAATGTCAGTTATATCACCTTTCGGATATATATTAGAGCCCCTTTACAACCAATTGACATTAATCTGTAAGCAATACAAGGGCCATCTTTCTGCCAAAACCATTCCTTTCATAGTTGCCCTGAAAATGTTTTATGAATCCAACCATTCATAGTACAAGATTAATCCAAAGAAAGGGTGGTGTGTTTCTTGTCTGTTATTTCAGATGAAGAAACTAACTAAGCCAAAATCATATTACATGGTCAACATCCTTTAGCCAAAAATGCACATTTTTTTTAAAAAAAATCCTATTGTGTGCAATTTCTTATCAGATTTTTTTAAAAAAACTCAAAATAACAAAAGAAAAAAGTCTGCTTGACTCTTTCTCCTACTTTCTCATTTTATTCAGAAACTATCCATCAGTCAGTTTGCTGAGTACAGGGATAAAGCACATTGGAGACCAACCTTTTTTCTCCTTCTGCTCAAAGAGAAATATATCTCCGAACAACAAAATCTTTCCCCTCCCCTTACACTAGCATCCTATATGAGAGAGGAAAAGGGCAAAGATGTTTGATCATTATTGAAGAAGAAAACCCTACTTTGGATTTTCTTTTCTATAGATACATTTGACTTTCTACTATTGGTGAGTGGTTGTAGTCTGGCAAACATCAGAGGATTTTTCTGAATTTTCAGAGAATGAGAGGGATGATGAGTTTCAAAGTGAGGAGTCTGTGAGTGATTGGAGAGAATTGCAGGCAGTGGTGGCTGGTGTTTGGGATTCCTCAGTTCATTCCCAGGCAACAGAAAATGAAAATACTAGTTCCCTGGAGAAACAGCCATGGGCCGATGGGGAGGTTTCACGGGAACTTAGATTAGACTTGAGAATGCAAGGAGTGAAAAACAGGCAAACTACATATTCTCAAAGGATTTGAGATAAGATCCTAAAGTCCAGGTGAGTCAAGCATGATGTCATGGGTGTCTTAGAGATCTTAAATTAAATTAAATTTGGTTTCAGGCCTCTCAGAGGAGACTACCTTGCTATAGGCCAGTGGTTCTCAACCTGGGGTCCCCAGATGTTTTTGGACTGCAACTCCCAGAAATCCCAGGCAGTTTCCCAGCTGTTAGGATTTCTGGGAGTTGAAGGCCAAAAACATGTGGGAACCCCAGGTTGAGAACCAATGCTATGTGAGATTGTTCTTCTGTGTCTGCTCTCAAGTCCTTGGTTCAAATATTCTCAAGTTTCCTTTTCTTGTCCTGACCTGTGTTTCCTTGGAGAGTTTATCTTGGAAAAGTACCGTTTTTAATGTTTATGGATTTATGTCTGAAGTACTGCTGTGTCTTTTGGTTTCCTTGGCTTTATGTTTCTTTCCATTTTTGGAGAACTGCTATTTTGTATTTTCTATTCTACTGTTCCTTTTAGAAGTGTCCTTTTTATTTTTTTATCTACTTTCTTTAATAAACATTCTTAGATTGAATTACTGGACTCTGGTGTGGTGCTGGGTGAGAGAGTGCTCCAGTGCTAGAGTACAACAGTGGGAAAAATCAGATATATCCAATGGTTCCATGTCAGACATCACAGCACTGTTGTTTCCATTAGTTGTCCTGGAAATCTTTATATTAATAGGCATATAAATCAATAATAAAAACAAAGACAACAACAGCATAAAATAATACACAACTGCAAAAAATTTAAAATCACAAATAAAATTATTGCCAGTGGATGATATTCCACTCAATAGTTAGAAACCTTGAGTGGAAATACTTGCTGCAACTGCAAATCAGTTGCCCGCTTCCTAGGCCCCCACCATACAGCTGTATATAATCCACATTGCACTGGATTATATGGTAGTGTGGACTCAGATAATCTAGTTGTGGATTATCTGCCTTGATATTCCTGGGTATATGGCTGTGTGGAAGGGCCTCTAAAGTTCAACCTAGTAGGCTAGTTTCCTATAATTGAGCTAATGAAATTGGTGGTCTGTGACCTAATGCCAGTTCATGAGCCACCGGTTGCTGGTTCCTGGGACGTTTTCAAGAAGCATATGTACATTAATACTGTGCCGGGACCTAGCCAGGCCCCCACATCATATGGTTTAAGAAGCACTGCCCTACATAATTCCAGATTGCAACATAGGCTGGATCTACACTGCCCTATAATGCAGTGTAGATCCAGTCTTCGAAGCAAATAGTGCCGTTCAATGCAGTTAAACTCCATTATATGGGTCTGCACTGATCATATAATTCAGTTCCAAATTGCATTATATGGCAGTGAAGATCCATCCCTTAAGACATAGCAGAAAGGAGTTGGCAGAGAAATAATTCCAAGGTGACTTTCTGGTTCAAGCCAAGGATAAATTTAATATACGCTCCTTAAATGGCTCAAAGGCAACGCCTTTACGAAGGAAAAAGAGAAAATCTTGCAGCTTCACATCTTCACTTTACATTGTCGCATAAACAAAAATACACAACAGAACATTGTCCATTTATAGCTGTGTAGATATATCACCAGTGAACTGTTCACGATCACATTATATATACAGTGAATTGATGTCCTTTTGCTTCAAAGATGTGTGGCCTTGAATGTCTGAGACTACTCCTGAAGAAGAAATTGCAAATGTACCTACTGGGGTACATTTACTTACACAAGTACAACTCAAATCATTTATATTCCTATTCCACCCATAACCGTGACATTAATGGACTTACTGCAAAAATGAGACTCTCTTTGTATTCACACAGCACAGTTAACATTTAATATGCCACTGAATCACTTTACCCCCTATTTAAAAAAACAACCAAAAACCCTTAGTCACTGGTTTTAAGCTTCATGTCTTCAGTGTTGAAATGAATGCTATTTATTCCCAGGAGGACATAAGTATCAAAAGTGAAACCCAACAATAAGCAGATACAACTCCAAAGGCTCCTGCAGAGAGTTGTATCATAATGCCTATTGCTGCATTTACATATAATTACAAACGTCGTTTTGCATTACAAGAATCAACCGCTATACATTCTAAGTTCTTTCCTTTTCTTCCAGTATGGAAAGGGTGTGTGTATGTCCTTTTTTATTACCAATCACAGCTCAACAAGACATCCAAAGCTGGGACTTACTGTCTGATTTACTACAATTTTTGTGTGTCAGGAGCAACTTGAGAAACTGCAAGTCATTTCTGGTGTGAGAGAATTGACAGTCTGCAAGGACGGGATGCCCGGATATTTTGATGCTTTACCATCCTTGTGGGAGGCTTCTCTCATGTCGTGACATGAGGAGCTGGAGCTGACAGAAGGAGCTCATTCACTCACTCCCTGGATTTGAACCTCTGACCTGCCAGCACAAGGGTTTAACCCACTGCGCCACCGGGGGTTCCATATTTACTACAATGAATTACAGCAACAATTTCAAATTCTGTTTTGAAGTATCTGGTTTAGAATCTGATTTGTCTCAATTCAGGTTAACTATAGTTCAGATTCAGGTGGTTAACACTAAACTGTGGTTAATCAGACATAAAAGTGACAGTATCTCATTTCCTCCCCACAGGAACAACAAGAGAAGGAAAAGATAGGAAATGCTCAACTATTGGCTTACAAAAGCTTGTCTTTATAGATGTGGGCGAAACGTCAGGAGAGAATGCTTCTGGAACATGGCCAGACTGCCTGGAAAACTCACAGCAGCCCAGAATTAATGTGGTTTGACACCACTTTAAGTGACATCATTCAATGCTATGAAGTCATGGAAGCTGCATTTTGGTGAGGGGCCAGCACTCTTTGGCAGGGAATTCTTAAAAAATTGTAAAACTACAACTTCTAGGATTATATAGCATTAAGTCGCAGCAGTTAAAGTGGTGGCATTAATTCTACAGTATAAATGCACTGTGATCCTATTATATACTGAGCACAGCAGTATATGATATACTGAGCACATTTTAATATCTTATGTGCAATTAGTTATTTCTAATTATAAAACATTTACAAGTCCCACTGGTTTAAAAATTGGATGAGAACTGGATGAGAATGCAACAGCAAAAAAACCACTGCCTCTGAAAAGGCTTGCACTACTCAATTGCTCAGACAGCCTGATAATCCGGGACAAGTAAATGGGTTTAAAAAATCTTGGGACTTTAAGGAGAGTTCAAACACAGAGCTGTCAGTCCAAGTAAATTATGTCCTGACAGGTTTGGTTGTAGCGGATTTGCCTGCCATACTGGTGTGCACTGTGTAAATTCAAGCTCTGTTTCATAAACATGAGAAATAGATAGATATAGATATACGCAGATATATATGATAACATTAAAAGACAGAGGTTTTTCTCAAAAAAATTAGGAGGGATAGACTTGGCTGAACTGGAATTTCTAACATATTATGTGCTTCCAAAAGCCAAGTCTTGTTACAGAAGAAAATCAAAAGACCTAATTAGAGTGCTGCCTTTGACATATTTCCATAAGAGCAATTAAGTGTTGAAGTCATTAAAGAATCAGTTATTAAGAATGCCAGGAGTTGAGTCACCAAGACCTACTCAAAATACTTTATCCCAAAAGTGAATATTCAAAATTGGCTAATGAGAAACAGGAAACTAAATGGAGAGTTTCTGAACCAAAACCATTATTACCACTATGTCCATCAAACTAATCAGAATCATGGTTTCCCATGAGAAAATATTTCCTTTATGTATATATGTGTATGTGTGTGTATGTATGTGTGTGTGTGTATGTATGTATGTGTTTGTATATATACATATATGGAGCCGCTGGTGGCACAGTGGATTAAACCACTGAGCTGCTGAACTTGCTAACCAAAAGGTCGCAGGTTCGAATCTGGGGAACAGCATGAGCTACTGCTGTTAGCCCAGCTTCTGCCAACCTAGCAGTTCAAAAACATGCAAATGTGAGTAGATCAATAGGTACCGCTCCGGCAGGAAGGTAACAGCGCTGCATGCAGTCATACTGGCCACATGACCTTGGAGATGTCTACAGACAATGCTGGCTCTTCGGCTTAGAAATGAAGATGAGCACCAACCCCCAAAGGTGGACACGACTGGACTTAATGTCAGGGGAAACCTTTACCTTTGCCATATAAATATAGTAAGGATCAAGCCTGTAAGAGATTATCCTCCCACATCCTCAGGCTTCATAAACTGAAGAGTATCCATAACAACTTGACAAGGAGCTGCCAAAAGGACATAAAAACATTCTTCAATCATTGTACAATCCAAGCCAGAACAGGTATAGAAAACGTAATTCATAAAAAGCCTTGCAAACTTGGCTGCCATGGACGTCAAATGAATTCTTGATTCCACTTCAAGGGTCCTGGTCTCTCATTACTTGGAACAACTGTCAATGGGTTCAAAGACTTCTGCCACGACGGCTAGGGAAGAGCTATTTTTAGGTTTTCTGGCACAACACCACCTTGACAAAAGTGAGGTTTCAGTGCTATATTCTAAATTTGCAAGAATCGTGGAAGTCCTCTGTAATTATGAAAAAATAGGCTGCTGAAATGGTGCTCTTTCTAATGAGTACTGAAAATGTTCAATTAAGGAATAACCTTTTCTCTTCATTTTTAAAATCATCAATGTATGACTCGTTAAATTGGATCTTTTCTTTCCCATTGGAGCAATTTAATTACATTTGCAAGTAAGTACTATCATTGTTGGCTACCTGACAAAATTATGGTGGCTTTTGACAGCATGGAGGCCTTTTATTCCCCAAATGTATGTCAAGCAACCTTCCATCAATATATAATTAGGTATTTACTAAGATAAATGCCTAATGTATTTTCACTCTTGATTTTAATTAGGAGTGATGTACATTGATCAGAAAACAATTACCTTTAGTCTTTCTGGACTGTAGCTTCTTATCACTAAAACGGTAACAAATGTAAGGCAATGAAAGATTCTAAATAAAAATAAAACTCTCTTACCTGGTCTTCAAAGGAAATAGCTTGGGCAACATCTCTTGGAAATCCGTCAATAACAATACCCTCCTCATCAGGAATCTTCATTAATTTCTGCTTTATTTCAGTAATAGTTGTTTCCTTGAATAGAGGAAAAAACCCAATAAGATTGATCTATTTGTGTAGCACAGTAGATGTTAACAGTGCATATTCACACTTTCCTGGTGACAGGGGAATAACAAACATTTCCTAGTGCTTGGACACCAATGATTGCAGGCTATAATGGACTGAAGGAAGCCCAATAAATCAAAACCAAATGATAATAAGATGGAGATTCTGCAGGATGATAATTCCTTAGTCCAGGAACTGGGAAAATAATCTGCTTCAAATGGGGTTACAATCCCTGTGAAGGAACAGCCTCATACCCTGAGAGTCCTCCTAGATCTGGAGACCTAAGTGGACATTTTCTGGCTTGGAGTATATGGGACAATATACTCTAGTTTTGGGGTCTCCCTGGACTGGAATAACCTAACTACAGCAGTTCATTCATCGGGAACGCTTCAGTTAGACTACTGCAATGCACTATATGTTGGGCTGCCCTTTAAGTCAACTCAGAAACTGCAGCTAGTGCAAAATGCAACAGCTGCACTATTGACAGAAACATCTTTCATAACACATATTGTACCATTTCTAAAGGAATTGCACTTGCTGCCAATATGTTTCCAGTTTGAATTCAAGCTGCCTATCGTGACATTTAAAGCCGTAAATGGTTGGGACCTCAATAGCTGGAGAAGCATCTTTTTCTCATTATATGTCTGCTTAAGGATTGATGTTGGCTGAAATGGTGCTTCACTGTGTCCCACTCTGTGAGGATATGGGGGAGAATCTGATTTGTTCCTACACTGGCTTCACTCCAGCACCCACTTAAAAATTGTCTTTATATTAAAACCGTAATGACTTTATCTAATTTAGGAACTGTTCCAGGATCCAGGCAGAGGCCACAAGGGGGCGATAGAGAGAGAAGGATAGTTCATTTTACAGGGGTGGAGGGAGGGCTGAAGGAGTAAACGCATTTCTCCCTATTTTCATGTTATTCCCCCATATTTTCATGCTATTCTCCCCACCCACATTGCCGTTGCGGAAACACCATTTGTTTATGGCATGGGAAGTGGAGAGCAGGAATAACCAGTGAAAAGAGGGGATATGGTTTTCCTACTTGAACTCCCTCCCTGTAAAATGGACTATCCTTCTCTCTCTAGCACTCCCTTCTGGCCCCCACCTGGATAATGGAACAGTATCCTAATTTATTTGTGTATAAAGAAAAGGTAAAGGTTTTCCCCTGACATTAAGTCCAGTCATGTCTGACTCTGGGGGTTGGTGTTCATCTCCATTTCTAATCCGAAGAGCCGGCATTGTCCGTAGACACCTCTGAGGTCATGTGGCTGGCATGGAGCACTGTTATCTTCCCACCAGAGCAGTACCTATTGATGTGCTCACATTTGCATGTTTTCAAACTGCTAGGTTAGCAGAAGTTGGGGCTAACAGCGATAGCTCACGCAGATCCATGGATTCGAACCTGCGACCTTTCAGTCAGCAAGTTCAGCAGCTCAGCGCTTTAACCCACTGCGCCACTGGTTGCCCCTTTATTTGTATATAGTGGGTGTAATTTCCAGCAACCACAAATTGCCATACCCATATTAATAAATGGTGGCAATGTGAATATGATAAAATGTTCATGATCATGTTGCTACTATTTAGTAATATGGGTGAAATCATTCAATTTCTTATGTATCCACAGTTGATCCTGGAACCAAACACCTACAGATATGGTAGCTCCATCGTATGTTGTTTCATACAGTTTTAACTCTAAAATTAAACACTAATATCCTTTTAGAATGTTGAGATGATTTGTATTGTTTTAAATGTTTTATTGTATAACATTTTGAATTGTTCCAAATTGTTTTACCTTAAACCACAGAGATCTTACAATACGATGCAGTATAAGGATGTTGTGAATAAAGATCATATTAAGGGTAATGAAGAAATAATGTTTTACCTGTGGGGCTAATTCTCCAGTGGTAATAATTTTGGCAATCAGACTCCATTTTCTATTACTACTTGTGTTATGGATCTTTTTTCTTAGCAATTCCCCAACAGAGATGTATTCAAATCCATAGCGTTCGGCTATTTTCAAACTTTGAGTTCCCTTTCCACTCCCTGGACCACCTAGTAAGAAAGATGAAGAAAAAGAAAAAATAATAAAAAAATAAAGGTCCTACGTTTTCTAAGATTCTCTGAAAACTATTCACTATCACATGCCAAAATCTTTCCCCAAACATAACTTTGTTTAAATCACTAATAACCTTATTTCATGTTGTAGCATAGACACCCCTAATTTTGTACCAAAATCTCTTGAATCACAAACTCAATGATCCACACCCATCATGGCCAAAGCACAGTATATGGTCAAATAGTAAAAATGTGGTGAAATAATTGAGGAGATCCATCACGCCACAGCATAAGCGCAAGTTTTAGCACTATCTCAACTAATATAGTACTTTTCATTCTAAATGCTAAACACTGAAACTCACTGAGTTGCTGTGAGTTTTCCAGGCTGTATGGTCATGTTCCAGAAGCATTCTCTCCTAACATTTCACCCACATCTATGGCAGGCATCCTCAGAAGTTGTGAGGTCTGTTGGAAACTAGGCAAGTGGGGCTTAGATATCTGTGGAATGTCCAGAGTGGGAGAAAGAACTGAAATCATTGTTGCTGCCTTTCCAGTGTTAAGTGTCAAAGCCAACCTTAAAAACTCTGGCATAGACACTGAGAACTGGGAAGCCTTGGCCCTTGAGCGCTCCAGTTGGAGGTCAGCTGTGACAGCAGTGCTGCAGAATTTGAAGAGGCATGAATGAAGGGCGAAAGAGAGAAACATGCCAAGAGGAAGGCGCATCAAGCTAACCCCGACCGGGACTGCCTTCCACCTGGAAAACGATGCCCTCACTGTGGGAGAAGATGCAGATCAAGAATAGGGCTCCACAGTCACTTACGGACCCACCGCCAGTATACTACGCTTGGAGGACCATCATCCTCAGACTACGAGGGATTGCCTAAGTAAATTAAGATATCTAGCACCTATAACTGTACTAATCAAGTTTTAAGAAATTTTGCTGTATATTAAGAATTCATGCAAGTACAGCAGTGCCACACTCCATCTAATATAAGGGCAAGGATAAAAGATTGTCTGGCAAGCAGAGCCAAGCTAAAATTGAGACTCTGCATTACTAAAATGCCGAACCAACACACTGCATACATAAAAAAACAAGTGTTGCATAGAAAAGTGATGACAAAGCAATGTTAGCAGTCTGAGTCTTTCTTCCCCTGCTGAGTTCTGCCAATAGATTTGAAGCCAGCACACTTGAGTTGCCTTCAGCACTCTGTCTACAACAGTGATGGCAAACCTTTTAGAGACCGAGTTCAAAAACCAGGGGAGGGAGAGAGAAGGCGAGTGAGTGAGCAGGTGAGCATCTAAGCATCTATTTCATCTAGAGGTTGTATTTGTGGAGGAAGGAATAACTCCTCACCTTTTAGATGTGGGGAAGAACAAATGAAATAGCATACAACATACATCTCATGGATTGGAAGGTGTTTCTGGAATAATTGGTGACAGATAGGGTTGCCAAAGTGAAAACTGGAGGATTCCTGTACCCTTAATGATGATGCAGAAGAAAGAATTTCAGCAGGTGATGCTTGGTACCTGCTTTTGTGAAAAGCAACACCTACTGAAATACCCTAATGCTATAACTCCAGGGTCCAAAATAATAGCTTTATACCAATATAATAAAAAACATTTTAACAACACCTGCTTTTGTAAATAATAGTGTGTGTGTGTGTGTGTGTGTGTGTACGCACACACACACCACATCTGAATGCTACAAGAGGGGTGTACACTCTTCTCTTTCCCACAATAGAATGCAAGGACATAAATCAAAATCCTTCCACACAGCCATATAACCCAGAATATCAAGGTGGATAATCCACAAAATCTGCTTTCAACTGGATTACCTGAGTCCGCACAACTATATAATTCAGTTCAATGTAGATTTTATACAGCTGTGTGGAAGGGGCCTCACCCAACCTTAACTGAAACAGTAACAAAGAAGTTACTATTACACTGCAAAATCATAATATATTTATTGTTGCCTGGAACCACCTCCCTCTCTTCTTACCTATGACAAGGATGATTCTGGGCCGTGGTCTTGCAGGATCAAACACATCATATTCCTCAATCAATTCAGCTGTTTCTGAGAGATCTGTGTCACTTTCTATGGAGAACTGGTGGATTGGAGGAAGTCGGTCGTATCGCCGGTAAGGAAAATTGGGATTGTCCGGCATCACTGTGGTAAGAAAAGAAATACTTAAACTAAAACTCTGTTTGCATTCATATGTACCGTAATGAATTACATAAATGTTTTGTTGGCCGTTGGTATTAAATTTTGGCCCCTTCTATTCTGCCATAAAATGCAATTGCAGAATGCAGTTTACACAGGATTATATGAGTCCAATACCCACTTCGTTGTGTGAATCCAGGAGACAAAAGGCCCTTCCACACAGCCCTATATCCCAGACTATCAAGGCATAAAATCCCACATTATCTGAGCATGGACTCAGATAATCCAGTTCAAAGCAGATATTGTGGGATTTTCTGCCTTGATATTCTGGGCTGTGTGGAAAGGCCCAAAGGAATACTGCCTGACTTGACAAATACTATGGTTGTGACAAAGCTGATCAAAATGGCCCTTTAAAAACCCCATAGAAATGAATAGTAAAGTTATGCCTAGGCATAAAACAGCTTCCATAAATTTTAGGAATGAGAATTAGGAACTTCACGCCATTTAAAATGAAGTCCTCTCCAATTACAGGTGTGCCTTAAATAATCTTAAATGTAAGAAACCAACAGTCGTTCACATGCTTTCGGGTTTCAACTCCCATAATCACTTACCAGTGACAACAGTGCTAGGGCTAATGGGAAGGACAATCCAGCAACAGCTGGAGGGTTACAGATTGTCCATTCTTGCTTTATGGTGGAAATTCCTTACACATACTTAGGTACAAGTCTAGAAATTTTAGTAAAAAAAACTGACCCAAACACTTGAGTTAACTCAACCACTAGTCAATATAAGTAACTTAATTCTTTTTTTTTTTAAAGGATCCATCCACTTCTCTAGGAGAATTTAGTCTGTCCTGGGAAAAACTAAAAGAAGTAATGATTTCCTCTGTTCTTTCTTAGGTGGGAAAACAGTGATGTGGTAATGGTACTTTCCCCTCTCTAAGGAATGACTCTCAACTTATTCAGAGGTCAGATCAAAATCCATGAGGTCGACTTATACATGAGTACATACAGGAATCCTTTCTCCAGCCTATTTGTGCACTAGGATAAGACAGATTTTTAAAAACATTTCATAGTTAAGTTTTGTAACTAGCTACTATCTACAGCAAAAAAAAAATACTACACCCATTATTCAACTTGTTGAATGACATGCAATACATGCAGGCAGCCAAGGAAATTAAGACCTCTTGCTAAGCAGCAAATTTCTTGCAGTTATTTACAAGTCTGATTTTAAATTTGCTTTAAGGCAGCATTCAGGATTATTTTATGAGAATGTATGCTTGGATTTAATTACTACCATAGAAAGCATAAAACGCTTCTGTTGCTAAGGAGGGGGGAAAAACACCCTGAGAATGCCATAGAATCCCAGTAGCTGTATGGGAATATTAACAATAGCAAAAGAAATAGGTACTTCGTGTAGGTATTCTTTTTTCTCATGTACTGTACACTGCCACCAGCTTTTTGGCATGGTTTAAAGAACTAGCTAAATTAAAGACTGCTTTCTGGGGCTTCTAACTAATCTATCTACATTAATTATATTGGCACTGCCAATCAGGTAAAAGGACTGAGCAGAACTGCACATTTCTAAGAAAATATATTTCTCATTCTGTTTGACTCTAGTGTTTACAGCATTACCACTCCTGTATTTTTGCCCATCCTAAATAACTGATTATAGAGCTCTGGCAAGCTTTACAATACATCATAACTCTATATGTTGCTTAATGACAATCAATTAAAAATAAATTGATCGCACTCTGTGTCTTTATTATACACTGCTGACCTCCGTTTCCTGCTGTTAGGTGGGAAGGAAACATTCTCCACTTCCTTCAAAACAAAAGCAAGCTTGATTTAACCAAATTAAAATGTTTATTGATGCTGACGGTATATAGTGAATTCTGTATAGGTTGAAACCATGTTTAGGTAAGTCATGAGTGTTCAATGGAGCTTAATCCCAAATTAGTATGCATAAAACTCCTGTTTTATGCACGTACGCATTATTGAGCACCAAATCTGAATTAAAATACAACTTAAAATCAGGGTGAATTCTCAAACAGCTGAAGCCAGATTGACAGAAATACAGTTACACATTTACTATCTGCTACCATCGCATTAAACAGCATGGCTTCCCAAACCCCATCCCCCAATTCCCCTCTGAATCCCAAATGAAATATGTAATGATAACATTTAAACAGCTTACCATTTCTGAAAAATGCTCTCCTTGACTGGCTGCCATTAAGTGGAGGTAATGTTCTTTTCTCTGGACTAACAAAAGTGTCCCATTTAACCTTTTCTGCTCCTCCCAGTTCCCTCACTTTCTGTAAACAACCTTCCAGATACTCCACTGGATCATCCGGTTTGTAGCACATTAATCCATTCAGCAAACTCTGAAACAAAACACACAAAAGTGATGTTGTGCTGCTTGCAGGCTACTGAAGTTGAAAACAAGACTGTAGTCTAAGGCTGTATTGTGGCTTGAGTGTTGGACTTTTTAAAACCACAAACCACTGGGATTGGGCTACCTTAAATCTTTTATTGCATTTCAAATATTACTGACAATATCCCACAAATTATATGTTATATTTTGTACAATTGTTGATGTTTATTAAGATTAAAAGCAAGGGGGAAATACTTAGTGCAAAAATTGTTATTTGCTGCTGGTGTGTGCCATCAGCTTGACTTCAATTTGATGATGATCCTACAAATGGGAGACTTCCAAAAGATCCTCATCAAGTCCTACATCATGGACGCAATTACAAATCCGTAACTACATATCATCATTTGACTCAACTCCAGGAACATGAAGCAACACAAGTCTGTTGTGATAGCAATTGGAGTGTAACAGGATGATATTTCCAGTGCTCTTTCACCATCAATCTAAGCCTGCAACAAGGGGTTGCAAGAGAGGTCCTGCTTCTGATTGTCATACTGGAGGTAGTTTTGGGAAGTGGTCTCGAAACATGATCACCATGCACGTCAATCACCAGAAGAACAGATCTCTGTCAAATGGTGAAAAATGTCTACCATATATAACCATAGAATCATAGAGTTGGTAGAGACCTCATAGGCCATCCAGTCCAACCCCCTGTCAAGAAGCAGGAAAATCTCAAAGCACCTCCCACAGATGGCCATCCAGCCTCTGTTTAAATGCCTCCAAAGAAGGAGCCTCCACCGAATATGGATTTGAAATTGCCAGGCCCTGTTATTTACATACCCACTTGTGTCACGAAGCACTACTGTTGATCTCTTTTGATGGCAAAATATTAGTCTCTCCTGCTACCCAACAGGTTTTTAAGTGATTTCCTTTTATTACTTATTTATTCACTTTCACTGTTTTATAAGTCTCAAGCAGCAACTTGGAAATAAACTTCCCTGATCTATAGCCACAGATGGGAAAAACTAATGAATAGTTCACCACAACCCTGCCTGAAACCATGAATATTTAATAAATCAATTAAAAAATGCAAGTTAGCTCATTTTTATTGTCATCATGGACACAATGAAATGTATACATTGTATAGAGCTTCTCTTCAGAGACAATATATCAAGGCTGTTCTGTGGGCTATTATGATATGTGCATGGACATCTTTCTGGGTGCTATGGGATCAACTATAATTTAATATTGCAATCTCAGTTCCAATCACAATATATATCTTAAACAGTTGCTCCTTTGTAGTATGCAGGGATTCAACCATCCTTGGCCTGATTTTTTTAAGCATATAAAAAGGATACTTTTGCCATTTTATATGAGAAGTGCCACTTTCTACACCATATAATAGAACTTAAACATCCATGGATTTTTAGTATTCACAAAAGGTCCCGAAACCAAACCACAGCTGATACCAACATCCCTTGTGTCACGACACATGTACACTGTCCAAAAGTTCAAAGTATGCAATAAGGTGCCACTGCAGAAATTAACTGCAGGACTCGTTTGCCTGTGCTACCTAGAATGCATCTACATTGTAGATTTGATAAAGTTTGACAGCACTTTAAATGCCATAGCTCAATACCATGGAATCCTGGGATTTGTAGTTTGGTAAGACATAAGATTTGTAGTTTGGTAAGACTCTTTTGCAGAGAAGACTAAAGGCCTTGTACCTTGTAATGCTACCACCCCCATGATTCCATGGCATTGAGCATTGGCAACTGTAGTGGTGTCAAACTGCATTGATTTTATGGTATACATGTATCATAATTTGTATTGCAACATTTGAATGCAAATCTCAAAAGCTCTCCATAAAAAATACAAAATACAAAATAGAAACATATCCAACATAGAAACTGCACTAAAAAATATTTATCCTCACCTAAATACCTAACTGATTTTTGTGTGTGTTAGGAGCGACTTGTGAAACTGCAAGTTGCTTCTGGTGTGAGAGAATTGGCTGTCTGCAAGGATGTTGCCCAGGGGACAGCCAGATGTTTTTGATGTTTTACCATTCTTGTGGGAGGCTTCTCTCATGTCCCTACAGGGGAAGCCGGAGCTGACAGAGGGAGCTTAATCTGTTCTTCCCAGATTTGAACCATTGACTTGGTCAGCAGTCCTGCCGGCACAAAGGTTTAACCCACTGTGCCACCGGGGGCTCCACAAATGAAAGTGCCACAACCTTATCCAAAGTGAAAAGTGCCAACTCCTTAACTTCTCTCTTCCTCTATCTGAACTCAATCAGCAAGTTTAGTCCTTTCAAGGAGTTTCCCCACCCGCTGGGCATACATGCACAAAGACACAAACACCACATCACAAGTGTAATTGTTACTGTAGTTACACCCCAGTGAATATACCTGGTTTGGGAAACTAAGCTGGGTCAAGTATGTTTGGATGGGATATTGACTATGAATATGGATATTCAGATCATGCTACTTAAGTCTTGCCTGCAACCCTGAATTGCTATTAGAGTTGACAGTCCTGGGCTAGATGAACCAACGATCTGACTCAGCATGAGACGGTTTCTTATATTCCTATCTTGCTACAGGATGGGGTGGGAGACATAACGACATACCCTTTAAATCAAGACATATACACTTCACACACTTTACTTGTTTACTAGAGGGACTGAACTCCAAAAACCTCCCAGATGCATGTTTTTAACTCTAAACCAGACACTTTTGACAACATGATTTCCCACTTGCATACCAAAATGATATAGTGCTAGAAGGTCAGAGAGACATGCTGTTTCTGGATGTGCAAATGCTCACTCGGTTTGTATAAAATTATAATCTGAGCATGTTTTTTGGAAGATAAAAATTTAGCATGTATCCAAGTCAGAATGGATTAGTACCTATTTTCATAAACCATTCCAAAGATCACAATCTCACTCAATGCCAGTTTCCCCGATCAAATAGGTGCCTGTATAGATCAGTTTAAGTGGTTTGCAGACAGATGACCCTGCTTAGTCATTATCATCACAATAAATTGATACGCTGTAGAATTATGTGCCGAGAAGATCAAATTAAATACCACACAATTGAAGATCTAATGAATTAAGATAGAAGATTTGAATAAACAAATAAGTTTATTAGCTGCTTTTTAGGTAGAGAATATAAACAAAGAATTTCATTTAAAATACTGAATATGAATGGATCTTATCAGCTGTTGCTTTTAACATCCAAGTGCATCTTACAGTAGTAATTTGTATTGTTCAAGTTGTGCAAATGAACAATACAATGAAAATGTCCTATTTTAATGTGAAAATGTTTGTAAAACAACCACTTTATATAATTGCTGTTTGATTCTCGAGAATATTAGCAGTTTGTCTCTATTTCACCCGCAAAACTCAAGATGGCATAATATATACATAATGTTTATATCTCTCTAGAAAGACATCTCTCTAGAAAGATTCAAGGAGAAGTTTTCGTTGCTTCAAAAAATCGTGTATACAAAAGGTTGCCTGTAACCAATACAATATAATCAAACTATGTTATAGCCAGAAGGCGTGGAAGCTGCTAAGACGGTTGAGAAATGACCCCTCAAATTAATACCCATGCCAACATAAAGGCAGATCAGATAGCACACCAACTCTTGAAGAATGGGAAACCCAACCTTGCCACCAAAATAGGAAAGAAACCAATAGCCAGACAACAAGAGATTGAGAACAATAACCTTCATGAACCCTTTACATCTACTGAATTGGCCATGGCTCTCAATAAATGTAAGATGGCAAAGAAGCTGGCCTGGATGATCTACGGATGGAACAAATCAAGAACTTCGGTCCAAAAGCAAGGCGCTGGCTGCTGGAGCTGATGAACAACTGCACTGCATCCTGTCAGATCCCCAAACTCTGGAGGAAAGCAAGAGTCATCGCCATCTTGAAGCCAGGCAAAGACTGTAATGATCCAAAAAGCTATAGACCAATCTCCCTGTTATGTCATCTTTACAAAATTCTGGGGAGACTTATTTTGCATAGAATTATGGAAAAAATAGACCCCTGTCTGATTCCACAGCAAGCTGGCTTCACATCACAAGCTGGCTGCACATCGCAAGTGCTGGACCTGACTCAGTACATAGAAGATGGCTTTGAAAGGCAGCAGATCACAGGAGCTGTCTTCATAGACCTGTCAGCAGTCTATGATAATGTAAACCACCGCCTCCTCCTGAGAAAAATGTATAATATCACAAAGGACTACCATCTCACCTGCCTCATAGGAAACATGCTACAAAACAGGAGCTTTTTTTGTTGAGTTCCAGAAAAGCAGATGGCGGAAACAGAAGAACGGCCTGCCTCAGGGGAGCGTGCTTGCTCCATCCATGTTCAACATCTACACAAATGACCAGCCACTGCCAGAAGGGACAGAGAGTTTCATCTATGCTGATGATCGTGCCATTCGTGCTCAAGAAGGGAAGTTTGAGATGGTTGAACAGAAGCTCTCCGAAGCTCTAGGTGCTCTTACTGCCTATTACAGGGAAAACCAGCTGATCCCTAATCCACCTAAAACACAGACATGTGCCTTTCACCTTAAGAACAGACAAGCATCCCAACCTCTGAGGATCACTTGGGAAGGAATCCACTGGAGCATTGCAGCGCACCCAAATACCTGGGAGTCACTCTGGACCGTGCTCTTACCTACAAGAAGCACTGCCTGAATATCAAGCAAAAAGTGGGTGCTAGAAACAATATCATACGAAAGCTGACTGGCACAACCTGGGGATCACAACCAGACACAGTGAAGGCATCTGCCCTTGTGCTATGCTACTTTGCTGCTGAGTATGCATGCCCAGTGTGGAACACATCTCACCACACTAAAACAGTGGATGTGGCTCTTAATGAGACATGCCGCATTATCACGGGGTGTCTGCGCCCTACACCACTGGAGAAATTACACTGTTTAGCTGATATTGCACCACCTGACATCCGCCGGAAAGTACCAGCCAATTGTGAAAGGACCAAGGCAGCGACATCTCCAGCTCATCCCTTGTTTGGGTATCAGCCAGCACGTCAATGACTTAAATCAAGAAATAGTTTTCTAAGATCTACAGAGACGCTCGCTGGAATACCCCAGCAAGCGAGAGTCCAAAAGTGGCAGGCTCAAACCCAGAACCTCAACCAATGGCTGATACTAAATGAGAAACTCCCCCCTGGGCATACAGAAGACTGGGCGACTTGGAAGGCGCTGAACAGACTGCGCTCTGGCACCACGAGATGCAGAGCCAACCTTAAGAAATGGGGCTACAAAGTGGAATCCACGACATGCGGGTGTGGAGAAGAGCAAACCACTGACCACCTGATGCAATGCAACCTGAGCCCTGCTACATGCACAATGGAGAACCTTCTTGTGGCAACACCAGAGGCACTCCATGTGGCCAGATACTGGTCAAAGGACATTTAATCAACTACCAAGCCTGCAAACTTTGTGTTTTTTTTTTTAATCTCTTTGTTTGTTTTGTTCTGTTAGAAATGTAATACAATGGTCTGGTTGCCCCTGACACGATAAATAAAATAAATAGCATTTTTATTTCATATAACATTAATAACTGCTGCTTTGTGACCAGAGTGAAGAGAGGGACCAGGAAGACACTTTCACCTTGTCTCCTGTGTTGTGCTAATAATATAATATATTGCATATACATATAATATTGATAATGTTATAATGTTAAACAATATACTATTAATAATAATATATTATTATATATGTTATATTACATTTAATATTACTAATAATATTACAGTATAATAGTATAGTACAATATTAATATATAATACTAATATTGTGCTATGCTGATAATATAATATATTGTATTTACATATTACTTGTAAGCTGCTCTGAGTCCCCTTCTGGGTGAGAAGGGCAGCATATAAATGTCATAAATAAATAATTTTATAAGGCCACAGAATTGTCTATTCAGTTGTTGATACTGCCTCTAAGGGCAGCCCTACATCCCGGAATATCAAGGCAGAAAATCCCACATTAACTGAGTATGGACTCAGATAACCCAGTTCAAAGCAGCTGTTGTGGGATTTTCTGCCTTGATGTGTTGGGATATAGGGCTGCATGGAAGGGCCCTAACATTTTTCTTAATACACATGATATATATACCATAGGATTTCTACTATGAGGCAGCCAAAGCTCAAATATCAGATTAATGCTGAGGAACAAATAATATATTTTCTGGGTGGACCTGAGTGCTGCTAAAATACAACTTCTCACATTATTAAATCAGGCCTTTCTGACATTACTTGTAACTTTTTTACACAGCCCAGAATATCAATACACAATATCTGCTTTGAACTGGGTTATCTGAGTCCCCACTGCCGTATATTCCACTTCAAAGCAGATGTGGGATTTTATTCAGCTGTGTGGAAGAGGCCTCAGAGAGTTGCAGTAGGACGGAAAGGAACGAGTGTGGTTTCCTGATCTGTCTAGTAATGGGATAAATCATAAGCATGTATTTGGAGAATGAGCAATGACACATACATTTGTTCAACTTGCAGAAATCAATCTTCACAGCAGAGTTTTGTTTGAATGACAAGACCACCAGCATTGTGTTGCTCTGGCAAATAATTTGTGAAAAGCCCTAGTCACCTAATGTTATCCAACTGCCTCAGGCTTCCATCCCTAAAACAGGAGTCAGGGCATCCTATAACAAGCTTCTTGAAATAATATTAAAGATGCAATCTTATATATGTCTATTGAGAATAAAGCTTCACTGAGTTCAACAGGATTTATCCCCAGGTACTGAGATTAACTCCTATTTAGGGCCTTTTCAGACAGGCCCTATATCCCAAGATCTGATCCCAGGTTTTCTGCTTTAAACTGGATTATATGAGTCTGCACTGCCAGATAATCTGGGATAAAATGAAAACCTAGGATCACATCCTGGGATATAGGGCCTGTATGGAAGGGTTCTCAGACTTGTAAGTGGGTTTGGTTCCAGGACTCCTATGTGGATACCAAATCCCACTATATACATGGATGCTCAAATTCCAGTATATGGAGTGGCATCATAAAATTATGTTCTATATATAAAATGGCAAAATCAGGGTTTGTGCTTTGTGCTTTATGTATTTTTAAAAAATGTTAAATGGTTTTATTGCTTGTAATTATGTATTTTTAATATTTTTTATTTTTATTCTATTTTAATGTGTACATTATTTAGGTTTTAAATTATATATTGTATGGCTTTTATTGTCAGCAGCTTTGGGTCTCTTTTTAGAGATAAAGCAGGGTAGAAACAACAACAACAACATACATTTGATTTTTTTTTGTTAATCTTTTCAAGCCATGGCATGGGCTGTTTGATCTGTGGATACAGAATCTGTGGATACAGAGGGTCGACTGCATAGGTAGCTTTGCACCTATTAGGCTACAAACCATAGATGAAATTACCTGAGTACTCCCAATGAATTGAGTATGGTTTACTTTGGAGTTGATACATACAGTATTCAACATAATATATATTTGTCTATGATCACATCATCAAAAGCAGTAAAATGTGCTGTCAGAAGCTTTCATGGCTGGAATCACTGGGTGCTGTGAGTTTTCCAGGCTGTATGGCCATGTTCCAGAAGCATTTTCTCCTGACGTTTCACCCACATCAGAGTTTTTGTGGTTTGTTCAACAAACCCCTCTGATGATGCCTGCCAAAGATGTGGGTGAAACGTCAGGAGACAATGCTTCTGGAACATGGCCACACAGCCCAGAAAACTCACAACAACCAAATAGCAGGAAAACCTTTAGATTGTTCTAACACTTAGCACTATTTACACACCTTTTGTCATTTCCTGAGATTTTACAATTAAACAATTAATTTCCTCGGAAATTAAATGAATCATAACGAAGCTTTTACCTTATAACCATATTCTTGAAACACTTGGTTTAATATAAAATGTGCTTGGAATCCCTCTAAAACAATTTCACAAGATAAACGGGGAAAGGATATCAAGAGATAATAAGAAATTCATATTTTAAATCCTCATTCAACAGTTTCACTCAAGGTATAGCAAACATTTACAGGTAGTACTTTCAAACACCTTTTCATTTCAAGTAGCCTACACAGTGGATTTCACATTGTCACTTTAAAATGTAACAGACTGGAAACCACTACGGCCAGAGGGCATATACCCTTTTCAGCACCACTGTACGCATGAGAGATGCAACCCAGAACAAAATAACAGGGTATCTCTATCCAACCCAGGCACCATGGAAGCAAAAGGTGTGGATGTGGGTTTTTTAGGTTGCATCACATGCAGTGGCACATGCCTGTGCCTTCCTTCCGATCACCAATTCCACA
Organism: Anolis sagrei; assembly: GCF_037176765.1. Classification (NCBI taxonomy): domain Eukaryota; kingdom Metazoa; phylum Chordata; class Lepidosauria; order Squamata; family Anolidae; genus Anolis; species Anolis sagrei. Next base: position 159,869,159 of record NC_090024.1, read on the forward strand.
CACATTCCCCAGGTCACGGTGCCTGATTTATTTTTAAATGCCGAGTTACAAAATAAACAGAGGCACCAGAGGAAGGAGAGCATCCTCAGACCCATTCAAAGTAGAGCCCGGAGCCTGACACTCCACACAAGAGCCAAGGGAAGTGGAAAGAAGCTGAGGCAGGGCTGGAGCAAAAGCATCTGGAAATGCCATCTGTTTGCCTAGGGCAAGGGCATTGGATTTGGATACCTAAAGCAAGCAGACGTGCTACACTGTAGAATGAATGCAGTTTGGTGCTTCGTTAACTGCTGTGGCTCAATGCTATGGAACCCGGGGAATTGGGAGTTTGGTGAGGCCAAAGACCTTGTACAATTAAAACTCCCCTGATTCCATAACATTGAGCCAGGGCAGTTAAAGTGATGGCAAACAGCATTCATTCTACAGTACAGGCAATCCCCGAGTTGTAAACATCCGACTTACAAACAACTCATGGTTACAAACGGGGGTGAGATAACAGGGAGTAACAGGAAGTAAGAGAAATCGACCCCTAGAAAGAGAAAATCATTCCTGAAAGAATTATCATTGGGGAAAAGTGTCTCCACTGAAGCTTTATCACCAATCCTTGTTTCCACAGCAATCCACAGTTTTCAAAATCACAGGAATGGAAAGTGAGGTGAAATCGGAACAGGGGCACAGACAGCAAAAGAAACACAACAGACTTGGTAACCCTTCCATATGCTAACTGAAGCTTGTGTGTGTGTGTGTGTATATGCATATGTATATATAGGGTGTGCATAAAGTTTGTTTACCATTTGAATTGTATTTATTTATCGTGTCAGAAGCTCACTGAGAATTGTTATAATGTATTTTAAAAACCCACAAAGTTTTAGGTAAAGGTTTCATCTTGACATCTAGTTGTGTCCGATTCTGGGGGTTAGTGCTCATCTCCATTTCTAAGCCGAAGAGCCAGCATTGCCTGTAGACATCAAGGTCATGTAGCCAGCATGACTGCATGGAGCGGCATTACCTTCCCACAGAAGCGGTACCTGTTAATCTATGCAAATTTGCAATTTTTCGAACTTCTAGGTTGGCAGAAGCTGGGGCTAATAGCAGGAAATCACCCTGCTCCCCAGATTTGAACCACCAACTTTTCAGTCAGCAAGTTCAGCAGCTCAGTGGTTTAACCCAATGTGCCACCAGAGGGCCCAAAGAGACTTTGCGGACACCATATATATGGGTGGTACTGTTCCATTATTTGGGATCATCTCCAAAAGGGGGGCTGGAAAGAGAAGGATAGTCCATTTTATGGGGAGGGGGGGGGAGTTGGAGGGAAACCATTCCCTGTCTTTGTGCATTATCCCCCCCCCCCCCCCAAGGTTCCCATATCATAAACAAGGGCTGTTTCCACAAGGGTGGAGGAAATAACAGGAAAACAGAGGGAAATCATTTTCCTCCTTCAACCAACTCTCCACCCCCACAAAAAGGACTATCATTCTCCCTCCTGCGCAGTGGTTCACAACCTTTGGGTTCCTAGGTGCTTTGGCCTTCAACTCCCATAAATCCCGGCCAGTATACCAGCTGTTAGAATTTCTGGGAGCTGAAGGCCAAAATATCTGGGGACCTACTGGTTGAGAACCACTACTCTAACACCAGGTAATGGCCTCCGCCGAGATACTGGAACAGTACCATATGTATGTGTGTGTGTGTTTATGTATACATATTGAGCTGCTGAACTTGCTGACCAAAAGGCTGGCAGTTTGAATCTGGGGAGAAGGGTGCGCTTCTGCTTTTAACCCCAGCTTCTGCCAACCTAGCAGTTTGAAAACATTCAAATCTGAGTAGATCAATAGGTACAGCTCTGGCGGGAAGGCAGTGGCGCTCCATGCAGTCATGGCAGCCACATGACCTTGGAGGCATCTATGAACAAAGCCGGCTCTTCAGTTTAGAAATGAGCACCAACCCCCAGAGTTGGTAAAGGGGAAAACCTTTACCTTTACTATGTATAAGTCTTGAGTTACACTTAAAAACTGCACCTGTTCCGACTTACATACAAATTCAACTTAAGAACAACCCTACAGAGCTGACCTTGTTCCTAAGTTGGGGAGTGCCTGCATCAGGAGGAGGTGCTGCTGCTGCTGCCCCCATTCCCTTCCTGCCTGCAGAGGGCAGCCTCCACCCAGACTCAGGGGCTCCAACGGGGAATGAATGTCCAAGGGGCGAGGGATGCAAGATTCCCCAGACTGGAGAAAGAGAGGGCTTGTTGGCTGAAGGCAGCCCGGCCCCATGCGATGGAATGAGACGCGCCCCGAGCGGGACTCCCAAGAGGGCGCCTGGATGCCAGGACAAGGAAGCAGCGCCCGAATCATTGCCCGCTTTGCCCCATTCCCAGAGAGCCTCGCCTGGCCTCTGCTCCTGCGCTGCCTCCCTCTCCAGGCTGCAGACTTTGGGCGAACTTGAGAGGTGTCCTACCTCGAAAAGCTGCGGGATCTCCCTCTTGGCCAGGTACTCCTTGGCGTCGCAGGTGCTCATCCCGCCGCGAGAAGGGGACAGGGAGCGGCGGAGGAGGAAGAGGAGAACTGGGAGCAGCTCCTCGCTCTGCTACTGCTGCGTCTCCTTCTTCTCCTTCGGGCTCTAGCCTCTGGCGCCTCCCGGGAGGCAAGGAGAGGAGGAAGAGCTGTGCGCCCTCCGCCGGAGCCGCATCGAGACGCCCAGACAACCTGAAGGAAGCCGAATTCGGGGAGGGAGGGAGGGAGGGAGGGAGGGAGAAGCAGGTGGGAGGCTCCACAAAGGAGGAGGAGGAGGGAGGGGGGGGGAGCGGAAAGGACCACAAAGGGGAGGGCAGTGAATGCCGGGGACAACTCAAGCACGCGCTTCTTCTGTGCGCCACCAGGCAAGAATCACGGGAGCAAGTCACACATTCAGCTGTTGCAAAGTCAAAGCTTAGAAGTGGAAAGGGCCATCCAGTCCAACCCTCTTCTGCCAGGCAAGAACACACTCCTCCCTCCTCTCAGGGAGGAGACCCTAAAACAGCTCTCACCTTCAGGAAGGTTCAGCTGGAATCACTTTCCTTGCCATTTGAATCCATTGTGTCCTCTTCCCTAGCACTGCTTCAACTGTCTCCTCTTAAACCAGTGGTTCTCAATGCCACGACCCCTTAATACAGTTCCTCATGTTGTGGTGACCCCCAACCATAGAATTACTACTTCATTACTACTTCATAATTGTAATTTTGCTACTGTTATGAATTGTAATATAAATATCTGATATGCAGGGTGTATTTATTTATTTATTTATTTATAGTATTTATATTCCGCCCTTCTCACTCCGCAGGGGACTCAGGGTGGATTACAATGTACATATGCATGGCAAACATTCAATGCCATAGACACACAACATAGATAGACAGACACACAGAGGCTATATAACATTCCAGCTTTTTCATGAGGGTATTCTGGCCACCAGGGGAGCTGTCACTTCATCGTCCATTTGTGACACCGATGAAGTACTTACTCATTCTTTGCATGCTTGCTGGAGATTTTTATGGCATCATAAATTAGCCTCCCTGCATAAGCGGTACCTAAATTTCCTATTTGACAGATGTAACTGTCTTTCGGGCTGCAAGCTACACAAATTGGTCGGAAGCTCACTCTGACCCAGTCTGGCTTCGAACTCATGACCTTTTGGTCAGTAGTGATCTTAATGCAGCTAACTCCCAGCCAACTGTGCCAGAGTCCCGGTGTACTTTCATTCCCTGGACCACATTTGGCATAAATACTCCATACGCCCAAATTTGATTACTGGTGGGGTTGGGGGGAATTGATTTTGTCATTTGAGTGTTGTAGTTGCTGGGATTTATAGTTAACCTACAATCAAAGAGCATTCTGAATTCCTCCAAGGATGGAATTGAACCAAACTTGGCACACAGAACTCCCATGACCAACAGAAAATACTGAAAGAGTTTGGTGGACATTGACCTTGACCTTTGGACTTGTAGTTCACCTACATCCAGAGAGCACTGTAGACTCAGACAATGATGAATCCGGATCAAACTTCGCACCAATACTCAATATGCTAACATGTGAACACTGGTGTAGTTTGAGGAAAACAGACCTTGACATTTGGGTGTTGTAGTTACTGGGATTTATAGTTTACCTACAATCAAAAAACATTCTGAACCCCACCAATGATAGGATTGGGCCGAACTTCCCACATAGAACTCCCATGACCAACAGAAAATACTGTGTTTTTTGATGGTCTTTGGCATCTGAAACCTCCTCGCGACCTTGCCTGGGGTCCTGACCCCTATGTTGAGAAACACTGGTTTAGCTAGAATCTCTTTCCTTGCCATTAGAATCCATTGTGTCCTGTTCTCTAGCAGTGTCCCCACTTAAACTGAAGCAGTGGGTTAAACCACTGAGCTGCTGAACTTGCTGACCGAAAGGTTAGCGGTTCGAATCTGGGGAGCGGCATGAGCTCCTGCTGTTAGCCCCAGCTTCTGCCAATCTAGTTTTTTGAAACCATGTAAATGTGAGTAGATCAATAGGCACTGCTCCAACAGGAAGGTAACGGCACAATGGAAGCACAATTGGAAAGCAATTTCCATAACAACTCTCTGCAACCACTCCTTTGGTCTGATGTTTATGAAATGAAGCATAGCTTGCAGTTACACAGTGGGCACCAGCATGGCAGGCAAATGAACCCAAAGGGAAATGGGGTTCAAGAGGGAAAAAGTAAAGGCAACATGAAGGTAAGGAGAGATCATGACAAGAAATCTGCTTGTGTGCACATTCATATTTCCATATCAGCGCTTATGAGGTTCAGCACAACTTGAAGAGTTAATTAAACAAAGTAAAAGTAATCTACTGCATGTCCCCCATCCATCTTCGAGATTTCTAAAATCTGCTACAAACTAACATTTCTGAACATTGAGGGAACGTGATCCGGAAGCTCAAGTTGGTACAAAATGCAGCTGATCAGCTTCTTGCGGGAATTCCGATGAGATGCCACATAACACCAATCTTACTGCAGCTGCATTGGTTACCAATTGAGCACCGGATCACTTTAAAAGTGATGGTACTCACCTTTAAGGCCTTGCATGGTCTGGGGCTGATGTACCTGAGGGACCGCCTCATCACCTACCAACCCCTGAGATCCCTCCGTTCTGAGGACCAAGATTTGTTGGAAATTCCCAATGTCAAGACCTTGCGTCTAACAGCAACCAGATGCAGAGCCTTTACAGCAGTGGCACCATCACTCTGGAATACTCTGCCACCTGAAGTCCGTGCCTTGCAGGACTTATCAGCTTTTTGCAGGGCATGTAAGACATATCTGTTTCGACAGGCCTTTGATCCTTGATATTGCTGTTTTTAAATTGTTTTTAAATTGTGTTAGATTTTAGCCTGTTCTTGTAAGCCACTCCGAGTCCCAGGGGAGTGGCGGCATATAAGTTTGAATAATAAATAAATAAATAAATTTACCAGGACTGATAGTTCTGTGTTTGGACTTGCTATCAGGTACTGCAATTTTTGACCCACTTATTTGTCCTAGATTATGAGGCTGTTTGGAAGTGCCCTGAAAGAATGCCAGGAGTTCACTCCAAAGTTAAAGTAATTGAGGAAAAGGAAGGTGGGTGGTGAGTGGGCTTGAGGTTTTTGGCTGTCTCAGGCACACCTCACATAACACCATCCCAATTGAGTAGGCATCTACACTATAGAACGGATGCAGTTTGACTCCACTTGAACTGCCATGGCTCAATGTTGTGGAATTTGGTGAAGCACTAGCACTCTGGTTGAAGAGGCTACAGACCTTGTAAAACTACATGTCCTGTGATTCCATAGCATTGAGCCATGGCAGTTAAAGCTGTGTCAAGCTTCAATAATTCTGCAGCATAGATGTACCCTGAGTTGTTTCTGGGCTGCCAAGGTCGATCCCCATTCCCATAAAGGGAAGAAAGAGGCACAAAAAGGCGGGAAAGGATTCCCAAGACTATGAGAAAATGGCTGTAGAATCTAGTGCCAAATATGGCCTTTGGATAGATGGCTCAAATGGGGTTTCCCATTTTAAAATCCACATACCTTTAAAAACATTATTAAAAAGACTTATTTAATTTTTTCTCCGTCACACTGCAAAATATTGGCAATCCAGAGCCAGCTGACCCAAGAGATGTTGCTGCTTGTGGTATTGAAATGCAGATCCCTCTTTTCACCTACCCACATTGTGGAAAATGATATCTTATTAAAAGCAGAGTGTTTCTTCTTATAAGGTGTGATCAAAACCATAAAAATCCTACACAAGTGTTTCTCCCTCCTTCCCAGCAATAAAAACACCAATATCATAAGAAAAATGCATGAAAATTAGATTCTCTAGAGAATGAAGAGTCGTTTAGGTTGGAATCATATATTCATGTCGAAATCGCATCCCAGTAATTCAATTGGGCTTCCATTTGAACAAACATGGAGGACTGTTCCTGTCAATCCTTCGTCCCCAAACTGATTTCCTGATTGAACTCCTACCTCACCGAAAAGCAATAGAGATGCCAAGTTTTTTTAAAAAAAAACATTTAAATACAATGGTATTAAAAGATATATATAAATCCATTGAGTCACAGAGCTCTGTTACCACCTCTCTCTGCAAATGCATTCATTTGTGGGTTGCGGCTGTCATTGAGAAGTTATGAAATCTATGAAGATCTGAGAGGACTAAATTCATGCAGCAAGCAAATAGATTAGACACTTGGAACACACTTCTCCAGAACTAAAGTGTGTTTTCATCCTTATTGGGAACATACATAGTAAAAGGCAACCATATTTTTCACAATTGACTGTCTTAACTTCATTTTCAATGTATAAGTAAGGTTTCTTTTTAAAGAACAGAAGACTACACTATAACCAGTTGATGTAAAAACACACAGAAGTGAAAGGAATGTTACACAATGCAAATTATAGGGACACAGAATGTGAGAAGCTAGGCATTGTAAACATGTCCTTCAAGGCATCAGAGATGTAGGCATGGACATCACTTGATGGCCAATATGTAAACAATAGCTTACATAAGTGGAAACATAAGGCAGAGAAGTTCAATTTTCTCTGCAAAAGGAAAACCAGGAGCAGATTGTGGGACAAACCATGGACTGCAAATTTCAAGAATGAGAGTAAAGCTAAGGGAGAACACTTAACACATCATGCCAAAACATAACCTAAAGAATATCTCTGTAGAATTTAAAGATCATGTTAAAGTAAAATTCCACAATTAAATCTAATTGCTAGGATTAGAAGAACTCTGGACTGAAGCAAGGATATTTGTCAGGGATGGATGAGAAAAGGCAGCCAAATAGAAAGGGAACCCCCAATGGATGAAAAATGAAACTCTTCAAGCAGCTGGGGGCCCTTCCACACAGCCATATAATCCAGATTATCAAGGCAAAAAATCCCACAATATCTGCTTTGAAATGGGTTATCGGAGTCCACTCAGACATATATTCCAATTCAAAGCAGATAATGTGGGATTTTATTCAGCTGTGTGGAAGGGGCCTGAGAGACAAGAAGCTAAAGCAAAAGGTAACAGAAATAGGGTCAGATCTTTGTGCAGGGACAACGAGAACTACTGTTACAACCAATTTAGGGTCCTTCCACACAGCCCTTTACCCCAGGATATCAAGGCAGAAAAGCCCACATTGTCTGAGTGTGGACTCAGAAAACCCAGTTCAAATCAGATGTTGTGGGTTTTTCTGCCTTGATATTCTGGGATATAGGGCTGTGTGGAAGGGCCCTCAGAGAAACCATGCCAGGACGACTAAACTGGGGCCAGAAGAAAGAAGGGGAGCCGGGAGGACATTGCCATCTTGTCCCCTGTGACATCAGCGCCCCTCCCCCAACACCAACGGCCACTCTGGGGCCAGAAGAAAGAAGGGGAGCCGGGAGGACATTGCCATCTTGTCCCCTGTGACATCAGCACCCCTCCCCTAGCAATAATATTATGTAGTACTAGTGTTATGAATGATGTTATAGTACTATGCTAGTTATGTATTATGTAGTATGTTGTATGTACTTATGACTTGTAAGCCGCTCTGAGTCCCCTTCAGGGTGAGAAGGGCGACATATAAATGCCGTAAATAAATAAATAAATAAACTGAGTCCATTGTATTTTGGACATATCATGAGCAGACATGCCCCATTAGAAAAGACAAAAATGCTTGGCATGTTAGGAGGCAGTAGGAAAAGAGGAAGGGTCATGCAGATGGATAGTCTCAATCAAGAAAGCTATGGCCCTGAATCCGCAAAATCTATACAGGGCTGTTACTGACTTGGAAGTCTCACATTCATAGGACCATTGTAAGTCAAAGCTGACATGATAGCAATGAGTCCACAATTAGCAACAACTAATGATAAATATGTTATTCCATGCATACAGCCATTCTGTAACAAATATCACAATGCTGTGCACCCTGGTTTTTAAAATATGCATGAGAATTTTAATAAATTATAAAGGTCAGAGTGTTTGTATTAATTATTGTGAAACAATGTAAAATTTAAAGATGAATGTTAAAAGTGCCAACATTCTAAGAGAAGTCATTTTCCAAATTGTTGAAGTAGCAAACCTTGCTTATTTTGTATTATTTCTCTCTTTCTATAGATATTATAATAAAAATCCTTTTAACTTGCCTGAAACAAGATCTGTCAGACTACATTGTTATGCAGAAAGGTATTAATCTCCTGCCTATACTGGATTTTGACCTTTAGAATTTAAAAAGCTTTAGTTCTCTTTTTGTGGACTGACTGGATTGAGATGTCTTTTCCCCTTCTGTCTGATCTACAAGCATGCACCACTCAGGTGGAGAGTACATATCTGCATTCCTGGTAGGTATCACTTGGATGATTGAATCTTCTGGTCACATAGTGTGATCTTTTCGTGTTTGCAAGAGACAGCTATACTTGAAGAGCTTGTCCAACAATGCAAAACCTTTTAGTATGCCAACCCAGAACTATCAGAAACAGCTGCTAGGGAAAAAAAACTCCAACTGAAAGCATCTGGCAAAATCAAAATACCAACTGGCACATTGGATCAGATCATCTAGCAACACAGTATTGTTGCCAAGGGAGCAGAATTCCAGTGCCGTTTCTGTGTTCCCCAGCACCTTGGCTCCTAAAAGATTTCATTTTGCTTGGAAAAGGTAAGCAAAACTGATGTTGTAAATATCCAGACTTCCTCTATTTTAACTAATATGTATAACTTCTTGAATTGGCTATTGTGAATCCTATCAAGAATAGAACACTATACAGTAAATATTGTAAAACGGGCGGCATACAGGGAGCACACAACTCCCATGTTGCGTCAGCTCCACTGGCTGCCTGTTTGCTACCGGGCACAATTCTAAGTGCTGGCTTTGGCCTATAAAGCCCTAAACGGCCCTGGACCAGTCTACCTGTCCAAATGCATCTCCCTTTACAAACCACTGTGTGCACTAAGATATTCTGGGGAGACCCTGCTCTGGGTTTCACCACCATCACAGGTGCATTTGGTGGGGACAAAAGACAGGGCCTTCTCAGTGATTGCCCCCTGGTTATGGAACTTCCTTCCTGGTAATATTAGATTAGCCCCCTCCCTCCTGTCCTTCAGAAGTATGGTGAAGATCTGGCTTTGGGGAAGTGCAATGAGGCAAAATGGTGTCCTGAGATGGTTTTTAAGCAACTTTTAATGTGGATATAAGTGATTTTAATGTTTGCATATATTTATTGTTTTATGTCCCAGCATTGAATGTTTGCCGTATATATGCTGTGCTCCGCCCTAAGTCCCCTGCAGGGTGAGAAGGGTGGAATATAAATGTTTTAAATATTTATTTATTTATTTATTTACTTTGCTTGTATACCGCAGTTTCTCAGCCCGTAGGCGACTCAACGCGGTTCACAACAAGAGCAAAAAGTCAATCATAGCAACATGCAATTTAAAAAGCATTAACAGCATAGTATACAAAGTAATGACACATCAATAACAATACATTAACAATACATTAAAATAAACAAACTAATAAATAAATCCCATTACAAGTACACATTATTTATTATTATTATTAACTTTATTTGTACCCCACTAGCATCTCCCGAAGGACTCGATGCGGCTTACAAAGGCCAAGGCCTCAAAACACAATATAACAATACAGAACCCAAAGCAAATTAAAAACAATTTAAAGCAATATTAAACAACAAGCAATTAACAATACACCAAGACACAATAAAACTGGGCCGGGCCAGAGTAATGGGTACAGAATTAAAAGTGCTGATGTGACAGGTGGTATATAAGGATTATAGGGTAAGTGCAGTGTGCAGTGTGCGGCAATCTTACTTCTAATAAAGTGCTTCTGGGACTTGGTATTGGCGTTTTCCTATTCTGAAAAGGCACATCGGAACAGCCAGGTCTTCAAGTTCTTTCTAAAGACTGCCAATGTAGGGGCCTGTCTAAGATCTTTGGGGAGAGTGTTCCAGAGTCGGGGGGCCACCACAGAAAAGGCCCTGTCTCGCGTCCCCACCAAACATGCCTGCGATGCAGGCAGAATTACGAGCAGGGCCTCTCCGGATGAACGAAGTGAACGCGTGGGTTCATAAACGGAGATGCAGTCACGCAGGTAGGATGGTCCCAAACCATTTAGGGCTATACCATATACCATACCTTTGTTAAACAAGCAGAAGAAAACTGTCTTCCTTCAAAATGTTTGGGCATTATACTTCCAAGACCATTACCGTTCCTTTCATAATGTCTTGTCATAAGCAACTGTATCATCACCTAGGACAGCGTTTCTCAACCTTCCTAATACCGTGATACCTTAATACAGTTCCTCATATTGTGGTGACCAACAACCATAAAATTATCTTCATTGCTGATTCATAACTGTAATTTTGCTACTGTTATGAATCGTAATGTAAATATATGATATACAGGATGTATTTTCAGTCACTGGACCAAATTTGGCACAACTATCCGATACACCCAAATTTGAATACTGCTGGAGTTGGGTGGGGGATTGAAGGAAGAGAAGGACAAATGGAGAGATCTTCAGCCTTCTCTGCCAAAGGGGTTCTTAAGCCCATCAGAAATATATGTTTTGTGATGGTCTTTGACGACTCCTCCGAAACCTCCTGATCATCCCCCCCCCCCCCACACACACACCCAGGTTGAGAAATGCTGGCCTAGGAACTTCTGAGTTCTGTCAGTTTTTGTATTTGCACCACAAATACAAAAAGTGTCATTCTCTTTGAGGTGTCATCCTTATAATAAGGAGTTCTGGTATTTGGCATTTAGTCCTCCAAGTGTTTTGGACTTTGACTCAAAGAAGCCATAGCAGTATGACTAATAGTCAAGCATTTTAGGAAATGAAATCCAAACTTCTGGAAGACCAGAGGCCTGGAAATGCTGCTCTACTGTATTCCTTCAAGATACTTTATGAAGAGAAACTGTGTATTAAATCATGGTACTTGGGAATTGTAGTTTAGAGAAGGAAATTAGAATTCTCTAGCAAAAAAATTCTAAGTATCATGTGAAATGACAACTCCCAGGAGCCCTAGGGACGGAAGCATGCCAGTTAAATTGGTGTCAAATTGATATAATTGTGTAGTTCAGTTCACCTTTTGAATAATTGCTTCTCTCTCTCCATCTAGAATCTGCCCTTTGTCTCAATGCATTTGTGAATTTCCAGCAGTATATCTTCCTTATATGCTTGAATAATTTCCTCATTCTCCTGTTTTTTGACATATGTGATGAATTCCCTACTGTTAGGCTAGGTAAAGCTCAGAGAAGTAGTCCCAGGAAGTTCAGCAGCCATTTTAGAAGGGTGCCTGGGGGCATCCATCTTAGAATCTCATTTCCTGGAGGGGGCAGTGCTTAGGAGCAGCTTGGAGGGAAATGAAGGGACTTTGTGATTGGCTGGGAGAGAGTGGGCAGAGCTTAACTTGTGAAAAGAAAAAAAATGTCTTTAAGGGAGCGGTTTAAAACTGGAAGCTCAGTTAGGGTCTGTGTGTCAAAGAAGAAGGAGATGGGGTTTTGGGTGTGAAGGAGAGAGGAGCGAGGGAGTGTGTGAAGAAGAGAAGAGCTAGTGAAGCCAGAAGTTGGTCAGTTAGTCAGCAGAGTTAGTTAGTGAGAAGATTTATAGCTATTGGGAAGGATAGCTGGTGGAGTGGAGAGACAGATCCAGAAGGAAAGGACTGTCTGTGTGGAGTTTAGGAATACTAGGCAGAGAGGAGTACTATCAGTAGTTTCTGGAGGGAGAGAGGAGTGTTATTTGCAACTAAGTGCTGAACAGTTTATTTAAGGAAACCATACGCTTATTCAGTATTGCAACCGCTAAGCTCAAAGCCTGTATTGTTCAAGTTCTCTCAAATAAACAACATTGTTCTTTGTTCACAATTATTGCCTCAGTGTGTCTCTGTGTGAGAAGTTCCAAGCAGTTTACTGAAGAAATCAAAGTATAAATGGTGGCACCGTGTATTTTAAGAAGGAATTTCTTAGGTGTTACCACAGAGTACAAATCCTGAGTGCAAATCCAGCACCTTCTAGCCTAAAGATATCTCAAGTCAAGCCAGGGGCTTAACATTTCTTTTAAGTGTGGTGGTAGCCAGTGTTCTTTTAAAAGGTTTTTCGGCCAGAAGATCGTTCCAGCATATTCAGCTTTTGATTTTTAATTAAATAAGCCTCATTCCACTACATATATTGTTTTGCAGCGTGTGGGATTTTGTTAATAATCCTTTACATTTGGTGGCAAGCGCTGGGATTTATACTTACATAATCCAACATAGTAATAAGAAATAAGTATATGATCATATTTATTTTATTTTGCTCCTTCTATTTCAGTCTTTTGCATCCTGTTGGTATCTTGTCTTTCCTTTGCCTCCTTAAAAGCTGTAAACTACACTGTGCAGCCACACCAGTCACCCCACGACTCCTTCCTTCCTTTTTGTCACTCTCGTTCTGGAAAGCCTTTCATGATTAACTACGTAATTGCTATGTGTATTCTTCTCAGTGAAACTTTATTTTTCTGAAAAGCCATGATCTCATTTGTGTTGCATCCCTGTGGATGTCTTACAAAGATATGCCAAGTCTCAAGCTAACCTTTTCCTAATTCAGTCCTTCATGTTTAAAAGATGCTAGCTTGGACTAGCTTTGCTGAACAGATAGTATGCTAACAGAAGAAAGCCTGGATTGCATTGGGAAATGATTTCCCTCATGTGTTTTTGGGCTAAATTAGCTCAATTGTTTGTGTCCCAGAAATGCTCGTTCTCTGAACATGGACACTTGTCCATTGGCACGTGTCTGAACATGGTCACTTGTTCATATTGAAATGCATGTATGCCAAACAAGAATAATAATGTCCCATTTCCAACAACTAACATCATTGGGAAAATGAGGCTGCTGGCCTTTCTTTAAAATCTTGGCCTCATAATCACACATGTGTAGACAGCTTGGCTATTGTCCTGAAGCGTTCTAAAATACCATTCTGAAAAGAATGCAGTAAATGTTATGGCCATCTGTCCTATTAATCTGCACACTGTGCTTGCCAATCCCTGTTTGGCTTTGCTGTCAGAATTTTTCAATCCCTCTTCACTACTTTGATTTACATCAGTCTTGGTCTTCACCTTTTTCTTTTATGTTTTCTAGATTATTGTATAGTGAGTCAGGTTTTGGAAATGTTAACTCTTTGGATTACAGCTCTCAAAATCCACAAATCAATGTTGGATCTTGGTAATTATAACCCCAAAATATAATGGCAGAAGCTGAGGCTAACAGTGTGAGCTCACCCTGCTTCTAACAACCAACCTTTTGGTCGGCAAGTTCAGCAGCTCAGCGGTTTAACCCACTGCGCCACCAGGGGCCCCTTAATGTTTCTATACTGCAGCCTAAACTATCACGATCTGTTTGATCTCAAAACCAAATCTAGATTAAATTAACATCAAAGTGCTGCAATTTATTAGCAATCTGATTATTTCTAGAATGTTAGTCAAATCACTTCCTATTTTCTCACCTGAAAAAGTACCTATATCACTAAATTCTCCATAACAGAATACAACAGACTGTCCTTGAAGCTTCACTCTACTCTGTGTTACATCCAAGGAAGGAAACCTGGATGTTTTATGCTGGAGTTTTTTCTCAATCAGATGAAAAATGTAGATATTAATTATAGGCACTTTCAGTGAAGACCAGATCATTCAAAAGAGTATATTTTATCTCATTTGATTCCTTCATTGTGCACCTAGCAGTGCCACGTTTTCAATATATTACTTTTGTTTATTATTGGTGATTATCTTTTCTCTCTCTCTCCAAATCCTGCTTACTTACATGCTGCCAGGCCATATGGGTACATGAACCTAAAAGCCAGTGCCCAGCATATTTTCATCTCTCTTTGGCACTAGTTCCACATATTTTGATAGGAAAGACACAAGGGCATGGAAATGTTCAAAGCCAAAGGAGGAATGTAAGTAGATTTAAAACATAAATGTGTAAACAATTATGCACTGCCTTGAAGAATGAAAATTTTATATGTGCTTTCACAGTAATTATTTGTACATCTCTAGTTTGTTTGAAATAAACTGGAATTTAACCTTGCCTTTGCGAAGCAACCTTCTCACGGTTAAGGGAAGGATACATTTAAAAAAAAAGAAAAAAAGAAATTGGTATCTAAAATATATGAAAAGATCAGAGGTTGGAAATGTTGTGGATTTTTTGGGACCTAGCCAGGCAGAATTGTGATGTAAAATCTCCTCATTTTCTACTGGCAAGCCCATCAGTCCCCTCATCCTCAGCCTCTGGCTGAGCCACAATCCCCTCATCATTGGCCTCTGGCTGATCCACAAAAGGAGATAACTTCCATGCCAGTGGAGAACTTAATCCTCTTTCGAGTTTTAGTAAGATAATAAAAGGAGCTACCCATGGTGCTGGACTTATGTTGCCCACTGAGTTCTGCACCTTAGACATTCATCCTAAAACACAAAGTAGATTTTCTATCCCACTTAATGGAAGCCTCTGGCTATAACTGGCCACAGCTCACAGTGGTTGGGTATTCTGTTTCAAGATCTGAACAAGGTTTTTTTAAAAGGATTAGTCTTCGCGGGGATAGAAGTGGAGCATTGTGTAGCAATATATTTTGGCTTTATATTGCAGAAATAACCCATGCATTTAATCTGCCAATCAGCTAACATACACACACACACACCAGATACACCATGATCCCTGCCCCTTAGTTCCCCCAATGGTAAACTTTCCAATGAATCTCCTGTGTCATAGAATCATAGAGTTGGAAGAGACTTCGTGGGCCATCCAGTCCAACCCCCTGCCAAGAAGCAGGAAAATTCATTTAAAGCACCCCCAACAGATGGCCATCCAGCTTCTGTTTAAAAGCCTCCACAGAAGGAGCCCCCATCACACTAATTGGAGAAAAATAAAGGTGAGCTTGAGAGAAAATTAACAGGATGTTTCCTTAATAATAATAATAATAATAATAATAAGGTAACCACTGTGTTGTAATGGGTTAAACCCTTGTGCTGCTGAACTGCTGACCTAAAGGTCAGCAATTCGATCTTTGAGACAGGTGAGCTCCTGTCTGTCAGCTCTAGTTCCTGCCAAACAAGCTGTTCAAAAACATGCAAATGTGAGTAGATAAATAGGTACTGCTTCAGCTAGAAAAGGCAAAAAGATGTTCCAAGAAATCTTGCCATCCACACAACCAGGAGGTGACAACACAGGCTCCTCAGCTTGAAAATGGGGGAAAGCACCTCCCCAGAGCCAGAGATGAGCACCTCCTTCAGAAGCCAGAAATGAAAGGAGAAGCCTCTGCCTTTGTTTGTGTTTGTGTGTCTCACTGTATATGATTTTAAAGGCATTGAATGTTTACCTGTATATGTAAATGCTGTAATCTACTCTGAGTCCCCTAGGGGAGAAGGGGGGGGGAATATAAATAAAGTGTATTATTATTATTATTATTATTATTATTATTATTATCCTTTATTTAAGCATTTCCGTATGGTTTTGTCATAGTTGGCTACAGAAAATAATGTGTGAGCTGATTGCATGCTCACTACACAGAGTATGTAAAAAATAAATAAGCAGGGGACAGAAGAAGGAACTGGTTGAAAAACAGGATTGAGCTTTGTTCAGTTAAAGTTCTATATGCCCCCCCCCCCCCCCCAAAAAAAAAAAAAGAGAGAGATAGGGATCAAAACTGTAGCACTTTACTGCTGGGAAGAATTTGACAGGATTTTGCTCATCTGCTGGTATCATCTGGAGGCAAAACAGCATAAATCTTCGATCCCTCTTAAACTGGGGGCAATACAATCCGTCACGCACAAAATGGTAAAAAGAGTTAAGACTGCAGTCAATATCTTATCTCACTTTCATTATTTTCTGCCTCAGGGTTTACTACAGTTCTAATTCCTGCCTTTTCTCAGCATGAAAACTAGCATCTAGGTACAGAGGTACTAATTTTCCTCCAAAATGTTGTGGGGTAAAAGTTGCACAACAGCATTTGTATTTGTTGCAATCCTCACATTCTTCTGCTATCAGTTTGTACACGTCTACTATAAATGTTCCTGATCCCTCCCTACCCTCAGCTACAGGCTTCTGTTGGGAAATGGGGGAAAGGTGGTTATTTCAGGCCCTTGGGCTAATTTTCTGATTATTATGCGAATATGACTCAGGGTCCCTCTACTTCACATTTTCTTGCATACTGCAGTAGGAATTAGAGTAGCATTTATAGGAAGTAGGTAAATATTAGGATGATATACTGACCATAGTTATACTTATGGTCAGTGTATCATCCCAATAACATGGACAATGATATTATTCGCTATGTCATAATATCTGTGACAAAGGGAAATGACATGGGGGAAAGGACATAAAATTAACCTATTGGCGTTAACTTGTATAAACTTGTTTTGTATTTGAGAATCAGTTGAGAATATTTTAAATTCAAACAACTTATAATCATGTTAACAGAATGAGAGACTCTCCCTGGGCGCACAGAAGATTGGGCAACTTGGCATGCACAGAGCACCATGAGATACAGAACCAATCTTAAGAAATAGGGTCACAACATGCAAGTGTGGAGAAGAGCAAACCACAGACCACCTATTGCCTTAGTCTGAGCCCTGCCACATGCACAGTGGAAGACCTTCTTATAGCAGCACCAGAGGCACTCCAAGTGGCCAGCTACTGGTCAAAGGTCACTTAATAGAATGCTAAGTTTTTAAACTCTGTGTTTTTTAAAAAAATACATAACAACTGTACCCTTGGTTTGTTTCTGATACAATAAAAATATTGTAGAGAGAAGAAAGAACAAATGCCACTTCAGAAAACAGGTGCCCCAGCCACTATCCCCTCGCTCTGGCATTCTAAAAAGCCAGAAGTGGCACCATGATGAAGAGAGTAGAGGGTGTTACTGATTTTTTAGGTTCTTCTAGGATGGACTAAGCTCTTACCTAGGAGAACATGCGGATCAAGAATAGGGCTCCACAGCCACCTACGGACCCATCACCAAGACACCACATCTGGAAGACTATCATCCTAGAGCTAGGAGGGATCACCTAAGTAAAGTAAGTAAAGTACATTAAAAGATGTACCCAGTAATTCAGTGTACTACATAGGACAAGGAAAAATGGCTTCAAACTACAGGAAAGGAGATTCCACCTAAACATTAGGAAGAACTTCCAAACTGTGAGAGCTGTTCAGCAATGGAACTCTCTGCCCCGGAGTATGATTGAAGCTCCTTCTGTGGGAGGCTTTTAAACAGATGGCCATCTGTCAAGGGTGTTTTGAATGCAATTTTCCTGCTTCTTGGCAGGGGGTTGGATTGGATGGCCTATGAGGTCTCTTCTACTCTGATTCTATTAAGTTCACAGAGGCAACTTACTATGAACTTACTAAGTCTCTCTTACTCCGTTATTATTAGGCACTTCTAGTTTTCTTAAGAAGTCTTAAGATCTCAGTCAACTTATATTTCTCCTCTGAAACAATCACTATCTTTCTTATATTGTCCACATTAGCTTCATGCATCAATCTGAAACATCGCCTTTTCTCATTCATACTGCTTATTATCCTTTTTTAGCTTGTAGTTCTCCTTCTTCTTGCCATTTCATTTCATGACATTTTGGTGACATTCTGCAATTCTTCAGTTATGTGCCCTAGTCTTCCCTCAACCTACCCAAAATCTCTTTGCACTCTTGCCAAATATCTTGGTGGATTAGCTTAATCAAACTTTAAACTTCAGAATCACCCTCAGTCCAATAAATACTCATACAAAGAGGCTGCAGGTATATGGAAACAGTTTTATACATAACTCCATAGAGGCTGTGGAACATAGAGGAGGAAAGGTGAAGGATTGGGGAATTCTGGGAGAAATAGATGCAGCAATGCCCATTGGAATCTGCCACCTGATGGAATTGTCTCTGTTTATAGTTTAAAGAAATATCAAATTTGTTCCTTCTTGGTAATTTCTGCTTGATGAAACATGGCATTCCATTAACTGTATTAAACCACCTTTTATAGAGAAACTAGAGAGGGAGAGGAGGGTCCCTGCATGACTTTAGTATTAAGCTTTGAGGCAAATATATGGAGGGGGTATTAACATTTGCAATTAGATATCAAGCATTTCCCATAAATACACAGGCCAATATTATGCAAGAATTAGGATTTTCCTCCAGACTGCCAAGTGTAAGTGCTTTTCTGGCACCTGGAATTAATGACGAGGACAGTTCCAAACAAAACTGTGGACGTCTTTACTTTGATTGTTTTTATAAGAATTTCCTGAAATTCACAAATTGCATCATTTTCTGGGAAGAAAGTACTTGAGATTTTAAGAATGTAAATATGGAAGAAATTGAAACTCTCTGATTTATCTATCCAGAGGAAAATGTTTTGAACATTTAACTCTTAAAAGTCTGGTTTGGTTCCCTGGGTAATCATTTGATCACTCCAGTGCAGTGTTTCTCAACCTGGGGGTCGAGACCCCAGGGAGGGAGGGTTACCAGGGGATTTCAGAGGAGTTGCCAAAGATCATCAGAAAACATATTTCTGATGGCCTTAGGAACCTCTTTGGCAGAGAAGGCTGAAGATCTCTCCGCCTGTCCTTCTCTTCCTTTTTGGAAAAAGATGGTTATTCCTCCCATCAAAAGCCCCCTCAGCAAGGGGAGGGCTGTTTCTGAGACTCAAAGTGGAGAGGGGAGAACAGGTGTGCTCAGCACGTGGCAGCATAGTGTGCAGGCAACGGAGAGCATGAGAGGTGGGAGGGAGGCTTGCACCAGTGAGCCCCGTCAAGGCATGGGGGTTCTGTGTGGAAGGTTTTGCCCAATTCTATCTATCATTGGTGGGGTTCAGAATGATCTTTGATGGTAGGTGAACTATAAATCCCAGCAACTACAACTCCCAAATGTCAAGGTCTATTTTCACCAAAACTCCACCAGTGTTCACATTTGGGCATATTGAGTATTTGTGCCAAGTTTGGTCCAGATCTATCATTGTTTGAGTCCACAGTGCTCTCTGGATGTATGTGAACTACAACTCCAAAATTCAAAGTCAATGCCCACCAGTATTTTTTGTTGATCATGGGAGTTCAGTGTGTCAAGTTTGGTTCAATTCCATCATTGATGAAGTTCAGAATGCTCGTTGATTGTAGGTTAACTATAAATCCAAGCAACTACAGCTCCCAAATGACAAAATCAACCCCCCCCAACCCCACCAGTATTCAAATTTGGGTGTATTGAGTATTTGTGTCAAATTTGGTCCAGTGACTGAAAATACATCCTGCATATCAGATAATTACATTATAATTCATAACAATAGCAAAATTGCATTTATGAAGTAGCAACGAAAATAATTTTATGGTTGTGGGTTACCACAACATGAGGAACTGTATTAAGGGATCACGGCATTAGGAAGGTTGAGAAACACCGATATTCCTAGGCTGGAATTAGCTGTATTTATTGAATTTGACCAGTGCAGATAAGGGAGCATTTCATTCCAGTTCATTTTTTTACGCATGTCTGCAGAGTCATACATTCAGGGTCGAAAGGACATGACATTGAGAAAGTTAGAATGTGGATAGGGTTTCCATGTTTTCTGTTTAGTATGAGACACCTTGTATTTGGGGTTAGTCATGCTCACAACAAGCTGGCCCTCAGCATTTGGCATAAGCAGGACACTGGCCTGCTATACACCAAATGCTGGTGGTCTGTCTTCTAACTGGAGCCCATGCAATGTGGATGTCCTCGCTTCCTTCCAGCAGGGTCAACCAGTGCTCTCACCAAGTCATCTTATTTTGTGGTATCTGGCTGACATCACTAGATTTTCTTGAGGTTTTGGATATCCATATTTCACAGTTGTCTTCAGATTTCATGACAGTCTTTTCCTCATGAGACTTGAACTGTCCAGATTTGTCCTATATTGCTTAGAGGAAAACCTGGCAATCCTAATTGCAGGAGCAGGCATGTAGACAGGGGGGGGGGGGCTCGGGGGGCTTCAGCCCCCCCCCCCCGAAATTTTCATGGTGGTTCGCGAAAAGGCCTTATTGGTGCATTATTTAAACTGTTATGTTTATTCATATCATGATCTGATCACCATACTCAATATATCCCATGGGGGTATTGGGGTAATGATACAAAAGTTTTGCTAGGCTAGACCCTCTTTCACTCAGACTCAGCCCCCCCCCCCCCCCGAATCTCAGCCCCCACGAAACCCCCCCTGAAAAAAAATTCACACCCCCCCCCCCGAAACGAAATCCTGGCTACGGGCCTGTGCAGGAGAATGTGAATCTGAGCGCCTTTGATGAAAGGCAACCTGATTTTATATGAAAATACTTCCACTGCATGCATCATCTTCATAGAGTTTGCTCTTTAAAAGAAGATTCTCTCAGTCAGCTTCATTCCTGGGAGGATTGTGTCCTTTGACTCAGCTGTTAGAAAATTGACACTGTGGTAATGTCAAGGAAACAGGAATGTCCTCACAATCAGCCAAGATCTTTTGAACCTTGGTTATCCATAGAGACTGCTTTGTTGCACAGGAAAATAAAAGTTTAGAAAACAGCACTCTAAACAGTAATATATGATGAGATACAAAGGCGGCACACAATCACAAAGACTATAAAATTACTCCTTGTCAACTGTTGTCACTTTTCTATTTCGGAAGTAGCAACCTGAATATTAAATATTAAAGGATGGGTGAGAAGTAAACAAGAATGTCTCTGAAGAATACTAACGGGGGTGTGAGGATGCATTTATTAGTTGTTCATGCATGATTAGACTGCATGTTTAATTATATCATTCTGTCACCTTGAAGTCTAAAGGACCTGAAAAACAACAGGTACTACAATGTACTCGTATACTGACTGAGGAAAGGTATAAATCCAAATCTCCACTTTAGTCAAAAAACTCACCGGATAATCTTGGAAAAGTCACAATTTTCTCTGATCAAATAATACTGCAGTATTGATTTGTGGGGAGCCCCTGGTGGTGGCATGGGTTAAACCACTGAGCAGCTGAACTTGCTGATCGAAAAGTCAGCAGTTTGAATCCGGGGAGTGGGGTGAGCTCCCACTGTTAAGCCCAGCTTCTGCCAGCCTAGCACTTCAAAAACATGCAAATGTGAGTAGATCAACAGTTACTGCTTCAGCAGGAAAGTAACGGTGCTTCATGCAGTCATGCTGGCCACATGACCTGGAGGTGTCTATGGACAACACCAACTCTTTGACTTAGAAATTGAGATGAGCACCCCCCCCCCCCCGAGTTGGACACTACTAGACTTAATGTCAAGGGGAAACCTTTACCTTGTCTACAGAAATGTATTGTCCTCTATGCATACCAAGGTCCTAACTCCTGTCAGGTGTGTAGGTTATTAATGTAGTAGTGATATAAAGGAATGGCTGATGCACAAAGAGTATATGATTTGTGTGCACAGACACACACACATACACAAACACCTGGGGATTTGGGGAATTGTATGCAACCATTCCTAACTCTGCTCTCATTCAGTCTTATATATGGGACAGTCTATACATTTGGATTATTTTCAAAATATAATTATGCGAAATCTTCTCTGAAGAATCTGCTGAATCACACCTTTTTGTTCCAAAAGTAAGGTCTTCGAATGCAGATGCACAACTTGAGTGCAACCGCACTCTGTGCCCAGTCCATTAACAACTAGAAAATTAATAGCATAGATGGGAATGACTAAGATGAACTCTGCCTACATTTCTCATATAACTATGCTGCCTTTTAGACAGTTTCCTCTACATTCCTTGCTTACGTTGCAGGTGTCCCAGATTTACTATATTGACACATAACATTTGTTTGTTTATTCCCCCACCCATTTGAGAATGAATCTAGCAATTTATATGATTCAGATGATTCAAGATGAGTAAGAAAGCTGAAGACATGTTTAAATTCAGCATTACAAAAATGGATGCCAAGGCACACTTACTGCACCACTATCTCCACTCATAATGACAGGGATAGCGGATCCCATGTGAGTCTGCTTGAGTCTCAGGGTGGGATCCTGGGATTTGTAGTTGAGGCACCAGCACTCTTTGGCAGAAAAGGCAAAAGGCCTTGTAAAATCAAAACTTCCATGATTCATAGTATTGAGCCATGGCAGTGGTGTTAAACTGCATTAATTCTACAAAGTAGATGCACGCTCAGCCTACTCTTGACAGAAAAGAAGAATTAAAACAACAAGGCAGCCAATAAAGATCTAAAGTGGAATTATAGCTTTTACCACCCAGATTAGCCTTGTTCATTTTCCACAGCATAGTAGGCTTTTGAACAGTGGTTCCCAACGAATTGACTAATCTGGCTGACAAGATGAAAAAATGCTTTCTCTGTTGCTTTTTCTCAGTGTCAGGAAGTATTTTATACATTTAATTTGGCTTAGAGTATGATCACTTTATGGAGAATATAAGGGGGATTCTGGACAAGAATATTATTTTGCATCCATATCTATCTATTCCGGTGTGCCTTTCCAGAATAGGAAACTCCAGCAATACGTCCCAGAAGCACTTTACTAGAGACCTAGATTGTCAGCACGGTGCACTTACCCAAAAATCCTTATATTTCAACTGTCATACTCAGCACTTTTAATCTGTACCCATTTATACTTGGCCCGGCCTTAGTTTTATTGTGCTATGGTGTACTGTTTTTACTGTTTACTCTTATTGCTTTAATTGTCTTGATTTGCTTTATGATTTATGTGTATTGTTGTATTGTTGTTTTATTGAGGCCTTGGCCTTTGTAAGCCACATCGAGTCCTCCGGGAGATGTTAGCGGGGTAAAGTTAATAATAATAATAATAATAATAATAATAATAATAATAATAATAATAATATCTAGCTACCTATCTACATAATAAAAGTGAAAAATGGTTATGTGTGTATGTAGCAGAGGTATCCACTTACACAGACAGCCTCCGGCCTCCACAAACAGGCTATTGTTCCAAGTATTGAGAAGCCTCCAAAGGCACTCCCTCAACTGACACTGTAGGTTATAGCGAGTGCCCTGAACATGTAGCCCAAACGCTGCTAATGTCCTCCCAAAACACTACAGTCCACCGCCCAAGGAATGCTTTCATTCGGGGATCATTTCATCCTAGATTTGTCATGTTTCCTCCACCACAGACAGGCATCCCAGGGTTCCTTGTGTGGAATTTGCATGACCTCGCCCACTGCTTCTCCCTCAACCCTTTCCTACCTTTTCTTACCTCACACAGCAAACACAGAGGAATTGATCAGCAACTGAACAGACTGGAGGGGTTTGGGGACTGACTCAACAGGATGGAAGTTGTAGTTCACACAGACTCACACAGGGCAGATGTGTGTACTGGCTGGGTTTGGAGGTGATTGCCCTGGGAATTTGGGAGTTGTAGTTCACTCTTATCCAGAGACTGCTGTACCCAGCTGATGTTCGATCTGGACCAAACTTGACACACAGACCCAACATGGCCAACTTTGAATAATGGCAGAATTTGGGAAGGATTGACCAACGATTCTGAGAATTGTAGTTCACCCACAGCCTTATGCATTTTCTAATGGGGACATTCATTAAAAAAAGAAGAAGGAAAGATTGGCTTTTTTCTAATAAATACCTTACACACTACCAAACTGATATTATAGAACTTCAAAAAACAAACAATGCCTTTCTCAAATAACCTAGACACTGCCGGGTCCCCAAGCTCGTTACTTCATAAATGGAAGTTTGTGGGGCTCCAAATAATGCTGTTTTCAATTTGTAGGCATTGTGTGTTTTCCTTTTCTTGCCTCCATCCTTTTTTTTCCTCACCTGTAACAAAAGAAGAAGAAAAAGAATGGCTATCTTGTTGTGCTTTTAGATGTGAAGGACAAGACCCCCCCCCCCCCCAAAAGTACAATAGATCATGAATAGGCAGCTTATGGCCAGATATTGTAAGTTTCCTTTTATACCTCACCACTGGCAATGCTGGCAAGGCCCCAAATAGCTCATCTAGGCTCTATAATTAAAAGTAATATTGATAGGCTGCTGAAAGGAGAACAGTGAAGGAGGGATATTAACTTTCATGTCTTGTGTGTAGCATTCCTAGACAGGTTAATCACATTGGGGACTGTGTATGTTATAAGATTGCTTAAATATTTCGTCTGAGATTAGTACTGCTTTTTTAAAATAAAATTTTACATGTTTTGATTTCTGGATGACACAAGAAGAGGGCAAGTAAAAATAGTCTCAGTTATAATCTAAGTATCAGAAAACTTGAAGGGGACTCAAGGTGGCTTTACACATGGCAACTATTGAATTCCTTAAAAACAACATACAATTAAAATAAACATTTCAATTAAGATTAAAATTAATACATATTTAAACAGTTAAAAACATTACATCCATTATTAAAACCATGCCATCCACAATCGTAATCCGGGACCATTCCAATAATCATTGCACATATGGCAACTCTATGAATGAGAAACCTCTACTTAATCATCAGTAGTCCTGTTCAGGTCTTGCAGATTCAGGATGTGACTTCCTTCATTGAACCTATCCATCTTCCTCTGTTCCTAATCGCATGGACTTTACAAACTATTATTGTATTTTCTACTGAATATGCCTTCTTATGACATGGCCAAAGTCCAACAATCTTAAATAACTGAGAAAACTTCCATACTTTCACCCCATTTTCTTCCTTTAATTCACCTTCCTTGTCTCACTCCGATTCTTATCCACCTCTGGCTTCAGTGGGAAACATACTATGAGAAGTTTGTTAAATTTAGAGCTATTAATGTGGTGCTGAACAAATACAACTAGCTAAACCCAGGTAACCCCCTTATGTTTTCTTTTCTTTTTAGAGCTCTTCACAGAAGTCCAATTTAGTTAATTGAAACTTAGTGCCACATAGATTAGGCTGACTTTCAGGATCCATTTCTAATAAGACCAATTTTATTTAGTGACAAAAGAAAAAATAAGGTTTTATGGCTTGAAGTCTGAGGATAATCAAGGCCAGGCTGCCAGAAAGCATGGTTCAGAATAGTTCTTCACAACTATGTGATCACTAGTCCCCAGGCTTTAGTCTCTTTATGAACTTTTGCTGCAAACATGTCACATGTGTCAAGTGAAAAGAAAGATAGGCAAAAAAATTGAATGAACCTAAACGTTGCCTTATTAACTGGCCATACAGCGCAAAAAAAAACTCACAGCAACCCATTGCCTTATTTCATTAGTCTCAACATGAAAAGTTAAAAGATTCAGACAAACAAGTGCAAGTAAGATTGGTATTGAAAATTAATGGCCTTCTTCTAATGAAGATGAAGAAGACTTATGGCAGCTGAACTTCTTCAGAAGTTCAGTCTGATGAGCAGTTGAATTCTCCTCCTGTTCAGAGGAAGTGAATGCTGGAGATGAGACTTCAAAGTCCTCATGAGAGAAGACAAATTAACTGTTTGATGCAGAGCCTCAGAAAAGCTGTGAGATGAGCTCTCTAAATACCATCAAGCATGTGAGCATGAGTGTTAGTTAAAGCAGTTCAGTGTCTCCCTAGCTAATACTGAAACCAACTTGAGTCTACCTCGTGACCACTGGATTGTGCTGTTTGAGGTCTTAGCTTTGTGACCCTTGGACTGTTCAATGATTTTTCTACTTGGACATAATTTGACATATGGCTCCTTGATTTAGACTATCTATTATCGCAGGCATTTTCTGCTTCAACTTCTGAACTCCTTTATGAGAGGGACAAGATCTCAATTGCATGTTTTTCACAGTTCTTGAATATGATTCAGGTTTGATTGTCACTATATCCATCATGAGTGACAAAATCTCTTTCTATGAACCTATTAGACATCTATTATCAACTGGGGAGGGCCTTCTCTCTATCTTATCACTTGCTCAAGCATGTTTGGTGGGAACACCGGTGAACGCAATTTAGGTGGTTGCTCTGACTATGGAAGTCCCTACCAAGAGAAACCAAGATGGACCTTTCTGTGCTAGTAAGCATTTGGTGAAGGATAAGGGGCACACTGCTGGGGAGGTTGTGGGTGGGATTCTGGGAGGAGAGCATTTGTGAGTTTCAAATGCAATTTGAAATGTATTTATTATATTTTAACTGATCATCCACACAATACTATTTAATTGTGTTTTTTTTAATGTTTGTATTTGTTTTGTTTTAAATTGTGACCAAAGTGTGTGATTGTTTGTTGCCTTGAGTCCCCACGGGGAGAAAGGCAGCAGCTCCACTGGCTGCCAGACTGTTTCCGGGCACAATTTAAAGTGCTGATTATGACCTTTAAAGCCCTAGACGGTTCAGGTCCAGGCTATTTGGCTGACCACATCCCCTTTTACAAACCTACCCAGGCCCTGAGATCTTCAGGAGAGGCCCTTCTCTTAGTTGGCCTTCTTGGTTGCTGCCCCTTGACTCTGGAACTCCCTTCTTCCCAGGGAAGCCAGAATGCCCCCCTCCTTGCTGTCCTTCTGTCTTTTTATTCAGACAGGTTTTTAAAGAAGAAGGTTTTAAAGATTCAATCAGGGGTACAGTGGTTTTTAACTTTGAATATATTTTAATGACTTTTAACTGTAAAAATTTTAATACTGTTTATATTTAGTTCTGTTTTAATGTTTATATATTTGTATATTTTAATTGTATGCTAATGCTTTTATGTTAAGCTGCTTTGAGCCTCCTATAGGGGGATATAAATAAATATAATAAATAAATAAATAAATAAATAGAATAAGTAAATAAAATGGTGTAGTGGATTGAGTATTGGGCTATGATTCTGACCTTGACTGAACCTAAATGTGACCTTGACTGAACCTAAAGGTGACCACTTTAGGCTGCAGGAAACTTTAAAGTTGCCATAAATCAGAAACAACTTGAAGCATACAACAACAAATATCTATGGTCACGCATTACTGACCACAGTGTCTTTAACACAGGAGCAAAGGAATACATAGACTCCCTCCTCCCACAATGAGGAAAGTGGCATGTCTCTGGAGCTGAGAGGATACTTTTCTCATGGAGGGTTCTGGATCCTGCAGATGGGAGAAAAATAATTTTAATGAACGAGGAGGCATCTTTAGCCTGGCCTTCACAGGCTTATTGTAGGGATAAAACAAACATGTATTTATTGAAAGAAAGGCATAATAAAAATATAAATAAAGATTATTTATTCACTTAATTACATATCATTCCTCAACACAGTAAGCAAGTACATATCATAATAATTTGATGCAATGCAGAAAAATATTTAACAAGCTTTAAAGATATTTCTGACAGGTTTGTTCGGGCTCAGTTAAATATTCCTATCTTTCCAGTTCTAAGTTTTAATCCTTTTTAAAGGATTTGTCTGGTATGGATTTTTCCCCTTCCAAAAAGTAAGTGTTCCAAAGATTTTAATTAAAAGCAGCTATTTTCATTAGAAATCTAGACTTCAAGAACACAACTTGACTAAATTAATTATTTAATTGATTTATTTACATATTTTGGCTATTGTAAATCCACTTCCAATCAATTTTCCTGGACTCTAGTGTTATGAAAATGTATATTTAATTGTTTTTCCTGCTTTCTCCAAACTACACTTAACTTTATTAGCCTCTCTTACACTCCTGGCCTTTCTGGACCTACAGAAATACAACTCCAAAGAGCTTTCCAATTCTCCAAAGCCTGATTTGGATGGAATGAATGGTGATCACAACATACTGAATTCACTGGCTTATCAGTTCCATCGCATTTCAGTGGAATTATTACAAGACACTTCAGCTTTTCTGGTACTCATTAAGTGTCCTTGGGGAGTGAAATCATTGCTGTGGAATAGTCATTTATGGCCTTTTATTTGGTTGCTGACAGTTTTGTATGCCTCTCTTTCCATTTCTTTTCTCTTTCATTATGTGTTGGTTGGACTCTTAAATCTTAATGGTTGACATTAACAATTTTTGAAGCACTCCATTTTTCTGTGAATAACAGAGTTAATGGCCCAGAAGAAGAAACATTTTCATAGTAATACATGTAGATTGAATATAAAACTTAGTATAGAGTCATAATTTCTTGATTTCTTGCCAGTAAAAGGATTTGAAGGACACTGGCATTTTAATACTTTCTTATGTCTTTGTTAGTAATTAAAAGGAACACTGAAATCATTTTCCCGTGATTAATCACCTTTAGAATGAGATGAATAATCAAAACCGAAATGATTGGGGAGAAGAACAGAAATCTTGTCAATGCTTTTGAAATGTTTTCTCTTTTTGGAACTAATAGACTGCAATCCACCAACTTTGTGTAATGATTCTTTTTAGCATTACTGTGATTTATCTGGCAGAGTGTCAATTTTCTCAATAGAAACACACCAAGACCAACCAGAAAGGGAGGATACATGCTGCTTTCATCTTTTGAAAATATTCTTTTATTAGTGTTGTATTACTTTATCAGTGCTTACTTAAAATGCCACTTTTTGTCACAAAGCATAAAACAGAGGTGGAGCTGTGGTTAAGCCCTTGGGCTGGCTGAACCGCTGACCCGAAGGTTGGTGGTTCAAATCCGTGAATCCATGAGACGGGGTGAACTCCCATATGTCAGCTCCAGCTTTCCATGTGGGGATATGAGAGAAGTGGACTACAGAAGTGGACTACACATCTGGGCGTCCCCTGGGCAACGTCTCTGCAGATGGCCAATGCTCTCACACCAGAAGCGACTTGGAGTTATCTCAAATCGCTTTCGTCACGATAAAAAAGTATTGCCTCTAGGCAACTGCCATTTTTGTTTACCGTAGTTGTTTCCCAAGAATTGTGTTATTTAAACATTTGTTTATATGGTGCAGCAGGTTAAACTACTAAGCTGCAGAACTTGCTGACTGGAAGGGACAGGGTGAGCTCCTGTTGTTAGCCTCAACTTCTGCCAATGTAGCAGTTTGAAAAGATGCAAATGTGAGTAAATCAATAGGTACCACTTTGGTGGGAAGGTAACGGCACTTTGCAATCATGCTGGCCACATGACCTAGGAGACATCAACAGACAACGCAGGTTCTTTGGCTTAGAAATGGAGATAAGCACCACCTCTCAGATTTGGAATCAACTAGACTTAATGTCGAGGGGAAACCTTTACTATTCCCAAATTCAGTATTTTTTTTTCAATTGGTTCGCAATTTCCATTAAATATAGTGTAATGGCTAGACTCCTATATGGGAGTTATAGAATCATAGAATCATAGAATCAAAGAGTTGGAAGAGACCTCATGGGCCATCCAGTCCAACCCCCTGCCAAGAAGCAGGAATATTTATTTATTTATAAGTGGAGTTACTTAATGTGCGAATTAGAATTTGTCAGTTTTGTAACATCCGTATCTAGTAGAGTGCTGTTGTTACATCACTGCATAGCAAAGTCAGCAAACTGCCCAATGTACTCCATACACTACTGTACGCTGTACATTGATGCACACTTTTATTGTATTTTGATACAAATCTTTTCAGTTCAGTAAGAGGGAGTCTTAGCAACTTTTAACTAGGTATATGTAAAGTTACATTACCTAAAATATTATATTGGATCCCAGGCTATATCAGCTATACTTGGAAGTAATTGAGTAAGTATGAGACTGATGCCTTATGCATGAACCCCCCAACAACAATATATTTATTGTAATATCTGTGGGGGTTGGGTTTAGGGACCTGTCGTGGATAACAAAAAAATAGATGATCACCCTTATTGTTAAATGACAGTGATGTGAACACATATGCTTAAATGTGTCCATACCTTGCCATCATTTACTCTGACAGAGTGCACCAATCTATTACTGGTGGAAATAATGGATCCAGATCTCTCACATCTCGAGGATTTATTGTATATCTCTTTCCATTGTTATACCTGTAGATTATAATTATATACTCTACAATTATAACTATAGATACAGATATATAATGTAATACAGTAGAGTCTTGCTTATCCAACCTTCGCTCATCCAACATTCTGTATTATCCAACACAGTCTGCCTCCCGCCCGGATCCACAGCTGTTTCAATAGATGTTTTGGTGCTAAATTCGTAAATACAGTAATTACTATATAATGTTACCGTGTACTGAACTGCTTTCGGTCGATTTGCTGTAAAACATGATGTTTTGGTGCTTAATTTGTAAAATCATAATGTAATTTGACGTTTAATAGGCTTAATCCCTCCTTCTTATCCAACATTTTTGCTTATCCAATGATCTACCGGCCTGTTTATGTTGGATTAGTGAGACTACCGTGCAAGGTATTTGGAGATGTGTTTAAGTTTTCTGGGATGAAGTAAAAGTGACCTGCCTTACAGGAGACAATTCTCCATTCAAAAAACCATTTGGATATGGTCTTCTGTATGAACTCTCATTGTTTTGAATTTCAGTCCAAGGGGCTTTTCACAGTTCATAATTGCAGCAATATGATTCTGCTTTAACTACCGAGGCTGTATCCTGTAGAATTCCATCTTGCAGACTGTATTTAGAGAAGCACTAGAGCTCTCACCTATCCCTTAACCAGAAATCCCAGGTTTCTGTTGGATGGAACCATGGCAGTAAATGTAGGGTCATAGTTCTAGAACTGTGTAGTGTGAAAGGGCTTCGATCTGTCTTATATGTATAAAATGTATTTTTTTTTAAAAACTCCCCCACCGAAACGGAAATGATTTGACCATTTTCAGCCCAGGCTTGCCTCCCTCTGCTTTAGTTTCTACTTTGCCTTCTGGAAAAAGATTATTTAAACCCCATAATAGTCTCTCAAACTGTCATCGTCTTTTATTTTCTGTTTTATTCCTCTTCATTAAAAATGTAGAATTAGTCTCCTAGGAACATGTCTGTGTTTGCTTTCTTCAAAGGTATTTTCATACCCAAAGTGATCACTGACTTTAATTAGAATAATATTAATGAACTGCAGAAGCAATTACAGCAGGAAATCTACTTGAAAGATTACTGCTGTAATTGCTAAATGTATGCGGGTGCAGATGGAATCAATATATTAAAACTGTGTTTTAGTTTGCTTTCAAAATAGATATTTTCTAAATAAAATATTAATTTATGGAAAACTTAAAATAACTCAGTTTCTAAATGGAAAACATAATTTATTATAAAAAATACTCTTGGGTCCCCAAATATCAGTTATTTAGAGCTGGTGTGCTTCCACTTAGATCTCCAACTAAAAGTAAGATTTAGAAATCCAAAAGCTCATCCTTTCCCTTTGTTGGAAATCCAACACAACAACAACTTTTTGGTGCCAAAATTGGATTAAATTTGCATGCTTTAGCACAGCAAATCACCAACCTTTTGGTTGGTAGATCTTATCACCAGCAGTGATAAGATCTACCAACCAAAAGGTTGACAGTTTGAAGCCCTGGTTTGGCATGAACTCTCAACTGTCAGCCCAGTTTACTGTTTACCTAAGCAATGAGAAAACACTCAAGCTGTAAGTAGAGAAATTAGGCACCGCTAAAAAACAAGCGGGGGAGGTATTTTACGACACCATAAAGAAAAAAGATCAGAAAATGCCCTGCTACCAAAAGGAAGGAGGAAGTCCTGATGGCTCTTCATCATAGAGGATAGAGCGACAGCACCCCTGTGGCTTGATTCGAGCACAACTTCCAAGGCGTCAAAAAATCTGGACATCGACACAACATACCTCCTTTCTGTTCTGTCTGTTTCTGTCCTTTTTGTCCAAAATGACATTGAATGTTTGCCGTATATGTGTACTGTGATCCACCCTGAGCCCCCTTGGGGAGATAGGGTGGAATACAGCAACAGCCTTTTCATTTAGAGGGCATTTGGAGAAGAAAATGTTAACTCTCCTAAGTTCTTATGGACCATTATGTGGACATCATAGTGGTGGCTCTAAGTAACAAAAACTCAAAGTTTCAGAAGGAAAGATCAAGCAACTTATGTAGAAAGGAGTTTTAAAGTTTTGGCTGTAGGAAAGGTAATCAATTTTGTGTCCTATATTCTTAGTAATGTCCCTCGGCAAGAGAGCTGCAAAACCTAAGAAGGATCAGTCTGGGAGCTAGGAAGTTAAGATGCTTGAAAACAAGTTTAAGGCTATTTATAGAGAAGTGAGGTGGCCTTAGAAGAATGGCTGTGTCACAATACTCTCCTTATTCCACTCCATCTCATATCTAAACTTACACCCCAGTAAACTGTATTCCATCTAGCAATGGCACCCATTGAAGAAAGACAAACAACATAATTCAACTGGTTTTATTATTATTTTTAAATCAGACAGGGGCCACATAAACGCTGCATACTTTTATGATTTTGAAAAGAAATGGGCAGAGTGTTCCCTTGGAGTGCTGTACTATTTAATCTGTTTTTGTAGCTATCTGCAGACTCCAGACTCCAATTTTAGGAGGCAGAAAGGTAAATTTTCTTTCCTGGAAGATCTCAGGAGTAGGCAACTTGCATTCTGATCAAGTTGCAGTATGTTCCTGCACCATTTAACTTAAAAAACACCCATTTTTGAAAACCGGTAAACTGGATAGCTTGGTTTTTTTTCTTTTTGGAAGTGTTGGCAAACTTTTTTTTTCTTTGTGTCAGGAGCGATTTGAGAAACTGCAAGTTGTTTCTGGTGTGAGAGAATTGGCTGTCTGCAAGGACGTTGCCCAGGGGATGCCCGGATGTTTTGATGTTTTATCAACCTTGTGGGAGGCTTCTCTCATGTCCCCACAATGGGGAGCTGAAGCTGATAGAGGGAGCTCATCCACGCTCTCCCCGGATTCGAACCTATGACCTGTCGGTCTTCAGTTCTCCCGACACAAGAGTTTAACTCATTGCGCCACCGGTAGCAAGCTACTGAAGTGCCTGAATATGAAAAAATTGCCATTGTGGTTGCCTACCTCTTATTTTGCTAGAACCAGGAGACATGAAAAGGTAGCACAAAAGCAGTGACAACAGTGAGCAGAAGTGAGACAAGCAATAAAATATACAGTGCAGGACTTCCACAATGGTCAGCCAGCAAAGTGGAGATGTCAATTTCATAGGCAGTGGGCAAATCTTCAAGGCTCAGCAGCCCTTACAAAAAGGCACAGTTTACATGATGACAAGTTATCCCTTCAACATAAAGCTTGTGGCAAAAAGGTGAGTTACCTGCTTAAG
Source organism: Anolis sagrei (assembly GCF_037176765.1). Lineage (NCBI taxonomy): Eukaryota > Metazoa > Chordata > Lepidosauria > Squamata > Anolidae > Anolis > Anolis sagrei. The sequence goes on from NC_090024.1 coordinate 159,902,700, forward strand.
ATAGAAGTACCGGCACCAAGGTAGGAGCTAGATGGGTGATAGAAACAGGCAGCTGAGTTGGAAGGAGGTAGATTCATGAAGGAGACCTCTTCTAAGACAGGTAGACATCTATAGACAGATGTCTAAAACAGGTAGACATCTATAAATATTTATTTATTTACAGTATTTATAACCGACCCTTTTCAACCCCAAAAGGGATTCAGAACGGACTTACAAAGGCAACATTTCAATGCCATATACACAATAAACATAAAATAAACATATACATTCAAGTATGAATTTAAAATTATATAAAGATTAAAACACATTATTTAAACTACTAAGAATCTGGGAAGGTCCTTTTTTAAAAACTGCTATTCCCAGAACCCCCCCAACCAGGATAGCCAGTAGTAACCACCTGGGGTGAGCTATAACCACAGTGCTAGATGGCAGAAAATGTGGTATGTCTTCAGCCTACAGTCTCTGCACTCAGGTATCAAGAAACTGGGCAGCAGAAGGAAAGACTCAAATTCACACTAAAATATGAACAAGTGTTATTCCCAACTCAAGGGAAAATTGAGAAATGGGGATTCAAATGCCCAGTATTAATGAAGACCCAATGATGCATCTAAGGAACTTCTTACTACAAGGGCAGCACATCCAGCTTTAGTTTTGCAGGCACTCCACCAACAGCTATTGTGAGTTGCATGGGAGTCATCTCTACAACCTAAAAGAATGGCCATAAAATGAAAAGTGGATCTTCCTTCCCCCACAAGAACAACATGCCACCCAAAGGAAGATACCTCCCCTGTTTCCAAAATCTAATAAATAATGTAAAAACAACAAAGGAGTTGGCTTCCTGGAAAGGGCCTTTTTCTAAAGCAGCAGTGATTTATCGTACTTGTTATTTTCAACTGCAACCTCACCTTTGCATCCTGTGTTTTTATTATCAGCTCCGTGAGGCAGTGGGAAGGACCTGTCAAGGTTATTCCAATAGTTCTCCTGTGGAAACAATTTGGCTATCAGGAGACAGCCAGAGAAAGCTTCATGTGCATTATTGATTTTTCTGCAGGACATATATTTAGGATTAAAAGAAGAATTAATAACTATAACCTATAAAGAAATGGTAAATGATTTATTGTTTTAGAAAAGCACCAAGGGCATATATATAGAGAACAGTATAGATTTCTAATAACAGTGGATAAGATTGAAAGTCACTTTAATTCTCTTTCTTTCTCTCTTTTCTTACTTTCTCTTAATTTACCTTCCTTCCTTTCTTATTTTCTCTTCTTGTGTGTATCTTTTTTTTGAAGTGTTAGTGTGTTGCACTTTTTGTATTGGAAAAAATAATGTAAACTATTTTAGACATAGAAAACTTCATCTGCATTCCTTCTAAACAGTCAATAAGAAGTGCCCTTTGATGGAATATATTTTGTCTATGTATTTGTGTGCATTGTACTGTTATTCCCAATGTTCTGTTTTTCAAATGCTTTTATATAGATTTAAATTAATTGTATTTTAATAGCACCATTTCATTGTTTTTGCCTATTTATCACTGTTTTACCTGTATTTCATTTTAATTTGTGGATTATACTAAGAGAAAGGTAGGATATAAACTAAATTTTAAAAATAGGATTTTTGATTTGTTGTTTAGGTGGAACCTGATTTTCAAGGTAAAAGGTAGAAAACACACCGCTCTTTGCCCCATGCACCATGTCTTTGTTCTTCACAGACTGCTTGCATTTGTGCTAATTGCGTTGGGCATTTTACCTGCTTTGATGCGTGGAGTTGCATACTCTGTATCTATGTCTGAGATACTACATATTATTTTGGGATGTAAGAAATGGTAGAAAGATGGTTATTTCCACATTTAGTTTGACTATTATAATTCATTAATTCTTTATTCTGGGATTTGCCTTGGTACTAAATTCTGTTTGGTCATTTGATCATACATATGATATTGTTTCTAGTTGTATGCCTACATTGTTAGACTAGTGGGTTCTGTTCTGGTCTATGGATCATTAAAATGTCCAGTGTGTCTGGGTTTATCCTGACCCTCTCAAATGGACATAGAAAAGGATGGTAGTATCAGTCTATCCACTTAGTTTAGTGTTGACCTTGAAAAGAAAGTGTTGGCTTTGAAGAGACAGATAGGTTGTCAGAAGACCCAGGTTGGTGGTAAAATCTGAGAACTATAGGATAAAATTGGATCCTCAGCAAGGGCAGTGTCTGTGAAACCAAGTTTGGTTGGGCCTAGGATAGAAAAGGGAATTGGGGCGGGGAGGTAAGTAAGGGAAGCTCTGAAGACGTGCAACGTTTAAAGCAGTGATTCCTAACCTGTGGGCTGCGGTCCAACAGGGGGCCGCAAGAACAAAAATCTAGTCCGTGAACCTCCTCCTTCTTTATTTATTTTATTTTATTTATTTTATTTCTGCTCCAGACCAGCCCACCTCTTTTGGTACTCATGTTGGAGAGTGGTCCCTGGTTAAAGTGGTCCCTGGCCAAGTGGTCCCCGGTCAAAGTGGACTCTGGTCAATAAAAGGTTGGGAACCACTGATTTAAAGCAATTAAAGGAAGTACCCTGAATTTCCATTGAATAGCTCCATTCAACAAATATAATGAAAGCTACAATGATAACTTCATCAAAGGCACAATTTCTCTGGAGACGAAAAGTCATGAGGAAAACTTCAGGTGTGGTACCAAGAATTAGAAGATGACCCTTGTCAGTCACTTCACTTTATTCCACCATGAATACTTTTTGCAAAATGCTCTCATTTCCATTTTTGCCCTTCTTTTGAGAAGTCTGAATTACGAATAAGATATCAGGGTGTCCTGTTCCCGCTTTGGTCACCTTGTTTACCCCAACCTGTTCCACCCCAGAAAACTATTAGAACTAGTCCAATGGGGCCTAATTTGGTTTCAACTTTGGCCTTTGTTCAAATTATCTTGCTAGCTCCCCCCCTCCCCTTGACTTTTCAGCTGGAAGGTATAGAAAGAAACATTTAAAGACAACTAGCTAGTGGGAAATTAAAACAGTAAAGAAGATTGCTGTCTGCAATCTTCTATTTCCAACTTGTGGGCTAGCTGCTTTTGAGGGTGAAGACTATCACCCTCAAAAGGAGTGAGAAACTGTGGTGGCACAATGGGTTAAACCCTTGTGCTGCAGAACTGCTGACCTGAAGGATGGCTGAACTGCTGAACTGAAGGTTGGTAGTTTGAATCTGCGAGACGGGGTGAGCTCCTACCAATCTTTCAGCTCCTACCAATCTAGCAGTTCGAAAACATGCAAATGTGTGTAAATCGGTACCACTTTGGCGGGAAAAGGCAAAAGAGATGCTCCAAGCAATCTTACTGGCCACACAACCAGGAGGTGACAACATAGGCTCCTTGGCTTGACAAAGGGAGGAAGCACCTCCCCAGAGCCAAAGATGAGCACTGCCCCCAGAAGCCAGAAATGAAAAGAAATGTCTCTGCCTTTGTGTTTTTGTATCTCACTAGCTGTGCCCTGCCACGCGTTGCTGTGGCTTATAGTAAAACTTATCAAAGTTGAGGTAGATATCTGGACTATTATGAAAGAGAGGTACCTACCTATTCCTTCCCCCTTTTCCTCCCCCTTTCTCTACTTTCTTCCTTCTCTACCTCTTTCTTTCTTTCCTTCTTTCACTACTTGGTTTCATCCTTCTCTCTTTCCTTCATTCCCTCCCCCTTTCTTCCTTTGCCTTTCTTCCCTCCCTGTTTGCTTCCTTCTTTCTCTTTTTATTTCCTTTTATTTCACCACCATCATAACAATAACAATAATGCAATGCATTGCCTCTGGGACCTGACACCTCTCCCATTCCCCCTAAAAGGGTCTCAGAGGAATAATAGCATCATAATAATAATAATAGAAATAACAACCTTTACCTGCCATGTGTTGCTGTGGCCAATCTTCCCTCTTTCTCTCCTTCTTTCCCTCCCTCCCTCCCTCCTTCCTTCCTTCCTTCCTTCCCATCTTTCCTTCTCCTCTTCTTTCTCTATCTCTTTCCTTCCTTCCCCCTTTTTCTTTCTTTTCTGCTGTCTCTCTTTTCTTTCCTTCCATCTTTCCTTTTCTTCTTCCTCTAACTTTCCTTCCTTCCCCCCTTTTCTTTACCTCCCTTTCTCTTTCTTCCTTCTTTCCTTCCTTCCTGTCTTTCCTAGATTTTGACAGGGCGGGAAGGGGTGGGGTGGGGTTTGGAGGTGGCCTGAAGTAAAAGGAGGTAAGATTGGGGCAGGGGAGTGATGGAGCGTGGGGTTGCGTGTGTGTGTGCGGCGGCGAGGGGAGTGATGGAGCGTGGGGTTGCGTGTGTGTGTGCGGCGGCGGGGGGAGTGGGGTTGCGTGTGTGTGTGCGGCGGTGGGGGGAGTGATGGAGCGTGGGGTTGCGTGTGTGTGTGCGGCGGCGGGGGGAGTGATGGAGCGTGGGGTTGCGTGTGTGTGCGCGGCACGGTGTGTGTGTGTGCGGGAAGCGGTGCAGCGGGGCTTGGAGTGGGCATGGTTTCCGCAGAGGGAACGTTGGCCGGAAGGCCATGTGCGCGCGCGATGGAACTTGCGGCTGGGCGCCAATGCGCATGCTCAGTTGTTTTGCCGTTTTGTGAGTGTGTTGTGTTGTTTTTCATTTTGAGTAGATATGTTTGTACCTTGTGGGTTGTGTTATGGGCATGGGAGTTTTGGTTAAGTTTCGTTGGGGTTTTTTTTGAGTTTTGTTCTTTTGCCGTTTTGTGAGTGTGTTGCTGTGTTGTTTTTCATTTTGAGTAGATATGTTTGTACCTTGTGGGTTGTGTTATGGGCACAGGGATTTTAGTTAAGTTTCGTTGGGGAATTTTTGAGTTTTGTTGTTTTGCCGTTTTGTGAGTGTGTTGTTGTGTTGTTTTTCATTTTGAGTAGATATGTTTATACCTTGTTGGTTGTGTTATGGGTACGGGGATTTTGGTTAAGTTTCGTTGGGGGATTTTTGAGTTTTGTTGTTTTGCCGTTTTGTGAGTGTGTTGTTGTGTTGTTTTGCATTTTGAGTAGATATGTTTGTACCTTGTGGGTTATGTTATGGGCACGGGGATTTTAGTTAAGTTTCGTTGGGGGATTTTTGAGTTTTGTTGTTTTGCCGTTTTGTGAGTGTGTTGTTGTGTTGTTTTTCATTTTGAGTAGGTATGTTTGTACCTTGTGGGTTGTGTTATGGGCACGGGGATTTTGGTTAAGTTTCATTGGGGGATTTTTGAGTTTTGTTGTTTTGCCGTTTTGTGAGTGTGTTGTTGTGTTGTTTTTCATTTTGAGTAGATATGTTTGTACCTTGTGGGTTGTGTTATGGGCACGGGGATTTTGGTTAAGTTTCGTTGGGGGATTTTTGAGTTTTGCCGTTTTGTGAGTGTGTTGTTGTGTTGTTTTTCATTTTGAGTAGATATGTTTGTACCTTGTGGGTTGTGTTATGGGCACAGGGATTTTGGTTAAGTTTCGTTGGGGGATTTTTGAGTTTTGTTGTTTTGCCGTTTTGTGAGTGTGTTGTTGTGTTGTTTTTCATTTTGAGTAGATATGTTTGTACCTTGTGGGTTGTGTTATGGGCACAGGGATTTTGGTTAAGTTTCGTTGGGGGATTTTTGAGTTTTGTTGTTTTGCCGTTTTGTGAGTGTGTTGTTGTGTTGTTTTTCATTTTGAGTAGATATGTTTGTACCTTGTGGGTTGTGTTATGGGCATGGGAATTTTGGTTAAGTTTCGTTGGGGGGTTTTTGAGTTTTGTTTCCTCGTTGGATGCCCCTAACAAATTTATATATATAGATTGTATATGATTGTAAAGGAATTGAATGTTTGCCTGTGTATGTACATGTTGTAATCCACTCTGAGTCCCCCAGGGAGAAGGGCAGAAAATAAATAAAGTGTATTGTATTCTTGTATATTGTCAACACTAGCTTTCTTCCACTCTACTGATGATTATTCTGAAAAGATGTGACTACCTGAAAATCGGCACCCATCCTTCTTTTATTCAGCAGGCTAGAGGACATAACAATGTCAAAAAGCTGAACCCTTATTTTACCCAAATCCCATTAGTCTATCCAAATCTGCAAAGGTTCATAGCTAAACGTATTCAAAAATCAAGAGTTTAAGACATGTGCTGGCAGGCTTCATGAATTTACATATGGCAATTATTCCTAATTATTAACGGCACCATAAATCTGTAATGCTAAATGCGTACTGTTCTCCTCACTCCTAAAATAATAAACCCACCCTTGAAACCTGAGATAGGACTTGCTCCTGAGTGAACACTAATGGCCTTGGGTGATCAAAAAACAAAACAAAAACCTTCAGTTAGGAGGATGAAATGCTGTCTGGACCATGGCAACACCTCACTAGCTTCTAATCTGGGAATGTGTAAGGAAAAGCTTTAGAAGGTTCCTCTGATGAGTAATGGGAACAGATTGCCGAGTAGACCTCAAGTTCTATCTCAGATCCATTGCTGAATACATTTGCTGTCCACCTCAGAAAAATGTGCCTTGTGCTCTTGGCGGTGGGTTTTGGCTATTGGTTGAATGACTCCATGGATTTGCTCCCGATGGCAGGATCAGCCATCCAGATGCAAATAGCTTTCTACAACTACTAAGTTGCATCCCTCCATAGTCACAGTGCCCAAGACACCTACCTACCTGAGTGTTTGTGTAACCAACACCAACCTGATTCATCACCCTCTAATACTCCTCTAACACAGTAGGGGTATCCCTCTTTTAATTTGTGCATATCATATTAAATTAAATTGTAGTATAATCAGAATCCAGTCAAAAGGACAGACCACATATCAAGAATGGGTTTTGGTGAAAATATGATTCAGGCAGCAAAGATAAAAATTCAATTCAAAAAGCCCAGATTTTGCTAAATGGCAATGCACAATCAAGACAGATGCTTCCTAAGGAAGGCAAAGATCTCAGTTTTTTGTGGGGTTTTTTTGCTCATATGTCACTTCATCATGGTTTGAGATAAGTTGGCATTTTATTTAGAGCTGTGTAAAGTACCAAAGACAGAACATGAACCTGTGAACCTGTGAAAGAGTTAATAAGGTGGTCCCAAATTTTTAGGCACAAGACTTAAACGGATATATGGAGAAAATATGACACAATATGTACTTTGTGTAGTCATTATCTGGCTCCTATGTGTGTAAGATGATGTATAGAGGGCAACTAACCCCTATGATGTGTATGCCCCTATGATGATGTATAGCGGTCAACTAACCCCTATCTGTGGCTGTGGCTACTAATAATTCTAGTGGAATTATTTATTTGGATCTCTGATGGTAGAATATTTTTCTTTCCTCCCTTTCATTAGTTAGGATCAGTGGGGCAGAACCCTTTTGTGTTGCAGCCAATTTGTATTTCATGTTTTTAGTTAGTATTCAGTGTGGTAGTTTAGTATTTTAATATTATGTTTTATATGTATTTGTATGAGGGATATCCAGAAAGTAAAGTTACAAGATTTATTTTTTATACAAAGAATGAATATATTTTAATAAAACTTACATGAATAATAGCATAGGTATTACATTTTTCCACATAATTACCATTCAGTTCAATACATGTTGTGATCAGTGCAACAGGTTTTTTGATGCCTGTGTCATAGAAGTCTCTTGCCGCCTTTTTCAGTCAGTTCATCATTTTGAGTTTCACCTTGTCATCATCGGAAAAGTGTTTTCCACCCAAGTGTTCCTTCAATTTAGTGAACAGATGATAATTACTGGGTGTGAGATTGGGGCTGTGAGAGGGGTAGCTTAAAACAACCCAACCAAATGAAATCAACAACTCACTGCATGAACGGTGTGTGGAAATGCATTGTCAGGAAGGAGACAGACTGAAGGGAAACGGAATGAGGATGCTTATCTCTAACCTTCACTACAACACCAGTCTATGAGCTACTGACGACTGGCACTGCTCGTTGCTTCTGCTGGCTTCCCACTACATAGCAGTGATACCAACTTCCCCCACGAAAATTCCCTGCGAGCGCTATGAGCCTTGTAAGCTTATTTTCCAGATAACACTCATATATACATGTGTAACACAATATTTGAAACACAATATTTTTCTGTCATTTTTTCCTGAATCTTTATTATTTTGATTGTGAATTAGATTGTTTATATTAAAATTAATAAATATTATTTTTAAACTGAGCATAGTTGTAATTATTTTTTTCCTTTACATTGCTTACGAAGTTCTAGTTTCTGTTTATACTGCTTCAGAAGGAGATAGGTATATTGCAGAAACACTACAGAAAGCTTTTACTGTCATTGCTTCCATTCTACTCCTCGGTTTCCCCCCATTATCTTTCAAGAGGTTAAAAAGACCTTTATACTTCTGATAATGGAAGATGAAAAGAAGCAGGTTGCAATTGTTGCTTTGAAAGCATGCAATACAAATAGAAAAGAAAAAGATAAAAAAAAGAAACAGGATGAATATAGTACAAAATAATAGGTGGATAGTAGGGCTTTCTTCATTAGGTATAGATCACAATGTCAAAACAAACCTCTTAAGAAAATTGATCTGAAGGAGTCCTTGGAAGGCCCCAAATATTATTATACACAGTTTCAGAATACACAAACCTTGGCCACATCTATATTGCCATATAATGCAGTGTAGGAGCCCCCGATGGTGCAATGGGTTGTGCCAGCTGGACTGCTGACTGAAAGGTTGGCAGTTTGAATCTGGGGAGTGGGGTGAGCTCTCGTCTGTCAGCTCCAGCTTCTCATGTGGGAACATGAGAGAAGTCTTCCACAGGATGGTAAAACATCCAAGCATCTCCTGGGCAATGTTCTTGCAGATGGCCAATTCTCTCACACCAGAAGTGACTTGAAGCTTCTCAAGTCGCTCCTGACATGAAACTGCATTATATGGTCAGCACACAGGTATAATGCAGTTAAAGTGTATTGAATTGTCTACACTGAACATGTAATGCAGTTCCAAACTGCATTATATGGCAGTGTAGATAGGACCCTTATTTCGATGTAATGTAGCCTGTTTGAATAAACACCCAAACAAAGGAGTAGCTAGCTGTGACCTCGCACTGTCACTTTACTCACAAAAATCCAAAAAGAAACCATTCCTATTAATATAGAGATTTTCCACTCAAGCAAGAACCTTACGTTTTTGGCAACCTGACTCATGCATCCATGGAAACAGGAAATTTTGCTCCTTTATGTTTCTGCTTTGTGTGAGTGAAAAGCGATAATGGAAGGGGAGGGCTAGGTGCGCTTGTGTGTTGATGCAAACCAGGTAAGTTGCATGGACAGTGTGCATTCATTCCCTGCGCCTCAAAATTGCCTATCAAATATATGTCCCCTTTCCCCTGAGAAATGAGAAGCCCCACTCACAGGACTACGGGGTGTAGTTTGCTTTGGGTGATACAGCACTACAGAAATTTAGTGTGTTTGTAATACCACTTCTGTTTTCAAATATGCAAGTGGAGCCTTCCAGTATAGGGTTTTCCAACCTTTGATTCACCTCCTGTTTTGTACTTCAGTTCCCAGAAAGCTCTGCCATTATGGCTTGGAACAAAGGGAGAGGTTGGTCCTAATAGAGCATATACAGGTGTCTTGAATCCGGGGTTGTGCATATGATGTCACCATGTGGCAGTGTTTTTCAACCTAGGGGTGGGGACCCCTGGGGGGGTCGTGAGAGGGTTTCAGAGGGGTCACCAAGACCATCAGAAAACACATATTTCTGATGGTCTTAGTAATCCCTTTGTTTCCTTTTTGGAAACAGATGGTGGATGAAGTTTGGCCCAACTCTATCGTTGGTGGGGTCCAGAATGCTCTTTGATTGTAAGTGAACTACAAATCCCAGCAACTACAACTCCCAAATGTCAAGGTCTATTTTCCCCAAACCCCACCACTGTTCACATTTGGGCATATTGAGTATTCCTGCCAAATTTGGCCAGATCCATCATTGCTTGAGTTCACAGTGCTCTCTGGATGTAGGTGAACTACAACTCCAAAACTCAAGGTCAATGCCCACCAAACCCTTTCAGTATTTTCTATTGATCTTGGGAATTCTGTGTGCCAGAATTCCCAAGTGTGGTTTAATTCCATCACTGGTGGAGTTCAGAATGCTCTTTGATTGTAGGTGAACTACAAATCCCAGCAACTACAACTGCCAAATGACAAAATCAATTCCCCCCTCCAACCCCTCCAGTATTCAAATTGGGCTATCGGGTATTTTTGCCAAATTTGGTCCAGTTAATGAAAATACATCCTGAATATCAGGTATTGACATTACAATTCATAATAGTAGCAAAATGACAGTTATGAAGTAGCAATGAGAATAATTTGATGGTTGGGGTCACCACAACATGAGGAACTGTATTAAGGGGTCGCAGCATTAGGAAGGTGAGAAACACTGCCATATGGTATATTTTATTATGTATTTTATTTTGTGATTTTCAGATGTTAATTACGTATCTCTATAAAATACAAAACAAAGATGTATGTTCCAGAATAGCTCATACATGGCTTGATGGATCTGGACCAAACTTAGTACCGTACTTGGAATTGACTGAGGATGATGGGAGTTGTAGTCCATCCACATCCAGATCACTGTGTTAGTACCACCAACATCAAATCTGGACCACACTTGGGACACATGCCCATAATGGTAACCATAAAATACTGGCAGGATGATGAGAGTTGTAGACCACCTAGATCTGGAGAGTCACATCATGGTCACCTATGATAGATCTGGACCAAACCTGGAACACATATCCTTCATGACCCAACTTATACTGGTAAGATTATGGGCATGATATAGTATGATGGGAGTTCAAATCCAGCCACAACCAGATATCTATGTGTCTCACTCATGACCAAATGCATTTCAGACTTTGGGTGGATCTACACTGTAGAATTGATGCAGTTTAACACCATATTAATTGTCATGGCTCAATGCTATGGAATGCTGGGAACTGTTTGGTGAGGCACCAGCACTCTTTGGCAGAGAAGTCCAAAAACCTTGTGAAACAACAACTCCTCTGATTGCATAGCATTCGGCCACAGGCAGTTAAAGTGGTGCTAATCTGCATTAATTCTATAGTGTGGATGCACCTATGGCTTGCAAACAAGTCAGGTTGCAAATGGATAAAGGAAGCGGGGAATTAAACTGAATTATATTATACTAGCTGTCCCCTGCCAGGCGTTGCTGTGGGCCAGTCTGTGTATATGTGTTTTGTGTGTATATATATATGTATGTGTGTGTATTTGTGTTTATATTTGTGTATTTATATGTGTACGTGCATATTGTGTATATGTGTGTGCTTGTCTATATGCATATTTGTGTGTATATATATATGTGTGTATATGTATGTATGTGCATATGTGTGCATGTGTATATGTTTGTACATGTACGTGTGCATGTGTATATGTATGTACATGTATGTGTGCATGTGTATATTTGTGTTTGTGCATATATGGTGTGTGTATGAATGCATATATGTATATGAGTGTATGTGTACATGTATATATGGTGTATTTTGGGGTTTTTAAGTCTCTTCCGCTGGGGTTTTCTGTGTGTGTGTGTGTGTGTGTGTGTTTATGGGTGATGGACACTCATTGGACTGTTAGGTGTATTGTGTCCAAATTTCATGTCAATTGGTCCAGTGGTTTTTGAGTTATGTTAATTCCACAAACTAACATTACATTTTTATTTATATAGCTGGCTCAATGGTATGGGATCACTGGAGTTGTTGTTTTTGCAAGTTTCTGAGCCTTCTCCGCCAAAAAGTGCCAAACTACAACTCCCAGGCTGACATAGAATTGAGCCATTGGCAGCTGAAGGGCAACCAACCTGCGCCTTATACCCAAAACTGCAGCGACCTTCCTGAACAGGCTGGATCCTCGGCCAGTTTGCAGGCAGCAGCAGCATTGGCAGCAGCAGCGGGAGCTTTAAGAGAAGGCGGGGTTGCAAGAGCTCCTCCTCTCTCTTTTGGGTCATGAGGCTGGTGAACATGGCTCCCTCCATGGTGCTTCCGCCTTGCCGCGCTGCAGCCAAAGCAGCCGCCGTTTTACTGAGCTGCTTGGCTTTAGCGCTCGCGGATGTTGCCCAGGTAGGCACTCCCTCCCTCCCTCTCTATCCGCGGAAGGGAGGGTTGCCCTGGATGCCCCCTTCCCCTTGCAACCTCTGTGCAAATCAGTAGCCCTGTAAAAGCATTTGGGGTTCATCGTCCTACACTGCAGCTGGACACCACTTGAACTGCTGTGACTCAGTGCTATGGAATCCTGGGAGTTGTAGTTTGGTGTGGAACCAGCACTCTTTGGCAAAGAAGGCTAAAGTCTGGTGTTAAACTACAACTCCCAGGATACTCAATGGTCTAGTTTACTTAGCTCCTTTTGAATTCTGTCCCTATCTTCCATTTTTTGGGGCTCTTCCAGACAAGCCCAATATCCCAGGATCTGATCCCAGGTTTTCTGTTTATCCCAGATTATCTGGCAGCGCGGACTCATATAATCCAGTTTAAAGCAGAAAACCTGGGATCAGATCCTGGGATATAAGGCCTGTCTGGAAGGACCCCCATCTACACTGACATATAATCCAGACCATCTGCTTTGAACTGGATTATATGGCAGTGTAGACTCACATAATCCAGTTCAAAACAGAGGAACTGGATTCAGAAACTGGGATCCCTTTTACACTGCTATATAACCCAGAATATTAAGGGAGATAATCCACAATATCTATTTGGAACTGGGTTATCTGAGTCCACACTGCCATATAATCCAGTTCAATGTGGGTTTTATACAGCTGTGTTGAAGGGTCCCCAGTTTCTGGTACAAGATTATCTGTTTTGGATTATATGACAGTGTAGGGCCCTTCCAGATGGGCCCTAAATCCCAGGGTTGTATCCCAGGTTTTCTGCTTTAAACTGGATTATATAAGGCCCCTTCCACACAGCTGAATAAAATTCCACATTATCTGCTTTGAATATGGCAGTGTGGACTTAGATAACCCAGTTCAAAGCAGATATTGTGGGATGTTCTGCTTTGATATTCTGGGTTATATGGCTGTGTGGAAGGACCCTGAGTCCCCACTGCCAGGTAATCTGGGATAAACAGAAAACCTGCAATCAAATCCTGAGATATGGGGCCTGTCTGGAAGGGCCCGTTGGCTCATATAATCCAGTTCAAAGCAGAAAATCTGGAATCAGATACTGGATTGTATGACAGTATAGATCCAGCCTGGATTATGTGGCAGTGTGGATCCAAGCTGGTTCTACACTGCCCTGTATCCCAGGATCCGATCTCAGATTATCTGTTTTATCACAGATTATCTTGCAGTGTAGACTTGTATATTCCAGTTCCAATCAGATAATCAGGGATCAGATCCAGGGATATAAGGCAGTATAGATTCAGCCTATGATGAAGCCACAGATGAAATCTAAGACTGAACCACAGTGGCAAAGTAAAAACAGAGACCCAAAGATGATCGACCTAGTGTCATGTCTTGTTAAATCATTAGTTTGTAGAATTTTGAGTGTCACTTTGCTAGAAGAGGAGGTTAGTGCAATGGTTTTATGGTTCCTGCAACCCCGATGTCCCCCCTTTTAGAGTTTGTAATGTATATTGAGCATTCCCAATCTTCACTTTATAAAATTATGGCTTAATCCTCAAATGGTTCTTCTTTGAGTAAATCAGCAATTATTGCATCTCTTTTACATAATTGTTCATGAATAGTTCTCTTCATCTTTTTTATTTATACTTGTTTCTGTAATTTTTTCCCCTGCTGGTCGTAGAGTTCCTTAGTCTTGATTTAAATTTCCCAATGATTTCTTCGATCTTGTGAAATAGGTCTCTTGTTCATTTTTGTTGTCATCTTCCGTTTATTATAGTAGTTATTCATTGATTATTACTGATTATTATAGTCTTTGTTTTTGTCCCTAGCCACAAGTCACTGGAGAGTTGCATTCTGATCCTAATTCTGTCAGATTTCTTTTGCTTCTTATCTCTTAACTGGTTGAAGGGTTTCTTCAATCTACTTTTGGAGCTTTTCTTTCCTTTTGGCAGATTGTGTCTTTTGGCATTCCTCCCTAATACTACTCCATACTTCAGTACAGAGTACCTCTATTCCCAGAGAATCACAATTAATAGTTTAGTTTTATCTTTAACTTCTACAAAAATATTATTTCAGTTGTATTTTGGCATGATGGGTAGTTTAGTATTCTTTCTTAGTTTTACACTTATTTTTTTATTTTAGCAGTTCATAGTCTGTGCCACAATCTGCCCCTTGTATTGTTTTTGCAGAGAATATGTTTCGAATTATATATTCTGTTTGATTTATATATTGCTCATCAGGTCACGTTGTCTTTTGATTGCTTGAAGAATGTGTCTTTGATGAACAACTGTTGACCTCTCAAATTCACCAAAACTGATTCATAACCCTTTTGGTCCTAATGTTGGAGAGCGGTCTCTGGTCAAAGTGGTTCCTGGTCAAGTGGTCCCTGGTCAAGAAAAGGTTGTGAACCACTGGTTTATACGCTCCATTTCTTGTTTAATATGTCTAGCTTCTCACATTCCATGTTTCTACAGTATAGCTTTGGATTTCTTTTCTCCTTTGCGCATGTCAACTGCTTACTGTTTCTTCGGTTTGAATCCTTGCGTCCTTGTTAGTTATCCTTCACTGTAGCAGCTCGTTGAGTTTCATCTTCTGTTATTCTCTCTTGTTTCACTTTGTATTGTTTCATTATAAACTTTTCATGGTGTAGGACATTTAAAAAAGGGTTTACCATGTCTCCCACAGCATAGTACTAGCAAGCTTTAGCTATGGTGTCCCTGCTGTTGTCTCTAAGGGACCTTCCATACAGGGCTAAATCCCAGGAGAAACTGGATTTTAGTCATTACAGATCCTCCTGGGATTTAGTCCACACACCTCCCCCAAACCCCATACTTTCCTTGGGGGGGGGGGTAGCCACATGCCCTCTCAGATCCCCCCAACATTCTGACATGTCATTTGGATGCATCAGAAGCTGTCTTCAAGGGGCTTGAGCATGAAGCCAGCCCCCTCCAGTAAGTTTGGGCAAAATTGGGTGTTGGGAGGGAAGGGTGAAGGTACCGTCCTGCTCCTATGGGCTCTGAGAGTCCACAGAACCAAATGGCATTGGGGATTGACTCCTGGGATCGCAGAACACAGTCTTTATTATTATTATATTATTATTATTATTATTATTATTATTATTTTATTTCTTACCTGCCTTTTCTTGTGGCAGCAGAATTGACAAAAAAACTATAGGAAAAGCTTACATGATATGAGGATTTAAAGATAGAACTGCAAAGACTCTGGCTCAAGCCAGTAAAAGTGGTCCCAGTGTTGATCAGCACACTGGGTGCAGTGCCTAAAGACCTTGGCCTGCACTTGAAAACAATTGGCGCAGACAAAATGACTATCTCTCAGCTGCAAAAGGCCACCCTACTTGGATCTGCATGTATTATTTGCCAATATATCACACAGTCCTAGGCACTTGGAAAGTGTCAGATGTGTGATTGAATACAAAAGTTAGCATAGTGATCTTGTTTGCTGTGCACTAATCTTGTTGTGTATCAAATAATAATAGTAACAACTACAATAATAATTGATGCCATGGTGGGTGTGATATGTGAGCTATTTTTATATTAGCTGAGAAAACCATGTCCTTCAAGGATTGTACTATATGTGCTTTTAAAAAAATGTTTTGAGATGGCTTGTTGGATACTTAATTAAGACTCACAAAATGGTTGGAATTCAAAGACATAACCATGCTGGTCTGTATTATCAGTTCGCAAAGAGATCTTGTAGCACTTTAGAGATTAACGACTTCTTAATCATAATAAGCACTTTATCTCTTAAGATGCTATAAGCTCTCTTTGTACACTGTTCCTAGTTGATATGGATACTATTAGAACTGGTTTGTTTCTATGGATCAACCCTGTATGTTCAGACTGCTTGTTAATGCGACTGTGAGACTGTTATAATGAGCTCCAGCACTCAAAAAAAAAGATCCTCCCTCATCAGAGCTGCCGTGCCTTGTTCAGTCTCACTCTTTATTTGCTTAATAGGCATATTGTACCCTCTATGAAATTGATTTTAATGATAAGCTGCTATGGAGCATAAATCCCTCCAGATGCAATTCTGGCGAGCAACAGTGTTCTTGGCTGTTTGTTTTCCTTTACAGTTATGTTGTACATTTTCCTTTCAGGAGCAGGCAGAGCAATTTTTTAGAAGTGGGCACACAAACAACTGGGCAGTTTTGGTAAGTTTTTCAAATTTCTTTCTGCAACGTTGCCAGAATACCATTTCCCTAAGATTGAGGTGCAGAAATAGCTCCAAAAGAAAGAAATATTGTTTATCCTATGGTACATTAATTGCTTTTAGCTTTCACATAGAGATGGGATGGAAGAGAGTAGATGCTATCTCAAGAATTAGATAATACATAGCAGTAGAGAGTCATGGACAGTTTTAGGTTGATACATGTCAAATAGTATGTGTTATCGGTGACTTATACTTTATATGAGGAGCATTCATTAAAGATTTCTCCTGACCCACTTCTTGTGGACTGAGAGCAATGACACTTGGCACAGTTATTAGTCCTTCTCTACATAGGTGCCACCTAGGGACACACACTTCTCTCATCTTTTTAAGCAACTGCAAATACCTCACTTGTAGAACTTGACAGGGTGCTCCAAAAGCCATGTTGTGACTTCAGAAATCAGAGTCTCATCATGTGAAAAATGTTTGCCCTTCTAAAATAACTTCATTGTTGGAAGGAGATGGAAGTCTGATGGTATGAGGTTGGATAAATAGGGGAGATGCAGGAGAATTTCAAAGCCACAGGAGCATGCTTCCATTTGGGCAACATGTGAGTTGTGAACTGGTGCATTGTCTTGCAGAAAGCAGACACCATCTCTTAATTTTGATGGCCTCCCGCAATTTCTGCTGCAGTAAAGCATAGTATGCTCAAGTGATCATGGTACCCTTTGTTAGGAAATCCATCAGTACTACTCCGTACTGGTCCCAAAATACTGTGAGCATGATCTTGCCCACCAAGAGTTGGGCACGCACCTTCTTTGGAGGCGGTGAGTCATGATGCTTCCATTGCATCGACTAAACTTTAGTCTCTGGATCATAGTGATGGATCCAGCTTGTCTATTGAAAAAGTCCTCCTGGTTTCCATGAACCATTGTCAATAGAGCCTGAGATCATTTGACTTGTTCCTGTTTCTGGAAAAGTGTGAGCAGCTGGGGGACCCAGCGAGTGGATACCTTATGCATGTTAATGGTCTTGGATGATTTTTTTCCACAGACTCTACACGAATCATGACATTTTGAGCTAGGTGGTGAATGGTTATGTGGCAATTTTCCAAAATGGTGACCTCCACTTGCTTGATGGTGTGTTCATCAATAGCAGAGTGGGGTCACCCTGGAATTGGAGCTGTTTGCACTGAAGTCTGACCATATTTGAATTGACAATGCCAGTTCTTGACTACATTGTATGATGGGGAATCATCACCATAAATCTCTTTCATCTCATCGAATGTCTCCTTTGGTGTGGCCTTCCAAGTAAAGGAAGTTGATGGCTGCTCTGTATTCCACTGAGTCCATTATTAAACCTCACACCACCTTAGCTCCTGTAAAATCAAGACCATTATCAGTTCTGAGTTGTAAATTGGCACATAACCTGTAGAGGTTTATATCATTACACATGTACAGTTTCAGCGTGCTGTGATAAATAGAAGTGGGCCAGGGGACATTTTTAATGAACATCCCTTGTATACATTGAACATATTAAGATAAATAAGAATTTTGACATCTCAACAGCAGGCATTGATTCCACAGATTTAATTTTTTTTCTTAAGCTTGCTCCGAAATCATAAGAAGCAATTGCTGAAATGTCAAAGAAACGTCTTGCTACTTGCAGAGTTCTTTGCTATTTATTTTTGTAGCAATTTTAAGCTATGCTTTTTATTTAATTTTATGTTTGTACATTTACATGTATATGTGTTTTTCTGTATTCTTATAGGTATGCACTTCACGATTTTGGTTTAACTACCGGCATGTGGCCAATACCCTTTCCGTTTACAGAAGTGTCAAGAGACTCGGAATTCCTGATAGGTAAGAGGTGACCCATGAAATAAAATGCTAAATTAAGCACCTGCAATCTGCCGGCTCCCCTGGGATGAACTTGCAGTGGCAAAGCTAAGTAACTTTAGATTCTGGACTTAAGCATCTTATGGGGGCTTTCTTTAGGTAGTCATGTGTATGTCATCCATTGTGGGACAGCTAATATTTCTCACCCTTCTGAGCCATCAATGTCATTCTATGCTTTACATTCCTGATATATTTGACATATTAAACCAGAAACAAAACAAAAGCTATACCTCCAGGGCTCTCCGATTAGAAAGAAAAAATACTGTGGGCATGTGTGCTTATGTCTTTAAAATCAATTAAATCCACCCACTGTAATTTATTTATTTATTGTGTCAGAAGTGAATTGAGAATAGAGTTATAATGTATAATGTATAATAAAAAAAGTTAAAAACTTGGCATTTTACTAAATTTCCTTTGACCAGAAGCTGACCACTTCAAGTGCCTCTGGTGTCGCTGTGAGAAGGTCCTCCATTGTGCATGTGTCAGGGCTCAGACTGCAATTTAGTAAGTAGTCTGTGGATTGTTTTTCTCCGCACTTGCATGTTGTGGACTCCACTTCGTAGCCCCATTTCCTAAGATTAGCTCTGCATCTCGTGGTGCCAGAGCACAGTCTGTTCAGCACCTTCCAAGCCACCCAATCTTCTGTGTGCCCAGGAGGGAGTTTCTCAGACTGTCTCAGCCACTGATTGAGGTGCTGGGTTTTAGCCTGCCAATTTTGGACTCTCACTTGCTGAGGTGTTCCTATGAGTATCTCTGTAGATCTCAGGAAACTATTTCTTGATTTAAGACATTGGCATGCTGGCTGATATCTGAATAGAGGATGGGCTGGAGATGTCAATGCCTTGATCCTTTCATTACTGGCTGCTACTTCCTGACGAATATCAGGTGGTGCAATGTGATGACTGTGAGTCAGTGTGGTGTAGTATGAGTGTTGAACTAGGACTCTGGGAGGTCGGGGTTCACATCCCAGCTCAGTGTGGAAACCTATGGGATGGCCTTGGGAAAATTATACTTCCTTAGCTTTTGAGAAAAGTGACTCTCAATAAATATTACCAAGAATACACTTTGACAGAGTCTACTTGAAGGCACATAACAACAAAAAACAGGTCTATGGAATCAGTGAGAACATGGGAGGTCACATTTATCCTCTTCTAAAACTCTTCTAAAGCAATCTTATAAAAAAAACAAAAACAAAACACCATGATAAATTTGTAAAGAAAACCCCCCACAATTATAAATTTATTTTAGAGTTGTTGGAAATGACTTCATGATAAGCAACAACAAGGCTTTGTGACCTGCAAGAATGAAGTTGAGTTTACTGCTGCAATTATTCTGATTATAAAAAAAAATGGGGAATAGTGCTGAAGGTATTTTTAAAAGTAATCACATCAACATTTAAACTATGCAGTTTTTGGGTATGTCTTTCCTGTCTAAGAAAAAAAGAATGGCATGGTAATTGGCATCAATCCTAAATCCTCACTGGTTTAGATGTGGACACATTACTGGTTTGTCATTCCCACCAATATTTGCAACTTTCTGGTAATTATTTTAGAAGTTCTCTTGCCCTAGATAGGAGCAAGTGTGGTGTAATGGTTTCAGCTATGGACTGTGACTGGGAGAGCAAGGTTGATATCCCTCCTTGAGTGTGAAAACCCAGTGAGTGACCTTAGATAAGTCACATTCTCTCAGTGTCAGAGGAAGGCAAAAAACAAAGCTGCTCTGATCATATCTTCACAAGAAAATCTTGTGAAAGGTTTGCCTTAGGGTTGCAATGAATGACAACAAAACACACAACAAAAACAACTCATCCTGGATTTCCATCCAGACATGCATCCCTCACCGTACCACTGGGAATATGACATTTGCTAGATCAAGACCACTAGAGCAACTCTCAGGCTGGATCTACACTGTCATATAATCCAGATTATCAAATGAGATAGTCCACATGATCTGCCATATAATCCAGTTCAAAGCAGATAATCTGGATTTTATATGGCAGTGTAAAAGGGGCCTCAAACAAACCATTTTCACTTTGTAAGATAAATTGATGTCAGTTGTATTTATTTATTTTTTAATTTATTTAATATTTATGGTATTTATATTCTGTTGCGTATAAAAACGGGAATGCTGTTTTTATACACAACTAGACAGACAATTATACATAGATGAGAGGTGCTGTTGCTCCATCTCTTTGCCGAACAACTTGTTTGTAACTTTCTCCTTTTTTGAATTGAATGGTCAGTATTCCTTATGGGTGCCTCAAAATACTTCCCCACTTTTTAAAGTGGTACCTATTTTTCTACTCACATTTGCTTTCGAACTGCTAGGTAGGCAGAAACTAGGCTAAAGACTAGGAGCTTACCCTGATCCAACTTCGAACTGGCAGCCTTTCGACTGACAACATTGACTATAGCTCGTGGTTTAACTTGGTTTGCTAATGCCATTTTCTACAAAAGAAGACCTATCTCTTTCGGCAGGCCTAACCAGATAGTTTTAATGATGAATTTTAAACTTCCACTCTATGTCTAACTTTTGTTTTGTGCATTTTAGTATGTATTTTGTGGAGATGTGTTTTAATCCATGTATTCTACATAGTGTTTTAAATGATTGTGTGTTTTGATTATGTGTTTTAGCAGTGTTGTAATCTGCCTTGAGCTGTGAGGAGAGGCGGATAAGAAGTAATAATAATAATAATAATAACAATAATAACTATATGCACTATATATATAGATATATATATCTATATATATATATGCTGTTTTTTTTAAATGCAAGAATTTTACAGTTAAATGATTATAGAACTGTGTGTTCTGATTCTGGACAAATGTGTTTTTTTTGGGTAGCTCTTTTCTACTAATGTTGCTTACCTCTTAAGCTTTCCACGTAAGCTCCTCTTATGAGTAATAGGCTGGCTAGTAAAAATAATAGCACAAATAATTACAGGATAGACGTGCATTGGGGTGGTAAAGCTTAGGCAAAGTGCTTTTTTTCCTTTTTTTGTCAGCCTTTACATTGCCATAACCTTATTTCCTCAGCAGTTAGCACGGACACTTAAGGAACTGGCAAAAGAGGGACAGATTGCTCCGATTCTTCTTTTCTAGCCCACTCACTTACCTATTCAATTTGTATTTAATTCTTGGTCACCAGGGGCAACCAGGCAGCTGGTCAAACTACTAATTTTCAAATGGATGCAGGAAAAACCTTTCCATCTTTCTGGGTTTGGCTTCACTTGATGGGTTTCTTTGTTCTTTCTTTGTAGCTTGGGCGTAATATCCTTGCATCAAGCCTTGGGAGGCATTTTACAAAATGTGTTCTTGATTCAATAACACATTTAGTTCCGCTATATTTGTGGCAGGCAATTATCTGTGTCCCGTGGATAAACTGTTTACACTCCTTTATTTTGCGGCTTATGGATTATCAGTCATTAAATCATTAGTCCTATTTCTGGAAAACAGATAATGGTCAATTTGATTCTCCTTTCTAAATTTCTATGAACTGTTGTAATGGTACAGAATGGCAGATGAGCATGACATCCAATCTTCTTGCCGGTCAGAAGAGTAAGAAGTGCCTTCATGATAAAAGAGGTTTGTCTTTCATTTATATTTTCTTTGGAAATTTCCTGGAATAAATGGTTGAATTAAAATGCTCTTTTATGGGATTGTCCAAGCCATGCACATTGAAAGAGGTAAATTTAATTCTACTTACCATTTTTGTTCAATTAGCTCCTTTATAAATCACCAAAAAACAAAACAAAACTGTTAACAGTTATTTATTTATTTCGTACAAATGTGCCCTGCCCTTCTCACCCCCGAAGGGGGACTTCACAACAAGCACTATTCAGTGCTCTCCACAATCATAAAATACATTTAAAACCAATTCATTAAAACAGCTACATTAAAAAAATAATTGTTAAAATCATGCAGGTTTAAAAATCAGAGTCCGGGTCAGTTTCTTTGTCATTCATATCGCTTGAGTCTTATTTTCAATTGCTGCCTCTATTGTTCAAATGCTGGGTCCCACAACCAGGTTTTGAGTTTTCTTCTAAAGGACAGGAGGGAGGTAGCCAATCTGATGTTACTAGGGAGAGAGTTCCATAGGCGGGGGGCCACTACCGAGAAGGCCCTGTCTCTCATCCCCACCAGTCACGTTTGCGATGGTGGTGGGATCGAGAGCAGGGCCTCTCCAGCTGATCCTAAACTTCATGATGGTTTGTAACAGGAGATACGTTCGAACAGGTAATCTGGGCCAGAACCGTTCAGGGCTTTATAGGTTAAGACCAGCGCTTTGAATTGTGCTCGGTAGCAGATCTGCAGCCAGTGGAGCTGGCGTAGCAGAGGGCTTGTATGCTCTCTATATACCGGTGAGCAACCTGGCTGCCAACCGTTGGACTAGTTGAAGCTTCTGGGCAGTCTTCAAAGGCAACCCCACGTAGAGTGTGTTACAGTAGTCTATTCAGGATGTAACAAGAGCATGGACCACTGTGGCCAAGTCAGACTTCCCAAGGTAAGGGTGCAACTGGCGCACAAGTTTTAATTGTGCAAAAGCTCCCCTAGCCACCAGCGAGACCTGGGGTTCCAGGCTCAACATCCCCATAGAACTACCTTTTGCCTTTGTTTTTATCTTTTGGGTTTCTGTGCTTTGGTCTGTTTTGTCATTTGGACAGAGATAGGAAGTAGAGTGGCAGTGTTGTAACACTGAAAAACCACATTACTTGAACAAATGGGTTTCACCCAGACTTCTCTTATGTTCATTTCCAGAGAACTCTTACCTTCTCAATTTCTCTCTTGTGACAGTCATGGGGACCTGCTTTGTTTCTGAAAGAAGAGAGATGCTGTTGACTGGCAAGCCCAGATGAGGTTGAATAGGACTGCAGGGAATTGGAGCTGAACAACATTGCCAAGTTTGCTCAACATCTCATCTGAGTGTTGAAGTTTTAACTGGCATGTGGTCCAATATGGTCTAGATTTCCATAGTATAATTGAACTTGTACAGTTATTTATTTAGCTTATCAGCTGCATCTTGTAGTGCTGTTGAACTGAAAGGAGCTGATTCTAAAACTATACCATGTTTGTTCTGAGGAATCTTGGTACTAGCTTATGTATTCTACTGTGGCATGAAAATAATAATAATAATAATAATAATATAATAATAATAATAAAAATAATAATAACAACTTTTTTTTAGACCGCCTTCTCTTGCCGAAGGGACTCAGGGTGATTTACACACAAGAAAGGCAAACATTCAATGCCCCAAATAAGGACAACACACCAAAATACAGAGTAATGCACAATAATAACAGTAAACTTATAACAAAAGAATTAAGCATTGAAATGAAAACAGAGTCAAAATAATCCAATAGGACAGAATAACACTAATAGTATGAATGAACATTAAGACATATACTCTATAAGACAATTTTAAAACATTAGAAATGGCTATCACGGGTGTTCACTTAAAATGTATCATAGGAGCCATGAGCAGCCATAAATAAGCTAGCCAGCGATCTGATGGGATTAATTTAAAGTGTCCTAGTCCTCCTCCTCCCTGCCATACGCTAAAATGCATAAGTGCGTTTTCAACAGGTTTTTTTTAAAGGAGAGGAGGGTGGGGGCCATTTTTATTTTTTTTCGGGAGGGAGTTCCATAGACGGCAAGTGATTACGCAGAAGCCCCCTCTCTTGCAACCTCCAGCCTATATGGGAAGATGTGATGGATCTGAACCATTTAGAGATAATGACCAGCACTTTGTAGTTAGCTCGGAAGTGGACCAGCAGCCAATGGAATTGCTGTAGCATGGGAATGGTGCGGGGTCCCAGTTAGTAACCTGGCTGGCCATCTTTGGACTAAGGTACAGAGCAGATAGTTTAAAACCCTCTTTAACTATTACTTGGACAAATGGGTTACGAGACGAGATAATGGTATAAGCCTCCTCCTTTATTTTTAGGCATCTGAGAGCCCATACCTGCTGCTATATTAGTGAGCAAGAACACTCTACAAAAAGGTTTTATATGATGGGATGGGCAAATGCACTGGGTAATTTTTTTCAAGAAAAAAACCCCCCAGAATTATTTTATTTAATTTTTTCAGGAGAAAAAAAGACCCCAAAGTCCTTAAAGAGCTACTTAGCTTTCAACCAAGTCAAAGCTTGTTTTTCACCCAATAAAAAGCAGAAAAACTAAAAAAAATGTAAACTACAGAAAGAACTATGACCAGTTTACAAGCTAAATTATGAGGTATAGACCACCACTGGGTGAAAATTGACCCTCACTTCCTCTGCTGTTTCCACTCCTGTTTTACATTATCATTCATTTGTAGGTAATTGGCAGTGTAACCATGATGGACATCAGGAAACCAAGTGTGGCTGTGCCAATTAATTCGTGTCCAAATGTATTAGCAACAGCACAAGAACAACAATTGCACAGTTAAGACCAATCACTTCTTAGCTACATGTTAGAGAGTGTTGGAATACGGTCAGCCCTCCCCTTTCACAGGTTTCACTTTTGCGAATTCAATTCACAAACTGTTTTTACAGCAGCCCTATGCCATTTTAATAGGGACAACAAGCCTTGTGTGATTGAAGGAGACTCAAATGCACGATGAGGCTTCCATATGAACAATGGTATAGGGTGGCAGTGGGTGGGGGGGGGGGGCAGAGAACAGCATGACAAAATCAGGTGGTTTGGTAATGAGGGAGGCAAGGAGCAATTGGGCAGGTGGAAAAAGAAATGGGTGCTGGGTTCCTCCCATCCTTTCTCTGTCTGCCCAATTTCTCATTGCCTTTCTCATGCTTGGAAGGAGGAAGGGAGGGAGCAGTTGGGCTGGAGGAGAAAGAAACTGGTGATGATTGTTAGAGTCCTGAATGGCTTGGGTCCTTTATGCTCATTAGAGCAGATCTCCATACAGCAGCAGTCCTCAACCTGTGTGTCCCCCAGGTGTTTTGGCCTACAAGTCCCAGAAATCCCAACCAGTTTACCAGCTGTTAGAACACAACATCTGGGGACCCACAGGTTGAGAACCACTGGTCTAGAATGAGGTCTTCCTCTGTTCCTAATCGTGTGTACCTTACCAAGCATTATTGTGTTTTCTAGTGAATATGCCTGCTTATGACATGGCCAAAGTCCAACAATCTCAAATAACTGAGAAGTCTCCCATACTCTCATCCCATTTTCTCCCTTGACTTCAGTGGGACACATACTATGAGATGTTTATTACATTTGGAGATATTAATGGAATTCTGAACAAATACAACTAGCTAAACCAAGGTAACCTACAGGTTGAGAACTACTGCCATACATACACACCTACCTGAGGATTGAGGGGATATTGCTCTCCCTGGTGTGAGCGATATTGTTTCATCTCATTGTGGAAATTCCTTCCCTTGGAGGTTCAATTGCTGCAGTGTTTGTTTCTTTCCAGTGCCAAGTCAAAACTTGTCATTTTATGAAGAACCTTGGGACGTAATTTACTTTAATTTTACATGTTTATGGCTTTTATTGTAGCTGTTTTGATGTGTTATCATTTTTTTATGTATCCCAATTAAGCTGTTGGATTGTTTTCATCTGGAATTGTTTTGATCTGTTTATTATTTTATATGTACACCATCCCAATATCTAATGAAAAAGTGTTTAATATAATTATTTTATTAACTAATAATAGGATTAGGGAAAGCCAATACAATCACATACTTGATTTATTAGCTTTCAGGATTGGCAGTTTGTGTAGAGATTATGCAAAAGGTTTTCTAAGGCCATTCCATCCAAGCTGTTTCAATCCTCTTTTTTCAGGTATAGGAAGTTGTTGAAACTTCAGATGTGTTGCAGTTTCAGTAGATATTTTAGACTAGGCTATGGATAGACCATTTAACTTGAAATTGCCATGCTTTACTAGAATGCAAATAAAGTTCAATGCATTTCATAGAATCATAGAATCAAAGAGTTGGAAGAGACCTCATGAGCCTTCCAGTCTGACCCCCTGCCAAGAAGCAGGAATATTGCATTTGAGGTTAATATCTGAGACACCTTTTTTCTCTTAATATACTGTGATTAATAAAGGCT
The DNA here is from genome assembly GCF_037176765.1 of Anolis sagrei. Taxonomy (NCBI): domain Eukaryota; kingdom Metazoa; phylum Chordata; class Lepidosauria; order Squamata; family Anolidae; genus Anolis; species Anolis sagrei. The sequence continues at coordinate 159,928,872 of NC_090024.1, forward strand.
TCCACTTAGTTGACAAAGCTAAAAGATCAATTGGCAGGGTGGTAAGCTAAGTGGAACGCTTACGTAAGAAGGATGCACACAGAACCGAGCCCCTTCCTCATTGTTTGTATTAGATTACTGAAATCCTCCATAAGTTGTTTAACATCATCATTTGAGTTTATACTAGTCTTTCCAACATGTTGGATCACATGTTCCAGATTCTTGGAGCTGTAGTTCAGAGTCTAGAATACACCAGGTTGGAGAAGGTTGATACAGCTAATGGTTTTGAGCAATAGCAGTATTTAACATCAACATTGTTAAAAATCTATATAAATAAAAATGTAATGTTGGTTTGTGGGGTTAACATAACTCAAAAATCACTGGATGAACTGACACCGAATTTGGACACAATACAACTGTCCGGCCAATGAGTGACCATCACTCATAAAAACACTGAAAAACACAGCGGAAGGGACTTAAAAAGGCAAAAAGCAAAAAGAGGCTACAGCGCATGCGTAAAAACAACTTCCCAAACAACACACAATTGCATATCCACACTCTCTTCCAGACTACAGCTCCCAGCATCCCCTAGACCAGGCCCTTTAGCAGAGGAGGATGATCCAAATGCACTTCTTCCAAGCTGCAAGCTTCCTTCTCCTTGGATCTCTTTGAGAGCATCCCAATCCCTGCATATTTCCAATTTCCTATTCCTGGACAACAATGAATAAGTGGACACAACTGTTTTGAACTCCTGGACTGCAACTCCCAGTAATCCTCCAGATAGATAGATTAGATAGAGATAGGTAGGTAGGTAGATAGATCGATCAGGAGGACTGCTGGGAGTTGCAGTCCAAGAACAGGTAGAGAAGGAAGAAAGGGTAAAAAGAGGAAGGGAAAGAAAAGGAGGGGAAGGAAGGGAAGAGGAAGAGAAGGAAGGAAGGAGAGAAGGGGGAAAAAAGGGAAGGAAGGAGAGAAAGAAAGAAAGAGAGAAAGAGGGGGGGAAGGTTGGCCACAGCAACGTGTGGCGGATATAGCTAGTATGATATAAAATTACATTCAGACTATATATATAAGGTGTATGGGAAACCTAAATTAATTTTGTGTTTAGATGTTGATCTCTTCCATGAGATATCTCCTCATGTATATATAGGCAAATACAGGGATTCCAAAATATGAAAAAACTTCTGGTCCCAAGCATTTTGGATAAGTATATTCAACCTGTATTTCATATTACTGAAGGCTTAGTGCACCTGGATTAAAAGAGTGGGTCAGAGCTCTGGTGGTCAGGAATGGGCAATTGTTTTCCTACAGATGTTGTTGGACTGAGGTTCCTATCAGAAATAACCTTCAGAGCTGATGCTGAGAGACCATCAGATTAGCAACCCAACAGCATCTGAAAGGCAATATTTGGCTACTGCTGATTTAGGTCAACTGCACAGAGCACTGCTGAAAGACATAGCATCTGGCAATTTTAATCTGATGCTACTGTTCTGGCTCTGGTGTTGTTATTAACATTGTTGATGTGTGAGTTTCTCTATTTTACATTGAGATGGGATTTACGAAAAACTCCAGATATTCTGCAACCCACAGCTGCATAGCAAATGGTGGGGAATGTTGGGAGTTGTAGTCTAACAGCATCAGGAAGGCTGTAAGATCCCTTGGTCTTGGTTTCACACCTGTCTTTAATGTGAGAAAATATGGAATCGCAGGATATACATTGAAATGGAATGATATTTTCCTGAGTTTTTTGCCTTGGTAATCCTCTTCCATTGGCACCTCTATGCTTCGTAGCAGAGTCTTATTAGTAATTGTGGCTAATAGTGGGAAGTGTCTTTTTAAAGATGAAATACCAACCTTCTGGCAAGTGTACATATCAGAGGTTATCTCATGATTAATGCTTCAGACAGGAAATTTCTGTCACAATGTGCCCATGTTTTTCAGACTCTAAAAATAGATTATTTTGCTAAAAGGGTTATGTTCCAAGGGAGGAAATATTCTGAAACGTCAAGATAGGTTAGAGTGGAAAATGTTTCTGAATTAGTAATTGTGATAATATTAATCACCTTTATGTTTTTGAAATATGAATGGAATGCTTAGAAATAGTAGGCAGCTGCTTGACTTTAGATTTCATGTTACTCAAATTCTAGCCCTACACTGAAGTGAATCAAGATGCTGGCTTAGATCCAGCAGTATCTAGCACACTTCCATGTCCAAAGTCTTGCAATGCCTTTTGATTTCCCCTCCCTCTCTTCTGCTGCATACCCTAATCTCCTTGCATCCTGTCAAATATCTCTTCACAGGCAGCTATACTGGAGAGAGGAAGGGCAGAATGCCAGTTTCACTGAGGAGCATTCAACTCAATTGACTGTCTATCCATGGATTCTGTATCTATAGATCCCATCTACAAAAATACCCCTCTAAAAAAAAAAAATCTAAAGAACTAACCTTAATTTTGCCAGCTTATGTAAGAAGCACTATTTTACTACAATATTGTATTCAATGGAACTTAAGCATCCATGGATTTTGGTATCTACTGTGGGTTCTGGAAGTAAGCTCCATCACATACTCATTGTATTTTAGAATTAAAGCCTGTTTATTGTTATTATAAGCACGTGGGAAACTCATCAGGGGTTTGTTTTCAATTAACCATGGTGCAGCTGAGCTGCTGAACTTGCTGACCAAAAGGTTTGCAGTTCGAATCCGGGGAGTGGGGTGAGCTCCCACTGTTAGACTCAGCTTCTGCCAACCTAGCATTTTGAAAACATGCAAATTTGAGTAGATCAATAGATATTGCCTTGGTGGGAAGGTAATGGTGTGCCATGCAGTCATGCTGGCCACATGACCTTAGAGGTGTCTATGGACAATGCTGGCTCTTTAGTTTAGAAATGGAGATGAGCACCACACCCCAGAGTTGGACACTACTAGACTTAATGTCAAGGGGAAACCTTTACCTTTACCTTTACGCATGTGGGAGACTCATAAGGGGGTCTTTTCAATTAACCAGGAGTTGAAAATAATTTTGTCCACTTATTCATTGTTGTTTTAGCTTAAACACTGGCAAAGGGTCTAATTTATTCAGCCTAGTAGCAGAGACATTGGTGAGACATAAGTCTCAGGCAGCTCAGTGACCAACTCCTGTGAACTTGTGATTAGATCCTTTCACATGACTTTGCAACTAAGAACTCAGATAAAATCTCTGTTCCTTGTCACATGCAAGGAAAGGCATACAAAAAGTGACAGTTGCAAAGATGCAAAAAAGTGTTTTTCAAGCCTCATTTGCAGTTGTAAAAAAGGGAATGTAGAGCTAGAAGAAGAATAACTTTATTTTTCTACCCTGCCTCCATCTCTCCGAAGGAACTTGGGGCCGCTTACATGGGGCCCAAGCCCAAGACAGAATACAATTAAAAACAAAGTAATAACAATTAAGACAGCATAAAACAGTGTAAAACAACATAACAATAATAGTTAGCAACAATAATAACAGCAGACTAATTTTGGGGGGCGGGGGGAAGAAAGCCACTACATGAGCTGGTTAAAGGATAAGGTGGTTTAGTAAGATGGATAACAATGTATAATGACATAGGAAATATCATGGAAACAGAGCAAATTAACAGAATCTGAAACAATTCAGTTAATATAGTATAGGACATCAGATTAAATGACAATTCAGGTCATGATACAGGCCGTTTGTCATAGGAGTCATCAATCAAAAGCACGACGAAACATCCATGATGTAAAAATGGGTAACAGAGTGAAGGGATTTGGGATTTTTGGCTGTTCAGAGACCTGATAAAAACTGCCAGCAATACATACATTGGCTGCTGTTTAATAGTTGCATTGTAATAGTAGTAGTAGTAGTAGTAGTAGTAGTAATAGCCATTAATGTATTGTCTTTACAAAAGAAGGTTTTCTATTGCTGTATCTTATGCAAAAGTCTTGCCTTCTCACCAAATGGTCTTGCTCCATAGTTCTAGCTACTGATCCTGGTGATTCAAGAATAGAAATTTCATATCAGAATACTTATCATCAACCGGGCTGTGTGTTCAGAGTATATGTTTGAGGATAGGAAGGCTTGCTGACTACCCCCAAATTTGTGTTATCATTATGTGTTGGTTATTCTTCTGTTCATCCTCTCTGTCATTGCCATTTAGTAATATTCCCACTTCCTGTTTTAATAGCAGGGTGTGGTGGAGGAAGTGTTCTGGTTTCACGACACCACCCACCATGGTATTTATTAAGGGGAGAAAACCCACTCCATTTGTACAAGCCAGTATTACCAAAAATGAAATAAAATGTTGCCCTTAGTCTAGACAACCACATCCTTAATAGCCTTGTTAAATAATCTTTTTTTCAATAATCATGTTTTCCCCCCAGAGCTGAGGCAGATGGATAATGTCAAGTACTGTTGACTAAGCACCATAGTCTTACAGATGTAGAAAGAAGCTAAACATAACATTTAAGACACAAGTGAAGATCCATCATTTTCAACAGGCCTGCCCAGAGAATTTTAATGACGAATTTTCAACTTCCACTCTATGTCTAACTTTTGTTTTGTTTTTGTTTTATTTTAATATGTATTTTATAGAAATATATTGTAATATGTGTATTTTATGGAGTGTTTTTAAATGATGTGTTTTGATTATGTGTTTTGTAGTTTTGTAACCCGCCTTGAGCCATGAGGAGAGGTGGGTAAGAAATAATAATAACAATATTTATTTGCTTTATTTCTATACCGCATTTTTCAGCCTGTCGGCGACTCAATGCGGCTCAATAATAGCGTCTGGTCAAAGGAAATTTAGCATAATGCCAAGTTCTTAACTTTGTTTGTGGTTTATTAATATATTATCCCTGTATTCTCAATTCACACCTGACACGATAAATAAATAAGTTCCCATTACAAGTAACCAGCATAGTCAGTGCTATGATACTGTGGAAGCTGCTAGCTAGCATCATTTGGATGGTTATGTTTTTCACCTTGGCATTATGTTATGTCTATTAAATAACAAGATTTTTTGGCATAGTATATGTCTCATTATGCTATTGCAAAATGGCTATTATCATCTGATGGTCTAGTGGTTTTCTGTTTATTGTTTATACTGTATAGCAATTGTGCCTTTTTCTTGAACCTGTAAATTGCATTGTTTAATTTTTATTTTGTAGTCTATGTTGTTGTAGAGAAGTAGAGCAGAAAATGCTGGGTGCTTAAGATGATCCCATTTATGCACACAATCACTCAAGATGGATCTAGTCGGCCCCCAAATTCCACAGATATTAGTGGCAAATACAAATATCTGAAGCTGACATAAACATGCATACAAAATATTTTCCCGCTAACTGGCCAGAACTTTCATTTCCTGCAACACCACAATATCTCTACCTTGTTCTGACGTCTCTTCCGCTGGATCTGTGTTGTCTCTGCTGGTCTCCAAGCCTACTCCCCTCCACCTACTCCTTGTCACCCAAACAGGTTGCTAGGAGATGGAGGAACTTGGGGACTGCTTGAAGTGACAGAGGTCCAGCAGAAGTAGCCTGGGAGTAAGGCAGAGGGACTGTGATGCATAGGCAGGGAAGGGAGGTATGGACTAAGGCTATTGCTGGGAAAGGAATTGGAAAGCCGGAGAAGGGCGAAAAGGATGAGACACCGCTAATGCACCAATCCTGATAGAAATAGGACCTTTTCTAGGACTTTTCTAGCTTAGGTTACAGTTAAGTGGCAGCTACAAATTTGTGAATAATCAAATCCCTCAACATTAAATCAGTGAAAGTTGAAGGCAGACTGTATGATAGACGATGGGTAATTAATTATTATTGAAATCAGTAATGTAATGAGCCTCTACTTGTCTAGCCTACTAGTATTCCACCAAGTCCTGCGATGTCACTGTGCTTCCTCAATTGTTGGCTACCACTTTCTAATTATGAAACTTGAAATACATGGATGTCATGTCATATTCTTAGTATTTCTAGGGATGGAAGAAATTTAAGTGCTACACTTCTTTTTTTGAATCTCCCATAATACCTAGTGGTGAGATAATGGGATTAGGCTATGAATCACTATCAGTTGCCACCCAACATGCATTTTGAATGTATCAAAAGAGAATGGGTGTCAAACAGTAACAATGCTGTACTTCAGTGGTATAATTTATTAGGATCCTTTTATTTTTAAATAAAAAAGATTATCTATAAATGCAGGTTTTCTTCACAACATCAAAGAAAAGTTGTCTTATCTAACAATAAAAGCAATTAGGAGAATGCTTTTTAGTTCCACGTATAACCGCCTATGCTTCTTGTTGACGCATTACATTGTGCTTCTTCTTTCTAGTGTGCATATTTGCCCCCCACACTAGCGTCTGTTATAAAACAGTACAGAATAAAATTAGGTCACTTCTAATTATTGGGAATATATCCAATGCAACAATATTCACTCTGGTTTGGGAAATAACAGGATGAAATAATATGGGCTAATGATTGAGGCAGATTAAGTTCCAGGTTGTAAAAATTAAGAGATATCCAACTACAGTATTTGTAATAATAGTAATTTCGTTCAAAGGACCTCCAAGGTTGTCAACATGTCAAGGATTATTTTTAATCTATAGCTGAGTGGCTCAAGACAAGTAATCTTGAGCTGGTGGTATTTTCTTTTGATCCTATGACTGGACACATCAAAAGCAAAAACATAACACTTTCAATAGCTGCATGGGGGAGGGAGCTTGTGTACAGGTTGAGTACTGAAGATCAAGGAGTACCATACTTTTTTACTTGTGAGTTCTTTGTATATTCAACTCTGTATATATATATTTAAAATCTGTAGCACTTTAACAGTATTTTTTTTCTTGGACCTATCCTTCTTTATCAGCTACTCTACCTTCTCTTTCTTTCTTAGGATTCTTTGAGATTCATTGCTTTGCGCACCAGGAGTTAGTTCGGTTATGATTTTGAATATGTATTTGTGTTTCCCGTGTTCAGGGACAGCAGGAATGGAATAGAAAATTGAACTATTCTATTCAGACTAGTTAATGGCCATTAGTTTTAACTTTTATATTTATTTATTTATTTATTTATTTACCACATTTATGTCCTGCCCTTCTCAACCCCAAAGGGGACTCAAGGCGGCCTTACAAAGGCAACAATTCAATGCCATATATTAATCCATCAGCAAATAAACAATAACATTAAAACCAAACATATTAAAAACATAGCATTAAAACATCAATTAAAATCACATGATCCAAATTGTATTCCAGGACCAGTCCGAGTCATCAATATACTAATTTGTAGTCTCATATTGCACTACTGTTACTGGCCAAAGGCCTGATCCCAGAGCCATGTTTTCAGTTTTTTTCCTGAAAGTCAGAAGGAATTGAGTAGATCTAATTTCACTGGGGAGGGAGTTCCATAGGTGAGGGGCCACCACTGAGAAGGCCCTGTGTCTCATCCCCACCAGTTGCACTTGAAAGGGGGGTGGGATCAAGAGCAGGGCCTTCCCTGACGACCTTAACCTCCGAGGTGGATCATAGAGGGAAATACATTTGGATAGGTAACTTGGGTCAGAACTGTTTAGGGCTTTATAGGCTAAAGACAGCACTTTGAATTGTGCTCGGAAGCAGTCTGGCAGCCAGTGGAGCTGACATAATTAGTATGGTTATAGATCTCTGACTAAATAGTATGCAGGAGAAATTGTTCTTTCAGGTATATTGGTTGCTACACAACGCCTGTTCAAAGAAGAACTTTCTCCATCAGCAAATTTTTGGCTATGCAGTTCTGCTAATGCTTTCGTAATGCATATGTTTTGAAGTTGTCTCATAGTAACTACATTTTGAGAGGAACTAGTCACATTAGTAAATTCAATTTTGGAAAGTTATTGGATATTCAGGGATGGTAATGCTCTTTTGAATTATTTACCTGGTTTCTTTGGAATTAAGGAATGCCTAATTGATTGGATTTTTCATGCTTTTTTGACTGCTAAAAGATGAATCATTTCTTACTGGAAAGATCATTGTGATCCAATGACTAGAAGAACTAGTGATGCTCACAACATTTGAAAGAATGATGTATAGATAAAATTGGCAAATAGACCTTTAAATAAGCTTTCCAATGTTCTAAACCCATTATGGGGATGGGTTCAATACAGTTGATAATACTTCAGATTTTGTGTTTTAAGGTTTGTTCTCATCCCATTGACATGGAAGTCATCAATCATCACTACCAGTAATGCTCAAGTGATGTACAGACATGATGGGCTAATTTCCATCAATTTATTCCCAATGTGATCTAGCCATATATTGGTTCATGCAATAATTTCTTAGCTAAGCTGCCTTTAGTTCTGTGAGCTGTATTGAACTGTCTGCAATTTCTTTGTCCAAATAACACTATCCTTATTACATGTTCCAGATTGTTCTTGTTTTTGTGTGCATGTCCGCTTAGTCACAAACTGCCTTGCATATTAAATAGACTTATAGTGCTGAAAGTGTTTTCAACATAAGCAGATGTCTTATGTTTGCCTTTTATGCTAGTGTTGAGGTGGTTGTATTACAAATCTTATGCATTGTTTTCTTCTCCATCAGTCATATAGTCTTGATGCTGGCAGATGATATGGCCTGCAACCCACGAAATCCAAGCCCAGCTACTGTGTTTAGTCACAAAAACATGGAATTGAATGTCTATGGAGATGACGTGGAAGTGGATTACAGAAGCTATGAGGTACTGAGAGAGTTCAGAAAAGAGCATTACCACTTGAAATTGATTATTGATGGGATGTCCATTGAGAATGTGGTCTTCACCACCATCTCACTTTGTTAGTAAATTGCCTATCCTCTAGACTCTTAAAAGTACTAGATCAATAAGCATGTCAACGTATTTTTGAAATAAATAAATGTGATTTTGAAAGAAGCTATTCAACTACAAGCATAGTTCTCTAATTTTAAATTGCAGGACTGTTATATTGAAATGCTTGATAAAGTGGTAAGAAATGATGTTGAGGGTTGAAAATATGTAGCATTTGTAAATATTAGTGTTTATTGGCATGTGAAGTGTACTTTATTAAATATCCTTCACATTTCACAATTATGAGTAAGTGTTACAGCTTTCAAGATTTTGTCTCATAGGAACATATTATATTAGAAGCCTTATGGTATGTTGTTGACTTGAGACTAGTCCTGTTGCATTTTCTGTCCCTCATTTCAAGGAGAGGAAGTAGAATTTTTTTTTTTTACCGGAGCCCATTAAATCACATCTTATCATGCTGACACCATTTTGCTATAGCCATATGATATTAATTTTGGAAATAAGTTTAAAACTATTGCATGTGTACATCAGCTAAAACTTTTCTGACTTTGTCATTTTGGATTAAGGAACTCTTTGTCAACTTTAACATTTTTCTTTGTTTGTCTGCTGAATTTGATTCTTTTTCTTTCTAGGACATATGCCAACGGGTTATTTGATAAGCTTGAGTTATATTTTAAATAATAAGCTTAAAGGATTTTAAATACAGTTTATTTTTTTTAAAATAAGAGGAGTCAGTAATTATTTTAAAATACAAGGAATAATTAATTGATACGAACTCTTAAGCTTCTGCACTTGTTTTGGAAAAATGGAAATTTGGGAGGGAATAAGTCTTAAGTTAATTGACTTCTCTTGAAGCAAGAGCTAAAGTTATTGTTCTGTAGAAGGAGAAAGCTGAAGTTCATTCAAAATTACATACAATGTGAGGAAGTAATTTAGTAATAAGAGCACTTTAGGCATCTCAGGGGCTCCGATAATAAAGCATTTACCCAGCTAAATTATTCTGGACACATTCAAAGTTAATGGGTGAGGTGTATGTGTCTTGAATGTTACAAAGTTCCCTAAGAAATTAAGAAATTGTTCTAATGGGCACAGCTATAAAGTTTCACTATATCTTTTGGAGAAATTGTAAATATATTTTCCATCTCTGAATAAACATCTTGATGTATGGATCAAAAGATGTTCTTCTGTAGGAAGAAATTTACAGAATTGATCTGTTATGACGTGTGTGTTGAGATTTTGAATTCAGGTAATCGCTGTCACGAGCCTGATTAAGAGAGCATTTTTGAGCCTCATAAATCTGTATTCAGGCTTAGCAGATGTGGTTTTTTCATAGAAGTTTTTATTCCCATTTGCCACCCAGATGGACAGTCTTTGATCAAATGTTCCAGCCAGCAGAATCTTAATTTCCCTGAGTTTTTCCCCGTTTTTCAAAACTCTGAAATATATTTATTAACATTTTGCCATGGTAACACATACTAATGTTGCTGGGTAGGCAAATGCATAAATCGGTTCCCATAGATAAAACCACAAAATGTGACAGGTGTTCACATTAATGAAGGCACATTAAGAGAACGACGGTATTGTTAGGCATGTGCTAGATATTGCAGACTTCTCTAATAAATATTATTGTTCCTTGGTAAGAAAAAGGTATGCAAATAATTGGGTGAAAAAAAATCATGTCTGAAGATAAAAGAAATATTGGAATGGAGTCTAGTCTATTGATCTTTTAATGAACTGTACTGGGCATTTGTGCATGTTTGACAATTATTTCCAAGAAATCTGTTTGGGGGTATTACATGTACAGATGGCATGATAATTAGGAAAGGTTTTTTTTTCCCTCCTGTGTTTAGGTTACCGTGGAAAACTTTCTGAGAGTATTAACAGGCAGAATCCCAGCAAGTGCACCTCGCTCAAAGCGTCTTCTTTCTGATGACAGAAGCAATATTCTGATATATATGACGGGTAATTGTATTTTCCTCAGCACATCCCATAGTAATCACCAAGATATGTTTACACAATCTACCACACTGGCCTATTACATTATGAGCTGTATATTTAATCTTTTTGCATGACTTCACCTCCAAATAGGTTTCGCCAGGCTTGAGAAGACAGAAGAGTGATGTTAGACTAATGACAAAAAAACAAGATGACAACCCAGTCTGCTCTGTTTTTGTCAGGTCACGTCATTGGCTGAACACACCAAAAATCTAGAAAAAAGTATTTAGACAAACATTTTCATTATACTGATTGAAGCACAGAAGCTTTCATGTAGCACATAGCCATCAACTTGTTAATGTGCATAGATAAATATAAGCAGTGTTAACAACAATTGCTTGTCCATCAGAACCTATTGCTTATATAAACTTTGTTAGGATAACTAGCTGGCCAAAGGCTGATGTTTATCCAATTAACTGACTTCAAAAGTTTTCTACTCCAGCTGAGCATCTTTTATCTTTATTTACATTTCAACTACTTTACAATTGAATAGAACTTGCTCATGACAGGTCATCATTTGAAGAGGGAGACTAATGGTGACTATTGATAGATAGATAGATAGATAGATTTTTCGATAGATAGATAGTTCCTTATCATCTCATTAATTCAAACCTATTGAACTTCCTCCCCAGCAAAATTAGATTAGCCCCCTCCCTCCTGACCTTCAGGAAAAAACTAAAAATGTGGCAATGGGACCAAGCCTTTGGTCAGTAACTCTGAGCAGTGCAATAAATGATTATGAAATAATACAATGACAACTGGAATAGCCCTGGATTATGATTTGGATTGCCTAATTTTAATGATGATTAACCCACTGCGCCACTGGAGCCGCTGATGGCACAGTGGGTGAAACCATTGAGCTGCTAAATTTGCTGACTGAAAGGTCACCGGTTTGAATCCGGGGAGCGGGGTGAGCTCCCACTGTTAGACCCAGCTTCTGCCAACTTAGCAGTTCAAAAACTTGCAAATGTGAGTAGATCAATAGGTACCGATCTGGCGGGAAGGTAACGGCGCTCCATGCAGTCATGCCGGCCACATTACCTTGGAGGTGTCTACGGATAATGCCGGCTCTTTGGCTTAGAAATGAAGATGAGCACCAACTCCCAGTTGAACACGACTGGACTTAATGTCAGGGGAAAACCTTTACCTTAATGATGTTTTAATGTTTGATGTTTTTAACTGTTTGTATTTTAATGCTCTTCACATTCCACCTGTTTAACCAGTTCATGGCTTGCAGCATGGGTTTTTAACTTAACTTATACAGTCATTTAACGATAACATTGTCAAACATTTTATCAAAAACTTAAAGAATATGACATAAAATAAATGTTTCTTTAAAATATGCCAATTTCTGGGTTTTTTTCCCATAAGGTCATGGTGGAAATGGCTTCTTGAAATTTCAGGATTCCGAAGAAATTACAAATGTAGAACTGGCAGATGCCTTTGAACAAATGTGGCAGAAAAGAAGGTACTCTTTCATCCTTGCCTTTCTGTAACTAAGGTTATTAAAATTGTAAGCATATATACTGTCTTCTCTGATTTATCAAAATGTGATTACAGGTAGCTATTTGCAATTCTCCTGCTTCAAACCATGTATAGAAACTGTATAGAAAAATGGAAATATTAATTTTCAGTGAATGGAGTTATTATTCTCTTCAGGATCCTTTCCTTTGATTTCATTCGCTAACAGTATTGATTTTTTTCATAATAACATCAGATTAAATCGTTACTACTCAAGAGTTGTTTTTCCCATAGGCTGTTGAAAGAAAAAAAATGTTAATATTGCATACAATGACAGAGAAGAGCCTACATTTGCATTTTTAAATGAATGGTTAACAGGGATAATTAGTACAGGTAATTTGCCACTAAAATTAATTAGAGAATTATTGACATCACATAAAAGTGAGAGTTAGGAGTTCTTCAGGCTGAAATCCTGTACACACTTGATTTTAAGTTAATGGGTCTTATTTCTGAATAGCCATGTGTCACAGGGTTATGTTTTAAACCACACTGGTTGCTGAGGAGGGTGAAAGGGAAGAAATTTCTTGTTTCTAACTCAGTAGAGTCAGTGGGTAAAATGCAATCCTTTGGATACTGTTGATCTACAAGTGTCATTGTTACTCACCATTGGCCATGTTGCATAAGAGTCATTGGAGTTGCAGGCCAACAACATCAGGATAGCAGTCCTCAGTGGCACAAAGGGGTAAAACCTTGTGTCAGCAGGACTGCTGACTGAAAAGTCGGTGGTTTGAATCTGAGGAGCAGGTTGAGCTTCTGCCTGTCAGCTCCAGCTTTGTATGCGGGGATATGAGAGACGCCTCCCACATGATGGCCCCTTGGCAGGCCCGTAGCCAGGATTTCGATTCGGAGGGGGGGGGGGGCTGAGTTTTTTCAGGGGGTGGGGTTCAGGGAGGCTGAGTTTAGGGGGGGGTTGAGTCTGAGTGAAAGAGGGTCTAGCCTAGCAAACCTTTTGTATCATTATCCCAATAGCCCCATGCATATGGGATATATTGAGTATGGTGATCAGATCATGATATGAATAAACATAACAGTTTAAATAATGCACCAGTAAGGCCTTTTCGCGAACCACCATGAGAATTTCGGGGGGGGGGGGGGAAGGCTCAAGCCCCTCAAGCCCCCCCCCCCCCGGCTACATGCCTGCCCCTTGGCAACGTCCTTGCAGATGGCCAATTCTCATACACGAGAAGTGACTTGCAGTTTCTCAAGTTGCTCCTGGTATGGAAAAAAAAGGATAGCATCACTTATCCCATAGCTGCATTACAGGGGGTATTTGTAATACCTCATAGTTGGAGGATGGTTAAAACGAATAGTAGTTTGAATAGTAACCAAAATGAAATAAATGTTGTTTTTCTTTCCAGGTACAATGAATTACTGTTTATCATTGATACATGTCAAGGTGCATCCATGTATGAACGCTTTTATTCTCCTAATATAATGGCTTTGGCAAGTAGCCAAGTTGGAGAAGACTCACTTTCAGTAAGTATATAGCTTTCAATGTATTCATTGATGATATCCAGGTGAAGGAAGAGCTTGGAGAATTAACTTTTTTCCCCTCATGCTGACATGTTGGTTCTCAGCTTTGTAATCCAAATAAAATAATAAAAATAAAAATGGACTTTTCCAAGTTTTAAGGACAAATTAAACAGGAGAATGCTGGCACATAATTGGAACTTTTATTTCTTTTAAGTTTGAACGCTAAGTTAAATTAGCATTTTTAAACTACAGTAGAGCATTGAAGGGTAGATTGCTAATGAGAATATACAGAAAGCAAAACTGACAGATTAGTGGGATCAATTTCTTTGATTAGTGGAAGCATTCATAGTTGCTTGTCCATGCAATCCATGCAATGTCAAAGACCAGTAATAGCAAGGACTATTCGTTATGTAACATGTGAATATATATATATATATATATGTGTGTGTGTGTGTGTGTGTTGACAGACATTGTGTAACATAGCTATACATTAATAGAAACTTATAGGGGAGTTGTTTGAGAACATGTTTTTAAAGGACTATGTTTCCCTTAGAGACAGAGGTCCACTTGATTTCTAATTATGAACTTTTACAAAATCCTATAATAATTAATTATATTTAAAGAAAGGGAGAAAGATCTGTTAGCCATTTCAATCATTCTGGAGCTTTAATGTTATTCAGGAAAGGGAGCTTCTTCATTTAGTCATCTACATCAGTATGCTTTTGCTTATTCAGGCTGGAACTCTATACACCAATGGTTCTCAGCCTGTGGTTCCCTAGGTGTTTTGGCCTACAACTCCCAGAAATCCCAGCCAGTTTATCAGCTTGGGAGCTAACGGCCAAAACATCTGGGGACCCACAGGTTGAGAACCACTGGCATACACTGTTATGCATAAGCAAAGTCTGCAAGCATGCTCAACAAAACACAAATGTAACCACAAGCGTTGGAGCCAGAAGTTATAAATAAACTGTGTTACTTCGTTATACACAAGTGTCTCATTGCCTGTGATATAAAGTACAAAGATAAAACAGCACACAGAAAGTCCCAGCCAATATAAAAGAAGAAACTGAATCAGTATAAGGCAGTAAAGAGGTTATTTTTATTAATAAGGAAGTAGTCTCTCTCCCTCGCCCCAGCCTGCTTTTGGCTGATGATATAGTCAAGTTACTTAGGATTGTTGTTGTTGTTGTTGTGTGCCTTCAAGTTATTTCAGACTTAGGGTGACCCTAAGTCTAAAGTTTAGAGTAGGGTGGATGGGTAAATGACCGTAAGAAGGCTACATCTGGCCCATGGTCCTTAGTTTGGGGACCTCTGCCATAAAAGGATAGGGCTTCCAGACCAACTCAATTAAAACTGTGCAAAATGGAGAATATGGAATAGGATGGCATGTGATGAGATAGCCAGAATGCTCAGGAACAGTGGCACCATTTTGTAATCAAAAGTATAATGTACAAGCATTATGTTTACATAGTCCTTTCTTGCTCATTGATAAACATTGTTTTGTAATTGTGTACTCAGTAATATAGCATATCTGGTAAAGCTTGTGATGGTGTTTTCTTTTTTTCAGCATCAACCTGATCTTGGAATTGGCGTTCACCTGATGGACAGGTATACGTTCTATGTCTTGGAGTTCTTGGAAGAGATTCATCCAGCTAGCCAGACCAACATGAATGACCTTGTAAGTACTTGAGATATAAATCTTGTTTGGGTTCTCCTTGCTTTAGGTTCAGATCCAGCATTCACTTGGTTGCATTGCTGTAGAAACTATTATTTTTGACCATGGAGTCTTGGTAACAATGCTATGCCTTGTTTCACTAACATTGCACACAGTAGTTTAGGAAGCTGTCAATCCATTGCAGGTAATATTATCTTTTAGTTTAATTATGGCAAAAATGAAAGACGTTGTGGAAGCTGCAAAATAGCTGTTACAATTCCTGCATTACATTGAAACTCTTATTAGCCCACTGCTACTGTATTGATTATTTTGGTAATGTAAAATTCAAAGTGTTGTATGTGGAAATTAGGAACCCTTGATGGCACAGTGGGTTAAACCCTTGTGCTGCTGACTGAAAGGTCAGAAGTTCGAATCCAGGGAGTGGGTTGAGCTCCCATCTGTCAGCTCCAGCTTCTCATGCAGAGATGTGAGAGAAGCCTCCCACAGGATGGTATAACTTCTGAGGATCCCCTGGGCAATGTCCTTGCAGATGCCAATTCTCTCACACCAGAAGCGACTTGCAGTTTCTCAAGTCGCTCCTGATATGAAAAAAAATGTGGAGATTCATGAAAATCAGTTCTTGACATCTACATATACAATTATTCGTGATGTTTGAGATTTTTGCCCGAGAGACTGGGAAGCTGTTGGATGATCCCATAAAACAGTACTGGGTTGGCTGGATAAATACTCTGATAGAATAAGTCCATGCTCTGATAGAACAAGACTCAACTTTCGTTGTTCACATATTTTAGACTTTTGCGCTCAGAATCCCCAGCCAACCATGGTCAATGGTAAGGTATTCGAGAAATGATGTTTAAAATATACAAACAGATACAGAAGTGGTTGTTTGGAAAAAAACAATTGTTGCTTTAGAATAGGCATGGGCAAACTTGGGCCTTCCAGGTGTTTTGGACTTCAACTCCTACAATTCCTAACAGTCTACCGGCTGTTAGGAATTGTGGAAGTTGGTACAAAACACCTGGAGGGCCCAAGTTTGCCCATGCCTGCTTAGAAGGTAGACCATGCCTATTCCTGAATGTGGGCCACATGTAAAACAATTTGTAGCTGTAAGTGCAATCCTAAATACCAGTTCCTGAAACCAAATTCCATCGAGTTTGGTAGGAACTAATCTAATAAGCATGCTTGGGATTATAGCCTAGGTGCACATTAGACTCTCATGCTTGCATTAATAGTGAAATGTTGTGGCAGATCCGAATCCCCTGACCCTCTACTAGGAGCTTTCTGATGTGTTATTTATGGAACCTTATTTATTTATGATATCAGGGGATCTTGTTAGGGATACCTTTACAGTGGAATGAATGCTATTATTGCACAAATCAAAATAGGCATGAAAGGAGTTATTTTATAATTTGCTTAAGTGAAAGAGATCCCTCTCAGTACTGTGAAATTTCAGAAGATCAAAACATGAACTCACAAACCTTCCTGTAAGGAAATATCCCCCACATTTTGGTCAAACTGTGGCAGGTCTGAGAGAATAATTTTGTCAGAATCACTTGTTTTCTGTGATCAGAGCTTCTGGAAGAAGAAGAAATAGCCTGTTTCTTCACAGCAATGATTTCTTTTCTAAACCTTTGCTTTTCTTTGGGGCCACACTTTTGGGATGAAAGGCTTGGGAAAATTATGCTGGCAGTCCGTCAAAGTTGTCTGGCTCGTTGAACAATGCACTGATGCTTCCCATTCTTCTCTAGATATGAGTCTTTTAGGTAGGCTTTAAATCCTTGTTTGGAACAGATTCTTTAGTGCATTCTGTATATGTGTTCAGAGGCATTCACTGACTAGTCTACAAATTTTGATATTTTTTACCTGATGGTGGTGCAATGGGTTAAACCTTTGTGACAGCAGAATTGCTGACCGACAGGTCAGCAGTTCGAATCTGGGGAAAATAGGTTGAGCTCCCTCTGTTAGCTCCAGCTCCCCATGCGGGGACATAAGAGAAGCCTCCCACAAGGATAGGTAAACATCAAACATCCGGGTGTCCCCTGGGCAACGTCCTTGCAGACGGTCTTGCAGAGGTGACTTGCAGTTTCTCCTAACACGAAAAAAAAATCCCTGATAAATAGAGGGAGAAAAAAAAAAACAATTCAGAAAACGGTTAACATTGTTGAAGGCTTTCATGGCTGGAATCACTGGGTTGTTGTAGGTTTTTTTGGGCTGCATGGCCATGTTCTAGAGGCATTCTCTCCTAATGCCTCTAGAACATGGCCATACAGCCCGAAAAAAACCCACTGTTAACTGATTCTGTCACCTAAGCACTGCTCCAAAACAAGTGATGAAACTGAAGGTTTCTTGCTCTACTCGTGAAGATACCATGGAATTATATGAAATAGAAGAAGGTCAAACTTTTTAGTGGATACATAGTTGAGTTTCCAAAAGATATTTGTAAATCTAGAAAAAAAATCCCCTCTTGGCAAGAGATTCTTGTATGTACATGCACATGCACAGTGCATTCATATCTTACTTTGCCAATTTCAGGTGTGGGCCTTAGTTTAAATTAAGACTTGCTGTGATTTATTACTTCATAAAGTAGGAATAATAAATATTTAAATCTCCAATTGTAATTGGAAAGCAGCTATGCAAAAGCATCTATCAGTACTTTGCCTAAGGAGACTGGTGCAACCTTATAGCTAGACATTAATTTTGCAATAAGTAGCCTACATTGACAGGTTTGGTAGTGACAGAAGAGGATCAGTCACTAATGTTTAGCTCTCTTTCTACCAAGAGAATGAAGCTTATTTTTTTTTCCAATTGCAACCAAAAGTTGGCTTAACAGAATACAAGTCTGGGATATGAATTTGAGAACAAGACATGCACCAGGATTAGAAAATGCCATTGTGAATGATTTGACTGGTACACTTTGTAATCTGTGCAATTACAAAGTGTACCAGTAATTTGTTGTCTTACTTGAAATCAAAAGCAGTTAAAAGTTTGTGAACAACCATCTGGAAAATAGGATGAAGTGCATCAACCAGTTAGGAATTACAGTGCAGAATCTGTCAATGGAGCAACACATTTCAAAACACTTGATTTCAAGTGGCTCTAAATTCTACTTTTTCAATTATCTAGTTGAAACCTAGATATAACCTTGTGTATCCTCTTGAAAATAGTGGGCCTTACATCTGCATAGGATTAGTAGACTACCCTAGCTCACTTCACATCATTAGGATTCTAGATCCTTTGCTTCTAAATTTCCTTCATTGATTTGAAAATTTGAATGTTTTTTTCTTTTTACCTTACCTATGTAAAAAAATATATATTTCTCAATCCTTCTTCAAACTATGACATCTGATTAGTTAAAAATACGATTTTCTGAATTTCAGTAGAACAGCAAATTGTGACTTCTCCAATCTATTAGCGGAGAGAAGTATTCAAAATCTTGGATTTGAGGACTTGAAAGGAAGCATTCTGCAAGTTTGTATTTCATACTAATAGCTGAAATGAATTGGGCTAGACAGTGGAACCGGTTGCTTGCATACTAAGAATGGTTTATGCACCATTGCCCTTCTTGGTTGGAAAGGGGAAATAACTCTAGAAGGATCTGCATGGCATTTTCATAATTTCCTTTCGATTGGAGACAGAGGCCTCCAATCAAGAGAAGGAGTAAATGAGCTCAGCAAGGGGATCCAGCATGACTTGAATCATAATGTTGGAAGTAGTACGTTTGAATTTGGGGACATGGAGATTAATGTACTTTTGTCTCTTTTATAGTTTCAGGTCTGTCCTAAAAGTTTATGTGTGTCTACACCTGGACACCGGACAGATTTATTTCAGAGAGATCCTGAAAATGTCCTGATTACTGACTTCTTTGGGAGTGTACGCAAAGTGGAGATTACAACTGAGACGATTTCTCTGGATCCTAATTTAGCTCCTGAGAAGATCAGGTATAGTGCTGTTTACTTTTCCAAGTTCTCACTTCCACAGCTGGATAAATCATAAAATATGGATGAATGTTCTTGAGTTGGTATGATTTTACCTATATAAGAGAAGGCTGGGAGTCTTAATAACTGTGTTATTATTGCCACAAAGCACCTTCAGATAATATTTAGGATGGCAAGTATGCTTCTCAGGTCCCACAAAAAGGTTGTAAGCCGTCTTGAGCTGCCTTTCTCTACCCCCCCCCCCGCCCCCGGGGTAGAGAAAGGCAGGGTATAAATAAGGTAAATAAATAAATAAATGTTGGGTTTTTTAAATATGGAAAATTTGATGCTGGATGGATACAGAAAAGCCCCCCAAAAGATGATGGGATGTAGTGGGATCCGAAGCAAAGATTTAAAGATTTTAGAAGGCCCAGGACTGATACTGAATAATAAATTGCTGTGAAGATCAGCGAATCATTGGAACTGGTCATCAAGCTCTTGATGAAATGTAGTAAAAAAGGGATTGAGGCATCTGGCAGTGTCTGAACAGGATAGTTACAGGATTATCACTGTGTGTGACTAAGGTACTATCCAGTGATCCACAAAAGTTTTCATGAAGAAGGGAGCTAGGAACTTACTAGGTGGAATGGGAGAATATTACAAATTTGCACTTATGTATAGAGGGTTGGAAAGATTGCAGGGAGAGTTTCCATGTCCACCTTCCTTGCTTGCAGTTTGGAGAATGTGACATACCTGTGTGAATTAAAAATTCAACAACACAATCAAAGCTTTCAAATGCATTGCCATCCCAGTAGCTACAGAATACAGATTTCAACAGTGTGTCGATTTTATTCATGGTGTTGTGTTGCCATCTGTTGGAAAGTCTTGGGATAAACAAGCACTAGAATGAATGGATTCTATAACCTTCCCCTATCTGCAAGTAATTATGCCAGATGTTGCAAAAATCTGCCATATGTTTATAAAATGTCAGCAACAATAACTTTATGGTTTTGCATTTTTGTAATAATATGCTTCTCTTTTGGAAAGTTATTATTCAAATTTTGCAGGCTGGCTGTGAGTATCAATGTTGTAGCATATTTGACTTTTCTCATAATTTGCATGTTACTGTATTTAATGCAGAGATTTTTGTCTCTGCTTTTCTCCAAGAAGTTCAAAATGGTGTGCATAGTTCCTTAGCCCATTTTTATCTTTAAAACCACCCTGTGAAGAAGGTGATTCTGGGGATGATTATAAAGTGAGTAACTCACTGCATTTTCCAGAACTAGTTGGACAGACTGACCACTTGTGATTCTGTGATGGATCCATAGGGATGGACAAGCTAAAGGGCAACCATTCAAAAACTACTCTTGGGGACGGTTGTCAAAATGGACTTCTATAGTTAGTTCTGTTTGCTACTCAAGCATAAGAGTGACACTTCTGGTAAATAAATGAGATAAAAGAGTGAAAGATGTCTCATTAGGTACCAACTTGCTTCATATTGACTGAGCTTGACCAATAACATTTTAAACCATGATTCCTGGTTTGCTTGTTACAAGAAGTCAGAAAAGTTGAGTTCTGTTTTTTCCTCATCCCAGCTTGTGTGAGCGACAGGAAGTGAGGGACAAAGAAATTCAAGGCGTTGTTCAGATGATTTTCTCTTTCTGTGTATTCTTCCAAATCAATGGTTCTCAACCTTTGGTCCTCTGGGTGTTTTAGACTTCAGGTCCTACAATATCTAACAGTTGGTAAGCTGGCTAGGATTTCTGGCAGTTGAAGTTGAAAACACTTTGAGGACCAAAGGTTGGGAACCACTGCTCTAAATCCATTTTCAACTGTTAATCCAAATGACCCATTTGGTTATCTGACACATTTATAGGACTTGACCCCTTCCCTATTTACTTCACCTACACTCAATTCTATATAGAGATGGAGAAAGACAGTGGGCTTTTTGGTACAGGAGGATGATGTCTATTAAACGTGCCATCTTCTCATTTGAAAATAATTTTATCATAGCATAGCTATGTTGGTATGACTATATGTGCTGTTTTTGCATGCATTTGTGTTTAAGAGAAAGAGAGTAAAAAAAGAATCCATCATCTTTCCTACTCCAAATTTGACTATAGAGTCAGTATTATTAATCATAATTATGTTGATTTACACTTCCAACATAAAAGTATAAAATATTAAATCTGAACAAAAAGTATTGTCAAAATTTCATGATAGATACAAAACTCAAGAACAGATAACTCTTTTACAACTACAGATACAGTGGGTCCTTCATTTTCAAGGGGAGTCGCATGCAGGACTTCTGTAAAAGTAGAAAAAATGTGTACAAAAACCCTATTATATTATTTTTACCCGAGTTAATGCCTCTTGAGAAATCTCTAACTCCTCCAGCACGACTCTGTGTTCAACCTCTTTAAAAAGTTGACCATAGAATCATGTTGGAGGGCCTAAAATGCCTAGAGAAGTGTTCACTTTAGGAGGCTCAAGCCTAATTTCTCCAGTAGTCAACTTCTAACAGAAAACCTCGGGATTTCTAGCAAGAACATAATAATCAAATCTGCAAATAATCAAATCCGCAAAATTTCAAGCTGCTAATGTGAAGGGCTAACTATACCCTTAAAGATGATAGACATCTTTGATAAACATTTCTTCCCCAAAATAATTTAACTTGCACTTTAAAGCCACCCGAGCTAGTAGTGGTAGTTATTTCATCTTGTCTTATTAAATCTGATATTTTCGTAGTGTAGGAAGTATTTCTGTTTTCTCTCCTGCATCTCCTGCCGTTCAATTTCAGTGGATTATCCCAAGTTCTGATATTCCAAGAGAAGAACATCCAATAACTTGATCTTTCTTATATTTGATCAAGATTGTGATCTGAAGACACACAATGGGCTGACTTCCATATTAAAAAAATGCCATGGTGCTGAAATATCCTACCCTATCATGATCAAGCAATACTGGAATACTGTGTCCAATTCTGGGCACCACATACCAGCCTGGGAGGTGCCCAGGCTGGTATGTGTCCAGAGAAGACTGACTAAAATGATCAAGGGCCTGGAGAACAAGTCCTTTGAGGAGCGGCTTAAAGAACTGGGCACATTTTGCCTGCAGAAGAGAAGGCAGAGAGGAGACATGATAACCATGTATAAATGTGTGAGGGGAAGTCATAGGGAGGATAGAGCAGGCTTGTTTTCTGCTGCCCTGGAGACTAGAACGCAGAGCAAAAGCTTCAAACTTCTGGAAAGGACATTCCAGCTGAACATTAGGAAGAACTTCCTGACTGTGAGAGCTGTTCAGCAGTAGAACACTCTGCCCCAGAGTGTGGTGGAGGCTCCTTCTTTGGAGGCCTTTAAATAGAGGCTGGATGGCCATCTGTCGGGTGTGCTTTGAATGCAATTTTCCTGCTTCTTGGAAGAGGATTGGACTGGATGGACCACGAAGTCTCTTCCATCTCTATGATACTGTGATTCTAAGTATGCTTGTGCCTGATATTTGATTGATTCTCTTTGTCTGCTTGAGATGTACCTAAAACAATCCATGGATCCAATGTAAAAATAGGAATCCTGACTATCTGTTCTAGGCATACCAGAATCCTAATGACTTTGGTTTTGAGTGACTGCTGGTTTGTGACTGTTTCTGTTTCACAAGTACATTGTTACCTCTGATTCTGCCCCTATTTGGGGATGTTATGATTAACAACACATGGCTGCCATATTTGAAGCTTCTTTAGATTTTCTTTCTTCCACAAAAGCCAAGCATCAACAGTTGGGTGTTGTACACCATTATGTCTTCTGGACCCCAATAATCCAGAGCCCTATCTCATTACAATGTGCAAACTGGAGCAGTTGCTAAGCCAGTGCATATTCTATACAAAACACCATAGGAATCCTGCCAGCATTATATAATCATGTTCATTCGATACAGTTTTTATCTTCCCATTTCATATTGCAGCATTGTCAGTTTATACTCAGTATGGAGGACAATGAATTCTAATAACTTAAATTAGAATATTTCTTTCCCTACTGGATTGTACCTTTTAATCTATTTTCATCAACATTTGGATATATATCTCAAAGATAGTTGGTTTTCACAAAAGCAACAATAGGGAGGAAGAAAAAGTAATCTTAAAATTGTTATTGTAAGACCATTGTAGACTATTTTCAGATCTCCTACACTACCAAGTTTCAGGTCAGTCTGAGTTATTATTTTTTATCCTATGCCATAGCAACTCTTGTTCCTCCCTCCCTTTCTGCTTACAGTAGTGGAACACAGTTCTTCTATCCCCAATCTGTATTCAGCAACTGCAGATTTATTACCATTCATAGTTTGTTCCAATTTTGCAACAAGATTCTGGTAATAACAGGCCACATGGGGGAAAATATATTAGCGCAGTCCTGTCTTATTGAGTTCCGTAAGATTTTCTCCCAGGTAAATAAAGTTGCAGTGTATAGAGATCTTTATGCATCTTGGGCAGCCTAGCAAATCTCGGTTAAAAGCAATCTGGGATTGTTTACGACTGTAGTTCTAACTCATTAAAGCACAAAAATTCTATCTTGGGACTGTACCAGCTTTCTTAATGTTACATCTTTGCACCTTCTTGCTACAGCCCGTAAATTGTGTAACCTCCTGAGAAAGAGTGTATTACACTACATGATGTTATACTGGATGAGGAGAGCTGTTCTTCATTAAGCGGTACTGTTGATATCAATATTTCATCACTGACGTGAGCCTCGGTGGGTGTATATAAACATTGCCTGAAGGTATATGTATGTCTACTGTGTTATGCAGTATAATAAACACATAAAATATAATGCATGAGATTATAATAGGTAGGAATAATTCTTCTGAGAGAACTAATATGCCACTGCGGTGAATGTTTTAAAGATAATATGCTTACTTGATTTTGAATGTATGTGGAGTTTGCATCCCTACTATGATTATTTTTGAATTTTGTATTTCCTTCTAACTGGTTTTCACTAGTTTATACTGGTGTTACAGAAACTCTGACCACATGCTTCTTGAATCTTCCTACAGTATAAATAATATTATGGGAGCGGGAGCTTATTCTTATAGCATTTATCTCACTATAATACTATCACTTCGCTTAGCAAATGGTGGCATGGCAAGAGAGGAAAGGACTCCTTTTTACTCAGTTTTTTCTGATTAAGTTTTCTCAGACTTATGGCAACCCAAGAGTTATTTAGTAGAAGTTTGGTATTGCCTTTCTCTTAGGCTGAAACAGTATAACTTGCCTAAGATCATTCAGTGGGTTTCCATGACTAAGAGGGGATTCAAACACTGGTCTCTTAGCATCCTAGGAAGCCACACAATAACTACTATGCCATGGTGGCCCTACTGGTGACCTCTATCTACTACTGTTTTATTTCCTTTCGCAAAAAGCTCCTCATGTCACTAAACAAATTGTGAAGATCTTTGTTGGCTCCATTCCTTGAATTATGCTATCTTGGGACCTGGAGCCCCCAGAGGTGCAGTGGGTTAAACCTTGTGCTGACAGGACTGGTCAACTGACAGGTTGGCGATTCCAATCCGGGGAGTGGGGTAAGGTTCCGTCTGTCGAGCTCTAGCTTCTTATTCAGGGACATGCGAGAGGTCTCCCACAGGATGGTAAAACATCAATCATTTGGGCGACCCTTGGGCAATGTCCTTGCAGACAGCCAATTCTCTCAAACCAGAAGTGACTTGTAGCTTTGCTGCATAAACTTCCAGTCCATGCTGGACTGAAAGAAGTATTTATTTATTTATTTGAAATTTTTATATCCCGATCTTCTCACCTCCGTAGAGGGACTCAGACCGGCTTATATCAAGGATTCAAGGCTACTAATACAAGTTAAAACATCACACAACAATACAAGATTAAAATACATATAGATAAAATACATATATACCAAATCACCAAGGTAAAATCATGTTCAACTCAGTCCGCATATGTGGTCACTCACTTTGGTCTGTAATCAGTCTCAGCCATTATTCTGGAAATGCTTCATTCCATAACCAGGATTTCACTAGCCTCCTGAAGGACAAGAGGGCAGATCTAATCTCGCTCGGGAGAGAGTTCCATAGCCAAGGGGCCACCACAGAGAAGGCCCTGTCTCTCGTCCCCACCAAACGTGTTTGCGAAGGTGGTGGGACCGAGAGCAGGGCCTCTCTGGAAGATCTTAATGTCCTTGATGGTTCATAGGGGAGAATACGTTTGGACAGGTAAACTGGGTCGGAACCATATAGGGATTTATAGGTTAAAACCAGCACTTTAAATTGTGCTCGGAAGCTATTTGGCAGCCAGTGGAGCTGGTGCAGCAAGGGAGTTGTGCACTTACTGTACCCAGTTCCTGTCAGTAGCCTGGCTGCCAAGCGCTGGGCTAAATGCAGCTTCTGGGCAGTCTTCAGAGGCAACCCCACGTAGAGAGCATTGCAGTAATCTATACGGGATGTAACCAGAGTGTGGACCACCATGGCCAAGTCAGACTTCCCAAGGTACGGCCGCAGCTGGCGCACAAGTTTTAACTGTGCAAAAGCTCTCCCGGCCACCGCTGAGACCTGGGGTTCCAGGCTCAACGATGAGTCCAGGATTACTCCCAAGCTGCAGACCTGAACCTCATCAAGAACTGTACCTATCCATGCATGCACACTTATGCACAGCAATTCTTAGATTGCACATTGTGTCTTTAACAACTGTGTCTGAATCTCTGTCTATGTGAGCGATTGGTCTTCTAGGGTTTGCTCCACCATGTGAGGACACTAGAAGCCCTTCTTTCTTCTGCCTTTCTGGAGTGAGTGGCAGGAGCAAACCCAGTCTATGAGAAATTTGTACTTCATATGCTCTAAATAGAGGTTACCAATGTTCCTATTTCATTTGTGTCAATTTCTGTAGTTCTGTAGCAGGAAGGAGAGTTCTCTGTAGCAGAAAGGCTCTCTTTCAGAGGAATACTGCTTCTTGAATGGTGCATTTTACAAAAAAAAAAAAAAAAACCAAAAAAACCCTACACAATGATATCTAGACCACGTTTTGTTTCCATGCAAATTTAGCAGCACTTTCCAGGTCTTTGAACTATACATTTGCTTTGCTGAGCTGTGAATTTTATTCATGTGGTACATATCATTTTCTCTTGGATGTATTTGTGTGTGTGTTCAAATTCTGAAAGGGGTCTGTAGGGAATAGCATATTTTAATGCTTGTCTTAGATAAGTTTTTCAAAAACTTTAAATGAGAAGGGATTATTTGATCTCTGTAGGAAAGAGCTGGAGCTTTGTAATAATTTTCAAACACATTATTGTAGAATTTTAAAAATAGGCTTCAAAGATTGCCTTTTGATGAAATAACTCTTCATAGCACAGCTTGAAGGCATGTATTGGTGGAGGGGATTAGAATGGTTCAATCTTCGTTGGTGACTTAAAAACACAGTGACAACAACGAAGTGTCTGAAATCATCAGAATGGAGATCAAGAAACAGAAATCTAACAGTGGCATTCCGTGTAATTCCTATATGTCCAGTTATATTATGGGATTGCACTGTGTGTTTATTTTTATGCATGGTAGGATACTGGGGAAGTTCCATCACCCTGATAGACTTCAGCCCTCATCCATATATATTAGGCCTGGGTAACAACGGAAAAATTTGTTTCTAAAATCGATTCGTTTTTTGGGGTTTTTTGCGTTTCGATATTTAAAAGAATTCCGATTTTTTTTAAAAAAAAAAGTTCGATATTTACGAAATTTCGTAAATGGTAAAAAAATTACAAAACAATAACAAAACAATAACGAAACAATAACGAATCGATTCGTTAATGGCGGACGCGACTGCGCAATACGCTAAAAAACCTCCAAATGGGACAGGGGGAACTTCTGAAGCTTCCCTCTCCCTCTGTTGTTGACTGTTGGTGTGATATTATAATTTTTTTCACTAATTAAACAAAAAACAACTATAAAACTTGCCCCAGACATGCGGAAATAATAACGAAACGACCTCAAACCAATAACGAAACGAATACATAACGAAATACGAAGCATTTACGAAATGAATTGAAAAATTCGTTTCGTTTTTAGGTTGCTCCAGAATGGTTCGTTATCGCTTCGTTAACAAAAAAAAACCACAAAAAACCCCGAATTTTTAACGAATTAACGAAACGAAACCGCCCAGCCCTAATATATATATATATGTATATATCCCTCATGTCCAACTTTCGTAAGTGCAAGTCAGGCAGCCCAGTGTATGCAAACTGGAGGAGACACCTTCTTTTTCTTCAGTTTTTTTCCCATTTGAGTCAAAGTTTGAACCTGATATCAGACTGTAGTAGCATAAAAGACTGTGTGGTGTAATCTGTTGCAACAAAAACTATAAAAAGTCTTTTGGCACTTTAAAGACTAACAGATTTGATTTGGCATAATCTTTGTAGAATTCAGCCCACTGATGCATTTGATGAAGTCGGCTGGAATCCATGAGAGCCTATGACAATTAAAACTTGTTAGTTTTTAATGTGTCACAGGGCTTTTTGTTAATCCAGAAGAAAATATTCACATAGTTTCTCTTCTAAGAAAGTGTGAGAGAGAAGATGTTAAAATGTTAGCGGCATCTAAACTGGGGGCATTCTCATGTAACTCATAATCATGTTTCAACGCAGTGATATCTATTTATATTCTTCCAGAGAGCGTTGAAGCGGAGTTCCGCAATGACTTATTATAGACTTGTACTGGCTAGGATAGTGAGGAATACATTCCTACAACCTCCTAGATGTCCCTTGTTCCAACTGTTTTCTTGGTTTTATGGACTGATTTAAACAAATCAGCCCATGTTAGTTCAATACTATAAACCTGAATGGAGAAGAGTGTAAGATATGAGTGTAAGTGCTCTCCCACTTTTTCACCTTCTAAGAAGGAGAAATAAACCAGAATGAAATTCCATTTTGACGGATTCCTGATTCATTTAGCTGGAATCATGCCCTGGTAGTACAGTAGGTGGCACAGCAGATTAAAGTGCTGAACTGCTTAACTTGCTGACTGAAAGGTCACCGGTTCAAATCCGGGGAGCGGGGTGAGCTCCTGCTGTTAGCCCCAGATTCTGCCAACCTAGCAGTTTGAAAATATGCAAATGTGAGTAGATGAATTGGTACCGCTCCAGTGGGAAGGTAACGGTGCTCCATGCAGTCATGCCGGCCACATGACCTTGGAGGTGTCTGTGGACAACGCTGGCTCTTTGGCTTAGAAATGGAGATGAGCACCAACTCCCAGGGTCGGACATGACTGTACTTAATGTTAGGGGAAACCTTCACCTTTACCTATGTCTTAAAATAAACTCTAGTCAGTTGTTAAGCAGATCAGTGAGGATCCTGGATTGTCTTGCTGGCTTTGGTTTACCTGGTTAAAGATCATAAGAACAAAAGACTTCGTATGGACTCCTCTCTGCCTGGGCACATAGTGCTAATGAACTGTTTATTGTGATCTGCGAAAAGAGTCTTTGAGTGGTCTTCGAAAGAGTGAGATGTTAATGTTAATAATAATATGTAAGGAGCATAAGTAGCGCCTTTCCTTGTTTTCTTTCAGATGCAGGAATAGTTAATTAAGAAAACATGCATAGAAAGCAAAAAACAAGAGGAGTGAACATTTTAATTTATTCCCGTTGATTTTTGAGAATGTCTGGATAGCTATAGGGAAATGAAAAAAATGCAAATAATAAGCATTGTGGCTCATATAACAGGTTTTATTGGTTTTTTAAGATTATCTTTTTGTTTTCCTTTATGTTTCTTTGTCTTTATGTGTGGAATTAATGTTCTGTAATCTTATATGGTGGCTAGTTTCTTTCATGTAATGCTCCACCAGATTTCACAGGTATGTATAGTTCTGGAATATTTTACCTTTGGTCAGTCTGGCTGTAACCAATGGAAATTTGAGTTAAATAGAATCTGAAGATTTACAGGTTCCCCTATCTTGCACTAGCGAAATGTTACTTGCATTCCCAATTTTCAGAGATTCCAACCACATCACAGCTCATATCATTCAGTATGATCTCCAAGCCCTTTATATAATGTTTTCAAAAGCATCGGAGGAACCATCATAAGAGTTGGGGCGGGGAAAGAGAGGCAAATTATTTTTGTAATTTTAATGTACCTGAATCTGAATCCAATTTATAGTTTGCTAGTGCAGCATAGAAATGATCTCATTTTCTCCATAGAAGGCTAACACAGTCTCCCTTACCAAAGACAAATCTGTGCTAAACAAATATTGCCAAGAAAACCCAATGATAGGTTCAACATAGGGTCACCATAAGTCAAAAATTGCTTGAAGGCGCTAGGGTTTTTTTTTTTTTTTTACAATACTGAATGATTCAGAGATGGACATTGTGTAATTTAGTAAATATTAAATCTGCCCTTCTACCAAAAAGTGCCCAAGGTCATTTTATAACTTGCAAATAATAATTGCATTTGGACCAGTAGGGGTGAGAAAGGAGGTCATGTATCAAAAAGGCTGTTAGATTTTTTTTAAAGAAGCCAAATTAGTTGCACAATTTTTATGTTATTTTTTAGTATGGGTTAGTGCTTGGCTGAGGCCTTTTAAAGCTTAGGTTGCAAGTGGTAGGGATTTCCTGTCCACAGAGGTCATACTTCTCTGTCTAGTAATGAAGATGAAATACACATATTTCTCACAGGTTCCTTGAAAATTTTAGGTCAGAAAAAGTTGCCTGCTTTTTACCAGAAGGTGGCAGTTGTGCCAAGCATAGCATTTAAGTTTGTACTTCTATTTCAAGTCCAAGCATAGCTTGGGTAAGCTTGTGACTGTATCTGTGAATGTAATATGAAGTTCTTTTTTAAAAGATGCATATGGTCTCGATAGATATGGTCCTATCTATTTTGGATTAGTAACATGAAAGAGAATCGGTTTTGTAGAGTGATTTGAGCATTGGGTTACAACTTTGGAGGGCACAGTTCAAATTCCTGCTTGGCCATCGAAATCCCTTGGGTTTTGTTGTTGTTTATTTGTTCAGTCGCTTTGATTCTTCATGACCTCATGGACCAGCCCACGCCAGAGCTCCCTGTCAGCCATGGCCACCCCCAGCTCCTTCAAGGTTAAACCAGCCACTTCAAGGATAACATCCATCCATCTTGCCCTTGGTCGGCCCCTCTTTCTTTTTCCTTCCATTTTCTCCAGCGTCATTATCTTCTCCAAGCCTTCCTGTCTTCTCATTATGTGGCCAAAGTACGTCATCTTTGCCTCTAATATCCTTCCCTCCAGTGAGCAGTTGGTCTTTATTTCCTGGAGTAAGGATTGGTTATCTTATCTTCTCGTGGACCAAGGCACTCTCAGAATTTTCCTCCAACACCACAGTCCAAAAGCATATATCTTCCTTTGCTCAGTCTTCCTTATGGTCCAGCTCTCGCACCCATAGGTTACTATGGGGAATACCACTGTTTTAACTATTCAGACCTTTGTTGCCAGTGTGATGTTTTTAGTCTTAACTATTTGCTCTCTTCCCAAGAAGTACATGTCTTCTGATTTCCTGGCCGTAGTCTGCATCTGCAGTAATCTTTGCGCCTAGAAATACAAAGTCTGTCACAGCCTCCACATTTTCTCCCTCTATTTGCCAGTTATCAATCAGAATCCTTGGGTAACCTTGGGTAAAGCATGCTCCCTCAGCCTCAGAAGAAGGCACTCTCAACAAATCTTGCCAAACAGGTTTTAGAGTCCATGCTTACTCGGTGTTTGTCTATCATCCAAATACTAACCAGGCCTGACCCTGCTTACTCAGAAATCTGCTGAGATCAGATGTGTTCAAGGTGGTATGGTGGTAATAATATTTCTAGCAAAACTCTTAACGGCATTTGGTGGTGTAGTAGTTGAGATTTCAGTCAAAGATGTTTGTTCCAAAAGTACTCATAAAAAACTGCAAATTTTAAACATTGATAAAACCACTTGATTGTCCTATAATCTGTCACAGAAGTATTTGTCTTTCTTGTTTGCCTGATTGGCAGTTAATTGGCTTTGGAAGACGTCTGCATGCAGCACTATACATATAATTGCAAACGAGGACATATTCGTTTGGGAGCAACAATTTTATCTATAGAACAAATACAATTGCAAAATTAATTCTGCCAAGCGGAATTTGCATAGCAAAAAGTCAAGAGACATAAAAATGACAGGAATGACAGAAAAGCCCCTCAAGAGTTTTCAGATGAATTGAAGGCACTGGTTGGATGTTGAATACATTTTGATACTGAAGATAAGTATTACCACACTTAATTTAGTAAAGAAGATAATTTACATTTGGGTATTGTGTTGAAAAGAAGAACAGTCTAAAATAATTAGAAGTATAGCTGGTTTCCTTTCTTTTTTTTAAAGGTAGTCTTTTATGTTTTTGAGATGACATTGGTTTTACATTAATCACTGCAGAATAATATGGGTTATTTATTTATCTACTTCCCACCTTTTCCCCATTTACAGGCCCTACGTGGCTTTTAAGACAAGTTGAAACACAATTTAAATAATGGTCCATGGGCTGCATGCGGTTCCTGCGGGTTTCCAAGACCCACCTCCTGTTTAGAGAATCAGGTATAGGCAGTCTTTAAGTTGCGATCAAGATTGGTTCTTTGGGTTTGTCCTTCATTTGAATTTGTAAGTCTGTTATTAATTCGTTCAGTTGCTTCCGACTTTTCATGGCCTCATGGACCAGCCCACGCCAGAGCTCCCTATCAGCCATCACCACCCCCAGCCCCTTCAGAGTCAAGCCAGTCACTTCAAAGATACTACCCATCCATCTTGTCCTTGGTCGGCCCTTCTTTCTTTTTCCTTCCATTTTCCCCAGCATCATTGTCTTCTCTAATTCTTCTGACTCTTTGTGATCTCATGGACCAGTCCATGCCAGAGCTCCTTGTTGGCTGTGGTCACACCCAGCTCCTTCAAGGTCAAGCCAGCCACTTCAAGGATAACATCCATCCATCATTGTCTTCTCTAAGTCTTCTGACTCTTCGTGACCTCATGGACCAGACCTTGGTTGGCCCTTCTTTCTTTTTCCTTCCATTTCCCCCAACATCATTGTCTTCTCTAAGCTTTTCTGTCTTCTCATGACGTGGCCAAAGAACTTTATCTTTGCCTCTAATATGCTTCCCTCCAATGAGCAGTCGGGCTTTATTTCCTGAAGTATGGACTGGTTGGATCTTCTGGCGGTCCAAGGCACTTTCAGAATTTTCCTCCAGCATCACAGTTCAACAGTGTCTATCTTCCTTCACTCAGCCTTCCTTATGGTCCACCTCTCACACTTCAGCCAAAAAATATATTCTTTAGCTTTGCATAGCATAGGAAATGGTTAAGACCCCTGAGGTGTTTGCTTTGCTGTCAGTATCCCTGTTCAGAAGATTTAATCTCAATTTCTGTCCCTGTGAGAATTGAATTTTGAAAAATGTGGCTTGTTGTGGAAACAAGGATCGAGGATAAAGCATCAGTGGAGAGACCTTTCCTCCATGAAAACTCTTTCAGGAGTGGCTTTCCTTTCGGAGGGGTAGATTTTTTCTTAATTTCCTGTTGTCTGACCCCCATTCTTAACCATAAGTCAGATGCTTTTAACTCAGGGAATGCCTGTATTTGTTGGATTGCAAAAAGTACGATATAGCCCCACTAAGGTGAAACCTAACTTTGTGGAATAGCAAATATTTTTCAAAGCTGGGTTGCTGCAGCTGACATTGGGACTTTCAATGTGTGGAGGAAGGGGAGGTTTGTGCACTTCTGCATGTTGAGATAGAGTGTGATTGACTTAATGTATGTGTATCTGGGTGACTGAAGAATTAAAAGGCTTTAGTCTTCTCTGCGTGGACATGTTATTTTCTGAAGACCACTGTGGATGTGTATATCTGACAGTTATGTTTTTGTCATATTCATGGACTTGTAGAGTTGGAGAGGGCCCCATGGGACATTGAGTCCAACTTTTGGGTCTATGCAGAATATCCATCTAAAGTTCTCCTATAGGCAGCTGTCTGGCCTCCTTTTGAAGATGTCCAGAGGGGGAGACCCCCACCACATCATTATATGCAATTGTTCTCATAGCTGGATGGCTTTTACTGTCAAGGAATTGCTTCTAATATTCAATCAAACTATACTCTCCTGTGACTTCAAACCATTAGATCTGACCTGATTCTTATGGGCAACAGAGAACAGGCCTGCTCTCTCCTCTCTGTGATAGCCTTTTTGGTATTTAAAGAGTGCAACCATGTCACTTCTCAATCTTCTTTTTACCTATTCCTTCAGTCTTTTCTCACGTGTTTCCAGACCTTTCATCATCCTTTTTGCTCTTCTCCACCTTGTCTATATCCTTTTAAAACTGAGTCAGCCAGAACTAAATGCAACACTCCAGATGAGACATGACCAGTGCAGAATATTGTGAGACTATTGCTTCCTTTGACTTGGAAACTACGCTTCTATAAATGCACGCTAAAATAGCATTTGCTTTCTTTGCTATAATATCATACTACTGGCTCATGTTCAGCTTGTGATCAACAGTTGTCCCAAGGTTGTTTTTGCACAATGTACCTTTGATCCATAGATCCCATATCCAATAGCGCAATGGGTTGCGCTATTGGATATGGGAGGACTGAAGACCAACAGGTCGCAGGTTTGAATCCGGGGAGGACTGAAGACCGGCAGGACTGAAGACCGACAGGTCGCAGGTTTGAATCCGGGGAGAGGCGGATGAGCTCCCTCTATCAGCTCCAGCTCCTCATGCGGGGACATGAGAGAAGCCTCCCACAAGGATAATAAAACATCAAAAATCATCAGGGCGTCCCCTGGGCAACGTCCTTGCAGACGGCGAATTCTCTCACAATAGGATGCTCCTGACACGACATCCATCCATCCATCTATCTATCTCCAATAGCCTATGCATTTGGCTTTTGTGGCCAAAATGTAGAACTTTGTATTTGTCTCTATTCAATTCCTTTTTATTAATTGTTGCCCAATTTTTAGTTTATCTAGGTTTATTTGAATTCTGTGTCTGTTAGCCACCCCTGTCAATCTCGTGCCATTGGCAAGGTTGATAAGGATTCCTTTCATGTAATCATCTAAATAATTGATAAAAATGTTGGAGAGCAATGGCAATACTTTTTCCTCCAAGCTACCTGTCAATCAATCTTAGGACAGAATACCTAGTCACTCAATGTTTGTGAGGTCATCTTTATAGTGTCTTGCAATTAGCAAATATCACTGAGCTGCTTTGGATCTTCCATCCCTTTAACACACCTCTTGCTTGGACATGGATAAAAAGATGTGTGACAAACTGATTCTTAGGTGACTGATCTTTGATGTATTTACTTTTACTGAAATTAATCTGTAAACATCTGCCCACCTGTTAGATTGCTGTAGTAGTACAAGATGGTGAAATTACTGCTTCATGCAGATTCTTCCCTCATGACAAAAGCCCCCCACCCCTGTAAAAATATATGTTGATTTCTAGGTGAAGAATAGGACATTTGGACTCCAGTCACAGATAATTTCATGCTACAAATCATAATTTGTATGTATTGTTGTTGTTTTCTATGGATCAAATCTTGTTTAATTCAAGTCTAGAACTATCACTGATTCTCATGTTACTTTTCCATCTCATTGCATTTAATCTGAAATTGAAAAAATGTAGGATTAAAAACATACTAAAAGAGGTGGAATCTCCAAGACTTTGGTTGTTTGGGAGTTGGTTTGTGGCTATAACCACACATCGTGGCAAACATAACTGATTTAATACAGGGATGAGCAACATACCATCTGCAGACTGGATGTGGCCCATGGGTTCTGAAGCGTGTTCTACGATACTTTTCAAAGCTTCCAGATCTTGCATTTTTTAAATGCATGTTTGCTTTGAAGACCATCAAGACCCCACACAGCTCAAAAGAACAAAAAACCCAGGAAAAAACAACATTGGCTGACAAGTAAACAAGTGACACAACCTTACTAACCATTGTCCTTGGTACACCAATGTGGCCTACTCTATAGATGTCCACCCCCAAGTTCAATGTGTCATTAAAAGACAAAAGTAATAAGTATGAAAGGATCTTTGAGGTGTAAAGTTTTAAAATAACTCAACTCCTATGTATCTCATGATACCTTGAAATATAGAATCCCCAGTGGCGCAGTGGGTTAAACCCTTGTGCCAGCAGGACTGAAGACTGATAGGTCAGAAGTTCAAATCCGGGGAAAGCACGGATGAGCTCCCTCTGTCAGCTCCAGCTCCCCATGTGGGAACATGAGAGAAGCCTCCCACAAGGATGGTAAAACATCAAAACATCCTGGCATCACCTGGGCAACGTCCTTGCAGACACCCAATTCTCTTATACCAGAAGCGACTTGCAGTTTCTCAGCTCACTCCTGACACACACACACACAAAAAAACAAACCATAGAATTTCATGCAACAATCATTTTGCTACATTGTGATTATCTTTCCTTTAACTTGCAAAACTTTTATAGGGACAAGGGAAAAGGTAGATGATTACACAAGATTGTGTTCAAGATTTAATAAACCTCTGTTCACTAGAAAAATACTCAATTAAGTATGTTAGGATTTGGAAATATGTTAGCTGAGCTGATGAAGTAGTGTTTATATAAGCCCTGTATTTTACACCATGTTGGAAAAATCTTAATATGCATGATTTCTGTGCGGCTTTGTTCCATGAAGAGTCTCATGTTCCATTCGCCATACAACAAAGAAGGATCACTGGAAACGGAAGCTATAGTTCTTTCATCCCCTGTGCATTTCTTTATCTGGCCCCATTTTTAGTATGTTTTCCTTTAAATATTTCATTATCTGTACAAAATTAAACCTTTGGTTTATCGTGCTCATTTGGTTTTCTATTTTACTTTGTCAGTTTGTTTTATAATGTGTTAACTCTAATGATAACTAGAATTATTGAAGGAAATCTTTGTATATATGTTTTGTGTACAATTCTCTGGTTTCCAAATGAACTCTTGTTTGATTTCCACATTCATTAGCAAAGAAGCTAGGAAAGCTTGAATATGATTTTACTCTGGGATTTGATACTACCTGCTCGTTCTAAGTGTTCATCTGCCCTGTAGAATTAATGCATGATAACTGCCAATGCTATGGAATCCTGGCAGTTATAGTTTGGTGAAGCACCAGAACTCTTTGACAGAGAAGGCTAAAGACCTTATAAAACTACAGCTCCCATGATTCCATAGCATTGAGCTATGGCAGATAAAGTGGTATCAAGGTACATTAGTACTACAGTGTAGAGCCAGCCTAAGACTGAGCAAATCTTTGCATTTTTGCACTCCATATTCCTCTTTCTCCTTGTCTCAGAGGTGAGACAAGGAGAAAGAGCTCAAAGTTTGCGGAGTTTGTTGGTTGAGCAACTAATTGGGACTCTTTCAAAACCATGATTCAGGGTTCATATATAATGATAAATAGGGAATCGTGGAATGTTAAAGTGAAGTTGCAGGAGAGAAGATGGAAGCAAACATGTTCAGCGCATTGTCGTATCTGAATGAAGCCAGTGCAAAGCCAGATAGTTTTAGAATATAGACATTACGAAATGAAAGTCTGTGCACCCCACAGTTTGCTGTCTAAACAAGAAACAAATTGGCCCCACAATCATTTTGAAGAGTGTTTCCTAGAATTTATTTATTTATTTACCACACTTGTACCCCGCCTTTCTCACCCCGAAGGGGACTCAGAGCCGCCTTACAAAGGCAACAATTTGATGCCACATATACATATATAGATTGATATATAGATAAACAAATGCATTAAAATCCAAAACAATTAAAACATCAACATTAAAATATAAATTAGAATCACACAATCAAAATCATACTCCAGGGCTGATCCAAGTTATCATTGTGTTCTTTTGTAATTTCTTTTTGCACTGCTCCAATTTACTGACCAAAAGCTTGGTCACAAAGCCATGTTTTTATTTTTTTTCCTGAAGATCAGGAAAAGGGAACCGATCTAATTTCACTGGGGAGGGAGTTCCATAGACGAGGGCCCACCATTGAGAAGGCCATGTCTCTTGTCATGCTTGTGAAGGGGGTGGGACCGAGAGCAGGACATCCCCGATGATCTTAGCCTCTGTGGCAGATTATAGAGGGAGATACGTTCAGACAGGTAAGCTGTGCAGGAACCATTTAGGGCAGTGGTTTTCTACCTGTTGGTCTCCAGGTGTTTTGGCCTACAACCAGAAATCCCAGCCAGTTTACCAGCTGTTAGGATTTCTGGGAGTTGAAGGCCAAAACATCTGGGGACCCAGATACAACAGGGGAGATGTGTGTTCTGGTGAGCAATCTAGCTGCTGCCCGTAGGACCACTTGAATCCACTTGAATCCTCCAAACAGTCTTCAAAGGCAACCCCATGTAGAGTGCATTGCAGTAGCCTATTTGAGATGTAACAAGAGCGTGGATCACCATGGTCAAAGAATATTTTGTGCATGTTTCATACTATGGGTTCTGTAGTTAATGTGCTTGAATTAAAAAAAAAGAGTCTGAAAATGTGTTAATACTTATATGGGTTTCTTATCCCAACTTGATAAAGACTATGGGAGTTCTGGCTGGGCAGTCTTAACTTGCGGCATATACGTATGTTTAAAGTAGTTAACAGCAGTCCTTGAACATTTTCTCTTCCCTTTTGCTGGAGTGTATGTGCTTTCAAATTCCATGTAGCAGAATTGCCGTAAGTGTCCCAATAGCACCTTTGAAGTCTAATATATAATTTCATCTAGTTCTTCCCCTGGATAAATGAAGCTATAGGCAAAGGCTTCTTTATATCCTTTCTCCAAAATACAAATTGCAGCATGGATGTTGGCTGAGTCCTTTTCCTGTACATCTCAGTGCCTCATTCCTCCAAGGACTTTGAAGAAACAGCTAAAGTATGATATGGGAGAGGAATGTCTTGGAGGTGTGGGAAATGCTACAGGCTGGATCCAACCCTTGGGCTCCTAGTTGCCTCTCCCTGTTTGCACTGGAACTCTTGGCAAGAATACAGGGATGATGAATATTCACAATGTGGAGCTAAAAGCAAAGAGTACTATTCCTTTCTGCCTGAAGAAAATGGAGCCGAACACATAACTATAAATCCTATAGAGCAGCACAGCGTAAGCAACTTTAATATTTTTTCCCTGTTTGGCATCAAACTATATGCAAGTGTTCTCAGTCTTTGCCCTTCTCAATTTAATGGAACAGCTTACGCTCCGGTTTTTGAGTACCTAAAGGATTACCTTCTAGTTAGTCAGAAATTTCTTGCACTGAAGCAACTGTGAAGTCAGACTAGGCACTGGAGTACCGTGTAAGTATGCTTAATATGGTTATTGTGTTTTGGGGAGCTGCAAACTCAATTTTAACTATAAATCCATGAATAATGTCTTAATTTGAGATTCAG
This sequence comes from Anolis sagrei, assembly GCF_037176765.1. NCBI lineage: Eukaryota > Metazoa > Chordata > Lepidosauria > Squamata > Anolidae > Anolis > Anolis sagrei. Next base: position 159,967,588 of record NC_090024.1, read on the forward strand.
ACTTTGTGTGCTGATCAATTATTTAATTATGTTTATATTCTGCCTTTTTCTGCCAAAAAAGGCAGTCTGGGGAACTCAGAGTAATAACACTTCTAATAAAAAAGCCAAATATAGTTAAATCATAAAAATGGATTAAAAACACAACTAAAAAGACCTAATTAAAAAAGGCAATAGCAGTACCCAAACATTTAAAAGCCCTTCAGCAGCAACTCAATTTAAAGGTCAAAAGCCTGTATGAATAAAAAGTTATTTGCCTGACAGCAGGAGGGTAGCTGGAGAGGTGTATGTGTCAGTCTAATCTTTCCTGGCAGGAGGTTCAAGAGTCTGGGGTTAACCAATGAGAAAACATTCTCTCCACTTGTCTGTGCAATAGCAGCCACATTAATTGATGGGTCTAAGATTGAAGGACATTCCTATATTGGAAGGCTTTATATTTTATAGTGAGGAGTGTCAAAGATAGCTTTCCATCCTAGTTTAAATTCAGAGAAAGAGAATTTAAATCCCAGTTGTCAAAATGTGGTAACTTTCTATATAGTTGCTCTAAGATTCATTGAAGAGACCCTAAGGGCCAGCCAGCCCAACCCCATTCTTCTATGCAGAATGAAAGCACCCCGAAAGATAACCATCCAGCCTCTCCTTAAAAACCTCCAGAGAAGGAGATTCCACCACACTCTGAGGCAGCATATTCCACTGCTGAACAGCTCTTACCATTCCTATTTCATAGGTGGAATCCTTTTTCCTGAAATTTGAATCCATTGCTCTGTGTCCTAGCCTCCAGAGTACCAGAAAACAAACTTGTCCCCTCCTCAGTGTTCAAATATTTAAACATGGGTATCATATCACCTCTCAGGGCGCTTCCAGACAGTGGCAAAACACGGGATTAAAAATGGGCAAAAATACCCGGGATCTCAAAGCACACAGACCTTCCAGTCCTGGGCTTTCTTCCCCCCGCCATCCTCACAGCCCTTCTGTGTCTCGGGATAAAATGGAGGGTGGATGGGGACATCCGGTGGAAGTTTTTTTTTTTAAAAAAAAGGTCATGCGTTGATCCATATATACACATTTCTTAATATAATAAATACCTATATTTTTGCATGTGTGCATATGAAGTTCAGCACATAATAGAGTGAATTAAAAAAAAACTTCAGCCAGATTTCTCCCTTCCCTAATTATTTCTTAAAGCTCTGTTTAATATTATACAGTGTAAAATAAAGAGTTTCAGAGAGTTCTAATTGCTCTCTGTTTGTGCTGCCTTTAAATCAGCTGTACGTCTGTTTGACAGCCCAATCAGCTGATCAGCTGCTTTGGGCTTTTAAAAAAGGACATCAGCTTGTGCAGTCACCTCGGGGAGGGAGAGAAGACACATATACTTTGGAATGCAGGGTCACACAGACATATGAAGATGCACATGTTTTGGCCAGAAACGGGATGAAAGCAGACCCCCAGATATAAATGGCATAGCATGGGGGGGGGGGATGACCAAATAGGCAACTGGCTTCCAGTGACTGTCTCTCCCCCATCACTGATGGGGTACCCTAAAAGTGCCTGGCCATGAAGCAGCTCCAAGGACACCTCCATGGGATCAATTTCCAAAATCCAGGACGTGCCAACTGCCGGTCAGAAGTAGTGACAGGAAGAGAATAAGCATTAGTACAAATGCTACTACACCTAAGGTGAGTGTGCAGTATGTGGATAGAGAGGCAACTGGCTGGACCTGGTTTGCCTCTTCCTCTTATATGCTGCAGGGGATGTTCCTGAATGAAAGCACTTGGTGGGTTCTTTCACTCATGTCCTTTCCCTCCAGTGGCCAATCAGCTTGTGAGTGAGCCCTTCAAACTGGTTTGCTGCCACTCCCCAGCATATCCCAGCAGGCACCACAATGCCTCCTTTCTTGTGCTACTTGCCCATTCCTCAGAGCTCCCTAGAAAAGGGTTTCTTAAGCATTTTCCACTCATGACCCTATACTGCCTGATACATTTTGTGTGGTCCAGGTATATAGTGATATAAAATAAGGATAAAAATCAAACATTTAATGATAATAAGTCAGCATTTGTAAGGCCTGCTAAAGAGGCTGATTTTCCTTTGCATGAAGTACAGCTGAAGTATTTTCTGCAGACTCTAATGTGAACACTGCACGCTGTTGCTAACAGATTCATGTAAATGTCTAAAACAGTTTAAGAAGTAGTGCCCTAGATCTAATGGTAACTTGCTGGGGAGAATTGTCAGAGCTTGGCTTGCAAGAAAAATATCTTGTTCCATTTCCACATATGTAGGGCAGCAATATCCAAAATGACAGCTCTTGCAAGAATAAGAAAGGTTCTCCATATGTAGCTTGCACCAATTATCTTGAACTCTTCTCTTCTAATGAGAACATTTTCTGGTTTGCTAAGCTGTAGATCATATGTTCTTATTGGGCCATGAGACAGCCTGATAATTTAACTTCAAGTTATATATTAGAGTTTTTGGAACGGACAGCTGGTGTGCTGTAGTCTGTAACCTGACCTCTACCTGAGATTTGAAATCTGAGAAGTGCTTGCATAAAGTCAGAAGACATACAGATTCTTGATCTTCCCTCTATGACTACTATAGGGTTCTTGTGTTATTTTAGTTTGTGAAAACCAATCAAGTTAATTTCCATGCTGTATTATCAATAATAATATTATCAGCAGATATTAAAAATGCATATGAACATATACCTTAATCTGTACACTGTTTTCTCCTTTTAGTCATCTTAACAATATCAATAGTTATTCCTATATTAAGGTCGTGGCCTAGATATGCCCCACATCTTCAGTACCATGTAGTGAGACAGAATCTCCACTACATCTAATGGCATATCTTGAAAGGCGAGAGAAAGTAGGTTGGAGAAATAGAACAGAAAAATACAACAGACTTCCTGAAAACCTGTTGAGAATTTAAGTCTTCAAAGAATCAGAAGCCCTGACAAAAATATACTACTACTACTACTACTACTACGAAGACGACGACTCTGGCACAAGCCAGTAAAGGTTGTCCCAGTGGTGATCGGGACACTGGGTGCAGTGCCTAAAGACCTTGGCCTGCACTTAAACACCATCGGTGCTGACAAAATTACCATCTGCCAGCTACAGAAGGCCACCTTACTGGGATCTGCACGTATTATTTGCCAATACATCACACAGTCCTAGACACTTGTGATCCAATACAACAGCCAGCAGAGTGATCTTGTCTGCTGTGGACTCAACTTTTTAATAATTCAGTTTCTAACAACAGCAACAACAACAACAACAACAACAACAACTTTATTTTTATAACCCGCTTCCATCTCCCCAAGGGGACTCAGGGTGGCTTATAAAGGGACAAGCCCAGAGAGCACAGAGTTAAAACATGCAATAAAATAAAACCAAAACCAAACCAAATAGAAACATATAATAAAACATAACATTATGAAAACAGTACCATGGGAACAATAAAAGTGCTGAGTTCAGAGGGCTCTGAGTTTGTACAAAATTCCTGGATAGAGCTAAGGGAAAGTGCTATGCTTATACATTTAGTTAGCTAGCACATGAAAAAAAAATGTATGTATTTTACTTTGTGGTAACACCTTGTGCACTGCAACAGATACATATGACTCCCTACATTGTATATATAACTGATGTAGTAGATGGCTTATGCAAGTTCTGGTTGCAACACTGAGTCACTGCTTTAATATGTCAATTTCAGTTGTAGATCTGAAAGGTGACCAAAAACTGGAAGTCTGTTCTCCTTGGAAGCAAATCAGTATAAAGCTTGCTGAGATATGTGAAAGTTATATTTCATAACAGTAACTACAATGCCACTGTTTAGTTTCCTATGGCTTCCTATCCCTCTTTTATACTGAGGGATTGAGAGGCCATGCCAGCTCCCCAGATTCTGTCTGGGGTCACTTTTATCAACATCTGGGCACCCAACATAGGATAATTGGTTAAATATAACAAGCCAGGTTAGCACCGACACTCCACTTACACATTATTGAGTTTTGGCGTTCCAAGATATTTACATGGAAATGAACAAACTCTTTTCTTACTATTTTTAGGCTATTTATTATAAATATTCATAAAGATGAATGTACATATACATTCCCCTCAGGGAGAAACACAATGTCTGAACACTTCAGCTTCATTACATTCCAAAACATTGTAGGCATGGCATTTTATATTCAGTCATATAACCATCAGGATGTCTTTAAGGACATTTTGTCTAGACATATAAACCTTTGTTCATGACAAATGCCATCTCATTTATTGCTTCCAGGGGTTAATCTCCTCAGGCAGCTCTTGGTCAGATCTTAACTATATTAACACCATGTCTATTTTACTCCTACCAACATGAATCAACATTTTAGGGCAGGATGTTAGGGTGTTTTGAAACAGCCTCCACTGTTTATTCAAACAGCATCTTTGATAGCATTGGAGGTATTATGAAATCCATTCCGACTTTTCTGGTCTTCTGTATTTTCCTGCCACCTATGCACTACATCAGATATGGGCAAACTTTGTTCCACTGGCTCTTAGGAATTGTGGAAGTTGAAGTCCAAAACACTTGGAGGGCCAAAGTTTGCCTATATCTATACTACATTGATTTTTCTATTGGCAGTCTAAATCTTTAGGTTTATTGAATACTAACTGTCCCCTGCCATGTGTTGTTGTGGCCCAGTCTGTGTGTATGTGCTTTGTGTGTGTATATATGTACTTACTTAGGCGATCCCTCATTGTCCGAGTAGGATAGTCTTCCAAGATCAGTGTACTGACGGTGGGTCCGTAGGTGACCGTGGAGCCCTATTTTTGATTTGCATCTTCTCCCGCAGTGCATTGGTTTCCAGGTAGAAGGCGGTCCTGGTCGGGGCTGGCTTGATGCGTCTTCCTCTTGCCATATATGTATATGTGTGTGTATATATTTGTGTATATGTGTATATATGTATTTTTACGCATGTGCTGTAATGTCTTTTTGCCTTTTTTGCTTTTAAAATCCCTTTCACTGTTTTGCAATGTTTTTATGGTAACTCGTTGGCCTGATATGTGTATTGTGTCCAAATTTGGTGTCCATTCGTCCAGTGGTTTTTGAGTTATATTAATCCCACAAACTAACATTACATTTTTATTTATATAGACTAGCTGTACCCAGCCACGCATTGCTGTGGCTCAGTCTGGTTAAATTGAAAATAAAGAAAAGAAAAAGAGCTGGTTTCTAATATATGTAATTGCATAATGCTTGTGGGTATACATTATTTTTGTTGTTCCATTGTCTGTGAAATATTAATAATAATGGTGTAAATAATAATAATACTGGCCTATATAATCTATATAATAATAATAATATTGGTGTATATATAATAATGATAATAATAGCAATGATACTGGTCTATATAATAATGATCAGTGTGTTTTGGGGAAACCCTTTCCTTTCCTCCTATCTATCTCTCCCTTCCTATCATTCAATCCTTCCTTCCTTCTGAGCCTCCAGTCTTCCTGGAGGTGTGGGTGTGAGGCAGTGCCAGTCAATGGTGGGCAGGGTGTGAGGCTACGGGAGCCTGGGGCTTGGGCTGGGCCTACCTCCTTGCCTGCCTCTTTTCCTCCCACTGCTGGCCCCATGCCCTGTCCCTCTCCCCGGCCTGAATTTCCCTACCTGCCCTGCCACCCTTTTCCTTCTCTTCTTCTCCCAGTTCTGCTCAGGAGGGAGGGAGGCAGGCAGGCAGGCTCGGTGGGGCACGGCCAGGCCATAGATCCTAATAGTGGCTTTGGCCCTGATGGGGTCTCTTTGCAATGTGTTGCTTGGATGTCCAGTAGATGGCACTGTTTTTGATGCCAAGCATGTTTTTACCTGTCAGAGGTGTGACATCTATATAATAGTAGGCATGTGAATAGATTAAAACATTTGCCTGTTTGAATGCTACATTGTGTCCAAATTTCAAAGCAATCTGTGAAGTATTTTGGGAGATTTGAAGTCAATCACAAATGGACCTTTATATTTTTATTTATATAGATTTGTATTTTTTTGGTTTTACTGTAAGTCTCCCTTTTAGAGAGAAAAAGAGATATATAAATATTAATATTAACAACAACAACAACAGCAACCCACACTGCCTGTTCATCTAGTGCCCTAACTCACAGGGTTACCTTTGGTTAGTCTTTCTGTTTTATGCTAAGATACTAAAATGGAACATTTAACAGTCACCCCAGACTTGAAATGAAACAAGGTTTTCCCAGTTATTTTAAGTCAGGAAATCAGAAGATACTACTGGTCTTATGTGCTGTCTTCTACTGTCTACTCTATAAAAATTACCAAGTTTTATGCCTTTTTAGCAATATTATATAAACAGGCTGAAGAGCCACCAGCTGAAATTATAATGGCCTGTAATAGATAGTTTTGGGATATCATATTTATTCCTTTTTCCAAGTTCTCCCTAGGTAAACCCAGAGGAGAATGGTCATTCTAATACTGTAGTCCTGAGCATTGATTCCAAATAACATTGCCTCACCTTCAATGAAAATGTTTAAGAAATGAATCTGATTGAGTCCTGGGTGGTTATTGGGCAGAGAATTTCTATTAACATTTCAGAGCAGAGGAGTCATTCATATTGCCCCCAGATTGATCATCACATTCGGTATCCTGACTGGGTCACACAGCATATATTTACAGGGGAATTGTGCCTGTGCCTGGGAACAAGGGCCCGCAGTCACAGCTAGGATGACCACATTTACAAGTATTAGCATTTATGCTAAAGTACATTTGACTGTCTCTGTAGGGACTAATTGCACCTGTAAAGGAATTGGCTAAATTGGCCAGCAATTCACTTAACAGCTGAGTTGGCTCCATTAATAACCTTTTGAAATTCAACTCAGATATTACAGAGTGGGAAAATCATTCTATATTCTCAGATCAAAGGTCAAAGTTAATCTGTGGAGCATATATTCTAGGTGGGATTTTGAGTTAAATGTTAAATACGCTGAGTGGGCCATGATTGCAGTTCACACTTGACCAAAAATCTATGATGCATAGCGATTCCAATAACCATAAATCTGTGCTACACTCAGAACAAAGTGCTTATTCTTTAATGATATTTCACCACAAGTTTAGCAGAACTAACTTCCTTGGAGCATTCTACAAGAGAATATATATATGAATTTCTTATGCTGCCTAATTGATATCACTCCGTGGATTTAATTTGTCAGGTTAGGCTGGGGTATCGACACAGTGTTGGCTATTCATACATGATTTAACCTGTGCCTGCAAATAGATAGGGGTTGGCGTACACAATTTTATAAGCAATACATTAATACACTTGTTTAAGCATAAGTCTGCCCATGCAAAGCAAGTGAACATAGCATTGAATGAAACATGCAGAATAATTACAGGATGTCTTAAACCTACACCAGTTGATAAACTCTACAAGCTAGCTGGCATTGCCCCCCCCCCCCCCCGATGTGCGACAGGAAGTTGCTGCTAAATGTGAGGGAAATAAGATTGAACACTGTGAAAGCCATCCACTACATGGCTACCAGCCTCCTCCCAGTAGACTCAAATCAAGGAAAAACTTTATGAGAACTACCACTCCTCTTGGTGTCCCCCCAGCAACAGCAAGGGTTTCCCTCTGGGCAGCTAGACCAGGAAATCCCAACTGGATGGTCCCCCACGAGGGTCTTCCTCCAGGGGCAAACCAAGAATGAGCAACTTGGAAGTCCCTGAACAGACTCAGAAGTGGAGTGGGCAGATCAAAAGACAACCTGGCTAATGGAACTACCTAAAAGAATCCCACACTTTGTGTGACTGTGGAGCAGAACAGACAACTCCGCATCTGCCCACTGTGCCCTGCCTCATGTACAGAAGAAGAGTTGTTGGAGGCTACAGACAATGCCATTGCTGTTGCCCGTTTTTGGTGAAAGAATATTTAGCCGCCTGCACTCCTTTTATTTTTATCAGTTTTATACTAATTTATATCAATGCTTTTGTTACGAAATAAAAAAAATAAGCATTGTGTCTATGTGGAAATTTTATGTGACTCTTGTGCCTTCCCAGTTTGAGGTTAAAAATGAGCCCAAAAGTGCCTTTCTTGAGTTCAGATTTTGAGTTATCCTTATTGAGTTCAAATGTAAAATAACTGTTCAAAGTAAATAGCTGCTACTAGTTATTAAACTTGAACTTTCTCCCTGCTTCAGGTTGACATGGATTCTGCTACTCTCCTCTAATAGCAGTAGATAAATTTTGAGGCGTTAGAGGGAGTTCAGGGATACACTGATTGCAGCAAAATCTTTCAGTGACTGTTTAAGGTCAGAGATGGGTGAGGTTCTTCTATTTTCCATAGGAACCAATTTATTTTTATCTCTTTCTCTGTATCTTCCTTATCCTCCTGATCATCAATAACCAGCAGAATTTGTGGGAAGACATGGTTAAACCTCCCTCACCCTTGGTTGGATGACCAAGAAATGTGAGCAAGATGGCTCAACATATTGTGAGTCATATAGTGAGTGAGTGATAACTCCATGTGGCCTGATGATTATGTATGGGCCATAGCATGGCATAGGCATCTCTGGAGAACTCATGAACTATTTTTCACAACCACTATCCATTGTGGTTTGGTTCAGCCCATCATTTTTCAAAAATTGGGTTTATGAAAGTGAGGGGAAATTGTTTCAGGGACTTGTGTTTTCTAAGACTAGATTCTAATTTTTTGGTCCAAAGGGTTGGTTGCTTAGGGGTGATGGAGATCTGAAGCTCTCAAAAAACAGCCTTGGGGCCACACATGGTCTGTGGGTTCATAATGTGCACTTCTGACAATCCCGACTCTTCAAAAATGAAAATGTGGTTTCTGCACTTTAACAATAAATTAAGACTTTTCTCTACAACTGCAAATCACATTTTCAGCATTCTAGTTAAAATATACATATTTGCAGATAGTTCTGATGTTTTGCAGATAGTGTCGAGTCCCCGGTGGCACAGCAGATTAAACTGCTGAGCTGTTGAACTTGCTGACCGAAAGGTCAGAAGTTTGAATCCAGGGAGTGGGGCGAGCTCCCGCTGTTAGCCCCAGCTTCTGCCAATCTAGCAGTTTGAAAACATGCAAATGTGAGTAGATCAATAGGTATCTGGCAGGATGTGTCTGTACCAGCTAAATCAAAAAGCTGCTTCATCCACCCCATGCCAGTTTAGTTGGTAGTAGAGCTCTGGCTTCTGATAAGAGCCACCTGGACTTGGAAGGGAGGGGGGGGACACCTGGGAAATGTAACATGTTTTGTGGGAATGGAATGTAGCAGTTAGAAATAGATAGTAGGAGGGGTCATGGGTCAGCTAGATGACCTACCAGTTTGGCGGGACATAGTCAGAACTAGCTTTCGATTCTCCTTGGAAAGAAGGAACAATAAAGCTGTTTCCAAGGACCTTCCTTTGTGAGCATGCTTTTGTTCAAAAACCTGCCAGGGGCTGACAGGTAGCACTCTGGCAGGAAGGTAACAGTGCTCCATGCAGTCATGACCTTGGAGGTGTCTCCGGACAACACTGGCTCTTCAGCTTAGAAATAGAGATGAGCACCACCCCCCAGTTGGACACAACTAGACTTAATGTCAAGAGAAAGCCTTTACCTTTACTGATGTTCTTATACAACTCAAGGACATTGTTGTATATGCATTTCTAAAGTAAAATGCATTTTTGTGGATTTGCATACTTGACCAATTGACCTTTTTGAGTACTATTACATCAAACCTTCATAAAAATTTCTTAATGATGCAAAATTTCCACCCTTTTAAATCTTTTCAGTACTTGTAACAATATATGTATTTGAACATCCTGAAGGTATATAAAATATTTTTTTCTGCATAGGTAATGCATTTTTTTCTATACAGAAAGTACCACTAGGCAGAATGAGATGGTTGCTCATGGCAACAAATATTGAATTAGGTGACCATTCTTCCATGTTGGAGAACAGAGCAGAATGTTCCAAGCCGCCTGCTCTGTAACCTGTCAATTAACACTTTTGCTCTCTCCTGTGATGGAGTGTGTTGTCCCTTCATCTGCGTTGAGACAACATTCTCCTCACTGTCCATTCAGCATCTGTAGATGGGGCAGTGAAGTATCTTGAGCCTGGCTTTTCATGGGTGCTCTTTTCTTTCAGGGAGGTAAATTGGTTCTGTATTGTAAGCGAGGACACGAAATTCCAAGAAGAACAAGCCACTTCTGTGATCCATTTACCTTAATTTAATCTGTTATTGAAAACAAGGCAGCAGCATGCTGAAGTGGTAGGTTCAGTGGTACTTGCTTCCATATAAGTGTGCACTAATCTGCACTTTAGGTCTCACTTAAATTCAGTGTAGTGTTTTGAAATCATTTTTTTCTTATTGTCACACACTCAGAACCCTCTATATTATGCTGAACATGGAAACGAGTGGAGAAATATTATGCAAATATTATATGCATAAAGTTATTCCTGTGCTTTGTTCAAGGGATGCAATCCAAACTAACAATTTTAAAGGTAAATATGAATTTTATTTGGCCATGTCAACTCTAATGTTTTTACAGCAAAGCAATAAAATCATATAGACTAAGAAATAGCAAAGCTTGTATGTAGGCTGAAAAGTGTGGGGAACATGTATGAGATTAGTACTTTGTAATCAAAGTAAGCTAACTATAAGAATTTTACATTAATTTAATAAATGTAATTACATATAAGCAGCCTATATAAGAAATGGAGAATGCAAGGCTCAAAATGCAATGCACAGCTGGCTAGGTTCACTTCCTGTCTTGCATACAAAACTACTGCTGCTGCATTTCAAAAGCTCTTTGAAGTCTAAGTAATATTGTTTTCTATTTGAATTTGTTGGAGACAATTTTCTGTCTTCATGCATCTAGCAATTTATGGATTATGTTTAGTTTACTGAGGAACTTCGTAATAACATCTATATAACTGTATGGTTTATTTCAATTTAGATGTAACGTAACACGTAGGCTTTGTAGCTCCCCACTGAACAGTTTCTGTTGGTTACTTAAATATCTGTACAGTGAGTATTTTCTGCTAGAGCAGAATAGGAATGAAGACTGCTGCCTGTAGGTCTAAATTTTATCTGGGGAATTGGAGCAGAACAGTTATCCGCTGTGACAGTCTCAGTTTTTCAAGACATAACTTCAGCTATTTTCTTTGTTGTCAAACAGAGCCCTGGTTTTCACAGAGGTGGTAAACTGGGATCTCAAATGTGTTACTTCAAGTCTGTTGGATGGTATCTGAGGAAACATTTCTTCATGAAGAAAGTATGAAGACACTCAGAGAAAAGTCAGGAAGAAAACGAATCTCCCTATTTATTTGTTTACTTATTTACTGTATTTTTATCCCGCTCTATTTCAACCCCAAAGGGGATTCAGAGTGGTTTCCAAATTGGCAATAATTCAATGCCACATTCAAACATAAAAACAAAAAAAAAAATACAAAATACATAGTCGATTAAAATCAAAACAGTAACATATATATATACATTTAAAATAAACAGTTAAAAACATAGGATGTGGTCCTGAAATCATAGCCCAAAGCCAATCCAATCATATTACATTAACCTCATAGCTGCACATTGCACAGTAACTACTCTCCAAATGCTTGGTTCCATTGCCAGGTTTTAATGTTCTTTCTGAAGTATAAGAGGGAGGAAGCCGATCTAGTGTCACTGGGAAGGGATTTCCATAGCTGAGGGGCTACCACTGAGAAGGCTCTGTCTCTCATTCATACCAACTGCACCTGCGAAGGGGGTGGAACCGAGAGCAGACCCCCCACAGAAGATCTTAATGCCTGGGTTGGTTCATGGTAAGAGATACGTTCAGACAGATAAGCTGTGCTTGAACTATTTAGGACTTTATAGGCCAAAACCAGCACTTTGAATTGTGTTCGGTAGCAGGTTGGCAGCCAGTGGAGCTGACGCAGCAGGGGAGTTGCATGTTCCCCGTACACCACTCCGGTGAGCAATCTGGCTGCTGCCTGTTGGCCTACTTGGAACTTCTGAACAGTCTTCAAAGGCAATCCCACATAGAGTGCATTGCAGTAATCTATTCAAGATATAACAAGAGCATTCACAACCATGTCCAAATCTGGCTTCTGAAGGTATGGACACAGCTGCCACATAAGTTTTAATTGTGCAAAAGCTCCCCTGGCCACCACTGAAACCTGGGGTTCCAGGCTCAGTGATGAATTCAGGAGAACTCCCAAGCTGTGAACCTGTGATTTCAGGGGGAATATAACCCCATCCAACACAGGCTATAACCCTATATCCTGTTTGGCCTTTTGATTGACCAGGAGTGCCTCTGTCTTATCTGGATTCAGTTTCAATTTGTTTGCCCTTGTCTAGATTGTCACAGCTGCCAGGCTCTGGTTCAGGACCTGAACATCCTCCTTATCAGCAGTTGAGTGATAGGGTTGGGCATCATCTGCATACAGATGGCATCAAACTCCAAAACTCTGGATGAGCTCTCGTAGTAGCTTCATGTAGATGTTAAATAACATGGGGGGCGGGGGGGGGGGGGGCAATACTTTTCTCTTTTTCACCCAGTTTTAAATATACAAGATTTTCATCTTCTTTTATTTCAATAGAGGCATATTTGATGAGAAGACTGCCCCTCCTTGATTATCCCTCAGATATAGATTGACCACCTCTTTGAGAAATCAGATAGGGAGAACTCACCATTCATTCTTTCTACATTAGTGTTTCCCATTTGCTGGACTACTTTCCTAATGCACATCATATTAAAGATTCTAAATTACCTCTAGCCCCACCAAGTGCTTAAAAGCTTTTAGAAATGTCACTGAAAAAAGCATGCCTCCATTAGAAAAGGTGGGAATCCTGTATGCAGATCTGTCGTGCCCTTTTCAGAAATCTCAAGAGCATTTTTTTTCTTACAGCAAAAAAGTTTTGCACTTTACTAAAGCCAACGAGGGCTGAAGCACGCATAAATAACCGGCCCTCATGCAGCAGAACCTCCTGAAACTTCAAGTAATGGGTAGTATAAGATGGGCTTAATTGCTTCTTTGATAAAAAGTTAGCAATTAGGTTGTGTATTGTTGAAGGCTTTCATGGCCAGAATCACTGGGTTGTTGACGGTTTTTCGGACTATATGGCCATGTTCTAGAAGCATTCTCTCCTGATGCTTCACCTGCATCTATGGCAGGCATCCTCAGAGGTTGTGAGGTCTGTTGGAAACTAGGAAAAACTGGGTTTATATATCTGTGGAAAGTCCAGGGTGGGAGGAGGGACTCTTGTCTGTTGGAGTTAGGTGCGATTGTTTCAGTTGGCCACCTTGATTAGCATTTGATGGCCCGGCAGTTTTTAGGTGTGGCTTGTTAGTGCCTGAGAGAATCTTTTATAAATCTGTGGACATTCCAGATATATAAACCCAATTTTTCTTAGTTTCCAGCAGAACTCACAACCTCTGAGGATGTTTGCCACAGATGCAGGTGAAACGTCAGGAGAGAATGCTTCTAGAACATGGACATATAGCCCGAAAAACTTACAACAACCCAATTAGCTTGTGGTTTGCACATCTGCAGGGTAGGATCTCCTCATGTAGACAAAAGAATTGTGAGCTGAGGAATGGAATTCGGTTTTCAGAATGTAAACCTCCATGCAATCCTTTCAGCAGCAACACAGATTCAGCAAAGGACAAGAGGGATCCTCTCACCTCTGCAGGAGTCTACCGTATACCATGCAGCTGTGGACAAGTCTACATAGGGACCACCAAACGCAGCGCCCAGACACGCATCAAGGAACATGAAAGGCACTGCAGACTACTTCAACCAGAGAAGTCAGCAGAGCACCTGATGAACCAGCCTGGACACAGCATATTATTTGAGAACACAGAAATGCTGGACCACACCAACAACCACCATGTCAGACTACACAGAGAAGCCATTGAAATCCACAAGCATGTGGACAATTTCAACAGAAAGGAAGAGACCATGAAAATGAACAAAATCTGGCTACCAGTATTAAAAAAACTCTAAAATTACAACAGCAAAACAACAGAGAGGAAACAACCAGGCACAGATTAACACCTCCCAGCAAGAGATTTTCCCAGGCTCAGGCAGGCCTTCAAATGCTTATGAAGGTGATCAGTAGAAACATTCACACCTAGCTGCAGCAGGGAAGAGCTCCTTGCCCCACCCCAGCCATTCCACAGATATATAAACCCATTGTCCTAATTCCAACAGACCTCACTACCTCTGAGGATGCTTGCCATAGATGCAGGCGAAACGTCAGGAGAAATGCCTCTAGAACATGGCTCTATAGCCCGAAAAAACCCACAAGAACCTAGTGATTCCAGCCATGAAAGCCTTTGACAATACATTGACACAGATTGCTGCTTCATTATTGAAAGGATTCAAGTGGGGTGGCCTACTGTGTGGACAATAGGAACTTATCTTCATTTGTGTGCTCCCCTAGGCTTCCTCATATTCCTGGAGGGTGACACTGTGTCATGTGCTCTATCCTTTTGTTGGGCCACTTTTCAGCAGAAGGCTAAAGAGGTGCAAGATTCTGAGTGGTGGTAAAGGACAAATGGCTGCCTTTGCACATTGTTTGGGGGCAAAAATCACCCCAAAATCATGTACCCATCAAAACAATTAAAATAGGAAGTTTTCAGGGACTGATGGGGATTTTGGTGCAGCAAAAATGGGCCAGGCCACATGTAACTCATAGGGTTTTTTCCCTCACCCCTGGATTACAGTAGCTATCAGATGTATATTAAAGTGCGCATGTGTCATGTATCATGTCCCGCAATTGATGGTGGTGGCAGACCTAGCAGTTGGTGTTGGGTTAATATTAGTCTTCATTCTAAAGGGTTGAGTAATCTGTAAGTAAGAGTTGATGGGTAAAAGCAATTAAAGGTGGAGGCATGCAAGAGATAGGTTGCAGCTGGGTGATTCTGGATATAAGGAGCTAGCTTTGGGACTGATCTTTGGGAGAAAAGTATTTGTTTTATTTTGGTGGTAGAGGCTGCTGGTTTTCCCCCAGGTGTCTTGATTTTTGGTGTCCTGACCTGTCTCCTGAACTCTTGGAACCATGAATCTTTGGACTGGCTTTTGACAATGGTATAGACTTTTGATCCCTGGACTTTGCTCATTGAACTCTTGGCATTTGACCACTGGACTGGTCCCTTTGACTGTGGTGTAGCGTTTGCTATCAGTTTTTGTTTTATATTCTGTGGCTGAGTGTTATCTTTATGTTTTATATTTTGGACAATTAAAACAGCCAGAAAGTAAGTGCTGCTTTAATTAAACTGTTTGATACAAACTGGGTGTTCGTTTGGTTCATCTCTACTGGGTACAGGCAGAGCCCTGACATTGTGACAGTATGTACAGATGTGGCATGACATAATGTACCAGTGTCACATTATTTGGAAACATGTGGAATGCACATTCAAGTATACACCAAAAGGTGTACTCTGGATGTGCAGCTATTTTATTCTTAATCTTGCAAACTGTATGCACACATAATGGTTGTTTCCCGTGATATACTGGCATAATGTCTTTAGAGACCACTTAAATTGACCCTGTGTTGTGAATTGGTATGTAAAACACACAATTAAAATGGCTCTCCTTCCACTCCCACTCCACTGGCAACAATTGCAATTGCTTCTGCATTCTTAATATTTTTATAGCACACTCCCCTAGTTTTCTGTGATTAAAAAAAAGAACAGAGGGGAAGTACTGAGAATAAATAAACTTTCTCATTTCAAACCCATCTAAACCAGAGCACCCTCATGACAGCAGGAATAAAATGGAGTTTGCTTTGGCTACCTCGAGGCTAAACTTCAGAACAAGCAGCATTTTGTTACAGAGAAGAAAAATGAATTTTAAAGGAAAAATAATAACAGGAACATTGGTGACCATGTGTGTGCCTAGCTGGCAGCATGCTATCTATAAAATGTTTTTCGAACTAGGAAAAAATGCCTCAACATGCCAGGGGCTGATGCTAGGTCTCCTTGACACTGCCTCTGTCATCTTTTGTTCTCTACAGGCCTTTTCATGCTGTTATAACATTACTTTTGGCTCTATTTTCCAGAACAACATCCTGTGGAATCCATGGTATTTGCATTTTAGAGAGCAATATATGGTATTCTTCACGAGACAGCCATGGTATTTTACTAAATTATAAACTCCAGGATTCAATAGAAGGCAACTTGGACAGTTAAAGAAAAATATAGCACTATCATTATGTAGTGTGAAAGCAACCTTGGAGTTCATTTGTGGGCCATTTGGACTCCAACCCTAAAGTTCACCATTAATTACATCATTGGTTACTCCCAAAGACAGCTCTACATAGCTGAATTAGGCAAGAAAACCTCTTCATGAGTAAGAGAGGCAACAGAAAAGGAGCAAACTCACTCTTCCCCTTTTTGCTTTTCTTCTCTTTCAAGGAGGAATACAAAATGCAAGATTAAAATATGCACAAACCATGTTTTCACATATGTACACTTCTGAGATCTGTCTATATGACTGATAGAACTAGAAATGCATGAGCATATTATAGAAAAACATTGCCTAGCAGGAGATGTTTTTAATATTGGAAGTCTGCATGCAACACCTATTTCCCTGAACATCACTCTCCAAAAAAGCAAACAAACAAAAGTTCACGAGGAAACTTCTACTGAATAACTAAAAAGGTGTTATCATTTTGAAAGCTATCTTTCACCTTCTGCTTGTCTATGTTAACCCTCTGTTATTCATACAACAATGCAGAAGTTGGCATGCCTGCATTTCTTTTGTTTTCTTATTGTAAACCACCTAGTCTGAGCTAGGTGTAAAATAGTCCTGGATACATGTATACAGGGTCTCCTGGTGGTGCAGCGGGTTAAACCACTGAGCTGCAGAACTTGTTAACCGAAAGGTTGGTGGTTTGAATCTGGAGAGTGGGGTGAGCTCCCCCGTTAGGCCCAGCTTCTGCCAACCTAGCAGTATGAAAACATGCAAATGTGAGTAGATCAATAGATATCGCCTTGGCGGGAAGATAACGGCACTCCATGCAGTCATGTTGGTCACATGACCTTGGAGCCGTCCACGGACAAAACCAGCTCTTCAGCTTAGAAATGGAGATGTGCATCACCCCCCAGAATCAGACATGACTAGACTTAATGTCAGGGGAAACCTTTACCTTTACTACATGTACACTATTCATGTCATAGTTTTTTTGAATTCTATGTATGGTTGTGAAAACTGGACAGCAAGAACAAATAACATTATAAGAGAATCAACTCATTTGAAAGGTGGTGCTAGAGCAGGGGTCCTCAAACTAAGGCCTGGGGGCCAGATACAGCTCTCCAAGGTTATTTACCTGGCCCTCACTCAGGGTCAACCTACGTCTGAAACGAGTTGAAAGCACACAACAACAACATCAACAATGCTATCTCATCAGCCAAAAGCAGGCCCACACTTCCCATTGAAATACTCATAAGTTTATATTTGTTAAAATTGTACTTCATTTTAATTATTGTATTTTTAAGGTTTTTTTGCATTAAAAATAAGATATGTGCAGTGTGCATAGGAATTCATTCATTTTTTTTCAAATTATAATCCGGCCCTCCAACAGTTTGAGGGACTGTGACCTGGCCCTCTGTTTAAAACGTTTGTAGATCCCTGTGCTAGAGAGAATAGTACTGCTAATATCATGAACTGCCAACAAACAAACAAATAACCATGACCTTGACTTGACAAGACATGAGTAGGACAGTTGATAATGTGGACTTTTGGTGGTCTCTCATTCATAGGCTTACCAAAGATTGATTTGACAGTTACTAAAGACAACAGCAGAGACATACATTTAGAATTAAGGGGCAGGACTGAGAACATGTGTGGTCCAGGATTTGCTCACAGTCCTTCTCCATATGCATAATGTACCCATAGACACTTGTACCACTGAGTTTCGATTTTGTTCCCACACTTTTTTTGATTATAACGGAGAGGGAGAAGTGACATTTTATGCACTAGGAAATTAAATCTGTACTTCAATATATAATAAAAAGGGGTCATCTCTGATTTGCTAGGAAGAAATGTACAACTAAGATAAATGCAATTATAGGCATCTCTAACTTATCAATGACCCGCTTTTCAAGAACCCACTCTTTTGACTGTTTGAATTATTCTCAGAACTTGTATATTGGATGCAATGTCTGCCCTTATGTCATGTTTGCACAATACTGTTGTGACCAAGTGCTGCTTTTTTATTCCAATCAATTGGGTACCATTTTTATGAACAGTACTGTGTAGATATTGTTCATGGTGCCCCTGCATTTTATAAAATATTTGTGCTTATAATTATTTTCACTACACTTCAAGTTCTTTACAGACTAAATTTTGGCTTTAAGACTGCATTTCAACTATTTTTGACATTTGGACAATCATTCTGGTTCCTTACCCAAGAAATGAGCGGAGGATGCCTGTACCATCGAAATCATCTTACCAGAAATCCCCGAATAAAGCATTCAGAACAAACATTTGTGGGAGGGGGGAATGTGGATGTGCACATTAGTCTCACCCCAGCTTCCCTGAACATGTTGGCTCTTTGCTTCACCTTTCACATTCAGCAGGAAGTCCTGAAGGGGCTTATGTTTGGTGGAACACATTTCAAGAATCTCGTTCTTCATTGTAGAAAGAATTCTATTTGTGTTCAAGTCAAATACTCTCTAATACCCTTGTGAGAAGTCAAGGGTGACGTTCACCCCCATGGACACATTGGAGGGTGAACACATTATTTTAGGGTTGATTCTTTGAGAAGTAAAGAATTGTAGTGTGAGAAAGTTACATCTTATTCCCTTAATGTGGAATTTAGACGGCTGGCTGTATTGTTATTTCAGTATAGAAGAGTGTCTTATTGAAGCATAAATGAGCTCCAGAAAGGATGAATTCATTTTAGCTACATGTGAGACAGAATCTAAATTATGTATAAACGTAATTATTCATGCAGTGTTGAAGATGAGAAGTTATAGCTGTTTTTGTCACATATATTAGAAAAAAATTGAGCTACTAAAATTGTATTTTTTGAAATGATTACTCTTAGTGCTGTCTCAAGCCTTGTGTACAGGTACATTTGTTTTCTAGCTCAATTTAATAAATGCAGGCGATGCTTTAATCATCTTGATTACAAGTCAGAAAACAGCTTTGGAATATACATTGTATTTCACTTTCATAAATGTGTTATTCATTAAGTAATAATGATGCTTAGTGTTTATATATCACTTTAGTGTATTCAAGGCATCTCACACACATTACCTTTTTGTTTTGGGTGCAGTTTTGGTTTTTGCCAGGAGAAAAAAGGGGTACCCTTTTTGCCTGTCCTTCATTTGCCACAAAGATTTCTTCAATCATATTCTTTCATAAGATTAATTAATTTAAACCAGAAAACACCAACAAATCTCACAAGCTGTTACATTATGAATAAATCTCTCAGAATTATTTTTTAATGAGCCCATGGAACAGATGATAGGTGATGTTCACTGGCGACACAGATAACAAGTGACTGGCTTATTTCTGGCATGCAGTGAGAATTAAGCAGTATGACAGCTTACATTTTTCTATTTGGCTGGTACATTGCATCATCTGTCATGTTCTGTTGGGTGCTGTTCTCTGTGGACTAGATCCAAGATCCTTAGGCCCAAAGATGGTACTTTATCCAGTCGCACAGGATGGGTTATTTGAGAAGCATCTCCCTGTGCCCAATTTGTTCTGGAGGATCTTGTTCTGTTGTTTCTCTCCCCGCCCCTAAGTTCCTTATGGTCTTCCAGACTCATTTTTATGGTCCACACCGATTTCAGACATCCTGTTTGGCAGGCATTCAGGATCAGTTGTGTGGAAGATGATTCAGGCCAACAGAATGTGAAAGAAGAGTTGTTCTCATTTCTGCCATGTGTTGCTGTGGGTGTTTCTCTCTTTTGCCTTGATGAACTATCTGTTTCCCCTTCTTTTTACTCCAAACTTTTCTGATATGAAGAATATTAATTTCTTAAGATTAAGATTCCCTAAGATCCAGTTCCATATGTTACACAGTCTTTCAAACTTAATTGAAAGTAGATGTTATATATAACTAGCTGTGCCCTGCCACGCGTTGCTGTGGCCTATAGTAAAACTTAACAAAGTTGAGGTAGATATCTGGACTATTATGAAAGAGAGGTCCCTACCTATTCCATCCCCCTTTTCCTCCCCCTTTCTTTCCTTTCTTCCTTCTCTACCTCTTTCTTTCTTTCCTTCTTTCACTACTTGGTTTCATCCTTCTCTCTTTCCTTCATTCCCTCCCCCTTTCTTCCTTTGCCTTTCTTCCCTCCCTGTTTGCTTCCTTCTTTCACTTTTTATGTCCTTTTATTTCACCACCATCATAACAATAACAATAATGCAATGCATTGCCTCTGGGACCTGACACCTCTCCCATTCCCCCTAAAAGGGTCTCAGAGGAACAATAGCATAATAATAATAGAAATAACAACCTTTACCCGCCACGTGTTGCTGTGGCCAACCTTCCCTCTTTCTCTCCTTCTTTCCCTCCTTCCTTCCTTCCTTCCCTCCCATCTTTCCTTCTCCTCTTCCTTCTCTATCTCTTTCCTTCCTTCCCCCTTTTTCTTTCTCTTCTAGTCTCTTTTCTTCTCTCTTTCCTACTTTCCTTCCCTCCCTCTTTCTCTATATCTTCTCCCTTCCTTCACTCCCTCTTTCCTTCCTTCATTCCCTTTTTTCTTTCCTTCTCTCCTTCCTTCCTTCCCCCTTTTTCTTTCCCTCCCTCTGTCTCTCATTTCTTCCTTCTCTACCTCTTTCCTTCCCTCCCTCTTTCTCTACATCTTCCCCCTTCCTTCACTCCCTCTTTCCTTCCTTCATTCCCTTTTTTCTTCTCTCCTTCCTTCCTTCCTTCCTTCCTTCCTTCCTTCCTTCCTTCCTTCCTTCCCCCTTTTTCTTTCTCTTCTGGTCTCTTTTCTTACTTCTCTCTTTCCTTCTTTCCTTCCCTCCCTCTTTCTCTACATCTTCACCCTTCTTTCACTCCCTCTTTACTTCCTTTATTCTCTTTTTCCTTTCCTTCTCTCCTTCCTTCCTTCCCCCTTTTTCTTTCCCTCCCTCTGTCTCTCATTTCTTCCTTCTCTACCTCTTTCCTTCCTTCCCCCTTTTTCTTTCTCTTCTGCTGTCTCTCTTTTCTTTCCTTCCATCTTTCCTTTCCTTTTCTTCTTCCTTCTTTCTCTAACTTTCCTTCCTTCCCCCTTTTTCTTTACCTCCCTTTCTCTTTCTTCCTTCCTTCTTTCCTTCCCTTCTTTCCTGGATTTTGACAGGGTGGGAAGGGGCGGGGTGGGGTTTGGAGGTGGCCTGAAGTAAAAGGAGGTAAGATTGGGGCAGGGGAATGATGGAGCGTGGGGTTGTGTGTGTGTGCGGCGGCGGGGGGAGTGACGGAGCGTGGGGTTGCGTGTGTGTGTGCGGCGGCGGGGGGAGTGATGGAGCGTGGGGTTGTGTGTGTGTGTGTGGCGGCGGGGGAGTGATGGAGCGTGGGGTTGTGTGTGTGTGTGCGGCAGCGGGGGGAGTGAGGTTGCATGTGTGTGTGCGGCAGCGGGGGAGTGATGGAGCGTGGGGTTGCGTGTGTGTGTGTGGCTCAGTTGTTTTGCTGTTTTGTGAGTGTGTTGTTGTGTTGTTTTTCATTTTGAGTAGATATGTTTGTACCTTGTGGGTTGTGTTATGGGCATGGGAATTTTGGTTAAGTTTCGTTGGGGTTTTCTGAGTTTTGTTGTTTTGCCGTTTTGTGAGTGTGTTGTTGTGTTGTTTTTAATTTTGAGTAGATATGTTTGTACCTTGTGGGTTGTGTTATGGGCATGGGAATTTTGGTTAAGTTTCGTTGGGGGGTTTCTGAGTTTTGTTGTTTTGCCGTTTTCTGAGTGTGTTGTTGTGTTGTTTTTAATTTTGAGTAGATATGTTTGTACCTTGTGGGTTGTGTTATGGGCATGGGAATTTTGGTTAAGTTTCGTTGGGGGTTTGTGAGTTTTGCTGTCCGGTTGAACCAACCTAACAGATTTATATATATAGATATCTTGCTTACCATGTTTTCCCTTGAGAAAGCTTAATTATACTGGAATATTGACTCTCATAGGCCTCCTTCAGATGTATTTCCAGCAGTTCAAAATCCACTGTATGTCATAACCATGCTGGCTTACTGTATCTTCCTTATTGCCCCAACCCATTAAAAAACTAGCTGTCATCTGCCTAGCATGGTCAAGTGCTTTGAGCATTGGACTACAACTCTGGAGTGGTGGAAGAGTCGGCAGGTAAGTACTTTATGAGGGCATGGGGTGAACCAAAAATATCAGAATGAGCAGTTATCAAAGGCATACTGGGGCCAATTGGCTAAGCCATCAGCGTGAGGCACACTCATTGGGGGAAAGATGAGCAGGATGCCCTACATAAGCAGGCAAATCCATGGAGAAGAAACCATGACTGCAGGAGACTCCGCATTGGAAGCAAGGGTATATAGCAGTTAACCCCTTTGTAAACTACCACCACCTGTACTGGGTTTCATTATTCTCCTTTTTCTTCCACATGTTCAGCCTTGTGATAGGGGTAGAGAGGAAGAGGGGAGAGGAGAAAAAAAGTAGGAGGAAGGACTCTTTCTTCCTTCTATCAGGAAGCCTAAAGATTCTGCTGAAATGGTTGGGGTATGTATTGATCAACTTGATTGAAGTGAGTCTGATATTCTGGGTGAAGGATGGCAAGGATTGCAGGTTAGTTGGTGCAGGAATATGTATGAGTTGTGATAGGGACACTCTGCATATCCCTTTCTTCTTTCATAGTCTTTCAGTGCCCAACTCTTGGTGGAGGAGCTGAAGGAAGTACAACGATCCCCCACTTATTTGGCTTATTAGGCAAGCCTTTGATCCTGAGTAATCCATGGTCAATATGATGAATCATTGATAGTACTGGCTCGCACTTCAATTGATTGTTACGACAGATAGCCAGCTGACAGATCTCACTGCATTTTAGGAATTTTTATCATTTTCAATTTTTTAATAATTTTATTAATGAGATTTTTATGCAGTGTTATTATACTTATGTTATTGTATTTATACTTTTGTATTGTTATCTGTATGTGGCACTTGGAGTTCTTCTGTGAACTGCCTCGAGTCCCTTTGATGAGATGGTGATGGGGTACAAATAAAAGATTATTATTATTTGAAACACAACAAGATGAGTCCACAGCAGACAAGATCACTCTGCTGGCTGTTGTATTGGATCACACATCAGACACTTCCCAAGCGTCTAGGACTGTGTGATGTATCGGCGAATAATGTGTGCAGATCCCAGTAAGGTGGCCTCCTGCAGCTGGCAGATGATAATTTTGTCAGCGCCGATTGTGTTTAAGTGCAGGCCAAGGTCTTTAGGGACTGCACCTAGTGTGCCGATCATCACTGGGACCACCTTTACTGGCTTGTGCCAGAGTCTTTGCAGTTCGAACTTTAAAATTATTATTATTATTATTATTATTATTATTATTATTATTATTATTATTATTAGTGACCACAGCACTTGCAGTAGTATTTATAATGATTCCTTATATGATAATGTTTGCTTTTTGGCAGTGCTCTGATGCCTAACCTGTCGATTAAACAGGGAGCCCTGTATAACGATTTTGTTCACTCGTGTGCTACTACACTATGGTGTAATTCCCATACAGCTAGAAGCACTTATGAGACTTTTCTTGTACATAAAAAACCATCATATTTTCTGGACATCAAAGTGACGAAGCAATAAGATGCATTAGTCAGCAATAAAATAATGTTTTGCGCTGGTAAATAGAATGTTAAAAGGTTGATAATGTTGGATTATATAAGAGGTACTGGACTTCATGTCTGGGGAAATCCTTTACCTTTATAATGATAAAGAACATTAATTTCCTCCCTTCAAATCTAGATTTTCTTGTAGCTTGATGCTGTGGTCAGAAACACAAGCTATTAAATGCTTTGGGACTCTTGTATTGATTCAACAAATCTCCCAGAATGTTCCACCAGTGTGTTATTTCATCACGACACAACTGGACTGCAGTGTGCAAGGTCTTATGCAGATCAGACGGAGAGGGTCATTGCATGAAATAGGGGAGGCAAGATTATATGTGATCTTTTGTGTACTCTCCTTGTACACAAGAGATGACTATTATGTGCTCATTGAGCGGGTGTTTGGACATTTAGACATTTGGACAATCTGTTATGAGGTTGTCTTATCTACTCTAGTGAAGATTCTTCTAATGTTTGGAGTAAATAGCCCATTTTTGAAAGTGCTTTTAAGCCCATTTCTCACTGAGAAAATTGTTGATAAGTGTGATTTTTTCTTTTTAAAAAGCCATTCATCGTAGTCTTTAAAATGCTGCAGTTTAACAGAATGAAGTCTGATTTTTTTCTTCGCGCAAGGAAAACATGAACCCTGTACATTTATCTGTAGGGATAACTAAAGGATTAAACATTTGCACTTGGCAGCTACTGAGGAATGCCGTTAATCCCCATCTCATCATTTCTCACCTTTTCTATGACATACTGAATGATGATAAGATTTCAGGTTTTACTCCTTTTTTTTTTTTTGTAAAATTGTTGTTCAGTAACCAGGGTCCCATATTTGTTGCAAATGGCTCCGCCAGGTGCCATTACAACATTGTGACATGCTTTGAATAACATAAGTAATATATTTCTGTCTCTATGAAGGGCAATTCTGAACTGAATAGTGCCTTATCACACTTGTGGGTTTGACTTTGTGGATTTGACTAAAAAAATTATCTCTAGGAATCTCTAGGTCCCCCATTGTGACTCAGTCATCAATTTCCAGCTGAGGTTGGCCATAAAGATGTGGTAGAGGACCTAGATATTTCTTGCTGGTAAAAAAACTACACATTTACCCCAATTTCATGGTGGTCTTACACCCCTAATATTAGCAAATATGGAGGGCTGATTGTATTTCAATCATCTATGAAGGTGAAAGGAAATGAATTGTGGGAAAATTTTATATTCTCTGGGTTGCTGTGAGTTTTCCAAGCCATGTTCCTGAAGCAGTCCTGATGTTTCACCCACATCTACATCAGGCATCCTCAGAAGTTGTGAAAGTTTATATTCTCGTTTGGACAACTATAAAAACACGTTCTAGTTATGTACCTTATTACATATGTTGATATTGTCGACTATGTGTGTAGTGTTTGATAATCTGTGTGTATTGTTTGATAATCCAAAGTTTTAACATTTCTTGTAGGTGTGTGATTAGGAAATGTAATCGCTATTCCTGTGAATGGAAACCTGAGCTACACATAATGTTTAAAATCAGTTTCAGTTAGTGTAGCCTAAGAATGCAGGCAAAGTCTTTGAATCTCCACTGCGAAATAAAGAGACCAGACACAAGATGTGGAGAAATAAATGGGCCATTTATTGACCTGATTAGAAACTGGTAATTGAGCTAATTGACTAGTCGTGGGGGGAGCACTGCTAAATGGGTAATGTTGTGAGGTCAGATATCTTTCTGGGACTACCTGCCAAGCCAACCACTGGATGAAACACCTGACCCTGGGGGCACTCCACATTGATGACTTGCTGTCCTAGCTGGTCATTACTGGAAGGCCTTCCCTGGGAACCTCCCCCCCCCCATAAAGCCCCATAGGAGAGAGGCAAACCCCTGAGGAAAGCCCTAAGGAAGATATTCTGGGGAACCCCCTAAGCCATAGAGCCTACAGAGATAAACCCCAAATTTTAACATTTATTGTAAATGTGTGAAATGTAATCTGTACTCCTGTGAGTGGAAACCTCTGATACACATAATGTTAAAACCAGTTTCAGTTGGCATAACCTAAGGATGCAGGCAAAGTCTTTGTCGAAATTATTTATTCAATGTATATTTTGACTTTCTTCCAAGATGGGATTCAAGGCAGCATACAATAGTTTAAAAAGATCAAGGTAAAATGTGATTTCTCCAGAAGTTATTAAAGAAGCAACAATATTATTTTAAAACATGATTAAAACAGTTAAAAATCTTCAAATATAGTTAAATTTCTGTTAAAGATTTAAAAAAAAATCTGTTAAAGATTTTAAAAAAAGCATACTGCATTACACACACTACTGTTCTATGATTAAAATCCAGAAGGTTGCATGAATAAAAACTGCAGAAAGAAAGCAGGAAGGAGGCCAACTAGACCTCCTGGGGAGCCTGGGAGCAGCTGCAGAGAAACCCATCTCTTGAGTTCTCACCAACTGTGTCTGCCAAAGTGGTGGAGCTGAAAGGAAGCTCTCTCCTGTAGATCTTAAAGCTTGCACTGGCTAATATATAGAGATGCGGCTTTTCAGATAGTAAGTATCTAAGACATAGATAGTCTGGATTGAAGCCATGAAAATTGTGGTTCAGACTTAGATCCAAGAGATTTTCAGAAGCCACTTGCTAATGTTGAGGACCTTGTCCTATGAGCCAGGAGAAGTGGAGGGAACCATATTACTTCATTCCTTACTGCTAGGGTGCATCTTCTGGGATTGCCAACCATCTTGTGTCCTTTCCCTGTCTTTCCCTGTATTCCTGTTTGGAGTTGGGTAGTACCCGACTCCTGAAAATCCTTAACATTCTGGGCTTGCTCTATTTCCACGCACTCTGGAAACGGTGTCCTGCAGAGTCTCCCTAAAAGTGCCCTTACATCATGTGATGGCCTCCATGGGACTCCGTTTCCAAAGCTCATGGAAACGGAGCCTAGACTGTGTGTGACAAAGTCCTTGGTGTCAAAATTTACAGTACAGCTGAGCATGGCTTCTAATAAACTGTGAATGTTACATTCAGATATAACAAGTGTCGGCATTATCGTTGAAGATTTGGATACCTTATGTTGCTGTTCATTCGATAGTAATATTATGTTGGCTTACCAAATTTATATTAAGCAATATATCATCTATTCTTTTTGGGGAGGCGGGATGAGTTCTGTTCCTTATTAGCATCATAATCTCCCTTTCATTAGAGTGAGATTCTAATGGATAAATGTACTTTTCTCAAAGAACTATTGTACTGAACCAGTTGAAACTTTGCAAAAATAAAAGTTGCTGGATTTGATGGAAATCTGTGTGAACACAGGGAGTCGGAAGAGAGCTATAGTTACCATAGCAACTACTGGTGCTTCAGGAAAAGTCCTGGGGAAAAGGTCTGAAAGTAGGAAAATGTGTCTGTGAAGTACATATGAGGAAAGTGATTGTTTCACAGAATAGAATCTGCAATTATTACCATCCTGATTTTATTACTTCTTTTAAATATTTGATTAGGATGTTGACCTGGTTATGGATCATATTGTAAAGATCATATTGTAAATTAGTACAGACTTTCTGAATTACTTGCCAAATAAGATGGAGTAAATGTGTATGTATTTGAAGTAAAGCTGAGCTGAATATTCATATGTTTTGGTTCCCTATTGAAATTTTGGATGCTAGCCGAGGTTCTACCTTCTTTTGCCAGGTTAGGCAAAGTACACAAAAATCAAAAGACTTTTCCCCCCTTTCAAGTTCAGTACATTAACAACCAGACTTGGAAAATTAGTTTTCAGCGATAATTTGTTATACGGTAGAAGATTAGTTACTGCTATAATTATAGTTTTTAAATTATACACCTCTTATTTCCCATTTACCAAAAATACCAAAATAGATATATATTTTTGGTCTTTAAATCACCATCGGAATCCTACAAGTTAGTGACGTCAGAAACAAAACACATTTTTTCCCTTTCCCAAGCAAATGCCACTTCAAAAGAGGAACATCCAAGCTAGCCAATGAACCATGATATTCTTCTTCTATGATTTAGGGAGAATAAAAAGGATATATAAAAAGCTACTCACATTGTAAAATTACACAGCCCCCCCCCCCCCCCATTCTTGGTGCCTTGATTTTTAGGCACCAAGTTGTTCCTGGGGTTATTTGGGGCCCTGATTCAGAAAAGTGCATTGGCTAGACTTCATAAGCTCTAGTTTCTTATATATGGTTCTCATAATTTTCTGTGGGCGAGCAAATAATGACTGGTATATGGCATATATTCTATATCTCAAAAACTAGAGCGGATGGGGGAAACTGGTGCCCCTTTTTGGAATCATCAGGTCAAATATAACCAGAAACAGGGCTAACATTTGAGGCACCAAAATGTGTGTGGGCCAGTTTGATGTTCTCACTCATAATCATATTGTAAGGTAGTCAAAGCTTGGAAAAGTTAGTTTCAAATCATTGATTGTACTGACTAAGACATTCCTCTAGTCCAAATAAGCATTTTCCCTCTCTAATTTTCGGTGCACTTGTATCTTCATTTACACTCCTCTAACATCAATGCAGGGAAGGTTGTGCAGACTTCCAGGCAGGATGTGAAGCATGGGGCTGTCAGTCCTATTGGCTTGCTGTCTTGCACGTACAGAATAACTCTGTCCTACATTGGGTGATGAGGTGATTAAAGCAGCAGTCATTAATCTCCTTCTGTGTTTTGGTGACAAGCTGGACACCTGAGGCGTTGTGCTGAGTCAAGTCCAACCTATATTTGGTTATTTTCCTCCCTTTTCTCTCTCCTCTAGGTTTCCTTGCCAAATTTTCTGCATGCTGTTATTTTTTTATTTATTTGTTGCAGCAGGTAGGATACAAGGAGAGACCTTGCTTTTGGATTTCCCATTCTAAATTCTATTATTAAGCTGCATTTGCATTCCCGTGGAGTTGCAGGGTCCCCATTAACTATTCAGCCAGTTGTTCGGTCTACCAGCTTTGTTGAGGCCAAGAATCACATTAGCCATGAGTTTATTCAGCCTTAAGCCATTGTGGGAGTTATGCCTCACATTGTGATCCTGAGTGCCATCCAAATCAAGGAGAGATGGAATAATGGCTGGAAGCTTGTTAAAATATATATAGTCCATCTCCAGCAAAGACTTCCAAATACTTGTATCCAACTGGAACATGAGGTTTCCTCAGACAAAGAATATATCCCAAAAAGTATTTTGCCCTGGCAGTGGTTTAAATCTAGCATTCCTGCTCTCTGTACCATGGATTTCCACAGTTAAGCTTTTGCATGTATCCCTTCAAAGACTACCTCATCATTTCCTTAGCATCTCCATGTGCTTTATTTGGTTAAATCTACCACAAAGTGTGTGTGTGTGTGTGGGGGGGGGGGGGTGCCTTTGCTTTCCTCTGAGACACAGAGTGTGACTTACCTATGGTCAATCCGTAGCTGCGTGGAGTTTTGAACACTGTTTTCCATACTTCTAGTCCAACATTTAAACCACTATACCAGGCAGAGGCAAACTTTTTTGCCTTGGGGGCCACATTATGGGCCCGGCCAGGAGGGCTGGGCCAGGAGGGAGGGAGGCCGGGCACACACTGGGTAGGGAGGGCCTAGGAAAGGAGGGGGCCAGGAGGGGGCAGGGCAGGGCAGGGCCCGGGTCATCTTCAGGTTGTCTTCCCAGCATAAGAACAGGGCTGCTGGCCCCATCCTTATGCTGGAAGGAAAGTGGTACATGCGGTGACTGGGATGGGGTCGCTTGCACCGTCACTATGCTGAGAGGAGGGTGAGACATATGGTGGCAGAGAGTGCTCCAGAGGGCTCTCAGATGCTATGTGCCTCTCTCCCCATCTTTTTGGCCTAAAGACTTGGTGGGTCGCCATGTCCTTAAGCCAAGAGGACAGGGAAATTGAGGAGGGCCTGAGATAAGCACCCAGAGGGCTCCATCCGGCCCCCGGGCCTTAGTTTACCCATGCCTGCACTATACCATGCTGGTTATTCTTGCTGGAATTGTTTTCTGGTGTAGTGCTGACGACTTGTGAAATAAGTCATTTTCTCCTTGCAAACTTTTGTGGTTAAATAAAACTACTGTGTTTCAATTGTCAGGTTCCCCAAACTAATTTCCCTGCCTCATTGAAGAAGTGTAGGCAGTCTACTGTGGGTACAGCATGTCTCTCCGATATTTCTAGGTTCATTGAGTACACATGTATTAATGTGGATTTGCATACAGGCACGAATAAGGACATTCAGTAACACTGTGTACTTAGCCGCATGGGTGGGAGAGTGGAGCAGTAGCGTTGCATCTGTTCCTTCGAAGAACTTTCTTTATACCGGTCTCTGTATGTGACATTTTCTGCACAAGGGCTGATGATTGTTCTCTAATTTATTCATTGCACGGGTCTAAGAAGCATTAGTGCCGAATTTACTTCGAAAATACACCTGCAGACTTGCTTTCTGCACTCAAGCGTAGGAGAACATGCAGGATGTGCTTTGCCTTTTGAACCTATTGCTTAATCCATGAATGCAAACTCAAGTTTGTTGCTGTACTGTCAGCCACTGTGATCTTTTGTGCAGCTAAAATACTGATTGCAGGTGACAGAGAATTATAGATGAAGTGACAAAACTCATTTTCCCCTCAAAAAAAAAATCATACTGGTGATTTCTATTCCAGCATTTTAGCACCACATAATTAATGAGGAAAATCATGTGGAAAATTATCGGATATATAAAAAATGTTAAAGTAATGAAGTGGAATTACTACTCGACCACGGTGAGGCAGAATTAGAAAAATATAGAGTGGGGTAAGGGTGCTCCAGATTAGATTTATTATTTGTGCTGTTCAAAAGTGTTGCCTCATCATTAGCTATAGGTGCAAAAAAAAAAAAAAAAAAAAAGGAAGGAAAAAAAACTTCTGTTGGTTGCTTCTTATCCTTTTGGTGGCTGCTATTTGTCTGCTTATATCAATAAAGATGTTGATTTACTAGATTGTAACTTTAATAGTAAAGGTAAAGGTTTCCCCCTGACATTAAGTCCAGTCATGTCTGACTCTGGAGTGTCCTGCTCATCTCCATTTCTAAGCCGAAGAGCCGGCATTGTACGTAGACATCTCCAAGGTCATGTGGCCATTACCATCCCGCCAGAGCGCCATTACCTTCCTGCCGGAGCAGTACCTATTGATCTACTCACATTTGCATGTTTTCGAACTGCTGGGTTGGCAGAAGCTGGGGCTAACAGCGGGTGTTCACACCACTCCCTGGATTCGAAACTGCGACCTTTCGGTCAACAAGTTTAACTCACTTTGCCACTGGGGGCAACTTTAATATGTTGTCCATCTATCTATAAATTAATAAATAAGCATTCAATAACATTTTATAGATGGGTTGGAAGCATCAGTGGTAAGCATGTGCAATGATGGCCTTGCTATTGTCACATAGACTTCAAGGCATTGGAAATGTCTTCATTGGAGGGGGCCCAAAATCGAAGTTTTATTTGAAATAGGAGATTTACAAATGCTCCTTGTGCCCTTTAACACTATGCAGATATAATGCTGTGATTGCACTTCAACAGCCATAGCTGCATCCTGTCGAATCCTAGACTTTGCAGTTTGGTGAGGCAGTAGAGTTCTCAGGCAGAGAACTCATCCGGAAAATGCAAATCTCCACATGTTGCTCTACCAGGTAAACTGGAATATAGTTTAAGGGAGCCCCGGCTCAAGAAGTTGGGAACCATAATGAGGTAGTCACAGAACAATTTGCTTGAACCTTCCTAGTCATCCCTTCTTCTTCTTTCTCTCCCAAACCTTGTCTTATAAACGGAGGAAGAATTCCCATATTTACTTGAATTGGATGCTCACCTTTTTTTGGTTAAATCACAAAAGTGAGATGCGCATTAGATTCAATGGCACATTAGAATCACGCACTTAAACTTGGCTGTGTCCCTCTGTCAGGCTGAGGCTGGTCTTATTCACAACTGGTCTTATTCACAAGGTCTTCAAAACCTTTATCTCAGTTTTGAAGGCCTTCTGAATGAGCCCTTTGTTGGGAAGCTGCTGCCTATCTGTCAGGCCAAGGCTGGTGAGTTCGCCAGCCTCAGCCTGATGGAGGGGCATGGCTTTCCCTTTCCTGTCAGCTATTCCAAGGTGGGTAGCAGAACAGCCGACAGGCAAGGAGAAGTCACACATTACATTCAACAATAAAGCTCTCATTTTTTTTCAATGCACACCTACAAAATTGAGGTGTTCATTACAATTGATGGTGCATTATACTTGAGTAAATATGGCATCAGGCAGTAGATGGCTCCATTGCACAAAGAAGAAAGATTTCAGATTGCCCTCCTGGGCTGGAAAAGACAGACTTTGTCCTGTTGTGCTTCTCCTGTGTGCTATGAAGCCATTCCCTTCCCATTCCCTTCTTTCAGAATTTGCCAGCATTCGCTCCCCATGGTTAGATCCCTTCTGGGATATTTGTTGTCAAAGCATGCTGGAGAACTACTATGTTCACACACCACAAGTTGGAAGGCCACGGTGACATGTGTGTCTTAATACCACAGGCAGCTCCTAGATTCCACTTGGCAGCATAACTGCTGGCTATGCAAGCTGACAGATTCTGGGAGTTGAAACAATAACAGAAAAAAAGTTTCATAGTGCTGCATTGTTTGTATATGCATATTCATTCTCAAGTGAGTCTCCAGAGCAATGCCAGCTGCTGCAATGAATTTGCTGTAGAAACCGCTTGCAGTGGTATATTTCCTCATGGGCTTTTCAAACGATCAGTTGCAGCTATCTTGTTAACAATTCCAACTTTTTAAGGGGCAAATGAAGCTTAGCTGAGACACATATTCAAATATGGTTGCTTTATACACAAATGTCGTCAACCCAGTCACTCTGATAAAGTATTTTTTTGCTCCTATGTCATTGAACTCTACAAGTTTTAAAATCAGATTGTTTAAATGTATAAATAGCATTTTCAAACATTTTTGTTTAAAATGGTGGTTTTGGACTACAAATAACCTGTCTCGCTGGATTTATATTATCATACAAAACTGGAATTGTTCCTAATAGTTTGTTATATATCTTTTAAACTGGTTTTTTTCAGTAGAAACAGTTTTATTTCCTGGCAATAATAACAACTCCAGTGGTTCTTGTTATTATTATTGTCATTTCATATGGAACTGTAATAGAACTGTAATATTGAGGGTAGCGGAATTTAATGTACCAAAGCAGAAATATTCTGTTTTCCAGTTTCACAGGGTTAAAACACAAGTTAAAACAGTGGATGTGGCTCTTAATAAGACATGCTGCATTATCACAGGATGTCTATACTCTACACCACTGGAGAAATTACACTGTTTAGCCGGTATTGCACCACCTGAAATTCGTCGGGGAGGAGCAGCAGTAATGAAAGGACCAAGGCATTGACATCTCCGGTCCAAAGATCCGGTCCAAGGTCTTAAATCAAGCAATAGCTTCCTAAGATCTACAGAGATCCTTGCAGGAACACCTCAGCAAGCGAGAGTCCAAAAGTGGCAGGTTATACTATATAATGTTTTATAGTAATATGTGTGGCATGAATATATGATGTGGTTGACATGATATGAATTCATGTGGTGATATGTGTGATATAGACGTACTGCAGAGTATACCACACATATCACATATATTTTCTATATAAAATAGAAAAGTTATTCTTATAGGGTGGTTTGCTATTTTTTCACCTTGGATCTCCAAAAAAGAGGCCATTATATTGGAGCAGTCTCCAAATGTTTTCTTATCATTACAAGAGATACTTCTGATCTCATGCTATGTGTGAATAATATAAATCAGCCATGTGGCTCTCTGTCATAAAGTCATTTCTTCCCTTCCCAGCAGGTTGTCATATGTTGTATAGTGCGAGTCTGTGCATTTTACCCCTTTTCTTCTCAGAACTGGCTGCAGGAGACTGGAAGCATTTGATTACATCTTCAGCTTTCCACAGTTTGTCACCATGTCCAAACAGGAACTGTGCTTTTAGCGATGATTAGTCCAAACAACACAGAAACAGTTACCCGCCGATAGATGTTCAGTTGTGTGAATGAACTTTATTTAGATGTAATCGCAGTTTTTTTCCAGTTTAAAGCATTCGTTTTGGTTTGAAAATGTATATACAAGTATATACAACCACCATGAGAAATAGTCTGGAAATTTTAATTTCCACCAGTGGGTTATAGTCTTGAGTAAAGGATGTGTTTTACTCTATTATTTCAGAAATGCCTGCGTCATGTGGCATCTCTTTTTCCTTTTGTTTATGAGGAGCTGTGTGTGTGTATATGTCGAAACATGCTTAAAGATTTTTTTAAAAAAAAACAAACCATAGTTAATTTAGCCACAGTTTTCATTTCAGATGCAACAATTAGCTGTGATTAATTAAAATAGAAATAGGTGCATTTGATCTGTTTTTGTTTGTTTTAGTTTTTTTATTTGGTTATATAAGTAAATTATAACATTGTCGCAGTTCCTTTACAAAGAAAAAATTCCTGTGTATTCTCATAACTTTCCGATGATTCCTGTTTTCCTATCCTTTACATTCCGATACTTATCTACTACTTATACATATCCAGTTTTTCCCCTTCTCTCTTTGTCCCTCCCCACTTCCTCCAGGAACTGCTATTTATATTGTTTTATTTGCTCAATCAAGAAGATTGTCTGATTCAATTCCTTGTGGTTTCCTTTCCCTTTTACTCTGGTTATAAGCCCTTTCCATTTTGACTCCCAGTTCTCCTTAGAATGTCCATTCATATATTTAATTTTCCTTTCAGTGATGTAATTTTGAAGCATATACTCTGATAATATTAATACCATTTTAAAATTCCCATTTCCTATGCTCTTTCCATCCTAAGGCTACTGTCCTTGGGTTGCTGCTGTCATATATTTTACAATCTCGACCCATTGTTTATATCAACCTTTACCTTCTATTTTCTGAGTAAAGAATTGCTTTTTGTTCAACTCTATTTTTATCCCTGATATTTCCTCCATCTCATTCTTAATTTTTAATAATTTTTGTAGCTTTCTGCAGTCCTTCCACATATGGATAAAGCCTCCAATTCTGCCACATCTATGCCAGCACGGTTTTGATGTCTTTTTCGTAATATGGGTGAATTGATGTGGAGTTTGATACTATTTTGTCAATATTTTATCTTGTGTTTCCTTAATCCTTAGGTGTTTAATATTTTTAGTTGATTTTATCCAATTTTCAATCTCATTGCTATTTAATTCCTCTTTTTGATTTTTTTGTGGCCATGTTAGAGAAAGAAATAATCTGGACAAGCCCAAACTCCTTAAAGGAAAGTTTAAATCCAGTGGTTATGAGTACTTATCTAATTGCTGTATTATTTGTATAATTTTTCAGCAGTGCTGTGTGGACCATATAGATCCCCACATTTTAAAAATCTAAATTAGAATAGTATAATAAGTCTGGGTTTCAATAATATCTGTTTCTATCTTTTATGTCATCCAATAAATGTTCTGCGATATCGTAGTTCTAGTGATGAATATCAATACCTTAAGAGGAATTGCAATTTGGGATGATGGGCACACAGACACAGTATTTTCTCTAGCCAGATTGTGCCTAATGCTGAAATAGCCAAGGTTGTGACAAAATGAGTTAGTAAGGTTGTTGTTGTCACCATAGTGGGCCTCCAGGTCATTGCGGTGACCCTATTACAGAATTTTCTTGGAAAGATTTGTTCAACTGGACTTTGCTTTGGCCTCCCCGAGAGACTGAGAGAACGTGATTTGCACAAGGTCACCCTATTAAAAAATGCCCAACCTGAGGGTTTGAATCCTCCACATTTGTAGTCCAGTGTTCCATACTGGCTTTTGAGAAATTCAGCAATGTACTGAATGGCCTGGAATTTCTATATTGTTCCAAGTTAAGGGAAGGAAGCTGTAAAGAAGTCTGTCAGCTATACATTGGATGAATATTTGTGTGCTCCCTTGATGAACTGACATAAATCTTCTAGATGCAACATCTGCTGTCTAGTCCAGATTAGATGCTGTTCCTGACTCCGTCTCAAAGTCCACAAATAATACATAGGTCTTGGGAAGAGGGTGTTAGTGTGTCCAGACAAAAGGTATCCCCATTGTGCTCCACTACACCCCCAGGAGCATAAATGTGATCCCATGGATCTCATCTGACACATGCCTTCCCCCTTCTCCTTCTTCCTCTCTCTTAAGAAGCAAATGAAACACATTATGGGGTGTATTCCCCCCCCCCCATTGTGAACCTAGTTTATCCTTTCTGTTAGCTATTGAATTCAATTATGTACATTGCTGTAATGTATTCTTCTGTGGGTTGCAACCATATTAGGAAGAGAATAGGGATGCTGTCAAAAAAAAGGATAAATATTAAGATTAGTACTAATTGGACAGGAGGCAGGATCAATTCCACTTAAGGATTTGTGCCACTTCATATATTCTGTAACCATAGTTCTCATTCAGGATGAAATGTTCCATATTTTGCTGACCCTGAAATATAGAAGGGTTTGGCTTCAGGGAAAAAAAAAACCCCAGTCAAGCTGTTTTCTGTGTGAGAGGGCAACACTAGAAAATTGCCCCCTCCCTGCATTCTTTCCCTCTCAAAAATGCCTTTGTTTGTAGTGGCTGCTATCTGGAAGGACGGAAGCCTGAATGTATATAATTTGTTCTGATCACTATATTTAAGCTGAGTGTTTGGCTTTGTTCTGGAAGCAACTACTTTTGATTTTGCTGAGTCTGAATGTTTGAAAATTGCACACTGTGGCTTTATGGGTAGGTGTTCTTTAGATTGCTAAATGTTGTTTGAGTCTTTTAAAAAGTAATTTCCTCTCCAATGTATTGAAGATGTACATTCCAGAAGGGAAAGCACTTAAGCACAAAGACCACACCAATGTGTTCTGTAAACATTTTATCCATGTGCTAATTTGAGCACTTGCCCAGCATCCCTTCTTTCTTGTAATCTTCTGTTTATTGATTTATATTACCACAGATTTCACATTAGCTGCATAAACTAGAAATTTAAACATGCACTTAGGTTGCTTCTCTGTCTGGGGAGCCTAAAGGATATGAACTTTTCTTAAAATCCAGTGGGTTTATGTCTTGTGACTTAGTTGTTGTATTCAAGCCTGTGCTTTCAACTGTTGGATCTAACTGCAAGATAGGTAGGTACAGAGGATGCTTGGAGATATAATTCTGTCTCTTTTAAAATAGAAAGGTGGTTCTGGCTGTTGCGAACTAACCAACCAACTAAACGAATCTTGGAGGATGCCATGCGATTCCTATGTCATAATATTCCCATCTCTAGAAATACTGTGCCTCTTTGACAGTTACAGAATGGGAGCTTGAACAGATAGTTGTGGACCATTCAAAAATTGGTGACTGTAAAACTGGAAACGTTGTTTATTTGTTCAGTCACTCCCGACTCTTTGTGACCTCATGGACCAGCCCACGCCAGAGCTCCCTGTCGGCCGTCACCATCCCCAGCTCGTTCAAGGTCAATTCAGTCACTTCAGGGATGCCATCCATCCATCTTGCCCTTGGTCGGCCCTTCTTCCTTTTTCCTTCCATTTTTCCAAGCAGCATTGTCTTCTCTAAGCTTTCCTGTCTTCTCATGATGTGGCCACAGTACTTCATCTTTGCCTCTAATATCCTTCCCTTCAATGAGCAGTCAGGCTTTATTTCCTGAAGTATGGACTGGTTGGATCTTCTCACAGTCCAAGGCACTCTCAGAATTTTCCTCCAACACCACAGTTCAAAAGCATCTATCTTCCTTCACTCAGCCTTCCTTATGGTCCAGCTCTCACAACCGTAGGTTACTAAGGCGAATACCATTGCTTTAACTATGCGGATCTTCGTTGCTAGTGTGATGACTCTACTTTTCACTGTTTTATTGAGATTGGTCATTGTTCTCATCCCAAAAAGTAAGCGTCTCCTGATTTCCTGGCTGCAGTCTGCCTCTGCAGTAATCTTTGCACCTAGAAATACAAAGTTTGTCACTGCCTCCACGTTTTCTCCCTCTATTTGCCAAAACAAGCAATGCAGATAGCCAATGCATTCGCATGAAGGGCAACTCCTGATCTGTTCCAAGACCTCTACTAGTATGTATATTGCTATTGATGATTTCACTTTTCTCAGTGATTCTTCTAATAGGAAGTGCTATTTGAGCACATACAGTTTTATCAGTAGGTCTTCAGATTTGTGTTCTTTCTTCATTTCTTTGAGCAATTAGATCTTGCCTTTTCAGGAAGTACATCTTAACCCACCCGGCTGTAAAGAATTTGCATGGCACTGTGTAGATAAAGTCACTCAAATCCATTCCAGTTTGTGCTATAGTTGATACAGTGTCAAAGGATGTAACCTAGGCCCGCTTGTCCAATCGTAATTTATTTTCTCAGGCTGTGCAGTCTGAGAATGTGAACAGCATGGTTAACACCCACCATTTTACCACTGTCTTAAATTGTACTGCTTTAGCAGTTTGCAAAAATCTTTTTTAAAGTCCATGTTTTATGTTGTTTTAATATGATTAAGGGTTTAATTATATTACAATATTTACTTTTTGTATATTTTAATTATGTTGTAATTACTTTAGGTTGTTGGATGGCTGGAGTCCTAGTCGCGTAGAAAAGGTGGGGTATAAATAAAATTAACCACCACGAAGTTTGCAGCAGAGGAGTAGCCATCCTCCATCCCCCAAACTCCCAATTCTTAGATATTAGAAATATTGGCAAAACATCCCAGTATTTCCGGTTAATGCTCTTTCTGGCAATTTGGGTTTGATGGCAAAATTTAAGCTGTTTAGCATTAAGCACTCTGCTATTTTCATTTTCAGATGATTTTAACTCATTGTGACATGCCTAGGCAGCAGGAGATGGGGAAAAAGTTGGCTCATGTATTTAGAATTTTACAAAG
This sequence comes from Anolis sagrei, assembly GCF_037176765.1. Classification (NCBI taxonomy): domain Eukaryota; kingdom Metazoa; phylum Chordata; class Lepidosauria; order Squamata; family Anolidae; genus Anolis; species Anolis sagrei. Next base: position 160,006,236 of record NC_090024.1, read on the forward strand.
GAGCAGCTTAATTTATGTTCTGAGACAGAGAAACAAACAAACAAAAAAATCAGATAGTAGTTTGCATTCAGGCATCAGACAGTAGGTAAAGATATATTTGAATCCTTAAGTAGGAAATCAGGATTCTATTTACTCTCCAGTCTTGGTGAATCAGTTGAGGATCTCTATTTTAGTCTGTGTAAGACTATGACTTAAACAGTGTCCATGTGTATTGAGAAAGCCCTTGCATAAATTTGGATAGAATGGAAGCCCTTAGTTAAAGGTCAGCACAATACTCTATTCTATTCTTAATGGGGGGAATTTCCCTTATACATGTACATCATATACCATTGCCATTTCATACCTGTTTATCATGTAATGTGCAAGGGCTTCTACCTATTACATCATGGGTTATAATTGAGGCACTTACCCTTTAATCAAGGATGCCTCTTTGCTTATCTGTGTCAGTATCATTTCAGTTTCAGTTTATTCAATGCTTAGGACAAACAAATAAATACATAAAACCCAGATGATTAATACAATACAAAATATACGATTGCAATATTAAACTGTCAGTAGTCTTCTGGTTTATGAGTGTGGTGGAGGATAAATTTGGATGTTTGTGATTTTGGATCTGAGTTGGAGTAGTGTCATCAGAAGGAGAGGGATAGCATAGCAGGCGGTATGTGCCTGTATTTTCCATTCACCTCTTGAATATAATGTGACTTGTATTTAAGACTGCTTTAGAGGTTGGGGTAAATCTATGTTTTCATCAGGAGAAGAGAGGGGTATTGGGTTTTCTGCTAACAATTTCCTCTTCAACCATGCCCCATTACCATCCTTATGATGGTAGAACTCTACCAAGGAGGAGACACAACAGAGATTCATTGGTGTTTACTCACCATAAATGTAGATTCTTCCATATTATATGGATTTATCTGTACCCCAGTTTTTAAATGAGGTTCAGTTTACCTATCCAAATGTATGTTCCTTTATGAGCCAGTTAAAGTATTAAGGTGGCTGAGGAGGTTCTCCTCTTGGTCCCACCTTCCTTGCAGGTGTGACAGGTGGGCCTTCTTGGTGGTGGCCTCTCAGCTGTGGAACTCCCTCCCCAGTGAGATCAGATTGGCCCCCTCCCTCCTGAGGTTTAGAAAACTACTTAAAATATGGCTTTTCAAACAAGCATTTGAGGAGTGAGATGAAGGAGTTCGAATAACTTCAGGATTGGTGCTTTATGTTTGTCAATGCCCAATGTTTTTATAGTTTACTGGTTTTAATCTATTGTTATATGCTATTTTAGTTATGTGTTGTATTTTCTATTTTGTGAGGCATTGAATTTTGCCATTTATTTTGTTGTGAACCATTTTAAGTCCCGTCCCCCTCAAAGGGGTTGGGAAAAGCGATATATAAATGAAATAAATAAATAAGAAATCAGAATTGGATATGGGAAAACATTTTTTGGTAAATTATGTAATTCCAATAATAAAATTATTATTTTTTAATTGGTGGTGGTGGGGAATAGAAATTACTAATTGTTACAATGACTTTCTGGTATGACCTTTGAGAATAAAGATTATGCCTCTAATTTTGCAGAGTTTGTGCAAAAAACAAAAACAAAACCCAAAGAGTGGAAACTGCTAGTGAATTTATTTTTTATTGATGGAAATATATTGTAGGGTTTTACAGTTTTCTCTCTTATCTTGGAAGCCTGAGCTAGTTCAGGATAAATGGATTGGCAGAAATTAATCACTTGCAGTTCTCCAGGTAAGAAATTAAGAGGGAATTAAAGAATGGGAATTGCATGCTCTGTCAATCAGATTATTCACAAAAGATTTGCAAAGGTCCAGTTTTATCCAGATTACAGAATGAAACATTAGAGTGCTGATCATATTAAAACATTAATAAATCTACTTTTATCCCTGAAATTCTTTTTTGTTTGGTTGTTCAGGTCATGCTTTTAAAAGTTGCCTTCAAAAAGGGGCTGGTTTTTTGTTTTGTTTTTTGTTTTAATGTCAGATGTGTAATGGTGGATTGGTTATGTTGTAATCTGTTATTATTTTGTTATAGATGTGGATTTATTTCTGGGTTTTGATTGGGTTGCCTATTCATTTTTATTTAGTTAAATACGGCATTGAATGTTTTTTGTTTTTTGTTGGAAATTGCTCTGAGTTCCCTCGGGAAGATACGGCAGGATATAAATAAATTTGTTGTTGTTTTTCTTAATATTTAAATTTATGTTTAGTTATTTCTAATTATGCTTTTAATTTAATTCTGTTTTAATATTTGATCGCAATTTGTGTTTTAATTGTATTATTTTATTTAGGGTTATGTACCTTGAATCCATTTTTGGAAAAATGTAGTAATCCAATAAATAAATCACACCTGTCAACAAAGATTTATGATGAATCTGTTTACACCTTGTCTTTCCTATTATAGCAAAGAAAGCAGACAGAAGCAGCTTACCAAAAAATCAACACAGTCAAATGGAGTAGGACATGGTTTTACCTTCCATGCTGTGTAGACTCCTGACTGCAGATTAGCATTTATCACACAAGTAGTTTGTAGCAAAAATTCTATTTACTGACTCAGAGGAGGACAAAATATATTTAGTTACACAACCTAATAATGCAGAACTGGATTTACTCCAGGCTAGAATGCACAGACTAAACTAGATCGGTACATTAATGTATCAGAGAATGCACTGAACTATTTTGTTAAAGTTTTCATAATTCCTCAACCCTTGTGCAATGAAAACAATAAGCAATATAGTTGGTCTTCTGTATCTACGGATTCAACCAACCATGGCTTGAAAAAACTTGAGCATTCACGGATGTTGGTATGTGCAGGGAGTCCTCAAACCAAACTGTAGCGAATACCAAGGGCCCACTATAATAGTGTTTTTAAAATGGTGTCAAATTTTAAAACAGTGTTGATGAGATAAAAACAAGAACCAAGAACAGAACACAGTAAAGTCACTATGAATGTATTTAGGGGTGATGTACAAAAAATGAGTGGATGTCACAATAGAATAGGCTCTATCTCCTCTCCATACAATGCAAACATCAGAAGTAAAAAAAATGCTGGAGCCACAATAGATCTTTTCAGATGGTGGACCTTAGATTGGAACAGTGGTTCTCAACCTTGGGGCTCCAGATGTTTTTGGCCTTCAACTCCCAGAAATCGTAGCAACTGGTAAACTGGCTGGGATTTCTGGGAATTGTAGGCCAAAAACATTTGGCGACCCCAAGTTGAGAACCACTGGATTAGAATATCACTTCATTCTCTGGCATAATTTTCTTTCCCTTTTACCCATTTTTTCCAGACCAGTAGTATGTGAACAGTTTCTACCTAATTTTAAATAGCCTTCAGGGAAAGTCTTGACGAGTGTTTTGAGGATGGTTTATTGCACGTCATCCTACAAACAGCAATTGGTATGCTTGGCTGTATTTGTGGATCGTGAAAAGCTTACATATACGTATTATCATGGCAGCCCTATCTCTTGCTTCTCCTCATTTTTGAATGAGCATTAATTGTTTGCCCATTAAAGACATGACTTTGAGACTCCATCATAATGATCTGCAGAAGAATCACATTAGCATTCTGCTAGGTAGTCATCCAAGGTCACCTGAGGTAAGCTACCAGCTGTCCAATTCTCCACTGTACAGTGCCAGAAAGTGGCTATAATTATTCTCCAATATAGATGCAGCAGGATTCAAATTTTAAATTCTCAACTACCTTAGGGGCAATTGTACTTTTTGCAGTATGGTTCTTTTTTTGCACAAGCTAATTCATTATTGTTGAACTCTTTCTTTTCCCAAGTAATAATTTGATTTTCAAACATTTGTTAAACTCAGTGTTTTATGGTGGAATGTTCCTCTTGGTTTTATCATGAGTAATGTGGTAAATGTAAATACACCTTTTGGTAGGGAAGAGAATGGTAAAGAGTGTACATACACGTATATACAATTGACTTTTCTCAGTATGTGTTTTCTAGACTTGAGAATTTATGTGCATTTCTGTAATCTTAACACCTAGTTCTTTACTTTACATGTATTTATAGCTATGCATTAAAGCCTAATTCCTCATTCTCTGTACATTTATGAGCGGTCAGTTTTTGGTCTCTACTTTATGGAAAAAAGTGATGGTGTTGTATTATTTAGTGTGATCATTTTGTTTTTATTTATAGTAGGTGAGAAAGTGGCATCAATGGATTTAATAAAGTAATCATTTCAGTACTTCTTTTTCCAATCTACTCTGAACAGTGCCACCCCCCCCCCCAACTGTAGCATCATATTACTTAATCTTTCCTGTGTTTTACTGCAGAAAAAAAATCCATTACAGCCAAATACGATATATTAAAAAAGCCATTATAACAGGATAGATTCTAGCCTATGTTCTTTTGTTGGTCTTGATGAGAGTAGACTTATTCAATCATTGGAATTTACCTGACTCCCATTCAAAAAGTGATAAACAACAAGATGCCAGACTCTCTATGTTTGAGAACATTGGCCAACATGAACTATTGGAAAGATGTATTTTGGCTCACTCTCATCATGTGGGGTCAGTGCACACATTAACATCCCTGGGTGCTTAATCATGATTAAATAGTTATGAGTGAACTGTGTCCTCTGTTTGCCCTGCCTTTTTTGCTTCTTGAATGCTAGCCACACTCTGCCAGCTTGGGCCATTATTAATTGATTCACCAGTACCAATGTTAACTGAGGTGAACTTTCAGCAGGTTTCCTCTTGGCCAGTTTGCCACCTCGTTTCAAATCTTAGCTGACGGAGAACCTTGATTAACCTTAACTGTTCCCAGCAGTGGAGCCAGCGTAAAGCATTAAGTGCAGTAACAGAAGAGAGAAATTTGTGCTTTGGAAGAAAGTGTTGGGAGAAAGATCCACAGTGGCTATTTCAACACAAACGTTATATACCATGTTTACTCGAATCTAGTGCTCACTTTTGTTTTGGCTAAATTACATTGCCATTGGGCAAGAGATCCCAATTGGGAACAGAGTTGGAAGGAGGCGATGGTGGCTGCGAAAAGGTTAGTGGGAAGCTCCACCTCTCCATCAGGCCTGGTAGGAAGCTGACACCAAGCCTGACAGAAGGGCACGGTTTCCCACCAACCTTTTCACGACCTCCACCACCTCCCATTACATTCAACAGGAAATCCTTTGTTTTGTAATGACACTTTCAAAATTGAGTTGTGCGTTATACTCAATTAAATACAGTGGTTTCTGGCCTCTAGTGTCTTCTATGTGTTGGATTCACAGAAACAAAGGTAAAAACTGTGTAGTTTTCAAATGTTTATACACACACACACACACACGCACACACACACATTTTTATTAAGGTTTTTCAGAATACAAATAAAAATATAAGGGGCAATTGCTAGGAAAAGTCAAGGTATAACTGGGAGGGAAGAGTGGGGAGGGAAGACCGAAGAGAGTAAAGAAAAGAAAAAGAGAGAGAGAGAGAGAGAGAGAGAGAGAGAGAGAGAGAGAGCCGGGGAGGGAAGTATGGGGGGAATTGAGGAAAGGGAAATAAGGGGTTGGAATGATGGGGGGGAGGTTGGCTTCCCAATCTTCTCCGCGTCGTCATCTTCCTCTGATTATATCTGTTTCTTCTGTGTTTTGGCGGCTTGCCTTTTTGCATATGATTTCTCATAATCATTATATTATATTATTTTATTTTGCTCTACATCGTTTCCTCTTGTCAGTGATATACAACTAAATTTTCATATAGTCTTCATAAAATCTCCAAACTGTTTCCAGTCAGTTATCTTGATTGGTTTTCCCGTATAATCTTTCAGGTAGAAAGCCAATTTGTCCATGTCTTTTATTTCCCAGACTTTGTTTAGCCATTCTTCTGTAGTATTCGGATCTTTGGATTTCCATTTTCTGGCATAAACTATTCTAGCCGCTGTTGTCAGATATGTAAAGAGGATGTCCTGATTTGTATCTAGAGTTATATCTTCATCCGTAATACCTAAAAGAAAATACTCTGGCTTCATCTGTATTTTGGTATTCAAATTTTTGAGTCATTTCTTGAATTCTTTTCTTGGAAAATAATTCAAGAAATGTAATTGTAAATGTAATTTTATTGTATGTTAATATTAAAAAATTCTCAAAATATGGTTTTCAATGTTTATATTAATATGTTAATGCAGGGGTCCTCAAATTATGGCCCGGTGGCCGGATACAGCCCTCCAAGGTCATTTACCCGGCCCTCACTCAGGGTCAACCTAAGTCTGAAATTAATTGAAAGCACACAACAACAATCCTATCTCATCAGCCAAAAGCAGGCCCACAGTTCCCATTGAAATACTAATAAGTTTATATTTGTTAAAATTGTTCTTCATTTTAATTATTGTATTGTTTTTTATATATTTTTTGCACTACAAATAAGATATGTGCAGTGTGCATATGAATTAAAATTATTATTTTTAATTAAAAATGAGACCAAATTATAATCCGGCCCTCCAACAGTTTGAGGGACTGTGACCTGGCCCTCTGCTTAAAAAGTTTGAGGACCCCTGTGTTAAGGCATCTGCTATGTTTTTAATTTTATTGTGTCTGCTGCCTTGAGTCCTGTTGTCAGGAGAAAGGCGGGATAAAAATAAAACAAATAAAGCAAATAAAGAAATAAAAATGTAAAAAGTGAGATGCCCATGATGCAACCATTCTGTGTCGTTGTGTGACACTTTATTCTCGGGACGTTAAGTGTAAATGTTTTGATGGCTTTTCAATCATGTATCCACTTTTGTAATGCCTACTAGTCAAAATCTTGTTTTCAAAACTAGCATGAAAGGATCAAAATCTATTTGTCTCGTCTGCTGAATTTGCAGGATTTCCTGCGTTTCTTGTTTCCCCCCAGTGTTTCATTAAGTCTAGAAATCCATGCATTGTCTATGCTAACCCACTGTTGTCCATCTCTAGCTAATGATCTGTGGTATGAAATAGGAAAAGAGACTTATGATGTAATCTAAAGACAGCTATTCCTTTGGTTTTGGCTTGGACCTCTCTGAAAGCATGAGAATAATAATTCTTACTTACCTAAGAGCCGTCGCAAACTCTGTTCCTGCGAGAGAAAACCTTGCTAGCATGTCCCTGACGTCAGGAGACTCCGCCTCTCTCCCCGCCCCTTTCTCTGCCCCTTTCTCCATGCGAGCGTGGTTTTTCCTTTGCTAGGGCAGCATTGCCCGCATTTTCTCTCAGTTGGCAGAATTCAACTGAGAGAAAATGCGGGCAATGCTGCCCTAGCAAAGGAAAAACCACGCTCGCAAAGAGAAAGGGGTGGAGAAAGGGGCGGGGAGAGAGGCGCAGGCTCATGACGTCAGGGACTTGCTAGCAAGGGTTTCTCCAGCAGGAACCTAGTTTGCGACGGGCCTTAGGGTTGTAACAAAAATGTTACAGGGTTATTGTAGATTACGATAGGAGAAACATCATATACTTGTTGAGTGTATATAAGCAGGCTGAATGGATCTGGTTCCGTTATCTTAGTCTGTTGTTGATTTGAAGGCCAAGATTGTAACTCATGAGCAGGAACATCCTGCAACCAAATCTTGGCTCAATCACAAGCTGTCTAGGTTTCTATAAGGAAGGCAATATATTTTATTCTTGGAACTTCTCCGTTTGCGGTTGTTGCCCACCTTACAGGGTTGTGTGACACTTTACATATTTTACCAAATCTGCTTACATATACAACTATAAAAAAAAGTGAAAATACTGAAATCCGGCAAGGTAACATAATACTCTTTGCACAATTAGAAATAACTGCGGACAGGTAAATTGTTAATAATTGTTTTTAATTAATCATGGCCAGAACTCAAGCAACAAGGCAGGTGCCTCCAGTTCTTGGGAATGGGAGACTGTTGAAAAAAATCCAGTGTGACTGATTTGCTAAAGCTATAGTGCTAATATTTGGAAATCTGAAATGTTAGTCTGATGAAAACTAACCATGCTGAATACCTGTAACAACCGAAAATCACGACTTGTTCTCTTGCACTCAGCTTAGGATTTCTTGTTGAATTTGTTCCCTAAAACCCCATATTTTCTGTTTCCTTTATAAGTACCACTTGGGAGTAGCTCTGAGAGAATCTTCTTTTCATTTATTTCTTTACATTCCTTTCACTGAGATGCTCCATTTCTCTAGAAACTAAAGGCATCCTTTGCCACCTTATATCTGAGTGGTGCTTGGCTGCTACTTATAATTTCATGAGTTTTTTGTTCCATAACTGCTTGTTTTCTTAGCCATTTCTTAGTTCAGTGCTGAAGATAAGCCGCAATATCAATCACACAATGCCGATGAAAGACACGAACAGTTCTGCTTTGTTAATAGGTATATTCTGACTACCATTATGCAGTCTGACAATATTGTTATATTCTGACATGAATCTTTAAAAAAATCATTGTCATCACTTACATCAAGACTTTTGCTTGGCATGGATTCATTTCTTTCAATCACAGAACTACCTTTAAGCCGTTTCGAAAGACCCATTAATTTACCCATAGAAACAGAAAATCTAGGTTTTAGGGAACAAATCGACAAGAAATCCTTGGCTGGAGATTTGCTTTTTGAGCAAAATGTAGGTTATGTGTACATTTTATTTGTTTGCTTATTGTACTTTTCAACAACTTACTAATGACAGGCACCTGTATTTCATTATAATGATGAGAACTCATGAGAATCAGTTCAACAATTACTTTATCTAACAATTTTTTTTTTAAAAAACTGTTCCTGGTTTGAATGTGTTATTTCCTGTTTAATTGTGCGGTACTTTGAAAGTAGTTGTTCTACTCCAGCAACCTTGTTTTTGTGTCTGCTGCAAACTATGTTGAATTGGTTGACACACTATGAGATATTCAGTGAAAAACCATACCAAAATGTGCTGCAGTATAGTAAACTTTTTTCATGTTTTATGCTAGAACCAATTAGGAAATGACATTTATAACCTAGGAACAAAAACCATGTCAAATAATATATGCCAGTATATAAAACATACAAGTGTAAAGATGTAGAAGCACTAAAACAATACTGGAAATGCCCGAGAAAATACAAAGATCTTAGTGCGAAAAAGATGGTAATATATGAGTTATGTATCAATGTTTGTGTCTCATATTTTTCATCTAAACCATAGTTTGCAGTCTTTCCCCTCTGGATACACATAGTATTTGGTACCTGGATGCTCAGTATTCAATTTTAATGAGGACAGGCTTCTATTTGAAGGATGTTCAGGGAATAAGATTCTGAAGATGTTTCTAATTGAAAGAAAACCTAGCCCACAACTACTTTCTGTACAAGGAACCATTACAAGGGTGAGCAGGAGACCTTGAAGTTGCCAATAATCATCTGTACAGATATCCAACCTACTTGCTTTTAGTCTTTCCCTAGTATAATGAGCTGCCTTGCCTTGTTTTTCTACGCAAATGATAATTATTTCAATATCTGAAGATAGACTTGTATATTCACATATGCATATTTTATGTAAACAGGTGTCCTATTTTACTGTACATTTTTGGTGAATCCTTGGCCACTCCATGTCATTGACTTCCATTAGCAAAAATTATGCTTCAAACCATAGCTAATGTCAAGATGGAAAGGATGGGGGAGAAAGTCAGGAAGGGAAGAGAGTTAAAGGGTGGTGGTGGTTTCGTGATTGGGTTGTTTTATTGCTGTACTCTTTGGAAATAGTGGTCCCGTAGGTTATTGTTTTCAGCAGCAAAAGTTTATTGCTGTTTGTGCTGAAAAACAACCCAAAGTAACTGTGTTGAAACAAATTAAAGTCATTCTCACCTCCGTAAGTGTCAATATTTTTGGAAGTGTCTGCAATATCTTGAAGAACCATTTATCTTTTGAAGACATCTAGAATTAGCTTTTACCCTTCGGAAGGTCAATAACAAAGACACCTAATGGACATAAGATTCTGCCTTCTATTTTTATGTAGGCTTTGTTTCCCTCTTTCTGCCATTAATCAGAGATCTGTGAAACTGGTTTTAAATTGAACGCAGCATCTGACATGAATTTGACTGTTCAAATGTTACCAAATCAAGCAACCCTCAATATTATAAATAATAATTCCCATCATAAAGCAAGGCACTTGTATAACTTGTATAGTTATTTAAAAATGAGACCGTTTAGAATTTTAGAGACTGCTACCAGACCTCGGATTGAAAACTATTATTGTATTCGGGCTTCGTTAGACCATGTTAACATTAACGGCCACAAACCCAACTCACATATCTGAGTGAACCTTTGTTGGCTACTGTACATTAATGTGGATGTTTTATGTTTTTATATTTAGGTTTTATGTTAGATATAATTTTTAGATAGCTTATGTTTAATTTAATCTATATATGTCATGTTATATGTTATTTTCACATGTGTGGTTATTTTGGGATATTATGTCTACATTTACTAATGCACTGAGGCATCGAATATTTGCCTTTTTGTTTGTTGGAATCCACCCTGAGTCCCCTCAGGGAGATAGGATGGAATATAAATAAATAAATAATCATTATTATACTACTTCCAAGTTCATCAGAGATTGAAAGAGGTTTGGGAATTGAAGAATGCAAAAAACAAACAAACAACTATTCATAATGCCAGTGTTATAAATAACAACAACAATAAATTCATTTGTAGGACTGAAAAGGAGCCAGTTGGTTGAGTGGTCTGCTGCAGGAATTTCACAACAATACCTTTGAGAATACTTTTGACCTCACAACCTCTGAGGATTCCTACCATAGATGCAGGCGAAACGTCAGGGGAGAATGCTTCTGGAACATGACCATATAGCCCGGAAAACCTACAACAACCCAGTGATTCCAGCCATGAAAACATTCGACAATACCTTTGAGAAGTTTCTCCCTCCACTTTTTCTTCAGATAGTTTTTTACACTAGCAAAATAATTATCATGTAAAAATAGCCATAGGACCAGAGCGTGTTTGTCACCATACTAATTGGTTTAAATTAAGACTGTTAAATCAATTGAAAATCTGTTAATTGGTTAACAGTTCTAATTTTGACAATAATGTGTGAAAATGCATTGAGCAGTGCCTATTTACCAGTGGTCCCCTACTGCTATAATGCAGAAAGGGGATTATTATTTCTAGAATACCTACCCGAACACTTGCTGTTAATTCAGTGAGACATGTGACTTTATGTGAAAACTGATTTTTTTCATCTTGCTTTATGCACATTCAGTAATGATTTATATTAGCAGTAAATCTTCTGTGAAAAATTGCTTACATTCTTCAGATGCAAGCAAGTGGCACCAATGACCTTGATCTGAGAAGAAGAAGAAGAAGAAGAAGAAGAAGAAGAAGAAGAAGAAGAAGAAGAAGAAGAAGAAGAAGAAGAAGAAGAGGTGGTGGTGGTGGTGGTGGTGGTGGTGTATTTTGGGACGGGGCAGGCAACAGATAATATTTAATAATATATTCCCCTGCTTACCAATGCAATTACAATAGCAAACTATGAGTAGGAAGTGGTAACTCTCAGGCAAAATCTAATAGTTGTAGAAATCTGATAAGAACGTCTGCTTCTAATAATTCACGAAGGCTCTATTCTTTTGCAAAAGCTGTAGGTAAACATGCATTCATTTGACAAAATGCTATACAGATTATTCACCGAGATACAGATGAGTGTAGATCCTTAATAATTAAAATCAGTTATACTTGTCCAAATGAACAGCATTAGCGGTTCATTTAGTCACCAGGAGTCCTTAAATTTCATAAACTCTCTGCGGGTCCCTTGTTATTAGTGAGCATTTGTTACACTGAAATGAACCTCTAGTGTGCTTTCAAACAGCAGGATGAATGTTTGGGTTGTGGGATTCTCATTCAAGATTAACAGACATGTATTTCATGCAGCTTTCAGGCAACACACGTTCCTCTGATTTGGAAGTCTTGTGAGCTAGAAAGCAGAATAAAATGGTCACTGATCAATGCAGTATTGTAGGTATTGTGTTGGAGAGTGACAACGCAGAAATTTAAATAAACTTTATGGACCGCACATTAGACTGAATTTTGTTTTCCCTCAAGGCAATTGTATGTATTAGTTCATGTCAAAATGGAATCAACTAGTTAAGTTTCAGGATGATGAGCTAAAATATAAAAAAGAAATAGCTGCCGCTAATGAATATGTGAAATGCGCTTATCATGCTATTTAAAAACATAATTAAAATGTTCATTCTGATACACTTCTCTATGCATATGCCTTTGTTTTGAAACTGAAACTTCTAAGAAATAAATATTTTTCTCCTTCCTTGTCTTAATAAAGATTATATTGCCAGCAGGTAAAAAGTGACTGACAATGCAGGGAGAAGGGGAAATTGGCTATACTCCCAAATGCTGGCAATTGTACGAAGTAAATTGAAAAAGAGAAAGAAAGAAAAATTTCCCATTATGTTTCGGTTTATAGCAATTTTATGTGTTATGGGCAACTGCAGCCAAGTGTAATTTTCAGAATGAGGTGTGATCCCCCCCTTCACTCCTAGTTTGTCAAGAAAACCTTTTAAAGATCACAGGAATGTTATTTGAGAGATTGGTTAGCATATTTACTCAAAGCACAGTAATGCGAAATATGTGTTTTAAAAGAAAAACGAGCATATCTCCTACATAACTTATGCTGTAGTCATTTCAGGATCAGGCGTGATCAGGGAAAAAAGTTTTATCTTGATTGCCTTAGCAATCTATATAAATGAAACATGGTCACAAATTGCTGTCCTAATTGTGTATATTACTCCTGTTGTGTATTTGAATTTGTCTTCAGTCTCTAAGAGTACATTCAGTTCATTTAAGGGGCTAGGACAGAAATCGAATAATGGCGAGGAAGCCAGCATGGTGTAGTGGTTTGAGTATTGGACTATGACTCAGGAGACCAGAACTTCTTGGTCATGGAAACCCACTGGGTGACTTTGGGCAAGTCACACTCAGCCTCAGAGGAAGGCAAAGTCAACCCTTGGTGAAGAAATCTTGCTGATGATTGGTTTACCTTAGTTTCACTATACATCAGAAATGACTTGAAGGCACGCAACAACAAGAGGGGTAGCAGTGAGCTGCTACTTGTTAGTCTACAGTTCCCACCATTGTTGTCTATTGGCAGTACTAACTAGACATGATGGGAGAGTGATGCAAGATTTCCCTACTACTAGATACTCCTGATCCCTAATCTTGATCGCTATCCTAAAGTTTCCCTACTCCTGATCTTTATCATCCCTTTATACCTCTGCCTTGCAAGAGAATTGCTGCTTTCACCCAGAAATTTCGGTTATTTTTAGATGGCTTCACTAAATGGATTCAGCATGTTGCGTACAGCATTCTTGTAAGGATATAGCAGGTCTCAAAGTTTGAGGTAGATTCAAATGTAGCACTGAAGTGATCTTAAGACTCTATAATTGGATGTAATTGGATATAATGTCAGACATTGGAAGTCTCTTTCTGTTAATAACTAAGCAGATATACTACCCTGCAGGGAAACAAAAAGAAGGTTCCTTACAGTGACATGGCAGTATTGTAGCCCTCTTTACATAAAATCAGAAGTTGTTATCTATCATTTGGTCTTGCTGGTAAGAGTCGAAAGTCACTATACTGGGTTTTTTTTTAACCTTATTAGTAATCATTTTGTTTATTTACTTAATCTCATTTTTATTTAATCTCATTTTTACAAAAATCTCGAACCATTCTATAAATCCACCAGACTTGAAAATAGGTTCCAGAAAACCCAGAAATCTGTCTTCTAGGACTATTTAGGGGATGAAGAAATTTGTCAAAATAACTTTGTTGCTGCCAAACTGACAATAGCGATATCTTGGAAAGGTGAAAAAGAACTATCCAAAAAGGGTTAGAGAGAAAAGTTATTCGAGAGAAAAGGATTAGAGAGAAAAGTTAGATGGCCAAGCTATCTAATGGTATTCGGGGGAGGGCGGGGGGGAATGAAAAGTTCACCAAAAATGGAGTTTGGCATTTGAATCTCTGGGGAAAAAAGACAAATGTAGATTTTAAAGTAGCCGCAAAGGGAATTTACTAAATTAGTAATAATTTTAGGGTTTATTAGATACTTAGGCGATCCCTCGTTGGATGAGTAAGATGGTCTTCCATGATGGGTTTCCTTGTGGATTCGTAGGTGGCTGTGGAGCCCTATCCTTGACCCGCATCTTCTCCTACAGTGAAGGCATTGGTTTCCAGGTAGAAAGCGGTCCCAGTCGGGGTTGGATTTTTAGATATAGGTTTATTAGATATAAGGTTCACAGTAAATAATGACAAAAGTCATAGGTGGTCGGTTCACTGGTGTGAGGAAGATGGGAAAGGATTTGTTAGGACGTTGTAATGTATATGTTTTATTAGTAATTGTAATTTTTGTTTTTGCTTGTCATTCTTATACAATAAAATAAAAAAATGAACAGACACAGTGACTATCCTGAATATCTGTATCTCCTCTTAAGCTTAGCTAGAATTGTCTAAAAACCTCCCTTGGTCTTAAAAACATGAGGTTAGCCCCAGTCACTTTCCTCTAAGAATATGCACCCTTCCTAACCCTAACCCATAACCATAGTCTTCATTCCCTTTTTGTAAATTCTTCTAGTCCCGCAAAACAACCTCCCCCTTTCCTAGTTTTTATCCTTTTAAATATGTGTGATAGGAAAGGGAAGTCTTGATTCTGTTTTGAATGGTTTATTACAGCTCAAAAGTTGAAAAGGTACACATTTTAATCTATGTGCCATGTTTTTTAATGCATTTTATTGTATATATTTTATGGCAATGTGTTTTAACTGTTTGGTGCGGGTTACAAACATTATTATTGTTATTGATATTGTTATTGTTGTTGTTGTTGTTAGTTGCTGAGAGGCCCTGTGCAGTTGCCCACCCTTCCTTTGGTATGAAAAGTAATAGCATGTCATTCACCTACCCTCCCCACTGAGAAATTGACCATATGTCTTGAGCAATTAGCTCATGAACTCTCAAACCAAATGTCTGAAATGTTTGACTATATCTCTAAATTTAAAATATTGAAAGTCCAGAATGTATTGTATCTTTACCATTCCTTCCTACCACCCACAGCTGTGGAAATTCCCTATACTCTTGTTGAGAATGCCTGATTTACATAATCATCCTCCTGTTGCTTCTGAATAACTATGCAAAATGCAGATCTTGTTGCCCTGGCAGGCCCATAATGGCTGGCAGCCAATCAGAGTTGCAAGAATTTCTATAATCACTGAAGCTATTACCCAGAAATCACACAGTGGGTTCATCCTATTACCTTGATTACTGCCATGCCTAAATTCTGATTGGCTTTTGCATATAAAGTCCATAACTGGCTCTGATGAAGAAATACCTTGGTGTCTCTTTTCTGAGAACGCTGGGAAGTTCAAAACTGTATGTAAGGAAAGATGAAAACAACCCCCCCAAGGCATCGAAGTTTGAGTGGTAAAATGGCTGGGCAGAGAAACACATTTGAAAGCATTGTAAGTGTGTGTTTCTTGTATCTAAGTTCTTCTACTTGGAAAAGAACCTTTCAGAACATTTCCACAATTTAGAATTGCTACTGGCCATCTCAGCAGAAGAAGGAAAGAGAATGAAATGGCATGTTCTCCTTTAGAGCTGTCATGTTATGGAGAGTTTTGTGTTTTATTATTATTATTATTATTATTATTATTATTAATTCATTTTTATGCTGTCTTCTCCCATAGGTGGGATTCAAAGCGGGGTGGGATTCAAAGTTTAAGCTTTAGATATTTCAGTAGTTCAGTAAATAAACTAGATTTACCAGGCATTTATGTTAAATGAATGCTTAACTTATTCACTTTTATGGGAAAACAAAGCAAGCATAGGACAGTACCCCAGAACATATATCAATTTTTGTTTGCGGAAAACGTCCCTGTTGCTTTTTGCTAATCCAAACGTTGATTGTTTCAAATAGCATTCATCAGTAGCAGAAAGAGCTACTGTGGAGAAGAGCAAACCACAGACCACCTATTACAATGCAACCTGAGCCTGCCACATGCACAATGGAGGACCTTCTTATAGCAACACCAGAAGCACTCCAAGTGGCCAGCTACTGGTCAAAGGACACTTAATAGAATGCCAATATTTATTTATTTATCGTGTCAGGAGTGAACCAATGTATTTGAGAAAACTCCTGACACAACAAACAAACAAATAAATAAATAGCTGAAAACATTAGACAGATAAGTGAAAGGAAAGAGAATGATATCCAATCTTAAATTACATTTCAGACTAGAGGACTTGATTTCTTTTTCCTAAATGTAGTAACAGCCAGATTGAGTACATATGAAATATGTGGTTTAACCTCAATAATTAAATTCTTGGAGTATTTCAAGGCAAACATGTTTATGCTTACCAACCAATTCTTTATTTTTCTCTGTTTGCCACACCTATTATACATCTCTAATTCACTTGTTCTCAACTAGATCACTTCATTAGCAGGCTTAGTAAAAGATTTCTCATTGATAAAAGACAATTTGAGTACACATGTACAACTTCTATGAAAGAAAGAAATTCTTGAAACATGCTTTAATGTTCAGACATAAAATGAATTTTAGCTATGCCATCTAAGTGTATATTTGGTCCAAAATAATATAAATTTATGATAAAACATTTTTGCCATTTTGTTCATTACCTTTTCCCAAATATATGAATTATTTTGAAGGCCTAGTGTTTGCAAAATTTCTCACAGAAAGAAAAAAATGGGGGGGGGGGACCCCTGCCATTTTAATACCTTTTACAGAACTATTATTGATATGGATAATAATAATAATAATAATAATAATAATAATAATAACAACAACTTTATTTTTGTATCCCTCCACCATCCCCCCCAAAGGGACTCGGGGCGGCTTACATGGGGACAAGCCTGATCAGACAGATATTAAAGTATAACACAGTAAAAATTATAAATACAAAACATCATAAAAACTAAAGAACTAAAAGCATTGTCCAATATAAAGACTCAAAAAAGTTGATGGCATTTAATTGAGCATATAAGGCATTTAAACTTATTTTAATGCTAGAAAAGTAAAGATTTGAGGTGGGTTGGAGAATTGTACATTTAAAGGCCAGCAATAACTACAGGTATGTGGTTTTGTCCTGTTCAATATTATCTCAGTGTCTGATTAAAATTTATTTCCTTTTCAGGCCTGTAGAAGATGAAATAGCAGCCGAACCACTAAAGTATGCAGAACAGCTTCCAGTGGCACAAATAATACATCAGGTATTAATTTATAACATTTTTTCTATATTTGCCTCAAGAATAAGTAAGCACTTCAGTCTAGGAAATAAAATACTTCTGCTAGCTTTTATTGCCTGATAAAAGGTTGACATCATTGTAATTTATATTTTGAAATAGTACAAGAGAAGGTATTTCTGTCTAGGTTTGCAACATTACTGAAAGCATTACAACAGGAAGATCTTTTTGATTTTCACAGGGGATGTCATGTTGTCCAGATTAGAGTTTCCATTGTTGTTAAGCATCATAATAATCTAGTGCTGGAGCAAAGATAAAAGAAGATACAGTCTCTGACCTCAGGCTTATAAAATGTTCATATCAGGAGCCAACCCGTGGTATTTATGAAGTGGCAGAGTTTGTGGCAGACCTGGGCAGGAATAGGAGGCATGGCATAGAAAGGTGATTCTCAGTCTGTGGATCCCCAGATGTTTTGGCCTTCAACTCTCAGAAATCCTAACGAGTGGTAAACTGGCTGGGATTTCTGGTAGTTGTAGGCCAAAATATCTGGGGACCCACAGGTTGAGAACCAGTAGTATAGATGGAGTGCTACTCTCATTCTTGCTTCTTTAGAATTGGCTTTCTGTGAAATGGCACTAGGCTAGAAGCATCACTCTTTCTCAGACACAGTTGGCTGTACATAAAATGTTGGTATTTCCTAATTTGGTGGCTCATTTGCCTTAATTATCTATGGGTTGTATCTTTAATTCTATATTTTAGAGAGGAGAGAAGTTTTTCAATACTGAGCTAAATGTATCTCAGGCTCGATCACACCAAATGTTGTTTACTCGTTGCTTTGCTAAAATTTCATTTAAGGAAAGCCAGCCTCTTTTGAAAAAAAGCACAATTAAAACAGCAAGAATGGAAAGTGCCTTTGTGAATGCCACAAGGGGCAGCAAACACAGCTGGATGTGAGGAAGTGAAATAGATTAATGATTGTCGTGAATATCAGCCAACCCATGCTCCGTATAGCCAGTCTCTGTTGGAAATATAAAGAACTCATTTATTCATTATTTAAAGCATTTTTATGCTCACCATTTATCGTGCCAGATCCCAGGATGGAGTACAACAGCGATAGATAATGAATTATTAAAAATCTAATGCAGGATAACAGAATATTAAAATGCTTACGTCTGACAACCACAATAGAAGACGGCACATAAAAATCGAGAGGCACACTGAGGGAATATACAGATTAAAATGCCCAGAAAAATAAAAGCATGCTCTCTTAGTACTGAATGGGATCTAAAGAACCCTGTATTATCTTTAGGGAAGATATTCCAAAATAGGAATCTTGAACTCAAAGGTGGATGGGTTCTGAATTTCGTTATTTGAGAAGGTTCATAAATGATGCCAAAAAACAAAAACAAAAAAACAGGAAATATAGCTCTACAGAAGGGTCATTGGGAAAAGGTTCTTCATCCAATAGTATTTTCAGTAATGTGCAAGTAGTTTCTATTTTGACTAGTTGTAATTTCTTTTCAGTGCTGTTATTCCCTTGAGAAAAAGCAGGATCTGGTGTGTAGGTATTTCATCCTAATTGTGACCACATTTAACTGCTGGCGCACATGGCCGGACTTTGCCGTTGTTGTTTAAATGGTCCATTATCTGCAGCTGCGGCTTTTGTATGCAGCTGCCTTAGAATGAGGGGAGAGCAACAGTAAAAATGGAAGTCTACCAAGTGACAAAGTTGCTTGGAATATCCTCTGGGTATTAATTATTATTGTAAGTCTGTTTCCAAATATCTTTGTCAATCAAAGTGGCTTCCCGCAGTTGAATTTGCTTGCTGGAGGCAATGCCAGCTTTAACTTAAAGGAAACACAGGGTTGATTTTAAAACTTTCAAGTGTACAGCCCTTTCCTCCAAGATGTTAAACCCAGAGGAAATTTAAAACTTTAGGCTGAAATCTGCACCTCCGGGAAGAATATCTGATGTGTTCAGAACATGGAAGATTGGAAATCAGGACCAGTTTGTATGTCAGGAAACTCCCTTGGTGTTGTCAGAGCTTCAAATGACCCAGCAGCCTGCAAATGTCACATTTAAAATTCTGTCTTCATGCCTGACTCTCAGCATAAATGAATTAAACAGCAGAGCAGGCAGTAAGTCAATATGTTCTTAACAGTGAGAGAGTGAGCAATGAAACAGTTTGTGGATTGTTTGGAATAGGTAAATAAGAACTGTACAGAATAGCTCACCTAGAGGAATATGTGGTATAGGAAACAGAATTAACCTTTGAGATGGTTGACCAGATGAAATGTCACAGTAATATTTTTAGAGCACAAAGAAAGTAATCTAACCCTGCTGGATTCATTTGGCTGCTTTGTGCCATAATGCAATGAAATACTTCATTGGACAGAATTGGAAATGGTTTTTTTTGTATGTTTTGACTATTTTATAGAGTAAACTTTTACTCATATTATATATTTCCTTGCAATACATCTACTCGGACCTCATTACTTTAATATTCTGGCCCAGCAACACAGAAATAACTTGAGCCTGTTGAGATTGTAGCTGAGAGCTCTCTCTGTGTTTGTGTCAAATGTTGGTTTCTCTCTGACTAGAAAAAAATGAGGCTCATTATCAACTTTTCTACTTAGGCCACCTACTATCCTTTTTTAAAACAAGGTTAACCAACAGTTTCTGATGAAAAACTACACAGACCCATGTCCATTAGTTGATTTATTATGTTCCTGGTTGTCTCATCTGCGGATGGTCTGGTGAACACATGTGAGAACAATTTTACACAAGTCTGTACAATGCATAGCTGCCACACTGTTATGGGTCAAATACCTCTGCCAAACAAGCAATAACTGAAGGGGCATAAATCAGCATGAGACCATGGCTAATCTTTTGTGAACTGAATACATTCCAAAAAGTTATTTGAAACCATAACTCAGTAATGTGATTTAACATGGTTCTCTGCTTTTAAAAAAAAAAATAGAATCTTAACATTTTGGAATTTTTAAAAAATGGATGAAGAAACATATTTAAAATAACTAATGAAGAAAGGGGGATTGCTATGTGTTCCTTTTTGCATATAGCATGGTTTCCAAATCAGTTTTCCTTCAATTTCAAGTAAAAACAGAATGGATGAATTTTATGATTCTAGGTGAAATTTTTGGGACATACAAAATTTTGCTCTGATGAATTTTGATACTGGTGAACACTGTTTCAGACATTAAAAATATAAGTGTAGTTAAGTTCATGCTCTTACTCAATGGTTGAGCTACATTTTGCTTAAATGGAATCCAGAAATATTGTGAAGTTTACAACCATGTAATATCGCATTGCTGCTACACATCAGGATTAATCACTTGCAGAATGAATATCACCAGAAACACAGTAACACTGGCATATATCATGGTTCAGTAATGGCAGAAGATGTTCAAGCAGTTGTTCATAATTGCTTGGACAACAAAAAACAAGTGAATACCCTCTTGCAAGTATGCAACCTTGAGCTAGTTGAATCAAGATGTTAAAATGTAAGCCTCCTTGGATCACTCTGCATATTGTAGCACCTATAGACAAAGCATCCGATTCCCTTTCTGTGGAGAAATCAGAAACAAAGACAAAGATGTAGGATATTATAGATAAAATGTAGACAAATTTGTGCAGCTTTATATTTCAAAGGAGGTAATTCTCTGTGTTTCTGCTTTCAAGATACATCCTTCTTTAGAACATGCAAGTCAACTTTTAGATGATTTATACATCTTAATATGTATCCTGTATTTTCTCAGAGTT
The DNA here is from genome assembly GCF_037176765.1 of Anolis sagrei. Classification (NCBI taxonomy): domain Eukaryota; kingdom Metazoa; phylum Chordata; class Lepidosauria; order Squamata; family Anolidae; genus Anolis; species Anolis sagrei. Next base: position 160,027,198 of record NC_090024.1, read on the forward strand.
AGCAGTAAACCATCTGCAGAATGGTTTCTGGTTTCAGCAGAATACAAATTATTGATTAATATATAGAAAATGATCTGCCCGTGTTCGGATTCCTAAAGGTTTAGCTTAATTCAAAACTCCTTTAGGAGGCCTTTTCTTGCAGAATTCAAAAAACAGCATATTCAGATACCAAGTTACTTCACCAGGACTGGATAAGCAATTCTGGCAAAAGAGCGGAAGTTCTGGATGACAAATACTGTTACATTAACTTTGAACAAGACCAAACTGCATTTAGTAAATAATCCTTTCTTACTAGTAAGCTGTTTTTGTAGCTTTAATTCTAAGACCCATGACACATTTTAATGTCAATGTCACAAATATATGGCAAGGCATTGATATATTTTTACATTGATGTTCCACACTTCCAGTGCCGATTACCCTTTTCAGGTCAACTCACAACTGACAAAATTAAAAGGATAGAATTTGCAGTATTATTCCAAATTCTCCCCCTTTCATGCCTGTCTGTATCTCTTATTCTTCTTTCAGATATCTCAGGAGAGTGTAATTTGGATCTGAACTAATTCCTCATATAGGAACATATAGCTGTTTTTTGGTTTTTTTTTACTATCAGTTACACAGAGAATGCATTACATATAGTGCAATCCTGATATCTATGATAGCAGATACTTACTCATAAGTAGCACAATTTCATTTACCCATATATAAAAAATTATCTCAAGGCATTTTCTAGAACTTTCAGGTGATTTGATGGTATGCTTCTGCTCGAACTTGTTCATTTCAGTAGGCTTCACTATTACACTGTTTAACAACATTTGAAACATTTTGAAAGTGTTATTCCTGTTTTATTGTGCAGTACTTAGTTGCTGTAAGTTTTTCGGTCTGTATGGCCATGTTCCAGAAGCATTCTCTCCTGACGTTTCACCTGCCTCTATGGCAAGCACCCTCAGAGGTTGTGAGGACCTACATTTGGTAGTCCCAATGGTAGACCTCAGACTTGATTGGATATAAGCAGAAGTTCCCACAAAACCTGTTCCTGATGTTTTTACATAGAGCAGGAATTGGTCAGCTTCTTCCTCCATACCTATTGGTTTAGACATAGAACAGTGCTCTTTATGCAGTCATGAAAACGCCCGTGAAACCATGCCACATCTCAGTTTCAGAGTGTAAAAGAGATATATTCATTTTTTCATGCACATACCTCTCGGTTTCAAAGGGTATGTTTACACTAGTTTGTAATGAATAGTGATTCCAGGAGCTTGGAAACCTTTTGCTTTCAATATTTTAAGTGGGTTGCTTATAATACCCACACACAGAGAAAGGCACTTCTCTGTAATGTCAGATAGGATTTCTGTGTTCAGAAACCTTTTTCCCAAGGATGAAGTCCATGAATGGGAAGTGATGCCCATCAGCTTTTCATGAATGCATTAGTGCTTGCCATTTTAACCTTGTCAGCATTTATTGGGTTTATCTGCGGGGAAGTCAGTGTCAGCAGTGCAATATAGTGATGGAATTGACTCAGTTGGGGACGGAGAATGAAAGGGGAAACAGCTTTCTATTTTTTTCTATATTGCTGCTTCTTAACAGATGTTAATTTACATTAAAGATAATCCGTCTTGCTGATACTAGAATCAAAATTTTTGCCCTTCTGTGGGAGAAAAATGCTTATACTTCTTACCATTTCGTTAAATGGCAACACACAGATGGGTCAGAATACATTTGTTTACACATTAACAGGTTCATTTCACTTTAATTTGTTGAAAATAAAATGGTGATTAGCAGGCTATAGATTTTTATTCATCTCTTATAAAATCAGTTAAGGGTGTTTAAAACTCTAATCAAGCATGCAAAGAGCTTAATAAGTGAACAAAAGCAGTACAGGTTTCAGTTAGATGAAAACACTGATACGTTTAGGTTAGAACATTTACCCTGTACGTAAAAGTGCTCTAGAATCTATATAAATAAAAATGTAATGTTCGTTGGTGGGATTAACATAACTCAAAAACCACTGGACGAATTGACACCAAATTTGACAGCAAAACACATACTAATCCAATCTATGTCTTTCAAACAAAAAGCCCCTTTAAAATGAAGGGGAAATAACTTAAAACTCCCCCAAAAGAAAAATACCTTGCAGATAATACACAAAAGCCCCCCTCCCTAGTGCGTGAGAAGAATGACGCACCAACCGTTGTGAGGAAAGAGAAGCCTAGCTATGGAGTCCCTTTCCATGCAGAAAGGCAGAGTCTGTTTCTTTTGGGGAGGGGAGGGATTGAAGAAAGGAAAGAGGGAAGGAAGGAGAAGGCCTGGCCCAACAGAGGGCATGGAGGCTTAGTGAGGCAAGTCCCAGAAGCGGCTGGAGCCACCACAGTGGCTCCATGAGGCCACCTCCCACTCTGAGGGAGGTTCAGCTCCTCACAGTGATTCCCACACACTAGACTTCAACTCCCAGAATTCTCTGCTACTCCCAGAATTCTCTGCTACATACAGAAAGGAATCTGGGAATTGAAGTCCAAAACACTTAGTGTTTCCCACTCTATCTCTTCTGTTCCCTCTGTTTGGCCTCCAAGGATGGATGGCGGATGGCAGAGTGATCAATGGCGACCACTAGCCTGGGGCGCCTGCTATCGATGCGCTCAGGCCTCAGCGGGCATTGTATGCCAGCTACCAAGGGAGCCCAAGATGATGGTGGCAGTGGTGCAGGCGGTGGGAGAAGTGGGCACAGAGCACAAGGGAAGGGGAATGTGAAGATGCCCCGGGCGCCTAGGCTACAGGCAGAAAGCAACAGGAGGGAGAAACAAATGGAGGCACCCCTAAAGCCAAGACCTCCCTAACATGGGAGAAAGAAAGAAGATGGGAAGAAAGGACAGAAGAAGGCAGGGAGGAAAAAAGGGATGGAATGAAGGAGGGCAAGGGGGAAGGAAGGAGAGAGAAAGAGGGAGGGAAAGAACAAAGGAGGGAAGGAAAGAAGGAGAGAAGGAAGGAAGGAAGGAAAGAAAGAGGTACCGAAGGAAAGAAGGAAGAAGAGAAAGGAAAGAAAAAGGGGAGGAAAGGCAGGAAAGAGGTAAAGAAGGAAAGAAGGGGAAAGGAAATAAAAAGTGAAAGAACGAAGGAAACAGGGAGGAAAGGAAGGAGAGAAGGGAAAAAGAAGAGAAAGAGGGAGGGAAGGAAGGAAGGAATCAAAGAGTGAAGGCAGCAATGAAAGAAAGAGGCAGAGAAGGAAGAAAGCAGAAAAAGAAGGGAAAGAAAAAGGGGGCAAGGAGTAGGTAGGTACCTCTCTTTCATAATAGTCCAGACAGCTACCTCTACTTCAAAAATTCTTACATTAAGCCACAGCAACGTGTGGCAGGGCACAGCTAGTTCTTCATAAAAATACTGAACATTTATGGTTTTAAATCAAACAAAATAAAAAAACAGCTGCTGAGGAACTATTTTTATATTTATGAATATAATGATTAGTTATTGGGGTTTAAAAGAGTAAAACCTCTTTTTCTAGAAACAACAGAAACTTTTTTTACTCAGAGATATGTAATTAAAAACAATGTTATATCATTAAACCAATAATAAATGCAAGCAGAGAAAATAGGATGTAAAAGTTAAATTAAACATCAAAGTTATAACTGGTGCTGGCTCTAAGATCTGCCATGGAGGCCCTTCTCTCGCTTCCGCCTCTGTCACAAGCACGGTTGTGGAGACGAGGGAGAGGACCTTCTCTGTGGTGGCCTCCCAGCTCTGGAACTCTCTCCCCAGGGAAATCAGATTAGCCCCCACCTTGTCCGCATTCCATAAAAACTTGAAAACTTGCATGTTCCAACATGACTTTGAATAACACTTTAGCTTGCAATCATCCCTTTCGTGTTTTAATTATTTGTCGTTCTGGTTCTCCAGCACTTTATTCTCAGCCCTGGTCCTATTATCCTGCGTTTTTGCACAAGCCCAGCCCTTCCCTTGGAGCCCCTGGTGGCGCAGTGGGTTAAACCGCTGAGCTGCTAAACTTGTTGACCGAAAGGTCGCAGGTTCGAATCCAGAGAGTGGCGTGAGCTTCCACTGTCAGCCCCAGCTTCTGCCAACCTAGCAGTTCAAAAACATACAAATGTAAGTAGATCTACAGGTACTGCTCCGGCAGGAAGGTAATGGCGCATCATGCAGTCATGCTGGCCACATGACCTTGGAGGTGTCTATGGACAACGCCGGCTCTTCGGCTTAGAAATGGAGATGAGAACCAACCCCCAGAGTCGGACACGACTGGACTTAAAGTCAGGGGAAAACCTTTACCTACCTTTACCTAGCCCTAATCAAGGTGAAAGAAGAAAGCGCAAAAGCCGGGTTGCAGCTAAACGTCAAAAAAACCAAGATTATGGCAACAAGAATGATTGACAACTGGAAAATAGAGGGAGAAACCATGGAGGCCGTGACAGACTTTATATTTCTAGGTGCAAAGATTACTGCAGATGCAGACTGTGGCCAGGAAATCAGAAGACGCTTACTTCTTGGGAGGAGAGCAATGTCCAGTCTCGATAAAATAGTGAAGAGTAGAGACATCAGACTGGCAACAAAGATCCGCCTAGTCAAAGCCATGGTATTCCCTGTAGTAACCTACGGATGTGAGAGCTGGACCTTAGGGAAGGCTGAGCGAAGGAAGATCGATGCTTTTGAGCTGTGGTGCTGGAGGAAAGTGCTGAGAGTGCCTTGGACCGCGAGAAGATCCAACCAGTCCATCCTCCAGGAAATAAAGCCCGACTGCTCACTGGAGGGAAGGATACTAGAGACAAAGTTGAAGTACTTTGGCCACATCATGAGGAGACAGGAAAGCCTAGAGAAGACAATTATGCTGGGGAAAGTGGAAGGCAAAAGGAAGAGGGGCCGACCAAGGGCAAGATGGATGGATGGCATCCTTGAAGTGACTGGACTGACCTTGAGGGAACTGGGGGTGTTAACGGCCGACAGGGAGCTCTGGCGTGGGCTGGTCCATGAGGTCACGAAGAGTCGGAGACGACTGAACGAATGAACAACAACCTAGCCCTTCCCTCGCAAATCAAATTATGCCCACTTTTCAATTTTGCAATGTTGATTGTTATATTTTGATAATGCTGTTACATTCTCAGTTTTAATTGTATGAATCATATTGTTTTGCTATGTATTTTAATTTTGTACTTTGAATTCTTTGTTTATTCTGGGCTTGGTCCACATATAAGCTGCCTCGAGTCCCTTCGGGGAGATGGAGGTGGGTTATAAAAATAAAGTTATTATTATTATTATTATTATTAATCATCATCATCATCATATTTAAGATCGTAAAATGCTTTAAATGATTTTATTGAATGGCAAAGTCTGTAAACGGGTCCGTATTTGGCCAGGGAAAAGGCATTCCAAAGTTGACATAATCAAGAAGCCCTGGAGAAGAAGAACAATACTTTATTGCATAGGCAGCTCCTCTGAATTGTGGGTTCCAAGAGAAGCTAATGTAGTCCCTTTTTGGCTGACAAGATATCTTCAAAAAAAGCAATACATATTAAAATACCTTCTGTATTCTTCTGAATAGTTTTCAGAGGCAGCCTGTGTACAGTATGTAATCCAGTAGCAGATCATGGGTGGCTGGTAATGTCATTCGAAATAATTAAGAATCCGTTCCCATCTGGGTTGTCTCACATGGCCCTGGAGAATCTAGCCCTCCCCACTTTCTGATCCGCTCACATTTCCACCCTCCACATCCACTCCAGTCTCTATCTCTTCCTCCTCTTCACTACTCCTGGCTCTCCTTTTAACTTCCCTAGCCTCTCCATTTTTTAACAACCAGTCCCAGCAAACCAGTTGAATGAAACCAGTGTGGAGAGCTGTATTTAAGACTATCTGAGTACAGAAATCATTACAGCTTTGTGTACTAACTTTCTTTTAGTCACTTGGAGACAGGGCTTAATAAATGGCTTTGGGAAATGTTTTTTCCACAAAGAAGCCCCATCCAATTGCCTTGAACTGTTGGTTGTTTCATGCTGGCTAGAAAATATGGAATATTTTACAACAACATGGTTTACATATGTCCTCAACGTGTGATTTAAAGTCGTGATACAAGGCCCATTCTAATGCTCGCCACACTCTCTCTCTTTTCCTCTTAGTCAATCATTTCCTGGTTTGTAGCAGTTATCTGTACTGTCAAATTTAGCAAGTTGTGATCAAGCACTCATTTACAGGACAAATGGAAACTGTACATTATTGGTTCAGGTACACTGGCACACAATAATTTGATGTCACCTTGTGAAGGTTAAGAGAAGCAGAATGGCCTAGGAGTTTGAACATTGGACTAGGACACTGGGAGACCAGAATCTGAATCCCCATTCAGCCACAGAAACCCAGTGGATGATCTCTGAGTAAATTTTGACAAGAAAATAATAATAATAATAATAATAATAATAATAATAATAATCCTTCATTTATTCCCCGCCAACATCTCCCGAAGGACTCGGTGCGGCTTACAAGAGGCCGAGGCCAAATGACCATATGATTGGGTCATCATAAGTTGGAGTTGACTTGTAGGCATACAACAATAACATCAATAACAAACTGAAGCCTTGGTATCAGTACCTGTTATGGTGGCACGTCTCTTGCTTTGCTCTGTCTGTTTGAAATTTCCATGGTTTGAATGTCATTCCCTGTTCTCAATATTGCCCATCATCTGCCCAGTTTAGTTCCCCAACCTGTGTAGACAGCAGGAGGAGGGTAGAATTGTTAGCAGTGCCCATCAGAAAAGAAAACACCAAACTATATAGCAGCAGCTGATGCCATTATCATTATTTTCAATAAGTTCATTTACCACTATCTCCATTTACTTGTGGAAGTAACTGGGGCAGGCTGTCCAGGCCTGTCTCATACCTGGCACCCATCATCATAATCAAAGGCATTCCTTGTGCACAGGTATGATTGTATTCCAGAAGTAGAGCTTTGGTGATGAGTCCATAAGTGACTGTACAAATCTATTCTGGACCCTCATGGTCTTTCACAATGAGTACACTGATTTGTAGATGGGTGGCAGTCCTAACAAGAGTTTGCTTGAAATGCCTTCTTCTTGGCATATTTTGCCCTTTTGCCCCCTATTTATGCCTCTTCAAAATCTACGCATGATTGGTAACAGCTGACCTCCAGTTAGAACACAAGGGCAAGGGCTTCCCAGTTCTCTGTGTTTATGTCACATTTTTAAAGGTTAACTTCAAGTCTATCCTTAAATTTCTTTTGCTGTCCATCAACATTCCGATTTCCACCCTTGAGCTGAGAGTATAGTAATTGCCTTGGGAGGTGATGATTGGACATTTGGACAATGTGGACAATCCAGCGAAGTTGAGGATCATCGATTCAATGCTAGTGGTCGTTGCTTCTTCTAGAATGCTGACATTTGTCCGCCTGTTTTCCCAAGAGATTTGCAGAATTTTGCGGAGGCAACACTGATGGAATCTTTCCAGAAGTCGAGAGTGACGTTTGTAGACACTCCATGCTTCACATGCTTCACAGAGTTGGAAGGACAATAGCTTTATAAACAAGCATTTTGGTATCTCTATGAATGTCCGATCCTCAAACACTCCTTGCTTCATTCAAGAAAATGCTGCACTCACAGAGCTCAGATGGTGTTACATTTCGGTGTCAATGTCAGCTTTTGTGGAGAGGTGGCTGCCTAGGTAGTGGAAATGGTCAACATTTTCTAGCTTTATGTAACTCATTAGATGAAGCTCACAACAGAATTATATATTTCTAGAAAGCTCTATTGTCATAGCTCCAAATAATCATTTGGTATTTTATGAGGAAAAGGTAAATTAATTCAGTTTGAAGATGAAGAAAGTATAGGAAAAATATAGTTACAGAAAAGCATAGAAAATGTAAATACAATAATATCAGCAAAAGTCAGTTGATGTAGTGCGTAATCATTTGTCCCAATTGCCAAAAAACAGGATACCAAACTGTATTTTTTAAGGCTAGATGCAAGTTGGTGACTAAGCCTGAATTCCTTTTAGCCGTATGTCTGAGGCTAGATGTAAACAGACCTCTGTCAGATTTGGTTATGGCTCTTAGACTTGAATGTGCAAAAGTTGAGATCCTCTTGAGTCTTGGGCTGAATGCAGATGGACAGGCAGCCATCTGCTGTCTTGCTCGATTCTCTTTTACTTCAGTATATCACCTCTTTTTTATCAAGTCAAGTCCCTGATCTCTCTCTCAAGAGAATTCCTTCTTGATATATGCCTGAAGGGTGACTTTTGGAAATAGCTACACAAGTGAATGGTCTAGTCATGTCAGATTTGTACTCTCAAAACAAGATTAAAGTTCCATTCCAGAAAAAAACATATGGTCATCGTCAGAGGCACTGGAACTTCTGTGAAGGTTTCTGATACCTTGCTATCAAGTTGGTGCCCTTGTTATCCCTAAATCCTCGTCTCCTTACGTGAAATTATCCTACTCGTCCTCAGGAGCTTTTGATTGCTCCAGTATGAATCATAACATGATGGGCTGCAATCCAGTCTTCTATTACAGTGCTGACTTATTGCTTATTTCAAATTTTATCCCCCCCCCCCCCCAATCATATTAGCTGTATCTATTCTTGCTATGGATGTAATTACCAGATTAGCTCCTGGATCATATTTTCTTATGACATTTACAGCCACCCTTGACCCTCTGGTATGAATCACACATCTCTTGCTATTTTAATTTGGTTGAAATGATCCATGACTTTTGATACTTTTTGTTATTTTGCCTTTGGTGGCCCTTTTTGAGTTCTTGCCACTTTACTAGACCTATTGTACCATTAAAAGTTCCAATCTGAAAAGAGTGTCTTGTGTGGCATATCTTATTTAAAGAAACATCCTACACATCTGCCCCTGAAACATTTCAGAACGTCAACATTATCAGTATATCTTCTGCTTATCTACTGAAATAGCAGCAAAAGTAATAGAACTTGTGAAAAGTTAAATGTTGTGTCTATCACACATACAAGCATACTTAGATATTTGGATAAGCAGTGTTTTTATTCAGTCTGTCCAATATGTGCTGAGTAGTCAACTGGGATAATGCTGTCTCTAACAGTGACACTAAAATAATAGAGCTATTCATTTAGAATTTTCCACTCCGGTATTTTTGTGTTTTCAACCCAAAGTGAAGATGGTGTTATTCCAAAGAGCCTTTGGGCTATGAGATATAGAGCTAGCTTGTTTGTTTTGTTGGTACTATCTTTTGGGAAGCTTCCCCTCCCAGGAATTATTGTAATTCTTGTATTTTATGTTTTAACTCAATTGTATACCATCCAGAGAGACCATAGTGAATGAAAGAATGGAATACTGTTGGGCCTCTGTATCCACAGATTTTGAATCCATGGATTCAACACCCTGTGATTTGAAACTATTTCCCCAAAATGCAAAAGGCAAATCTGATTTTGCTGATTCATATAAGGCAGTGGTTCTCAGTCTGGGGTCTGGGGACCTGGGTTGGGGAGCGCGATGTTACAGGAAGTCTGCAAAGTATTGAAGAAATGTTATTATTTTTTGAAGTAAAATTGGAATGAAATATCAAAAATGGACAATTTGAGAGAAAACTTATTGATTTTATTACTATTACTACTACTACTGTTATTACTATTATTCTTAGTACTACTAGTAGTTGTTGTAGTGCCATTATTATTGTTATAATTATTGGGTTGTTGTAGGATTTTCAGGCTATATGGCCATGTTCTAGAAGCATTCTCTCCTGACTTTTCGCCTGCATCTATGGCAAGCATCTATGGCAAGCATCTACGGTAAGACCTCACAACCTCTAAGGATGCTTACCACAGATGCAGGCGAGCATGTTACTACATGATTTTATATAATGACATTTGAGCATCCATATATATTGGTATTTATTGTCACCATTGTCATTGTTGTGTTTATTTATACCCTACTTCTCTGTCTTAATCAAGATCTCAAACTCTAAAGACATATATCACACTGGATATGTAAAAGGAAACAGGTTGCATGACTGCATATGGTTCAGAAAGAAAGTGACCTCTATGATATTTTTATTAATGATGACAGTGGTTCTGAAGAGAGAGAAATGATGGAAAGGTTAGTTGATAAATGAAAGGTTGTTTTTATGTATATAATGTTTAATTTTTAATGTTTTTACTTGCTATTACTGTTAGTTGTCCTCTAGACTTGTTGACAAAAGATAGGATAAAAAAGAAAAGAAAAATCAGTTTTATCAGTAATTGCAGGAACACAACAGAGAAGCAGGCAAAACAATGATCCTTTTAAAACATTTTTGTTTCTACTTCAATTTGAGATGGATTTTTGTTAGTGTGTTTTATGTGATATTTTTGTGACTTCTCCATTTACCTTACTAATTTGCTTTGAAGCCTAATGTCCATTTATGTGTCAAAGAACATATAAAAAAAATCCCTCCCAGAAATAAGAAGCCAGTTTGAGATAGTTTTGTGGAGTTTGAAAATGGTAGAGGTTCTTTGATTGATGAGTTGCCTCTCTGGGAATGAGTGAGCAATAAAAGGGATATATTTATGGAAAATCAATCAAATATGTTTGATGCCAATGTTCATAACACATTTTGAAGCATCACCAATGTCGAGCATTGTGAGTACAACTTTCTTGAATTTAGCAGCCTCTTTGTTGGCTCTGCTACAACTTTATTATGCCTAGCATGGAAGTAGATAGGGTGGGGGAGATGTGGCTTTCTACCTCACTTACCCAGGTGACTTATAACTGGAACTTGGTACACTATTGCAAAGGTTACCATAAGTTAATTAAAAGTTTTTGCTAATTACTAGGAATGTTTCCCAGATGTGAGTGGGGGTGAGATGCACATGAAAGCCTTGTGTTCTGAAAGATCAATTCTTTTAATCAAACTGAGAGCCACGATTGCGCAATGGGTTAAACTCTTGTGCTGGCTGAACTGCTGATCTGATGGTCAGCGGTTTGAATCTACAAAACTGGGTGAGCTCCTGTGTGTCAGCTCTAGCTTCACATGTGGAGACATGAGAGAAGCCTCCCACAGGATGGTAAAACATCCCGGCATATCCCGGCATACCCTGGACATGCAGTTTCTCAAGTCGCTTCTGACATGAAAAAAAAAATCAAACTGATGAGCTAATTGTGATATTGTGGCTATGCTTTATTTCTCTCTATAAAATGGGCCATGGATCTTTTTGTCTTGTACTTCTTAAAGTGAAATAAACATTTTGAAAAGTCAGGCTTTGATGTCACATTCTGCTTTCAAGTCAACTTCACCATGCAGCAACCATATCAAAGGATTTTCTTTACAAGATTTATTCAGAGCATAGCATGACCTGTCCATGATCGTCCAGTTTTTATTCACACTGAGCAGAGACTGGAGGTTGAGATTTCTTATTTTTTCTTGTTGATGTGTGTTTTTTTGTAAATAAATAAACTTTTTATATCTGTTTATACTCTTATATTTATACTCTTAGGCCCATTCTACATTGTCATATAATTCAGTTTGAAACTGCATTATATGGCATTGTAGATGGGGCCTTGTTATGTTTTAAGTAAATGGTTTGTGTATACATAAGTAGAACTGCCTGGCTCTAAATCCATTACTTTACTGCTTTGGTCATGTTATAGAGAACAGATTCGGAGTTGTGGATTGCACCTTTTGGAACAAAGGGTTGCTAAAAGGTGCAAGCAGTTCCAAGGAGCCAATACCTTCCTAGATTCAGACTTTGAATTGCAATGGTAGAGTTTTGGTAGTAGAATAAGGTTGATTTTGTGGAATTTTTCATCCAAGATGGGTCAGTGGAGTTGTGAGGTTGGAGTGAGGCTTGTTCTATGTTCCTGCACGAGCATTAAGATCTGTTAGGGAGGTCCTCCTCACAGTCCTGCCACCGTCACAAGCATGGTTGGTGGGGATGAGGGAGAGGGCCGTCTCAGTGGTAGCCCCTCAGCTTTGGAACACTCTCCCTAAGGAAATTAGGGAGGCCCCCACACTGTCCTCCTTCTGAAGGAATTGAAGACTTGGATGTTTTGACAAGCCTTTGAGAATGTCTAGTCCCAATGGTGCACAATTATTGCCACAGCACAGCACTTTCGCCCCATTCCCTAATACATTAGCTAAAATTTGCACTATCCTATTTCCTGCATCTGTTTCCAGTTGGTTATGTTTTATGACAGTTTTCATAATAGATTATTGGACGTTGTTTTGAGCTTAAATTTTGTTTTATGTGTTATTGATTTTATCTTGTATTGTATTGCGTGTTTATTATGCATTGTTTTAGGCACATTGTGCTATATGTAAGCTGTCCCAAGTCCCTTCAGGGAGATGGAGGTGGGGTACAAAAATAAAGCTTATCATCATCATCATCATCATCATCATCATCATCATTATCAGGGCTGAGCAGAATACTACCCATTCTTCACAGATATGATTGTTCCAGTTTCATAGAAATTAATATGCAATTCTGTAAATTTAGATAGCTACATGCAACTTGATCCATTGCAACCTGCAAATAGGATCCTGTGTTTTCAGAGTGCCTTGATATGGTATAATGGGATTTAATTTCATTTAATCCAGTTAGAGGCATTCCAGACACATAGAGACTCCAAATTATTACAGTTCAATGAAGAAAATATTATCTTTCATTCCCTATAAGCAATTGATCTATGTGTTCCTATCTTAATCGACAGAGAAAGAGGAGAATGTGCCATTGCTGTCACTAGAGCAGGGGTGCCAAACTCATTTGCATTGAGGGCCACATTAACCTTATGGTTGTCTTCAAAGGGCCAGTTGTAACTGTTAGACAGTATAAATGTAGCCATGGCATTGAAAACTTTGTGGGCCGCATGAAACGATGTGGCAGGCCAGATTTGGCCCATGGATTTTGCATTTGACACATGTACTAGGAGGTTGAAAAAACAGTTTGTTGTGCTTCTCTGAAATCCTGGTGTCTCCATTCAGGATAAGGAGCTCTCAAGAATCCCTTAGAAATTTTCACTCCCCCCCCCCCAAAGAAATCCTTCAGTGTATCTATAGATATCTTAGATAAGTTTTATTTAATGCTTAGACCATAGGTCTTTCACATATAGGGCAAACAAATAAATACATGAAAACCAGATTAATAAATACAAGATAAACCACACAATTAAAATCCTATATCAATAATTAAAATGCTACATATATCAATGGCGAGATACGCCTTTAAAATGCTACATAAAATCTTGCATAGATTAGCACCTACATACTTAAAAACCAGGTAAAACCAAGTAAATTCAGCATTATTAAAACTTAAGCAGGGAACACCTTGGATATAAACAGCCACTATTATTTAGAAGATCCGCAACAAAGATCCGCCTAGTCAAAGCCATGGTATTCCCTGTAGTAACCTACGGATGTGAGAGCTGGACCTTAGGGAAGGCTGAGCGAAGGAAGATCGATGCTTTTGAGCTGTGGTGCTGGAGGAAAGTTCTGAGAGTGCCTTGAATTGCGAGAAGATCCAACCAGTCCATCCTCCAGGAAATAAAGCCCGACTGCTCATTGGAGGGAAGGATACTAGAGACAAAGTTGAAGTACTTTGGCCACATCATGAGGAGACAGCAAAGCCTAGAGAAGACAATTATGCTGGGGAAAGTGGAAGGCAAAAGGAAGAGGGGCCGACCTAGGGCAAGATGGATGGATGGCATCCTTGAAGTAACTGGACTGACCTTGAAGGAGCTGGGGGTGGTGACGGCCGACAGGGAGCTCTGGCGTGGGCTGGTCCATGAGGTCACGAAGAGTCGGAGACGACTGAATGAATGAACAACAACATTATTTAGAAGCATCCCCAGAACAGTCGACTCCAATATCAGAAGTAAATCTTGCCCAGATTTTCTGTGCTGCCAGGGCAAAAAGAAACACCTTGTGAGTAACCACAGGGTCAGTGTCAGTCAAAAGGTAGAACATATTTCTGACACCATATTGGTTTGAAGGAGATAAAGAATAGGCCCCAGGATTTTTGTTTTTGACTCAGAATACAGAGGGCAGGAAAACAAATAGTGAGGCAAATCCTTAATTTCCGGGGCCCCGCAAACACATAAACAAAGAGCCAAAGGGGTGCCCATCTATCTACATTATCAGTGTACCATCAATCACCACTGTGGGCATACTTTGAAAACAAAGGGCTATGAAGGCTTACCTAGGTTTTGGAAATGTGAGCCTAGTCAGGTAGACTTGATAGCCCTATCATGGTCAAGTTTGTACCGTCTAAACCAGTAGGGAAAATTGGAGTTATTAATAGCCTGCCTATCCTGGTGAATACCGTGATTAAAAAATATATTCATGGAGCTTCTCCCTTGAGTTCAAGATAGAGAGATTATCTTATCCTCCAATGTTTCTATAAGATCAGTGTATCTATAAGAATCTGGCCAGACTTGACAATATCTATTCCAAAATTAATATTATCTATATTTCTCTGGGTGGCTTTTCAAGTTAAGACGAGTAACTATTTGAGAGCCTGTAAGGAGACACAAGCATTGAACTCACAAAGTATCTTCTTCCCTTTGGGCTCTCATTGTACTGATATTCTTACAACCCAAAGCAAAAAAAAAAAAAAAAAATGCATGGGGGTAAGGCAGAAAAATGTGACCCTCTTACTCACAGTAGACTCAAAACAAGGAAAAGCTTCATGAGAACAATGTATCCCTCTGGGCAGCTAAACCAGGAAATCCCAATTGGATGCCTCCCCACGAGAGTCTTCCTTCAGGGGAAAACCAAGAATGGGCAACTTGGAAGTTCCTGAACAGACTTAGAAGTGGAGTGGGCAGATCAAGAGACAACCTGGCAAAATGGCACTACCTAAAAGGATCCTCCACCTTGTGAGACTGTGGAACAGAACAGACAACTCTGCATCTGTATGCTTGTCCGCAATGTCCTGCCTCATGCACAGAGGAAGAATCTTTTGAGGAAGACAATGCAGTTGCTGTTGCCCATTTTTCGTTAAAAGTTATTTCCCCACTTGTGCTCCTACAAAATAAAAAACCCACAGCCAACCCCACCTTTTTATTCTTATTCAAAAACTACTCCAGCCATCACAGCAATCATAGACATTTTGATCCTTGTATATACTGGAATGTCCCAGGGCACAACAACCATTGTTTTTCATCCCTGAATCAAACATCCCTAAAATCGAAAATTTTCTTTTTTGAGCAGTTCAGATATAACTTTTCAAAGATGGATCTTTTTTGTAATGATTGCTGAAGCAATTTTCATATGTATATACAGAGATTATAATAAAAAATTCAGTTAATGTATGTGTGGCTGAAAGTAAAACTTGCTGTCCACACATGTATGTCAATACATGCATTCATTCTACATGTGTAAGAATGTCTGGATTTTGAAATCATGATAAATCAGAATTCTTTTTTATTATTGACAAATATTAATATTCAACAAAAAATGAGGCCATAGTTTGTTTACTGTGATATCTACATCTGGCATGCCAAGTCTCTTCTGCCAAGTCAAGTATCAACCCTGGGGTATTACCTGGATTTTTGAGAAGTAACATATGCCAGATTGCCGCCTTTAGATATCATAAGAAATGGCATACAGGGAGAAGATCCAGAGAATTTGTTTAGTCAATCCTGCTTGCAGAATGTTCAAGAATTCTGACTTAATCTTTAAATGTTCCCAGTATTTTTGAATTCATTGTTTTATCTCTACTTGTGTGGTTTTTATTGTTTAGAAAATATAGTATCAAGTAGTTTCACAGCTGAAGCTAGGATGACTTTGCTTTGACTTACTCCAGCTTTCTAAGAAGTTTAGAAGAACAAGAAATGTTGGATGCACTTCCCATCCATCATTCCTAGGTCGCGCACTCCCAAGTTATATTGTTGTCTCTGCTCCTGTTTTGTTGTCTTCATCAGTGCCAAGGAAACTGTACATTGAAGATGACAAGCTAACTCTTCTGATATAGCATGAACTGTAGGCATCGATCAATGTCAGTCACCAGTTGTTACACTTTATGTGAAAGGGCAAATGTGTTATTGTTACTCAAGAAAATTGAAATGTTTGTCCTTAGAAGTTTCATTGCGAAGTAATTGCTAGATTGTTAGAATGTCTGCTTTACATGAGTTTCAAGACAAGGGTTTATCCTAATTTTTTTAAGAGAGAGAAAGAGAGAGAGAGAATTGCAGGTATTATCATTTTATATCTAGTTTATCTAACAATTATATGATCATGCTAGCAGCCTCCCTGTCCACTTTCCGCAAGGACTTAAAGACCTGGATGTTCCACTGTGCTTTTGACCAGGCAATTCCCTAGATAGCTGGCCCCACTTAGGACTCAAAAATCTTGTCCTCAAACACGTTACTATTGTTATATCCAAATCTTTAATGATAAATCATTCTTATCCTTATGGCTGCTATATGATACACGCACGTCACTCACTAGCTCTATCCTCTATTGTGGCACCAGCTGCCCACCCATGATGAGATGTTGAATTTTACTATTAGTTGTTGGCTCTGGTGTTTGTTTTATATAATGCTTAATGTTGTTGCTTTAATCTTGTTATATTGCTTTTTGTTATTATTTTGTTGATA
This sequence comes from Anolis sagrei, assembly GCF_037176765.1. NCBI lineage: Eukaryota > Metazoa > Chordata > Lepidosauria > Squamata > Anolidae > Anolis > Anolis sagrei. The sequence goes on from NC_090024.1 coordinate 160,043,742, forward strand.
TGTTTTTTAATGTGTTATGTTTTAACTGCACTGTTGGGCATGGCCCCATGTAAGCCGCCCTGAGTCCCTTTGAGGAGATGGAAGCGGGGTATAAAAATAAAGTTATTATTATTATTATTATTATTATTATTATTATTATATTCTGGTTTGTGAGTTTCATTTTCTGTTCTGTATCCAATAGGTAGTTATCTTCTTGTGTTTATCTATTACTCAATTAAACACTATAGGTTTTAAACACTATAGGTTGAGCCTATATGGAATAGGCTATTTCCCTGTCTACCCAATGTTTCCTAAGTGTTTTTTGTGTGTGGAAAGAACCTAGGTACAGAACATTTTTGTTGAACTGGGCATATTCAAACATATGGCACTTCAGCTAATTTTGGTATAACATTTAGATTTATAAATATATCTTGGGTTTGAATAAGCCAATAGGACTTTAAAGAGGGTGTGGGGTGACCTATTCTCCTGCCGAGCTTTATCAGTACTTTAAGACTTTAATGTTTCTACTTCTCATTTTTAGAATTATTAATCTGATAATAATTGCATGAAAAAGACACATTAAAGTTGACATGACCTTATTAAAAAATAGAAACCTCATATGGACTAATTTTAAGTTGATGGTTAGATTTAATTTTTAAATTGGGCTTAAAATAATTTTAATTAAATAAAAAGTAATTCATTTGCGGATAAGAGCCACCATTAATGTTGAATTATACTGTAGAAAGAGTTGTCTTTTGACTCTGTTTTAAGCTACTCACCACTTTATATTAAAAGACCCAAACCCATGTCTAATACACATACATACATAGAGAAATCCTTTATGTTCAGTGTGGTTTGCTCCAAGTTGAAACCAGATGGAGTATATATGTCCATATGTTTAGAGCGCTCAAAAAGTCTAACACTCTCTTAGAGTGAGAGTCACTCATCTTCTGGAATCCAGTTCTCTGTTTCGTTTGGTTTTACCACTTTGGTGCTTCTCACAATGGGAAGGGAAAGCATTTAGAACAACTTTAGGGCTAGTCTAAACATTCCTCACAATTCAAAATTCCACTGTATAGAAGGCATGGAACCTCTTTTAAACTATATTCAAGGAGTCTGCATTTCATGGAGAAATGTTCAAAGCATCAGAAATCTCTTGGAGTGAGTTACCTCGGTCTCAGTCCCACCCTCATCTCCAGCATGGTTGGTGGGAATGAGAGATGGGGCCTTCTCTGTGATCACTCCCCGTCTCTGGAACTCCCTCCCTAAAGAATTAAAAACGACCTTCTCACTCTTCTCCTTTAAAAAGCTCCTGAAAACTCATCTATGCACTTTAGTTTACAAAGGAAAGGACTAATTACATTTCAATATCTACTCTGCCAAAGTGTTGAATACCTACCTTAATCTATTCGTTCATACCATCTTAGCTCTAATAATCATTTTAGTCAAACCTTTTAATGCTTTTAAGGTTTGAATCCGGGGAGCAGCATGAGCTCCCGCTGTTAGCCCCAGCTTCTGCCAACCTAGCAGTTCATTCAATTGTGAGTAGATCAATAGGTACCACTCTGGTGGGAAGTTAATGGTGCTCCATGCAGTTATGCCGGCTACATGACCTTGGAGGTGTCTATGGACAACGCGGCTCTCCGGCTTAGAAATATAGATGAGCACCAACCCTCAGAGTCGGACACGATTGGACTTAATGTCAGGGGAAACCTTTACATTTACCTTTACGAACTTATTATGTTGTAAAGTGTGGGTTGTATTATGCTATGTTTATTTCTGTTGCTATATTCGTTATTATTGAGTTTGTTTTTGATTTGTTATATGTTGTTCTTGGGTTTTGGCACTGAATATTTGCTACTGTGTTTTTTTTACTATGAGCCATCCTGAGTCCCCTTGGGGAGATAGGGCAGGTTAAAAATAAAGATTTATTGTTATTATTATTACCTACTTAGAACGTGTTGTATTCCAAAAGCTTGCAGAACAATTTCTGGAAACTGGAACCATTTGTTGAGCTTGACTCTGGAACAAGTAAAATAGTAATTTAAAAAGAGTGCCCCTTGAGTAGCTCCAGAAGGCTTTGCTTTCACCACAGAGTCATCTCAGTTGGCTCATGTACATCTTGGATTTGAATTCTAGTATTTCATCAGAAACTACAGCTTCCAGGCAGATTTGACTTCTAGCATTTCCATTACCAAAAATTAAACCATGTATATTTCCTGATAAGTTTCCAATGCTTTCATATTCTTCTTGTACAAATACAGCACCCACCCCAATCCCACCTTTTAAGGAACTAAGGAACTGTATTTTGTTTATTAGAGCTGGGGTAAGAGAGTCTATACGTAACATTGCTTGCAAGAGCATTTAAGTCATTTGCCCTGGGGCTTGTGACAGCATTCTGGTTTAATACCTCGTAGGTCTCTCTTCTTCCTCTCAGCTGTAATTGAACTTTCCTATTAGGCATATAATTTATCCCCCTCCCCCAATTTATTCTTTGTTCCTCTGAGACTCATTATGCTACATTTGTCTGCATTCATCTGCATTTGTCATTTATTAGCCGAAGCTTAACTTGTTCTCATAGACACTGCATCTGTCCTGCATTACTTCCCATTTATTTTGCTGCTGCTGCTTCATATTTTGAATCCGAATAGTGAATACTATGTAGGTCGCGCCTGAAAGTGGTTTCCTGTGGGAATATGAGGAATAGGTTTGCTGGTGCATAATAGTATGCAAATAATGTCCTCGGAAATCGCACGGGAATACACTCAAATATATGCGCAAGTGTTAATGACCTTAATAGCTTTGACAGCATCTTAATATACCACTGGCAATTGTAAGCGTGGCATTGGAGAGATATATGCCTACTGTAGCTGAAGGCACAAGAAACCATTTCAAAGCATTAACATTGAGGATGTATATATCTCTATACTGTTCTCTACAGAACTGCTTAAGCCAGCAGTAGGTCTGATTTACCTCGCTAGTATAAGCCACAGGAATAACATTTTGCACCATTAATAAAGCTGATGATGACCATCACTTTTGCTTTTAGCTCTTTAGTTGATTTTTCTGGTGGTGTTCTCCTATGTGTAGAGAAGATTAAACCTTAAAAAAGACATCCAATATGAAATATTCTATTTTGGCAATAATTTTGTAGTGTTCACACGAAGGTAATTATTCTTGTTTAAGCTGCTCCAGATTTCTGAAGTTCCCTTTAGTTCAGTGAAAGGAACAAGCCACCAAAGTTCTGTTTCTTCACTTCACTTCACTTTATTTCTGAAAGTTTGACTCCAAGGAAGATTCTCTAAAATGAAATTTTATTTAAAGTATTCTGTTTCTTCTGATCTAGGATTATGCTTAATGCAAAGACACTTTAGTGATTTTAACTAGCTGTCAAATAAACCCCAATAACTGAGTTGTTGTAGGTTTTTTGGGCTGTATGGCCATGCTGTAGAAGCATTCTCTCCTGACGTTTCACCTGCATCTGTGGCAAGCATCCTCAGAGGTTGTGAGGTTTGTTGGAAACTAGGAAAATTGGATTTATATATCTGTGGAAGGTCCAGGGTGGGAGAAAGAATTCTTATCTATTGGAGCTAGGTGTGAATGTTTCAGTTGGCCACCTTGATTAGCATTTGATGGTCTGACAGTTTTTAGGGGTGGCTTGTTACTGCCTCGGAAATTCCTTTGTTGAGAGGTGATTAGGTGTTCCTGATTGTTTCTTGTCCGGAGTTCCCCTGTATTTGAGGGGTTTTTTTTATTTACTGTTAAGATGAGAAAATTAGCTTCCAGACAGGATCATTCTTTCATAGTCTGGATTGTCCAGCTACATGGACAACATTTAGGGTTTTTTTTTAATTAAAACAGCCTTTCACAGTGTGGATCATAATAAATTGTGGCAAGTTCTTGGTGGTATGAGGATACCAAGCCACTTTGTTTCTCTCCTGAGGAATCTGTATAATGACCAAGTAGCAACAGTAAGAATTGACCATGGAACAACAGACTGGTTCAAGACTGGGAAAGGCAGGGTTGTACACTCTCACCCAACCTATTCAACTTGTATGCAGAACAGATCATGCGATGTGCAGGACTTGATGAATGCAAGGCTGGGGTTAAAATTGCTGGAAGAAACATTAACAACCTTAGATATGCAGATGATACCACTTTGATGGCCGAAAGTGGGGAGGGAGCTGAGGAGCCTTATAATCAAGGTGAAAGAAGAAAGTGCAAAAGCTGGGTTGCAGTTAAACATTTTTTTAAAAAAACAAGATTATGGCAACCAAACTGATTGATAACTGGCAAATAGAGGGAGAAAACATGGAGGCAGTGACAGACTTTGTATTTCTAAGTGCAAAGATTACTACAGAGGCAGACTGCAGCCAGGAAATCAGAAGACGCTTACTTCTTGGGAGGAGAGCAATGTCCAATCTCAATAAAATAGTAAAGAGTAGAGACATCACATTGGCAACGAAGATCTGCATAGTTAAAGCAATGGTATTCCCCATAGTAACCTACGGATGTGAGAGCTGGACCATAGGGAAGGCTGAGCGCAGGAAGATAGATGCTTTTGAACTGTGGTGTTGGAGGAAAGTTCTGAGAGTGCCTTGGACCGCAAGAAGATCCAACCAGTCCATACTTCAGGAAATGAAGTCCGACTGCTCATTGGAGGGGAGGATATTAGAGGCAAAGATGAAGTACTTTGCCACATCATGAGAAGCCACATCTCATGCCACATCATGAGAAGCCACATCTCATGCCACATCATGAGAAGCCACATCATGAGAAGACAGGAAAGCCTAGAGAAGACAGTGATGCTGGGTAAAATGGAAGGAAAAAGGAAGAGGGGGTGATCAAGGGCAAGATGGATGGATGGGATCCTTGAAGTGACTGGCTTGACCTTGAAGGAGCTGGGGTGGCCACGGCCAACAGGGAGCTCTGCAGTGGGCTCGTCCATCGGGTCACGAAGAGTCGGAAGCAACTGAACGAATAAACAACAACAATATTAAAACACTGATATTGGTTTCCTCTCCGAAAGGAAGTTCACAACAGCTAAAGAAGTATAAACACCAGCACAGAAATGAACAAATATTAGCATATCACATGAAAAGCTTTCATTTATAGTGTCAAAAATATATGATTTATTGATTGTTTGCACTATCCCTCCCCCAACCCTCTTATAGTTGATCATGTCTATTTTAGTACTCTTGGCCACTGGAACTGCTGAACCTTGTCTGATGTAATCGGTTTTATATTTTTCTTTTTAGTGTGTTTCATCAGGGTTTATGTATTTTATGATATCTTTATTTTTTGCTATTTTGTTAAGTTACAGTTAGGTTGCTCAAGTAAGGAATATCAACTCTGTCGCTGTAATGTCTCAGTTTTCTGTGAGTTGCTTGAACATTGCAAAAAAGTTTTTAAAAAATAGTTAATTGATGTTGTTTTTCCCCACAGGTCTCCCCCTCCCCCTCAAAAAAAAGTTAGGTTGGATGCACTAGAGAGTTTTATCATTTTTAAGGAGGTGTGCTAATTAAGTAGCTGACATTTTTCATATCATGGGGAGAAAATTTGCCTAATGGCCTTGAATAATATACTACAGAACAGATTTGTCCTATTGTTAATTACTTCTATTTACACATATCGGTATGAGGTGGTACACAAATTAAACACTATCTGGGTACTTTTAAAAGTATCTATTAGTTCTGGAGCTGTCACTTGCATTTCTTTCAGTTTCGGTTGACTGAGGAGCCCTGCTGAAAAAGGTATAGGGAAATAATTTTTTTCTGTGGCTGTGCTAGCATTGCTCAGAAGAAGAATGTGATTTTCCTGCTTGGCAGGGGGTTTTACTGGATGGCCCATGAGGACTCTTCCAACTCAGTGAGTCTATAATTCTAAGAGAGAACATGTTAAGTGAATTCAAAGACTTTTAAAGATGTGTGTTAATTGCATTTGGAGACCATATCTTTAATACTACAAGGTTTTAACAGGAAACCACTGATTCCCACAATATGAACAGATCATATGGAGCTTTGAGCTCATCCTGCTCTTTTTTCATGTGTGAGTTTCTGTCCCCAATTTTAATCCAGGGATGGAGAAATTACAGGACATGTGATCAATAAACCCTACTTTTGTGGTCCATGTTAATTACTTCCCTTATCCACTCATTTTAATAAATGAGGAAGGGAAAGATTCTGTATTTATTTATTTACTTTATTTCTATATCGCTTTTCTCAGCCCTTAGGCGACTCAAAGCAGTTTTCTATTTATCCCAGATTATCTGGCAGTGCAGACTCATATAATCCAGTACAAAGCAGATAACCTGGGATCAGATCCTGGGATATGAGGACAGTGTAGATGGGTCCTTGGGGCCCTTTCAAACAGGCCTTATATCCCAAGATCTGATCCCAGGTTTTCTGTTTATCCCAGATTATCTGGCATTGCAGACTCATATAATCCAGTTCAAAGCAGATAGTATTTGTAATTCTCTCTCCCTGTGTGGCAGAAAGAAGGGGGCTGGGCTGGATGTCCTTTGGGGTTCCCTTCCACTTGTCTGAGTCTTACAATAATAATAATGACAACAATAATAATGTATAATAATATAATAATAATTCGATCTTCCTGCCTGGCAGAAAAAGGGGGCAGGACTAGATCATCTTTGGGGTTCCCTTCCAACTGCCTTAGTCCAATGATGATGATGACGATGATGATGTTGTTGAAGGAGCTTTGGGACCCTTCCAAACAGGTCCTATATCCCAAGATCTGATCCCAAGTTTTCTATTTATCCCAGATTATCTGGCAGTGCAGACTCATATAATCCAGTTCAAAGCAGATAAACTGGGATCAAATCCTGGGATATGAGGACAGTGTGGAAGGGGTCTAGGGGCCCTTCCAGGCAGGCCCTATATCCCAAGATCTGATCCCAGGTTTTCTGTTTATCCCAGATTATCTGGCAGTGCGGATTCATATAATCCAGTTCAAAGCAGATAACGTGGGATCAGATCCTGGGATATAAGGACAGTGTAGAAGGGGTCTAGGGGCCCTTCCAGACAGGCCCTATATCCCAAGATCTGATCCCAGGTTTTCTGTTTATCCCAGATTATCTGGCAGTGCGGACTCAACTGCAGCTGGTCCAACGTGCAGCAGCCAGAATGCTAACTGGAGCTCTTTATCAAGAGAGGTCTACCCCTCTGTTTAAGGAGCTCCACTGGCTGCCTTTCATCTTCCGAGCCCAATTCAAGGTGCAGGTGCTCACCTATAAAGCCCTAAACGGTTTGGGACCATCCTACCTGCGTGACCGTATCTCCATTTACGAACCTACACGCTCGCTTCGATCATCGGGGGAGGCCCTGCTCGTGATCCCGCCTACGTCGCAAGCGCGGTTGGTGGGGACGCGGGACAGGGCCTTCTCCGTGGCGGCCCCCCGACTCTGGAACGCCCTCCCAAAAGATCTCCGACAGGCCCCTACACTAGCAGTTTTCAGAAAGAACCTGAAAACTTGGCTGTTCCGTTGTGCCTTCCCGGATTAGGAACCCCATCCCAAGTCCTAATAGCACTTAGCACAGTTAATATTGCTGCACACCGTACTTTAATCCCGACGCCCCTCCTACCATTTCAGCACTTTTAACCTTGTACCTCTCACCAGCCGAACCAGTTTTTAATATGCCCTGATGTATAGTTACTGTTGTTTTGCTAATTTTGATTTGATTTGATTTGTTTTTGTTTTTAATTTGCTTTGGTTATTGCTTGTTATGTTTTCTATTGTATTGTGTTTGTGGCTTCGGCCTGTGTAAGCCGCATCGAGTCCTTCGGGAGATGCTCGCGGGGTACAAATAAAGTTAATAATAATAATAATAATAATAATAATAATAATCGAGTTCAAAGCAGATAACCTGGGATCAGATCCTGGGATATAAGGACAGTGTAGAAGGGGTCTAGGGGCCCTTCCAGACAGGCCCTATATCCCAAGATCTGATCCCAGGTTTTCTGTTTATCCCAGATTATCTGGCAGTGCAGACTCATATAATCCAGTTCAAAGCAGATAACGTGGGATCAAATCCTGGGATATAAGGACAGTGTGGAAGGGGTCTAGGGGCCCTTCCAGGCAGGCCCTATTTTCCAAGATCTGATCCCAGGTTTTCTGTTTATCCCAGATTATCTGGCAGTGCGGACTCATATAATCCAGTTCAAAACAGATAACCTGGGATCAGATCCTGGGATATAGGGCCCATCTGGAAGGGCCCCAGGATGAATTTAGCACTGGATTTTCTTGGCAAGATGTTTTCAGAAGGAGGCTGCCTTTTCCTTCTTTGAGGTTGAGAAAGTGGCACTCCATTGCCATTTATTAGAATCCAAGTCTCCAGACTCCTAGTTCAAAACACATGCACATAATTAATTAATTTATTAATTTCACATATTTGTATCCTGTGTAATGTATAATAATGATGATGATGATGATGATGATGATGATGAAGAAGAAGAAGAAGATGATTATGTATAATAATAGAATAGTAATTCTATCTTCCTGCCTGGCAGAAAGATGGGGGCTGGATTTGGGGTTTCCTTTCAACTGAGTTTTATAATAATAATAATAATAATAATAATAATAATAATAATAATAAGAGTCTCCTGGAGTGACTGTAAGAGCAAAAAACAAAAACAAAAAACCCTTCCAGTATTTTCTGTTGGTCATGGGAGTTCTGTGTGCCAGGTTCGGTTCAATTAAATCATTGGTGGAGTTCAAAATGCTCCGATTGTAGGTGAACTATAAATCCAAGCACTACAACTCCCAAATGTCAAGGTCTATTTTCCCAAAGCTCCACCAGTGTTCACATTGGGGCATATTGAGTATTCTTGCCAAGTTTGGTCCAGATCCATCACTGTTTGAGTCCACAGTGCTTTCTGGATGTAGGTGAACTACAACTCCAAAACCCAAGGTTAATGCCCACCAAACCCTTCCAGTATTTTCTGTTGGTCATGAGAGTTCTGTGTGCCAAATTAGGTTCAAATATAATCATTCTTGGAATTCAGAATGCTCTGATTGTAGGTGAATTATCAATCCAAGCACTACAACTCCCAAATGTCAAGGTCTATTTTCCCCAAACTCCATCAGTGTTCAAATTTGGGCATACTGAATATTTGTGCCAAGTTTGGTCCAGATCCATAGTGGTTTGGGTTCACAGTGCTCTCCGGGATGTAGGTGAACTACATCTCCCCTAAATCCCTGTGAATTCCGCCGAAACCCCTCCAGTATTTTCTATTTGTCATGGCCAATCTGTGTGCCAAGTTTCATGGGGGTCTTACATTACAATTCATAACAGTATTTATTTGTTTGTTTGTTTGTTTGTTTGTTTAGGACATTTATATCCTGTCCTTCTATTCCCAGGGGGGCGGGGTGTGGGACTCAGGCTTATAACCGGTAACCATTAGATGCCAACAACAATAATAAAAAAGTCAGATAAACATTAACTAAAACATTGTCATCAGTTAAAAGACCATTTAAAAGGGACAGTAGCAAAATGACAGTTATGAATTAGCAACAAAAATAATTTTATGGTTGGGGGTCACCATGACATGAGGAACTGTATTTAGGGGTCGCAGCATTAGGAAGGTTGAGAACCACTGAACTAGGGACTAGTCATTCTCAGATGCTTGCTGGAACATCCAGATATTCAAATCCCTGCGAAAGGGGGATGGGGGCGGGGCTTGCCTATTTCATTGTATCTAGCAAATTGGTTGAGTTTTAAGTCAGCATTTCATAACTGATGCTGTTTAGCGCATAGGACTTACATTCACATCTAATTTATTTCCAAGAGAGGGTCAGACATGATGTTTGCATAATCTGTATTCTTTTTCTAGATGTGTCCAGGAAGGTGCCCCATGTTAATCACAGGCAAGCCATGTTGTTTGTAATGATCCCCTCTTGCTTTGCTCTTTTCATTTGGTATTCATAGTATTCCGTCTCTGAACGTGTCTGACCATGGCTCTGTGTAAATGATATATTGTGGTAGTTCAAAAACTTTTGGGAAGTGTGGTGTTTGCTAATGTTCTTTACTCCATAAACTCCTTCGGTTCCTTTGAGGGGAAGCCAGAGCAATAAAATATAATTTTAACTTAAGGATCTGTATTGATGAGAGAAACAGTGCTATATCTATACAGTGAGTTCATTGAGTCCACAGTGCTTTCTGGATGTAGTTCATTGGCAATGCATTTGATTTGTATTTCACCAATTTAATTGAGGAGGTTCCGTTAGACTGCTGGCTTGGCACTTTACCATTTTCCATACTGCTAGTGAAATACAAAGTAGTCTATTTCTAAGTATATACATACACATTAATCACACTTTAACCATTGTGTAATCTTAATGAGAAAGTATGCTGGTGAGTTCTTGTTTTTTTATCCTCCCATAGTCTGTGGCAATGTGACATAGAGGTCCATCTTGACAGAATTGATGAATAGGGAGGGAGAAAAGTATTGGCAGACTACTCTACAGAACTGCTTCCTCTAGTGTTGTTTTCCTAAATAATTCAGAAAGGCTGGTATTTTCATCAAATTATTTCTGTTTTGGGGATGAATAGGACAGAATGTGACCATTTGTTGAACAGGCAGAACAGGATTGCTTTGGTTGTTTATTAATGTCCTCAAGTTCAAGTTAAGTTTTTCTTTTTTATATTTTTGTTAATCCTGAGGGTATGATACTCAAGGAGAGTTTTTATATATTACAATGTGTTCGTTGTTGGTAGGCCTTTCTTGTTGCGCTTTGAAGGTAGTCTTTTATTTCAGATATGAAGATATATAAATATTGTTAGCATATAATATTTTGAAGTGAATGTAAGGCGGAGAAGGACTCATGATTTTCCATGACTTATTGGCAAGAGGACTGGAAATGTTTAAGCCAAAAATGTGGTGGGTGGATATGTGCTAGAGGGGAAGGAGAGTGTGTTCTGGTTGTCAGATTAGATTTGGAGAAAGATGAAAATAAGGGATATTTAGAAGTCAGAAGAAATGAGTTCAAGGTTCTCCATACCTGAGCTCAATAGTTAACCAGAGTAGAGATTGCAGTCCAGAAATTGGAAGAAGTCTAGGACTTGAAATGAGAGCTCTGGATGAAGCAGACAAGATCCTGAAGTGTCAAAATACATAACTGAATACTGAAGTCAGGATGGTACATGCCATCATATTCCCCATTTCTTTATATAGTTGTGACAGCTAGATAGTGAAGAAAGCGGATAGGAAGAAAATTAAGTCATTTGAAATATGAGGCTAAAGAACTGACCATATCATGGACTGCTGAAAAAACAAATAAATCAGGACTGAATTTTCCCTTGAAGCCAAGATGTCTCAATTGAGGTGGTTGTGCTTTGGTCATATCAAGAGAAGAAACGACACATTACAAAATACAATAATGCTTGTTAACATTAAGGACAGGAGGAAAAGAGAAAGCCCACATTCTAGACCACATGTGTGATCCCATTCGCCAGGCCATTTTATGTGCCCTGCGAGGTTTTCAATACCGAGGCAACATAGTTACATTTACACAGTCTTACAATTACAAATGCCCCTTTGAAGGCAGCCTTATGGCTGATGTGGCCCTTGTTGAAAAAAAGTTTGACACCTCGGCTCTAGATGGATAGAATCAATCAGGGAAGCCACGTTTTTAAAGTTGAGCAGGGCTGTTGATGATAGGGTGACTTGGAGGTTTCTCATTCATGGGAATATTATAAGTCAAAGTCAAAGGCTGCTAACAACAAACAAGAAATGGTATGGCTTGTCAGGATATGGGCTGAGGTGCAAGGAGCATAAAGAGAATACAGTTTAGGAATGTGTGATACCAGGAGTATGAGAACAGTAACAAATATACCAATTGAAGTTTTTTCTTTTCTAATTTGGTGGTTATTTCCTACAGCCTGAGGAACATCTTGCTGAAGATTGGTTGTAGACATTAGATCTTCAGTCAATAGATTGCCATGTTGGTCCCAAAGAAGCCAAGGACCAGCTTAATTCACATTCTCCAAGGAGCTTGAGCAATTGGAGTATAAATCCAAAGGTCATATCAAACACACAATCATTTAATATTAGCTACCTATGTTCTTGGTTATCATTAGATCTACTTTTAACTTCTGCAGGTCCATGTCATGCATCTTCACATGAATGTACTCTTGGGAACTGTTAGCAAGACATGAGTTTTTCCTATGGTGTTTTTCCATTCCTTTTCCCAAGAATATGTTTAGATGAAGTGGAATGTTTGTTCTGAATAGCTGATATATTTTTATTTATTTACAATCTACCTACCTACCAGTTTTCAAACCCCAAACATAATTTCTATGTCTAAAAATACCATCATTTCCATTTCCATATGAAAATGAAAAAAACAAACAAAACCAAAAAAATAACCAACAAAAAACAAATAAAAAACTCTTGCTGTGAACCCAACATTTAGGAAATTGATATAAGCCCAGAAGGAAAGCAGCTGTTTTTATTGACCTAGTATTGTGAGATATTTTTGTGCCCATATAAAGAAAGAATATCTGCTGAGGGAAATGTCCACCAATGACAACCCATTCTTTGTGCCTGCCATTTAACAGAGAACCAGAATATGTCATTGGATGCTATAAGCCAGTATTTCACCTGGAATACACTATCTAAGACCCAAAGTGGTGTAATGGTTTGAACTATGACTCTGGAGACCAGTGTTCAAATCCCCACTTGGACATGGAAATCCATTGGGTGACTTTGGGCAAATCAGTTTCAGCCTCAGAGGAAAGTGAAGAGAAACTGCCTCTGAACAAATCTTGCCAAGAAAATTCTTAGGATCGACGTATGTCGAAAATGATTTGATGGCACACAACAACAATAACGATAACAGTAACTGCACCATGTACAGTTTTTTCTTATTATCAAATTGTCTCCATCATATTTCAAGTACAACATAGTATGGAACATTTAATTGTCCCAAAGTATTACATCAGAGACAGAGATTGCTTGCCCCCGGAGGTTTGTTGAATTGCATCTCAGGGCCCTTCCATACAGCCCTTTATCCCAGAATATCAAGGCAGAAAATCCTACATTATCTGAGTGTGGACTCAGATAACCCAGTTTGAAGCAGATATTGTAGGATTTTCTTTCTTGATATTGTGGGATATAGGGCTGTGTGGAAGGGCCCTCAAGATTCTGGATCATTGGCTGTGCTGAGAAGGGATGCTGGGTGTTGAGCTATTGCAACATCAGAAGGGTTGTGGAAATCATAGTCCTGTATGACATTGGGTGAGACAAGGGAGTACCCCGATGACAATATTTTAAAGGATATTTTTGTCTAGTTTTTAAAATCTGTATGCAATAGATTTCTAAAACATGGGGACAATATATTAAGTTCTTGAGGAGACAATGTGGAAAATGCCGATGCCTACTATGTGTGAATTGTTCAACAAGATGTATCTTTGGGATTCTAAAATGTCCCAAAGGATGAGGATTAGCATATTCCATTAAGAAAATGACACCAGGTATCAAAGTGTATGGACTATGATTTTAGTCTTAGTGAGATTTAGAAGTAAAATACAAGAGCTTTACTTTCAAAATTAATTCTATAAATTCCCCTGGAAAGGTTAATAGCAGCTTTATTTGATGCTGCCATATGGTGGAGGTGCTGCTTTGCTCATAGAATTCTGATTTGAGTTGATAATGTGGTTCCTAAAGATCTTTCTCGTTTTGATTGATAACATTTTTGTAGAAGTAACTTAATGGCATATGTTTTTCTCATCATGTTTGTGGGGAGTCTTGTATATTTATAAGGACAGAAACAGAGAGATTGCTAAACAGAGATTGCCTGCTGGCCCCCACGTCAACCATATAATCAGGTGAACATTCAGATTCACATGAGCAAGATTTACATGTGTGAGGCCATGCTTCTAACCACATGATTTGGGATAAATCATTACACAAATTTATCCAAAATTATCAGTGTATGTAATGATTTAAGTAATAAGCATGTAGAGATCACCACAAGATGACTTTTTTCATTATGGTCTTGCTGGAAAACCTTTTTGGGTATTATCTCATAGGATCATTCATATTCTTGTAAACTGATGTCAAGTCAGCTTTGGCCTACAACAACCCTATGAATTGGAGATTTCCAAGTCACTCTATCATTGATTTCCCTGCTCAGATTTTGCAGATTCGGGGATGTTGCTTTCTTGATTGAGTCTATCCATACATAAATCATTTGTGGTCATTATTATTGTTTTCTTAATGCTCAATTGTAAACCTACCTTTATACTTTCTTCCTTGAATTTATTTAGTAATTGTTCCAATACTTTTCTCTTTTCTGCATTTTGTATAGTGTCATCTGCAAATCTAAAGTGTAAATGTTTCTTCCTCCCAATTTCCATGTCTCTTTCCTTCAAGTCTAATATTGCTTTGGACATCATATATTCAGAATACAAGTTAAACAGATAGCATGATAGAATTCCCCTTACTAAAATTTCCTTTACCAGTTGGAAACCTTTCCATTTTCCCACATTCTCCCCTGACAGTCACCCTTTGTCTTGTTATAGGTTATGCATCAGGATAATCTAGTGATGTAGCACACCCATTTCTTTAAGAGATAACCATCATTTTTCATAATATCCAAAGGCTTTGCTATAATCTATAAAACCCAAGATGAATTGCTTGTAAGATTCTTTGATGTGCTACATTATCTATCATATGTTTGCAATATGAACCCTAGCGCCTCTTTCTTTCCTGAACCCAGTTTGGACATCTGGTATTTTTCACTCCATATATATGCAGATAGTGTCATTACTTCGCTTGCTTGGAAGATTATGCAATGGGCCTGTGGTTACTGCAATCTCTACTGCCCCCTTTCTTCTGGATTAGAATGTATATTGAGCATTTCCAATTACTGAGGATAGTAGAGGCCAAGATGAAGTACTTTGGCCACATCATGAGAAGACAGGAAAGCTTAGAGAAGACAATTATGCTGGGGAAAATGGAAGGAAAAAAGGAAGAGGGGCTGACCAAGGGCAAGATGGATGGATTGATGACATCCTTGAAGTGACTAGATTGACCTTGAAGGAGCTGGGGGTGGTGACGGCTGACAGGAAGCTCTGGCATGGATCACAAAGAGTCGGAAATGACTGAACAAATGAACAACAACAACAAACTTAAAATCTAGTCTGAGAACTATAAATTGTGATTTTGACTACGTGAGAGAGCCTTCAGAGGCTATGTTCAAATATAAGATTATTCAGGGATGCAAACTATTTTGCATCAAACCAATATATGATTATTCAGATTATTCTGAAGCAAAATCAAATGATTTTTTCAATCCTGCTGAATATCTATATTATTCTTATTCTTATCTTTGTTATTATTTACCTTCTGCTATCTTTTCTCCATTGTATCTGAATTATCTCAGGTCTTGTATACACATTTTAATGGATTAGTGATCTTTTTTCTAATAATTATGCATATCAAGTGGATTAAGTAGACAGTGCAGCCAACTACTTTTCACAGCACATTCCCAATCCCCAATCACATGAAAAGGATTTTAATCCACCACCCCAAAGCACAACATTCAGATGCCTATATGTAGCATTTATTTGGATCTAACAATGTTTTGGACAAAATCTTGGTGAAATATGGCTGTTTTCCTCCCACAAAAACCAAACAGATCTTTGCCATTGCCTCTCTCTACCTTAAGTAAATAAATAAATCAAACATATGCCAATACTTTACACATTGTAGAAATAAATGCAAGCTTACAATTTGGGTGGTTTTTGGTTCATGAGGGAAAAATTAATAATTTTGACTATCTGCTAATAACTTAATCCTCTTTCATATCCATAGTAAGATTAGCGCCCTAACAGAATTGCAGCATAAAAAGATGCCTGTTAATCTATGAAACAATTTGGAACACTTTTTGTCTAATCCTTCTATTTCTGATTATTAACCAAAATGTCATAAAGACATCCTTTCTGCAATCATAATTCAGGATATGTGCTGGAAATAGTCGCTTAATTGCATTGCATACAAATAGTATACATAACACTATGCAACATGATTTTTGTTCCTGGCTTATAAATGTCATTTTCTAATTGGTTCTGTCATAAAAACATGGAAAAAGTTTATTAAACTGCAAAAGCTCTGTTTTTGAGGTCTGTACATTGAAAGGTTAAAAATGACATATTTTCATTAAGGAAAATTACAAACGAAGTGCCTAGACTAAAGAAAATAATAGTACTACCCTCAGCCACATAGGAATCCCCATTGGTGCCGTGGATTAAACCGCTGAGCTGCTGACCGAAAGATCTGCGGTTTGAATCCAGGGAGTGGAGGGGTGAGTTCCCCATTAGGCCCAGCTTCCGCCAACCTAGCAGTTCAAAAACTTGCAAATGTGAAGGGATCAATAGGTACCGCTCTAACGGGAAGGTAACAGTGCTCCATACAGTCATGCCGGCCACATGACCTTGGAGGCATTCCCGGACAACAGCGACTCTTCAGCTTAGAAATGGAGATGAGCACCAACCTCCAGTGTCGGACATAACTAGACTTAACGGAAGGAAGGTAAGGAGCGCCCTTACCTTCCTTCCGGAGCAGTACGTATTGATCTACTCACATTTGCATGTTTTCAAACTGCGAGGTTGGCAGAAGCTGGGGCTAACAGCAGGAGCCCACACCGCTTTCCAGATTCAACCCTACGACCTTTCAGTCAACAGGTTCAGCAGCTCAGTGGTTTAACCCACTGTGCCACTGAATTACTGTGCTACAAAATGATACATGTCTAAGAAGTGTTTCAACAACATGAAATGTTTGGAAAGCCTTGCTCTAATGTCTAAGAATAACCAGATGAAGTGCTATTAATTGCAATGAGAAAGTTATGTAGACACTTGACTAGACAGTGCCCCAAGTATTACAGATCATCATTGATCTTCTTATCTTGCGGTGCTTTAGTATGGTTGTATGGATCTTTTTGGATTAATGGTCCTCATTAACCCAGAAATGAAAAGACTTATTTTTAGTTCATTCTAAAGCTATTTCTGTTATATTATTGGGAGTAAAATCTAAAGTGGTAGCCGTATTACATGTACAGTACAGTTTTTTCTGCCTGTGTATGAAAAGGGATGTAATCGTAAGCTTTTGCCCCAAATTGTATTTTTTTTTAATTACGTAAGTTAACAAGTTAAATTGCCTCTGTCTCTAGCACATTTTCTTTCTCATTCTTCTCACACAATGCCTTTTTGCATGAGCTGTGTGCTTTATGAAAAGCCCTTGCTGGAAATCTTGGACATTTTCCATTGGGATCCCTACAGGCCCATCCAATTTGAAAATACTCTGTTTTATCCTCTCCTTAATTACAATACACAGAGCAGGGCTCAGCTAACTGTTTTGAAGTTCCACAGAATAATGATTCTATCCCAACTCTAAAGAGTATGACAGAAAACCATTCGCAGTTGGAAGCCAGCTGTTGCTTAGCTACCTAGTTTTTTAATTCAGAATCTCCTCCAATTTAATAATAACCAGCTCTTAAGCTGCTAAATGTATTTGTTCAGGATGCATTGTACCATTTTGTGTGCGCTTTTTCACCTGTTAACAGCAATTATACTGGGACAAAGAGTGCCTTTACAAAGTTGTTAACGTGTGGTGTAAACCCAGACATTTTTTTAAAATACATGTGAAGCCCAAGAAAGTTGCAACATGGAGACCACACTAATGGAATTATCAGGTAGAAAATTAGAACAAACAGTGAATCAATGAGACTTACTTATTCGGTTTCAATTTGCCTTGTTTGCCTCAAGGCCTAATATTTTCATTTTTAAAAAAATGGAGGTTTGAAAACAAGCCAAGAAGTAAGTAAGTAAGAAAGAAATCCTAGTATTACATGAGGCAACAACCTAAAATGCAGTTACTTTCCTAATGATGGACATATCACAACAACGACTACTACTAATCTATATAAATAAAAATGTAGTTCGTTTGTGGGATTAACAGAACTCAAAAACCCCTGGATGAATTGGCACCAAATTTGACAGCAAAACACATTCTAATCCGATCTATGTCTTTCAAACAAAAAAACTGTAAAAATGAAGGGGAAATAACTTTAAAATCCCCCCAAAAATACCTAACAGAGCATGCGCAAAAGGCTCTCTCCCCAGCGCATGAGAAGACTGATGCACCGTTGTGAGTGAAGAGAAGCCTCACCATGGAGTCCCTTTCCAAGCAGGAAGGCAAAGTCTTTTGGGGAGGGGAGGGATTGAGGAGAGAGGGAAGGAAGGAAAGACAGAGGGTGTGGAGGCTTGGTGAGGCAAGCCCCGGCCACCCTAGACGCTCCTTGAGACACAAGTGGCCTTCAGGCAACCCTCCCCGCAAAACCGGAGGATTGCAAGGCAAGCCTGCAGGAGAGGCTGCACCCCCCCCCCGACCTGTAACTCCCGCAGTTGGGCTCCACATCCCCCCCTTCCACCCTTTTATCCTCCCCCCCCACCCCTTTAAAACCCCTTACAAACTGCCACGGAAGGCAGGGAGGAAGGAAGAGAAAGAAAGGGAAAGGAGGGAAGAAAGGAAGAAAAGGACTGGTGAAGAGAAGGATATGAATGGAAGGAAAGGTGGAGGGAAAGAAAGAGGAAGGAAAGGAGGCAAGGATGGGAGAGGAAAGGAAGGAAGGAAGGGAAAGTAGAGAGGAAGGGAGGGAGGAAGAAAGGAATTATTATTATTAAAGGAGAGTCTAAATGGCCATCTATCAGGAGTGTTTTGATGTGCTTTTCCCTTATGCCAGAAGGAGGTTGGACTGGATGGACCTTGGAGGTCTCCCTACTCTAGGATTCTATTACTATTATTATTAATAACATTATTATTAAGCAGAGTCTCTATGGCCATCTGTTAGGAGTGCTTGGATTGTGTTTTTCCCTTATGGCAGAGGGAGGTTGGACTGGATGGCCCATGGAGGTCACTTGCAACACTAGGATCCCATTACTGTGAATTCCTCCCAAAGCCCTCCAGTATTTTCTGCTGGTTATGAAGGTTCTGTGTGCCAAGTTTGGTTCAGATCTGTCATTCATGGGGGTCTTAGTGGTCTGTGGAAGTCTGAGCTGAATCAGTTGAACATACTCCACATCCCATCATCCATTGTCCATATTCCCCAAACTTATTAATTTTGTGATTAATCAGTATGCTTTAATTATGTTCAATTTATAACAACAGAAATACAATGTATTCTCGAAGACTTTCAACATAATTACATCTTGCATATCAGATATTTACATGATGATTCAGAACACAGGCAAAATTACAGTTATGAGGGAGCAATGAAAATAGTATTATGGTTGGGGGTCACCACAGCATGAGGAACTGCATTAAGGGGTTGTGGCATTTAAAAAGTTTAGAAACACTGCTAAAGACATTCTATAAAAATAAATAAAATACTGTCCATGTATTTATGATTAACATAAATCAAAAACCACTGGGCGAATAGACACCAAATTTGGACAAAATACATATATCAGGCCAACAAGTGACCATCACTCATAAAAACACTGAAAAACACAGCAGAAGAGACTTAAAAAGCAAAAAAAACCACCCCAAAACATTACAATGCATGTGCAAAACAACGTATTTACACATATACACAAATATAAACACACACATATATACATATATACATACACACACACAATACATATACACAGCCTGGGCCACAGCAACGCATGGCAGGGGACAGCTAGTAATAATAACAACAATAATAACAATTTTATTATTATATTCCGCCACCATCTCCCCAAAGGGACTCGGCGTCGTAATATATGAAACAGCAAAACAGTCCATTAAAACAAAACCACAATTAAAATAAAACATAGCAAAACATAACAATCCAGGTAAAAAGATACTTAAATAAAACAAAAGAGTATAAAATGGCAGCATTGAAAGCTTCATTAAAGCAATGCTCGACAAAAAGCTGATAACCAAAAATACTAAAATGTGCATAACCATTCTGTAAAAAGGGCCGGGCATGGGATATTGCAAAATTGTGTACCATAGGGCAGGGAAATTGGAAGCATTGAATGTTGCCTTTTTGTATGTTGGAATCTGCTCTGAGTCCCCCAGGGAGATAGGGTGGAATATAAATAATAATAATAATAATTATTATTATTATTACTATTATTATTATTATAACCCAATCTGGATGTAACCAAGGCATGGACCACCGTGGCCGAGTCTAACACTACTACTTCTATTGCTGCTTCTTTTTCTCCTCTTTCTACTCATTTGTATCTCATTTTTCTCCCAGTAATGGGACTCCAGATGCCTAATTTAAAGCAATACAAGTTAAAAGCAATACACAAGTTAAAATAAATGTATAAATATATGATTTAAAAAATAAACAATAGAGAAGTTAAAAAGTCAAACAATTGAAATGCATTTTTTTTTAAAAAACTCTATACAGACAGTTGCAATCTTCAATATGTCACTCCATTGCATTAAAAGCTCAATTTTGCAGTTTGTAAAAGCTTGGTAACGCAAATGTGTTTGGACTTGCCAGTAGAAGGTGAGCAGGGAAGGGGCTGTCTGACCTCCCTGGACAGGGACTTCTTTAGTCCAGGGCCACCACTTCAAATGCCTTCTCTCTTGATGCCACCAAACAAACCTGCAAAGCTGATGGCAGAGAGAGGTTTTTTTTCCAGATGATCTTGGGGCTCTATTAGACTCATCCAGGGAAATAAAGGTGGATTAAACCTAGAGAGCTTTACTTTGATGACTGAGAAGTAGTCATATCTTGATGGCTGCTTCATAAAATAGAGTTTTGACCCCCAGCAAGCACCCCTACCCTTTCCTAGAATAGCAATAAACCAGATGCTCAATAACAGTCACTGGGTATTCTCAGGATTCAGGAAATACAGCCCTCAGAACTGTCAAAGGCTGATAGTGTTTAGAAAGTTCAAAAGCTAAAACCCACTGGGGAAATAGTTTTAGATTTACCAAAGACCAATTGGCTGCCTTTTAGGGTCTAAGATTTTGCTTATGCCATCTAGTTGTGTTATAAGAGACACATTCTATAGGAATACAATGTGACAGTAGAAATCTAGGAAAATGGTGAAGAAGATATGAAATTTTATTCTCTCCAATTTGTAAATGGCTTAGTAGGATGTGTTTACAATATAGTGAAGCAGTTTAGATGTCTTTGCTACAGACTCTGCTCCACTTTCTTTCATAGCAGAAACTAAAGACAGGTCACATTTGAATAGCAGGTGTCGTATCCCTTAAATTCAGCATAACTTCAAATTTCAGTAATCCAGATCCTTCCCGGCCATCCATGCAAAAAGCATGTTTCCTTACATAGATCCACTCTAAGATGTTTAGGTCTCCATAACATTCAGATGTGATATGTGATGAGAGATGTCTCTGCTAATAATAATGGCAAGTTTCTAAAAATGAAATAAATATACCAGGAATTCAAATAAAGCTTCTATAATCAAAGTTAATTGGGTACCATGAAGAGCTAGGTAGCTCCAAAATCCCTGTGGCTGTAATATAATGGGGTTACCATTGTCAAAATTGATAGCTTGCCTTTGGATAATCTACCGTATTAAAAATTAAATAGTTAGTTGAGGGACATTCTGCAACAGTCAGCATCCAGTACAGTCAAAATAGGGGGATATGTACAGGAGAATGAATAGTTTACTTTAATATTTATTTCATTTTGTTTTTTTAAAAAAATCAAATTTGTTTCTCTCAATGAAGGAATGTTTTCTATCATCAGAAAGGAAGCGAGCTGACTCTTCCACAGAATCTTTGCCCAAAGTGTTGAGCAAAAGAACAAACAGCATAGAGGTCCTTCAGTGGTCTCTGTAGCTGTCAGTCCTGTCTTAATGTATGGGAATGTTGGGTAATTATCCAAGGGCTCTACTAATACATGGGTCCCATACTAACCTTTTGCACAGACCAGAACTTAACACTAATTTTCCAATCACCCACCTCAATATTCAAATCTCCTGCTAACTCAGTAGAGGAGAAAAAATTATGCCTTCTAGTGAAGCATTAGCGTTTCTGCATTCATGAGAGAAATTTTTACCATTTCTAATGCTTACAATGTTTTGGAAACAGACTATTGTAACGGATATGTGGGAGGCAATTAACAGCTGGGGACAACAGTTAATGACAGTGTGCATTGCCATGATCAGAAACAGATCCTCTGCTGTTTGTGTTCCAAGAATTCTGTTTGAGTGGTGAAGGTTTCGAGGAGGCGTAAGAAAGTGAAGAAAAGGAACCTGTAGATTGATGATGTGGTACCAATAAATATACATTTGTTTTATTGATATTTTACATTTTATATTCCAGTGAGCGGCTGTGTAGGCAGTCCTTTGCACTGCTACTCCTAGGAGTCTGTAATGCCCTTAAGACAGCCCTGAGTGATGCCATTGCTCTGCTATAGGAAAACAGGCCCCTTTTTTTACTTCTCTCTCCACTTTCCCCTCTTTGTCTGCAGCAAGGAGTAGGTGGGTGAGAAGATTTTGGTTGTGCACTGTAAGAATAATAGAGTTGGAAGAGACCACAAGGGCCAACCAGGTATATAGAAGGCATATTCCATTGTCGAACAATGCTCATCATCAGGAAGTTTCTCCCATTGTATAGGTGAAATCTCTTTTCGTTAGTTTGTTGGCAGAGAACTCTGACTTCTTTAATAAGAAAAAGAGTAACTTGTGAAGGTGTAAGTTTAATCCATCATCTCATCTTCCGGACATCAGCACTTTAGAAAATTGAAACCCTATGAACGTTAGAAAAACGAATCTCTATGAAAAGGCAGCTGTTTAGCAATCATTTACATACACAGTAAACCTTCTTGAAAATTACTGTAAGAGTTGATCATAAAAATGACAGGGATAGTCATGTTGGAGATATGATGTCTTCTCTAACCCAGAATCATAGATTCTAGGTTAGAGAAGACATCATATTTCCAACATGACATGATGTCTTCTCTAACCTAGAATCTATGATTCTAGATTAGAGAAGACATCATATCTTCAACATGACTATTCATGTATTCCATAAAAAAAGAACACAGTACTTTTCAAACTGTTGCGTGATTATTATCTGTATATATTCTTAAGATATTGAAAGAAACAATTATACTTTCAGTGAATGAGTGGCTGCGAAATGCTGACAGACTTTGGTGGTAGAGGAAATGATCTGTTATAAAGATCTGGGAAGAGAAGTGCTCTACACTTTAATACAGAAGGAAACCTTTGATATCTTGGAATAGAAGAAAACCTCACATAGGATTGCACCAAGAAGTGTTAAATGTGGTTTTAGCCCCTTTCCCCCAAGGGAGGTGGTAACTTTGAATATATTTCTTTGTGGCTGAATGTCTGATATGGCAGATATTTAGAGAGCTAGCTGGGCATAGCGTCAAAACATTCTTAAATGGTAGAGCTGGAAATCTTTTTAAAAACCAGCCAGAACGACAACTTTATTCTTATATCCCACCACCATCTCCCCGGAGGGACACAGGATGGCTTATGCATGGCACAAGGTGCCTAAAAACAGATCATAAAATGGAAACAATTAAAAATACAATTAAATAAAACATATAAGCATGAAACAACAACTAACACTCAATTAAATCAGCACTCATTACCAAAGGGGCAAGTGAGCGAACTGGGAAGAGGGCATGGGATAAAGTGCGTAGGTTTGCTAGGGATTGGGCATTTTCAAAAGCTTGTTTAAAATGCTAAGTCTTCAGGTCTCTATGAAAGGAGGACAGTGTTAGGGCTTGCCTAATCTCCCTAGGGAGAGTGTTCCAGAGCCAGAGGGCCACCGTCGAGAAGGCCCTCTCCCTCATCCCCACCAACTATCCTTTGATGGAACAATCAATTAAACAAAGAAACAAAACAACCTAAAACTCTTAATTGAAAAGGACAAAACTCTCTCCACACCAAAGTGGAGTAAATCAAGAATGGCCGATCTTCAGTGATAAACATATCTTTTTCTGGGTTATTGGAGAAACCAAAAGAAGCTAGTAAAAGGTTTACAGCAAGATTGGTCATCAGCTTTGGAGCCCATGGATTCTAAACTTTCAGTTCTTACCAAATATATTGAGGATATTGAGGATAGTGTTAATACTCTTTTCACAAAGTTAGAATTCCAAAATTAGAAGAATCTTAACACCTTCCTTCAACACAAGATCAACCGCAGGGATACCTCAACATTAATCTTAAAGTGGCCCTGAAACATGAATGAGGAAATTGGTAGTAATTTCTTCTTAATTAGATAAATAAAACTTGTCTGGAAAACACTAACATTGAATATATAGATAGATGGATCATTGCATATGTCTTGACTAAATGCTCAGCTCCATGTAGTCAAGCTAGCCACATGACCTAGCAGGTGTCTATGGACAACGTCGGCTCTTTGGCATACAAATGGAGATGAGCACCACCCTCCAGAGTCAGACACGACTAGACTTAATGTCAGGGGAAACCTTTACCTTTACTTAAATGCTCAGCTAAACAGGATATAAATTATGGGACACAAAGTTGGATTTTTCATATCCGTGCTTCGGAAGAAGAAACATGGTTTTAAACATCTTACTGCAGGGATTAAATAGAAATGAAACTCTTTATGCTAAATGTGACATATTAAGCATTAAAAAATGTTAGCATCTTAGCGCACTGTTGTAGCCAATGGGTATAAAGCATAGGCTTCTTCCAGCAATGACATGAAGGCTTCATCAGAGTCCTTCTGAGGAAAAATAAAAGGAGAATTAACGGCAACCTCAGAGATGTGTCAGTAAGAAAATAATTTATCTTTACTCATTCAAAATATGTGGATTTTGACTTTGTGTTGAAAGCTCTTCAGGGTGACTGATAAGACTCAACAATTAAAAATAGTCAAATAAAAAAAAATAGAATGAAACATTATTAAAAACCGTAGAGAAAGAGAAGGCTCCATACAGTGGGAAGTTCAGTTTGAGCAGAGGCTTTTTGATTGGGTGGCAATTCGCACATTGGAGGTACTATATCTGATTTTCACTCCTAGGCTTCAGGCAGTGTATTGGACTTAGAGTTGTGATGTCGTCCTCATTCATCGCAAGTAGCTTGTCAACAGAGCTAATCTCTGATATTGCAGTTGACTGTGCTGGGGATGCTTTTAAC
The DNA here is from genome assembly GCF_037176765.1 of Anolis sagrei. Classification (NCBI taxonomy): domain Eukaryota; kingdom Metazoa; phylum Chordata; class Lepidosauria; order Squamata; family Anolidae; genus Anolis; species Anolis sagrei. The sequence continues at coordinate 160,068,848 of NC_090024.1, forward strand.
TAATAGTGGCTGTTTATGTAGTTTTAATAATGCTGTTTGGTTTGGTTTTATCTGGTTTTTAATTATGCAGGTGCGAGTCCATGTAGTATTTTAAGGGTATATCTTGCCATCGATATATTTTAATAATTTCAATAATTTTAAATAATAATTTTAATGATTTATAGGATTTTAATTGTGTCTTTTATATTGTATTTACTAATCTGGATTTCATGTATTTATCCATTTGCCTTATATGTGAAAGACCTATGGTCTAAGCATCCAATAAACTAAATGATACAGTGGGAGAGGGATAAAAAATGCTCATATATTCAGGGACTTCAGATGTGTTCTCTGAGAACAAGACCTTTGCTCCTGTAAGGTTGTGGCCTGCTGTGCAATTTTTCCTCTGCAAATCTGTAATCTCAAGTATCAAGACATATCTGCTGCTCAGAAGGCAACGTATTTACCTATCCCAATTATTTTTTTTCTTTTGTTGCCTTAGTCTTTTTTCTTTTTCTTCCTTTATCCATAATGCGCATTTGAAAGCTCCACTGCTGGGCTTTGAACAGATTACTTGCATGTTCTTGAATTCAAATATGAAAAGCATGCCTTTCGCCGGGCCTCCCTTGAAATTTCAGCAGCCGGAAGAGAGGGGTGGAAGCTGTGGCGAGAGGGATGACAAGATGTAAAACCTTCCACCGAGGTCACCTTATAAATATTTATTCCTATAAATTTCTTCAAAGAAATTAAATTATGTGTTCTATAGAAAATAGACGAGAAAGGCTTTTAGTGTCACTGACTGCAAATTGAAGTCATTTGTCTAGGAGGGTCAGGTGCCACTTTATGGTGAGGATTTGTCTGAGATCCAAGGAGGAAGATTGATAGCACAAAGAGATGGATGAAATGAGCAAGGCAATATGCATATGAAGTTCTGGGTTAATTAGGAAAATTTAAAACTGAAAGTTTCCTTTGTGTGAAGTAGGGGCTGTTACTTTCCGTACAGGGTTGTGCTGGCAGCCTTGTATATTTAGGCTTGATGCCTTGCGATATTTTAGTGGGAAATGAGTGTCTGTGAATACCAATGAGGCGAGTGATCAGTGCTGCATACATTTTATTGTTAATGAGAGTTGCTTAGCCATTTTTAAGGTGAATATACATTCTTTTGTTGGCAGCTCTGTTCTCATTAAAACATACCACAAAGCTATTTGCATTTTTCATTGCTTGGAATACATTCTTTTACCCAAAACAACATTTCACTTAATCACCTTCCTCATACGTTTTGCAACAGTTCCATACTTTTGGCTCCAGTAACAACCAGATTTCTAACAGATTTGAAAAACTACCTGAGATTGTGAACGATTGCCATTTATATATTCTGCCTTCCACATCACAGAAGAAAGTAATCGCACCCTTTCCTTTATACAGTTCAGTGTGTGTCAACATAAATGCATTTAAATCAAAATAAACAGTAATATTTATTTTGGATCTTCCATGCTTTTGAGAGAGGATGTGTCTCACTTCTCACATTTGAAAGGAACCTTTGAAGAAACGTGACAGCACCCATATTATTTGAAAATAAGATAGCTAGAATGCTTCCTCATTTTCTCTAAACAGGACAGAAATATTTTAAAATTATATTATATGACATTTAAGTATGCTGCATTTGAAAATGAAATCTAGTACAGTAGAGTCTCGCTTATTCAACCTTTGCTCATCCAACATTCTGAATTATCCAACACAGTCCGCGTCCCGGGTGGATCCACAGCTGTTTCAATACATTGTGATGTCTTGGTGCTAAATTTGTAAATACAGTAATTACTACATAACATCACCATGTATTGAACTGTTTTTTCTGCTGATTTGTTGTAAAACATGATGTTTTGGTGCTTAATTTGTAAAATTATAACGTAATTTGACGTTAATAGGCTTTTACTTAATCCCTCTTTATTATCCAACATTTTCACTTATCCAGTGTTTTATCAGCCTGTTTACGTTGGATAAGGGAGACTCTACTACACTTGAATCAGTAGGTCAACAGAACTGGTTGTACAGCACAGACACATTACCACATGATTGAAATGTGATGCTAAACATGGAATAACCCCCATTGAATACTCTAGGACTCGATTCAGAGTGAAACATGCCTAAGTTTTGATTTTTCTTCCTTTTTCCTTTATGGAAACACAAACACTTTCCGCTATCCTGATTGTAATGAATATTAATATTTTATTTTCATTTTGCAGAAACCAAAACAGAAGGACTGGCATCCTCCAGGAGGTTTTATTTTAGGTCTCTGGGCACTCATTATCATGGTCTTCTTCAAAACCTATGGAATCAAGCACATGAAACATATCTTCTAGAACATCCGCACAACAAGGTCCCTCCGCTGAACTGCATCCTTGTGTGAAAAATGCATTTTTATTTATAAAGAATGCTGAAATCTTCTACCTGAAAGCTCTTATCATGTTGTACAGTAGAGTCTCGCTTATCCAACCTCCACTCATCCAACATTCTGTATTATCCAATGCAGTCTGCCTCCCACCCGGGTCAATACATTCAATACATTGCAATGTTTTGGTGCTAAATTCATAAATACAGTAATTACTACATAACATTACCGTGTATTGAACTGCTTTTTCTGTAAAACATGATGTTTTGGTGCTTAATTTGTAAAATCATAACGTAATTTGACGTTTAATAGGCTTCTCTTTAATCCCTCTTTATTATCCAACATTTTTGCTTATCCAATGTTCTGCCAGCCCATTTATGTTGGATAAGCGAGACTTTACTGTATTTTGATTCCACTCCCTCTTATGATTTTCACACAAGATTTCTCTTGTTTTAATCTTGGATAATTGTTTAATACTTTTTTAGATTCCAAGTCCATAAGAATTCAGAGATTGCATGTAAAAGGTTCACCCTAGAAGATGCAATAAAAAAAAAGTGAGGTCTTATTCTCTATGTTGCACACGAGGGCCTTTGGTTGAGGCTATTTGGATGCATAGATTGGTGCGGAAAAATCAGAGCTTTGTAAAAAATATGTTAAATATTCCAAGAAAAAATGTTTCTTTGCAAGTATTACTACTAGTACTTACCATGACTACTTATAAAATAGTTTACTCCATCAGTGAAATGAAGGTCTAGACAATCTGCAGAACCTTATTTAAGATGTCATTTTATCAATACAAACTTAAGTCACTTTGCGGACTTCTACCGTGACATATTGAACACTTGCTCAACAGAAACAAAAATACTGTAGAGAATATTGATCTCCTCTGTTAAATACAGCCCCTTTAGATCAATCCTTTTACCTAGGGCAATTTTGTTTCTTGGATTCCATGAATCATTTAGAACTGAAAACGACAAAGGACCCAAGCAGTGACCTACCTGAATGTGTTTGATGAACAAGCCCACTAGTAGCCTGGAAATATGGAGTCTTCATGTTTAGCCATACTCTTGATTTTTCCAAATTCACATTATGTTCTGAAATGAATCTGGAATATGAGATTAGCTATGTTCAAACATCCTGGCTGTGTGCGTAGAAGAACATGTTGATAATGTTAATAAGTAAATTCTCTATATATTTTTGTTGCATATTTATTTGTTTTTGGAATTTGGCTTTAAATCTGTTTCCAGTGAAAATAAAGGTATGAATAAAAATGTCTTGCCTCAGGTACAGGGACTTATAATAAGCCATAGCTACAGATGTGATAACATTAATCAGATTTGGACTCATATGGAATGATCAAATGATAGAAGATAGCCCACATATTATGCAATGTGTAGCTTTTGTGTTGAGGGAATCATAATAAAGATGTTAGACAAAAAGCTGGACACCCGAAGTGAATCACAAGGGTACACACTTCAGGTATATGTAATGAAAGAAGGAGCCTCCACCACACTCGGCCCAGGAGTGTGGTGGAGGCGCCTTCTTTGGAGGCTTTTAAACAGAGGCTGGATGGCCATCTGTTGGGGGTGCTTTGAATGCGATTTTCCTACTTCTTGGCAGGGGGTTGGACTGGATGGCCCACGAGGTCTCTTCCAATTCTATGATTCTATGAATGTACACTGTATACAGTAAATCTTTCTGTTCTAGTAACCCATCGTCTTTTGTGGGGTGAAACTAAAATGCACTAAATGGCCTTCATTTCTGACATTGATTTTTACCTGCGAGTATTGAATACAATGCTGCTGAGAGAGCCAGAGTCACACAAGGAAGTTCATGAATTGTGTAGATAAAAGCTGACATCTACTACTCACTTGGGTTTATGAACCATGGAAGACTTCCCTTCACAGAATGGCTTTTTCAGATCTAGCATACCACTGATGCATCCTCTCTACTGATAAGTGAAGTGATGCTCTTCTATCTTCACTTCTTGATAATGTATACATGGATGGTTACAGCTCGATACAATTGTACCCACGATGATTTAATTATAGTACATGAAAATAGAGCCTTGTGTTGAATTAAAAATATGCATGGCATAAGCTGAGATCCTGCATCACATTAGCAGATAGTAATGTTCTGACAGGTATCGTTACACGTTCCCCTGTTGCCCTGCACACTCAGTTCTTCTTCCATTATTACCCACAGTAACTAAATGGTCATCTGTCTGTTCCTTCTTTTCCCTCTATTAAATAGTTGTGGAGCTATTAAATAATTGTGGAGCCAGAAAACAGGTTTGTGGCTCAGGAGGGGAGTTGTAGTTGATGGAGGTGTTGAGTTTCTCCATCCACTGTGATCAAACAGGTTACATACGCAGGTGTAACTTTCAATAATGGGATCCCATCCATAGGCTTCAATATTTCTTTAGTGTAAAATAATCTATCCTTTTATATGTAGAGGCCTCTAGGATGTTGTTAGTTTTGTGAATGAGGTATGTAACCCTAAATTCTATAAAGAATGCTTTATAGAATTTACTGCCTATTACAGGAAAAAAACCAGCTGATTCCTAATCCATCTAAAACACAAACATGTGCTTTTCATCTTAAGAACAGACAAACATCTCAAGCTCTGAGGATCACTTGGTAAGGAATCCCACTGGAGCATTGCAGCACATCCAAATAGCTGGGAGTTACCCTGGACCGTGCTCTGACGCACTGCCTGGATATCAAGCAAAATGTGGGTGCTAGAAACAATATCATACGAAACTAACTTGCACAACCTGGGAATCCCAACCAGATACAGTGAAGACATTTGCCCTTTCGCTTTGCTACTCTGCTGCTAAATACACATGTCTAGTGTGGAACATATCTCACCACACTAAAATAGTGGATGTGGCTCTTAATGAGACATGCCACATTATCACAGGATGTCTACGCTCTAGACCACTGGAGAAATTATACTGATTAGCTGGTATTACACAACTGGACATCCATCAGGAAGCAACAGCCAATAATGAAAGGACCAAGGCAGTGACATCTCCAGCCCATCTTCTATTTGGATATCAGGAGCACACCTATGCCTTAAATCAAGAAATAATTTTCTAAGATCTACAGAGATACTTGCAGGAACACTTCAGCAAGCAAGAGTCCAAAAGGAGCAAGCTAAAACCCAGAATCTCAACCCATCGCTGACACCAAATGAAAGACTCCCCCCCCCTGGGTACACAGAAAACTGAGCGACTTAGAAGGCGCTGAAAGACTGCGCTCTGGCACCGCGAGATTCAGAGCCAACTTAAACAAATGGGGCCACAAAGTGGAGCCCACGGCATGTGAGTGTGGGGAAGAGCAAACCATAGACCATCTATTACAATGCAGTCTGAGCCCAGCCACATGCGCAACGGAGCAACATTATAGCAACATCAGAGGCACTCCAAGTGACCAGCTACATTTACAATGGTATCCTCAGTTCACTTCTGATACGATAAACAACAAATAAAGAATGCTAGCTTACACGCCAATGCTTTAAAATGGAATGGTATCCAGAAATGATTAGAAAGATGTATGTCTTAAAATAGTATCAATATTTCATTTTCTGTTCACTGAACCCTTCTTTAAAGCATCTTATATGAAGCATTCCTTGTTTCGGGTAACTGTTTTTCTACTTCACATTCTCTCATCTTCTATCAAACTATCATGTTCTTAAATGTAATGATAAATCTGATTTATAGACAGAAACAGTAACATTGAAAAAGATAGCTAAGCTAAAAATAACAGATCCATTTTCTGTTTCAATTATCATTCCTACATTTTAGACCTCATAAAGGCCTCCTGTTTGCCCTAAAATCTGTCCTGGGTAGAAGCAGAAGACTTTGGGTGGATTCCGGGGAGACACGGAGATACAAGTCAAGACGTCCTTCTGAAAAGATAATCTGCTTAGGGAAAAGAGGCAATTAGGTGGGTTATTAAAATGCAATTTATGAAACGGAAAAGGCAGTAAGTATGCCGGCAAAGCTGATTAACAGAGGTGAGGAAAGCAATTAGATTGAAATGCAGCAATCCATGCTCAATGAATTTGAGATTTCTTTATGCACTGAATGTGGAAAGCAATTGGATTGCAACATCCACTATCTCTCCAGATTCCAGCAGTGTCCAGCTGCTTAATAGTGAGGGACATCTTGCAACCTCTTCATGAAAACTCTCGATGATAAAGTATGTCAGAGGACAGCCATGTAGCAGAGCTGTGGTGGTTGAGGAGGAAACTGGTTCAGATTTCCCTATTTTTCTCAGGGCCCTTCCACACAGTCCCAGAATATCAAGGCAGAAAATCTCACTCTTACATTGGCGTGTAAGCTAGCATTCTTTATTTATCTGCTTTGAACTGGGTTATCAGAGTCCACATTCAGATAATGTGGGATTTTCTATCTTGATATTCTGGGATATAGGGCTGTGTGGAAGGGCCCTAAGTCATCAGTTCATTGTTCATTCAGGCACAGAGAACCTTAAAGGAGATTGGAGTGAAAGAAATGCAAGATTTAGTAGAATGCTTGTATCTTGGAATTAAAAAATGATAAACTAGTAATAAAATTGATAATTTGTCTTCATGGTCTATGTGACTCACATGTATATAGGTTTTTTTTAGTACTATTCATACTAAATACTTAGAATATTTAGAGCAATAGTCCAACATCTGGGAGCTTCATGATTCCTATACATGTTCTGTATATATCAGTGGTTCTCAACCTTTCTAATGTCATGACCCCTTAATACAGTTCCTCATATTGTGGTGACCCCCAATCATAAAATTATTTTGTTGCTACTTCATAACTATAATTTTGCTATTGTTATGAATCGTAATGCCGTCCTGAGTCCCTCTTCGGAGGTTGAGATAGGAGGGATATAAAAGCCCTAAATAAATAAATAAATAAATAAATAAATAAATAAATAAATAAAGTAAATATCTGATATGCAAGATTTTGAGTCACCGGACCAAATTTGACACAAATACTGGTGGGGTTGGGTGGGATTGATTTTGTCATTTGAGAGCTGTAGTTGCTAGGATTTATAGTTGGATCTACAATCAAAGGGCATTCTGAACTCCACCACCGATTGAATTGAACCAAACTTGGCACACAGAACTCCCATGTCCACGAGAAAATACTGGAAGGGTTTGGTGGGCATTGACCTTGAGTTTGGAGTTGTAGTTCACCTAGAGAGCACTGTGGACTCAAACAATGATGGATCTGGACCAAACTTGGCAGGAATACTCAATATGCCCAAATGTGAACACTGGTGGAGTTTGGGGAAAACAGACCTTGACATTTGGGAGTTGCTGGGATTTATAGTTCACCTACAATAAAAGAACATTCTGAATCCCACCGACGATAGAATTGGGTTAATCTTCCCACACAGAATCCCCATGACCAACAGAAAATACTGTGTTCTCTAATGGTCTTTGGTGACCTCTCTAATACCCCTTGCAACTCCTGCAGGGTTCCTGACCACCAGGTTTAGAAACACTGGTATATATAAAACTGAGAAAAAAGTTAGTGGTCTAGATTGTATTTACATTTCACAAGTTCTTCTCTCGAGTGTTGTTTTCTCTGATATCAATGAAATTCCAGAAAGCTTTCATTAGATTTGTTGTATCATTACTTTCCCAGAAGGCGTAGAATTCCCAACTCCAGGATATCAGTAAGTGCTGGAATACTCGGATAAATATTTTAATGGTGAAAGTATATTTGACAGTGACATTCTACACTGAAATTAATTACATTGTGGGATGGCGAGTTTTCTTCATTGAAAGTCTTTCAGCAGAGGCAAGACAACAGTTCCTTGCCTGGGGTGACGACATTTAGCAGAGGAGTGTGTCTGATAGCCTGTAAGATCACCAGCTGAGATTCTGTGATCTTCTGACAAAAATCTTTTCTTTTCATCATATCTCCCAAACCTATTGGGGAATTTATTTCATGCATCCTGAATGTCACATCACAGTTACTTTTGGATGACAGCAACCAAACATTCTCAACCAGAATTTGTAATTCAAAAATGTTAAACTGGATAAAACCCTGCCATACGTATGTACATTCCTTCCACTACTCTCTTATGTTTTAATCTCATGAGGTCAAGATAGCTCTAAAACATAATTCATACAGGAGAATTTGAGTATAGTGTGGTGAAGTTGTATTATAATTTTTGTCCTTGAAGCTTTTATTGCACTAGTGGGCACTTATGGGATCTAACTTCTTTTACATGAATGTAATGCTGAGTTTCCAGAAGAATATTTTGGGGAGGGTTGAGCAAAAACAAACAAACAACCAAAAACAAAAAAACCTACAGTGACCTTCTGTTTCAAGATACCTCTTTGTGTTTACTTTCTCAACATATTGCTTCTGTTCCCCTAGATTCCAAAAGCCCGCATTATACATCTCTTCTGCGCTTTTACATTAATACATAAAGTAATTCACAAAGATGTTTTCAGTTCTGTGCTGCAATGATAGAAGCGTGGGCTATCTACCCAGAAAAGCCAGCATATTTAACAATACAGACATTGATGAAAGCAGAGGAAAGAAAAGTCCATGTAGCAAAGGAAATACGCATCTCTCTTTCAGTATATAACCCACTTTTCCCTTTTCTACTGTCATATCTTTTACAGATTTGACACTGAGCCAAGATCAATGAAAATAGACAGTGTGCCAATGTACTTCACAGGCATAATACTGTCACCACCTTTTCTCTGTAGAGAAGTTGCCCACATTTCCAAAGAATAAACTCCATCTTTCGTGGCAATGATTTGCACTTTTAAGGATGAAAACACTATGTGTATTGGACTCTGAATTCTCGTCATAACCTACCACACACACACACACACACACACACACACACACAATCCAGATGATGATGAGGAGGAGGCAGATGGCCGAGAAGCTCGATAGTGGAATTCTCTTTGAGTCCTACGAGATGGGGACTGAGGCAATGGGGGACCCTGCTCTCTAGCAGGAGTTGATAGAGGATGCAGATGTTGGATCTTCTGCACTTTTGCTCAAAATAAACACAAGTCATCTTTATTATGAAGATTAGAAAAGTATTATTCTGGAAGAGATATTTTAATGATATCTCCACATCCATCACAAAATACTATTAGTATCAGATTAGAAGAAACACAAGTACAGAAATGCCTATCCTTTACAAGAGGAAAATGGATGGAAGTGGCAAACAAACTTCTCGCATGATGTCATCTTTTCCTCATCTTCAGAACAATAGAATTAATCGGATAGTGACTCAGTTACGCTGCAGATTCTAATGAGAGAAAAACCTAATGAGAGAAAAACATCATGTCCATTTGGTTTTTCTTTAGGAGAAAAAAAGAGAAAATATTTGAAATAGCAAATGAGCATACCAATCTGAATGAGTCTTAAAAGCATAGTTTCTGTACATAAAATCCTCTTCAGAAAACAGTAATCCTTTGGGTCCTTTTAACTCAGTGGTTCTCAACCTGTGGCTCCCCAAGTATTGTGGCCTACAACTCCCAGTTGAGAACAACTGTTTCAACTGAAGGCAGAACGTGAGATTTAGTCCTCCTGTGTCTTACTCTACAAAATGTTGAAGGTATGCCTCTCTGTGAAGCCTGGACTGCTGCAACTCAACTCTTACTTTGTCACTCTATAGACCTCTACTAACAAGTGAAACTGTCATGGGACTTGGTAAAATGCCAATCTTGCCATCAGTGCCTTATTCAATGCAAAAGCCCAGCAATTGTGTTTTGTTGCTGGACATACCTCATAACTCTTGTATTAAACTAATGACTGAATTGTTAAGAGCTAGGCCATTGCAGGAGCACCACTGCAATCTATAATTGAATCTTTCCCAGTGACATTAAAAATGACCTGTAAATCAGCTTAACAATGTTAATCAACTTTAGCTATATGGCGCAGGCAGTGGCTCCAGCCAGTAGGTGGAGGAGTGCTTCCATTGGCTCCAGCTTTCATGTGCATCAAATCCGTCCTTGTTTATGGTTTGTTGTAAGTTTTTCGGGCTATATGGGCTATGACGACCTCACAACCTCTGAGGATGCTTGCCATAGATGTAGGCAAAACGTCAGGAGAGAATGCTTCTAGAACATGGCCATATAGCCCGAAAAACCTGCAGCAACCCAGTGATTCCAGTCATTAAAGATTTCGACAATACATTGTCCTTGTTTATGCTTGAAATGGCTCCTTCATTCTTCAATAGTAAACAACTCCTGTGCTGCTACCTGTAAAGGGTGAAGGAACTAATGCAACCTTCCAGAAGGTTCCACAGAAACACATTGGTATTTTCCGGTGTATAAGACAACTGGGCATATAAGACAACCCCAATTTTTCCAGTTAAAATATATAGTTTGGGATATACTCTCCATATAAAACTACCCCTCTTCCAATGCACACCAAATAAAAATTTAAAAAACATCAGATTTGATTTCAATATGTTAATTTTCCTATTACTGTACCTCCTTCTCTGCCTCTCAGATCTTGCACATGTGCAGTCCTCAGGAGTAAGATCTGAGAGGCTGAGAAGGAGGTACAGTAATAGGATACAAGGGCAGGCCAGATGGGTGAAAGAGGCGTGTTTTTCTGGGCACAGCACCACTCTCTCTTTTTTCCATACCCCGGGTGTCCCATATGTCTGCAGCTTGCTCCGCCCTTCACTTACACCTTCACGGTGAGGTGCCCCCTCACCTTGTCATTGGGACTGCGTTAAGTCACTTATTTCCATGAATTCTGGTGAGTGGATTTTCTTCTACCTTACTTGTACACTGCCGCCCTTGCTGTTTTCATACGGTCACCACATATGGTGGGAATGCAGCAGTTTTTGAGCTCCCCCCACATGTGGCGACCACAGATTCTCCACTCCGGCTCGGAAGTTTCAGCACCCGCCCTATAAGACGACATAAGATGACCCCTGACTTTTGAGAAGGTTTTCCTGGGTTAAAAAGTAGTCTTATACGCCAGAAAACACAGTATGTTATTTTGATGTAAACTCTTTGTTATGGTGGTATCGCTTCCACTTCTTACAGCTTTCCATTTTCTTTCCTGTTCATAATATTCTACTCGGTAGTCAGGAGCAGACATCAGCATGACAGCCATTTCCTTTCAAGATGCCCCAGATAAGGGCAGAGAGTGAACTGTTTCTCAAATGAGTGGATCAATATTTCCCATTCCTATCACACGACCTTGACGGCAATGGTTTCTACTGGTGTTGGATTTGGAATCTTATAGCAACATTCACTTGATTTCTGTAAATTCTCAAGTTCAGCTCCCACAGAAAAGAAAAAAACCTTCATATTACCTCAAGTCTGGATTGTGTGAATTGTGGCTTTTCTGTGATGAGCAATTTGAAATAACCTGCACTCTTAATGACGACTTAACGCTATTTTTAGTGCCAGCGGTACGAAAGGATTTTATTGTTTGAATTACTGATGGATGGCAGTGTGCAACAAGTCAAGTAATTCTTGGCAATTACTTTGAACAAGTCATTTGGCTTCTAGCATTTATGAGGTGAAAGGACAAATAACACTGCAAATGAAATCCTCTTTATTCACAAGCCAGATATAATCCCACAAAAACATAATGTGCAACTATCCATATACAGAACTATTAGTGCCATTCAGTCAACTTGGCAAGAACTAGGTATCCTCAGTGCATCTCAAAAAAGCTGGCACATTTTATGGCCAGAACCAATTGTTGGCTTTGAGAACTGAACTACACTGCTTCCTACACTTTAAAACACACACGTTGTTGGTTTGTGGCACAAAATTTACATTTGCCAGCCTTTTAAAAACTGCTACAATTACACACAAACCCTGTATTTACATGCAGTTGGGCTCTACCCTCCTCAGGAAAGGCTGCAGTCAGATTTCCTTACTTTCCTTGCCATTTCATCCCATCTTGCCTAGACAGATTCATGTCGCTCATCCTCTTTTATATTCCCCTTTAAGCAGTGCAGTTCCATGCTTGTCTCACCACTGAGTTCAGTGGCTCACACTCCCATATAATGCTTTAATGGATCTGTTACGTCTTTTACGATGCCACAGGACTCTTCATTCTTTTTTGCTGCAACAGACTGACATTTTGGGAAATTGCCATATAAGTATATATAGGATTGCAGCCTGATCTTTTGAAATCTAAAACAGGGGAACTAAACCACTGTCCAGACGGCACGTACAAAGCAACACATCAACTTTGCAACTCACAGCGAAGTCCAGCTTGCCTAGGCCACCTTTTGATGAGGTGAACCAAGAGCCAACTTGTAGCTCAGCCCTTGATAGTTACTTTGAATACTGAAAGACTAAAACAATTGGGTAATGGAAAGTCCTCCATATTTCTGTTACATGTGTGCAGGATGCCACAGACTATCGTTGTGGTCATCATTCTCTGCTACAGCATCACGTAATGACCTACTCGCTGTCAAACGGCTTGATGCTGGAACACAGCCCGACAATAAAAAAATAAAAAATAAAATACATCACTTCCAGATCAAATATTAATTACATGCTAGATAGGATCATCCTATATTTCAAAGAGAAAAATGTATAAACAAGAAGCTGGGCCTTAAACCAGCAGCAATATAAATCCTCAGTTTTGAAGGGATTATGAAAGATAAATAACCATATCATTGTGAAATAGAAAAATACTGAATTGCATTAAAAACCTTCACTAAGTAAGGAACTGTTAAATGTCACTATGAAAACCCAGTGGCGACGTGCCTTAAAAACATGACCAATTAAAATCTCAAACTATGCTTATAATACCACAGATTTCTCCATCGTTTTCTTCTCCTTAACAAAATCACATACATCTATGTGTGTACAATAGACAGAAGTTAAAATATTTGCTTTAGATACAACTGGATACCAGGCGTCCTTGTTAGGTATTCCTTTGCAATAACTTCCTGAATATTGTAGTAATTTCCATCCGCAAACCCTGTGAACCTTTCTTCTCTAGGTTGGCTTGCTGCAATACAGTATTCAATCCCCTGAAGCCTGCTACAGTAGGTGATTGTGGGCACAGCCTTGTGCAGTCATTCCTCAGAATGCCAGTTTAATCTTCCCATGATTCAGAGGAAGAGATTCTGGTTTCCAGTCTGGCTGAAAAAAATGAATATCGAAAGTCCGGGCCCAGTTCTCAAACACTCGCTTCTCTGTGATAAAACGATGGTGGCTTCCTTTTCTTCCCCGTTCATGTGAAAGGTACATTGTACATTCATCTGGTCCCAATGGTTCATAATAATGGTAAGGTACCGAAGGATGTTTAGGATCCCTGCAAAAAAAAAGAGGAATTAGAAGGAAAGCATAGACATATTGATTTGAGCTTTGAGATGGTTGAACAGAAGCTCCCTGAAGATCTAGGGTGCTCTTACCGCTTATTACAGGGAAACCAGCTGATTCCTAATCCATCTAAAGAAAGCACAAGCATGTGCTTTTCATCTTAAGAACATACAAGCATCTCGAGCTCTGAGGATTACCTGGGAAGGAATCCTACTGGAGCATTGCACCATACCCAAATACCAGGGAGTTACCTTGGACCGTGCTCTGACCTACAAGAAACACTGCCTGAAGATCAAGCAAAACATGGTTGCTAGAATCAATATCATACAAAAGCTGACTGGCACAACCTGGGGATCACAACCAGATACAGTAATGACATCTGCCCTTGCACTTTGCTACTCTGCTGCTAAGAACACATGCCCTGTGTAGAACACAAATCACCATGCTAAAACAGCTGATGTGGCTCTCAATGAGACATGTCACATTATCACATTATCTACACCCTACACTACTGGAGAAATTACACTGCTTAGCTGGTGTTGCGCCACCTGACATCCCCAAGGAAGGAGCAGCCAATTGTGAAAGGACCAAGGCAGTGACATCTCCGGCCCTTTCCCTGTTTGGACATCAGCCAGCATGCCAACACCTTAAATCAAGAAATAATTTTCTAAGATCTACAGAGACACTAGCAGGAACACCTCAACAAACCATCTATTACAATGCAGTCTGAGCCCTGTCGCATGCACAATGGAGGACCTTCTTATAGCAACACCAGAAGCACTCCAAGTGGCCAGCTACTGGTCAAAGGAAATTTAATAGAATGCCAAGTTTTCAAACTTTGTGGGGGTTTTGTTGTTGTTGTTTTTTTTAAATACATTACAACTGTACCCTTGGTTCACTCCTGATTCGATTTTTTTTTACTAATTGTAGGAGCCCCCGGTGGCACAGTGGGTTAAACTGCTGAACTGCTGAACTTGCAGATTAAAAGGTCGGCGGTTCAAATCTGGAGAGAGAGTGAATTCCTACTGTTAGCCCCAGCTTTTGCCAACCTAGAAGTTTGAAAACATGTGAATGTGAGTAGATCAATAGGTACTGCTTCGGCAGGAAGGTAATGGCACTCCATGCAGTCATGCCGGCCACATGACCTTGGAAGCATCTACAGACAACACTGGCTGAAGAGCTTAGAAATGGAGATGAGCACCATCCCCCAGAGTCGGACACGACTAGACTTAATATCAGGGGAAACCTATACTTATACTATATTCGCTATATGCTATCATTTGTAAGAACAAAGTCCTTTTGCTGTTGTTTCGTGCGCATCTGAATTAACAACATTTAAAAAAGTAATTAATACTTTTACCTGCCCTTGTTAAAACACTGGCAATATACAATAAGGCCACATTGCACCATTGTGCAAATGAAGCTTGGTGTGCATGAATCTAGGTGGTGTTGAGAAAAGACCTGCAGAGACATTCAAGGGGGATGAATAGGTTTGTCAAACAGGTTCCAGCTTTCTGATGCTGTGCCTCACACTCACATGAAAATCCTGCCAGCATGGCACACAGGATTAAAGCACACCCCTTTGTAACCCCAAGCTATGGTCTGTCAATCAGCCATTGTTGTATCATTCTCAACTGAAATGGAATTGAATCACAAAGAAAAGAATTTTATTTAACAATGCTCGCTTTAATATACTTAATATTTGAATATTAAAGCAGAGAAGAATTGTAAGCCTCAACCCCATGCTGTCCTGAGGGTATATATAATTTAGTATACAGCACACAGAAGAATTAATCCTAAATGGTGTTAAATTTAGCCATGATTTGACTCAAAAAATTTTTCCTCTCCATATCAATGGTACTTTCTTACACACACAAAAAGTCTGCAATTAAATTCTGAAAAATAATGACTTCCACTCAAACCCTGATTACTGTTCTTTTAGGAGTGTAGTTTTAGAACAATTTGCACTTCACCATCACATATCCAATTCAAACAAGACAAAACAAAAGTCAGTCCGGCAGAACAGAACCTGGATAAGTGACCACCATGGAAGAGACAACTAATGAATCACTGTTAAAAAGGCCTATGGTTGTACTTTCTTGTCAAGTATAAAATATAGTGATTATATGCAAAATAGTACAAAATAGCTTAGGTGTGAGGATAAATTAAAACTAAAAAACACAGAAGTCCATGGCTACTATTCTAGATGTCCTACCCTAAGGCAGTAAGTACTATCTTCCAGCCTGAACACCACCCACCCATCCTGACTTTCTGACAGCTGCAGCTGTGAGCAAAAGAGGTCTGTTTTGTTCTGTGGGATAGTGCAGACTGACATCTCCCTTGCAATAGTCTGAAGCAGGATCCTTGTTGCAGTTCCTCCTTGTACTGCTCATTGCTCATGGAAGGAGGGTGGGAACATCTGTCTGCTATGTTATAAAGGCATTAAAGACTTGGATAATGATCTATAGTCTGTATTGTGTGTATGTGTAAGTAAAGATAAAGGTTTCCCCTTGACATTAAAGTCTAGCAGTGTCCGACTCTGGTGAGTGGGGTGCTTATCTCCATTTCTAAGCCGAAGAGCCACCATTGTCCATAGAAGCCTCCAAGGTCATGATGGCCAGCATGACTGCATGGAGCGCTGTTACCTCCTGCCAAAGCAGTACTTATCTACTCACATTCACATGTTTTCAAATGGCTAGGTTGACAGAAGCTGGGGCTAACAGCAGGAGCTCACTCCACTCCCCAGATTCGAACCACTGACCTTTTGGTCAGCAAGTTCAGCAGCTCAGTGGTTTAACCCACTACGCCACCTGTAAATATTCTATACTGCCTATAACATTACGTATGTAAGTAGTAATGATCTCCCAGACTTACTCATCCCAACTACTTTCAATTGCACCAAGAGAAGTGGTCCTGATTCTGATTGTCACAACATGCAGATCTGCTGCTAAAGAGGGCTGTGGGATGCTGTCTGTAACGTAGGCTATGACTGCACAGTGAATACAAAGCAGTTATGGATCTGTAACTCTAGGTCATGAATCTGTAATATACTGTAGATGTCGGCATTCCAATGTTGTCTTTCAAAGTGTATATTGTGAAATGATACTGTTCAATGCCAAACATTCCCAGCTCTCTCTCTTTCTCATGAAGCAAACAATTTAAGAATCATAATGAGAATTCAGTATGTGACTAATACCTATGTAAATGGACTTGCATCTTTGGGAAACAGAACCGAACAGTGTTGCACTGTCCATATTTAAAGCTAGGCAATGTAGACTAAAATATCTGAATCACAACCACTTTTTTTATAATGAGAAAGCAGTACCAATGTAATTATCATGACAGTTTGTTCAAAACACCCAAAATTGAAGTTATAAAGCCAATAATTGCAGTCTGATGCCTCTCTTGTGCTGTTTTTGTGCTGTTCCGGTCTGTTTTTACAAGTTTCTCATCAGAACATTTTCCTACAAGCTGACAGCACTTGAGCTTCTAGTTTAATGTGACTGACATAACTTTGCCAGCAGTTGATGCTATACAGTTTAATTAGGCATGAAATTTTTAGTAATGTTTGATCCACAGCTGAGCACTTCACCAAACCAATGAAGGATTTCCTCCTTTGACAAGTCTGAATTAAGTTTCAAATAAGCGATATGTCTTTAAATATCTGGGATACGTGTGTCACCTTTCAGCATTTTAAGTCGCTCTACTTCTGTTTATCAGAATAGTTATATTTGTACATCTTTATAAGTAGACTGAAGATGCCATTTTTTTCAGGTTAATTCATTCTCTCTAATTTTCCAAAACCAGACATGAATTGTACCCTTAATATCATATATCAGTTTTTAGAACTTATTATATTTAACTTTGCTGCAAAATGTCAGATTTATCTGAAAAAGCTGTATTTGTTTAGTGATGTGGATACACACAGAGAGAGTAAATCATGAATATAGAAAGGAGGTGCTAGGGCAGTGATTTTAGCCTACAACTCCCAGACATCCCAGCCACACATCCCCACCAAAAACCTAGAGACCTAAGGACCTCATCACACTAGAGCAGCAGCAGCAACAACAAAAAACTTTATAGACCGCTCTATCTCTCCGAGGGGACTCAGAACAGCTTCCAAGTACATCATCAATACATCCAAAGTAAAAAAACGTAAACGTAAAATTAATAAGACAATATAAGCATAAAAAAATCACAATAGCACATATATATTTAAAATAATCCTGTCTGTTCAAAGCAATTTAAAAGGCCGGGCCATGGTTAGTGTAATTTGTAGCGGGCCCAGGAAATTAGGTAGAATCTATGGCTGTTAATTTCCAGGGCCTAATAAGAGGAAGTAACATGGGTAATTGGTAGAAAAAGATATGGCCATATTCAACAGTATCTGGGGCTGAGCTAGAACTAGTCATTCTCAAAGGCTTGTTTATTAGATCACCAGGTCTTCAGGCTCTTACGAAAGGAGGGGAGGAATGGGGCCTGTCTTATTTCTCTAGGAAGGGTGTTCCAGAGGTGGGGGGGGGCACCACCAAGAAGGCCCTCTCTCTCGTCCCCACCAACCATGCTTGTGACGGTGGTGGGAGTGAAAGGAGGGCCTCCTCGGAAGATCTTAAAGTTCACGCCGGTTCATAAAGGGAGATGTGATCGCGAAGACAGGCGGTTCTCAATCTGTGGGTCCCCACGTGTTTTGGACTACATCTCCCAGAAATCCCAGCCAGTTTATCAGCTGTTAGGATTTCTGGGAATTAAAAGCCAAAACATCTGGGGACCCACAGGTTGAAAACCACTGTGCTAGGGTATCTTTATGTGTGTAGTATTTCACATCTAGCAAGTAGATGTGAAGTGCTCAAGTTCCACACAAAAGACATCATGCAAAAAGTTTGGATCTTCACTCTGACAGCCCTATCTATGCTTTCCTAGTTGACAATCAGCATCCACATCCCACATGCCATAACATGACGTGATGATAGAAGACCTGTAAGAATACTGCTGCTTTATGTTTCTATGCTCTGCCTGTATCATGATACCTAGTACAGCCATGTATTTGGGCCTTCAGTTGCATCGGTCCTAACCTCCATAATCAGCTGTTGGGATATATAACTCCAAAATCAGGATCACAACAGTTTTGGGGAAAACCAATGTAGTATAAAATGCTGTGGAACAAAATATGTCATTGCATGCCTGTCCTCCATTGTCAATTAGTGATATGGCACAATAGTGTGAAAATATGCTGTAGTGTATTGTATATTCCAAGAAAGAAAAACAGAGTCAGGGGATGCTGATGGCTTCCAGATCTGTGGAACGCTGAATCTTCTAACCTGTTGAAGTCTGAATATTAAAAGAGCTATCTAAGCTGAACTGTCCCCCTCGAATAGTATCAGCACCCCAGATAGTGTCCCTAAAGTTTAGATTAGTGGTCAACTCACAATTGAATTGACATGGAAGCCATTGGTTTCTTCTGGTGGAGAAACAGCTCTCTTGCTTTTAACACTACTTCTTCTGACAATTACATAAATCAGTGGTTTCCAACCTGTGGTCTGTGGGCCACCAGTGGTCTGCAAGAACTAAAATATGGTCCATGGGCTCACCATTACTACATCATAGTGACAAGAGCAACTGGTCTTGCAAAACCTTCTTATAGCGCCAAGGCTTATTAAATATGGTTTTCTGTGGGCGAGCAGATGGCAACTACTGGATGGCATACGTTCTGCATCAGAAACTAGAGCTGCCGTAGTCTGTCTAATGCAATTTTCTGAATCAGCACCCCAAATAACCAAACCAAATCTAAAGTTGACCAAAAGCTGATTTGTAACTCTTTTGGTACCTGGTCAAGTGGTCCCAGGTCAAGTGGTCCCTGGTCAGAAAAGGTTGGGCACCACTGACATAAATAATGGTAGAAAGGAATTGTATTCTCCCAGCTCATTGCAGCCATCCCTGTACAGAAACAATGTGTTGACAGCCTCCTGCAAAATATGTCTTTATTGCACAAATAACCAATCTTCTGACCAAATGGGACTAATTTTAACTAGCATAAGAATGAATTGTTAGCAGCTCTAGGTGAACATAAAAGATGCTGAAAGAAAAGATCTGACTTGTACTGATGATCTACCTTCTCCTATCTCAAAAACATAAGATCTGACTCCTGTGTGTTGCACTCCAGATGCCAACCCTCTTCCTAAACACTTTCAAATACAGTTTGAATGAGTTTGAGCATTTTTATCCGTCCACATTGAATAACTCAGAATAAGAATAGTGTGTTAACTCCCCACTTCACAATTAAAATTTGATGCTACCAAATGAAATGCATGAGCAATTTATATGAGGAAGCTGAAAGTCATCCTCATTTATTAATATTAAAACAGATGCTCTTTTACTACTCTGTGATACTGGACATTAATCAGTACTTTGTCAGAGTTAACGTACTTATTAATATCACAGCTGGGAGGCATTTATAGATGGCAGTTTGTAAAATACATCACAATTTTCTGAAGTGGTGCCATGCAACAGTCGGTGCTTCCACTGAGGGTATACACATATACAGCCGTGTTTACTGTGCCAGTAATGGGGGCAGCACAAAGGGCAACTCAAATGTCTCATTTATTTATTTATTTATTTAAAACATTTTTATTCCGCCCTTCTCACCCCGAATGGGACTCAGTAGGCCTGTTTGATCAAGAAAAAATTTGTTTCTAAATTCGATTCTTAATTGGGGTGTTTTTTTGTTTCGATATTTAAAATATTTACAAAACTTTCCAAAAAAATGTTTTGTTATTTACGAAATTTCGTAAATATTTACAAAACATTTTAGAAACAATTTTTTTCTTGATCAAACAGGGAGCCAAGAGGCATGTCGAGAATGCCAAGCAACCGCATACCTTCCTCGCCTCAGCAAGGCTTTCCAACGCGCGCGCGCTCGGATAAAGAGGAACTTTTCCCAACTTTGTATGCGACACACACGAGATCAAACACGAGTGTCAGAGCTGATAAGCGTTGGGGGCAATGCTCACTCCACACCCGATCCATTTCCCGTTCACAGGCTCCTTCCACGGTGCCAGGAAAGCCGTGCCAAAAACAAGTTCCCAAACTCCGTGCGTAAAAGCGCACGGCGAGGGCGCAACGGCAAAGGCGCACGGTACCCAACATCCAAGCCCGAAAAGCACCGCTCTTTGCCGGTGGATTGGCTCACCCATCGCCTGAAGTGTAGATCCAACCCAGGACGACCCTCTCCACGGCTCCCATCCGACTCCAAGCCCTTCCCTGCCCCGACTGAGCAAGAAACGGAGCGGCTCCCCGCAGCGCCTGGGTTGGGCTGAGCCCTCCTGATTCTCAAGCTTCCAAAGCCCGGTGCGCTCTTCCCATTCGTGGAGAAGCACGTCGCTCAAAAGGAAGAGGCATGCATTGGTCTCTTAGAGGAACTACACCTCCCAGCATGCCTCAGTCTTCCAGGGTGGGGCAAATCCTCTTCCTTTGGAGCGACGTGCTTCTCCACGAATGGGAAGAGCGCGCCGGGCTTTGGAGGCTTGAGAATCAGGAGGGCTCAGCCCAACCCAGGCGCTGCGGGGAGCCGCTCCGTTTCTTGCTCAGTCGGGGCAGGGAAGGGCTTGGAGTCGGATGGGAGCCGTGGAGAGGGTCGTCCTGGGTTGGATCTACACTTCAGGCGATGGGTGAGCCAATCCAGGCACCAGCAGCAAAGCAGCCTCCATCCCATTAACGAGCGGAGCTGAAGCTCGTTAAAAAAATGGGGCTGCTGTATCGATATTTTCAAACCCTTCCGGGTTTGAAAATATGTTTTGATATCGCGTCGGATATGCTAAAAAAAACGAATAAATTCCGAAAAAACGAATTAACGAACGAAAACGGACAGCCCTAGGACTCAGGGCAGAGCACAGCATATATACGGCAAACATTCAAGGCTGGGACAAGAATTCATATGAGTATGCATAAACATTAAAAACATTTATCAAAATATTAAAATACACGGTTTAAAACCATCATTGGTCATCTGTGTCAAATCTGAATTGGCCTGTTAAAGTTTCCTATCGCTGCCTTATTGCACTGTCCCGAAAGCTTGGTCCCACAGCCAAATTTGTATTATTTATTTATTTATTTATTTAAAACATTCAATGCCTGGACACAAATTCTTATATACATACATAAACATTAAAAACATTTATCAAAATATTAAAATACACAATTTAAAACCTAGTCATCCACGTCAAATCTAATTGGCCTGGTAATCTTTCCTATTGCTGCTTTATTGCCCCGTTCCGAAACCTTGGTCACACAGCCAAGTTTTTACCATCCTTCTAAAGGACAGGAGAGAGGAGGCCGACCTGATCTCACCAGGAAGGGAGTTCCATAACTGGGGAGCAATCACTGAGAAGGCCGTGTCTCTCGTCCCCACCAATCATGCCTGTGACAATGGCGGGACGGAGAGGAGGGCCTCCCCGGAGGATCTTAATCTCCACGATGGTTCATAGGAGGAGATGCGTTCGGACAGGTAATATGGGCCAGGGGTGTTTAGGGCTTTATAGACCAAAGCCAGCACTTTGAATTGTGCTCGGCAGCAAACAGGCAGCCAGTGGAGCTGACGCAACATGGGAGTTGTGTGCTCCCTATATGCTGCCCCAGTTATTAACCTGGCTGCCTCTCGTATTTATCTGGCTGAGCAGAGAATTTGTACAGAAAAGTTTGCACCATTCCTGGGAAGAAGCAATTATGTCATCTGTCTGGAGGAAATAACTCTAAACTCCTTATTATCATGAATAAACATACTTGAAGGAGATTTTGGACTTCTTAGTTTGTCCATAACCCTTCCAGCCCAACAGTTCATTCCCAAGATGTCTAAGAAACATTGCAACATAGTTGTAGGATCTAGATCAACAAGAGAGTTACCTGTTGACTACCGAGAGCCAGTTCTTTCCTTTTTTTGGGAAATAGAAGAAAATTGCCAACAATATCAAAAGCCAGCAGATGAGATCTTTCTCCACATGCACCTTAGAGTCGGTGACATATGGTAAGTCCAAAAAAGCCTATCCTATTTACTTCTTCATCCCAGTTTGTCCCAAAGATACTACAAGATCCCTTTGCATAGATCAGTGATTCCCAACCTGTAGTCCGTGGACCACCGGTGGACTACAAGAACTAAAATATGGTCAATGGCCTCACCATTACTGCACCATAGCCCTGAGAACAATTGGTCTCGCAAAACCTTCTTATAGCACCCAGGCTTATTAAATATGGTTTTCTGTGGTTGAGCAGATGGCAACTACTGGATGGCATATGTTCTGTATTGGAAACTAGAGCTGATGTGGTCTGTCCAATGCAATTTTCTGAATCAGCACCCTAAGTAACCAAACCAAATCTAAATTTGACCAAAAACTGATTTGTAACCCTTTTGGTACTAATGTTGGAGAGTGGTCCCTGGTCAAAGTGATCCCTGTTCAAAAATAGGTTGGGAACCACTGGCATAGACACATGCAAGAGGGAAAATTTACCCTTAGCTTCCTTAGTGAAACCTTTGATGATTTGCAACCACTGAGGTTATGGTAAACATATGTTCAATTACATTTCATTTGTATTAATTTTAATTGAATGTGTATTTTAATATTGTTTCAGTGGCTCTAGTATATGTGCTGCCAAAGTGAGCACATATTGTGCCAGTGATTCTAATCCCAACATAGTCTTTAGAATTCAAGGAATATGGGGGTAAAAGCCTAATCTCTTCTAGCAATAGAGGTTTGCTGTGGAAATTAAAAAGTTATGCATGGCAAACTGTTTGAAATGGCTGCCTACATGAAATTGTTCCCCCTTTCCACTCCCCACATGGCAGCCTGGCAACATAAACTTATCTTAAAAGAGCAAAGAATCTATTTATACAATTATTTAAAAGGCTCCCCCTCTC
This sequence comes from Anolis sagrei, assembly GCF_037176765.1. Taxonomy (NCBI): domain Eukaryota; kingdom Metazoa; phylum Chordata; class Lepidosauria; order Squamata; family Anolidae; genus Anolis; species Anolis sagrei. The sequence goes on from NC_090024.1 coordinate 160,092,418, forward strand.
CAGTGCATCAGACTCATTTCATGACCAGTGCAGCATTTTGTTTTAGCTGATAAATATTCAAAGCCTAAGAGGAACTAACAAGATGTGGATTAATTCTTTCACAGTACAAACAAAAACTTTTAATAATTTATGCAACGTAATTAAATGCTGTTTGTTGTTTTCAGAACCCAATCAGGGGACCTGCTAATTAAGAGCTTCAGGAAAACCATAGACATGTTTTAAGGATTGCATAAAGAGATTCTGTTGTGCTGAGTTTAGCAAGCTAATTGAAAATCCAGATTAAATTTACCTGCAGAAATCTGGTGGCACCATTCCATAGACATCTATCCTGTCACACAGTTCTAATGCGATGCTCATTGTGAACCATCCAGTGCTAAGCCAAGTGTTGGATATCTTCCTGAAAACAAAAACAATTCAGTTCTGAGGGTGACAGATAATATTTCAGATACGTTAACATTGGGGCACCAGGGGTTTTTGCTGTTGTTGGTATTTATTAAAATTCATAGAAAAGGTTATAACACATTGGGCAGGCAACGTTTATTGAACTCCTCCGCTATGTAATAGGCTTGACTATGTCCGCTTGGTTGTGAACAAATGTATTCAGTAATTGTATTTTTCATTTTAATAACACAGACAGAAATTGTTGTTATCTGAGTCTTTTGTTGAATAATAGTCAGCTACAAGCCATGGGCTTGCATTACTCCCACTGATTAAAGAAAGAGGCAGATTTTGTATCTATATCTGGTTAGTGGAGGAATTACGAGATGAACACGTACTTTATGCCCGGAAAGGCCATGCTCATGATGTAATATATTGATCCTGCAGCAGTACAGCTCAACAATCCCATTGTATTGCAGTGACATTTCAAAGTGGCTTAGGATATTATGTCTAAGAATTTTGTACCTTTGCGTGGACAGAAATCAACAACTGCATCTGTTATAGAGTCAGAGATGCATGTCGGAGTACTGTGAATATTAGTAGTAGAGACATGGAACTTTATTCCACTTGATTTGTCTGGGACTTTGTTAATTCAGTATGGTGCTATGTTACCAAATGAACAATCACATGTACACACAGCATACAGATCACAATATTAGTTGTTATTGTCATATGTTTCAAACTTATGCTGACTCCTAGGTAAACCTATCATAGGGTTTTCTTGGCAAGACTGATTCAGAGGAGTCTGCCATTTCCTTCCTCTAAGGCTGAAAGAGGTTGACGTGCCTCAATTCACCTAGTGAGTTTCTAGGGTTGAGTGGAGATTTGAACCCTGGTTTTCTGGAGTCCTATTGCAACATGTATATCTCATGTAGGACGACTGACCACTGTAGTTTTATATATAGTGTTTTTAAAGTTGTTTTTGTAATTGTGATATATGATATTTTAATGAGTGTATATGTTTTTTATGGCTGGAAACCGGGCTGAGTCCCTCAATGAGGTTGAGAAGCTCGGTATAGAAAACTGTGAAATAAATAAATAAATAAATGTAACATTCGGCCTAGCTTACCTGTCTGAACGTATCTCTCCCTATGAACCATCTAGGAGCTTAAGATCATCTGGGGCAGGCACTGCTCTCGGTCCCGCCTTCTTTGCAGGTGCGAGTGGCGGGGACAAGAGTCAGGGCCTTCTCAGTGATGTCCCCTCGGCTGTGGAATTCCCTCCCTAGGAATATTAGATTAGCCCCCTCCCTCCTGACCTTCCACAGAAAAATTAAAACATGGATTTTTGAACAAGCCTTTGGGAACCTAGTGTAATAGATAAACACAGAACAATGTGAAATCGAATACTGGAATGGCTTAGACAATATTTCTGGATGATGAGGCTGATAGTGACGGTAGTGGTTTTATATGTTTTCAATAGGTTTTAATGTATGTGGTTTAGAATTCTGTTTAAATGGTTATTGTAATTTTACATTGTTTTAAGTGGCAGAGAATAGCTGTCTTTGTTGTAAAGCTGCCTCAAGTCCGGATTTGAGAAAGATGGGGTAGAAATATCATAAACAAACAAACAAACAAACCCTTCCACCAATTAGCTTGAGACAGTACATAGATCTCCTCCTCCCTCCTCTTATCTTTCTAGAACCCATATGAAGAAAGCCTAGCTGTAGAAAGTATGCGGTCACTGGCTGAAGTCATTCAGTGGTTGTCATAGCTCAATAGAAGCTTGATCCAGGATCTCTGAATCCTTACCTTAATACACTAACCATTGGATACTTTCTACAAAAACAATTCTTAAAGAACAAATTCTATACTTAGGATTGATTTTGCAGGCTTTTTTCAAAGAATTCTACCTCAATTAGACAGAATTGCAGATTTTTTTTTTGTTGGACTCAGCTGGCACAACATACGTTAGCAGTTCCACATAAACCTGATCAAAGCATAATTCTAAGAGTGTGCATGTGCATGAGATGAAGATGGATCTTGTGCTCCCATGTTCTGTTGTAACAAACACAAACTTAGTTTAACTTCTTATTCTTATTACCTTGCAATAAGAATAATGTGTGTGATCTTAGGACTGTTATCCTAAGAAGTGTCCTCAGTATTATAAAAATAAAGATGTACTTCCATAAAGCTAGATTTTATGTTCATGGCTGTCCAATGTTTCTGCACTTCTAAACAGGGCTTCCGTGTATTCCACATAGCACACAAGACATTCTCTGTGACCCTGACGAGGGGATAAGCTTTTACTTGTCAACAAAAAGAGACTTTTGTTCGATTTTGCCCAGAACAGAGAATGTATTAATGGAATGACTAATTCCAGAGCTTATATAACATCTATAATTGGTTGAGAGAGTTTGAAAGACTGATGGAAATGTATTCTAAATGTTTTCATGGAAAAGAGTCCAAGGACCAGAGTCAATGATGACTACTAACACAAATGGAACAATTTTAAATAAAGCAAGCTTTTATATCAACTCTGTTTATTCCTGCATTATTGAACTAGTCCAAGATATTACACTACTTGAGTTAAAATTAAACCTAGATAGGCTCCCTTCATTTTATAAACAGGAAGAAACTTAAGACCTGTCTTGAGACACAAGTAGAAGTGGGCTACAAATACATTAATTAGTAGTAGTAGCAGTTCTAGTAGGGTAGATCATGCTCTATGGCACACACAACTTTTTGCTCCCAAAATCTAGCTGCTACTCCTTACCAACCAGCAAGTCTTTAAGCATGTATTTTATAGAAATATGTTTTAATATGTAGCTTTTATAGAAATACATTTTAATATGTGTATTTGTAGTATTTTTATGTGTTTTAATTATTTTCTAACCCTCATTGAGCAACAAGGAGTGTTGAGTAAGAAATATAATAATAATAATAATAATAATAATAATAATCATCATCATCATCATCATCATCATCATCATCATCCGCTTCAACTGGTTGCCTTTCTCAATAATGGTTGGACTGGCCTTGTTGTACAAACCCACAATACTGCTAGCAAGCCTTAGTTTCTGTCTAATTTGCCTCAGGTCTAATTCTCAGTGAAGTAGCAAGCTGTTATTTGAGCTATGTTTGGAAAAGCTTGTGTCCTTAAAATGCACTTGGAAAAGTTACTTTTTTGGATCCCAACTTTCAGTCTACACTACTACTTCCTTAGAGTTTAAATGGTGTGTACATCCTATCACTGCATACAAAAGCACAACCCATAGGGCAACAAGAAGGAGAAGAAAGAGAAATCTTTGAATGCAATCCAAAGAAACAAATTCTCTTCAAAAAGTATATAGAGATAAAGAATCTAACATGAAAGACCATTCCAGAACCTGTAAAATTATTTTCTTTCTAAAGATTCTGCCTCCAAAGTCTAAAAACTGAGTAGCAGACCTCATTGTCTATTGTATCTTTCTAAAAGAACCAAAAATGGATCACCTAGTTTTACACCTTCTAAGCTGTAAAGAAATAAAATGAAGGCATGCCATATCCATATTAGAGGAAATCATATACTCCTTTTTGTGACAAAGTCAAACACTGTCCTGATATTTCTACAGAGCATACTAAATTACAATTAAAGGCCTTTCTGTGCCATCAAAATCTCATTTATAATCTCGATGGAAATGTTCTTCCTGCAAGTTATTTCATTTATGCTTCTTTTTATCTAATTACGGTAATATTGGTTCAGAATCATATTTTCTTAATGGACCTTTATTCAATTATAAACTTATCCTCAAATACAGTTACTTTGCAATATGAAACTATATTGTCCCGGAGCCTGTGACATTCACAATTCTGTTTAATTGTTGATCATTTCTGTCACCCCCACATTTTTAAAATAAGTCTTTTTTGACAGGATATAATGCATCACTTAGTCTTTTCAGGCACAGAGTACTAAAGACGATTATAAAAACTGAGGCGGCAGCTATTGTACCTCTGCACCCTGATGTTCATAATGTAGTATGGCAATTAAGTACTTGGTAAATCTCATCCAAAATTAATCTATTATATGTAGTTTAGTACGTCACTATCCTTTCTTCTCCTTAATCTCATCTCTCTTAATTATCCTTAGATAATTCTGTCTTTCTCCATTGAAATATTTCATGTAGGCCACATGCTCACTCTAAATGCCTAGTTTCAATATTATTCATTAATATATTTAAATCAAAGAGCTTACCTGCCCTACAAATATATACACAAAGGTGGGCAAACCATAGCCCATGAGCCACAAAAGTAGCCTCCAGACTAAAACTCTTTTTTTTTTGGTCCATTTATCCCTCACCAAAAAAAAAAAAAAAAAAAAAAAAAAAAAACGGGTCATAATGCACTTTTATGTGGCAGGGAAGGTTTACAAAATATGTAAAGAAACAGGTATCTGTCCATCCAGGTATCATTCCCCCTTTCGATATCATATCTTTTTTGCTTGTTTTGGGACTTAGTGTTAGTCCACAGTAAAGTCTGAAAATTATTTCCCCTTCTACTCAAATCTAAAAGCTACGTTCACTGCAGGGCAAATCAATAAACTGAAAATGTAAACAATATTATATATGTGTATCTCCTGAATAAGGCATACTTCTGAGCATAAAAGGAGGAAGGGTGTGGTCAGGGTGGCTCCAAATCGTCTTCTATAGGATGGCATAGAGCGGTGGTTCTCAGCCTTCCTAATTCCATGACCCCTTAATACAGTTCGTCATGTTCTGGTGATCCCCAACCATAAAATAATTTTCATTGCTACTTCATAACTAATTTTGCTACTGTTATGAATCCTAATGTAAATATCTGATATGCATGATGCATATTCATTCACTGGACCAAATTTGGCACAAACACCTGATAAGCCCAAATTTGAATAATGGTGGGGTTGTGGGCAGATTGTGTTTGTCATTTGGGAGTTGTAGTTGCTGGGATTTGTAGTTAACCTACAATCAAACAGCATTCTGAACTCCACCAACGATGGAATTGAATCAAACTTGGCACACGGAACTCCCATGACCAACAGAAAATACTGGAAGGGTTTGGTAGACATTGACCTCGAGTTTTGGAGTTGGAGTTCATCTACATTCAGAGAGCACTGTGGACTTAGACAGGGATGGATCTGGACAAAACTTGGAATGGATACTCAATATGTTCAAACGTGAACACTGGTGGGATTTCGGCAAAACAAACCTTGACATTTGGGAGTTATAGTTGCAGGGATTTAAAATCCACCTACAATCAAAGAGAATTGTGAACCCCACCAATGATAGAATTGGACCAAACTTCCCATCATAGAATCATAAAATCAAAGAGTTGGAAGAGACCTCATGGGCCATCCAGTCCAACCCCCTGCCAAGAAGCAGGAATATTGTATTCAAATCACCCTTGACAGATGGCCATCCAGCCTCTGTTCAAAAGCTTCCAAAGAAGGAGCCTCCACCATGCTCCGGGGCAGAGAGTTCCACTGCTGAACGGCTCTCACAGTCAGGAAGTTCTTCCTCATGTACAGATGGAATCTCCTTTCTTGTAGTTTGAAGCCATTGTTTGAACCCCCATGACCAACAGAAAATACTATTCTGATGCTCTTCGCCAACCCCTCTGGTGCCCCCTTGCGACCCCCTCAGGTGTCCCGACCCCCAGATTGAGAAACGCTGGCATAGAGAGTTAGACTCAAACCAGGGTGATGCAGATTAAAATAATTATTGGACCTTGACTCACTGGCTGTTTAGCTCTTCCCCAATCTGTCTGTAAAATGGGCATATGGGGAATCTATACTATTGAAAACAAATTCAGAACTGGACATATAAGGACTTCCATTCAAAGTGGCCGCTTCAGGTCAAAGGAATTGTAGTATAATGCCAATTTTTAAACTTTGTGGTTTTTTATACATTATAACTGTATTCTCAATTCACTTCTGACACGATAAATTGTTTTTATGTTTTTATATGTTTTAATGGGTTTTATATGGTTTTTATATTGTTATGCAGAATGTTTTTAACTGTATTTTTATGAACGTGTGCCACTGAATTGTTGCCAATCTGTAACCCACCTTGAGTTGCCTTAGGGCTGAGAAAGGCAGGCTAGAAATAGCGTAAATAAATAAATAAATAAAACCAGGCTAGTAGCCCCCAGAAAGCTCCCAAAAGGCAAACCACCAACTGCAGATACTTTGAATGGGTAAAAATTGACCCCCTAGAATTAGTTCACATTGGTTCAATTCATGTCTCTAGTGTACTGTTGAGACTTTGTCTTGGCAAGACAGAAGGGACCATAAATGAAGACTCAATGTATCTGGTTGTTGTGTTAGCAGCTAATGTAACACAAAAAACCTATTTCAATAGATATATCTTGAAGAAATGTCTATTGACAAGCTCCTGCTTGATGGATACCTGAATCCCTTTGGATTTTGTTTCTATTCAAAAGCTATTGCTTAGAGAATTGGGAAAACGAATGAGCCCAGGTGTGAATTAAACTTAAAGTGAAAATGAGCAAAAACATGACTACTTGTGTTAACAGAAGAACTGTCCATAAAATTGGCGAATAGTAATACTCAAGAGTTGAAAGAAATGCTATTAAAGCTTTAAAAGGTCTATTGATTGCTAACAATAGTTTACATGGTAAACAAAGATTGCCTTCCTTAGATACAGCCATAACAAAGAAGGGTTTCCACAAGGAAGACCAACAGGAAATGAAAGTTTGAACTGCTAAAACTAGGCAGCAAGAAGCAGAGAGAAACAGGAAAAGTTTGCATTGCAGTGCCACCATATATACAAGAAGCATTTCTTCAAAGGAAAATTCCAATCACTCTAAAAATTGCTGGCAACTATCAAAGATGTTCAAGATATAACCTACAACAAGCAATTGTCCTACACATCTGTGGATGAACCAACTAAATCAGCTGAAATATCCCAATTTATTGATACTATGAAAGTGATGAACAAGGATTTCACTACTGACATGAGACATTCGTAACTCTTTGAAGAAGCAGACTAGGGAGTTAACCCAAGTGAGTCAGAAACTCGAAGATAAGATTATGAAGTTGGAGGTGACTGTAGATAAATTAAAGCATGACAAGAAAGAATTTCTAGAGGCAGTGGTACTTTTAGACCTCAAAGGGAGGAAAAATCCACAAAAGTGCGTGGTTTGTCAAGACAACACAGTAAAAATATTAATGCTAAAATAATTTAAGCATTTGCTGTTTTTCTTTTTGGAAGTTCCAGATAAAGATTGACAGACTGAACCCTCATGTGGACAGACAGAAAACTTTGCCCAGAGACATGGTGGTTAATTTTGTCAGATTTCAAACTCATGATTTGCTTCTTCAGCAACATCATTTGAACAAGTTGTTAATTCATGGTTAATAGCTGCTATAACTCCTAGAACTGTGAAGAAGACACAAAAGCTGAAGGCAAAGGATATTCCATGTATATGGGAGAAACTGAAGTGAGTCGCTCTCAAGTTCAGTCAAAAGAGATTCACATTAAATACAGTGCAAAGGGCAGGAGAAGTTTTGAAGAAGTATGGAGATAGTTTCAAAGCTCATCAGCTTCTCCAAAAGTGGAGAAGAAAACGCAAGGGATGATGAAGAAGATACAGTCCAGATGGATGAGATGAAATATTAAAAAACAAAAGATTACTGCAACTAGAGGGACTGTATTTGAAATTTTAGCTACATATCATTTTTTGTATGATAAAATAAAAGCAGACTCAACTTTTAACAATCATTTCATCGAAGGATAGCAACTGTATGTTGTTTGGAATACGTAGAATACATTTCATTCAAAGTTGCTTTTAAAGTCCTCTCTGCATGAAGAGAAATTCCTTTAACAGAATATTGTTAATATTAGATGACAATCAATAGAGATGTACCATGAGATAGGAGTTATTTAGTGCAATAGTTTACCTTCTGACAAATAACTGAACAATTTGAGTTGGGCAAAAATATTTGAATTTAAGACAGCTAAATCAGCCTTTGAAATTTTATGCTTAGGTGCTAATCATTTGATCATTAAATATATAAGTTGCAGTTTAAATATAAAATAGAGGAGAAATCACTTTAATGATGATATTTTTAATTATCTTTTAACTTTTACCTTTATCAAGTTTTAATTGTGTTTTAATTTATGTTCACTATTACAGGAGTTTTAGGACTGTTATTAGTGTCTATTTGTGTATTTTCTTGTTTTTGTCTTTTATTGTTGATATGGTCAGTGCCCTAATCAGTAAACTTTACTTATAAAATAAAGGAGCAACAAGTGGGCTCAAAATATAGATACACAAATTAAATTGGAAGAATAGAAGAAAGTGTTAACCAGGATTCTGAAATACAAGAGATGGACACATTGACTATGTTGATTTAGGATAAATATTTGACTAGAATCATAGAGTTCGAAGAGACTTTGTGGGCCATCCATTCCAACCCCCTGCCAAGAAGAGGGAAAATCTCATTCAAAGCACCCTCAACAGATGGCCTAACTAACTTTAAGAAATTGTGGAACTTGTTGTAACATTGGGGGCATTTATCAAGTTTGATAATAATGAATTAGCAGAAGCAGAAGTGTGATCACATTATAATTTAAAGGAAGTAGATTAATAAATGATAATATCCATCAGGTAGAGAGTGGGAAGTTTGTGGTGGCTCTGAGATCTGTCAGGGAGGCCCTCCTCTTGGTCCCATCTCTATGCCAAACACGTTTGTTGAGAACAAGAGGGCCTTCTCGGTGGTGGCCCTCCAGCTTTGGAATTCCCTCCTGAGGGAGATTAGGCTAGCACTCACTCTCTAAGCCTTCCGTACACAATTGAAGGCATAGTTTTTTAGACAACCCTTTGACCATGATTAGAAATCCTTCATGAACATATTCAAGGACCTAGAGATTATTTCACTTTCCACTTTATGAGACTGATATTGATTGCAGTTGTTTTCTATCTGCAGATATTATTGCATTTTATTGATCTTAACCAGGTTTTTTTTAATGATGTTATGTTGGTTGTTATTGCTTTTGTGTTATTGTCTATGCACTTGTTGTATTTTATGTGTCTGAGTGCTTTGTGAGCCAGCCCAAGTCCCTTTGGGAGATGATGGTGGGGTATAAATAAAGATTATTATTATTATTATTATTATTATTATTATTATTTCTTTGGGTGATGGTGGTAGAGATAAATAAAGATTATTATTATTATTTCTTTTAATAGTTGTTTAGTTGTAGCATATACTATGTAGCTGTGTAATCCTGGTAGTTTTATATATTTAAAATCTGTTTTATTTTGTGTTTTTCTTGAATAAAATGTTTTAAAAAGAACTTGACACACAAACCAGGGAAGAAAAGTTTTGCTTGTTCATTAATAGACAGTACATCCTGTATCAGCCACTATTTCATTAAAAGAGAAAGTCTAGCCTGAGAGATAAAGACGCTTACATAAAGGTATGCTCAGTGCTCATCTGTGTGAACTCACAGCAGCCCACTTTCATTTTGAACTCTTCACTTCCCGCACTAACAGCTTGTGTAGCTTGTTATGTGGATCTTCCCAAGTACAGGGAGGATAATTGCTGGCCTGCCTCTAATTATTGCAGTTTCTCCACCTTAGGTGTTATTCCTGGTTGTTGACTGACTGTAAGGATGTAGTGCTTACAAATTTATGTAAGGATCTAATAATCACTCAGATTCTATATTCACCTTTTCCAGTGACATAGGAATATTATATTCCATTCTGTGTGACTTTGTAGATTAATAGGCAAAATCTAGCAATTATCTACTTAACCATCTTGAGTGTTCACATGTAGCATAAAATATTTTACATGTATGGTATGTGTGTGTGGTAATTACAGGTGGAATGTATAGGAAGGGAATAGAATGTATCCTGTAGAATACACCCTTTCTTACCAAGAATGTATACAATATGATCAATAATGACAACTGTGTACCAGTTTATTGGGCAATATTGGAATAGCTACCTCATCATCATCAATCAATGGAAAAAATGGTAAAAGATTATTTAGAGAGTCAAACACACCTTTTGTTCACACCTAAATTTGTGACATTCTTGCTCAGAATATTGTATGCTTTAATCATTCTAGCTTTTGAAATTCGGGTTTGTTAACTAACATCTCATTAAAATGTTTTCGGTTTTGAATATAATGGGGAACTTGACTGAATCGACCTTTGCACCAAAGCCAGAATATGGCAGGAGAAAAAGAGCAGGAGCTTAGCACTAGCACTCATTTTTGGTTCCATAAAACACGTTTATCATCCTTAACGAAGCCTGTAATGTTTGCCCAAACTAAAGATCTCATCACATGGAAGTTTTTCTGCATTTTTACCCATTTCTATACACTTCAAAGATGGAGCCCAACAAATGACACAGGACTGCTTCCAGTAGTTTCTAGTGGGACTGCATCTCTGCAGTGTGTAGATTTCAAAGACAGGCAATCCTTTCCCTGCACACAGACATGCTTAAAATTTGGTATTTTTCCTTGTGATAGGGAAGTAGTGGATTTGTCTGGATTACTTTGTGACATTTTAGTGTGGGTGTTCATGTAAGCGGTCTGCTAATACTCCTTTTGTTTCCATTAGTAGTTTAAGGACAGTGTGGATCCCATTTAAATAAGTATTTTAAAAAATGTGCCTGACTCCTTTAGTGTAAGGGCTTTAGGGGAACGAGACCATCTAAAGTGGTATCTCCAAAAGGATGCCTGTTTTTAAAAATGTGCTTCTATCCTTCCAATGATTGAGCTAGAGAAGGGAGGAGGTGATCCTGTGTGATGAGGTGAGTAAGTTCTCCATCTTCTTTAAAGACAGAACCCCATGAAATCCACACGAAGAAGACAATTCTTCACCCCACCCTCTCCTTGTGGGATGAAATCCTAAGCCAGTGAGTGCAAACTTAATACTGTAATGTCCACTGGCTACTGTCTTAGTACTTGTGGTTTCTGCCTGAAGTTCTTTAAGAAACAACAATAAGAATATATAATAATTTTTAAAGTGAAATGGTTCTCCAAAGTATACAGCAGCCTATGTCATAGAATACATGCTTTTACTTATCAGTAATTCTCCACAGAACTTCAATTGAGGATAATGGAGCATTGAAATGAAAAGTGCATGTAACTCTGTATTAGATTTATTCTTCCCCAAAGTGAGCTCTTAATTTATACATAAATGTGTTAAGTGGTACTTGTGCTGTCATCAGATTTTAGTATGAAACACTATAATGAATGTAGAAGAAATAAAAATAAATGTCTCTTTTTTCATTGGGGGGTGAGGGGGAAATCTAATTTTCAACACTGACTGCAGAAACGTATTATACATATAGAGGGTCACTTATTAAAAAAACATTGATTTGAAGATCTGTTTATAAGTCATAAATGGGCTCATAAAGAAGGTAAGTATGATAATAACTTGCCTTTCCCCAGTTGGAAGTGGAGGATGAGCACTTCAAAAGCACCTAATCTATGAATAATGTGTATTTGTTTTACAAGAAGCTTTACTGCTGCAATGTTCCAAGAATGCTTATATCCAATAAGTAGTCATTATAATTCACAGAATGGCAGCACTGGCTTCGTAAAGCAAAAGCCATCAATTTTGATTTTTCAAAACCAGTAAAAATCTGCTTTCATATGTGTTACCTGAAGTGAGATTGAGACTTGATGCCAACCTTTTTGCTATGCTGCTCTGGAATCCTATAGACTAGATGCATTTAGCATATACATCAGTTTTTGTTATTAAAAGTTGACATAAAAATGCATTATTTGATTGTCTAGTTGTCATTTACATTGTAAAAGTTAATCCTGATTATTTTACAAACAAAATAGAATAAAATAATTTTACACATTGCGAGACAAGGATGTAGTATGATCCCCTGAAAATGAATGTATACCTTAGATATACTACACATTCAACTGAATTGCAGGAAATTTTCTTACCTGTCTTTTCCAGTTTCCCGTTTGAAAAGATCATCAAACTGAAGCATCTTGTGCCGTGATATCATGTATACTTTCAACTGAGGTAGTATCTGGTTCATCAGTTGCAAATTATTATAAATTAATCCTTTGCCATCTCTTCTCATGTAGATGCTGGGACCCCAGAATATAAATACAGTCCCTTGGCTCATATTTAAGAGTTCATTGCGATTTCTCAAAATTCTCTGGATACTGGAGTGAGCTATGACCCGCAGGCTTGTCTTGTTTCCAACGTCTTTTCCAAAACCCCGCGTGGGTGCATCATTCATTCGTATTACGCACTCTGTCTGGTCAATCTTACTGCCTTGTCGGCTTCGCAAAAGGTGTCCAGAGCTCGTAACTAGGGCACAGCTCGCACAGTGCATTTTCAAAGGCTGCAGGAGAAAGAGACATCTCAGTACCACAAGCCCCAAATCCTCCAAAAATTACAACAAAAGGAAATTCAGAATAGGCTATGAACAGAAATGGTAGGATTCTAGTGTCTCTGAACCCTTTCTCTGTCCTCTCTTCCTAAAATCAATGTAGCTTGTGGAAACAAATTTGATTAAATCCATGAAACATGAATACAATGGAAAGTCACGGTTGAATCTAGAGTAGCATCTGGCAATCAACTTATTCTAGAGCAGGGACAGAAATCATGGTTGCACACTGTCTACTAAGGCTTTCTTTGTGGATCCCCAACTGATTCTAGAGCTCTGAAATGTTGGTTGAGAAGTGCCGCTATTGAGCAAAGAGAACCAAAAGTGCTATTGGCATAGCCACCATCACCCATAGTAAATAGCTTTCAGTGGCGCAACGGGTTAAACCCTTGTGCTGACAGGAATGCTGACCAAAAGGCCAGAGGTTCTAATCCAGGGAGCATGGTGAGCTCCCATTTGTCAGCTCCAGTTTCTCATGCAGGGACATGAGAGAAACCTCCCATAGGATGGCAAAACATCCAGACATCCCCTGGGCAATGTCTTTGCAGATGGCCTCACCAGAATTCTTTCACACCAGAAGCGACTTGCAGTTTCTCAAATAGCTCCTGACACACATGAGTTTTGAACAGGCAGGGTTCAAACTTTTTAAACACAGGGCTAGGTCACAGTCTCTCAAACTGTTGGAGGGGCGGGTTATAATTTGAAAAAAAATATGAATGTATTTCTATGCACACTGCACATATCTTATTTGTAGTGCAAAAAAACACACTTAAAAACAATACAATAATTAAAATGAAGACAAATTTTAACAAATATAAATTTATTAGTATTTCAATAGGAAGTGTTGGCCTGTTTTTGGCTGATGAGATATGGTTGTTGTTAATGTTGTTGTTGCGTGCTTCAAATTGTTTCAGACTTAGTTTGACCCTGAGTGAGGGCTGGGTAAATAACCTTGGAGGGCCGTATCCAGCCCCCGGGCCTTAGTTTGAGGGTCCCTGCTCTAAAGAGTGGAAAACCAAAAGGCAGAAATCTTCAATCTCAGGGAATAACACAGCATTGCCATCAGATATCACTCTACAACTCACAAACCAGGCTACAGCTAAGCCTTATTAACTTGAAAGATCATGAGGTTGTTTGTGCCCTGATACTGAAAACACAATTCCAAGTGACACAAATCACTGTCCTTTGGGCATGCCACTGACAAGAAAGCTCCTGCTGCATATTCAGCATTAAAAGGTACTGGCTATATTCAGTGTGTGACAGACAGGTCTTAATACCTTATGAAATTAGCTCCCATGATTTCCTGTGGCAGTGAATTATCTATGTGTCATTAGACACAAAGCTAGCATGTCTCCATATATTAATTTCATGTGTCCCTTACTGTGCTTCACAGAAAAAGAGCTGAAGTCAGCACAGTGACATATAATTTTATTTAGTATGAGGAACATATATGCATGAATCTATTTATAAAAGCAGTGTCCATGTCATAAATTTGCAATGATGGCTGGTTTTGCTTTATGGAGTAGAAAGAAAGGAGATACTATCTACTAATAGGAACCCTGTTATTTTTAAGACACCATTTAAAATACACACACACACACACACACACATGTATATACACACACAGTGTCTAGAACTATAATTTAAACATTAGTTTAAACACAAAACTATACGTTATTGAATACTATTGTATAGAAATATTTAATATTTGCATGACTATTTTAAAAAAGTATTAACACTGAATTAAATAGTGCTTATGCTAACACTATAGGCTTTCAGTCTGAACATTCTCACTGATCCAGGCTAAATAAATAAAGTCATAAAGTCATAAATAACCATTCTTATATTCCTGAGGGAGCTATTGCTGAGGATTGAAATACTCATACCTTTTTGTACAGTATTTACATATTTTCCCCTTTATACCCTCGCATGGTAAACCATGTACCCAAAAGATAGAAAGGTAAAACAGAAGTATTATTATGCTTGGAAATACAAGATGAAGAGTGCATCATGTGAAGGAAAATCTAACTGGCACAACTATTAACAGGAGTGGGCATAATTGTATAACAGCACTTTTTTGTCCTAAACAATCTCCTCCTTACTTTTTTGCCTACCCAGTTATAATACATAACTTTGTGAAGACTCTGAAGGGCTAAAGTTACAAATGTGTAACCTACGAATCCACATCTGTAATTGGTCCATATTCATGCTCCCTCTCTAGTTCAAGGAATACTTAGGCCTCTAATTCTCACTTATGGGGAAGCAGCCATTGAGAGAGATAGGGCTCTGTTTCCTAGTCAGGTGGGAAGCAGCTGACTGATATTTTCATGCCCACTACATGGGAGCAATCTCCAATGTGAGGAAGCCATGTTTCTGATGGTCACATAGGAGATCACTCATAGGAGGGGGTGAAAATGTCAGGCAACTGCTTCGCCATCACTGGGGGAAGAGACCTTATCATCACAGCAGCTGCTGCCTGGTAAATGAAGACCGGGAGGCCAAACTGGGAAACACTACGTGGCTAAGGGGATTATAACTGCTTTAAGGAATGCCCACAATCTGTTCACTGATATGACAAATTATAGAAAATGTAAACTAAACTAAGCTATGGATAAGGAACCTTGTACCATCCAGATTTTTTGGTGACAGCTCCCACAGACCCTAACTAATGTGGCCAGTGGTTAGGGATTATGGGAATTATGGCACAAAATATCTAGATGGCACTAAGTTCTTTATACTGGGAATACTTGCACTAGGCTGACGAATAGAGTGAGCTAAAAAGTACCTTGGCAACAAATAAATATCTGTATTGCCTTTCAATTAGTTTCCAGACCAGTGGAAATCATCCTGTTTTTATTTATTTGTTTAAAGTATGTATATTCCACCCTTCTCACCCTGCAGGGGACTGAGGGTGGATTATAGTGTACATATACATGGCAAACATTCAATGCCATAGACACACAACATATACAGACAAACACAGAGGCAATTTAAGCTTCATGAGGGTATGCTCAAATTCCGGCCACCGGGTAAGTTGTTGCTTCACGGTCCACTTGTGACACCAAGTCCTTGATGGAGTATCTCACTGCTGGAGATTTTATGGCATCGTAAATTAGTTAAATTAGCCTCCCCGCATATGCAGTACCTAAATTTCCTACTTGACAGATGTAACTGTCTTTCGGGCTGCAAAGGTTGACAGCAAGCTAGACAAACGGTCAGGAGCTTACTCCTACCTGGGCTGGCTTCGAACTCGTGACTTTTCAGTCAGTGGTGATTTAATGAGCTGACTCCTAGCCAACTGTGCCACAGTTGTTTTTGACTCATTAAACTGCCCATCTATGATTGCATGAACATCCTGCTGCTGGCAAGGTTAAGCTTTTGAGAACATCCAAAATGTAAGTCTTCACCAGCGTACTTAGAAGAAATGGGAAGACTTCTGCCCCTGCCTGGCTGCTTTCCCCAGTGTACAGCAACAGCTGGTATAAGTGCAGCTCCATTTCCCTTCCCATTCATGAGCTTCAAGGATGTCCCTAGCTGCTGCTGCTGGACATATATCAAGGATGGTGTGACTTCTGGCTTAACGTAAGGCTCCTACTTTGTCTCTCAATTCTGAAAAGCAGTTGAAATAGTGGCTGAGGAGTGGAGGTGTACCTGTTAGCCTCCTTGGATGACAGTGCTCAATAGACAAGTAGCTTGCAGAACAAGATGCAGGGTGCCTCCCTTCACTAGATTAGGAAAAAGTACACATGGTAGTGTAATCCCCAATGATCCATATACATATCATCAACAGGATGTTGGCCTTAATATCCTTAGAAGAGAAGAGCCCTGTTTACCATAATCTGGCACAAGGGGGGAGGGGTGTTAGTATTTCAGTTACTACACAAACAAGCATACAAGCGTTAATAAAAGCAAGTTTGTAATTATTTGAAAAACAAGCCTATTTCGTCATGGCATCATGGAAATGCACCTTCAGAACATGGTTTGAAGATCATCAAACAGGAAAGCAATCAAAGTTGTGAAGAAATTGGTCTTAATTTGTCTAAAAAGCCTGGGGATGGAACTGATCAGAGTAGATTAATTAATCAAGACTGATTGATCTTCTGGGGTGTTTACGACTGAATGACGGATTGATGTGAGAAGTTGATGATTTCAGATAAAAGCTGTACTCAGTATAAACAAATGAGAGACAATGCCTTTGAATAAGCCAGCTTTTCTTACTAAACTGAATGCCAACTTTAATTTCTTAGTTATCTTCTTTACAACCACACATAATCCCTAGATACCTCTTCAGCATCACTTAGGCATCTTTACTAGCACAACCCTTCCAAGGTGCTCTATACTTAAAAGGGAAAGTGGAACTTCATTGGAAAAGAATGCCTCTAAAGAGATTCAGCTGAGCATGCACAGTTCCTTGGAAAAATGTATCACAAGGGTTCCAAATTAACTAGCTTATTATTTTACAGCAAGACTCCATTTGTGGGTGTGCTTACATGTGAAGCCAGCCATGCAGGGCCTAGCCGGTAAACATGAGCCAGTGTTTATTTTCTGTGCAATTAATATTGCATAAAGGCAAATTTAGGGGCCCCTAGTGGCGCAGCGGGTTAAACCGCTGAGCTGCTGAACTTCCTGACTGAACGATTGGTGGTTCGAATCCAGGGAGCAGGGTGAACTCCCACTCCTGCTAGGCCCAGCTTCTGCCTGCCTAGCAATTCGAAAACATGCAAATGTGATTAGATCAATAGGTACCACATCGGCAGGAACGTAACGGTGCTCCATGCAGTCATGCCGGCCACATGACCTTGGAGGTGTCTATGAACAATGCCGGCTCTTCACTTTAGAAATGGAAAAGAGAACTACCCCCCAGAGTCTGACACGACTTGTCCAAGTCTCTTTGTACATATTGTGATAGCAATATGACAATGGACCTTCTCTGCATTGATACCCACACTCTGGATATATCAGGTATTCATGCACTTTTATTAAGAAATTACTTGTTCATCTTGGTTTCTCCCAACTATTAGATCAGTGGTTCTCAACCAGGTGGGTCCCCAGATGTTTTGGCCTTCAACTCCCAGAAATCCTAACAGCTGGTAAAGTGGCTGGGGTTTCTGGGGACCCCAGGTTGAGAACCGCTGTATTAGATGATTAAGGTGTTTCAAGCCTTGCCTTGCAGAACTTTCCCTACACATAGTGTTCTGTTGTTTGGAAACTGTTTTCCACATTGGAAGCAGAGAATATACATATTTTAAAGAGATACAGGATTTACATGCCAAAGAACCAGGACAAGTTATAATCATGCCTCTATTTCTATGCTGATCATTGAGATGGCAAATAGTATGAATGAGAAGAGAAGGAGAAAGAAAACCCCCAACTTCCAGAAAAATGGCAGAGGGTTTAGCCTTCCTCCTCTCTCCTCAAAATCTCCTTTATGTACCAGCTAAACTACAGGAAAGCATGCCAAGACATCCTGTGAAACTATCACAGTTGAGGAGGAAGGATACATTCTGGAAAGGGAGGAACAGAGAAGACATGGGGATGCATTACTATCACAAAGTATACAGCTGCCTTGAATCTAGCAAACATTTAAAATTCACAGCCTTAGTTTGGCATAACATCAAAGAAACCCTTTCCCTCACTTTTTGGATATTTATGGAACAACTTCCCGTGTGATTTCTGCTTTCTTCCATCATGTTTCTGATTATGATTTCCAACAATTATGCATATATAGAGAATAAAAGGAATACAATGTAATGCAAAATATTATCTCCTTTGTAGCAGCTGTATCCCCAGAATTTTTTTATATTGATTTCTTTACATGGTCCCTAAATAAAGTAATATATGAACTTACCAGAAAATATTCACAATACCTAGAATTATTAAATGTTACTTTTTTGCAATCTTCTTGAGGATTTTGCCACTGTTTACATTAATAGAGGACAATTTGCTATCTTGAATAATACCTTAAAAGTCCTTGCTAGCTTAACTGAGCATAGATCGGTCTTAATTGTACTCCTGTCTCTCTTTCCCACAAAAATAAGAGCTTTTTTGTGAATGAGTCAAGATGTGCATTTCCTAAATTGTCAACGTGCTCTCTTATGGGCTGCAAATTGGCATGCTTTTTAAATGGGAGGAATTGCTTTGAGACACATTGCAGCAAATGGCAAAAAAATCACATAAAATTCAATTCTGTTGTAAACTCAATCAGAGGTTTTCTTTGTGCCATAATGAAGAGACCAAAATAACTATCCTGTGTCCTTCAAGTAAAAATATTCAGAACAGAATTCATCTCCCTTCAAGGAGTTATACCTGCTGATCGCTCAAGGTCATCTTTCTAAGCTATATAGGTTTGGATCAATATGCATCCCTGGCTTAAGTAGTGCAGAAGACTAGACACAATATTTGGTCCATATTGGAAAAGAAAAAAATGTGAATTCCTAGCTGATGAAATTGTGATAGTCTATGGTACCAAAAAGTATTCAATTCTGGAATCCAAAACAGGAGAGCCATTACTGAATAGCGAATGTAGCTGAAGAGCAAACACAAGAGATGTGTGACATCATGATATTGAAAACAGCAAAACACCACTCCATACAGTGGATTTTCTCTCAGTAGTTTTGTCTGGATATTAAATGCCATGGAAACAAGAAGGAACTACAATAGGAGGACAGGTCAAGTGCATAATGGACTTTCCAAAGTACTACCTTGTGAAACTACCCTTCCATGGAGCTAGGTTCAAACACATAGTTTTCAGTCCCATTTTATATTCACAACTGCCCTATAAGGTAGCTTAGAATGAAATTTTAGCGAATGTTACTGAAGCGTTTCAGGGTTAACGTGAAATGTGAATTCAGATCTTTCTAGTTTACATATTAAGAGGTAACTGTTTTGGCCATGCAGCAAAATACAACAAAATACAAAATTCATACAAAGGAGAAATGCCTTTATTGGCTGACCAAAATGCACTGGAAGATTTAAATATCATAGCTGTGAAGAAATTTGATCATGTTTAGAGTCACAGACCTTCATTTTGTGTCTGTTTGTTTCTGTTGTATTGCAGTTGTTCTGGAGGGACTCCAATGCGTCCAGAGGCCATGGTTGGCCTTGTGAAGGCTGAGACAAAGGACAATGACATTTTTATTGCATTAGCAGTAATAAGCTCACTTATCTTGGGATTCAGGCTCTGAGTTTTGTGAAGCTACAGGCCCCTTTCTTAGGTGACAAACAATAAATTTATCAGAAAGTCTGTGTGCTGTAACAACTAGAAAAAACTTTTAGGTAAAACTTATCAAATGAAAAAGTTTAACCTTTCTTGGAGGTTGAAACCCCAAAGTATGTAAAGTCTGAAACTCTCAGCCTGATATAGTGCATATAGTGGTTAGAACAGTGGTTCACAAATACCCAATATGCCCAAATTTGAATAATGGGGGGAGGGGGTTGATTTTATCATGTGGGAGTTGTAGTTGCTGGATTTATAGTTCACCTATAATCTCACTAATGTTAGAATTGGGCCAAACTTTCCACACAGAACCCCATGCCTTGAAGGGACTCACTGGCGCAAGCCTCCCTCCAGCCTCGTACATTCTCCCTCGCCCATACATGTGCACCACGCTGCCATGCAGTGAGCATGCCTGCTCTCCCCTCTCTGCTTGGAGTCTCAGAAACAGCCCTTTCCCAATCACAGTGGGAGGACTGGCTATCTGTTTCCAAAAAGGAAGACAAGGACAGGTGGAGAGATCTTCAGCCTTCTCTGCCAAAGGGGTTCCTAAGGCCTTCAGAAATATGTGTTTTCTAATGGTCTTTGGAGACCCCTCTGACACCCCCTTGTAACCCCCCTCACCCGGGGATCCCAACCCCCAGGTTGTGAAACACTGGGTTAGAATGTTCTTCAGTATCAGGTAAACATTTCCAAGACCTTTCCTTCCACTAATATCAGTTTCATGTCGCAAGCTCATCTTGCTATTTTGTTCTAACAGTCTCATTTTAATGCTTTTTAAAAAGAAAGTTATTGTCAGCTATCTTCAAACATGCTTGTTATTGAAATGGAGAATAGAAATCTGATACACACACAAGTATATCCCCTTCTTTTTACTTCTTTCCTGTGAGAAAACTGATAATTGATGGCATTTTCTGTTAATGTTTCATAAGAGACATGAAAATGAATCCCTTTTTAATAGGCTGCTACTTATTTTTCTTAAGCTGCAATCACAAACCTTACTATGATCCTTTCATAATGGCGGATATGATGAGAAGATTTAAAATCTACTCAGCATTCTTTTAACAATCAGGTGCTTTGTTGATAACAGCGCACAGTGGAAAACCAACTCAGATGCGGGTCAGAAACACTGGGGGAACACCTCAGAAAAATACTCCCTTGCACACTCTAGAGAGGGCATAGGCTTCTATCTGCAGAATTTTCCTTTCATCGGTCAATCATACTTCTCTTTTATTTTGTGGATTTTGTTATGAAAAACTAACTTTTCTGTAGATCACGTCATCACTAACAGACTAAACATAAAATGCTAGAAAGAATGTTTTTTCTAATCACACTAATCCTGATATAAAAATGCAGAGCTTTTTTAAAAAAAGCTTCATGTCTGTTTTGAAGAGATAAAATATGTAGCTAAGTTCTCAGGCTCCTTTGTGTTTTTCAAGCTGCAAATTAAGAATATGCAAATTCTAAAATAAGACCTGCTGCTCGTTTAGTGCTGAATATCAATTAACATGATTGCGCAACTGGACACTGATTTCATAATGCAACAATAAATGCGTTGATCACCTTCTTACTTAGCCCAAAAGTAATCCAGCCTAGTATTTTGATTTTCCATTTTCTGGGAATGCCTTAGGGCACAAAGTCTATATTAACACCTTTTGAAGACACAGCTTATTATACTGTTGACCAGTTTGTACCAGTTACAGACTATAACCATTTTCTCAAAGTGATGCTCGATAAAGCTTTCCATGCCACGATTTATTTATTTTTGAAGTATTGTTAAGTAAGGAAAAGTCATCCACTTAAGGGAAAGGGTTTTCTGCCACATTAATTCCTTTTCAAGGGTTTGCTTGTTAGTTAAAGCTCACATTAGAATAATTAAAATGCAGTTCCACTTCGGAAATACATGCAAAAGGCTGGAAAGAAAACTGCGTCCAAAGCATGGGCTGGGGGAAGTCATCACAAAGAAGAGGGGGAAACAGACCTTGTAGATCAGGTAAGAAAAAATATTCTCTATACACCTATAATCGTATGTATCAATCATTGGTCCAATTTCATGTCACCATTTGCATTTAGCCAGATTAGTGGGGCTGTGATGGAGTCATAGAGTGATGAAAACCACAGTGTCAGCAGTGTGCAGATCCCTCTTATTTGGTTCAGACACATAATTATGGGAAGGGAAGCTTGATTTATGAGACCCTTCAGACTACACAATTATAGCACTATATCTACTGTATGCCATGGTAACATCCTATGGATTCCTCTCTGAACTGCGAACCCCAGAATTCCATAGGATGTTACCATGGCAATTAAAATGGCTCTATAATTCTGTAATCTGATAGGTATTTTGTGTGAACATTTTATTTAAAATTAGCAGTTTGTCAAAGCAATATTCAGCTTTAAAATATTTCAATAATTTTGGAATAATGATAAACTAACATCAACAAAGAAACAATTTAGAGAGAAAGTAGCAGGATAAAATATGATATATTTACAGTAAGTATAGACAATGATGAATATAACAGAATGTGAATAACCAATATAAATTGGTTAAATTAGCAATGCTATTTGACAAAATGTAGGGAAATGGTGGACATATATTTCTGGCTTCTACACTGTTGAAATCAATCACTTTAGCTATCTATCTACCCATCCATCCACCCACCCATTCATCCACATACAGTTCCAAAGGCAAGTGTATAATATTGGCCAGGAGGGGGAGGTCAAAAGGATGTTCCTTACTATGTGTCTTAAATCCAGAATTTGTTTTCAGTGTCAGAACTAGGCATTTGTTCAAGGGTCAAGAATCATCTAGTCCTCCAGATATTGTCAACCTTTCTATAGTTGCTGTGGTGAAATTGGCCTGGTAGTTTTGAAGGAGATCTATAAAATTCACCTTGCACATCTACTTCAAAACACCCAGGGATCCATCAGTCAGATTAAGCCCATCACATCTCACTTTTATGGTCATTGCATAGATTGGAATTCTGCTCTGTCCCTGAAAAATTCCCCTAAAGAAATTCATTTTCTAAGCAGCACAGCTCTGCAACACAACCATTTCAATGAAAGGAGAAGGAGGGGGATACACCCAACTATTTTCTTGTAGCTGCATACATTGTAAAGATGTCATTTGTAGAGACTTTGTAATGACCCCAGGAAATTTCTGAAGATGCCTCTTGCAGTGTGTCTACCTACAGGAAAACATCTGGACTTATTTCACTCACATCTGCCCCACACAAATGTTCGTGTTGGAAGGGCTGTGCTGCTAACAAGATTTTTTTTTTGTAATTTTGGCTGTTGCATTGAGAAACATAGCTACAGAGACAAATAGCTAGGTGATAATATGCACATATTCCAATGTAAGATCTTAGCTGCATTTGGATACACAATGATATACAAAATAGAATAGAAAACAATTTTGAGAAAGCAACTCATTGTAGTAGGAAACAAACTTATTTTTTATTTCATGTCAAAAGTAATGCTTAAATAAATAAGTATAAAACTGATTAAATAAAGACAGCACAAACAGCTAAATAATTTTAGCTCAAAAACAGGCAACTGCGACCACATTGTCTGTAGCCTTAAAGAGGCAGGGCATTGTGGGCAAGCATACAGATGCTGAGTTGTTTGTTCTGCCCCACAATCGCACAAGGTGGAAGATTCTTCTAGGTAGTGCTATTTTGCAGATTGTCTTTTCATCTGCCAACTCCACTTCTGAGTCTGCGCAGGGACTTCCAAGTGACCCATTCTTGGTTTGCCCCTGGAAGAAGACCCTCGTAGGGGGGCATCCAGTTAGAATTGCCTGATTTTTCTGACCACAAGAATATTCTTGCTGTTGATGGAGGAACATTAAGAGGGGTGGTGGTGCTCATGAAACTTTTCCTTGATTTAAGTCTGTTGGGAGGAGACTGATAGCCATACAGTGGGTGGCTTTCACAGTGTTCAATCTTATTTCTCAACAAAGTTGTATAAGCCAGCAGCATGATAGTAGTGCTGTGATGCTTCTCTCCTTCCATCCCAACCACCTGATGACAATGTAGGGTGTAACCTTGTAAATTGTCAGCAGATATAATGCTAAGATTTAGGGACTAGTTTCCATCCAGCATCCTATAAATGTGTCCCACGAGGAAGATTAGTATCAATCATGAGCTTATTGGAGAGGGAGATAGGATATAGTGATAACCTGAAGCTATCAACCAAGAGTAATGGTCTAAGGAGGAAAAGCAATCAGAGAAGAGAAAAGAATTCTCGCAATGAGAGGGAAAGAGAAGCAGGGGGGGTGGATTGAGGGAGAAATGCATCATGCAGATGAAGATGAGCTGATATACAAGAGAGAGAATCACATGAACTGTATATAGGCTCTGAAGAAATGGTTATAGCCTAATGTTTATCTTTAAAAAACTGGAAATAGACATTCATATTACATCAAAAACTGTACTTGTGTTCTGTAGCTCAAATAAATAGCACTGGGATGCAATAAAGCTACCAATTGTCACTTAAGTATGCAAAAATCTTACAGTTCAGTTCTCTCACCCAGGATGGGAAAGGGACTGTCCTGAGGAAATGAAAAACACACAAACTGCTTTTGGATCACCACAAAGAACTGTCTAGTACAGGATCTGTTCCCAAAATGTCCAAAGAGGTGGCTATGAGAAATTCATAAGCAAATGTCAATGTGTGTTCAGTTGTATTCAACCAATGCCTTTGATACAGATATAACTATTGCTATTGGTGGACCTCTGTCCCATGAATTTGTCTTATTCCCAATAGGATAGCTTATGAATTCGACTACAGAACTGTGTGAAGTATGAATTTCCTTTTGTGTGTCCTGAATTTTCATTCACACTAGATGGCACTCAGTTTTAGAACTACATGGTGCAAACAACTATCCACTTTGTTGAAGGCTTTCATGGTTGGAATCACTGAGTTGTTGTAGGTTTTTTCAGGCTGTATGGCCATGTTCTAGAGGCATTTTCTCCTGACGTTTCGCCTGCATCTATGGCAAGTATCCTCAGAAGTTGTGAGGTCACAACCTTTGAGGATGCTTGCCATAGATGCAGGCAAAAGGTCAGAAGAGAATGCCTCTAGAACATGGACATACAGTCCGAAAAAACCCTACAACAACCCAACTATCCACTTCCTTCACATTTTGGATCATTTCATGTGTGTTTTAATATCCTCTCAAGTCACCCTCCAGGTGTTTTGGACTTCAGTTTCCACAATTCCTAACAGCCAGTAAGATGGTTGGATTTCTGGAAGTTGAAGTCCAAAAATATTTTTTAGAAAATTATGTGTACTTATAAGGTGTATACAAAACATAAATGAATTTCATGTTTAGACTTGTGTCCCATCTCCAAGATGTCTCACTACCTAGTGTGACATCTTAGAAATGTATATGGAGATAAAGGTATTTCAATCCCTGCTCCAAATTCTGAAATCCAAACATTTCTCTCCCAAGTATTTTGGATAAAGGACACTCAACCTACACTGCCTAAACTGTGGAATTTTCCCCCAGGCACTCTTCCTTGTATGAAGTAATAATCACCCCATTCATTTATCACTGTATAAGTTTTACTGTTTAGGCTGTTTTAAAGGGAGCAGTAGAAGCACCCTTGAGAGCTTTTAAAATCAAAATGCAGGGCATACATTTGGTAAACAATAGAAATAAATGCTCTCGTTACAAGAGTGCTCTTACAACTTTAGGCACTGTTTCATTTTGAACTATATTTGACACAATATGAATTAAGGTTCAAGAAAACAGGAGGCAAACAAGAGTACTGACAAGAATGAAAAAACGACTGTATATACTCATGTATATGTTATTCTCAATCATGAGCCCAAATTATGGATTTTGATATGGCCCATGGTTGTCAAAGTCATTTTGCAGAAAGGGAAAGCACCAACTTTCCCACCCAGGCGTACTAAAAGGCATTTTGTCACTCTACTCGAAGAAGGAGATGGTTCTTTTTTTTTTTTTTAATAACAGTTAGTGTACAACATTAACTCTTTAAAAACCCAGAAATTATCATCTTCTCTGAGATGAAGTGCCAAACATCTGCATCACTTTCCTGCCCAGGCATTCAAAAAGACCAGACACAATGCCATAGCAGAGAGAGTAAAGTAGCCTTCTCTCTAGAGCAGTGGTTCTCAACCTGTGAGTCTACAACTCCCAGAAATCTCAGTCAGTTTACCACCTGTTAGGATTTCTGGGAGTTGAAGGCCAAAATATCTGGGGACCCACAGGTTGAAAACCACTGATCTAAAGGTTTGTTTTAGTCTTTTACCAAAGAAAGGGGTGGTTCCTTCTTTGAAGTTAAAGTACTGAACCATGGATAAGTTGACCCCAATTTTGGACTAAAATTTCTAGACTTATAGCAACATACACACGGTAAACCCCCATAGTGGGCAACAGCTTTTTATCAGGACTAATCTTAAGCTGCATCAGGCACAAAATACTAGGAGGCAAGTAGTGGTGGTAACGTGCTAGACAGAAAGGACATTATCACATGATGCCCCCCTCCTCATTCCTAGGCATTTTGAAAACAGAGAAATAATGATGTATGATGGAGCCCCTCCCAATATGTCTGTGTCAATCATGAATCATTAGGAAAGTGTCTCGGAAGTCCTTGAAAATGGGGGGAAGACATTTTTCCAGTTATATATAACTGGAGAAAACAGCAAAAAACGTTGTAACGGAGCTGTCAAATTTGCCCATGTTGAATCACTTCACTGATATGGAGTAAGCAACATTTCTGTGGCCAGTCCCCTACCAAGCATTGACATTTCTCTTCCAAAATTCTGCTTCATGGGCCTACCCTGGTGATTTTTAAAAGATTAATTTAAAAATTCAAAATACCAAAAATTTGGAATATCTTTGTTTTTCCTGTCTGTCCTGCAAGTTTTTAAAGTTTCGGGCCTCCACAATGGGGGAGTACTGAGATTGGAGGAAAGTCCAGTATATGCTGAGTGGTGTCTCTTTAATATCAGTGCCTCAGGTCTAGTCCAGAGCAGGAGGACTAGAGGAAAAAGTCCAATATCCCCAAAGTTTTTTCTGGAAAAAAGGAGTGGGTAGGAACTGCACTTGCTTGTGCGATACATCTGAAAATGAATTATTTCAGTAGAAAAGGCAAGAAAAAACGTGTGATAAAGAATGTCAAATGGAACAATGTGCTTTGTAATGTTACACGACTAAACGCCATGGTAATATGATAATCCCCCCCCCACACACACACACACAGTATAAAGTCCCAAGACTGTCCCATTTGAACCAATGGATTCAAATGACAAGAAAGGAGATTCCACATACACTTTAAGAATATCTTATTGATTGATGGTCAAATAGCCTGTTAAAAGGAAGGAGATCTTTAAAAAGATGTTGGATGAGCATATATAAGGATTGTCTTAGCTATATATTTATGAATAGCAGAGAATGGACCATATGATCTTGGCACACCTTTCCACCTCTTAAGATTCTGTGATTCTATGGGGCATTCCCTTTGCCCCTTAAGCTAGCCTGATGCCTTCAGGAACAAAGAAAAGCAAGCAATAAAATGTCTAAAACTGATCCTGCATTTCACACACTTAAGAATCTGTTGTTCTTATTTTTCATGGATTTCATTTCTATGGTGGATGAATTGGCACTCCACAAAATATGATGTGCAAACCTGAACTAAGCTTTTCCAATGATCCTATCTGACATGAGTAAGCTTTATTTTGAACACAAAAAGCTCATTCTTGTCCAGAGCATATTCCCAGTTTTCAATACATTTTACCCAACTATTTACAAAATAGTACCTGAATCAGTGACATAGCATCCATCCAGTTGACTAGACAAATGATCTCCAATATAGTAACATTTTATAAATATTGTTTTGTACTAGCACAAGCATTCCTCTTCTCCAGAACTCTTTCAGAATACATTGTCAGAATACATTAAGGGTAAATGTTTTAACTGCATACAATTTAACTGCATCCCTATTGTCCTCTCAGATAAAATCTTTATCAATGATTAGCTCAACAAGATATCTGGTCTTTTTTTAAAAAAAAAACTAGGGTTTTTTTTGTATCATTCTTTCTTTTTATTTATTCTGCAATGCATTTTGTGCTGTTTCAAAACTTTTCTGCTCCCACTGATGTGAACACCAAAGAACTCATCTTGTCCATCTCTTTATTGTTGTTTCTTGCTCCTAGCAAGTAGGAACATATTTCTATCACTTGGATGACTCTTCCTTTGTTACAGCATACTATATTTTTTCCTAAAGCATTTCTCTCCAGATTTGTTATCTTTCAAAAGTTTGTAAGAGGTGCTGAAAGAAGCGATAGGAT
Source organism: Anolis sagrei (assembly GCF_037176765.1). NCBI lineage: Eukaryota > Metazoa > Chordata > Lepidosauria > Squamata > Anolidae > Anolis > Anolis sagrei. The sequence continues at coordinate 160,120,735 of NC_090024.1, forward strand.
AGTTCCACATTAGTAATGAACCAACTTTGTTGACAAATATTTCTGTTATTTAAAGTTACAACTATTTCATATAGCTTTAGCTAGCATACTAAGAACAGCCTACGCTTGTGCTACTTTTTCTAGCAAAGATCAGTCAATGTGGAGGTTAAAGTATCCCCAAGATGGAATTAAACTCAAAATTATGCCACAAGAGAAAATTTGAAAATGTTAATAGGACCAGTGATAAATATATTCTACAAAGCATTCATCAGGCATTCATCAAAGCATTCGTCAGGAAAGACAAAATGGACAGAAGTAAAAAAAGGGGGGACACATTAATCAGAAGGAAACAAAAATCTTCACAAGATAAGTGTTCAACTCTAAGTGCAGTGGTTCTCAACCTGTGGGTCTTCACATGTTTTGGCCTTCAACCCCCAGAAATTCTAACAGCTGTAAAGTGGCTGGGATTTCTGGGAATTGTAGGCTAAAGCACCTGGAGACCCACAAGTTGAGAACCACTGGCTTAGTGCCTCATCACACTAGAGTGGTGGTTCTCAACTTGTGGGTCCCCAGATGTTTTGGCCTTCAACTCCCAGAAATCATAACAGCTGGTAAACTGACTGGGATTTCTGGGAGATGTAGGCCAAAATACCTGGGGACCCATAGGTTGAGAACCACTGTACTAGAGCATGGATCCACTTTAAATCCTGTTGCTGCCTCCTGCAGAATTTTGGGGTTTGTAGTTTAGTGAGGCCCAGGACCTGTCTGGCTAAGCAGTTTAAAGCCCCCTCCCCTAAACCACAAGCCCCAGAATTCTACAGGAGGCAACAACTGGATTTAAAGTGGATTCATGCTCTACTACAGTACTTCTCAAACTGTGCTCCTCCAGGTGTTTTGGACTTCAGCTCCCAGAAATCCCAGCCAGTTTACCATCTGCTAGGAACTGTGGGAGCTGAAGTCCAAAGCATCTGGAGGAGCACAATTTGAGAAACTCTGTTTTAGTGTGATGAGGCTATTACAGGATATTCCTGAAAGCCACTAGAGGTGGTATCTTTACAATTTTAAAGGTCATCAGTAACACTTTCCGTCGTGTCTGAAAATAAGTTGTCAATCACTGCAGTTGGAAAATATGGCTGTACTGTGATCCCCTGGATAACCACCCAATAAGATCCTTGCTGCTGTATGACTTATTTTTAGAATGGAATTTTCCCACCAAGAATTGTACTTTTCCACAGTACAGGCAATAGGCTCTTACACAGAGCACACTGTGAGCAATAAAGCTTAAGAGGAACACCTAGATTAGAATCTATGTCCCAGAAGGATTAAATGTATGCTGCTGCCATACCATCATTTTTCTAGCACTTTACTTTTAACTCTATTATATTTTCCACTCTCAAGGTACTATTAAACAGATGAATTATCTGATTTAGTATGAACTTTTTTCTACAATTAATGAAAAAGTATAGGGAGAAAAACTGTTTTTAACGTCATCATGTATTCTTTATTCATCACCCTTTGAAGGGCTTTAATAAATCTGCCAAGCCTCTTCTAACTAATTGCCGGTAAATCACCAAAAGGAACATATTCCACAAGATTATCCGAAAGGCAAGGTCTGACATATCCAAGAACTCTAAGTGAGGGACTCCTGCTATATTATAGCTGAACTTCTAATAAATGGAAAAGTAAATTATCTATAATGATCACCCAGTTTAAAAATCACACCGCCACATGGGGACAGTCTGACAAGGCTAGGCAATTACAGGACTACCCAGAAGCATCAATTATGGAGTGAGGATTAGTTTCAACCTGCATTTAAAAGCTACAATATTCATTCACTAATATGAAAGAACATGCTCTTTCACCGATTTGTATGGATTACACACCACAACAAGAAAAGTGTCTCTCTGATATGACTTGAAATGATCTAGACATAATTCTATCCATCATTTGGCCCAACTATTGACACAAACAGTAATGTGATCAGTTTTTATTTACTTTATGTGGGGCTTCTATTGATTGATCTGCCAAATCTTTTGACTCAGTAGTTAGTTTAAGGTATGAGAATCTCATAGCCTGTTCAAGGTCCTCAAGGCAAAAATGATAATCGTTGTGAAGCTGCAGCTCTGATTGCTTTCTCTACACTTATATTGTCATTATGCCTTATCATCAAAATATAATTGTGTATGGAATGAAAAAGTAAAATTCAGAAACCCCAAATAAGCTGCACATAATGTAACATGTATTTGATTTAAACAGTGGGATATATCTGACTCTATAACAACTGTTAGTGACTTGATTTCTTGAATTACCTATTCCATTTCTTGTATTTCTTGTAAATGTGTTAGGCTGAGTTGTGAGCTAACATAGAAGTGTGGTTTCTTTTAATTAAGGAATTTGACTAAGAAAACCCAAAACGATTGTTTAGCATTGCATCACCAAACCACAATCTTGTCTGTTTTACCTTCCTGTCCTCCTCCTGCTTTGCCATCAGCAAACCAGAGTTCATTTCCATTATTACTAACCAGAGTTTGATGTTTTATCATCTTTGAAGCAAATTGTGGTTAGTACAGCTGTCACATATGGAGTACCCCAGGCCCTGAGATTTCATGGTAAAAACTTTAAATTTAGGAACAATCCCTGGTGATGTTAATATGCATGATTAATTCAGCATCAAACACAATTGCTTTGAGTATGTGATTCAAAAAATCCAGAAGAAGACAAAAAAAAATTATGATAATATATTTATCTGGTTATAATAATTTTTGAGCTCTTCACTGAATAGAAAAAAAATGCTCTTTTCCAATTTGTTTTTATCACCTTTCAACTCCCACTTTTAAGAACACATAATCCAATTGATTTGTTTCCAAGTTCTGCTATGGACATTTGTCACTCCAAACTGTACAAAATATATCCCATTGAGAGAGTGGGGAGCATAGTGTGTGCACGGTGCATGAGACTTTCCCCCATTAAAGTCAATGGCAACATGGGAAGCCTCCTGTGTTGCCGCAGCTGCACATCAGTTCCACCCTCCTTCACCCACAGAGCCAGCATGACATTGTCTGATGGGAGCCAATCGGCTCCATTAGTGACTGGGGCTAGATTGGCGCATGGCACCGACTTTAGCCCCATATGAAGAAGTCGATAGTCCAATATTTAAACCATTACTCCTTGCTGGTTGCTGGTTAAATAAATATTATTTATTTAACTTGCTGAAAGAAACAAATCCAACAAAAATGTTGCCTTTATTAAAATGATTAGTGGACATTCAATAATGTTTATTAAATAAATAGTAAATAAGTATTTTTAAACAAATTTGTTTCCAACATAGAAAAAAAGGGATTTATGTTACTGCTGAAATAGAGCACACACTTTGTGCATGCTCAATTTCTTTATAAAACAATATATAAATATCTATAATAAATTTTATCCTTCAATAGTTTTACACATTAATTCCTCAGATGACTAGAACTGCTTTTCTTGTCTAATGGTTTTAATAACTACTGACAGTTTTTCATTTGGCTAAAGCTGCATATCAAATGCTATAAAAATGACAACTGCTTAACAGGATGATAAAACAGGATCCAGTGGATAAAGAAAAATCCAGGTATTTCACAAGATATCTTCAGCTCGAGGAAAAATTCTAAATGGATTTTCTTGAACAGCAATTTTCTTTCTGTAGAAAATCAGTGAAGTATGATAAAGTAGTATTTTACCATTTTTGCATGTGAAAATTAACACAGGATAATCAGAGATTACCTTTATTGAAGTAATAGGCTTTCAAGCAGTGAAGCAAAGACCTTGCTATTAATATACAGAACTTATCATAGTTCTCTTGGTCCATCTTCCACCCAATATCCAATATTTAAGCATCACTTCCCTATAGAATACTGTCAGTTTTGTATTAAACAATTCCCTCTAATATGTCAATCAAATCAACAACAACTACATAGTGCAGTTGAATCAAACATGCACTAATGAATACAAATGTGCTTCTGGTGTCACAGAAGGGATGCTCTATATCAGGGGTCCTCAAACTTTTTAAACAGAGTGTCAGGTCACAGTCCCTCAAACTGTTGGAGGGCCAGATTATAATTTGGAAAAAAATATGAATGAATTCCTATGCGCACTGCGCATATCTTATTTGTAGTGCAAAAACACTTTAAAACAATACAATAATTAAAATGAAGAACAATTTTAGCAAATATAAACTTATTAGTATTTCAATGGGAAGTGTGGGCCTTCTTTTGGCTGATGAGATAGGATTGTTGTTCTTGTTGTTGTTGTTGTGTGCTTTCAAGTCATTTCAGACTTAGGATGACGCTGAACGAGGGCCGGGTAAATGACTTTGGAGGGCCACATCCGCCCCCTGGGCCTTAGTTTGAGGACCCCTGCTCTATATGATACTCAAGGGCAAAACAGTGCAAGAAACATGAGGCAGCATCTTAATATGGAAAAGTAGGATGCACAAGAACGGCTATCTAAAACAGGTGCACTGCAATTCTTCAGATTGTGTATAGAAGGCTGCGAAATTTAGGGTGGTCTTTAAGGCATCATATAAAGGTTACCATGAAGGAAGGTAAAGTAGATCAAACTTTGCATCAGGCCTGTGTAACCTTATTTATAACAATATAAACATATAACAAAATAATTACAATGTAGTTTGTTCAACTAGTTTCTCTGCTGGGTTTTGTTTGGAAAGTACAAAACAAATGAACAACCACAAAATCAAAATGTCCCACACATTACTCTTGCTACAAACCTTAGAAGATGTTTGCCCCCCCTTCCAGTCTACAAGTCTAAACAAACCTCTCTATTGCCAGAAAAATACCATCTCAACTAAATCAACTTAAAATTCAGGGTGCTTAAATTTAAACGTCACGCCTTTGTCCTTCATGCTTCACATTTCTCACTGGCTTTCATGCCAGTTCAAAACAAACCACCAAATAAGATTCAGTTGCAACATGTAATCCAGGGAAACTTCACTGTTTACTCTTAGTGGTTCTAAGGCTGAGTACTCCAGAGTACTCTGCTCCAGAGCTGACCCAGCTATGCCATGGGGGTGTCCCTAAGCTGTTCTGCTGTCCAGATGGTTGCCCAGGCAGTCAGGACATTGGTACACTGATATCCTGTCCTTCTGGAGGTTGCTGCCATCACTATCCAATAGCAGCTCCCTAGCAGAGTCTTGGGGATGACATTGCTAGTGGTGCATTGCAACAGGGCACCTACAGCCTCATCACACCAGAGCATGGATCCACTTTAAATCTGATTTCTTCCTCCTGTAGAATTCTAGGAGTTTGAAGTTTAGTGAGGCCCAAGACCTGCCTGGTTGAGTACTTTAAAGCACCTCCCCTAAACTACAAGCTCCAGAATTCTGCAAGGGGCAGAAACTGGATTTAAAGTGAATCCATGCTCTAGTGTAATGAGGTCCTTAGTCATGTGTTGTTACTAGGTTTTGGTGGGGGTCTGCTTTTGACCAGTAAAACAGTGCATCTTTGTGATGTATGGACACTGGATCACCCTGCATCCAGCTTGATCCAGCTGTCCATACATCAAAAACCTCAGGGGTTTCATTGAAGCTCTCAAGTAACATGTGGTTATTCTTCTTCTGAATTAATTGTTGAAAGCTGTGGAACCAGACTGTTATGTGGACTTCTTACAGTGGTTTGAAGTAAGTACATTTTATTAGGCCAGTGCAGACACAGGGCAAGAAAGTTATTCAAGCTTTTCAGTGTAACAAGGACCCAGAGATATGTGCTTAAGGACACTATAGCCACTGTAACTTTGTTTGAATTGTTATTTCACTAAGGGTTGCTCTGGGTTCTTGCTGGGAAAGAAGAGATGGGAACAATAATGAAAAAGGCTTTTAAAAGAATGATATATATTTCTGACTATTAAAAACAGAGTAGAAAGGATGAGGGTCACAAAAACTCCCTTGAAGGCTGTACCATTTACTTTCAGTGACTTTAAGAAATTCTCACCCTGCTTCAAAGATTAACCTAAGTATTTTCCTTCTGTAACTCCCAGACTTCTGGATGAAAGAGTTTAAATTTGGGGTTTTTAAAATATCTCTGTTACACAAGTAAGCAATTATATTTGAAGTTATATTCTTCTTATAATGGACATTTCACTTCTCTGCCGATGAATATGCATGCACAGTGCGGAATACATCTCACAACGTTAAAACAGTGGATGTGGCTCTTAATGAGACATGCCGCATTATCACAGGATGTCTACACCCAACACCACTGGAGAAATTATACTGTTTAGCCAATATTGCAACACTTGAATCTGTCAGAAGTAGCAGCCAATAATGAAAGGACCAAGGCAGTGCCATCTCCAGCCCATCCACTATTCAGATATTAACCAGCATACCAATGCCTTAAATCAAGCAATAGCTTTCTATGAGCTACACTTTCAGGTACACTTCACCAAATGTGGCAAAACCTAGAACTTCATTCCATGGCTGATACCAAATGAGAGACTTCCCCCAGGCTACACAGAAAACTGGGCGACTTGGAAGGCGCTGAACAGACTGTGCTCTGGTGCCAAGAGATGCAGAGCCAATCTTCAGAAGTGGGCTACAAAGTGGAGTCCGCGACATGTGAGTGTGGAGAAGAGCAAACCATAGACCACCTACTACAATGCAACCTGAGTCCCGCTACATGCACAATGGAGGACCTTCTCACAACGACACCAGAGGCACTCCAAGTGGCCAGCTTCTGGGCAAAGGACATTTAGTGGCAAGTTTTAAACTTCATTTGTGTTTTTAAATATATGATAACTGTACCTTCAATTAGCTTCTGACATGATAAATAAATAAATAAATAAATAAATGGACATTCCGTAATTATATTGGCCAACAACACTCCTAATCTCTCTTTCCGTTTACTCACATTTTACAGCAGTAACATTTTGTCTACTTAAGGTAAAGTGATCAAACTCAACTTGATTTCAGAACTTATGCTTAAAACTCTACTCTTGAGTGCCTTTTAAGAAACACAGCCTTGGAACTGTATCAGGTTTCTAATCCAGTTTCCATGTACTTAGAGCAAGGACCCAAATAATACAATTAAATGTCTTCTAAGAAACACAGGAAATGTCATGGGACTATTCATATGCTGGACATATGACAACATCCACCACATGTGGGAATTGGTCCAATATAGTACACAGTTTGAAAAGCTTTATCTTATTCTGAAAGACGCCAAAATCTAAAATCAGATTAATTTCCAAATTCATTCCACAGAATACGTACAATGTGGGGGAAACCTACATTTCTACCTTCTCTTTCCACTATTCTGAGTGCTATCAACCATGACACAGAGGATTAATGACAATTTATTTATTATTTATTTACCATATTTATATACCGCCTTTTTCAGCCTGAAGGCGACTCAATGCGGTTTACAATGTTGAATGAGGCACTCGACTTTTACTCGACTTTCTGCTGCCAAATACAGTGTTGAACCGTAATCTGCAAACTTTACATCCCCATGATAACAAATTGGAAGCACTTTATTTGGAAACTGCAAGCAATTCACAATATAGGTATGAATGGCAATTGAGAGTAAGCAGACACAATGGGCAACAAGCTCAGTTTTAAAGTAGTAGCAACAGTTCCTCACACATTTATGAAAACAAACCAGAACTTTTTTTTAGAACATAGCAAATGACTTTCAAGGATTTCCCAGAACCCTTTCCCAAGCCCTTGGAAGGCATAGGAGGCAAATTTGACATTTTTTTGACACAATTGTTTGTATTTTCACAGAGTGAGGGGCATTTTGACCTGTGATTTTTAAAAGGAGTCAAGATTATTTGAATTTGAGACACACTTGAGTTCTCATGTGAGTTTTGGGAAAAAAGTAAAAATGGAAAATCTTCCAGAAAATTTCCAGTGCTTAAAAATCTTTAATACATTTGGTTTAAATGTTGTATTCTAATACAATCAAAGCTTTATGAAGAAATTACTTGATTTGGAATATTTCTACTAATATAAAGAAAACAGCATATGCTATTTAACCAAAAAAAAGTACACATGAAAGAATTCTATTTTTAAACATCTGATACCTAGAGAGCTTTCTCATATAAAATATTAATAAAATATATTACTATTTTAACTTTGTTGCAGTATAAGTATAATACTTCCAGTTTCCCTCACTCATTCACTGCACTGCTTTTAATTTCACTTCATGTTGAGATTCAGTACAACTAGCTGAAAATTTCTTAATAAAAAGTATAATAAATAATTTTGTCTCAACTACTTGCAATAGTGACTGAAAAGAAGGTCTTGCAAAAAAACTGACTTAAATTTTTAAACTTGTATATTGAGTATTGATGCAATTTTATGCATGCAGAGCATGTGCTTCAATACCGACCATAGACAGTTCCTTAAGAAAAGGGAGTGTTTCGGCCATGAATTAAAATAACTTGATTGGACACTCCTAGGTGAAGACATTAATCTACTTCAGCTCTTGTTTGCATAAATTCATTAAACTCTGTCATCAGGAACCTGACCTAGAAAAGTAAATAAGTACCTGGTCATTCCTCCTTGATCCAAAGTTACTAATAGGGAATTATTAATCTCTAGTCACATTGGAGATCAACCAAATGCATCACCAAGCAAAACACACCACTAGCAACCTGTTTTTTATTGTTATTATAAAATGTGCATGGTTGAAATGGAAACTGAAAATGTGATCTTGTTTCTCAGACTGTAAATGATGTTTCAACATTTATTAAGGATGCCATTGGATATAATGCATGTATGAATTTGTGAATATTTGTGACTTCTACCCACATACCCACACCAAGAAACTGATTTTTTAATTACAGACCCCAGATATACTTTGCTTGTTTTTATCCTACATGTTATATTGTAAAATGTAACCATTTTTCAATATTTAGAAATAATATTTATCAATATATTTGCACAACTCTTACTTTAAAATTGCTCAGGGCAGTATACATGGAATTTACTGCATTTTAACTTCAAACAGTTGCTTTGACTAAGAGATAATGATTAACTCATGATCATCCAATGGGATTTTGACTGAGCGAAAATAACCCCAATGTCTTGGTCCAACATATTATCTATTACATATTACATATATCAATTTTACTATGTAGAACAGAAATCTGTCCAGTTTTATTTTCCCACTAGATCAGGATCAGGAGTATTATGATACATTTTGAAAGAGAGTCTATAGAACTCTGCCCCCTGAGAGTACAAGATGTGGTCATCATGAATGGTCTGATTTGTTTAAACATCTAAAATGCCTTAAATGTCCACACCTGGAATGCTTTGTATTATAGCAAGGAAAACTCCTAGTAATACCCTATTATTAGAGAAATAATCTTCACAATACTGTGAAGCTGCAGATAATGCTGGGAGGAAAGTTTGATACTACTGTGTCTGCTAATCAAAAAGTCCTTGTGGGACTAGCAGTAGGTGGCAGGGGAGCAAACACAGAGACACAACGTAGTTAGAAAAACAAGACCAGAATTTTATCAATTACTGCTGAAATAGTTTGGCCTGGCATGTGGCAATGAATATTGGATAATCAATCTACTGAAGACCAACATTGGACTATATCAACAGAATCCAGGTGGGCACCTACAAAGTGTGGTGGCCTCATTACCTGAGAATAAGGTAAATCCAGCAGCATTGAACCTCACCTGATCTTGGTAGCCCACACCTCTAGGGCCCCTCAAGCAGACCTACCAAAGGAAGGCAAGGAAGGGGATACAGGCTCCATCTCCCTCAAAACTAGATCTAGGACACATTGTTAAAGTTGAGAGAAATAAGCAGTGGATAAATCAGTCTAAGAAGGAGCTAGCAAATTAGGCAAGACACATATGACCATCAACATTTTAAATATATGGGTAGGTAGGAACATGACTGAACACTGAATATCAAAGGAGCTACAGGAAACCCTTTAAATGTCTCCCAGGAATACTAGTTCATATTCATATTTTATAATGTGGCCTGTTCATATTAAGACAATTGCATTCTATCTAGTCAACACAGCATCTCCAGGTGAAAAGGAAATATCTAAATGCTGTGTCAGATGTATCCTAATGTTAGAAATATAGTCATCAAAGTTTTGATGGCTTTCCATCTAGCTATTTCATTCTTCCCTAGCTTGCTGGTGTCTTTCCAGTTAGGCTGCCCCAGCAAGTCTGACCAAAAAAAGCATTGTGTGAGGGAATCACTTGTGCAATGCATCCAGATCAGTCTTAGCTACTTGTATCAAGTACAGACCCTTGCATGAAGCCAAATTATTCTTATCAGACTGTATCATCCAGGTGTTGGGAGACCAACACAATCAGCAAGGCAGCAGATGGTCAAAATGAGAGAGTCCCACAACATTCTTCTATAACCTAGCCAAGTTATTCAAACATGGTTCTTTGTTTGGCTGGGAGATAGAATGAAACTTCACTCCTACAACCAAGACAGAGTTTCTGCAATATTGTTCCCTAAACCTGGAATACATCGTGCTGAGCAAGATATATTAGCAATACAAGCCATCTTTTACAAATCTATGAAGGCATATCTTCTCCCCCTTTTGTGTGTTGGGGAGGGGAAGGGGTGCTGTTGTCCTGAAAGGTTGCTGGATCACCAGAGTACAGGGGTATGACAACCTCCGAAGTAGTTCAAGACAACTGTTGTAGTTACGCTTGGTTGGTGTTATAAAGGAAATCACAACTGCATGGTGTGACAAGGAAGCAAATAACTTGGGACCTTTTGCATGCAGAGTATGATGTCCCACAAGTTGGAGAGCAGAACAGAAGATAGTCACAGATTGGATCAACCTGAGAAGGTAAACAAGGAGAATGCTGAGTAAGTGCTCCCAAATGACCTACAATTAGATAAAATGTTGGTTTGGGCAGTTGGCACTGCTTAATAATATTCTCTGTAGAGTCCCCAAGAATTTCATTGGGGAGAGATCACACAGAGGCAGCGATGACAATTCCATATTATAGGGTTATGTGATGTGTATATGTGTGTATAGCATTGAACAACAACAACAACAATAAACTTTATATCCCGCCACCATCTCCACAAAGGGACTTGAGGTGGCTTAAATGGCACTCTAAGTGCAATATAACATAAACGTACATGAAACAGAAAAAAATTAGACTGTCAGATTAATTCCTTTGTTAATTGTTTGCTCTGTAATTTGCTAATCATTTCACCCTTTTCCTGCCCTTAAGGTTATTGGTACAAATCCCAACTACTTGATCTGTCAATTGATTCCAGTAGTACAACAAAAGGTCTTCCCCAACTTTAGCAATGGTAGTCCCTGCCCAACCTGTATCAATATACCGTATGTGGAAAGTCAAATCAGGAGGCAGAAAGGAAACATAAAGGTACAGAATGAAGACATGGAGTAAGAGAACAGCTACCAGCAATTCAGCACACAGCAGTAGAGAGACTGAACTAAAGGGAAGGAGATAGTTAAGAGTTGAGTGTAGACTTTTTCAAATAAAGTTCCTTGGCTTTAGTTATAGAACTCCTCCTTGAATTTTACAGATAATTAGAACTACATGAAACACCACCCTGTGATTCAACTCAATGTAGCTCTTAATGGAACTGTTCCATTGATGAATTCTTAAAAGAGCTGTTTCAACCTGTGGAATTCACCACTGAATTCCAATGTGTTTCAGAGCTCTTCCTATCCCCTTAATTTTTCCACCTTTTCTACTTCCCTCCTTCAGCTACAACGTCTTTCCTTCCAGTGGTTTCCCTCCCTTTACCCACAATCAAGCTATGCACCATATTCCCAGTCAACTCCAGCTTTTTCATACCTTCTACTTGTCATTCTCCCACTCACATCACTCTGGAAATGCTAGCTGCACTAGATGGCTGATAAACATCACCTATGGAATGCAGAAGTAATTCTGGAAACTAATTTTGGGGGTGATTTAATTTTTTTGTATTTGGGACAAACAAGTAAGTATAACATAGCCACTTTTCCTCATGAGGAAGTTTAGAATTTTTAATCTCTCTTTTTTGTTGTTAAATTGTTAAAATATATGTTCTGTAAAAATTGCTTATGCCATCTTTGAGAAGATCCAACCAGTCCATACTTCAGGAAATAAAGCCTGACTGTTCACTGGAGGGAAGGATATTAGAGGCAAAGATGAAGTACTTTGGGTACATAATGAGAAGACAGGAAAGCTTAGAGAAGACAATGATGCTGGGGAAAATGGAAGGTAAAAGGAAGAGGGGCCGACAAGGGCAAGATGGATGGATGGTATTCTTGAAGTGATTGCCTTGACTTTGAAGGAGCTGGGGGTGGCCACGGCCAACAGGGAGCTCTGAAATGGACTGGTCCATGACGTCACGAAGAGTCGGAAGCGACTGAACAAATAAACAACAACAAAATCTTCTGAACTTCTTAAAATTATATTTTATAGACATGTGGTGGGCTCTGCTTACTAGTCCTCATGACAGGAAAGTGGTGTTTCCTATCTAAATAACAGTAAAACACCACCTATGCTTAATGCATGCATAAATCCATTTCTCAAATATCAGTGTTATCTAAATACAAGGAATTATAGAACCTTTTGGATGTGTCAACTGCCATTCCATGATCACTTGTTAGGGATGTGACAGTACAAAGGGACAAAACTGAAATTAGCTCTGAATGAAGGAAGTCTAGGATAAAGGTACAGTTATGCTAGGACACAATTTAAAAGTGGTCCTGAATTCAGGTTTGGAAACCATGGAATGTGCACAGAGTTCAAACTGAAATGTAACAAATAGTGCTTGAGTATAAAATGAAAATGTATTAGCTGTCAATTTAGAAATACATTTGGTATCTGTTGCTTCTTCTTAATCTCTATTTAGCAAAGCATTAACACACTTGCCACAAAACTATATAAATGGTAACACCTGACTAATGAGAAAATCTCTTGGTTCTCATCTCTTGCTAAGCAAATCTGAGTGGTTGCCCTAGATTTGCAGGTGTTATTTCTTTGGTTGAGTCCAGTTACATCATCCATGTTAAGGGAATAGTGGCAGCACAGGTTGTTCTTACCTGTGTCTGAACACAGAACTCTGGCACAAACATTCAATTATGTTTCCTACTGCTTTTTTTAAAAAATGAGTTGACTATAACATTATTATAATTCTACAGCTTGTTTTCAGACCTTTCTTCTGTAGCTCTAAAGCACCTGTCGCTGAACAATGATTTGCAGATTTCAGACTACATATTCTATTAAAGTAAATGTAAATATTAATATAAAAATACTGAGAATGGAATTGGTTATAACTGAACAGCATTGAAATGCCCTTGTGCTTTAAAGAAGGCATTCAGAAATGAAGAAATGACACACTGGAACAGTGATTCTCAAAATGTGACAGGCATATAAATAAATCTGCTCATTTATTAAAAAAACAAAATGGTGTGGAAGCAAAATTCAGCCAAAGGTAAACACATTAAGTCTTACAAGTTTGCAAATACTGTTCTTAACTCTTTCCCACCAAAATAAAAAGTGCTTGAATGTGACCACCTTAGATAAGCTTGTACTCAGACTTGAGAAAACAGTAGCATTCTAGCATTCATGGAAAGTCAGAAATGTTGGTTTATGAATTCTGAAACATTTTTCATGGGAAATAGATGTCAATAGCTAGATACAATAACATGTTGGAATGAACTACATATATTGAATACTGTAGGAGCCCCGGTGGCGCAATGGGTTAAACCCTTGTGATGGCAGGACTGCTGACCAATAGGTCAGCAGTTCAAATTCGGGGAGCAGGGTGAGCTCCCATCTTAGCTCTAGCTTCCCACAGAGGGACATGAGAGAAGCCTCTCACAGGATGGTGAAAACATCAAACATCCCCTGGGCAACATCCCTGCAGATGGGCAGTCCTCTCACACCAGAAGTGACTTGCAGTTTCTCAAGTAGCTTCTGACATGGAAAAAAAATCAAACTGATAAGCTAAATCAAACCGGGCCAATTCTCTCACACCAGACTTGCAGTTGCTCCTGACATGAAAAAACAAAAACAAAACTCTGAATACTGTACAAACCAGGGCTGATGTTAATTACCAGTCAATAGACTCAGAACCTCACGGGAAGCCACAATCACGAAATCCTGAATCTGTCATTTCTTTTCAATATTGCTACACCTTAACTAGACTGCCTTCCCTCTCTGACCCAGAAGGAGACAAGCATTCCAACAATAATGATGCTGATGACAAGGAACATCATGCACCACCACTTCTTCCTTGCCGAGTTTCTGTTTAATCAGGCAATTCACAAGAACAACAAGGAGCTGTGGTGAAGAGCATGCTGCCATTATGGGAGGCATAATGCCCAAAGATGTTGGAAATCCAAATCTGAAGCAAATGTTGCCTCTCAAATGATGACATATATATATATATAACTCAATCTTCTCAATTAAGCTTTTCTATCTATAATATCTCAATATAGCTCAATACACAATATACTATCTATATTAACTTAATATAGCTTACTATACAATACACAATATATAATGTATAGCTCAATACTCAATATATAATGTATAGTTTTTGCAATAGCTTTCCCAGAGCTACCTGCCTAACCATCAGCACGTCTGAAGTCTTTCCTCTAAACTAAAAAGGGGGTGGAGATTCCAAAATGGAGATCTCTTCCCTGGGAGAAAAGGCGGTCCCTAGACCTAAAGAGATACCTTTCTGAACCAATAGCTGCAAAGGAGGCCTGCAGACTGGCTTTGCAGACTCTGATACTATTAACTTTCAGGGCTCTTGCAAAGCTGCAGCAGCCCTGGGAGAAAATGCAAGAGGGAGCAACCTCAAGCAACTGTAAAGTAAGGCAAATCAGGCTCCTGGGAGACGGAACAGCAAGCATAGTTAAAACTCAGCAGAAGCACTAAGAACAAACCAGAATCTGCATACACAAGAAAGCTAGGATCTAGCTGTTTAAGCACACTGTAATGGAAGACATTGACACAAATACTGTCTTACAACTATTTGGTATTTTTTTCCATTACAAGATTATATATTGAAAGACAATAGATTTTGGAAAACAGAAAATAAGAATACAGTGGGAAATTAATTTGAATCTGATTATAGCTGTTTATAATATGAAATATGAAAACATTGACAACTTCTGACTTTTCAGATAATGAAGGTTAGCTCTAATCTAATTGTAAATTTGGTGTGCCATAATTTCTGACACCATTGTGTCAAAGTCACCGAATTTCACCCAAGGAGAGAGGCTACTCTGGCTCATACAGAGTCTCCAGAACGCATGTCATTCTGTTTGCAATTCTGACAGAAAAAGATAGACATGGCTTCAGGCTGTAGGAGAGCCATGCTTTCACTGTCCTGCAATGAAATTGCTACACATCTCCCAATTATTTCATAAGCCAAAGAGTGATGCTAGCAACGGGATAGTCTGTTACCCCTCTTTAGGAAGTTTAATATCTGTTGTTGTTGTTCATTCGTTCAGTCGTCTCCGACTCTTCGTGACCTCGTGGACCAGCCCACGCCAGAGCTCCCTGTCGGCCGTCACCACCCCCAGCTCCTTCAAGGTCAGTCCAGTCGCTTCAAGGATGCCATCCATCCATCTTGCCCTAGGTCGGCCCCTCTTCCTTTTGCCTTCCACTTTCCCCAGCATAATTGTTTTCTCTAGGCTTTGCTGTCTCCTCATGATGTGGCCAAAGTACTTCAACTTTGTCTCTAGTATCCTTCCTTCCAGTGAGCAGCCGGGCTTTATTTCCTGGAGGATGGACTGGTTGGATCTTCTCGCAGTCCAAGGCACTCTCAGCACTTTCCTCCAGCACCACAGCTCAAAAGCATCGATCTTCCTTCGCTCAGCCTTCCCTATGGTCCAGCTCTCACATCCGTATGTTACTACAGGGAATACCATGGCTTGGACTAGGCGGATCTTTGTTGCCAGACTGATGTCTCTACTCTTTACTATTTTATCGAGACTGGACATTGCTCTCCTCCCAAGAAGTAAGCGTCTTCTGATTTCCTGGCCACAGTCTGCATCTGCAGTAATCTTTGCACCTAGAAATACAAAGTCTGTCACGGCCTCCACATTTTCTCCCTCTATTTTCCAGTTGTCAATCATTCTTGTTGCCATAATCTTGGTTTTTTTGACGTTCAGCTGCAACCCGGCTTTTGCGCTTTCTTCTTTCACCTTGATTAGAAGGCTCCTCAGCTCCTCCTCACTTTCGGCCATCAGAGTGGTGTCATCTGCATATCTGAGGTTGTTAATGTTTCTTCCAGCAATTTTCACCCCAGCTTTGCATTCATCAAGCCCCGCACATCGCATGATGTGTTCTGCATACAAGTTGAAAAGGTTGGGTGAGAGGATGCAGCCTTGCCGTACGCCTTTCCCAATCTTGAACCAGTCTGTTGTTCCGTGGTCAGTTCTGACTGTTGCTACTTGGTCCTTGTACAGATTCCTCAGGAGAGAGACAAGGTGGCTTGGTATGCCCATCCCACCAAGAACTTGCCACAATTTATTATGATCCACACAGTCAAAGGCTTTAGAGTAGTCAATGAAGCAGAAGTAGATGTTTTTCTGAAACTCCCTGCCTTTCTCCATTATCCAGCGGATATTGGCAATCTGGTCTCTCGTTCCTCTGCCTTTTCTAAACCCAGCTTGAACATCTGGCAACTCTCGCTCCATGTATTGCTGGAGTCTTCCTTGCAGGATCTTGAGCATTACCTTACTGGCATGAGAAATAAGGGCCACTGTACGGAAGTTGGAGCAGTCTTTCGCATTTCCCTTTTTTGGTATGGGGATGTAAGTTGATTTTTTCCAGTCTGATGGCCATTCTTGTGTTTTCCATATTTGCTGGCATATGGCATGCATCACCTTGACAGCATCATCTTTTAAGATTTTAAACAGTTCAGCTGGGATCCCGTCGTCTCCTGCTGCCTTGTTGTTAGCAATGCTTCTTAAGGCCCATTCAACCTCACTCCTCAGGATGTCTGGTTCTAATTCATTCACCACACCGTCAAAGCTATCCTCGATATTGTTATCCTTCCTATACAGATCTTCTGTATAATCTCGCCACCTTCTCTTGATCTCTTCAGCTTCTGTTAGGTCCCTGCCATCTTTGTTTCTTATCATACCAATTTTTGCCTGAAATTTACCTCCAATGTTTCTAATTTTCTGGAAGAGGTCTCTTGTCCTTCCTATTCTGTTGTCTTCTTCCACTTCCATGCATTGCTTGTTTAAAAATAGTTCCTTGTCTCTTCTGGCTAACCTCTGGAATTGCGCATTTAACTGGGTATATCTCCCCTTATCCCTGTTTCCTTTTGCTTTCCTCCTTTCTTGGGCTACTTCCAGTGTCTCAGCAGACAACCATTTTGCCTTCTTGGTTTTCTTTTTCTTTGGGACGTACTTTGTTGCCGCCTCCTGAACAATGTCGCGGACTTCTGTCCATAGTTCTTCTGGGACTCTGTTTACTAAATCTAGCCCTTCAAATCTGTTCTTCACTTCCACTGTATATTCGCTAGGAATGTTAGTGAGATCATATCTAACTGGTCTGTGTATTTTCCCTGATCTCTTTAGTTTTATTCTAAATTGAGCAATAAGGAGTTCGTGATCTGAGCTACAGTCAGCCCCAGGTCTTGTTTTCACCGACTGGGTGGATGTCCGCCACCTTTGGCTGCAAAGGATGTAGTCAATCTGATTTCGGTGTTGACCATCTGGTGAAGTCCATGTATAAAGCCGTCTTTTAGGTTGTTGGAAGAGAGTGTTTGTTATACACAGCGAGTTTTCCTGGCAAAATTCTATCAGCCTGCGTCCCGCTTCATTTTGTTCTCCCAGACCATGCTTGCCTGTGATCCCAGTTGTCATTTGACTACCCACCTTGGCATTCCAGTCTCCTGTAATGAAAATAATGTCTCTTTTTGGTGTATTATCCAGTAGGTCCTGCAGATCCTCATAGAACTGATCTACTTCTGCTTCTTCAGCAGCTGTGGTTGGGGCGTATAGTTTAATATCTACCATATTTTATTTTCCTTCATTCTGACCATCCTATAGACAGCCAATAAATCCTTCTGTTCTCTAAATTTAATTGAGTTTCTTGCTGTTATCTTGGGGAATTATTTTCTGGCACTCCTTATGGAAGACAGAACAGAATCTTGATCTCAGTAGAGTTGAACTTAAGAGCTGCTGCAGTGGTCAAGGACAATGGATAAAAAATCTAGTAGTTTCCTCTGTGGCAGCACCTTGGGGTATTCAGGTTTGTTATTCTGAAGATTAAGAGAGACAGAGCATCTAATGAGGCTCTAGAATATTGTGGGGTGAATGCCAAAAAAGTAGTAACAGTTAAGTACACAACAAACATTCATATGCTGTTCTAGGCTTGTGTCCAAGGGAACTGGTGCTGTTTGGAGTATCTTTATGCCTGCACAGATTAGAACTATGCAAAATCTAGAAAAGTTACACCAATGTATGGCACAAACACAGAATTACCATTGTATGCGAAGACTGTGAGGCTATGATATTGGTTATCACCTTTTTCCTGAAGTCATTTAATGGACTTACACAACCAGACAAAAATGAAACTATAAAAATCTGTCCTGAAAGGTATACGATGCTTTAACTAGTGCAATTACAACTACGAAATAACACACACAAATAAAGTAATTAATTTTTCTCCTCAATAAAATGACAACCAAAACATGGCTGAAATATTAACTATAGATTCATTTAAGAGTATAAATTAATTTGATACTATTATTTAATACTTCCTGCACAACTGCTGGTATGTCATGTCAATTATTTCTTTCACCTGCCTAATGAAACCCAAATTCCTGAACAGTACACTCATTTCTTCCTAAGTGTGCCCAATAACAAGTTGTTCTAAATCTCATACTTAGACCATTTCTTATACCTTAAGGGTCATCTGTCACTGGTGGCAACTGAAGAAGGGTCACTCAGTGAGTGAAATTCTGGAGAGATAAATACAATAAGAGCTTCTAAAAATTGAAGTAACAAAATTGCAGGAGTATCATCTGAAATGGCAAAAAAAGAGAACCTGATGGTTACTATTATGATTATACCCAACACAAAACCCACTGGTAAAAGAATCCTAAGGTGGGTTGTTGTAGAAGCCAATTTTACTTGCCCACATCTTGGGGGGAGGGGGAGATGTTTTCATACATAAAGTAGATTAGAACTAGAACTATCGTATCCCATTAGGTTCTGTACAGCAAACCTCACTCACCCCATCACATATAAACCCCCTCCCCCGTATCTTTTCAATGAATATGCATCTATCCTCATCACACTGGCAATGTCAGACTTCTCCCACATTCTGTAGGCCTACGTCCCTTTCTTCTCTTTCTCTCAGACTTTCACCTTTCCTACCCCCACCTCTCTCCTCCTTGGATCCTTATTATTATTATTATTATTATTATTATTATTATTATTATTTGCAGAACTCTGCAGCCTCAAAGCCTCATTCAAACCAAACTCCATTCTTCGGAGAGCGGAGAACCATAAAGCACTGAAGTTGCACAGTTTTGACATTTAAAAATAAAAAGAGGGGAGGAGAAAAGCAAATGAAAAATATATTTATTGCTGTGTTCAAGGACTTTCCCTGACTATCATTTTACAGTCTTCATCACATGGATGAGGTCCTGTGGAGAAATTTGCCACTTTCCGTAGCGAATTGGGAAGGCAGCAGGCCAATCCCAGTGCTCTGCATCTTGCCTTCAGCACCACTTCCCAATTCCACATATGATTAAGTGGTAGGACTAATGCCAGCGAATTCAAATGAAACTGGAGTGGGTGGAGCAGACCACACCCAAAACACACCCACTGAATGCCATGTCTTAGGCACATTGAACAGCACAGCCAACAAGCTGCATATGGGTGCCATCACATCTAAAAACCCCACTGTGGGAGAAAAAGGGATGGGTGAAGCCAATTGGCACTCATCTTTCAAAACCAATGGGCTGCATATGTCTTTCTGATGGAATCCCATGCGTTACTTAGGAAACAGTATATGCATCATGTGATGAGAGCCATAGGATCCCGTCTGAAAAGCCTCTGAAAGGCAAGTTCAAATACTGTGTGATGAGGTCCTATTTATTTATTTATTTTATTTATTTACTGCGCTTATATACCGCAATTCTCAGCCCAAGGGCGACTCATTGCGGTGTACAACATGAAAAACAGGTGCAATTTACAAAACATAGTGCAAACTAATCACAATTCATCATTATCAGGAAAACATCTTATCAAAACAACAACATTACAACATTACTAGTAATTTGCTATGTTCTCTGACTCACATTCCTATACAAGCAGCTGTAATCATAGAATCATAGAGTTGGAAGAGACCTCATGGACCACCCAGTCCAACCCCCTGCCAAGAAGCAGGAAAATTACATTCAAAGCACCCCCAACAGATGGCCATCCAGCCTCTGCTTAAAAGTCTCCAAAGAAGGAGCCTCCACCACACTCCAGGGCAGATAGTTCCACTGCTGAACAGTTCTCACAGTCAACATTCAACATTGCAAGTTTCCTACGGGGTTAAACATCAGTAGAAATTCAAAAGAAATAACAGAATTTGGACAAGGTGAGAAAGATACTTACAAGAAAGGAGAATTGCACATCATTTCATAGTATAACCTGATACGGAAAAGAAGTGACATTTGAGGTAAATCTGAGTTAGGAGGTTATTTACTGGACTTTGGGCTATTACCTTGAGAAACCTAACAGGAAGTCAAAAGATTTCACTGAAAAAAAACATTTTAGAAGTAGGGGGAAAATATTCTAGAATACAAAAAAATTCCTGCTTTATACTAATTCTGGTAGCTTCACAATAAAGGCAGTAGGGCTCAGCGTTGTCTTATGTTGCAATCAGAATATATGCACCAATTTCAAGTGCAACTTCCTTCCGGAGTGCAGATTGTACTGCACAAATAGTCTTTGCTGATATGAACTGAAATAATACAATGGAAAAATTCTAAAAATATGACAGAAAAGGCTTTCAGACTGCATCTGACCTGTATATCTTTAAAGTTGAGCTAAAATGAAGTGCCCTTTGTGAACATATCTAGCAGCATTAAAAAAGAGTCCCCTGTTTGCCATTTCTGGCAGTTACTCTAAATGGGCTGCAAAAGAGTTTTGATTGGCTGGGATTGCCCCCATGGCCGGTGTAACAAGCGTTAGCTTCTCTTTTAAAATCTCCTTTGTATTCCTTTACTGATATTGACACATGGCTCCATTTGGAGATGTGGCTGCATGCCATCAG
This sequence comes from Anolis sagrei, assembly GCF_037176765.1. Lineage (NCBI taxonomy): Eukaryota > Metazoa > Chordata > Lepidosauria > Squamata > Anolidae > Anolis > Anolis sagrei. Next base: position 160,141,963 of record NC_090024.1, read on the forward strand.
CATATCAACTATGTGATCCCTGACTGCCTGGGTCAAGGAGGAGTGTGAGGAGGGGAAATGTCACTGCTGAAGCAGAAAGAAGAAAAGAGAAGCTGTGATCAGTTCTAGACACTCGAAAGGCATACGTCAGATTAATGAATGTTTTGCCAGCTCAAAATTGCTGCATTTACAGGAAAGGGCAATCCAGATAATTCTACTCTAGCGACTATTGAATTATCTTAGGATGCCAGAAGTAGCAGCATTTTGTGAGTACCTGTGAGCAGAGTTACAATTAACAATTTGTTTATTACAATACAAAGACTGCCAAATATTCCCATGACTGACACAGATTAAAAATGCTTTTGGAACCAGAGTCTTTCATATCAGAAACCCTCACAAGAATTTCATTAGCCTTCAATGGGTAAGATGTTTGGATAGCGCACACACACCTTGTTAAAAGCTATTCAGAATAAATTAATGTGTTACCCGCTGTCCTTAGCTGTTTATGTGTCCTTGGCATAGGACTCCTACTGTGAACAATCCCCTAGATTCTCTGTTCTGTTTTCAGCTGCAGTAGACAAAACATCCTGGAAAAATACACAGATATCTGCAATTCTTCTACTGAGTTTTCAGAGGATTGCTTTTCAGGAAATATAGCAGCCCTGAACCAAACTTTGCCCTCTGGATTATTTTGATGCAAATCAGCTTTTTAAAGCACACTATGTGATAAAACAAAGAAACATAAATAAAGGATGAAATAGTTTTGCTTTCTGATTCAGAAAATCCATTATGATATAAAAGATGGAATACATCCAGATTGAATACTAATTTAAAGAGCCATTTCAAAAGCAAAAGGGATCACAAATCATATATCAGTATGCTACTTTCAGAGCCAGAATTCTACGTTTTGGCTGGTTAACAATTAACAATTGTATTTATCAAAGTGGATTTGAATGTGTGCACTATTTCATAAAGTGGGCTTGCTTTCCAGATGTGCTTAGCTGACTTTTCTTTTATAATATTAGTTTATAATTCAAATTGTCAGCACCTAAATGTAATATAAAATACTAGAGGTCAGTAAAAATGTTATTTTAGGAAAATCTCAAATTTTATATTAATTCAGTGAAAAAATAGGGGTTGTTTTCCACCCTAAAATATTATAATAAAGCTTTGGAAGTGCTCTTTTTTTATCTATTTAGGTAAAGAGGTACTGTAGATCTATATATCATTGGAAAGCATTTTGGAGCTCCCTTATCAATTTTCTTTTAAAATAAGAGTTCAAACAAAATCATTATTTCAGTATTTAATAGTGGTATATTAATACACAAAAATTGACCAAGGTGCTTTTCGCAAGCTGGAATCACATGTCACACAAAGAAGCTCCCTAACGTCCCACATTCCTGCTTTGGTCTCATCAAAGCCCCAAAGGTTGGTTCCTTAACCTAAATAAAAGAAGTAGGAGTGGGGATTGAGGTCTGTCCCTTGAATTAAATGGATACAGGAGTCCTATTCAATTCCAGTTACACTCCTTTGGATGCATATTTAAGGTCCCACATTAGTTTGGATTAACCTTTAGTTTTCTCAACCCAATTAGGCTAGATCTAATGAATCAAGGAGATTTATGCATGACTATTTAGCAATTGATTTAATATATCTATTACAATCTATATACAGTCCATATAGTTTGGAATTTAAGCTTCTGTTCCATTATTCAGGCAGATGCCACCAGGGTACACTAGAGAGAGAAGGTTAGTCCATTTTATGGGGGGAAGTTGATGGAGAAAAAACATTTTCTCCATTTTTGCTAGTTATTCCCCTCCCCAATTCCCATATCATAAATGAGTGTTGTTTCCACAACGGGGACATGAGTAGGTTAGATAACAGGAAAACAGGGGGAAATGCCTTTCCTCCTTCAACCCACCCTTTACCCCTGAAAAATGGACTTTCCTTCTCTCTCTAGTGCCCCCTGGTGACCTCCATCCGGATAATGGAACAGTACCAAATTGAGATATTGACATTCATATCTTTCATGACCTGATAATTACATTTCAACATGATGGAAGAATTAAACTAGGAAACCAAAAGCAAAAATAAAGATACAAATACAAACAGAAGGAATCTGACTCAATTTTAAATTTGTATTAGTGAAGCATTTCAACCAATTAAAAAAATTAAAAGTAAAAAACATTAAAACCCCAGCATAACCATATATACAATGAATCAGTTTTGCAAATCATACCGGAACTTTCTACAGAATGCAGTTCTTCTGTTCATTTCTTTCAAATCTAACATTGCATTTCTACATCGAATAAGTAGACACTACTCAATCTTTGTTCATTAAATCCAGTCTTGACCTCCATTTCATCCCAGCTGGAGATAATTACTTGATATTAATGTGAAGTACTAAAGACATTCTTGAATATCTTTGAACATTATTAGATATATTTTTGTTCAGGCATCCATAAACACTGTGGTTTCCTTTTAAGAAAACACAAATGAAGATAAATTATATCATGAACCATCCCATGCAAATTTGCATATGCTGAAGGAGACTTTGGCCTCACTGATTTGAGTAGAAATCAATTACACCCTTGCCAAAGCTCTATTGTAATACAGTGAGTATTCTGAACAGTCTATGTCTAGATATTATATTATCATAATTATTGGAAGGTTGTCTATCTTATATAGATATGCAACCAGTAAGATATATACTATATTATAGCTTGTGTAGCATATCCAATGTATCCCAGTCAGGTACAAACAACTATATCTGTGTTTGGATATATGTGCTGTCTACTGATATCGTTGTCAACCATTAGAAGTGAATAGTGATTGATTAGTCACATGTAAGAATTGAACTATTTCATTTTGTGAAGCCTAGGCTGAAAGTCTTAAATGAATATACATATATTTGAATCAATTATTTCTGTGCATTGTGCAATTATTCAGCAATTGCAATTATGCTTTAAGTCCCTTGTACTATAATCTGGAGCATATTCAACTGGAAAACTTGGACTTAATTTTGCTCTGCCATACTGAGGTCATATAATCAAAAAGAAAAAATACTTTACTGAAATAAAGGCTGTTGGAGTTTCATCTGAGATGGTTCATGCCTCTTAAATTGCTGGGGAAGAAGCGACAGGAAGGTTAAGGTTAGTGAGCCCCTTGCTACAGTCATGTTCCTACATTCCAACCCAGGTAAGTCTCGCCTCTGTTTTCCTCTTTCTCCTGCCATAAAAAGGTCTGGTTGCAGCAGATAAGCACAGCCTATCTCACACAACTGTGAAGGAGAGGAAAAACTACATGAGTCATACAACTAGAGCAGTGATTCCCAAACTGTGGTCCTCCAGGTGTTTTGGACTTCAGCTCTCACAATTCCTAACACCTGGCTGGGATTTCTGCGAGTTGAAGTCCAAAACAATTGGAGAGCCAAAAGTTGGGAACCACTGAACTAGAGGATCAATTGCCCAATGATGCCAGCTGGAGCCAACAGGCCTGGCCTTGCTAGGTTTTCAAACACCATTATGTTGCCTGGTCAGCTCAAGACTGGTTCGTATATGAGATACACCTATCTCTCAAGTCATTTGAGAGGAAGACTTTTTATATAAGAGTTCCAGATTCCCATGAGATCAAAGATCACAGGGGCATTTGGAATCCTCATGACAGGTATTAAAGGACAAGAGGTGGGCCTTTTATAGGCCTACATTACGTGCTCTTTTCTCAGTCATCTGTGGACATACAGAACAAGGAGTGAACAAAAGTTGTGTCTCCAAGAGACAGGCAGCTGAGAACATTTTGCTACATACCAAATGTTCTGGGGTCTGTCTATTCTAATTTCAGCTAGCATGCAATTTTTAAAAAGAATAGATGTTAGCCATAGTCACAACAGACCAAGCCTGGAAGATTTGATATGGAATAAAATGGATCCCAAATACTGTTTTGTGTCTCTTTGGAGGTAGCTGGTGCTTGTTTTTTCTACTCAGAACTCCATAGACAACTAAGAAAAAAGCATGTGAGACATGAATTGGAAATGCTCTACCTGGATAACCAAGGAGAACAAAGAGGAATCCGACCCTGGAGATATGTGGCACATGACAATAAGGGAGAGGCCACTTTTGATGGCATCTGTGATGGAGAGGCCAGAGGTATTGGAATGTGGTGCAAAGCCTGTGTTGTCATGGGTAGGGTCCAGAGGTTATTTAAGATGTTACATCCCTGTCCACAGCCTCTTCTGTCTTCAATCTTAGCCTATCTTCCACCTCCAATGTAGTGTGAACATTGCTGGTTGCTTTGGGGCTGGTAGGTACACCCCCCCCCCCCCAGCTTTCCTATTGTTACTTTTTCCTACTCCACATTGAATATGGGAAACTTTTGAGAACTGGCTCTAGGTAGTGTCCTTAATAGGCATGAATAGTGGGGGAGATAAGAGCAAGAATTCCAGTGTATAATCCGATAACTTATAGTCAGAAAAGCTGGGCAACAACCTCATTACTACAAAGGCCTGGGAGATCTGGTAATTTGTTTATGGAAAAGTTTAGCAAGTAGTCAAGGAGGTGAAATCTGGTATTAATTAATCCCGCACTGTGTGGCCTCTCCCTCTTGCTTTTTTCATGTCCCCCCCTAGTTTAATTAAGTTTTAGGGTGCTTCCAGACATAGGTAAAATCCATGATGAAGCAGGTTTTAAATAGCCCTTTCAGTGTGGGTTTTTGTCCCCATGCCCACCCCAAAAAAGCAGGCTTTTCCGGTGGGGTGTTCCCATGCCGCCCCTGTAACTGCCCAGTAACAACCCCCCGAAGCCCAGTAAGTAAAAACTTACTGGGCCATTATGATGTTCTTCCGGTAGGCCTCCTGACGCATAGAAATGTCGCACCAGGAGGTGGGGGGATGGGAGGAACATATTTCCTCTTTGCCCCCTGCCTCCTTGCACATCATTTATATGTGTCAGGAGGCCTGCCGGAAGAGGTGAATGGCAGCAGAAAGCTGGTGGATGAAGTGAGTGACAGAATAACACCTGCAATTGTTCTCATAGTACAGTTGTTTTCTAATTCTTACAGCATAGGCTACACTAACAGATGAAAATCTGACATGGTGCAGTAAAAATAGTTTGTGGTTTGCAGGTCTTTAACATCCTACCATTAGTAGCCTATGTGCAAACAAATATTCAGCAGTTTTCATCAAAAAGGTCTCTGTGACTTTTGAACATATGCTCATGAAGTCTGTATTTTAGTGGAAAGGTAACAAGATGTATGGATAATGAGCAAGTAAAATTCATTCTTCATGGCTTTCTTACAAACCAAGTCTATAAAACTAACACCCTCCATCTTCTCAGTACTATATATTTGTAATGTACATAAAGTTAGGCTTATGAAACATGGCAAGAGTACACAAGATAGCAGTCCCAGATCATGCAAACAAATAATATGTGGGGTAAGGGTACACAAGTATCTTGTAGGCATACCCTAATTTTCATCTAGAAAAAAAATCAAAGTTTTGAGACAGTGACCTCAAGGAGTTCAGAAGTCATGGCTAAGGGAAATGCACATTTAAAAAACTTGTTTGGCTGAATGATTAATTATTCAGTTATATAGTCTTATATTCTCAAACTGCACCTCATTTATTTTCAGTTTGTATGATCAGAGACTGGCACCTTGTGTACACTTATGTGTGGTAAGCCTACACTATACAGTGAGGAAAAAGTATTTAGTCAGATACCAATTGTAAAAGTTCTCCCACTTAAAAGGATGAGAGAGGCCTGTAATTGATATCATAGGTAGACTTCAACGATGAGAGACAACATGAGAAAACACATCCAGAAAATCACATTGTCTGATTTTAACGAATTTATTTGCAAATTATGGTGTAAAGTAAGTATTTGGTCCATAACAAAAGTTCATCTCAATACTTTGTTATATATCCTTTATTGGCAATGACAGAGGTCAAACGTTTTCTGTAAGTCCTCACAAGGTTGGCACACACTGTTGCTGGCATGTTGGCCCATTCCTCCATGCAGATCTCCTCAAGAGCAGTGATGTTTTGGGGCTGTCACTGGGCAACACAGACTTTCAACTCCTTCCAAAGGTTTTCTATAGGGTTGAGACCTGGAGACTGGCTAGGCCACTCCAGGACCTTGAAATGCTTCTTACGAAGCCACTCCTTTGTTGCCCTGGAGGTGTGCTTGGGATCATTATCATGCTGAAAGATCCAGCCACATTTCATCTTCAGTGCCCTTGCTGATGGAAGGAGGTTTGTACTCAAAATCTCATAGTACATGGCCTCATTCATTCTTTCATGTATACAGATCAGTAACCTTGGTCTCTTTGCAGAGAAACAGCCCCAAAGCATGATATTGCCACCCCCATGTTTCACAATAGGTATAGTGTTCTTTGGGTGCAACTCCTCCAAACACAATGAGTTGTGTTTCTGCCAAACAGTTCTGCTTTGGTTTCATTTGACCATATGATATTCTCCCAATACTCTTCTGGATCATCCAAATGCTCTCTAGCAAATTTCAGTTGGCCCCGGACATGAGGATGTGTCTGGCTCTGTGACTGTTTGAGGTTGTGGACAGGTGTCTTTTATACTGATAACAAGTTCAAATAGGTGCCATTACAATAGGTGATGAGTGGAGGACAGAGGAGCCTCTTAAAGAAATAGTTACAGGTCTGTGAGACCCAGAAATATTGCTTGTTTGTAAGTGACCAAATACTTATTTTCCACCATAATTTGCAAATAAATTCATTAAAATCAGACTGTTATTTTTTCTGGATGTGTTTTCTCATGTCATCTCTCATAGTTGAGGTCTACCTATAATGTCAATTATAGGCCTCTCTCAGCTTTTTAACTGGGAGAACTTGTACAATTGGTATCTGACTAAATACCCCCCCCCCCCCCACACTGTATATGAAAATATAAAGTGAAGAGAAGATGGTGTTTTTTGTTTAAAATATGGACCTGTTGGGTTACAAGCTTATGCAGAAGTACGATCTTGGGACCATGAATTGCTGAACCAGTGCAACTGCCCAAAGAAGACAGGTGCTCAACTCTGTATGTATCTGCCATCAATGATAGCATAACTGAGCGGAATAGCAGGTTTGTGGAATAAAGTCCCAGGTTTCACTGCAGGTCTTGATCCCATGGAAGCTTACAATTCATGTAGCATATAGCAGTATAGAGACAAGCCACAGTATTTTTGACATTTTCTTCAGACTGAATTGCCACGCCTTATACAAAATGGAATGATTATACAACTTTAGGAGGGGAAAAACAATAGGATGGAGTCTTTCACTGCAAAATCTACTCAGGAAAGATGTTTGTAGCCTTTCCTTCTGTCTGCAAAGCTTGTTCTGCAGCCTGCCACATTGAAAACAGCAGGCTAGAGCCTGTCCTTGGTGACACCATGTTCATGAATACTTCTAATTCCTGTGCTACTCTTTGTCTGTGTTGACTGCAAAGACACAGAATGAGAACAAACAAGGACAAAAATGGAAGAATATGTTTTTCCTTGCTCTAAAAAGAAATCACACCCCCAAGCCAAAATAAGAAGCATTGCACTATTTATATTGCACTTATTTCAAATGATTCATACTCTAAAACATTCTGCTAACAAAGACTTAGTTGCTTTCACATAGAATTTACTCCAGGAAGGAAAATTTACAGCTGGTTGAAGCACAAACCCATTACCATTTGCACTGCAGATTAAATGACACAATGGCATTACATAGTAATTCATTTTTCTTAATTTCAGTGTTTCCTTCAGTGGAGGAATGGAGATAGGCACAATATTTTAAAAATGTTTTAAAATGTTGTGATTTTTTTAAAAACCCATATTCACTTGAAAATAATGTTAATTCTATCAGATACATTGGGGTTAACACAATGTCCAGAGACAAACATTTTCTGTAATTCTCATAAAAATACTGGATAGTTATTACTGGCTCTTTTGTTTCTGTTTTGATTTTTTGGAAAATCATGTCACTTGTTGGCATATTTGTTTGTTTACTGAATAGTACAGGCAAGATCAATAATCAAAGCAGCAGATGCAAGAGAATATATATGTGAGGGGGTCTATGTTGATTTTGCTTGTCTAAGAAGTCAAAATTTCTCTATCTTATTGGTTCTGAGCCTAATGCTCTGCAAATCTTCCTTTTTCACTAGTAATCACAAAATCTCTTTTCCAAAACAGGAAAGCTCAATTATATTGTGCTCAAGAAGTTGAATTCCAATAGCCACATTTTAGCTATTTGTAAAATAAAGTTCTCTATGCTCTACCCTCATTTAATCAGTATATGAAAGCTCTTCTCCATTTTCTAAAAACAGAAGCAGCTCTGGGTAAGGCTGAATTACTTCCTTTTCCTCCAAGCCTACAACAGCACTTCAAAACAAATTAGTTATTACTATGCAGAATATACTAAGTACATTTGCATACTTTAAAGTGATGTTATTGTATGAAATGCAAAAAGGAGGGAAAAGATGAGGGTTTTTTTTAATGTTGGGTTCTTCTCCACTTTGCAAGCTTCAGGCATTCATCATCAACCCTTTTCTGTATTTTACCATCCAGAAAGAGAACTAATATAAGGTTGTGAATGTTTAGATCTCAATAGCACCTGTTCTGATGGAAAACTTTCTTTGGAACTTTTCTGAAATGTATCAAGGCAGTTTATCCTCACTGTGGAAAGACGAAACAATAGTTACGTAACAGTTCATCACTCAACACTCCCATTCCCAAGCCAGCAAGGTAATCAACCAGACAGAATTTTATGCAAAGGGAGTATATCTACACTCCATGTTAGCCACAAGCTTCTTGAATCTTTTGGGATTGCAGACTTTACTTGTAATTGTAGGCCATTCTTCAAGCTGGCAACTATTCAATGCAACTGATGGTGCTGCTTGAACGGAGTCCAAAAATGTCTAGTCAGTTCATTCATTGAAGCCAATAATGGCTGATGGTGAGAAGGCACATCCTGCTGGGAAATGAATACAATTACGGGTCAGTGTTCCCGACATCTTGCAGCATTCTGTCCTAATACACGTTGGAGAAATACTCAGTGAAATGCACAGCCACTATCGTGTTGTACAAACACAGAGATAAAAACAACAGCCCACTGTAGTATTATTCTCTTTAAAGACATGTAAGGTTCCTGAAAACAAGGAGATCATGCCTTTTTTAAACATCTGCTGCTGTTTTAAAAACTCTAGCAACTTATCCACACAAAGCTCACTTTCTGAACAATACTGAATAAAAACCATTAATCTTTGAATGTCAAAACCAACTAAAGAGTATTTAAAACATTTTGGCTTCAGTTCTAAAATAGAATGGAATTGGCTTTTTAAAAATATACATGCAATACAGTAATATTAAAACAATAGAACTTGTATAATTATAATAAAATGACCAATGTGCACACATATTTAGTAACTCTAAAGGGAATCATTGAAATTGCTTATTTTCTGCTCCCAAAGGTAAATGAAGAGACAGAATGATTTGAATAAACATTTTTAAATCACAGCAAAAATAATGCTTGCTTCCTTATAGTTAGTTGTTGATTACCTTATCAGTTAGTTTTCCTCTCACTGGCTTTCTTGACACATGTTAATTCTGGCTTGTTTTCTGCAGGAGTGAACCAAGATACTTCCCATAATTGTTCTTCCATATTTCCATACCCTTTAAGGTCATGCTGTCTCCCCATATTCACTCAGGTCCCTCAGATTCTGGACCTGGTTAAATTCCAGGCACCTCCCCCAGAAATACATTAATTTTCTTTTTTTTTATAAAATAGTTATAAAATAGTTTTTATTGCAATATTATAAAAAGATAGGGGCAATACTTGCCCCGACAGACATGTGTACATACAAACGCATCCAATACATCCACACAACACATAATAAATATCCACTTAATCTATACAGTTTTACCTATCCCTCCCTTATACTGGACCTGGTTAAATTCCCTTTTTGACCTACTCCCAGATGCTGTCCCCTTGCACTGTCACATTCCTTCCAGTAGCCAATCTGGACCAGCCAGGTGATGTTGAACAATGGCTCTCAGAAGCAGAAAAGTTAGCGAGAAATGTAGAGAGCTCCTCATTTGGGCCATGGAGGAGAAAGCACTGTTACGTTGAGAAAATAAGGCCACAGTAGTCTGAGAGCCTCCAAACCTGTTTCCAGCAACCATCACTGGAATCTATGCTCTTGTATTTTACCTGCTGCTTCTTCTAACATTGTCCAACCACCTATCTTATTTTTGTCCCTTCATTTATTGGTGCTATCACATCCATTTACTCACCAACGCCCCCCTTTCCCTTACTTGGATCTCACTCCTGTTCTGTCTTACAATTTTTATTTTATTTTATTATTTGCATGTCAGGAGCAACTTGAGAAACTGCAAGTCGCTTCTGGTGTGAGAGAATTGGCCATCTGCAAGGATGTTGCCCAGGGGATGTCCGGATGTTTGATGTTTTACCAACCTTGTGGGAAGCTTCTCTCATGTTCCCGCATGGGGTACTGGAGCTGTCAGAGGGAACTTAACCTGCTTTCCCTGGATTCGAACCCATTGCATCACCAAGGGCTCCTGTCTTACAATAAGAACATGCCATCAATTATCTCTAGTGTTTTGTAACAAAGGATTGTATACACCATTATTACTTTCCTTAAAATTCACTTATTTTACAATAGATGTAAAAAAATTCAACAAATAAAGATCTCAGCAGGAAAGGCAAAAGGATACACAACATAATGACATACTAGGCCCACTTCCATGCTGTAAGGACTTTGAAATTTGTGCCAATTTCCCTTGCCCCCACCATTGTCTCTCTATTCTCTGCCAAGGCTGTTTACTTTTGCCTTCCTATCTCATGCTTAGGTCTTTAAGATTATGGCAGCTGCCACTCAATCTAAACACTGAAGAGAGCAGTGGATTGCCATAGCTAAAAAGCCATTTTCACTCTGGGTATGTAATCATGTCCAGAATTGTTCAGGGACTACGTTGAGACTTGGATGTTTGTTCATCTCCAGCTGGCTGGCAACCTCACTTGTACGGGACAGAGAGGCAAAAGGAGAAAGAAGCCAAACTCAGACATTTGCTAAATGCAGTAGAAATAATATAATGCTGCCAGATAGCTTAAATGTTATTTAGATGTGGTCTAAGGTTTTAGAAACCTATTTTAAAATATATATTTGCCTAAAAGCAGCATTACCTTTCTGCTAGTTACTTGTTCACATATACAGTTCTAAATTTACTCTAGTGATTTATAGTCACATTATAAATAGGAAAATAAATTCAACAATAATCCCCACCAATGTGATTCATACTGATAATGTTGTTAAGATGGATAATCATTGCAACTGTGTTTAAGAAGGGCGATATTGGGAGGAGATGGATAATAATGCACCTCTAACCAGAGGTTTTAATTAATAGTAAGCACGTTTTCAATATATATTTATTAACTAATATAATTGAGAATGTGGATGTACAAAACCCAGCACTTATATTGATAATGTTCATCTGAAATCACTTCAGTTGGATTTTTAATGCAGATATGTGACAGAATGCTTTGGTCACCTTGATCGATGACTTCCAACAGGGATTGGGTGGGAAAGTGTAGACCTATTGATTCTCCTATGACTTTCAGCCAGTTGTTGGTATCATTGACCATGGTTATCTTTCTGGATCACTTGGCTAGACTAGGCACAGGGGAGGCACATTCGAAATGTAGTGCTTCTGGCCTTGGACTGTACACAATGATGGTCTGATGGTCTACCAACACAATGGTACACTATCCCACAATTTCCTGTCCTATTCCATGTCTTATTCAATATCTATATGACATTACTGGTTGCATATAGATATTGAATCATGGACATTTCAAGCATCAAGTACTCTATTAGTAAACAAATTCTCTTCAGACTTCTCACTGAATTGAAGATTCAGCACCTGAGACTGGATGCTATAGTTCCTCCCAGACTTTATCAATACTCACCTTCCAGGAGCAGTCATCCAAAGAATACTTCTCCTTGGTGATGTCAAGAAATTTCCATGTTTTGACTTTGCTAGGATTCATCTTGTTCCATGTCTATTTGCTATACATAATATGTGGTAAATGTTTTCTGTGAGGAATCACTAACACATTTCTAGCACTTGTTCCTTCGTTTTATCCTTCTTCAGTTATGGGTGTTCTCTGCACAATGTTCCTCGTTACTTCTCATGACATTACTGTATGCCCTGGTACCTTCTAGATAAGATCACTTGTATGCACTTGTTGCCCTTCCGCTTTTGAATAGGGGAAGTAGTTGTATCTTATCCAAGCACTCGTACCAACTTCTTTGCACAATATTTTCACCACAACAGAGATGGAAAATATTTTGTCCTACTGTTGGGGCTCGCTAATTGTGTTAAAGAATACCCACAAAATCAATGTTTGTGCATTTTATGTTTAGAAAAAAGTATCATGACCTTCAATAAACTTGTTTGATCAAGCTATTGCTTTGTCCAGGAGAAAAAATGTACATTTGGTGTCATTGTTTAAAACTCTTGAAGTAACAAAGATCTAAAATAATTTCTAGTTCTGCTTGAAATATCCAACAATGTTTGATCCTAGGATGCTAAAATGTCCAATTAAGTCTCAATAAACCATGCGGAATGTGGATCTGAAATTATTCTGCCTGCAGATAAAGTAAGCAACTTTACTGTTTGTGTTGTATTTAATTATTAAGCAAAGAAAATGTGTATTTTTACAAATCTGTTATTCAAACATAGGGATATCAAACTGAAATATGATCAAGTCTGCTATCTTATGTGTCCCACTGAAAAGAATGCAGATTGCATTAACAGACTTCATTATCAAAGAGACTGCTCAAAAACTGGAATTGGACTTTGTGCTATGTATTATTAGGTCTCATGAAAAACTGAGAAAATGCCAGCTACTCATTTGTTCTGTTAATAGGTGTTATAATAGTCATTGTGTTCTCAGCTCTTTCGTGTTTCTTATGTCATTGTTTTTAAATGTATTATACTGATTAGAAATAACTGTGCCGTCGCGCCTGGGGGCTATAACTCTTAGTGAAAGAGGCATGGACGTGGCATCTTTCCCCAGGGGACTGCTTCTTGCCCTCCTATAGAAACTGGAACTCCCAAAGACCATAACAACAGATAACCCGAAATGGTATTTATTGTTCACAATGAGTTATTTTTCTCAGGCATAAGCTTGATGTTTCAACAGGGATAAAGGAAATATACTTTACAATCTCTGAAGTCCAAGGAGTTTGCAGCTGAGAAGCTTTTCCTGTTTCCTCTTTCCTCAATGGCTGTGAATATCGGAATAAAAACAACCCAATCCAATGGCCTATGTTGAAGGGACAAGACCTTCCTCTGGTGCCAAAAGAACCGGTTTGAAGGCACTTGGGTCTCCTCAATGTTGTCCAGGACGATCTGGACATAAAGCATGAGTCCCAAGGGTAAAAAAACCTTAGAATTGGTGTTGAGAGGTAATTTAAGCAAGGGCTTTTAGAGCCAAGTCTCTTACTCACGTCCATCTGATAGAAACTCTGATGGCAGAATGAAAAAAGGAAAGCACTCCCTTCCTCCAGGAAGAGGTGGAGCCAAACAATTGAGCTTGAGAAAGCAATTCAACTGGTGCAAACAACACTGATTGACAGCTATAAATAACTAATCAATCCAACTATACATAAGCAGGGTAAAAAGGCAGGATTAAGCATGATACAACAGTTTAAATCTTGCAACTAACAGTTCTACACATAGGTGGCGCCACTTGCGCTGTCACAATAACTACATGTATACTAAAATGGACAATGCTCTTCTCAAAACTCCACTAAGCAAAATTACATTAACTAAGGAGATCTTCAAAATAAATGCATTTGGCTACTTAACCACACATGTTTGTGTAATGGAATGGGTCTACTTTGCCAGGCTAGCGTGTAAGAAAATTTCTAGGCCCTGGGAGAAAAGGCCCAATCCTTATAAGGTGGTGCTGCCTGACTGGTGAAGTAGTTAGAGAGTGTTGCCTAACTACAGAAGGTAGAGGGTGCCAGTGAGAGCAGTAATCTAGGGGAATTAAAAATAGACGCTGGGGAGAAGTGCTACAGTATTTTTTTAGAGTGCCTCTAAGGGACAGAGTACTTATATATTAGGAGCCTCCCGGAAGAGAGGACTGAGGGATTTTGAAAAACCTGTGAGTGAACATAGTTCTGTGGAAGACAAGTTAAGGAACCATTTTCTTTTAAGGAAACATCTTGATAATCTTCTGAAACCACTAAGTGTCTGAACTTCTTATTATGTCTGAGAAGTTTTCTTGATCTAGTTTAAATAAGCTTCACAAATATGTTTATTTTTCACAACAAGTATTCAGTGTGTCTTTCTGTGCTCAATATAAGAAGGGGGTCTGTCTGGTAACAGCCATCGCTCTTTAAGTCGGAGTTTCCCTACATTTTTGAGTGGCTCTGTGAACTGATACCAGTGGTCAGTGAACTAGGAAAGAGTGAATGGTGTGGTTGCATTCCAATACATTTAGATTGGTGGCAGCAAAGTTATACCATCATGTAATTGGCAGATGGTGGGTGAGTTCGACCATTGTAGCTTGTTATTTTCAACTCTTTATTTCATATTGCAGAAGGCTTGCTATAGGAAGTGAACAACTCCCCTGTTGCAGCAGCTCCACTGGCTACCAACACATTTCCAAGCACAATTCAAAGTGTTGGTTTTGACCTACAAAGCCCTATACAGCTCCAGTCCAGGTAATCTGAAGGACCGTATCTATTTTTATGAACCTAGTAGACATTTATGATCAACTGGGAAAACACATTTTCTCTGTCCCACCACCCACTCAAGCACATTTGGTGGGTTCACATTTGGAGAAGTATAAGAGACACGTCGTTGAGGATGTTGTAGGTGGGATTTGGGGGGGGGGTGGTGTTTTAAAATACATTTAATTGTATGTATTATATTTTGACTGTATTTTTAATCCAACACACACAGTACAGTTTAATTGTTTTTTAATGTTGGTATTTTCTTTGTTTTAAGGGTGTCACTGTTAGTCGCCTTGAGTCCCCTTGGGGAGAAAGGCGGGGTATAAATAAAGATAATAATAATAATGATAATAATAATAATTTGCATCCACCATTCATTTCTGCAATAGAAATAGCTGTCCATTTGATGTCCTCCTCTCCCACTGAAACACGGTAAAGAAAGAAACCTCAGTAGCAGGTGCAAAGGAATTTAGCTGGGTTTATATCTGGAATGTCTAAAGTACTTAATTTGCTAGAATCCATTAGGGATGTCAAAGTAAAGCTTAATGTGTTGCATATATTTGCCCTTGGGTAATTACACCTTTTTATATTATTATAACAATTATGCCCCAAATCCTCAAAACTAAATCAAATTTACAGCCATTGTAAAGTAATAGGACTTTACAATATACTTTTTTGCTATTAATTTTTATTAATAGAAAAAAACCCATAATGCTACTATAATAAACACATAATAAAGTTGTAATTTCAAGAAATTCTACTAATCTACTTTCTAACGAATAAAGGTCTTTATACCTGACAACACAAAAATATATAAACACAAAAATAAAGCCATAAACAGCATTTAT
The DNA here is from genome assembly GCF_037176765.1 of Anolis sagrei. Lineage (NCBI taxonomy): Eukaryota > Metazoa > Chordata > Lepidosauria > Squamata > Anolidae > Anolis > Anolis sagrei. The sequence goes on from NC_090024.1 coordinate 160,157,548, forward strand.
GTGAAAGCAGGACTAACAAACATAAAGCCTAGTCTACAGACCTCTCGTGCTGAGTGAGAGGACTTTGCAATAGGCTTAACAATGAACTTGAACACATGTATACTCAGAAGTAAGCCTTTCAAGTTTAAACGGACTTACTCTTATGTAAGTTGAGTACAAGCTGCAGGTTCAATCATTCTGCGAAGTCTTCAAAAAAGTTAGTTGTGATCACAATTGACTTATCCCACCTTTTGCAAAGAAGTTATTTTAATTATGGCTGTGTTTCAAATGAAACTGCCAGTATAATAGTCTGAGCAGTGGACACTGACTCTGAAGATCAGGGGTCAAATCCCTGCTTATAGACTCACCTTAGGGTTTCAGCAAGCCAGATATGACTTAGAAGCATACAACACCATGTTTCAAACCATCTGTTATGCTGCAATTGACTTTTGTTATGTTGCAGTGTACAACTTGCTTTCCCTTGACCACTAAACCAAGAAAGGATGTTTAAACCCCTTTCAGAAGCTGTTTATTTTATGAATGCCACACACAACTACAAGCAGGGGTTGGGGGAAGAGCTAAAACTGACATCAGTGTTGTTCCTTTCTTTGATAGGGCATTTCTTCCTAAACTCCAATGTACTCACTTTCAATGTGATGGACTCTATGTAATTATCTGAAAATGCAGTTTGAACCTAGCTTGGACCTAATTTATATCAACAAATATTTGTCTTGTGCATGTGCAGTCTTTTTGTGTTCAGAAATGAGACTTGGACAGAAGGGGTAGTTAAATCTCATATTTTATCTCCCTCAATATACACAAGTTGAAGAAAGGAAGGGGGGGTAGAGACTAAATTTCCTTTGCTTTCATGTGACACACACTCTTTAGGTTGCCACCCTGTGTCATGCAAAAGAAAAGAAGAAAAAGCAAAGCCACCACAAATAGGAGATAGGAGTCCCAAAGGATGCACCGAGATCTCAGAAACAAATCGCAAATAAAATAAAAAAATACTAATTTGCATTTTTCTGGCACATCAAAGCTTGTATGAACATGGACGTAGGAACTATTACTGCCTCTATCTTCACAATTATTAAAATATAGGTCACAGCCACTGTTTGTGAAGAGATCAATTTCAAAGCCCAACAGAAAATAAAGATCCATTACCGTACTTTTAATGTGTTGAACAGATAGTACCTAATCACACAAAAACTCCAAGTAAAATGATAATGATCCTGAGCCGCTTGGGGGAGGCGTTGTCTGTAAATTCAAGTATTTTTTCCAGTATGTCTTAGACAGATTGTTGATATTTAAAGGATACAGGAAAGCAAGTTGATGTTCTTTGGCTTTTTCTTTATGCTTTACATCAAAAACAGGTTAAGACACAAGAGGGGATGAAAAGCAAGGCCTTCCTTGCATTTTGGCAGGGCAGAAAACAAGTGGGGAAAGGCTGACTATTAAAAGAAAGCACCTGAGGAGTGATCAGCGGTAACCCCATACAGCACAGAATGATCTCAAAAAAGAATCGCATTTATAATGCGGCATTCTATTTCCTACTTCTTCCTGTGTGTATACAGAAAGTTGTGTGTCTTTCCATCTTAAAGCAACATGTTTTCGTAAAGTGTTTGTGTGATCCTTGGATACAGGTCAGTCAAATGAAGAACAGCTCTATGACTGTTGCAGAGATAAATACCCTTACAGGAGATACAAACGTAAATTCTCTCACTGTCTGGCATTCTACCTTATTGGGCCCTGAATTATTCTGAACTCTCAGACAAAGCCCAATAGCTTAAAAACCAGACAGAAGATGTATCCCTATGCCCCAAAACACAGATTTTCACAAATCAATACAGCACAGGAAACATAATGGTCTTTGAAGGCAAAGAAAGCAATTGATCTAACGAATCATGACAACCTGTAGAAATCATTTACAATGAGAATTATATTCCTCCCTTTAGAGTAGAGGTGCATAAAGTGTATTCTGTGGGATGCATCCACTACTTGTGGCCACACTGCATCTTCGCATTTGCACCACCCCCAATTCTTTGTTTTCTACTCTTCTTTTAATGTCAATCCATTCATGTCTTGTTTGATCCTTGGAGCTTGGCACACAGGTCCCTGAATGCATGGCTCTTGTGGCAGCTGAAATCACTCAACAACTACTTGGTAATCCACTTAGAGAAATCTGCTTTGCAAACAGAATTGCACGTATCTCCTTTGATCGCTGTTGTAGTTCACACAGACCCAATAGACATAATATTTAGGTCCTGCATCTTATTATTAGGGCATCTTGAGGGGGTGGACAGGGTTCTTGGAGATGAGAATCACATATGCATGCTGGATCTTTGCCTTTCCTGGTTCTTACAACTGGACAGGGGACAAGCCAAGAGGAGAAATAGATAAGAACCTCTTTACAGCAAAGTTCTGCACTGTCTAAAAGAGATGATGATGATGATGACACCTCTTTTGAAAGGGTATTTTCTCAACTGTCTTTAACAATTTCTGGTCATTCTCAAATATTCCATTCTGGGGAATGTTTCTATAGAGTATGGTAGCCTGTCAACTCCAGAGGATTCTGAATTAATCAGTTTATTTAGAAAGTTAGTGGTTTTTCTGGTTCTCATGCTTTCAAAATAGCAATAAGGAACAGATTAAATTCATGACCTGCGGGACTGGCAATCAGGATGTAGACATTAATATGTTAGAGGTCTACCTAAATACTTAATGAAAAAAATTCTGTTAATTTAGGCAAGTATTCCTCTGTAAAATTAACATACTCTCTATATTTATAAATTACATGAGATATACCGTTCTGTCTTTATGACAGGCACACCCTCTCAAATACTGGACCCCTCTTTTTTTGGCATCTTGTTCAATCTATACACTTTTTATCCATTGAGTTAGGTATGCAACCTCAAGTCGCCTGTTAACTCATGGCAATCCCATGAATTTCATAGGATGTTCATAGGTAAGCATAACTCAGAGCTAGTTTTGCCAGTTCCTAACTCTGAAATAACACCAGGAATTCATTGACAGCCTCCCATCCAAATACTAACCAGGGCTGACCCTGCTTAGTTTCAAAATGAGACAGGATGCAGTGCCTTTGAGGATTAAAACCTTTAGAGACTGACAAATTTGTCAAATTCAGGTTTTCTCCATTTTCCACTTTTCCGGTTTTCATTAATTCCTCTTTATCTACATTGTGAAGGGTCATACAAACATGCAATTGCAATATAAAAGTTCCTATCTGGGAAACAGCCTTTTCAAATACCTCTGCATTTATGATTTCACACAGGAAAGGGATATTTTAGCAACTTTGAGACTACTTGAAAGAAGCAAGTGTAGTAGGTTTTCCTAGATTTAGTCCATTTAGTCCACTTCAAGTATACCGATAGAGATTATCATTACTACAAAGGAAGGGTCGTTATCAGGTCCACTGAAGGAATTTTTATTAAGCTTAATTGCACCTCTGTGTCCATTGTTTTATTTTACATGTGCCTTGAGTGATCTTTTCAGTATGCTTTCCTTACAGGATGAGGTTTTATACTTCCACAGTCTGCATACACCAACTTCCAATATCTGTGCAAATGTATTCCAACCTATATTAAGACAAACACCACTCTGTCCAAGAAATCATCTCCTCTTTAGTAAAAATGACAACAATGCATGCAAAGTGAATAGCAGGCAATAAAGCTCCTGCATCTCATAACCCAAATGAGAACAAAATGGTAACAAAATGAGCACAATGAGCAGTCCTATACTCATTTCTCATTGATTTTAACAGGATTCAATGTACCATATCTGATAAATTATATTAAATAGCTAATGCATTATGTTCAACATGACATGAATACTAATGAACAAATGTTCTTATTTTTCTTGTTTTTTTATTATTTTTAAGTTTTTTTTCTCCAGGTTGGGTTCCCCTCCTCCCAAAGTCACATTGATTTCCATTATGTATTGTAAATCATACTTTATAATCACATTCTATCAAGATTAACCAAGAGTGAAAACAAGATTATTGGAAACAATTCAAATTAAGATAAAGACAATGGCCTTTCAGAGCTCTCCCCTGAACAAACTACATTTTCAGTATGCTGCAAGTAAAGACAACACTACTTCTGATGAAAGGCATAAAAGGGTAAATACTCTGAACACAGAACATCTCTCTCCATCAGGAAAAACAGAAATGCAACTTCAAAAGAGTATAAGAATCTACAAACCATTTGCTTCTTAACTCCTATATGGGCAAAACAACTTTAAGAGGATTATATATCGAGACTAAGAGGGATTTTACTCAGTTCTTAAAGACAGGGTGCTGACTGAAACACTAGCCCAAGAGAAAGGTTTCTGCTGGGATTGCAAGCCACGTGGGCCTATAAGCTTGCTGCTAATAAAGTGTTTCAGGCAATTTTCAAACATGATCAGATTTTATTGGCATTGTGAAAGTCACCCAATGTCATAAATGGCTAGCTGTGGAGCTCATAACCCTATTTTTCAGGCTTCCTGCTGCATTTGAGTAGCTGTAACTCTCTGAAAGTGAATGATGAAACCATCAACCAAACAGGTGTATATACAACTTCCCTCCTTCAATCAATGCTCCTTCCCTCTCCCCAACACACACCAATGACCTTTGAGATCCATGGAACACATTGACATGAAGCTCCAGATTTAGGCAATATACATAAAATAACACTGGAATTCTCTATCACTTTCTTTACCTCTACAATCTCCTTTTAAAGTCTCTGAAATCGATACACACAATCGCAATATTCAGACTGAATGTGTGTGTAAGAAAGCCTAGCGGATGCCCAACCACCACATATTCAATATAATGCCTGGGGGAAAATCCCTAGCATACAGCAGTATTTCTGACATTTCTGAAAGAACAGTTAATACCACTTGCTTCTCATGTGAAAGCAGCTTTCTCTGTATTTTGATCATACAGAATATTACACTGGCCACGTGAAGGGCAGGCTTTAGCAATCCTGCTCCCAATCCCTTATGCCCAGATAGCATCCCCAGAGTTTGTCCTTATCATCATTGCTCCTGTTGTTGGGAACAAGGAATAACTTCAAGAGATTTCATGGTGTTTTAAAGTTTGCACAATCAAACACATAAAGCAAATTATGGAGGGGGAGGAACAGGCTAACTGATAGGGCTAATAATTTTGATGGAAATAATTTTCTGGGCTGTGATTGAGAATAATTCATTTGTACTAATTGACTATGAGTTAATTAAGTGATGAGGGGGAGAGAAAAGATGAACTGAAGGCTGATTCAATTTGTTTTATACTAGGGTAGGGAAGAAGAAAGAACTGATGGCAGGGCAATAAATAGAATAGAGTAATGAAAAGCTGTAGATAACAATGCTGACCTAAATATCCTAAAGGCACTAGACCTTATCAAATCTTTGATGCTAAGCAGAGTCAGCTCAGGTTAGTTCTTGGATGGACAGTTGCCAATGAATATCAGATGCTGCAGGCTATATTTCAGAGAAGGGAACTGGTAAAGCCACCTCTAAGTAATCCTTGTCAAATAAAACCATATGAAATCAATGGTCCTTCCATAAGTCAACTGGCATCCTGAAGACACACAAACAAACAGATAATAACAGTACCACAGATACAGAAGATAAAAGGCATTGTTTTCAATCCCCAACTCACATACGATGAAAATGCCAAAAGTGCTATTACAATAAGATATACTTTCGCCTTAGCTTTCATTCAGCTCAATATTTCTCCATATATTCTCAATTATCTACCTAAAACTATTTTAAAAGATTGTTGATACATTTTAGCATGAAAAAGCTGTACTGCTGCTCAGTCAACTGCATGTTGAACAGATATTTCTCAGTCAAAGTAAAGCATAGGATTTACTTAATCTAAGTCATGTTAAAAATACAATGGCTTTACCTACAATAGGACTTTAACACTTTAGTTAACTAGCTTATAGTGTGATTAAATTATAACTTTTTTCTTAAAGGCGACAAAGCCTCTTCATAAGCTTCCTTTGCCTGGCTTCAGAGGATTTCCTTTTGCCTGAATCACCTCCCTCTCTACAGTTGACTTTCCAGGATAAACCAGGACAACTTTCTCAAATGGGGCATCCTCCCAATGTCTTGGAACACAACTTCCCTCATTCCCAATAAACATGATGATGTGGAGTGAAAATAAGGTGAATTGCAGCCAACCACATCTGAAGATCACAGGGTCACGGTGAAGCTTTGATGGCCATTGTTTTTCTTACCTGAGTAAGAGTTTCAGATGATCTGACTTTTAAAAATGTTTCAAATTAATGTCCAAGAACAATTCGATTTGTTCTTTTACAAGACAGTCTTGGTTTTGAACATGCATAAAGATTTTCTATAGCATGGCCATACCTATATCAACTGGAAATGTCGTCAGCTGACAGACTATCTTCTTCCTCATATATCCATTCATTCCTTGAGATCATCTCGACAAGCAAGTCCACGTGCTTCAGAAGTCCACTTGGCAGTTATTCGAAGCAAGACATTTTAAATAATGCTATTTTATGAATATTTTGACATGTCCCATCTATTTCTAATTTTTGACATATATTACAAGCTTATTCTAGCATGACTGTTTAGTCCAATCTGATGCCTTTTCTCAGACCTCATAAAAAATTCATCCATGTATGTGTTATTTGTGGATATTTAACATCATATTCAAATGAATCACTTTGAAATTTCTTGAATCTCAATATTAGAATAAATAAATAAATAACACATGACTTTATATCAGGCATGGGCAAACTTCGGCCCTCCGGGTGTTTTGGACTTTAACTCCCACCACTCCTAACAGCCGGTTAGGAGTGGTGGGAGTTGAAGTTCAAAACACCTGGAGGGCCGAAGTATGCCCATGCCTGCTTTATATGATACAAGTTACATTATTTATTATTCTGTTTACACAGCTAGCTCAGATTACATTTTTCTTAGCCATATCTGGGTAACTCTTTAGTTATGTGGCATTGACCAAAACAGGCCATAGTCTAACTCTTTGGGATCCCATATAAGATAAAATATTTGACTTTAAAACTCCCAAGAGATTTTAACACGATATATAATGTTGCATGTTGAGGACTGGACATGTCTGACTGACCTTTGTTGCAATAGTTAAATAGCATCAACCATCGCTGCTTTCAAGTAGTTGATTTGTTCATATGAGATTTTATGATGAAAATTGAACTACTATTTATTAAATTACTAACACTTGAAAGGTAAATTCAGTCAAAATGTACCAATATAGCACGGTAAATGTAATATTCAGTAGATTTGACAAGATTTAGCTAAGCTCTTGATAAGATCAATGGCTAAATCACCTATAAGCAGGAGAAGAAAATCACAAAAAATCCATTACAATGCTTTATGAAAGAGATGAAAAAAAACTCATGTAATATGACAGTAGTAATACCGAAGCACTAACTATGAATGTACAGAAATAAATCCAGTGAAAGTACATTGACTTTAAAAAGATCAGATGGTGGCCACAGTTCAAATCTCAGCTCAGTTCTGGAAGTCACTATGTTTTTTGCTTATGAAGTGGGCAAAGTAAGAATTAACCTATAAAAACTGTGCTTTTTAAACAAAACATAATTAATGAATTAATTAATTGGGGTTTAATTTTTTTTAAAGTTAAGTTTCTTCTCTAAACAGTAAGATTTTTACCAAATACTCTAGATAAGATGATCTCCAAACCGTATCCAAAGTTCCACAGAGCATATAAACAAAGAAAACCCCTTAAAATACAAGACTCAATTTTATTATTTCCTTGACATGGATGGGTAAAGCCTACCAACCAAACACAGCCATTTTATTTTCATCTCACAAGAACAACTGGTCCAAGTCTATCTAGCAACTATAAGACTCCTGTGTTGGCAAAGGCTTTCATGGCCGGAATCACTGGGTTGCTGTGAGTTTTCTGGGCTGTATGGCCATGTTCCAGAAACATTCTCTCTTGACATTTTGCCCACATCTATGGCAGGCATCCTCAGAGGTTATGAGGTCTGTTGGAAACTAGATAAGTGCGATTTATAAATCTGTAGAATGTCCTGGGTGGGAGAAAGAATTGCCTGTTTGAGGCAAGTGTGAATGTTGCAATTGCCCACCTTGACATCTCTCACTATTTTCATTTAGATAACAGTGGTTTACATATTAAATTGTATCTTGCAATTATTAAAAAGGTCCCTTCATTTTATAACAGACCACTTCCTTATGACAAATATTGCTTTAATAGAACTGTGTCCTCTATACAGCGAAGGTCCATCACACATAAACATCCCCACCGAGAAGTTAGACTTAGAGGAATGCTTGAGCAAATTGCTTAAGACAGAGAAATAAGTGTTCTGTATGGGAGCTGTTAAATTTCCCACAAGATGAAGGTGTTGATAGTATTCAATTTTCCAACAGCCCCTTTAAGAATTTCATTTATTTGATCAGATGTTAAATGCAACCTATCCTGAAGACTTGAAGAATGGAAGTTAAGTGCTGAAATACGCAATTTGAAGAACCTAGTATTAGTAGCATCCAATGCATACATGAAACTGTTGGCTTATGCTTGTTTTTGAATGGATTAAAAAAAAACCTTTAACATTATGTTAATAATAAATGGAGAAATTTTATTTATTTATAATTACATTAATTTGAATGGAATCTTTTATTAATATTTAGAGTGGAAATTTATTCATTACTGTGTTATGAATAATCTACCTTTTCCCACATCTAGGACATATGGTGGCTTACTACACAGTAAAATATCCCAATAAAGACAATAAATTATAATTTTTAAAATGTGTATTGATTTAAAACATTCATTTAAAATATTATTTCTCAACCTGAAGGTCAGGAACCCCGGGGGGGGGGGGGTAATGGGGGGGGGGTTCAGAGGGGTCACCAAAGACCTTCAGAAAACACATATTTCTGGTGGTCTTAGGAACCCCTTTGGCAGAGAAGGCTGAAGATCTCTTCACCTGTTCTTCTCTTCCCTTTTGGAAACAGAGGGCGAAGCCTTCCACCAAAAGCCCTCCTCCACTGTGATTGGTTGGCCTCTCGACCAAGGGGAAGGCTGTTTTTGAGACTCCAAGGAGGGAGGAGGGAGCAAGCATACTCTTCCCTAAATTACTGTCAATTCCCCCAAATCCCTCCAGTATTTTCTGTTGATCATGGGGGTTCTGTGTGGGAAGTTTGGCCCAATTCTATAATTAGTGGGGTTCAAGAAGCTCTTGCAGGTGAACTATAAATCCCAGCAATTACAACTCCCAAATGACAAAATCAACCCCACCAGTATTCAAATTTGGGTGTATCGAGTATTTATGCCAAATTTGATTCAGTGAATGAAAATACATCGTGCTTATCAGATATGTACATTACAATACATAACAGCAGCAAATTTAGAGTTAGGAATGAAAATAATTTTATGGTTGGAGGTCACCATAACATGAGGAACTGTATTAAGGGGTTGCGGCATTATGAAGGTTGCAAAACACTAATTTAAAACCATTTAATAATGACATTTATATAAAACACATATGGAGAAGTAGTTTATATTTATTTTATGTATGTGTTATTATGTGCCACCACTTCTCCTTAGGATTCAGCCCTTGGGTATGGAGTTCTCAAGCCTTTGCACAATTTCAAAACTGGAATAGCAAAAGATATCCAGTCCCATGTCAGAAGGATCAGGAAGACATCGTCCTTTCATGGAAGGAGTGGGAATCAAAATGTTGTTGTGGCAGTCCTCACAACTAGCTTCCACAACTAGCTTTGTGGAATAAAGCTGATAAGAGATGCACTCCAATAACATCTGGAGGATATGATTCCAACCGCTTCTATATGCGCTTGCCTCATTTGCCCATAAAAACCAAGTGTTCAAGAACTGAGGGAAACAAGTAGGTCCTGTTGGCACTTTAAGATGCAAGCTGTGAAGGGCTAGCTGTTGGATCCAAATTCTGTGGAACTTGACCAAAAAGAATCTGGGGCAGAAGAATTAAAATTCTTCTAAATGTCTGACAGATCACCTTCCTAAACAAAAGCAAGGGAATTTATTTCTGAATTTATTTCTGATTCTTCCTCTGCCTGGTGCAAATTCCTTTCTCTTTAATAACTCAAGCAAATTATCTCATTCTCTGAAGAGTATGGCTATAAAAAAAAATCTTCAGCTATCCTCAAGACATAAAAACCCAATAAATGAATACCTCTTACTGAATATGCAGAAAATTTTGCCTACAAGCTTGGGGACAGCATAAAGCAATCCCAATATAATGATATTTACTAGGAGAGGTTATATTTATCTCTGGCAAACTCTCAGAGAAGCTGAATACTTCTGTGGCACAATACAATGCACCCTTCTTTGAATTTCCCAGGGTGGGATATTGTTGTTTACATTCCTTTAATGTCAATGCTGCTCTCTCTTTCCCTGCGTTTGCCACACATCTAACCAAACTGTCACTTCTATACCAGCTGGCTCCCCATCTCACCTCTTTGATTACTAAGTTCTATTAACCCAAAGACAGCAGCAATTCACAAAGATAATCAAGAAGAAAGGTCACTGGCTTATGAAGGAAAGCGCTGACCTTTTACTAAACCTCTAGGGTTGCAGCCTGGCACTAGGTTGAAGAATGAAAGTGCTGGGATTCCATGGTCCCTCCGCAGCTTGCAAGAAACCTGACACCATTCACTTTGTGTTCCAGCTATGTGTTACTCCTGCGATGAAAATCCAGCACTGAATGCAAGCAACCATGCATGAACTCTCAGCTTTGAAGGCGTGGGAAATTAAGTCTGAACAAGCATCAAGAGAAGAAAATGCAAAATAATCTGCACTATAAATTCACCTCTAATATCCATCTAAGCTGTGACCTACTGCTAGAAGGAGAATTTGAGTATGACATGGAGGGGAGGGGAAGGAAAATTTCTCTAGAACACCTGGGTTGAGAGAGAACCTGCTTCTCAGCTAGTATTATTTTAAGGTACAGCTGGACACATTTTGTGCAGCAGGAAAATAAAATGTTTTTATACAGTTGACAATATAGGTGTTAAGCAGGAACAAAGTTCTTTTTAAATAAATGAAGAGACATATAAAAGACATGGAAGATCAAAATGACTACTGTCACTTTTCAGTTTTCATACTGTTAAATTAATGGGACCGGTGTGGCCAAGGAGAATGCAGGCATAAAGATATAACCAACTGCTCTGGATATTGGTTCAAGCATTGACCTAAATTCTATTATTCATATGTAAGACAGACTCATTGAATCAATTGGGTTTATCTATATGTTGGAGCCCCCCAGTGGCACAACGTGTTAAATCCTTGTTCTGGCAGGATTGCTGACTGACAGGTCAGTGGTTTGAATCCAGGGAGAGCGGGTTGAGCTCCCTCTGTCAGCTCCAGCTCCCCATGCGGGGACATGAGAGATGATTCCTACAAGGATAGTAATACACCGAAACATCTGGACATCCCCTGGGCAATGTCCTTGCAGACAGCCAATTCTCTCACATCAGATGCGACTTGCAGTTTCTCAAGTCGGTCCTGACATGAAAAAACCAAAACAAACCAAAAAAGAGTGAAAAGAAAATCTGTATGTTGCCTCTGCATTAGATTCCCAGATCCCCTTTTTTTGACCCTCAGGCACTGTCTTGAAAAGTGTGTTATGTGTATATGTAGGCTTGATTTTTCCCCAGCTGTGATTGTTACTTTATTAACATCCTTAATGGAATAACCAGACTCCTCCCACTGTGATATCACATGGGGTCTTCTGTAGAGTGCAACAACCTCTCTCTTGTCCTGGAAGAGTATTGATCCAAGAACTCTAATCCAGCAGTCTTTTTTGGACAACGATGCCTAGAAAGTACAAGACTACTGTAATGTCTTCCTTGAATTCCTCTCCAGTGGATAATTATCAGCTATTGTCATAAATCATAAATTATGTTGTGTTCTTACATGTTTTCAGTAACTGAAATAGTTATATTTTAAGTTATGTTAATTTGACCTATGTACTATTTTTTATAGTTTCTTAACTGTTACTTGTTATAAGCTGCCCTGAGTCCCTTTCAGGAGAGGATGCGGGATATGAATAAAACTTGTTATTTTTTGAAACACAAGATTAGTACACAGCAAACAAGATCACTATGCTGGCTGTTGTATTGGATCACACGTCAGACACTGGTGGATGCAAATTATTATTATTATTATTATTATTATTATTATTATTATTATCTATTTGAAAAAATGTCCTGTTTTTTTAAACATTTGTATAGTGTATGTTTTAAACTGAGAGCCAGAGTGATGTAATAGCTCAACTATACTGAAAAATCTATTCCACCACTTCATTATTTCCTCATTATGCTTAATGAGGAAACTAAGAGACACTCTTGATTGCTTTTAAAGATGTCATCTAGTAGTACACCTGGGATATATTTCCACAACTCAATCCAATGAACACCTTCCCCCTCAGGCTGCTTCTACACAGGCAAATAATCCAGATCAGAGTGTAGATTAAAGAAATCCAGTTCCACTTTAGACAGTCTCCACATGCACCCCAGGAACATTGAAGAAGCTCTGATGGAGTCCACAAAGCTCCCCCCCCCCTGCTGAATCGATCCAACAGAAAGACCTATTTCTAACCTTGTTGGGATAAATGTGCTGACTGGAAGGAGCCCATTGGATGAAACTCCAACTAAAAATAAAAAGAAGGGGGAAGCGATTTCCTCTTTGGGTGCGGGGGGGGGGGGGAATGTTTGTTTACCTTCCTGAGAGCACCACATCTGGATCCTGCATCCAGATAGTCCAGCAGTGGCATTGTACTGAGCATGTTGTTCCTGTATTTCTACTCTGCAGCCTACAAGCACTAATCGGCTGCAGTGCATTTTATCACCAATTGTGATTTGGGCACATATCAGACTCATCAATCCATCTCTATATATTCAGTGGTGTGGATGGGAAGAAACTGGATTAATTATCTCTCTTCCATAGACTGAATGGAGGGAAGATGGTTAGAATTGTTCCTATGTTTCAGGTCTTCCAATTCATTGATTGTGTGTGTGTGTGTGTGTGTGTGTGTGTCAGGAGAAACTTGAGAAACTGCAAGTCGCTTCTCGTGTGAGGGAATTGACCATTTGCAAGGACATTGCCCAGGGATGCCTGGATGTTTTACCATCCTGTGGAAGACTGCTCTCATGACAGAATTACACCAGAATTACATTGCAGAATTACATGTAGAAGTTATCTTTAGAAAGGAAAAATCTGTCATAGACATTTCTTCTAAGATTCCAAAGTTATAGCCATTACAAATAAGATTATTATATTTACCCACTTGAGCCCTAAATATGCAATATGCATAGGTTTATGAAGGCAATTTTTAAATATCACTATATTTTACCCTATATAAACACTAACAGTTTAATGCTTAACTCTATATCAAACATTTTGTCTCTAACTAGTCCAATAATTTGGGAGGGGCAGATGGCAATTTTTTAAACATATTGCCTTGTTGAAAAATGCTATAGAACATTCTTACTTGGTAACTTAATGTGCAATTTGGAAGGAAAATAGTAAGAGTAATTACTGATGCAATAAAACAGGAACCATACTGGAGAAAACTCTATGGAATTTTAATTAGGGAAAAGCAGAATGTGTTATGATTTTCCTGTCCCCAAGAGTACATCTTATTTTCATGGATTTTCCCCTGCAAATTGATCTTCCTCTTCTTAAACATAAAGATGTAAAGATAATTACAATGAAGCAAAGTATAAGCTCCAGCCTTCTTAAAGAGGATGTTTAGTACAGTGTCCCCTTTTTATTCTTTGTTATCCCAGAGTATTGTAAAACATAAATATCTAAGAGTTTGATCCATTTTAATTTATTTGCACTTGCATCTGTTTAGGCTAAGACCATAGCAAGCCAGGCTGTAACAGCAGAAGATTATCACCCTAACCATAGTAACGTACTTGAAAAAGAAGCTTAACTTTACCCTTAAGGCATATAAAACATCATATGTGCATTACAGAATAACTTTAATAAGTAAAGTATAATACAATATTTGAAATATCTACTTGAGAGAAGACAGAGAAATGGCAATTTATAAATAGATCTACAGAACTAAGTGGTAAATATTATAGCTATTGAAATAATATTTTCCTTACTTAAAACATACTTGGAAAAGTCTGCTGCAACTCTTGTTACACAAAAATAAAACACTCATCACCAATTACATCCAAACATAACAAACTATTTCATATTGTGTTCATCAAAACGTACCTTAAATAATGCTCTAACATTGTTACCTTTTCGCCCTCAGATTTCACATCAGTGCTGTAAACAATTTTTAAAAGTGTCTGTTAAGAGCTTCTGAGACAGTGTTTAATGTAACCTCCTTTACATCTAAGTCTGAAGCTTTCAAGTGGCATTAATCTTCCTTTTCCATCTGCTACTGGCTTCTCAAAGATTATCAAAGCAAAAAAAAGTTAAAATATGAATCATTCTTTGGAACATTGTTTTTCACTTACTGGAACATAAATAAGATATAACATGTTCATGCATAAAGAGCAAAAAACTGTGGAAGCTGCAGAAAATAAAGCCAAATTCAATAAGCCAATGGAAAATATAGTTGGTGGAATATGCTTTAACAAGAGCCAGCCCTTCTTTTGTATTGTGATACAATAGAAATATCCATGTGTGGCACATTGGCATTAAAAGTTTATATTTCTGTCAGTCAGCCATTCCATTTCAAAGGATTTTAAATCTGGCAGTTCATTACTTGTTACAATACAATAAAGCTAACCTTTAAAATTCATGCAAAAGCAAGAATATGAGCTCTGATCTCTTAGCTGCTACCAGCTTTAATTTCGTGCATTGAGATATCAGGTATACATGATCCTTTCTATCTATCCGTCCTGCAACAACCAGCTTTCATTATAGCTGCAATGCTTTGTCAATTAACTAGTCTGGTGAATTAATAAAAAACTGGTAAAGCTCCTTGGTTAGCTGGAAAATTATACATACATATATATATACACACATATACATACACACACACGCACGCACGCGTACAATGTCAGCATTTATAAATATTGACAAGTAAATGTCTCATTTGAACTAATACTATGTCTCCTACAAACCATCTATGCATCATCTAAATCAAAGCATGCTATTTTCTTTGAAAATATTGGCATTATTTGTAGTCAGGTGTAATCAACTAATCAAGTGAAACTCATACAGTTATTCAAATGAGATCACATCAGGGGAGTGACAGTGCAAGGTTTCATCCATCTAGTCAGGGCTTGGAATAGTTGGTCGAAATCCTGTATCAGCTACTTAGGTAAGTATATCCACGTGCCAATCATTGGGGGAATGGATTTTCTTCTCCCTATGAAGTAGATAGCCAGGAAAATAAGTTTTGGAGGGTTATGATTATGAGAACCATGACTACATAGTGATCATAAATATAAAAAGTTAAATAAACTTACTCTTCTGTAAGTGTTCCATATTGCTACTTTGGTTAGGATTGTGATACTATTGCTACTTTGCAACTTTCACTCTGACCTAATTTACTAGGCACCAAGTGCATTGGAAGGAGATTCTGCCTGCAACTGGAGTATGAATGAATGATGTTTCTATCACACATTTTCTGGGGGGGAACGGTGGGGGGGGGGGCAGTCAGACTAGAAGAAGTTATTTACTGGTAGTTAAGTATACTTAAATAAGTAGCTGATGCAGAATTCTGGCTGTTATGTTTTTGTGACTACAGCATCCAGAATGAACTAAACAATGATGCATGGGACTACATTGGGTTAAGCTTGATAGAGGTATATTCCAAATATAACTTTTAAGTTCTACATCTGCATATATAGCAGGCAAATTTTAAATGTAACCCAGGTTTGAGTCCATCAGTCTACTGGATCATAAACCAGGGACATGGGTACTATGGGCCCATTTGCACAGGCCAAAATGATATTGAGTGGAGATGGACTTTGTGGTGTTCACATGATGCAGGAGGTCGATTCACCCTAATGTCTTTCAAGGACACTTAATGTGCCCTTGTCCCATGTTAAACAAAGTTGAAGGATGCTCTGGAGCTCACCTGCACTTTGTGGCAATGAAAACAATTAGACCAGTTCTGATTTGGCACTGACCATGGCTGTTTACATAGTCATCCCACTTTCTCATGGTTTGAGAGGCCTGGGGACAGGTAATGGCACACACCATCCTCACTATGTCCTTGGTTTAGTGGCAATCACCAGGCATGAAAATACTGGTGGTTGGAATTCAGCGTGTATGGTGTCACATGGTGCATATAATGGCTGGAGTTCCAGCGTGATTGAAGAAGGGATTGTCATCCTCCTCCTCTCCTGACTCCTCTCTCCTGCATAGCTCAGGTCAGCATCACTACAAGCAATGAGTAACAACAAGCACTAGGAATTTTACACCTGTTGATCTTCAGTAAACCAAGGACAAATTGTGGACTATAACCAGTGGGCCATGCAAACTCCGTTCTGCCACTGGACAGAGTCAGTGCCATGCAGTGAAGTGTCCACCCACAGCCACCAAGATAGACTGCCCTGGCACTGATCTGGAGTTCTGCAACTCGAAGGTCTGTGTAGATAGACCCCTAAGAGCTGTGAAACAAAGGTTCATGAAATGAAATTGCAGCTCCAAGGTATGTGGCTTGTGAGATTTGTCACCCAAAATTGTGTAACAGTCAAAGCATAGTCACAGATTTTGCTGGACTGAAATTCTCAGCATTTCTAGCTAACACAGCCAAAAGTGAGGATTGCAGGAAACTGTGTTCCAGCAACATCTTGTAAATACTGCATTTTGTCTATTCCTTTACTATGACAAACACAACCCATCAGATCTTGACAGCTCATTTTATAGAGTCTACAGTTTTTGCTTGGTAGGTTACTGTCATAAAAGCTAGTTTTCTCTGAGTTTTAAGCAGAATCAGTCTTCAACAGCCTAAGGCATGTACCTATAATATCTTGTTTTGATTTGATTAAGGCCACAATGAGACATAGTAGTGGGTAGATTTTTCTCCAATTAGGTTTGCAAGAGAAAAAAAAGGCATTACCAAATTCCTAGAATATTCTGGACATTAAGTGCTATGATGGGCCAACTGGAACCATCTTAGTTACCATATATTTCTGTTTTTTAAAGTATTTATTTATTTATTTACTTCATTTATATCCTGCCCTTTTCTACCCCGGAGGGGACTCAGAGCAACGTTACAAATTAGGCAGCAATTCGATGCCAAAACATAAACATGCAATACAATAAACAGTTACATTAAAACCAAACATTAGTTATTAAAGTTATAAGAAGTAATGAAATGTATCAAGAAATGAAGAGAAGTAATAGAGATGTTATAGAGTTGTTAAGAGTTAAGATGTTAGAGTTATGCAGATTATATGTATGTATTAGAGTTATAGAATCACATTCAAAAAGAGGGGGCATTGTCAGGATTAATTTTGTTATGTATGTGTTTTAAATGTGCTTCTATGTATTTCCAAGATGGATTCTACTGTGTATTAGAAATGCTGTACAGAATGTTTATTCCATGAGGCTGTGATTATGTGACCTTGAGAGAAGATAATGTTTGCAGAAGGGAGTAACCGGTCTCAGCAAGAAGAGATTAGCAGATGTGAAGAGATTTTCATTTTGACTACTTCCTGAATTGTAGCTCGCTGTAGTAAGACATGTCTATTGAATGTGCTTAGTAAAACTTAGTTTCTTTTGTAACTCAAAGCTTGCAGAGTCCTTATTTTACAACACAGTGTCTGCTGATCTAGCAATCCTTCTGCTGTGCGCCGCCAATGTCTGACAAAAACAACACAATTTAAAACCAGTTATTAAAATAATGCTATCTAGAATCACAATCTGAAGCTGTTCCATTTGTCTGTTCACTCTTCCTTGTTCTCTTTTTGCACTAAAAAACTTGCTAAGCTTGGTCACATAATCATGTTTTTACTTTCTTCCTGAAGGTCAGGAGGGAGGAGGATGCTCTAATTTCTCTAGGGAGGGAGTTCCATAGACAAGGGGCTACTACTGAGAAAGCAGTCTCTTGACCCCACTAGTCGCACTTGGGATGGGATTGAGAGCAGGACCTCCCCAGAAGATCTTAATCTATGAGGTGGATCATAGAGGGAAATAAAAGTATCTTGCTTGCTTGTCTCATTTTTAGTTTCAAGCCTCCTGTCTTGCTCCATATACACCTTAAATGCTTAGTGTTGTGTATTTAGTTTATACTCTGGATGATACAGGTTAAGCATCCTTTGTCTGGAATTCCGAAATCTGAAATACTCTAAAATTGTCTATATGGGTAGATGAAACACCTTTGATTTCTGATGGTTCAATGTACACAAATTTTGTTCATACACAAAAAAATGTTAAAATATTGAATAAACACCTTCAGGCTATATGTATAAGGTATCTAAGAAACATATATGAATTTTGTTTAGATTAGGGGCCCATCCTCATATACATACACCTCCTTATGTATGTATATGCAAATATGAGCATCCCAAAATCTAGAAAAATTCAAAATCTAAAACACTTCTGGTACCAAGAATTTTAGATAAGGGATATGATAGAGCCATGAGGAGAGATGAGTAATAATAATAATAATAATAATAATAATCAGCCTGGATTAAATGGAGTGAAAGTAAACTATCACCAATAGGGCATGGTCCAACTGTGTGTGCGTGCATGCATGCACACACTTTATCTTGCCTGATGAGGTTAATTTTAAACACAAGATTATGTGGTATGCTGTTGATGAAGGAAGACATTTAAAGAAACAGAAGGAAGGCGTATGCAAAGATAGCAGTATTAGGCAAGTGGTTGGGGTGGTTGCATTAAGAAAGACATTGAGATAGAAAAAAGTTGAGAAATGCACTTTAGAGCTTCAAGCAACATGGCAAAAATGTTTCATCACTATTTGGAGTACCAGAAAGGGAACATGTTCCTAATAACAAATGCCATCTCTAGAAGCGCTGTGTTGTTTTCTACCTGATTATTTCTCACTAAACAATTTTCCAAGTACAACACTATTCCCTAAAGGTCCCTAAGTACAGTGTACCTCACGTAGAGAAGTATACATTTCAGCTATGCTTCAGTGCAGAATTTTATTTTCCCTTAGAGAAAATGTAGCAACTAACATGCTATGCAATGTTATTACAACTGTTTCATCTACTCCTGACCTTCCTGTAACCAAAGGGCAAAATTTATTCAAATTTAACATAAGGCAGAGGGTACGTGTTGCAAAATATTTATTTTATGGGTACTGAAGCCATAGCAAATCTAACATATACTAATAACACAGTTGAATAGAGTACAGACTTGAGGTTACATTGACATGGCTGGAAAGGCACTTTTTAGAATCTGGAAGAAAAATATGCAAGGCATATTCACAGTTCACCATTTTCTTCAAGCTATTATCTCAATCTTGTAAGCTATTTCTTACCAAACAGTAAACATTGTTTTGGACGTATCTTCAATTGCTCTGGTGCTTTCAAAGAGCAATGGGAAGTGAAAACGTCCTAACTCATGCGTTAGCCATCTTAGTTATTAAAGAGGAGGTTTTATGTCTATTTAAACTCATCCTCACTTCTTGCATTCTGCATTTTCTCTTTAAAGATCCCCATTATAATGAATTGTATATACCATTATCAGTAGAGACACCAAATTCTGAAAACTGGGTTGTACAGTTGTGCGATTTTCCCTTTTGTATACATTGCTATAGGGTGCTACCATGAAATCTCCCCTATCTTCAAAGAAGAACCTCTCAATGCACTCCTGCCCTTCAGATACCAAAGAATTTCAACTATTCTGCCTAGTAGGCTCCAACAACAACAACAAAGAATGAGTGTGCTCCCTTTTTGCCAAACACAATCCAGTGCCTCAACATTACAAATGGATGTAATATTGTTTCAAACTATGCAAGACTGCTGGTGTTTAAAACATGAATTGCACTACTTTTTGCAAGAAGATTCCCTAATCAAACAGGCAGCAGAGAAAACAATTAACATAGGGACCTTTCTCAGGGCACAGGAAAAAGACAGCATGAGCTTCCAGCCTTACCTTGAAAGTGACCTTTGGGCTGTCACATCAGCTTATGTCAGCACCAAAGCTCAGCTGAGTTGATTACACTAATTAGGAGCTAAATTAATACACCATGGCCTTTAATATCAATGCCACCTTTGTTGCATGGATGCCATGCCATTATCTTTATGTGTAGCTGAGCAACACAGAGCAGATTAAAGTGGAATGGCAGTCACAAAAAGGAAGGCATAGCTGAAGTTCACATTAAGCAAAAGGCTGTTAGGCCATAAGACGAGATTAAACAACAGGCCAGAATGTCCTTCAATTTATTTTACCTCTTACCTGTGATATATGGAATGAAAGAAAAGGCATGCATACCACACTGAGAAAGAACACCTAGCTAATAATAATGCAAGACACATTTCCGGCAATTCTGATGCATCTGCCAAGTCTTCAATTTTTTGAGGCAATTCAAACCTTTTGATCTTTATATTTCCAGTAACTAGCATGTTCTCAGACTTGTGAGCAGGTGTGGGTGATGAGTGAGCCACACTAAAGATTATGAATTTATGTAGGATAACATTATGCCTTGGATGTATGATATGGCCAGAGGCTGAGTAGCTGTAACTACCCGATTAGTTCGCATATATAGCATTGCTCTACTTTTTTGATGATACACGTTATTGCTGCTGGAGGAAAAAGAGTAGAACTCTTCACCCTAGCAGCTAGGCAAGAGATAAAAATTCTTTCCACATAGCAGCAAAAGAAATATGGGGACCAACTCTACATTATGAAGGACCTCTGGGATCACCTTTGCTCCTATGTTTGAGTACTCTGACACTAATACATCATCTTGCTGCTGTTAGTTATGTTGCTTCTACTGTGCCTTGGCCCAAATTCCCTTTTTGATTTTAGAATGCCACATATTGGCTTGTTCCACAGACTGTTATTGATACATCTATTTCTGTTTGAGAAATGGGATCCATATTTCTGGCCATATTACTTTATTGTGAATGTAATTTTAGCCACATCACCTAACCTTAATTAAGTAGCATTTCAGTTCACCTATTACACTCATTTTTTCCCTTGAGCTCAGTCCCATTTTAGTGTCATGCCACCAGTAAATACAGCCTATCTATCTATCTATCTATCATCTATCTATCTATCTATCTATCTATCTATCTATCTATCTATCTATCCACACACAGAGTAGGAGAGGGCACAAAGACCAAAATCCAAAGCGTACTTTTGTGTCCAATGCTAGTGGAATAGGGACTTTCTTTCCAATTGCAGTACATTGTGGTAACAAAACTTACTATTAAAGGATTCCTAGCCCTCCGCAGAAGGTTTCTAGGATTCAGGAGGAGGCCCGTAGGTGTTGCCTATTTTGGTGGGATCCGGGGGAGGTACACCATTAGATCCTGGCCAGTTTTCCTCCCCACAGTAAATGCATAGCAGTATAGAATGTTAAATGCACACCATGCTGAGATGATTCATATATAATGAACAGCAATAATGGATAGAGAACTTCAATAGATTATAAACAGAGCTGGTGCTAAGTCAAGACTGACATCTTTGCAAAGAAACTAGCAATCTGGTATGCAGGAAAAAGTACATTTTTTCATTCGTTGTTTCATTTCTTTGTAATATGCACAAAATGCCATCACTTAATGCAGGGGTCCACAAACTTTTTAAGCCGAGGGCCAGGTCACAGTCCCTCAAACTGTTGGAGGGCCGGATTATAATTTGAAAAATAAAACATGAATTCCTGTGCACGCTGTACATACCTTATTTGTAGTGTAAAAAACATTTAAAAACAATAAAATAATTAAAATGAGGAACAATGTTAACAAATATAAACTTATTAGTATTTCAATGGGAAATGCGGGCCTGCTTTTGACTGATGAGATACGATTGTTGTTGTTATGTGCTTTCAAGTCGTTTCAGACTTAGGTTGACCCTGAGCGAGGGCCGAGTAAATGACCTTGGAGGGCTGCATCCGGCCCCCGGGCCTTAGTTTGAGGCCCCCTGACTTAATGCATACTGAAAGTTTAAACCAGAACAATTGGAATAAAATGGACCAGGAGTGCCATTTCTCCAGCTGAAATAGCTAATGCTGCTGCGAGCGAAATGAACACACACCTATATACACAGTTAACATCTGAACAAGCCTAGGTGATGGGTGGGTCATGTGATTAAACCATACCCAAAATCCCAACATTACTCCAAGTGGGATCCCACTTCAGAGTATATTTGGGAAAGTGTGGTGCAGGAGATATGCGGATTTGGGGGAATCCACTGTCAGCAGTGTCTGTTCCCCGGTGGCGCAGTGGATTAAACCCCTGTGCTGGTAGGACTGAAGACTGACAGGTCTCAGGTTCGAATCCGGGGAGAGGCAGATGAGCTCCCTCTATCAGCTCCAGCTCCTCGTGCGGGGACATGAGAGAAGCCTCCCACAAGGATGATAAAACATCAAATCATCCAGGCGTCCCCTGGGCAACGTCCTTGCAGATGGCCAATTCTCTCACACCAGAAGCGACCTGCAGTTTTTCAGGTCACTCCTGACACGACAAAAAAAAAAGTGTCTGTTCTTTTGGCTGATAGACTCACCCACATGCAACCCTTTAGTAATTTTAGTAATTTGCTTCAGCAAATCAGTCTTGCTGAATTAAAAATTTCAATGTAGGGTTTGTCTGGTTTTATTCATCAAGACAGAAGGAGATTTAATACTTATATCTATTGCCAAACCTAACTAACTAGAATAGCTATAAAGAAGTAGTGAGGTTCATATAAATGCTGATTTATTCAGCAACGTATTTGGGAGTTTACCTTTACTGGGCAAGGTATGATTGGAGTTGTAATCCAAAGCATCTGCTTTGAGTCCCAATATTAGAGGAGAGTGACATATAAATATATAAATATAATGAAAAAAGAACAACAGCAATGACATTTAAATCCAAATGCCTTCATTAATTAAAAGTCTGTTTAGCTATATGATTCATGCAAGTTTTTACGTTAAATTCATTTAGCAGGAATTTAATGCTACTTTAAATAAAACCCATACTAATGGCAATGATATCTGTGAAGAACTGGCCACAAACAGAATAATTGTCTATAAAATTAATACAGATGTGATAGTTTAGTATGAATATGCTGCAATATCCAGAATCAAGAGTGATATGTATGTGTTGCTATCTGAAAGAGAATAACTGTGATATCTTCCAAGTCTACAGCCCTACTGTGCTCTGTTTATGCATTTACACAAGCCAAGTACTAAACCAGCATTATCACTGTGGACATTCTCTGTGTATGCCTTCAAGCAATAGTTTTCCAACAATTTGTCTTGTTTTGGCTCTTTGAAAAAATAAAATGTCATATTAATTAAAATACTCTCAAAATTTCATCTGTAGAGAAATTGATACTTAAATTGCAGACCAACACACACATCCCAGGGAAGGAATCCCAGGAAAACAGATTTAGTGAGGAAGATTCACTGCAAATGTTTCAATTTTAGCCAAAGTAACCAACCAAATTAATCCATGATTGTTTGACCAACTTCCCTCTATGGAACATTATATTAATTTCAAATTGTATTTCAACTAAGACTTCCTCTGAAATATAGCCCATACCACTTGGTATTCCTTGCAAATCACGTACTAAACTTGCCTAATCTGGCCTATCTTCCAAGATCAGACTCAACAATGATATGTCCCTTGTGCATATGAAAAGCTTCACTTTCTGGCAACATGAAATGGTTTGATGTAAAGTTGGAGTGAGAAGGCGCAACCATTCCAGAGGCTCTATTTCTAGTTTATCAAGTGACTGAGAGCAACACGCCAAAAAGGGGCCTTGTCTTACATTAAAGATATAAGGGGCTAATAGGGTGGCAGGGCTTAGAGCTATATTGATTACATGGCTCTTTTAACTGATTCTATTTTAATAAAGGTAAAGGTTTCCCTTGACATTAAATTTAGTTGTGTTGGAGTCTGGGAGGTGGTGCACATCTCAATTTCTAAGCTAGCGTTGTCCGTAGACACCTCCTAAGTCATGTGGCCAGCATGACTGCATGGAACGCCATTATCTTCCTGCACAATTGGTACCTACTGATCTACTCACATTTGCCTGATTTCAAACTGCTAGGCTGGCAGAAGCTGGGCCTAACAGCAGGAGCTCACCCCCTCCCTGGATTCGAACTGCCAACCTTTTGGTCAGTAAGTTCAGCAGCTCAGCAGTTTAACCCACTGTGCCACCAAGGGGCTTCTATTTTAATAGAGGTTGTTTTATCCAATGTATATACCTGGTTTATGTAATGTTATTGTTGTTTTCATGTTGATGTATTTAATTTTATGTATTATTTTATGTATGGCATCTTTGTGTGCTATTTTGTAAGCAGCCCTGAGTCCCTATAGGAAATGGTGGTGAGGTATACATATATCATCATCATCATCATCACAAGGCAGAAATACAATAGGGAAACTCCTAATCATTGTATTAACTTTTCAAATAATGTTACTATTATATCCATTATAATTACATCAATCAAGGTATTAATTCACCCAAATCACTGTATTAACCTTACTATATTAATAGTTTCTATAATTAATACTTATTTAAATTTAAATTGAATTTGTCCTAAAACTATTACAAATGTCATATTATTGCCAATTCATAACTTCCACACAATCCAATCAGAATACATTATTTGGAAGTAGTTGTTTTCCATCTGTTAAATATTAATTTATCAAAAAAATCCCCTCATCAATTAAAAACATCCCATTCGAGTCATTTTTATTTAATGAATGCAGCCACTTGCAGCTGAAGACTAAAATTTCTCAATAGTTAGTTGGCAGAGCTATTGAATACATCTGTGTAACACCACCTCAACATTTAAGGCTCATAGATATCTGGGGAACTTTATTAAGGCTCTCTAACATGGGGACTAGGAAAGTAAAGAGATTGAGGTAGAGAAATAGCACTCTGGAAGTCAGAAAAACTCTATTTGTGAATCTAATATATGAGTCTTCTCCAGTTCTGGGATACCACTTAACAGGATTTACATCAAAGAAAAGTGCTTTATACAGTGAACTAAGTTTCCTACAAATATGATGAACATTTGAGCTCCACTGGCTGCCATTCATTTTCCGGACCCAATTCAAGGTGCAGGTTCTTACCTACAAAGCCCTGAACGGTTTGGGACCTGCCTACCTTCGTGACCGCACCTCTGTATATGAACCCACATGATCTCTTCGATCATCTGGAGAGGCCCTGCTCACGCTCCCACCTGTATTGCAAGCGTGATTGGTGGGGATGAGAGAGAGGGCCTTTTCGGTGGTGGCTCCTTGACTCTGGAACTCACTCCCTAAGGACATCAGGCATGCCCCAACTCTGGCAGTCTTTAAGAGGAGCTTGAAGACATGGTTGTTCCAGTGTGCCTTCCCAAAATAATGATCCCATAGCACTTTGTCCTCCAAAGCACTTTATATTGTTTTAGGTCTGCTCGTATGTTTCCACAAACTGCCCCATCACTTTTTTCGCCCATGTCCAGCATTATTTTTTAATCTTTTAATTTTAATTACATTTGGCCACCCATAGATTTTAAAGTGTGTTGTCCTATTGATAATGTTTGTGTTATTGTTTATTGTTTTGTTGTTTTAAATTGCTTGCATTGTTACTGTTATTGCTTGTATTGTTGCATTTTGGGCTTGGCCTCATGTAAGCTGCACCGAGTCCCTTGGGGAGATGGTAGCGGGGTATAAATAAAGTATTATTATTATTATTATTATTATTATTAATCAGAAGGACGCAGGAGGAGTCTGAGGCCACTTCAATACAGCTGTATAAAATCCACATTGAACTGGATTACATGGCAGTGTGGACTCAGATAATCCAGTTCAAAGCAGATGTTGTGGGTTTGTTTGCCTTGATATTCTGGGTTAAATGACTATGTGGAAGGGCCCTGAGGGACAAGACTGGAAGACTATAGGAAGTGAATAGGTGGAACGTATAATCCATGTCCTACACAGTTTATAAGCTGATGTGAAGTTTCAATTATGTATTAGATGTATTCTATGATTTACTAAGTAATGACCTTCCTTTGCACCAAACCTTGCATACAAAGCAGCAACCTTCAATATATCTCCAACTATAAGTTCTATCTATTATAAATGAGTCTCTATAGAACAGAATGAATTGTATTTTCTTTGTCCTCAAATTCCTGTAACATTGCTCCTTGAGTCACACAAACTAATTATGTTCCCAACTATGTTTTACTATACTGGTGATTATGGAGGTACAGAACCATTTGCAGAATGACTCTTCATCAAACACTTAATTAACTGTCCTGTTCTCTGTGTCATTTCTATGAACACGTACACAGGCACATACTTTCAACACCATAATTCAATTAAATCTAATGCACTGACCAGGATGTTCTCTGAAACTACTTATTGTAAGAATCCAGAATTTTTCTTAGTATGATTCTATTCTGAAAAAAATAATGAAAATCTATTTTTGTTTGGCAATATTTCCCCAATTATTTTACAGAAAAACTACTTTTCACAGCAGAATCCAGAAACTGAATCATTAGCTGATAGATGGGTTTAACAAGCATAACCAGTGTTTATTGCAGAATAACCAGCTTTATTTATTAGTGCGTTTTAGTATAAAAATATACCATATTTTCCACCTCAACTCTGTACATCGTATTTCCTTGCAAATGATAAGCATGATTTTTAGTTGTTTTCAAAATAGCACCCATTTTTATTAAGTTACCTCTATGTTAATACACACACGTATACATATATTTTGAATGAACAACTCTGCTTTTTTTGGATCACAGCAATGAATATCAAAACTATAGATTTTCATTAAAGAAGTGGAGGCAAACTTCTGGTTATTTCTGAAATATTGTTTGGATTCATGAAAACTATCTTTCTTACTATAATAGGAGAAACTATAATGTAAATAATTAGTGACCAGCTGAAAGTGTGATGCAAACTCTGAATCATTCCCCACATTCTTCTGTTAATCCGCCTATCATTCCACACTGTGCACACATACTTATAAATATTATTCAGTTGTTTCCACATCCTTTTTCTTTGTAACTGCCATCCTTTCGTCACACACTTTTCATGAAGAATTGACATTATGCCATTGACGTTAGCCAGTTGTATTCAAGAGTTTTCTGACAGCAATTTCTCTTACTTTTTTGAGATCCAATTTGTAGACAAAATGGAATAGCAGTACCAATCTGAATGAATAGCAGGTAAAATGCTATTAAAGCTTTCAAGGCGCCTGTACATTTATGTGCAATACTTCCTTTGCAGTTTCTTCCAGCTGTATTTCAGTCCCGGTTTGTTCCTACTCTGAGATTTGTGATGAATATATTTTCCCAGTATCGGTTCATCTACCTGTAGTGGATCATGGGGACATTAATGACTAATTTTCTTGTCGCCTTTAAAGTATTACAAAATTGATGTTTTACAATTCTTAAAGACAATAAATAGTGAGAGAAAAATAAGTAACTGAAATCTTCCCTCTACTAGAGTAAAGTAAAGGTTTCCGCTTGACATTAAGTCTAGTCATGTCCAATTCTGGAGGGTAATGCTCATCTCCATTTCTAAGCAAAGAGCCGCCGTTGTCCATAGACACCTCCAAGGTAATGTGGCTGGTATGACTGCATAGAGTGCCATTGCCTTCCTGCCAAAGTGGGACCTATTGCTCTACTCATATTTGCATGTTTTCAAACTGCTAGGTTGACAGAAGCTGGGGCTAACAGTGGGAGCTCACCCTGCTCCCCAGATTCAAACTGCCAACCTTTTGGTCAGCAAGTTCAGCAGCTCAGTGGTTTAACCTGTTACACCACCGGGAACTCTACTAAGAGGGCTCTTCTTCCAGATACTTAAATTATGATTCATAACAGTAGCAAAATTACAGTTATGAAGTAGCAATAAAAATAATCTTATGGTTGGGGGTCACCACAATACAGTAAGGAACTGTATTAAGGGTCACAGCATTAGGAAGGCTGAGAAACACTGCACTAGAGTATATTCACTGAATCAATTGTTGAATGGTGAATCAACATATAGGTAAATACAAATGATCCAGTGCATCTATTTTAGTGAATGGAACATACCATAGGATCAAGATATATGTAACTAATTACATAAAGACAATGGTTCTACTGTAGTAAAGGGCTCCAGTGTTGGGATTTTCTTACTTAGGTTCCATTGATGTGAATGGAATCTATATCCAGGTAGGTTAGAGCTTTATATTAGAATTGTTTACTTTCTCACAATTACCTAGAATAATCAGATACACACACACACACACACACTTTTGATATAAACATGAAACAAAGTTGAGTATATAGCCATTATTATGATAATGCTCAACTTTCAAGTCAAATCCCTTTGCCTATTATCCTTAACTGAAACATGCACTAATTCAGGAATGATAGATCAGTGTTCTTCTGCATCTTGTTGCATTTGAAATCTCTTCACACTTGCTAGCATCATCATTGGTGAGAGATGACAAGAGGAATCGTGATCATGGTGAGATCTTCAAAGATCAAGTCCCAAAGGTCCACATATTACTGACACCAGCTTTAGTCTTTCCTGAATGGAATGACTCACTTCAGGCTGCATGTGAAAAGGAAAGGGAAAGACAGCCAACTTTTTGCAGTAGACAGCTAATACTTCAGGGAGAAGGCTGGATGAAAATCCTTCTCCATCGCATGCTAATGATTCATCGTCTGGGATCTTTTTTTCATGAAGTGGTACTCTTCCAGCAGGGTATAGAGGTCTGCGTAGGACACCAAGAGGCCGCTCAGCCATAGAAATCGACTTGACCTTGGGCAAGTCACACTCCCTCAGTCTTTGTGGCTGCCAAAAGCAAACCCCCTCCGAACAAACCTTGCCAAGAAAACCCCACGACAGTTTTGCCTTAGGATCACACTAAGTCAGAAATGAATTGAAGGCAAACAACCACTACCAGTCTGCATCATGTACATCATGCTGTTTTTCACACAGAACAATTTATTTCAAATCATACCCTGACAATCGCAAGAAAGCTTTCCACACCAGTTCCTGCATTAATAAATATCATCTTTCTGCTCACCTTCTGTTCAAATACTATTTGCTGTTGTCATGCCTTCAAGTCATAGACCCTGTATTCTATCCTGAAAGTATCAGCTTGGCTGTACTAAATGTTATTAATGACAAGAGTGCTATTCTGAACTTACCCAGGCAATCAAATTTTCTCTCTGTTCAGAGACAGCTGTTGTAAAGTGATTGTGTTTATATAACATCACCTCTTCAGCATCATTCATCCAAGCCATTATGAAGAAGTCTTAATTCTCACACACAGGCTTTATAAAAAGACAGAAAAACAAAACATCCATTGCACTTTGTGCCCTATGTTTATGTTTTCTAGCCTCCACAGAGCTACAATAATTGCAAACTTTGCTAAGAGGAAAGAAGGTATCTATCACAGACATAGTAACATTTAGCAGGGTTACTTTTAAAGTGGTGGTCCCTTGGCCAATCCTTAGCAAATTTCCAGACTTTGCTAGACTTATAACTGCCAGATCCTCATGTTAGGGAAAACTACAGTAAAATTAACAAAGCATCCAAAAATTTAAACAGGATACAAAAAGTTGAGCATTTAGCTCATTAGTGAGCAGAGCGTGAAGTACACTGTGATGTGGATGTAAATAATTTGGAGCTTAGGAGGCAAACATGCAGAGTCCAATCTTTAAAAAAATCACAAAAGGTTTATAATAAGAAATAACTGCATTTCTTAATAATCAAGAACTGGGTCTGAGCTACTTTAACACCCATCTCTTCTAAGGTTTCAAGAAAGAGAAAACTCAATCGCTACATCTCTCTTGACACATAAGCAGAGAGAGATCTCAAAGCACACAGCACATACTCTCCATACTAAAGGGCCTGTGTAAGCCTCATCGAATCCTTCGGGAGATGCTAGCGGGGTACAAATAAAGTTATAATAAAGTGTAAGAAGGCGAAGTAAGATTCAAAAAGGCTTGCAGTACAAAAGTATCCATTTTAAACAATCAATCAGAATGAGAACATAAACAGATGAGAGAAGAAATTCGATAAATTCCAACTGTCATACAGGAGATATGGGGGAAGGGAATTCCCTCAGCCTATACGTAACAAACTGCTCCTCATTGAGGACTTGAGACTTGGGCAGTGTGGGGTTGAATTCCAACACTTCATACCAGGTAACATGAGAAATGCTGTTTTTAATCTAAAGATGCCTTTCACCCCTGTCTTCTTTTTTTTCCGGATTGCTTCTCTAAAAGGGAATGATGAAAGACTACTGGCCAGAAAATCTAAACCTGCCCACGGACCTTTAAGAAGAACAAAGACCAATACAACTCCTATTGAGACTCCTTCAGACAAGCAAGGGGAGAGATGCCATGTTTTCTTTGTGAAATTCCACTGGGCAGCAAAGTGATGCGGTGACGATATAATTTATTGTGGACTAGTGACTATCAAGACTAGCATAGCTTTAAAACACATATGATTGGTGGGGATCCACTCTGCTGTTCAACATTTTGAAAACAAACATGACTTCACCTTAAAAAAAATTCAGTGCCCTCCAATCCCACATGGTTTTCTCCAAAGTCTACAGCCACAAAGTCTCCGTGCATCATTTTTTCTTTTTCATATCATTTTACAGATTGAGCATCCCAAAATAAATGAAACGTCAGGAAAAATGCCTCTAGAACATGGCCATATAGCCCGAAAAAAACCCACAAGAGCCTAGTGATTCCAGCCATGAAAGCCTTCGACAATAAATGCCAAAATACTCTCAAATCGCAAACTGTCCATATGGGTGGCTGAGATGAGTGACACCTTTGCTTTCTGATGGTCCAATGTACACAAACTTTGTCACATACAGAAAAAAACATGATAAAATACGTATAAAAGTGGGCTCTGTGAATAAGATGTCTATGAAACATGAATGAATGTTGTGTTTAGACTTGGATCCCATCTCCAAGGTTGCACTATACTGTAGAATTAATGCAGCTTTAAACCACTTTATCTGCCACTGATCATTGCTATGACCTTGAGCATGTGGCCTGCTCATTGTGATTGTGTTTGATTTTCTATTGTATTACTTTGCACTGTTTATTGTATTTTATGCTTGATTTATTTTATTGTGATGTTATTTTATGCTTTTTATTTTATTGTATTGTAATGCACTACTGGGCTTGGCCTCATGTAAGCCGCCCCGAGCCCCCTTTGGGATTGACAAGGAGTCCCCGGTGGCACAGTGGGTTAAACCCCTGTGCCAGCAGGACTGAAGACCGACAGGTCACAGGTTCGAATCAGGGGAGAGTGCGGATGAGTTCCCTCTATCAGCTCCAGCTCCCCATGCGGGGACATGAGAGAAGCCTCCCACAAGGATGGTAAAAACATCAAAACATCCGGGTGTACCCTGGGCAACGTCTTTGCAGACAGCCAGTTCTCTCACACCAGAAGTGACTTGCAGTTTCTCAAGTTACTCCTGACATGACAAAAAATTCTCTGACAAGTGAATGATGCTGTTGCCTCCCCAACCTATAATTCAAAGGATTCCATAGCATGGAGCCAAGGGAGTTACAAGTGGCATCAAACTGTATTAATTCCACAGTGTGGATGCATCCCAATATATCTCATTACTTCATGGAGAAGGCTAAATTAAAATCTTTCTCTGTTGCATGCTAATGATTCATGGTCTGAACATACTGTATTGGCAAATACAGGCAGTACAAAATTTGTAAAAATCCAAAAGATTAGGACAGGGAGCAACAGATTCAAATAGTAGGAAAAGAGATTCCACCTAAATATTAGGAAGAGCCTCCTGGGGGGTAAGGGCTGTTCGGCAGTGGAGTAACTTTTTATTCAGACAGCCCTTAACTGTTGAGCACAGACTATTTGGTAAACCACATCCTAATCTTTTTTATATACTGGTTTTAAACCACTTCATTGGATGTGTTGCAACAGCAGATTCCCAGATTAGTTTAATGGTTACACCTTATTTTATTTTTTTAGTTATTTAATATTTATTTTGCTTAAGTGATATTTGTCTTTACTATTCTAATGTACCACAAATCCTATGTAAAATCATACTACGTATTTTTAATATTAATATTGAAATCTGAAATATATACAGAAAGTCTTTATTCCACTTACAAACCTGCTCCGGTACAACGATCAGCAGAGTAGGCCTTGCTCTCAGTCCTACTCCCATCTCAAGCACAGCTGGTGGGAATGAGAGAGACTTCTCAGTGATTGCCCCACCTCTGGAACTTTCCCCCCAAAGGCATCAAAATGGCCCCCTCCTTACTATCTTTTAAAAAATGATTTAAAATTATTTTTGCTCTCAAGCATATTCATAGAATCATAGAGTTGGAAGAGACCTCGTGGGCCATCCAGTCCAACTCCCTGTCAAGAAGCAGGAAAATCTCATATTGAGACAAGAAGGCATAGAATATCATGCCTCACCATAGAGTGGAAATGTCTGGTCACTCTGGCTGCCGACTGCAAAAATTCCAGTATTTTGACCTTATTTTGCTTTGTTTAGATTCTGGCTGTTTCTTCCCAATGTAAGCTGTGGAATCATATATTTGTTATTTTATTATTTAATTCTTGTTAGTATGTGGTTACGTTTGATGTAGAGGTGGTTTGTTTTGGATGAGGATGGGGTGGATTATTTTGTCTCGGTCTAGTTTCATGGCACTGAACATTTGCCGATATTTCTTGTTAATTTTTTAAATATTTATATTTCATCCTGTTTTAATGTTTGCTTGTTTTTATATTTAAAATCATATGTTGGAGCTTCCGGTGGTACAATGGGTTAAATCCTTGTGCCGGCAGGACTGAAGACCGACAGATCAGAGGTTTGAACCTGGGGAGAGCACGGATAAGCTCTCTCTGTCAGCTCAAGCCCCACATGAGGGGACATGAAAGAAGCCTCCCACAAGGATGGTAAAACACCAAAAACATCCGGCCGTCCCATGGGCAATGTCCTTGCAGATGGCAGTTTCACCACAGAATTTCCCAACCTATCCAGCTCCTGCACTTTAACATGGTCCCTGTTTGGCACTTCTAACACTTTAATAGCGTAGGGACATTTGCCTCCTAGCCCAGCCCTCCAATTGTTGCACTTTCCCTGTCTCTACTTAGGATTCATTGCACTTCATAATTATGAACCGAACCCAGCACTTTATTTGCTCAGCTATGATATTGCTTTTAATGTTTGTATAATGTTGTCTGATTTTATGTTTATTGATATTTAATACTGCTTGTTTTTCAATGCTTATTTTAACCTTTGGGGGGGGGGGGGGGGGTCATGTCCCTTTGCAAGCCATCCCAAGTCCCTTCAGGGAGATGGAAGCGGGGTATAAAAATAAAGGTTGTTGTTATTATTTCACACCAGAAGTGACTTGCAGTTTCTCAAGTCCTGACACGGAAAAAAAATGATTATATGCTGATGCTTTAATGTTAAGCTATATTGAGTCTCCTGCAGGAGAGATAAAGTGGGGTATGAATAAATATAGTAATCTATATATATAAAAATGTAATGTTCATTTGTGGGATTAACATAACTCAAAAACCACAGGATGAGTTGACACAAAATTTGGACACTACACCCCTAACAAACCAATGAGTGACCATCACTCATAAACCCCTCCCAAAATATAGCAGAAAGGACTTAAAAACCCCCAAAAGCTAAATGACAATACAGCGCATGCGCAAAAATGATGGATCCCAGCATCCCCTAGACCAGGCCCTTTAGCTTCCAAGCTGCATGGTTGCTTCTCCTTGGATTTCTTTGAGAGCATCCCAATCCATACATATTTCCTATTCCTGGACTGCAACTCCCAGCAATCCTCGAGATAGATAAGATATATAGATTAGAAAGAGATAGATAGTAGGTAGATAGATCAAACAGGAGGGCTGCTATCAATCAGGAGGAGTTACAGTACGAGAATAGGTAGAGAAGGAAGAAAGGAGAGAAAGAAAGGGGGGGAGGAAAGAGGTAGAGAAGGAAGGAAAGAAAGAGAGAAGGAAAGAAAAAAGGGAGGGAGGGAAGAGAGAAAGAAGGAGAGAAAGAGGGAGGAGAAGATTGGCCACAGTAACATGTGGCAGGTACACAGGGGCGGCTCATCCCATTACACAAAGTAAGCATTTGCTGTATAGCTGATTTTGCCCAGGGGTGCTCTTGAGGCGCTCTTGGGGGAAAATAGACCTTGACATATGTGAGTTGTAGTTACTGGGATGTATAGTCCACCTAAAATCAAAGAGCATTCTGAACTCCACCAATGATAGAATTGAACCAAATATGGCACACAGAACTCCCATGACGAACCGAAAATATATATCAATGATTGGTTGGGGGGGGGGGGGGAGTGTCAAAATACTGTTTGCTTACCGTTGAAAATTACCTAGGACTACCTCCGCAGGTACAGCTAGTAGTACTAATAATACTCTGCTGTCTGGGAGCATAGTGGAGTCTCCTTCTCTGGAGAGAGAGGCTGGAAGGCCATTTGACTGGGGTGCCTTGATTGTGTGTCCCTGCATGGCAGGGGAGTTGGACTAGATGACCCTTGGGGTCCCTTCCAACTCTGTGATTCTTTATCAAGCATGAGCAAACTTGGGCCCATCCAGGTGTTTTGGACTTCAACTCCCACCATTCCTAACAGCCTCAGGCCCCTTCCTTTTCCCCCTCAGCCGCTAAGCGGCTGAGGGGGGAAAGGAAGGGGCCTGAGGCTATTAGGAATGATGGGAGTTGAAGCCCAAAACACTTGGAAGGGCCCAAGTTTGCCCATGCCTGTTCTATCTAGTCCCTAGCATTGTTACAACCTGTAGGTCCCTGTGGGAGGAGAGGCGCAGGTGTCAATCAAGCGCCTGGCGGCCAATGGCGCGTCAGGTCCCGCCCCGGAGCGCGCGGCGGGTCTTGGCGCTCACCTTGTGGTCGAGGACGCTGATGTAGCCTTCCAGTGGGCGGGCGGAGAGCGCGGGTGGGCGTCGCGCGCTGCTGGGGCTGCTGCTACTGCTGAGCTGCAAAGGGCTGGCAGGCTTCTGGCTGGCTGTCACCGCCACCTGCTGCTGCTGCTGGCTTGGCTCTTTCTGGCCTTCTCCACCACCGCTTCCTCCGATCCCTCCGCTTCCTCCTCCTCCTCCGAGGCTGCCGTACAAGAGCAACAAGCTAGTGCACATGGTGGTGAGCGCAAAAGACACCGCCAGCCCATGTCTCTGCAAGGGGGACAAGGAGACACACTGAGAGGGACGGCGAGCTAGAAAGGGGCCGCCTGGAGGAGACGGGGCGGGGGTCCCTTTCCCAGCCGGCACCCTCATTCATTAAAGGCACAGGAGGCCTTTCCCCCCTCCCTCTTCCTTCCCACGCATAGCATCCCGTGTTGCTTCTTCGCACCTTGACCCCGCCCCCCCCCCGCCAATCCCTCAGGTGCGCGCGCGCGCCTCGCGTGGCCCAATGGCTTCTCCCTCACTCCCGCCACTCCTCCTTCTCTCCCTCCCTTGTTGTTAGTTAGGCCAAGCTCTTTAGGGATGTGTTAATGTGCCAGGGTTGGCGCCAACACGGTGGCATGAATGCACTTCCACGCCCCTTGGATTGGTAGCCAAGGGATCCTGGAAGAACATCGCTCAAAAACAGGGGAACTCCAGACAAGAGACAATCAGGGACAGCTAATCACCTCCCAACAAAGAATTCCCCCAGGCAGTAAGAAAGCCTCACCTTGAAGCTGCTAGGTGGCCAACTGAAACATTCACACCTATATTATGTGTTAATGTTTTTTAAATGTTTTATGATGTTTTGGGGCATTGAATCGTAGTAAATAAATAAATAAATAAATACTTCCAACAGACAAGAGTTCTTTCTTCCACCCTGGACATTCCACAGATATACTAACCCCATTTTCTTAGCTTCCAACAGACCCCTCAACCTCTGAGGATGGCTGACATAGAGATGCAGGCGAAATAACAGGAGAGAATGCTTCTGGAACATGGCCAGACAGCCTGAAAAGCTTACAACAACCCAGATCCTGGAAGTTACAGTTTTAAAACTGATCCCATAAGCACTGATTCTAATCGTTGATTATTCTATTGATTTACAACTCATCCCATAAGCATTCAAGAAAAGGGGTGTCAAACGGCATTCATTCCATGATGTAGGTGCACCCTTCTTTTCCCCTGCTACAAATTGGCATTTCAAGACAGAACCCCATTTCCTTTATCTAAGGGCCCTTCCACACAGTCAGAATATCCCACAATATTTGCTTTGAAGTGGGTTATCTGAGACCATGCTGCCATATAATTCAGTTCAAAGCAGAGAATGTGGTGTTTTAAACAAAGAATTCCCCCAGGAAGGAAACAGACAGGCTTTGAAGCTGCTAGGCTATCAGGACAGTAAATAAAGAGCAACATTCAAAAAATGGGAAATCCAGACAAGAATCAACTGAGGCTAGCTAACACCTCCTAACAAAGGATCCCTTAAGGCAGCAACCAGCCAGACTTTGAAGCTACAAGACCATTAAATGCTAATCAAGCGGGCCAACTGAAACATTCATATTTGTCTCAGGAGTTCTTTCTCCCATCCTGGACATCCCACAGATCTATAAACCCCACTTGCCTAGTTTCCCACACACCTCACAACCTCTCTGAGGATGCCTGCCATAGATGTGGGTGAAACATCAGGAGAGAATGCTTCTATAACATGGCCAGACAGCCTGAAAAACAGAGCAAGCCAACGTGGGATTTTATTCAGCTGTGTGGAAGGGTCCTGAATTCCTTGATCCTTGCCTTGCATTCTCTAGATAGTTTCCCTCTTTCTTATTCCCTTTGAGGGGTTCTTTCTGGTGTCAACCTTCAATGTGTACTATTGCCACCTGGATGAGGGAGCTACATTCAATTGAAAAGGCAGAAAAAGAGGCACGCAACCTGAAGAGTATCCATTCTATACCACCAATAAAGAGCCCCTGGTGGCGTAATGAGTTAACCCTTGTGCCAGCAGGACTGCTGACCAAAAGGTCAGTGGTTCGATTCCGGAGAGAGCGTGGATGAGCTCCCTCTGTCAGTTCCAGCTCGCCATGTGGGGACATGAGAGAAGCCTCCCACAAGGATGGTAAAACATCAAACATCTGGGCATCCCCTGGGCAATGTCCTTGCAGGCAGCCAATTCTCTCACACCAGAAGCGACTTGCAGTTTCTCAAGTTGCTCCTGACATGGAAAAAAAAATCCATTCCACACCAATCAGGAAGGAAGCAGAATGAGAGGGAGAGAAGGAATAGATTCATTCCAACTGACATTCAGGAGCCAGAGGGGAAGAGATTCCCTTAGCCTGTTCTAAAGCTAACTAGCTGTTCCTCATTGAGGACTTTAGACTTGAGCGGTGTGGGGTTGACTTCCAATACTTCTGCCATCAACCTTCAACAGGTACTAATCGGGAACTAATAAGAAAATGATCAATTGAAAAGGGAGGAAAAGAGTATTGATGAAGGCTTTCATGGCCGGAATCACTGGGTTGTTGTGAGTTTTCAAGGCTATATGCTCGTATTCCAGAAGCATTCTCTCCTGATATTTCACCCACATCTATGGTAGGCATCCTCAGAGGTTGTGAGGTTTATTGGAAACTAGGCAAGTAGGGTTTATATATCTGGAATGTCCAGGGTGGGAGAAAGAACTCTTGTCTATTGGAGGTGAGTGCTTCAATTGGCCACTTAGCATTGAATGGCCTTGCAGTTTCAAAACCTGGTTGCTTTCAGCCTGGGGGAAAGGGTGGAAGAGGAGGGAGAGAGAGGTCCCAAAGTGGAATTATGGTCGCCAAAGGCAAATGAGGCATGTGCAGGAAAGGAGGGTTTGAGAAGGAGAGAGAGAGAGCAAGAGAACAGGGGAATTTGACAGGAAACAACTGGGGCCAGTTAACACCTCCCAACGAAGGATTCCCATGGGCTGAAAGCAGCCAGTCTTTGATGCTGCAAGGCCATTCAATGCTAATCAAGGTAACCAATTACAACATTGGTGAGTTCATTCTCCCACCATTTGTCTAGTTTCCAACAGACCTCACAACCTCTGAGGATGCCTGCCATAGATGTGGGCGAAACGTCAGGAGAGAGTGCTTATGGAATATGATCAGACAGCCTGGAAAACTCACAACAAGACAGGAGAAGAGGTTCTTTTGATGGAAGGGGAGGCGTGTGTTCTTTCTATTGCCAAGAGTGGCCTTTAGGAGAGAAAAGCACGATGATGGTGATGATGGCCAAATGTCAATTCCCGGGGAAAGGCGAGAGAATCCCTTCCCATCCTTGCAAAGGCGCCTTGTTGGGAAGTGCGGTTGGCAGCTGAAGGGACGACCCTTTTGCTTTCTCTCCCCTTCTCTCTCTCTCTCCTCCTTTTCCTTTGGTGACCATAATTCCACTTTGGGACCCCTCTCTCCTTCCTCTTCTACCCTTTCCTCGCCTTCTCCTGCGCCTTGATTCCGCCTTGCTTGCCCCTTTCCCCCGCCGCCACCCCTCAAGCCAAGCTTCCTCACCTTCCGCCTAAAAGGAGGCTGGAAAGTTGCCTTTCTTCCTTCCTGGATCCCTAGCCAGGTGGGGCTGGAGCTGAACTTGGGCTCGCTTTCTCCCAGCCAGGTGGCGACCCCTTGACTTACCACCAGCGCCTTCATTTTGGTGCGCCTCCTTTGCTATGGCACGCCGCCGCTGCCGCCTCAATAAGCCCCCGAAGCCACTTTTGCCTCTTCCTCCTCCTCCTCCTCCTCTTCCTCCTCCTCTTCTAGGGTTTCCATTGCCAAGGCGCCCCCGGCATGGTTCCTTCCTTGGCGAGAGGCAAGGAGAAAGAGAAATCAGGCGGAGATTCAGCCCCGGTGCTAGATCCCAACCTTGAGCTTGCTGTGGGAAGCGCGGCTGTGGCAGAGATTAGAGGCAGAATTAAAACTGGACCCTTTTAGAGTCTCCCAGTGAGCTGCACAACTCCCGCCTCCTGGCGACGCGCCCTGGGTCCTAAAGCCGCCCCGGCTCCTTGACTCTCCTCCTTGGACTCCAAAGCCGACTGCTGGCTCGTCTTCTCTTATTCCTGATCCATGTTACTTGCAGGAAAAATAACATAAAATACACCCCACCGTCTTCCACCGTGCCATCTTCAATCAGTGGGTGGTCTCCTGATCAACGGAAGTGCCATGCTTTGAAATAACAATAGTGTTCCAGCCAGCGCATCATCATTCCCTTTGGCCGCATCATCTCCCTTTCTTCTGACAAGACGTTCAGTGGCTTTTATTCTCTGGACGTTAACAATGTATCCTCTTCTTTTTTTTCTGAAGAGTTTTGCTCAGTTGAACTCCTATGAAGCTGAATATGACTTGCTTCTGAGGTCCCTTCCACACAGCTGTATAAAATCCCACATTTTCTGCTTGGAACTGAAATATATACATACATCTTCTATATAAATACAAATGTAATATTCGTTTGTGGGATTAAGAGAACTCAAAAACCACTGGACGAATTGACACCAAATTAGGACACAAGACACCTCACAACCCAATGTATGTCCTTCACTAAAAAAACGATTTTGTCATTTGGGAGTTGTAGTTCCTGGGATTTATAGTTTACCTACAATCAAAGAGTATTCTGAACTCCACCAATGATAGAACCTAACCAGTCTTGGCACCACAGAACTCCAATGACCAACAGAAAACACTAGAAGGGTTGGATGGGCATTGACCTTGAATTTGGGAGTTGTAGTTCACCTACATCCAGAGAGCACTATGGACTCAAACAATGATGGATCTGGACCAAACTTGACACAAATACTCCATATGCCCACATGATAGAGTTTGGGGAAAATAGACCTTGACATTTGGGGGTTGTAGTTACTGGGATTTATAGTTCACCTATTCTGAACCCCACCAATGCCAGAATTGGGGCAAACATACAGAACCCCCATGACTAACAGAAAATACTTAAGGCCATCCTGTCCAACTCCCTTCACCAAAAAACATAATCAAAGCCCTCTTGACAAAGAGCCGTCCAGCCCTAGATATATAGATAGATAGATATGATGCACACACACACACAGATATAGTATCATAGATTTGAAAGGGAACCTAAAGAAGGACAATTATATGTTGCATGTTCCAAAATATGCAAACCAGACAATCTCCACATCAACACTGATAAAGAAACAACAAGAATTACTGTTTAACCACAAGCATAAAGAAATTACATATATTAGAAACCAACACTTTCTCATTACTTTATTTTCCAGATAACCAGACTGGGCCACAGTTACACGTGGCAGGGGAGGGCTAGTATCTGTAATGTTCATTTGTGGGATTAACATAACTCAAAAACCACTGGGTGAATTGACATCAAATTTGGACACAATGTATCTATCAGGCCAACAAGTGACCATCACTCCTAAAAACATTGGAAAAACACAGTGGAAGAGACTTAAAAAGCAAAAAAAATTAAAAAATACATTACAATGCATGTGCAAACCCACATATACACAAATATATGCACACACATATATACACACACAAAACACATATACACAGAGTGGGCCACAGCAATGCATGGCAAGGGACGGCTTATATATATATATATATATATATATATATATATATATATATAGGGCAGGACTATTAAACCCACCAGAGTGGAAATCATCTATTGGACAGATGGCACGCTATTTAACCCAGCAGACTGAAAGCCAAACCAAGGTCACAACAACATCTGTTAAAGAACTCCAATATGCTGATGATAACATAGTATGTGCGCATTCAGAAGAAGACCTACAAACCATTCTAAACACCTTTGCAGAAACATATGAGAAGCTCAGCCGCACATTCAACCTTGAGAAAACCAAACTGCTCTTCCAGCGGTCACCAGCCAATCCCTCTCCAGTGCCAGAAATACAGCTAAATGGTGTAATGTAGGAAAATGTTGACCATTTCTGCTCCCTTGGCAGCCAACTCTCTACAAAAGTCAACATTGATACTGAAATACAACACTGAATGCAGCATTTCTCCAAATGAAGCAGAGAGTGTTTGAGGATCGGGACATCTGTATGGAGACCAAGGTGCTTGTTTAACAAAGCTATTGTCCTTCCAACCCTGCTATACGCCTGCGAAACGTGAACTGTCTACAGACGTCACACTCAACTTCCCCCAGGGAATTCACTCCCCGGGGAAATTAGATCTGCAACATTGCTCCTTTCCTTTAGGAAAAAACTGAAAACATGGATTTGGGACCAGGCATTCGGACAATCGGGCAGATAAAGAAAGGACTTTGACAATGATTAGGAAATGATTAATGGAATAGAACTATGGAACTCTGAAAGACGAAACACTGAGCATGAGAATAGTTTTTATATGATATGTTATATACTGATTGTTTTGATTGTTTTAACTGTGATAATTGTTTTAACTATGGTTTTGTACATTATGTGTAATTTGTATAGGCATCGAATTGTGCCTTTTTTGTAAGCCGCCCTGAGTCCCCCCTCGGGGGTTGAGAAGGGTGGGGTAAAAGTACCCTAAATAAATAAATAAATAAACTCCTGGAATGATTCCACTAGCATTGCCTTTGAAAAATCCTGTAAATCTCTTGGGATGGCAGGCAGACAAATGCCAGCATGCTGGAAGAAGCAAAGACCACCAGCATTGAAGAGATGCTCCTACGCCATCAACTCCATTGGTCTGTCCACATTGTCTGAATGCCTGGTCACTGTTTCCCAAAGGAGTTACCATACTCCCAACTCAAGAATGGAAAATGGAATGTTGGTGGACAGGAAAAGAGATTTAAAGATGGACTTAAAGCCAATTTAAAAAACGGTGGCATAGACACCGAGAACTGGGAAGCCCTGGCCCTTGAGCGCTTTAAAATGTTTCCATTTTCTTGTTTTTAGATAAAACTTACCCTGTTAAAAGGAAATGTCCCTTTTGTGTTTTTTTATTCGTGTCGTATTTTCTTTCTCTCACTTATGCTGTGTTAATGATGCACATTTAATTTGGTATAAACCTTGATAAATTAACTTAAATCATGCGCATTTCATGCTTCGG
Source organism: Anolis sagrei (assembly GCF_037176765.1). Lineage (NCBI taxonomy): Eukaryota > Metazoa > Chordata > Lepidosauria > Squamata > Anolidae > Anolis > Anolis sagrei. The sequence goes on from NC_090024.1 coordinate 160,199,661, forward strand.
GGAGTCCGTGTTCCACTGTGTACCCTTCAGGTTGGCTTCCTACAAAGCGGTTTATGTGGCCGCACAATACCCTTTTAAAATAATATTCACCTCTTTGTTGTTTACAAAGTTCTCCCTGAGGTATTCCGAGAAAACCATAACAGTAATAAATAGCATGATATGCAACCTGTAGCTATCCAGTATTAAATATTACATTAAGGAGAAAATTATCAGCAGGCTAACTCATCCATGGTTACAAATGATGCGTGCGTGTATTTTCAAGGCTGAAATTGAAGCCAGCTTCCATTTTTCATCTTCACTAATTCATTCATGGACCAACAGTGGAACAAATGCTATCTCTAGTATATTAACACAATCACACTGCAGTCCAGTATAATGTCTATTCAGAGGTAATCCCTGCTGAGTTCAGTGATACTTACTTCCAGGCAAGTTATGTATAGAACTGCAAGTTTAGATTGTGAAAAAGATGCCTGGAGAAGCAGGTAGGAAGATGAGAAAGGAAGAAGGACAAGTAATCATTTTGAACCGGTGCTTGGTAGCTGTGATGGTCTGTATGAGGTCGAACAAATTGAAATTGAATCCAGACAAGACAGTCGTAAGGCCAAACAGGGTATAGGGATACAGCCTGTGCTGTAGTTCATAAACACTCTCCCTGAAGACACATGTTCACAGCTTGGGATTTCTCCTAGACTCATTGCTGAGCCTGGAACCCCAGGTTTTGGTAGTGGCCAAGGGAGTATTCACACAATTAAAACTTGTGCACCAGCTGCGCACATACCTTGGGAAGTCATACTTTGCCACAGTAGTCCAAGTTTTATTATTATAGTTTTATTATTGAGTCCCCCCAGGAGTGAGAAAAGCAGTATAGAAATGCAATAATTAAATAAGGGACCATACACGAGTAAATATGGAGCTGGGAGACTCAGGTTAGGAAGGGATGACAAAGGAGTGAGGAATGCAGTTCACACTGTTTTTGAAATGTCAAATGGATTAGTGGATGTGTACTATGATACTTCGGCATTTCAATGGTGAACGTGTTTCATCTTATTATGAAGACTGCTGGTAATGAAAATACTTTTGCTGTTTTTCTCCCTTTGTGCTCTAGGACTGAACAGCACCTCTAGACAAGCGATGCAACATGAAAAGAATCTTATCAGGTTCTGGCAACTTCTTATCGTGTGTTATCACTTGACTCTCAGATTAGTAAAACAAAGGGCCAGCTTGATGAATCACCGAAAGCAAATTAGTGGGGGTGCTTGAAGATTTTCTGCAATAGCGGACAGAAGACAGCTCAGCCGTTTAAAAGTATTTCCCCTTCCATCATGAGCAAGCAGTTTGCTGGCAACTGAGACATTTTCCCTGTATTATCCCATGCCAGACTCAAGCATCATATTTATGATTAAGGCTCATAGCTGTACGTTGGACATCTGTTATACAGTATGTCTAACGAAGTCATCAAGCTTATGAGTTGGGGTGATAGCGAGCTAGAGCTAGTTGCTGAGCCTATTGATTAAGTGGCCAGGCTAAATTTTGTAATTTAATGCTGAGCTTGCCTTGAATCATGTCCAGTTGCCAGATTCTCAGATATTTAATTAGATTGCTATCATGGTCATAGATACAATCCTTGGCAGCCCCAATGGTGCCTTTACAAATAAAGAATGCAACGTACGTGCTGCAGGTTTTCTGGTGTTTCAAGGGATATATATATATAAATAAGTTGGAAAAGAGCCAATGCACTTCACAAAAATGATATATATATATATTTTAAAAACAGCACAAGGAATATTTAATGGTATGCACATATATGTGTGCCTGGAAAAGTGAACAGATACACTCCTCTTAATAATTTAATTTGCAGGAAGTAGCAGTATAGGCCAAGTTCATAAACACTTAATTGACTTGGGAAAAAAGTCAATAAAGCATTTTTAAGAGTTCATCTAACTTGCTGGTTTCAGTGTAAAATGAATCATAACAGCTGTAATGTCTTTTTTAAATGCAGTGGACACTGAAAATAATGAGTTGCTTTTCTGAACTGTGTCCAATATCCCTGTATGCAAATAATTTATGGTCAGTGATCATATTTTACATCTAGGCCTATTTTAGCACATATTACACATTCTTGTTTTAGTAGGTATATGTCAGATTATAATGTATTTCTCCTACAATGGTAAAGACATTAGTTTCCCAGCATGAACATTTTCAAGCCATTCACCGCTCCTCCCTTACCCAACTGAATGTTGTTTGCTATGTGCCATGTAGCTGCTTTCAAAGTATGATGAGCCATTAATGAGAGACCTCCAAGATTTTACTATCTGTGACCCTGTTCAGAAGATTTCACCTTATTTTCTGTCCCTGTGATAATTGGATTTTGAAAAACTTTGACTTGTTGTGGAAACAAGAATTGGTAATAAAGCTTTAGTGGAGGCCCCCTTTTCTCCATGATAACTCTTTTGGGAGTGAATTTCCCTTTCAAAGGGTAGATTTCCCTCATTTCCTGTTGCCTCACCCTCATTCTTAACTAAGAGTTATTTGTAAGTCAGATGTTTGTAATTTGAGGACTGCCTGTATATAAATACCATATTATCCCTTACACAGCCTCACTATCTACATTTGATGATAATGTGATTGCCCTTAGGCTGGACATATTGCCTGAAATACTCTTATTGCATGATCAAGGTTTCAGTTTCTGAGCATGCAAATGCCTTCTCCATAATAACCCCAGAGTCAGCCTGTTAGCATCTGTCCGCTGCCTTCAGAATGCCTTCAAGCCATTGCCATGCAGAGATCACAGCTGTTCAACTTCACCCTCTTCATTTTGTAAACCTAGACCTTACTCTTAAACATTTAACTATTTTGTACCCTCCTATGGTGTACCACATTTTAATTGTCACATAAAAATATGGATGGTAATATTCCAGAGAGGAAATATATTCCTTTGGTTGAATGTTGCTTATATAAGAAGTTTCTTTGCTGGCTATTTTCCCCTGCTCCTGCGCAGGACTGTGCCTTCAAGCACTGATGAATACTGGATAGATAGGGGTGGGTTAGAGTTCACCAGTATCACCAAACTACAGATGCTTTCCCCATGACATTTCAAAAAAGGAGGAGGAAGAACTTCAAAGCTGCATCTTGCATTTTCTCAAAGCATTATTTTCTTTCTCTTCAGCCATCATTTTTACAAGAAGGGAGGACTGACATTTGTGCCTACAGTCGAGAGCAAAGGCAAGGAACCAAGGATGGGATATGGACATGGAACTGAGTTGAAACAGACCATAACATTAAGACTTACAGGCTTCCATTAACTTATAACAAAATATTTTGTGCACATCCTGCACAAGTTTATAGTCCTCAGCGAGTACACAGGTAGCTGATTTAGCTGGCAGGTAAAGCCCTTCCCCCATTTCCCTCTGTCTTTCTCTCTCTCATGATTGTTAGATTGATACTTCTCAGGGATACTCCTCTTTATTCACATGGCAAGCCCCTTAGTCCTCCATTTTCTTCTTCTCCTGTAAGCATGGAGAGAGACAAAATGTCTGCTTCAGAGAGCTAGAAAGTAGGGCTCTTCCATACAGGCCCTTTATCCCAGGATCCGATCTCAGGTTTTCTGCTTTAAACTGGATTTTATGAATCCGCAGTACCAGATAACCTGGGATCCGATCCTGGGATAAAAGACCTTCCTGGAACGACCCTTAGATAGCTGGCCCCCTAAGTTTCCTATATAGTAGCATAGTTCTTTGACTAAAGTAATGTGTAACTTTTAAAGTTTGACTCTGTTCCTGGGCACCACAATTCAAGAGAGATATTGACAAGTTGGAATGTGTCCAGAGGAGGGCGACTAAAATGATCAAGGGTCTGGAGAACAAGCCCTATGAGGAGCGGCTTAGGGAACTGGGCATGTTTAGCCTGAAGAAGAGAAGGCTGAGAGGAGATATGATAGCCATGTATAAATATGTGAGAGGAAGCCACAGGGAGGAGGGAGCAAGCTTGTTTTCTGCTTCCTTGGAGACTAGGACGCGGAACAATGGCTTCAAACTACAAGAGAGGAGATTCCATCTGAACATTAGGAAGAACTTCCTGACTGTGAGAGCCGTTCAGCAGTGGAACTCTCTGCCCCGGAGTGTGGTGGAGGCTCCTTCTTTGGAAGCTTTTAAACAGAGGCTGGATGGCCATTTGTCAGGGATGATTTGAATGCAATATTCCTGCTTCTTGGCAGGGGGTTGGACTGGATGGCCCATGAGGTCTCTTCCAAATCTTTGATTCTATGATTCTATCCTGAATTGCTGAAGTTCATTTGCTCTACTGTTATGCTCAAAAAGCTTCTAATCTGCTAAACTGCTGCTACTGCTGTTGTTGTTGATTTACATTTTAAAGTGTATTTTTTTTCTTTTTTGAAATTACCCAACATTTTTGACAGTAGAAATAACTTACCTTGATTACTAAAAACGAGTGGGTGAAAACATCAAATAGTGGGAGTCTCTCATTGCTGCCTCTTTCTACCAGCCTGCAGTCCTCTTGGTGAAGATCCAAACCTAAAAAGCCTCTTCTGCAGACCAGTTTCTATTTCTGCAGGGGCCCACTGAACTTACTTCTGGCTGTTCACTGACAGGTAACCAGGTGTCAGTTGAGATACAATCAAACTAGAAAACTCTATAGCTAATTAATGATTAACTATCTCAGTCTGGGTTTTTTGGGCCCTGGATAAGACTGCACAGTCTTTCATTCTGAGAGTTGTCTCTGATCAATTGGATTGAGCCAGCAGGCTTCTATGCAATCTCTGATTTGCTAGTGAGTGGAGGTAGCAGCAGTGACTGCGTTATAACTCCTGGCTTTGACTTTTGGCCTCATTCTGTAAGTAAAGAGTACAAGGTCAATGACGTTTATTGGATCAAACAGTCCTATTTCAGTGAGTTGTTTAAAAGCCAGAATTGACCTTTTCTTTCTTACAGCTTTCCAGGGAGACTTGCACAACTGTGGGTCAAGACCTCCCTCCCAGGCTTTCTCCCCACATAAACAGCCCCATAGCCTTCCTCCCCACTGCACCAACTGCCCTCTGAGCTTCCCCAGCACCAAACATTGGCCTCACCAGCCCCCCAGCCTGCTCTGTCTGGCCAGACATGTAGCCCCCTCGCTAAAAGGTTTGTCCGTGTCTGGTTCTCCCAAAACAATGTGCTCAGGTGCAGATTGAAGAAGAGTTTCTATTCTGGTCTACTCTTTCTGATACACCAACATGTCAGCCTGCATTCATCTAATCACCCAGCTAGAGAGCCGCACACCTTTGCCAATGATTTTAAAAAGTGCAGGTCCCAAACTGAGGACCTTATCACACACAGCATGGAAACTGCCTTTCAAGTAGGCAAACCATATTTTAAGAAGACTTATTTATTTATTTACAGTATTTCTAGCCTGCCTTTCTCAACCCTAAGGCAACTCAGGGAGGGTTACAGATTGGCAACAATTTGGTACCATACATTCATAAAAAATATGATTTAAACAACCAGCATAACAATATAAAAACATAAAAACCATTTAAAACATATAAATCACCAATTTATGAGAGGACTGCACAACTTGGAGTAAGAGGATGGAATTAGATAGGCTTAGCCTTTTGGGGCTTAGTTTTAAAAACATGAACCCTTAACATTAGTTTTAGATGCAGGAGGTATTTGTTTTTCAATGTAATAATAAATAAATCACATTTATTTCTAGACTGCCTTATCTCTCCGGAGGTACTCAGGGCAGTTTACATGTAAAAAGGCAAACATTCAATGCCTCAAAATAGGTTGAGAAACACCAAATAATACAAAATAATGAAGAGTAACCACAGAATATTTACAACAAGGAATTCAGCAGCAAAATAAAATTTAAAAAACCCAATCCATTAAAACATAAAAACTGAAACATAAATAAACATTACAATGTACACCCTAAAAACAAATTATGAGACATTACATTAAAAATGGCTGACAACTGTGTTACATTTAAGACCTATCATTACAGCCTAATACAGTCCTAATCCTCCTCCTCTCCATATGCATAGGGACATTTTTAGAATATCTTTATTGGAAAATGGCTTTGAAATGGCTCAGATAAGGTAAAATATTATTCACTGCATCACCTATTTGGTGAAGCAGGGTTTTGAATAAAAGACCACTACAGTTTTAAATTGGACAGCTGTCGAGCCAGTGAGAAGGAAGTATGCCACTCAAACTTCAGGATGGTGCCCACCCAACTCCATACTTCAATGTAGCACAATATAGCCTACTATTCTCGGTTTGAGAAAGATGACAGTATGGATAAATGAGGAAGCACTTTCAAACTGAATTGATTTTGTGACATGTAAGAAATTGTATGTTTTAGAGATTGCAAGGAAAGAGGTTTAAACTTTGGTGGCAAGCAGGTTAATGAGTAAAGGGGTCATAAAAATATAAGAACTATGACGCATAGTGCTCACAACTATGTGTGCTCTGTATGTTTCTATTTTATGCATGCATGAAACTTTTATTCCTTTTTTGTTGTTGAGAGATAAAGGGCTGGTGAAATTAGTTTTGCATTGCAAAGAACCAAAGAAAAATATTCAGCAACCAGCATTGTAATGAGCTCATTTTATGGATTTTTTTTCGAACTACACACTGACTCATGAAATGATTTTCAAAATTGGGAATGTGCTTCAAGAACTGGTCAAAAGGGGGAGAAAACAATATGTTGGATCAATCAATAAGATCTCCCTTTTATGAAATTGGGCTGTCTTTGAACTTCTGACAGAAGCAAACAGCTCAAGAATGAAATATTGCAGAGAAGAAGGAATTGCAAATGAAAATGTGTGGTGGTGGGGGGAACAAGACGAGATCTGCTGATTCAGCCAATTGGGTACATTTTCTCCATGAGTTTCTACTTATTATGAGTACAGTAAACAAAGACATTGGCCATCAGAGAGCAATTTTTTCAAATGGTACAGAAGAAACTGTCCAGATAAGGTATCCTATGTAAATTGGTTCTCTTTTTTAACAAAAATATATATAATATTTGATTTGATTTAACACAGTAATATCCTGTGCATTTTAAGGACAAAGAAACATTTGTGTCTCTGAACATTTTGAATCATGAAATGCAGATTGGGTGTAATTTATCTTTTTAAATACTTGGTTCCTCCTACACTTAAGTAGAAAATAAAATGTCTCCCTAGAGCAGGGTTTCTCAATCTGGGGGTCGGGACCCCTGGGGGGAGTTGCAAGGGAGGTTTCAGAGGGGTCACCAAAGACTGTTTGAAAACACATATTTCTGATGGTCTTAGGAACCCATTTGGCAGAAAAGGCTGAAGATCTCTCTGCTTGACCTTCTCTTTTTGGAATTTTGGAAACCAAAAGGCCTTCTCTGCTGTGATTGGCCAGCCTCTCAGTCAAGGGGAGGGCTATTTCTGAGACAAGTTCTGTATGGCAAGTTTACTAGTTCCATCACCAGTTTGGTACAGAGTGCTCTTTGAGTGTTGATGAACTGCAACTTCCAGAATTCAAAAACAGCCCCTGCCAACTCCACCAGTATGCAATGTTGGCCATGCAGATAATGTGCCAAATTTGGAGCAGACTCATTGTGGGCTGAGTTTAGAATGCTCTTTGATTGTAGGTGTACTATAAATCCCAGCAACTAAAACTCCCAAATGTCAAGGACTATTTCCTCCAAACTCCACCAGTGTTCACATGTAAGCACATTGAGTGTTCGTGCCAAGTTAGGTCCAATCCATCATTATTTGAGTCCCCAGTGCTCTTTGGATGTAGGTGAACTACAACTCCAAAACTCAAGGTCAATGCCCACCAAATCCTTCCAGTATTTTCTGTTGGTCATGGGAGTTTTATATGCAAAGTTTGGTTCAATTCCATCGTTGATGAAGTTTAGAATGCTCTTTGATTGAAGGTTAACTATAAATCCCAGCAACTACAGTGCCCAAATAGCAAAAAATCAATTCCCCCCAGCTCCACCAGTATTCAAATTTGGGCGTATTGGGTATTTATGCCAAATTTGGTTCAGTGATTGAAAATGCATCCTTCTTATCAGATATTTACATTACAATTCATACTACATAACTACAATTCGTTATGTAGTAGCAACAAAAATAATTTTATGGTTGGGGGTCACCACAACACAAGGAACTGTATTAAGGGGTCATGGCATTAGTAAGGTTGAGAAACACTACCCTAGAGCAAGAGTGGGCAAGTTGTTGCTCCCCAAAATTTTGGTGTTCAAACCACCATCATTCCTTACTGCTATCTTTGGCTAATGGGAGATAGAATACAAAACCCCAAAGACCACAGTTGTGAGCCTTGACTTTAATGGATTACTACAGAAAGTAATAATGAAATGTTTCATTTTTATTTTCGAAATGGTAGTGTAGCTGTTTCAAAAGTGCTCACCGATGGATGTTGTATACCAAAGAAGTAATTCTAAATGGGATTCTGCTCTGTTTTTAGCAGATTTACAGCCTGCATTTGTTTTATCTTCTCTGGCTAAGAAATATGGCAGAACAATGCGGCACTGTAAAACAAATTAGCAATAAGTAGATAGGCTCATCTAACTAATATGCAGAGAAGAAGGCATTAATAAAGCATGAGAAAGGACTTAAAGATAACAATATATTATGGTGCAGTTTCCAGAGCCTTGTGTACTAGGGGATAGCCCAGAGGGATTTCTACTGTTGTTACTTACACAAATGCAAACATCACTTACGATGACAGGCTCAGCCACAACACTGACAACAAGTGAATCTGTTACAGTGAAATCCAAGCAGGGGCACATCAAAGACGCATCAAATGTCTCAAAATCAGCCCAGCAGCTACTTTTTCTTGCTTTTTTTTGGTCTGTGTATATGGATTTTGTGAAAAACCTGTTTTTTATCATTTCAAGAATGTGATTACCTAATTTATGGAGAGAGAGAAATCAGCACATCTGCTCTTGAATATGTTTATTATATTGTGGAGATAAATAGTATTTGTTTTCAATAAAATATTCAGATGAATGTAGTTTAGGTAGTGGAAAGTAGTGAAGATAATATATTAATGGTGACCTGAATTCTATTGATTAGTTTTGGCTAGAGCAGTGTTTCTCAACTTTCCTAATGCCGTGACCCCTTAATATAGTTCCTCATGTTGTGGTGACCCCCAACCATAACATTATTTTGCTACTTCATAACTGTAATTTTGCTCCTAGTATGAAACATAATTTGGGAGTTGTAGTTGTTGGGATTTATGGTTCACCTACAATCAAAGAGTATTCTGAACTCTACCAATGATGGAATTGAACCAAACTTGGCACACAGAATGCCCACGACCAACAGAAAACACTGGAAGGGTTTGTTGGGCATTGACCTTGAGTTTGGGAGTTGTAGTTCACCTACAGAGAGCACTATGGACTCAAACAATGATGGATTTGGACCAAACTTGGCATGAATACTCAGTATGATAACATGAACACTGGTGGAGTGTGGGGAAAATAGGCCTTGACATTTGGGAGTTGTAGTTGCTGGGATTTATAGTTCACCTACAATCAAAAAGCTTTCTGAACCCCACCAATGATAGAATTGGGCCAAACGTCCCACACAGAACCCCCATGACCAACAGAAAATACTGTGTTTTCTGATGGTCTTTGGTGACCCCTCTGGCACCTCCTGGCGACCCCTCCAGGTGTCCCGACCCCCAGGTTGAGAAACACTGGGCTAGAGTAAAAAGGTAAAGATTTTCCTTTCATATTAAGTCTAGTCGTGTCCAACTCTGGGGAGTAGTGTTCATCTTCATTTCTAAGCCAAAGAGCCAGCGTTGTCTATAGATGCCTCCAAGGTCATGTGGCCGGCATGACTGCATGGAGTGCCAGAGTGGTACCTATTGATCTACTCACATTTGCATGTTTCCAAACTGCTAGGTTGGCAGAAGCTGTGGTTAATAGTGGGAGCTCACCTCACTCTATGGATTGGAACTGCCAACCTTTTGATCAGCAAGTTCAGCAGCTCAGCAGTTTAACTTGCTGCACCACCAGAGGCTAGAGTAAACGTGTTCAGCTAGAGTAGACCTATAGAATTAATAGGAATTACCTATGTGATGACTAACTATTCCATAGCTGATTCAATGGGTCTGCTCTAGCTGAGTGTAGCCAATAGGATTCAGGCTCATGATTCTACTTATTATATTCAGTGTCCCTAATTTGGCGTATGACGTAACTCAGTTTGTGGCGTCACATTAATGGTTTCCTGATTTCCTCTTTATCAAAGGCCTTCAATTTAACTGTCTTGGTTTCTCAGCACTTCATCATATCATTTTAATATGGTTTAAACAGTATTCTACTATAGTGGATAGTTATACTGGAATCTACCAAAGTAGATATAGGTCAGTTTCGAACATACCATCAGGCTTTTGGAATTTGATCGGGCTTGGCTTTTAATGCTGTGTAATTCTGTTTATAGGGTTGGCTTTTAATGAAGTTTAATGTTTTTAACTTTGTCTATTTTTAAATTGGTAAATTTATACTTTTATAGAAACTTTTGCATAGTCTTAATCTGAATTATTTTTAATACATTGTTGGCCCCCTTGAGAGAACAGCTGAATAGAAATGAATATTATCATCCAGTTATTGTCTTGCAGTAATTCATGAAATAAGCATTTACATCATTATAAATCTTATTTATAAAGTGTATGTTTTTCATGGACTATCCTCCATGGATCGTTCCTTTGTTTATTGTTATGAACTGATCTGGGTTTCTCAATATCTCTACTTATGTACCTCTATTATATCACAAAATATGACTATGTTGTGTCACCATTGGAAGATATGTTTTCGTAAATACTTAGGAGTAGAATCACCAAGCCCCCAACCACTGTGGAACCATCAAATAGTCAACAAACAATCTCATGAGATATGTATTAGATTTAAAGACAATAAACAAAAGAGTATTGGAAAATGTCAATTTGTGTACAGTATATATTCAAGGTCAGCTTCAACTGAACCATTTTATTTGCATAATCATACTTGCATTTCATGCCTTTCTAATTTTTTTTGAACTCGAATTAATGGATGTTTCTAGATAGCTGTCAATCCCACCTCATGTTATCTGTGAGGTTTCTTGAAGTTAGCCAGGGTTGCAGCAAGGAGCTGCCAGGAGAACTTGTTATCAGTGGTGGCTGTGCTCCTGTCCGAGTCTGCAATGGTTTGCAGTCAAAATCCAACACCTAAACCCAATAAAATGCACTCCGGAGCTAGTGGGCGTTACATAAAAGTGTTAAATTTCTATTTAGCATTCAAGTCAGACGGTCTATTCTAGCTGGGTGGAAATGGCCAGGCTCTACATATGTTGTTGGATTTCAATTCTGAGCAAGCTTAAGGCATGTCTGTACTCTATAATTAATGCAGTCAGGCACCACTTTAACACCCATGGAATCCTTGGGTTTGTAGTTTAGTGAAGCATCGGCCTTGTAAAACTACAAATCCCATGATCCTAGCTCATTCAGCCTTGCAGCTAAATGGGGCATCGAATTGCAATAATTCCACAGTTTTAATGCACCCCAAGCCACCATGGTCAATGATGAGAAATACTGGGAACTGCTACATCTGACTACAAATACATGTGGGCACTTGATTCCCATCTCTGATTTAGCCATGGTAACTTCCCCTGCTCAGTTTGCATGGGCATGAGCGACCAGAGCCTCCTGCCAGCAAACCCAATTATGAGACACACACTGCATTGGGATTACAAATGGGCACAACTTGTTTATTGCTTACAGAAGAGACTCAGGTTTGGCAGCCCTGCATGGGTCCTGGATCCGGGGATTGGACAGCCCACTGCTGTCCAATACCTCTTAACCACTCCAGGGGGTGGTGTTGTTGCCGACCAGCACAATACCGGGATCCTGACATTGTTGTACCCCTGGAGAACCACCGGATCTTACCCCCTTCCAATGGGAGGGATACGCAAACCAGAGCCCATGCCACACACCATGAAAAGGGAGAATGGGAGCCCCCACTCACCCTTCTGCCAACACTGCGCATCTTCGACCAACAACTCTCATTGCTCCTGATATTTCTACAGTGGCCTTAAAAACTGAAGTCCCCAACCGTCCCCGAAGAGTCCGGTACCACTGTGGAAAGTCCACATGGTGTCCGCCATGCATCTCTCAGCTCCTCAATCCACAGTGAGATCGGATGCTCAGTCCAGTAGTACCACAATCCATGGTGTGCATCCGTGTATGCTGCCCAGCGATCTACCCTCTGTGTCTGTGTGAGCCCTGTGTCTTCTGCAGCTACTCCACTGTCCTGCCTGATGCTGCAGCCCTCTGGGGGTAAGCAAGAGAGCACCTGGCAGTCCCCATTCCTTCAAGGAGGAGGCCCAAAGGGATGTACGAGGCATAGGCTGCAGACTTCCGGCACTCCATGGACTTAATGACACCCACCGGAACTCTGCATGCAGCTGCCATGGAGGCTGCCCCAATTCGGAAGGAGTGTCCCCCAAACTCTGCATATGGGAGACCCAGGTCCTTAAGGGATCTGCGGAAGATGGCAATGAACTGGTACCTGGTGAGAGGGCTCCCGTCTTGGTGCACAAGCAAGAGTTCGGGGCTGAGCCTCATGAGTGCACAAACTGGCCAGAGCCCAGATTTGGCCCAGCTGCCCTGATTTCAACCCATTGATGGTGAGGGAAACCCCCTTTCCTCCCTGAATGTGAGGGACCCCCTGCTCAGTTAGAATCCCTGCTCATCTGTGAAAACCCTCTGGATGAACTCAGGCAAGTCTGAGAAGGGCAATGCAAAGCTACTCTGAACAAATCTTGCCAAGAAAATCCTACAATAACATAATTGCAAGTGTGTAACAACAGCAACATTTCCCTTTTTAGAGTACTGTGTCAGATCTTCATTTAGATTATCTAAAAAATGGAATATTTCCCTGCCCATGTTATTAAATCAAACTATCTTATACTTTTGGGAAATAAAATAATGAGAGATCCCTAATAAAATTGAATTGTAATTACATTATGTTGATTAGAAATAGCACAAAGGAGCTAAACAAAAAGACAGGGGTCAGGAAGAGTAAGCATTAAGGTTTTGTTTTTTTTAATTGCAGCGTTTTCAAATTCTGAAGACATTGTACTGTGCTTTTTGGTATTTTAAAAATGTGCTTGATGTGGAACAAAGAAGTTCTTCGCTGCATTGTTGATCAGCCCTAGAAAATGCAGTACTGAGTGGGTTGAGGGGAGAAGATACGGAAGGTTGCAAGGAATGAATATGAATAAATATAGGATATCTTATGTATGATAGCAAGAGTTTAGGGGGTTGCCATGGATTCTTCCCCCTCCCAACAGAGGTATTTGATGTTATCACAGAAGGCCAAAAGGGCAACACTACTATTTAGAAAAGGCTTATGAATGAACGGTACAATTTCTGCCATAGAAGGGAGGGAGACTGAACTCCCTATGGTGTGTCCTGGAGCATTTGAAATTTGGAATCACATAACAGGGATTTAGTAAGATAACAGGATGGGATTCAATGGAGTCCTGGGATGTTATGTCTACAAACAAGGAAATTCTTGAACTTATTTTTCTCACTGAGTGCAAAACATATCAGAAAGCCACACAACAAAATATTAGGAGTGTACTGAAGTGAAGTGTACTGTCTCAGAAGCATTCATTTCTTTCAGAACAGAAACAATAGTTTCCCAAGAGCAAGGCATTGCTGTGTGCACTTATCCGTTTGACATAATTCTGCCAAAGTGCTGGGGAAGGAAGAGGGAATGTATCATCTTCTTCTCCAGATTATATGGAAATAGTGTTTAAGCTTTTGCTTGCGACTTGGTGAATACAATGAGACAGTTTCTGATAATTTTTCTTTTGGATCACTGTTTGGGTCCCTGTGCTTCTTTTTGTTTTATTTTCAGATGGTGTTTATTTATTTATAATTTCCTGTATTTATACCCTTCTCACCCCCGAGGAGGGACTCAGGGCGGGCTCACAGAAGCACCATACAATGCCAACATCATAAAAAATTAAACAATACATTAAAAATATTAAAAACTGTAATTGAAACAATAGATTAAAACACAGAATAGATAAAATCAGAATCCAAAATCCATGCCCGGGTCAATTCATTGTCACGAGTTGCTTAAGTCTTCTTTCACTTGCTGCCATTCACTGGTCGAAAGCTTGGTCCCATAGCCAAGTCTTAAGTTTCCTTCTAAAGGACAGGAGGGAGGTGGTCAGTCTGGTGTTCCTGGGGAGAGTGTTCCACAGAGGGGGGGGGGCATTGCTGAGAAGGCCCTGTCCCTCATCCTCACCAGTCATGTTTGTGATGGCAGTGGGATCAAAAGTAGGGCCTCTCCAGATGATCTTAAATTTTGTGATGGTTCATAACAGGAGATACACCTGGGCCAGAACCATTTAGGGCTCTAAAGGTTAAAACCATTTCTTTCTCTGATATCTTGAAACTTGGAAAGTTATTAAGTACCATTATAGTATTTTAAGTACAGAAATATTTTAGGTGCCATTTAAACAATGTTTTGGAGTACAGACGACTTCTGTCCCATGTTCTAGTCAGTCATGTTTCTCAGTTCTCTTTCTTTGCCGTTTTCCATTTTTTCTTGCAATATTCAGCTCAGTCCTTCTAATGAAAGGCACCACTACAAATACCCCCTTCCCCATTTTTTCTGCTTCTTCAAATATTGAGATCATTCCACATCTGTTGATGAACCTTTCTTATGCATGCCTGGAGCTGTTTTGTATCCATAGGCATACCACTCATATCTGCAAACAGGAAATAGAGAGAGTAAAATAAAAATAGAACGACTGCCATATCTTTGGGGATACGTTTTTGAGTTTACCATGGAAACAGCTGGCTGTAGCTAACCCTACTGAAATGAATGATTGCAGCTCAAAGTTTACATAAACTCACTGGAGGACCCAGCAAATTCCTAGACAAGACATATTTTGCTGGATCCAGATAGGTGAAACCAAGGTTACCAGCTACATGGGCACAGAGTTCATTGTGTATCTAGAAAACCAAATTATGATGGGATTATATGCATACTTTTGTCCAAAATCTTGGATCCTCCCAGCATGCTATATCTCTTAATCTGCTCCAATAAACTTCATAGGAGTTGAAGGCAGGGACAGAAATTGATTCAATCAGCTCTCATTGGAGTGGACACAGAGGGCAAATAGTTCCCAAATCCAGTACACTTTCAAACAAGGAAATTATAAAGAAAAGCATACACATTTGCTAACAAGACACACAGTGGTGATTGATGTTCTTCTAGGATCTGTGCTGCCATTGGGCAAAAGGGCTCATTCATTCTTGGCTGCTGATTGGCTAAATGTCAGTAAATCTTGATTATTGGTTGTCAAGCGGTCTAGTGGGAATTTTAATGTCAGCGTGCTGGAAGAAGCAAAGACCACCAGCATTGAAGTGATGGTCCTCTGCCATCAACTCTGTTGGACCAGCCACATTGTCCGGATGCCCAACCACTGTCTCCCAAACCATTTGCTATACAAAGCAAACTCAAGAATGGAAAATGGAATGTTGGTGGGCAGGAAAAGAGATTTAAAGATGGGTCAAAGCCAACCTTAAAAACTCTGGCATAGACAGTGAGATCTGGGAAGCTCTGGCCCTTGAGCGCTCCAGCTGGAGGTCAGCTGTGACCAGCAGTACTGTAGAATTTGAAGAGGCATGAATGGAGGGCAAAAGAGAGAAGCGTGCCAAGAGGAAGGCAGGTCAAGCCAACTCCGAGCGGGACTGCCTTTCACCTGGAAACCAATGCCCTCACTGTGGGAGAAGATGCAGATCAAGAATAGGGCTCCACAGTCACCTAACAACCCACTGCCAGTATACTGATCTTGGAAGACTACCCTACTCGGACAATGAGGGATTGCCTAAGTAAAGTAAGTAAGGGAATTTTAATAAACTGTCACTGGTTGTATTTGAAGCTGTCTGCTGTCCATTGGTATCCACCCTTTGGAGATTATTTTATTTGTTTACAGTATTTATATTCCGCCCTTCTCACCCTGCAGGGGACTCACGGTGGATTGCAATTGTGGAATTTGTGGAATTTGCAATTTGTGGAATTGTGGGAGCTGAAGTCCAAAACACCTGGAGGGGGCGACGCTCGCCCATGCCTGATCTAGCAGATTGGCAGCTCCAAAGATTACATATATATGGCAAACATTCAATGCCGTAGACATACAACATATATAGACAGACACAGAGGCAATTTAACATTCCAGCTTTCCGGCTTCATGAGGTTATGCTGAATTCTGGCCACAGGGGGAGCTGCCGCTTCATCATTCACTTGTGACACCAAGTCCTTAATGGAGTACTTCCTCATTCTTATGCACACTGCTGGAAGGTTTTATGGTGTCATAAATAAGTTAAATTAGCCTCCCCGCATAAAGTGGTACCTAAATTTCCTACTTGACAGACGCAGCTGTCTTTCAGGCTGCATAGGTCAACAGCAAGCTAGACTATTAATGGTCAGGAGCTTACTTCGACTCGGGCTGGCTTCGAACTCATGATCTCTCAGTCAGTAGTGATTTAATGCAGCTACTAACTAGCTGCGCCACAGCCCGGTCTTCTGATAGGTTGAGAGGCATGTGCGCTAGGTTTGGGGACAATGGGTACTTGATGGGTTCACATAGTGACATAGGTTTTAGGAATTTCTGAGATGATGGAAAATGCATGACTGGGCATCCTGACTGGTCGTAAGATAAGGATGAAGAGTGATCAATGCGGCTTGATGAACTTACACCTTAGGTCATGTTTGAGTCCTTTGTGTGGCAAGAGAGCTGGCAGTGTGCTGCTCCCTGTCATTGTATGGGTGCGGATCACAAAATGTGTACTGATTGTGCATACTTAACTTGTGAATGGGCAAAGGGTGAGAAAGGGGATCTAGTGTGATTTTCAGGGAATTTCCAGAGATGATTTTGGGAGGCTCTTCAGGTCATCTGTCTGAACCCCTGTGGCCTCTCCAAACTTTGAGGGGGGTGCTCTTGATACACAGCCCTTTGTAGGCACCAGAGTAAAGAACCTTTTCCTCAATTTAAACAATCATGCGGTATCTAAATTCCATCGACATCTGATAAATAATTTTCCCAAATAACTAGGTAAGCTATGAGAACTAATACAATGTAATGATTGGAGTGTTGGACTAGAACTCTGGGAAATCAGAGTTCAAGTTGTTGCTCAGCTATGGAAAACCACTGGATGACCTTGAAAAAGTTACTCTATCTCAGATCCGTAAATTAAGATGTTATAAGGGTGCTAATTTCTTTATCCATAAAATATGATTTTACAAAATGTAGCAATTTTACCTATAGACTTTGCTACATCGTCTTATGCAATTGCTAAGCCTAATCAAATAACATGGTGGCGGCGGGGATGAATATGATGGTGACAACAATGGTGATGGCGACAATGCTTTGACCAGGCAAAGTGTTTGTTTTTCCACTTTACATATTTCATTAAATTTATTTGTCACGTTGACAGAGAGCTTGAGATTTTAGGAAAGGCTATACTGAAAGCTTTCTTTTCTCTCTTCCTGACTGTGTAGTATCAGGTTATGCAAACTGGGTACTGACCGACAGATGTGCCCAGCTGCTGCATTGTTCAACTGATTACAACAATATTAAGATTAGACTAAAGTCTGCAGGACTGTGGGTAATATAAACCCATTTTGCTTCAAAATGTCAGCTTTAATAAATTGGAAAAGTTATTGGCCAATTGAGCCGAAGCATAAGTATTAAAATAATTCATCCTGAACAACATGGGGTTTTATTTTATGTTTAGTGCAGAAAGTTCGCCTGTGCGAATTTGCTGTGCTTATTTAATGTCCTCTTTAAGATGAAAAATGATGCCAGCCCTGTGGTAATAGCATCTTTTGACGCTGAGAAAGCATTTCTCTGAATTGAATGGCAGTTACTCTTTTTACTATGATGGAAGTTCTAACATTTGCCGTAAACGTATTGCATCAGTGACAGTTTTCTGAGTAAGGATGCATACTAATGACACACTATTGTGGTTTTTTTGGGCTTTTATATCTAAAGCAGGCTGGCCAAATGCACCCAGCTGTGGTGGTCTCTTAGTTGTTGTAAATAAAACATTTTCAACAAGAATAAATGTAGCTGCCATGGTGGCATGTTCTAAGGACAAAAACACTTATTTTAATAGTGTTCCTTTCACTATGAGATGCAATGTTTTATTTGGGAGATAATTACAAATGTAAGACAACCCTCCAGCCATAGGAGGAATAAGGTACCAAATCAAAGATCTTGGAGATGAAGGAAAATAGCTGTGGGCTGCTTGTAAGTCTTTCTCTGCTTTCCATGCTGTACAGTTAATTATATTTATCTTCAACAATGCTTTCAATGCAGGAGCAAAAGTGGTCACAGCTGCAGTAATACTTTGCAATAAAATAATTGTGGTTTTTGCTGCCACTATTATTATTAGCATGAGTGGTGGTGCAGCAGATTAAACTGCTGAACTGCTGAACTTGCTGACCGAAAGGTTGGCAGTTCGAATCCAGGGAGCGGAGTAAGCTCCCACTGTTAGCCCCAGCTTCTGCCAACCTAGCAGTTCGAAAACATGCAAATGCAAGTAGATCTAAAGGTACCGCTCCGGCGGGAAGGTAATGGCACTTCATGCAGTCATGCTGGCCACATGAAATAGGAGGCATCTACGGAAAATGCTGGCTCCTTGGCTTAGAAATGGAGATGAGCACCCCCCCCCCCCCAGAGTCGGACTCAACTAGACTTAATGTCAGGGGAAACCTTTACCTTTACTTTTATTATTAGCATTTCTTTTGATTTTAGACCAAAATAGGAATGAAGCTGAACAGAGAATATCCCTATCAAGTGTCCACACCTTTTTCAATCAACCTGGTGTTTTAGCCAAGAGATTGTCTACTATCTGTTATCTAGAAAGCCTCAACCCCAAAATCCAATCTCACCCCCAGTTATGATGAATGTATGCAATTTAAGTTATGGCCATTCTGTTCTGCAGAATATAACATAGGATTGCAACTATAACACTGCATAATGCTGATACCATATGTCCTTCCTTCATTATGAAAATGAGTTCCACCCGTTGTATATACATCTCACTATAGCAATAGTAGTTCCTCTTCCTCCTCCTTCTCATGTTCTAGTTATTTGCTGCCTTTCTCCTAAAATGGGAAAGAAGGTGACTTGTAAGAGAATCCGACAAGACTCTACAATAATGTATTTGGTTTTAAATACTTCATTTATTTTTTCTTTTATGGAATGGTTTTATGTGTTATATATGCTGATTGTTTTGGACTTGTATTGCTTTTAATATTTTGTAAGTCGCTTTAGGTTCCTTTGTGAGAGAAACGTGGGATACAAATAAAGATTTATTATTATTATTATTATTATTATTATTAGTAGTAGTAGTATTAGTATTATCATCATCAGTTAAAACCTGATAATACCATTTAAAAACAGTTAAAACAGTCAGATTTAAAACAGTATAAAATGAATTTAAAATTATACAAAAGTTTAAAAATAATGACTGTATATACTCATGTATAAGTTGGAAATTTTAAACAAACACTAGGTCAACTTATCCATGTGTCAATGTAAGTACTGTAACCTGACTCTTATATAAAAAAAGGAATCAACTCTGAGTAGAGTGGCAAAAAGCAAGAGCTTAAGGTCCATCCTGGAAGACCCTGAAAGCATCATCAAACTCCTCTGCCCTATCTATTGTAGTGGTGCTTCTGGATTTTTTTGAATGTAGGAAAATTGTTAGCATAGTTAGCATAGTGGCTAGTATTGACTAATTCTGTGAAGCAATATTGTCTCTTTCCTCTTTCTGCAGAATTTATCAACTTATCCATGGGTCGTGTTGAAATCCTTAATTTTGGCTCTAAAACCTGCCTTCAACTTATACGTGAAGTTGACCTATACACGAGTATATATGGTAAGCATAAGTAAAGCTAAAGGTTTCCCCTGACATTAAGTCTAGTTGTGTGGTGCTCATCTCCATTTCTAAGCCGAAGAGCTGGCATTGTCCGTAGACACCTCCAAGGTCATGTGGCCAGCATGACTGCATGGAGTGCTGTTACCTTCCCGCAGAAGTGGTACCTATTGATCTACTCACATTTGCATGTTTTTTAACTGCTAGGTTGGCAGAAGCTGGGGCTAACAGCGGGATTTGAACTGCCAGCCTTTTGGTCAGCAAGTTTAGCAGCTCAGTGGGTTAGTCCATCGCACCACCAGGTAAGCACACAAGCTAATAAAATGACTTTTGCCTTCTAATAAAAGTTGAACAAGGAGGGCACCAGCCTCGCCTCCCATGGATGGGAATTCCAGTAGGTTGGCACATCCCCCACTGAAGAAGGTCCTCCTCCATGCCTTCACCAAGTGAGTCTGTGACAGTGGTGGGACCAATTGAAAATACTCTCTTGTAGATCTTATTACTCAAGCAGGTTCATATATGGAGCTGAGATGTGTAACTCCCACTGTTGCACATTACAGAGTAATAATTAAAAAGCAGACTTAATAAATACTATAAAGCATTGACCAAGATGTGTTTTTTTCACTTGGGCAAAGCCCAGCTGTATCTCCCGTGTATCAAAAACACGCTGAAAGTAAATTCTAAATGAGTTTTCCTGTTAAAGCATGAAGTATGAAAATAATTTTTTGCTCTGTTAATGGTGTTTTGCTTATGTGCCCAAACACAATGCACTTAGAGAGATAATGATAAAACATGTCAGTGCCTTGATTCCAATGAAAACCAATGTAAGTATGCTAAAATTCCTGTCTGCAACTAAAATTAAACACTTGAATATCAGCTCTCTTAGGGGGTAGGGTGAGGGATATAAACACTAAACCAATGTCAGAATAATACTGATTATTCTGGTATTCTGCCACCCAGAAATACAGTATGACCCATTGTCATTGTCCTTCAGATGTTGGTATTTTAGGACTTGCAGAAGGCCATGCACATTTTGGTGCAGTTTTGATAAATTTCAAGTGTATTTGTGTCTTGTCTGTGTATTGAGACTTTTTTGGTTTTGGCGGGGGGGGGGGGGGGGATATTTTCATTAAGTGATAATAATTTAAATACAAAAATAAATGACTAAATAAAATTTAACAAGGGCAAAGTGAAATGCAAGATGAATAGACTCTGATGTGCAAATGCAATTCCCTTATGGAATGCTGATTTCCCTGCAATAATTAATTTTGAACACTAAGCCAGAATGTCTATTTTTTATAATTATAAATATGTATCCATCCATGTCACTACAGATGATTAATATTTGCTATTAGGAATCTTCTGAAGATATTAGGCGTCAAGGGATATATAGATTTTATTTGTCATCACAGCTTTTATACTTAATGCAATTTTGGATTATTATGATTCCATTAAGGCTCCAACTCTGTTGTAGAAATTAAGGCAAACCTTTTAGTGCTGGACTGTTGGACAGTCCAGAAAGATAATATTTTGTTGTTCAGTCATAAAGCAGCCATGTCATAAGAAAAACATTTCCTCGTCTCTAAACTGACCAGAACATGAACTACACTTCAATTAACTTCAACACACAGTTTATATTCTTAGGAGATTATATACTTGCTGCTTTTGAGATGTAAGGCACTCATCTGAATAATCTACATGGAGAATTTATACTAGAGTTGAGGAGTGAGAGGGGAATACTTTCGTCTGTGGAATGAACTCAAAATCCCCCCCCCCCCCCCACCTCCAATGCATCTTTGCTGAACTCTTAACTTGAACACTGATACTGTATTTGGGAACATCCCATCTCATGCCTATTTGTGATGTTGTAAAAGCAAGTAGGAGTGCTAAATATTTCATATTGAGAAGATAACGATTTCACGGTGCTTTTAGAATTACTGCATATACTCATGTATATATCTAGGATTCTTAGTTTTAAAAAAGCAACCCCAAAACCTGGGCCAGCTTTCTATTAGTCAAATGTGGGGTAGGCAAAACTACAGTTATCTTTGGCCTGGTCCTGTTTAACATTTTTATTAATGACTTAGATGAAGGGTTAGAAGGCATTATCATCAAGTTTGCAGACAACACCAAATTGGGAGAGATAGTCAATATTCCAGAAGACAGGAATACAATTCAAAACGATCTTAACAGATTAAAGTGACGGACCAAAATGAAATTTAACAGGGACAAATGCAAGATACTCCACTTAGGCAGAAAAAAATAAAATGCAAAGATACAGAATTTTTTTGGAGAGGGGGGCAATGCCTGGCTCGAGAGCAGTATATGTGAAAATGATCTTGGAGTTCTTGTAGACAACAACTTAAACATGGGCCAACAATGACATGCGACGGCTAAAAAGCCAGTAGGATTTTGGCCTGCATAAATAGGAGTATAGTGTTTCAATCCAGGGAAGTCATTCTGCCCCTCTATTCTGCCTTGGTCGACCACATCTGGAATCACACTGTGTCCAGTTCTGGCATCCCAATTGAAGGGAGATGTTGACAAGCTGGAATGTGTCCAGAGGAAGGCAACTAAAATGAGAGAACAAACCTTATGAGGAGCGGCTTAAAGAGCTGGGCATGTTTAGCCTGCAGAAGAGAAGGCTGAGAGGATACATGATAAGGGCAATGTATACATATGTGAGGGAAAGTCATAGGGAGGAGGGAGCAAGCTTTTTTGCTGCTGCCTTAGAGACTAGGATGTGGAACAATGGCTTCAAACTACAGGAAAGAAGATTCCACTTGAACATGAGGAAGAACTTCTATGAGAGCTATTCAGCAGGGGAACTCTCTGCCCCGGAGTGTGGTGTAGGCTATCTGCTATCTTGGCAGGGGGTTGGACTGGATGGCCCAAGAGATCTCTTCCAACTCTAGGAATGAATGTAGGTACTATACCTTAACTTTTACCAAAAAAAAAAAAAAAAAGGGGGGGGGGAGGGAACCATTCATGCTTCTAGGTAGAGAAGCAAAAGGTGAAAGCTTAGTCTTCCCTGAAAGAACCTAAAAGAAACACAGACGCTCCTACTCTCTCTAGAAAAGGTGTCACATCTGCTCCTTTTAAATGTTAGGGTGAAGAAATTACAGTGGCGAGCTCGAGCAGCTTGCCCACTAGACGACATTGATGTTTTCTCCCCTTTCTAGAGTGACCCTTTGCTTACATCACATCACAATCCAGAATTTTGGCCCCCAAACCTGCCCTCAACTTATACATGAGATTGGTTTATATTCAAATATATACGGTATATGTGTGAAGGTATATAAGTAAATAAGCTCCAGGAAGAACTGCAGACCTAGTTTTGTTTTTGCAAAAGGACAGAGAGATCTAATTAATACTTATTGCATCAACTTCAGTCAGCAGTTGCCGTAACAGCACTGATGATATTGATGGCATTGGAGAGCCAGACTTAGTTCAGAATAAAAATGAGCAGAGGATTCATCTATCAAATCCATATTGCTGTAGGCAGTGGGAGGCAGAGGCGCCTTTCCTTTCTGTTGTTTTCTTGTTCAGCTAGTTTGTTTTAGTGATTCAGCTCCAAGTGATTAAGATATA
The DNA here is from genome assembly GCF_037176765.1 of Anolis sagrei. Classification (NCBI taxonomy): domain Eukaryota; kingdom Metazoa; phylum Chordata; class Lepidosauria; order Squamata; family Anolidae; genus Anolis; species Anolis sagrei. The sequence goes on from NC_090024.1 coordinate 160,223,198, forward strand.
TATATTTATTCAAGTCAAATCACATCTGCTTCCTTGGGGCCCTGTGGCTAACACTAGTTCTTCAGAGAGACCTAATTTAGTATTTGTTTGCAATACTTCTATTTGTTTTATAATGACAGTTGCATGTAGGTGGGCAAGAGAATAGGTAGCTGGGTATCTTCCAGCTTTCTAATCTCCTTTTAGGAAATATACTTCTTTCCCCCCCTTGTTTCCTGAGAATAGTTGGCAGAATAGCATGCCAGCTCTGGCATCCTGAGATAAGCCTTCAATTTATTGTTGCCATCTGCAGTAAGTCTTCGAACTAACTCTTTCTGACAAATACATTTTTGTTGCACCCCCCCACCCCCCATTTTTCTGGTTCACATAAAATGCTCTGTTATTTCTTTCCAGCTTTCTGATTCACCAGCTTTGTGCTCTAGTCACTGTTGGATACTTCTCCATCAATAGGCAAGAGAGAAGGGAAATGGTTAACAAAATGATGCTGGGTAAAGTCCTTTTAGATTGGCAACTTTGCATAGTAAATCTAAATTATATAGATTTCAAAGCACTGAGTTATATCTGAGAATACATTTCCATTGATAAATGCTTTGTTTTGAATTGGAGACCTTTAATACTGTTGAGAAATATGGCTGACTAAAAGCACCTTACCTAAAATATTCCTATAATTTGTCTTTCAATTGGATAAGATATCATACTGCTGTTTCAATAAGTTCATTTTTTTTAATTTAAATCAACATAAATCAGAGTAGTAGTATTAGCTGTATTCATCTTTTGCATCTGAAGTCATTGTGGATTAATCAAATAGCACAGAACCACAAATGTAAGAATTCCTTCCATTAAGGAAAGGGGGAAGGTTGGTGTTCTGCAAAGCCCCAAAATGAAAAAGCGAAGTGATTTTACAGATGTGCCTGTCTCTGCATTATGGCCTCCCTCTTCTACTTCCTACAAGAGCTTTTTGGGATTGCAGGATGAAACCTGCTGAGACATAGGATAAACAGACTTCCCAAATAAATAGGATAAATAGGTCCGCAATGGAGAAGAGGACGAAAGGAAAGGAATAAGGATAGGACAAAAGGAATTTTCTTTTTGAAATTGCCCAGCCATTCTCACAGAGGATGACATTGACCACAGAGAATACCATTATGGAACAGTACAAGTGTGAGAAAGAAGATTCCCAGAGAGGTGAGCAATGGCTGTATAATGATATTTTATATCACCTAAAACTGTATGTGTATACACAGAACACATGAACAACCAAGGTGAAGGGAACCCCCCCCCCTCAAATAAACAGTAAAAAGGGGGAAAGAAGGGAAAATGGGGAACATGAAAGGATATATTAAGTAAGTTACGGAGTCATGTCAGTTAAATAACTCAACACACAAGTCTACTGTATCTTCAAAAACATAGAGGCCAGGTTGGGGTGGGGGATAGTTACACATATTCTTTATTATAGGAAGGAAGTGAAATAAAAGATATTTTTTTCCAACTATGACATCTTCTCTAACAAAAGTAGCAGAATATCCTTCAGAATCTGCATTGATTTCTTTGATCTTCTTATATGGTCCTTTCTTTTCTTCTCTTCCAAATTTGCATAGCTATACTTTATCTTCTTGAGGTCTGATACTGATGTTGTATTTCTGTCCTTTGCCAGATCCAGTTTGCTGGAGGCTTTTTCACATCCTCATCTGTGGACATTAAGTGATTTTCTGTGCTCAAAGAAAAGTGAGCAATGTTAGGATGTGTCCTCAGCTCAGTATAAATACAAATTGATCTACTGGCCAAATGTAGCTTGTGATGGGACCATCTCTTCTCCTGTTTTAACAATAGTTTGCAGTAATTGGTCTCTGTTATGTTCTTATTCATTTCTGGTTAAATGACTTTGAAAAAGACAGTAAGTCTTGCATTATCTCAACTGGGTGTGGTGGGAGCCTGAAATGCTGCATTTGGGTCCCAGTCCTGGCAATGTTTTTGTCTGAAACATTTCACTAAATAATTGGTGAAGAGGCCATTTCGCCAAAATAATTGATCAAACCTGCAATTGAGATATTAGCTGTGTTCATTCAAGTAATTTCCAATGTATGACAACATTAAGAAAAATGGTTATAGGTTTTTCTTATCAAAATTTCTTCAGAGGAGGTTTGCCTTTGCTTTCCTCTGAGACTGAGAGTATGTGTTTGGGTTTCTGTAGCTCAGGGGTCCTCAGACTTTTTAAACAGAGGGCCAAGTCACAGTCCCTCAAAATGTTAGAGAGCAAGATTATAATTTGAAAAAAACATGAATTCCTATGCACACTGCACGTATCTTATTTGTAGTGCAAAAAAAACAAAAAAACAACAACTTTTAAACAATATCATAATTAAAATGAAGAACAATTTTAACTAATATACACTTATTAGTATTTCAATGGGAAGTGTGGCCCTGCTTCTGGTTGATGAGATAGGATTGTTGTTGTTGCGTGCTTTCAAGTCGTTTCAGACTTAGGAGGACCCAGAGCGAGGGCCGGGTAAATGACCTTGGAGGGCCGTATCCGGCCCCCGGGCCTTAGTTTGAGGACCCCTACTGTAGCTGAATGGGCATTCAAATCATGGTATGTAGAAACATAGTCCAATGGTCAAGCAGTTATTACATGGCTTTACATTGTAATGCTCTTCTTTGGGACCAGATGACACTGCTCTTCAGTCCCAGGTCAGTTCAACTGAAATGATGTGTAAGTTTTGTTTGAAATCCAGTTTAGGTATCTAATCTTGATTTCCTATTGGATCAGGGTGTGTGTGTGCATTTGTGAAATCCGTGGAATAGGAGGTAATTCTGGTCAAAATAATGTCAAGTGTTCCGAATTCTTTTATAGAACATGTTAAATGTAAAGGAGTCTAAGAAATGTATGTTTTGTTCTACGGATGGCTGAAAGGTTTTCCACTAAAATGCAGAAAGTTGCTTGTCATATTTTTGTTTGAGAGTTTTGCATAATGCACTACTAACACATGCTAATTAAATTCCCATATATTTGCCAACCGAACATTTGTTAATGTGTATACAGAACACAATCTGTGCATGAGATAGTAAAATACACATTGCAAGTTTGTGTTATGCTTTCCCTCTCTGTAGGAAATAATAATAGGTTTGACACATTTTTGAATCAAATAATAAAAACCTGTCAGTTAAGCTCCTGTTATTTGCATCTTTCCCTTAATGCCACACATCTTCTAACCTTTTCAAATAGTTCACAATAACAGAGCCAAATGCTGAATGTGCCAGACTTGCTACAAATAACTGTGAATTGAATGACTTTCTTCTGCTGTCCCCAGTGGCTGACGGTGGTTTCCATGACAGTGGAACAGTGAATCCACAACAAGCTTTGCTCTCACTCTTCAAAAGAGGCACTAAATAACTTTAGCATCTCAGATATCATATTTAATTTTTCGACTTACTAACAGGAGAGCTACCATCCACCATTATTCTCCCTTTCTCCAGGTCTGTAACACACAGTTCGTAAGTTATTGATATTGTTATTATACTGAGACCGTGGGGAGACTTGCAATTTAGAGGTCATATATTAGGAGACAGGCAGGATAGAAACACAACAGTATTAAATAGGTAAATATGTAGTGCAGCAGAGGCATCTCATAATCTCTCTCTCTCTCCCAGGACTTTATCACATGAAGGTGACTAACCAGCATAGAAACAGGACCAATGCTTTTTGTGATGTTCCTATTGCACAACACTGTGCGATATCTGTATCTGGTCTACTATGTACCCATGATAATGCCATCCTCAGCTACTCATGGGTAGAACCCATCAATAGTTTTTGATCATGCCACAGTGCTGCAACTTACCTGGTGCTATGATTGCGGGTGCTTCCATGGTGGCATGTCATGACCTCAGGAGGTGGGATTGTCTCCTCTCCCATTCTTTTTATCCCACTCTTCTCTTGCTGATTTTTTTTACTTCCACTTTGCAGAATTGTGAAGTTTCTTTTTAAAACATCAAAAAATAAGGGTAGCAGCACAGTAGGAAAAGGCTGTTATGCAACTAGCCTGGAGGTGTGGCCATAGGACCTTACACTGCCAAGATGTTGCAGTTGTGTATGTCAGCAGCGGGGGAATGATGAGGTCCACTATAGCAGTAAGTTGCAACTACTCCACAATTGCACAAATAGCACGGGACATTCAGAATCTTGCAATAAAGCCCCCCCCCCCCCCCCCCACACACACACTCGTGTTTACATGCATATTAAATTTGAGTATTTGGTTTGTTCTTTCCCCCAAAGAACTTTGAACATTTGACATTCATGGATCTGGTGATGATGGTGTTATATTGCAGGGATGGAAAGTTTTTCATGGCCTGAGAGCCCAACTGTTTCTGGACATGCGTCTTAGGAATTGCATTGCAACAGTGGACAGACCCACATCCTCAAATCAGTGTCTCGTTCCCTCTCTCCTCAAACACTCATAGAATCAGATAGATAGATAGATAGATAGATAGATAGATAGATAGATAGATAGATAGATAGATAGATAGACAAACACCCTTCTTCTCTCACAGGCATTTTCAGTGAAGAGAAAAAGTATGGGATTGGGGCAATCCTTCTGCCATAGCCAGACAGCCAAATCAAATGGAGATGCTAGAATTAACCATGCCATTCCCTATCCATGACATCCCTAAAATACATCTGTTAAAATGTGACACCCCCTCCAAGTCCCAAACTACAAGCTGTAATTTGACAATTTCATTACCGAAACAACATTTATTGCACAAGTTATGTGATCCTACCTTAACACACCACTTTAGCAAAAATAAATAAATAAAAATAAATCATGAAATTTTTTAAAAGCTGGATGGGTCTCCAAAAGGCAGCACTACACTACACTAAATACCCTAAAGCCAGCCAGATCCCACCTGACCTTGAAAACTAAGCAGACTCAGCCCTGGTTTGTCCTTAGAATGAAAACCATCAGTGAATACCAGGCATTGTAGACTATATTTCAGAGGAAGGAACCAGCAAATCACTTCAGAGTAGTTTGCTGGTTACATGCCTAAGAAAACTATATAAAATTCATGGGTTGCCATAAGGCAACATGTGACTTGAAGGTGCACATAAAGATGCTACACCATGTAGATGAGGCACACTCTCCAGGGGGATATGGGTTATTTCCCTATGTTACCCACTGAAAAAATTACCTCTGGCCATGGGATGCATATTTTAGTTATATCACTTTTAAATTATTATAACTTTTGATTTAATGAAACTTTTAAATATGTCTGCTTCCTTCCATTGGTCCTAAATACTGCAGCCAGACTGATGACTGAAACAACTTACAAAAATCATATCACTCAGTCATTACACAAGCATTTGTTGCAACCAATTTGTTTCTGAGTATGATTCAAAGTCCTGGTTATGAGCTATAAAGCTTTAAGTGGATTTGGTCCAGACATGCTGAAGGACTGTAGAATCCTGTGCAAACATATTCAGGCCTTGAAGACTCCACTTTTGAAGGCACATTAACAACAGCCTCACCACACTAGAGCATGGATCCACTTTAAATACAATTTCTGCTTCCTGCAGAATTCTGGGGTTTGTAGTTTAAAGGAAGGGCCATTAAAATGCTCACTAAACTATAAATCCCAGAATTCTGCAGGAGGCAGAAACCGGATTTAAAGTGGATCCATGGTCTAGTGTGACGAAACGATTAGTGTGGATACAAGAGAGAGTTTTCTTGGTGTCTGTTTCTGGTTCTAGAGATTAGGTTGATTCTCTCTCTGTTGACCTCCTGCCAGGAAGACTTAAAATTCAGCTATATACCTCTAGCAACTGACCTCTGCCATTGCAGGACAGTTTTTTAAAATGTGCTTTAAAAATATGCTTCTATTCACTTTATGTACTATGGACATATTGCAACCCCCATGAGTTCCATTAATTGGGGGGGAAAAGTACAATGCAAACCAAATTAATAAATATTTGATTGGTTAAAAACTGCTTTTCTGTTGAATTATTTGAGGCTGTTGTCAAGAAGATTGCCTAAACATGTTTTTGAAGTCTAAATGGTTCTCATCTTAAGTAAACAAGCCTGCCAATTACTTTTCATGCAGAAAAGTTCCAGAATGTTGTTTTCCTTTTTGAGCTCTCTTTGAAAGTACGTGGTGTACCAGATTGCATTTCCGCCCATGTGCCCATAGCATAGAGCCATGTGCCAAAGTATGTATAAGTGGTGGTCCTTAAAAGCATTTTTCAAGTGCTGAAAGCTGGCAGTTGGGAAGATGAAGAACCTGCTGAAAGAAACAACAAAGTCACTTGCTTGTTACAACTATATCAGGAGAGAAGAGAAGATGAAGAACATACTGAACGAAACAACTACTCAGCTGCTTGCTACAACACCATCAGCATTAACAAAGAATGACAGCTGCAATCTCCTCCCACACAGACCTGCACCCCTGTCAAGAAGACCAGCGCATAACGATTAGCAAGAGGGCAAACCTGATCTTTCAAGATATTTATGCAGCCTGTCAAGGAAATGCCTGTTACAGCTACATAGACAATGACACCAGCTTTGCAAGCTCTGAACAACAGAAAATCTGGCATGGAGCATAAACCAGAAAAGGAAAACCCATATTTTATCCTAAAGAAAGGGATGAGTATGCTCACTACTTTTTTGTCCATAATGTACTGGTGCCAGAAAGATTCAAATTGAGGTACAGCTCCTTAGAGACCACTCTGTACACACACATTAGTATTTAATTAGTACATGGATTTTACAGTTGAGAACTACAGAAAAGAGCTGTCCTTTTATGCTTTGCACTTATGACCTTAAACTAGTAACACTCCTGTGGTACCCAGCTCTCAAACTGTGCTTATTGTCAGGAAAGTGATTTCAACTATTACTAAATACAGGCATGCCAGATAACAACGAAGCCCTTTTTACAAAGCCTCTTTACACCCCTCCAGCTTCCTTTTCTTCCTTATCTTCTATCTAACTCGAAGATTTTTAGCATCATCAACACTGAGAAGATGGTATAATGCAGACTTTCAATGCTGGGTTGTGGCAGCATTTTTGAGGTAACCAATGCAATTAAGCTTAATGGTGTAACATTAGAAAATGTTGACCATTTCCACTTCCTTGGTAGCCACCTCTCCACAAAAGTCAACATTGACACTGAAATACAACACCGCCTGAGCTCTACAAGTGTAGAAACATACGAGAAGCTCAACCTCTCATTGAACATCGAGAAAACCAAACTGCTCTTCCAGCGGTCACCAGCCAATCCCTCTCCATTGCCAGAAATACAGCTAAATTGTGTAATGTAAGAAAATGTTGACCATTTCTGCTCCCTTGGCAGCCACCTCTTCACAAAAGTCAACATTGACACTGAAATACAACATTGAATGCAGCATTTCTCCAAATGAAGGAGAGAGTGTTTGAGGATCGGGACATCCATAGGGAGACCAAGGTGCTTGTTTAAAAAGCTATTGTCCTCCCAACCCTACTGTACACCTGCGAAACATGGACGATCTAAAGAGTTCACACTCAACTCCTGGAATGATTCCACCAGCGTTGTCTCCGAAATATCCTGCAAATCTCTTGGGAAGACAGGCAGACAAATGTCAACATGCTGGAAGAAACAAAGACCACCGGCATTGAAGCGATGCTCCTATGCCATCAACTTCACTGGACTGGCCACATTGTCCGAATGCCTGATCACCGTCTCCCAAAGCAGTTACTCACAACTTAAGAACGGGAAACATAATGTTAGTGGACAGGAAAAGAGATTTAAAGATGGATTTAAAGAGAATTCCAGAGCCCAGGGGCCACCACTGAGAAGGCCCCCCTCTCTTGTCCCCACTAACCATGCTTGATATGGCAGCAGAAACGAGAGAAGAGCCTCCCCAGATGATCTTAGAGGATGTGCTGTGGCATAGACATCGAGAACTAGGAAGCCTCGGCCTTTGAACGCTCTAACTGGAAGTAAGCTGTGACCAGCAGTGCTGCAGAATTCAAAAAGGCACGAATAGAGGGTGAAAGGGAGAAATGTGACAAGAGGAAGTCACATCAAACCAACCCTGACCAGGACCGCCTTCCATCTGGAAAACGATGTCTTTATTTTTTGTGGTGTAGAAACATTTCCTTATATTTTCCCTATTCATTCTGCCTCTGGTGCCAAATTTTCTATTTAGCAAGTAAAGACTAGGAACATGCCAACTTTGTTGACTGAAGTATATAGCTGTAAATGTGTCTCCATTATCCACCAGCCCTGATTCCCTATTCACCAGGCCACATGAGCTGGCTTAATCTACCCTGACTGAACACTATATTTCTTTCTACCCAATTGTCTCATGCTAATTAGATCATACCACTATGGTTTTAGGAAATATCAAGTGCTCCGCTAGGAGCACCTTTATTTCTAAGAATTTATAGCTGTTGATAGCAGTTAAGTGAAATCATAGCTGAAAATGGGCGTACAGTGCCTATGTTGATGTTGTTTTGCAATCTGCTTGCTGTGATTATTTTGGAAACTTCTGAGTTTCCCTGCAACCTTTTTCTAAAGTGTCGTGCCATTAGCATATGCTGTGAGTTAATTGCTTCTGGTGCTTCAAGGCAGACCAGCTTTTCAAAACAATTAAAAACTAATAAATGAAAACTGCTGACAGTCTCAAACTATAAGATGAACTGACTTAAACCCTGACTCTGTATTCCTTAGCTTTTGTAAAGTCATGTACACCTATGTGAAATTGTATTATTTTTTGCTTTATAAGAAAATAAGGAAGCTGCCCAGGGAGTACCCATGGCATAAGCAGATATTCAGTTTTATTGGATGTATCTCTATGCTCTTCACAAGCTGAAGAATATGTCAGAAGTCAAGTAGTCAGCAGCTACATCTGCTTTCAAAGTGTAGTCCTCCATTATATTCACTTATGGAAGGGATGACAACCATGTGACTTCCTAAGGTTGATGTGCACTCCAAACTTATGGAAAAGGCACAAAAGACTCACCCTGACTTATAGTAATAATTTACGTTTGATGACTGAGATGAACTCCTGAAGGCCAATGGCAGCGTACCAGTAGCTCTGTTCCCCATGGGATTAGACTTCACACCTGGTTCGAAAACTGCATGTGATGCTTCAAAGAATTCCACTAAATAAAACATTTATGTATCACTCTGCAAAAGATCTATGGATGCTAACCTTTTTCTGCCCAGTAAATGGAAGATACACCTGATAGATTTGCAGCATAATTATATGTATCTGTGCTTGGCTGTAAGTCATACTCTGTTGAACTGGATTTTCTTCTCAATAGATATGTTTATATTTGTAGCTATTGTGTCCTACAGAACACCTTTCCTTTTAAAAATGATTATGACAAAGAGGTGGTAAAAGACCATTGTGCTTCATAAATCCCAATTCAGAGGTTTCTGACCTTCAGAAGAAGAAGAAACTCCTCTTTAGGAATGTGGGATATCTATATGTAGTGTTTTGGATGCCAGGGAATGTCATCTCTGGTTCTTAAAAACCCAACTATTCTGAAGGTATAAATTGACACATTCTTCTTCTGCCCTTTGTGCCATATAGCTGCTTAACTGAGAAAAGGTATAGAATGTGGCTTTCAGGTTCATTAATTTGTATTCACGATATATATATATATATATATATATATATATATATAAAAATGTTCATTAACTTAAAATAATTTTAGCTATAACCTCCCCATCTTTGGATCATAAACAATGTTAGTGCACAGTTTAATAATGTTCTTGAATTCATGGGTGGAAATCCCTTTGTTAAAGGTATACAAACCATCTTTCTAAAATATTCTAATAGTTATTGTCTTCCTAATGTGATTGGTGAACAGGCTGGTGAAATAAAAAGATGCTGCCTAAGTTTTATTATAATACATAAAGCATTGTATATACCTCACTTTCTCAAAACTGAACCTGTCCAGAGAAACTGTTCCACTCCACCTAGTGATTAAGTAATATATTGCACTATAGTACTTATCAAAGACTAGCAAAAATATGCAGCCATGGCTGATACCTTGTTGATGGCCCAGGATATTGAATGTAAATTAACCAAAATGATCTGTTGATATTTTTCTAACGGAAGCTAATAGTTGAGAGGTATATGGAGATATATGAAATGTTGTTGTTGTTGTTCATTCGTTCAGTCGTCTCCGACTCTTCGTGACCTCATGGACCAGCCTACGCCAGAGCTCCCTGTCGGCCGTTACCACCCCCAGCTCCCTCAAGGTCAGTCCAGTCACTTCAAGGATGCCATCCATCCATCTTGCCCTTGGTCGGCCCCTCTTCCTTTTGCCTTCCACTTTCCCCAGCATTATTGTCTTCTCTAGGCTTTCCTATCTCCTCATGATGTGGCCAAAGTACTTCAACTTTGTCTCTAGTATCTTTCCCTCCAGTGAGCAGTCGGGCTTTATTTCCTGGAGGATGGACTGGTTGGATCTTCTCGCAGTCCAAGGCACTCTCAGCACTTTCCTCCAACACCACAGCTCAAAAGCATCGATCTTCCTTCGCTCAGCCTTCCCTAAGGTCCAGCTCTCACATCCGTAGGTTACTACAGGGAATACCATGGCTTTGACTAGGCGGATCTTTGTTGCCAGTCTGATGTCTCTACTCTTGACTATTTTATCAAGACTGGACATTGCTCTCCTCCCAAGAAGTAAGCGTCTTCTGATTTCCTGGCCACAATCTGCATCTGCAGTAATCTTTGCACCTAGAAATACAAAGTCTGTCATGGCCTCCACATTTTCTCCCTCTATTTTCCAGTTGTCAATCATTCTTGTTGCCATAATCTTGGTTTTTTTATGTTTAGCTGCAACCCGGCTTTTGCGCTTTCTTCTTTCACCTTGATTAGAAGGCTCCTCAGCTCCTCCTCGCTTTTGGCCATCAGAGTGGTGTCATCTGCATATCTGAGGTTGTTAATGTTTCTTCCAGCAATTTTCACCCCAGCTTTGCATTCATCCAGCCCCGCACATCGCATGATGTCTTCTGCATACAAGTTAAAAAGGTTGGGTGAGAGTATGCAGCCTTGCCGTACGCCTTTCCCAATCTTGAACCAGTCTGTTGTTCCGTGGTCAGTTCTGACTGTTGCTACTTGGTCCTTGTACAGATTCCTCAGGAGAGAGACAAGGTGGCTTGGTATGCCCATCCCACCAAGAACTTGCCACAATTTATTATGATCCACACAGTCAAAGGCTTTAGAATAGTCAATGAAGCAGAAGTAGATGTTTTTCTGAAACTCCCTGCCTTTCTCCATTATCCAGCGGATATTGGCAATCTGGTCTCTCGTTCCTCTGCCTTTTCTAAACCCAGCTTGAACATCTGGCAACTCTCGCTCCATGTATTGCTGGAGTCTTCCTTGCAGGATCTTGAGCATTACCTTACTGGCATGAGAAATAAGGGCCACTGTACGGAAGTTTGAGCAGTCTTTCGCATTTCCCTTTTTTGGTATGGGGATATAAGTTGATTTTTTCCAGTCTGATGGCCATTCTTGTGTTTTCCATATTTGCTGGCAAATGGCATGCATCACCTTGACAGCATCATCTTTTAAGATTTTAAACAGTTCAGCTGGGATCCCATCATCTCCTGCTGCCTTGTTGTTAGCAATGCTTCTTAAGGCCCATTCAACCTCACTCCTCAGGATGTCTGGTTCTAATTCATTCACCACACCGTCAAAGCTATCCTCGATATTGTTATCCTTCCTATACAGATCTTCTGTATAGTCTCACCACCTTCTCTTGATCTCTTCAGCTTCTGTTAGGTCCCTGCCATCTTTGTTTCTTATCATACCAATTTTTGCCTGAAATTTACCTCCAATGTTTCTAATTTTCTGGAAGAGGTCTCTTGTCCTTCCTATTCTGTTGTCTTCTTCCACTTCCATGCATTGCTATGAAATGTAAATGATTGGTATTTTGAGGAGTTGACTCACTCATAAGAGAAAGTTTGTGGTAGTCCTGTCTCTTCTAGAGAAGCAGTTTTGAGCAGTGGAAAAAGCTCAGGAGGCAGAATTAGATACGGTACTTGGTGTTTCCCCTTGAAATGGCAACTATTCCAGGTAAAGAATACGAGCAGGTATAACAAGAGCATAAAACGCTATAGGAGCATAAAATGCATGAGGGGTCTTTCTGCTTCAAAGTGTTTCCCATGGCCAGCCACCAGGAAGACAGTAGAATATTGTTATTTTAGTTCTTGCACGCCTCTCAAGGCAGGTTACAGCAACAACTGTCATGTGATATGAAATGAAGAGAACTACTGCAATTCATTACATACATTCATAAGTGAAGGATATACTAGACTTCAGTTAGGGGTGAGAGAAAATAAAGATAATGATTTTTTTCAATTCAGGGACCCCCCTGAAATCTTTCCACGGACCTCTGGTGAAGAACCCTTGCTTTAACCAATTCAATGGGAGGGAATTAATCTGTGTCAGAAACTGCTGGACAGGAATGGATTAAAGGATATCTTGAGCCTATGATTTGTGTTCCATCAGATCCACAAGTTATGTCACATCCACAGATTTGTGAATGCCGGATCCACAGATCTTCTCTTGACATCCCAATGGCATACATCTATTAGCTTCTCTCCAACATCAGAGTGGTGAGAGATACAGAAGCTTCCATAAGGCCTGAAGGGAGGCATGAGATTGGAGTTTGTTTCTCTGTCCCCAGAAGGGACAATTTATAGTTATTCCGCGGCCCCTGAGAAATTGTCTCAGAAACCACAGGGTTGCAATAGTATGTTTTTGAAGGTGATACAATTTGAAGGCAGGCATTACTTCTCCCTTTGCCATCAAATATTTGATTTTCAATCTCAGTTATTCCTTAATACTAGATATGAGATATATGGAGTTGGCAGGTTTTGTATAATATTTTCCCACTGAGCTGTCCATGTTCTTGACAGAATTATTTACTGTCACATATGTCCAAACAAGATGCTTTTAAAATTGGTAGAACAGCAATACCACAGAATAGCACCTAGAATCCCCATAATAATGCTGCTTCAATTTTACATGTATTGCAAGATTGATTTTCTGTACAGGGGGTAAAACAATCAAACAAACAAGCCTTAGTTCTTCCTCTTCAGCTCAAAATTTCTATTTATCAAAAATGTAATGAAAACTACTGTGAAAAATAGCTCCAAAGTTGGAGTCCAAATATAAAGTTTCAAATTGGGGGAAAAACCCTAGTGGACAAGTAAATATTATAGCAATACACACAGGCACAAATCTGGCAATGGCATTCTGTCATGAATATAGGATTGCTCAGCAAGAGATACGATTTTGGCATTGCTTAAAAATTAACATTCCTTTTGTGAATAGTGCTGCCCACTGGTATTTTCAATTTTCATAGACTTTAAAGCAGAACACAAACATGGGGTTTACTTAAGGAGTTCAGCTTCTTGGATCTCAAAGTGTGCAGATCTATGTCTAAAAGAACATACAGCACCACGTCAGGATCTAAAGAGAGGCAAATGATTGAAATCTCTCCTGCCTGCTGAGTAGAATTTCTAATAAAATTCAAGGATGCTTTCCCCAATGTAAACAATTATATTGCTAATACACGTCAAGGCAGTGTTTCTCAATCTTCCTAATGCCACAAACTCTTAACACAGTTCCTCATGTTGTGCTGACCCCCAACCATAAAATTATTTTCGTTGTTACTTCATAATTATAATTATACTGTTATGAATCATAATGTAAATATCTGATATGCAAGATGTCTTTTCATTCACTGGACCAAGTTTGGCAAAAATACCCAATATAGCCAAATTTGAATACTGGTGGAGTTTGGGTGTGTGTGTGTGTGTGTGTCAGATATTGATTTTGGCATTTAGGCCTTGTAGTTGCTGGGATTTATAGTTCATCTACAATTAAAGAGCATTCTGAACCTCACCAATGATAGAATTGGGCTAAACCTCCCACACAGAACCTTGAAGGGACTCACTGGTCCCAGCCTCTCTCCAGCCTCACATGCTCTCCCTTGCCCGCACATGCATACCACGCTGCCATGTGCCAAGCACACCTGCTCTCCCCTCCCCACTTGGAGTCTCAAAAACAGCCTCCCCTTGGCTGAGAGGCTGGCCAATCACAGCAGAAGAGGGAGGATTTGCCGACTGTTTCCAAAAAGGAAGAGAAGGACAGGCAGAGAGAACTTCAGCCTTCTCTGCCAAAGGGGTTCTTAAGACCATCAGAAATGTTTTCTGATGGTCTTTGGCAACCCCTCTGAAAGCCTCCCAAGGGTTCCGACCCCCAGGTTGAAAAAGGCTATTTTAGGGTGTTACAGTATATGCATGTATATGACTAAATTTCTGTAAGGATCGTCTCCTGTGTGTGTTGAGGAAAAACACCTGGATAATTTAAGCAATCAAGCTTGAACCACTCTCTGAATGGAGTATAACATGAGGAGTGTTACTAATGGATTTTGGGACTTACTGAACCACTTGCTTGAAGACTTGTCTCCTTGCACCATTGAGGAAGAAGAAGATGCATGGATTTAATGCTTAGGACTTTGTGTGAGTTTTATTTCTGCAAATGGACTGAGTTATTTTCAAAGGTGGATATTTTTGTGAAGCTGCTTATTTAACTCTGTTACCTAAGAGTAAATTTTGTTTTCCCCATTTACTTGGCTCATATTTACTCTTTGTGAATGAACAAAGGGCTGGGAAGTCTGGATAGGACTGCACGTTTTCTGGGTTAGCTTTTGTATAAACTGCAACATAGGGGATTATGTAAAAAAGTCATCCCCACCCCCATTTATTTTTGGATTTTAACATCTATGTCCACTTTCTCAATTATAAGTGGTAGCTCCATCTAATGCAGTCAATACCATTTACATAACTCAGAGGTGTGTAATATTAAATTATGGATTCCAAAACAGAATAATTCTCTAATCATGAGATTTCATCAAGACAAAGGAGTTTACTGTTTTGGCAAGAAAATATTCCAGTATTTACCAACAAGAGTCTCTATCTTTTGGAAGGGCAAGTTAGCCCTGCCTGACTTGTGAGCTGCTAAGGCATATACAGTTTGATCACTCAAAGATGAAAAATAACATTTTTGTCAAGAGCCCTCTGATCAATGAAGAAGCTTCCTTCAGGAAGTGCAACAGGAACAATTGTGCTGTTTTCAGCAGATTTTTTTTCAAGAAGAGTGCTCGATGGAGAAGGAAAGACAGCTGCACTAAGGATTGCAGGTGTAATTTAAGCTTTTTTATAATCAGAATGCAGTATGAATAGAAGAATGATGAGATCCAATAACAGGATTGTTGGATCACTGCATGCCTCACAACAGGCATATACTAAACAAACGTGAAATCTACTTTCAACCGAAAGTTCTCAGTCTATAAACTAATCAGTATTGACATATGTTTGGTACTTACTGGCAGTATAAATATTTGGGAAAATTTAGACAGAGGCTGTTATCATTTCTTATCCATTAACTGCAAGTATTTCTGTGCTGTCAGCTCCTAAATGAACATCCTGACAACAATTTCACTTATGGAGTGTAACAAAACAACCTTGTTAATTCAATCGAATACCATTTTAACAACTATAGCTCCATGTTATGGCCTATTGGGATGTATAGTTCTTTCCTGCTGGTGATATGATTTATAGGAAAATTATGGTTTGATAATATAAGCTAATGATAAAATAATAATAATAATAATAATAATAATAATAATAATAATAATAATAACTGTTTAGGGATATTAAGATTAATTTGAAAAGTATAACATGTATGCTGATGTTTGTATTAAAGTGAAACAACTTTCCTAGAATTTTCTGTTCCATGCCCCCAAAGATCCTTTGAGCTCTCTGACACATTATTTTAGGTGTGTTGTGGAATAATGGGCTCTCCCATTATCTGGTCGATAGAGTTTAGGGATTAGCCTCTACGCTACACATGAAGGTTGAATGAGGCCTTGAGTTTAGTTGCATTTATTGGGAGGTCAGCATCACAAAGGAAGAGATCAATTGCCCAATGACAGTGGCTACTGGACAAAGCTTCAAAATTCTTCTGAAGATAAGTTATATAAGCCTTAGGGGGCCACAAGGTTAGACAGAGAGGACAAAGGAGAATGCAGGACAGAGGGGTGGTTGGCCATAGACTGGCCAGGCAAAATGCCCCAGTTCTCAAGAACATCTCAGATGCACAGGATCAGATGTAGTCATGAGCAGTTAGGGACTGTTAGTTGGATTAGGGAAATTATATTTCTTTTAACATCTGGCTGAATATTATCTATTGTTTTGCAATTTTGTTAATTTCTCTAAAGAATGCCTGAAGGGACTTGCCTTCATGTAAGAGATACCCTTTTTTACCAGTGTCAGTTCCTTGCTTAGATTAATGCTTCCTTGTTAAACTCTCCATTTTTTACATTCCCCATTCACATGCCTTTTTTTTTTGTCTGCATATGCACAGGGGTTTTCCACCCCCCAGTGATCTCCCATTGGATTACTCATCAAGGAGGAAGGTTAAATCAATGGCAGCGATTATGCATTGTTTCATAGTCTCTGCCACCTCCTTGAGAACAGGAGTAAAAAATCCTTACAGCTTTCCAAACTACTAATTCTAGGTCCCATTGGGACTTTATCTAAAAGACAGAATGGTGGCTGTGATGTCAGAGCGGTGTGATTGTAAATATGTATACTAGATCAGTTATGAACCTGCTTTTTATTGGTCATTGATCAACTCGACTCTGTCTTGAAACAAATCTCAAAAACAAGGCTGTTTCTGAGACTCGTGCACAGGAAAACCCAGGGACCTCTCAGCCTTTCACTTAGAGAAACCCAAGCATCAAACTAGAACTTTTTACAGACAGAACATATGCATTACCAGTGAGTGACAGGTTGGCCACTCGACTAATCATTAAACATCAAAATTAAAGATGATAACCAATGAATTAATTAGGGGACAAATATACTCCATGTTAACTAATTTACAAAACAAGGTGTTAAAAGACATTTTTTTTAAAAAGCACTGACTTAAACCATGACACTGTCGCTATGTAATACAATTAGACTGTGTCAATTACACAGAACTGTCTGTTTTATCTTTGCATAGTTGTACTAACTCTTAAAGGGGAAAAATTTCTTGAATGACTGTACCTTCTCCTACCAAGAAAATTACTGATGTGTTGTTATAATCTGACTCTTTTAAATAGAGATCAAAGTGACAGAATAGTTTTTCAGTGACCTCTGTGGGAAAATGCAAAATCTTACAATAAGCTGGACTCAAGGGCACGTCCAGGCTGTCTGAAAAGTCTCAGATGTTGTACCTAATCTTTCTGATTTTATACAGAACTAAGGAGCTGGTTTAAGAAGTTGCTGAGAATATTAGGAGGTAACAAAATATTCTAAAATAAACCTAATGTGCATGGATCGCCCAAATAAAATCTGAAAGAACAGGGACAAAATCTGGGATTTCTGTTACTTCTAATCATAGAATCATAGAGTTGGAAGACACCTCATAGTCCATTCAGTCCAGCCCCTGTCAAGAAGCAGGAAAATCACATTCAAAGCACCCCCAACAGATGGCCATCCGACCTCTGTTTAAAAGCCTCCAAAGAAAGAGCCTCCATCACACTCCGGGGCAGAGAGTTCCACTGTTGAACAACTCTGACAGTCAGGAAGTTCTTCCCAATGTTCAGGTTGAATCTCCTTTCCTGTTGTTTGAAGCCATTGTTCCGCTTCCTAGTCTCCAGGGCAGCAGAAAACAAGCTTGCCCCTCCTCCCTATGACTTCCCCTCACATATTTATACATGGCCATTATGCATAACCAGTCCAGATGCACCCTTAAAGAGTCATTTAGCCTTTTGTTTTAAAAAATTGTGCACATTTAATTGGCTCCGTTTTTTAAAAAAAACCCACTTGAAAATATAAAATGCAATGGCTAAACAAGATGACTTCAGCAAAGCACTTCATATGAGTGCTGTGCCTTATTTAAAATACTGTGTACAAAATTAATTACTGTTACCTTAGATAATTGTGTTATCATGGGGGTTTGAAATTGCTTATGAGTCTTGAACAAAGAATAGGAACAAATGGAAACTTATCATATTGAAAGCATTGCTGGTCTAGTTCTGTATTTGAAGGATCATTAGTATGGAAGCTGACATGCCACCTGTATTATAGTGCCACCTACATTATACAGCAGCAGGTTTGGTATTATACTGGAATACATAGTAAGTTCTGATTCATCTTTTTATGGGTTTGGTTTCCTCTTCTCTTTGAAATATTTTGAAGAAAACAAAGAATTCCTTATGCATATTTATATATGCTAAATTGCTACCTACCAAAGTGAACAATGCAGTTGGCTTTAAAAAATCATACTGAAATAAAAAATATCCTGAAGAACCCCAACATGAAAAAATAGTCAAACAGGATGTATTTTGTTGTGTCAAGGTAAGCTTGGCAGATATAGCTTATCCCACACATTTCATATATCTTCTCATGTTTTCATCTTTTCCATAAAAAGGGATCTTTTGGTCAGGGAAAAGGTAGCTTTTGGGAACTAAAGAATACAGTTTCCAGTTTCCAGAATACCCAAGCCAGCATAAAGATAGTGTCCTGGAACCTACTAAGCCCAAACTAAATCAATTCTTGAATAATATGTCACAATTCAGCTAAATCCCCTAGATTTTATAGATCTACACTTGTTTGATCTATCAATAGCATTCAAGCCAATGTTTCCAGCTTCTTCCTTTGAGTAGAGTAGAAAAGGAGAGAGGTGCTCTGGGTATTTCTTCAATGACCACTTGAAGGCCTGAGATGTTGCCACAACCTCAGAAGTTAATGGTAAACAATGAACACAATTGAAATCTAGAGCTACCCAGGCCCAAAAAAGCATAAAGTACTATTTTTAAATGCTGACAGACATATTTCTAAGAGAAGATTCCTTTTCCCTCTGAGATGCTTAGTCCTTCCATAATCTGAGGAATCCCTTCCCATTTCTTCAACTTTGGGTTTCATTTGGAAGAATCCTTTCAGTGAGCAGCTTGGCCAAGAAGAGTCTTTCTACTTCTGAAAGCCAAAGAATAATTTTTGACCTTATAACAGTGCAAAAATTAGGAGGGCAGCAAAAGAGACTGCCAATTTCTTCAGTGTAGTATTGTTCTATTGCTATCCAACTAATCCTTCCCAATGAAATTTGTAAGGTTGTAGGATGGAAAGTAAAAAAAAGTCTTCTCAATTGGCAGGTTCAAGTGAAATCTATTGAAATTTTTAATAGCCAAAATTGCACAGAGGTTCATCCAAACTTAATTAACCTGATGCTCAGATGTTCATGCGGAAATAGCAAAAGAACACAGGAACAATATAGTATTAACTGATTAGAAGTTGTTTCAAAGCCCTGCGGTGAAATTTACCACAGAAATAAAGGTTAAATATGAAACAGCAATATCACAGTGATGTTTAATATTCACAATCTGCTTCCTTTTCTCTCTCACACTCATTTAGCCAATTTTTGTAAGCACCACTCAGTGGGATCATCATTTATGCAATGCCAAAAAAGAGGTAATGCACAAATGGTAATGGAGAAAAGTAGGCACTGGGTTGCATAAGATTGGCATACATTAATTTGAAAACACAGATTCAGAAATGTAACTATTGGTTAAATACATTTGTGTTGGCGAAATTTAGAAACAAGACATTTCACTGTAATGTGATCACCTGTATGCCTAGTTCGTCTACTATGCAAGGGGTTAACTCTTCTAGAACAACTTTAAGTCTCAAGCTGAACTTGCACTGGATGCTCCTTCAACAAGATGATTGACTTCTGCAAAGTTAGGAACATGGCTTCCCTTATTCTTCTACTGGATATTTGAGAAATTAGTTCCATATCACCTATGATAATATTCAATTGGTTTATCCTTTAAAATACACATTAGTTTGGCAGTTTGGGATAACTCAGCTCACGGCTAAGGCATTTCTGAAACAGCCAAAGAACAATTATTTGGTCTACACCAGTGACATTTTGAGATGTATTACAATAGCATCAAAATGAATTGTGATGATTAAAATGATTGACATTCAGTATGATTAGAAGGCAGACGGAAAGGAAACAGAGGAAAGAAAATTCATGCATTAAAGGGAAATTTCTGGCATAAAGATTGACATATGCAAAATTCATTCTTGTTGAGTATAAATGTGGGTGTACTGAAGTTAGTAATGCTAATCACTACTTAAGTGCAATGATAAACAATGGTGCTAAACTCGAAGCAATTACCAATGTTATGGTGAGTAGTCAAAAATTCACTAAACATTCTTCAAAGCCCAAATAACATCAAAGATGGTCAAACAAAATTGTGGAATATGATTTTTGTTGTAGGATATGCTAATCCTCTCCATGTGTCATGGTCCCAATGAAATCCCGCCACTTAGTATTAAAATTTCAAAACTCCAGCAAACTTGCATACTAAATATTTAACTTAACACGTAGACATTCTCAGGTATCTGAAATTTCCCATGAGATACTTCTCAATGGTCAGGACAAGACATGAGAACAATGTAATTTATTGTCAAAGGCTTTCGTGGCTGGAATCACTGTGTTGTTGTAGGTTTTTCGGGCTGTATGGCCATGTTCTAGAAGCATTGTTTCTTGATGTTTTGTTTGCATCTCACAACCTAGTGGAAATCTCACTCAGAATAAACCCTGTTAAATAATTTCTTCAATAATAAATATAGAAAGAATTGACTGGATTTATTGATTCAGGTGCTCAAGTTGGATAGAAGATTTACAACTGAAGACATCAAAGTCAGATCAAGCAGTGATTTTTGAGAAAGCCAGATATTCATTCTTTTGTCAAAGAATTCTTAACAGAAAGTTACTTGCTTTTCTACATAAATTGAAAAAGCCAATTCAGAAACTTGTGGAAAAATACATCATCCGCCAGAGACCCTTTGTGATTGACCTTAAAGTGACTAGTCTTGAAAAAATAAACTCCAAAGGAGGCTTGAAGCTACAATTTATCCAAGTCTTAAACTGTTGCCTGTGGCTTAAAATAACAAGTTTTCTTTTTTTTAAATCCCATTACAAGTGTTAATTAGCTTGGTGGCACGAGGGCATTAGTTTTATCATCGTTGTTGCTTTGTAAGTGGTTACTAACTAGTATTGCCAGTACAGCAGCTATTACCATTCCTGAACATGAAAAGCCTGGACATAGGATTGATGGTCTGGTAATCTCAATATTGCACTACTTCCATTTTTTTCTGCATAGTACTATCATTTGGCCTTTTCTGCAAGCAGTATAGAATGCACTGAACAAATCATTGCCTGGGACCTCCTATGCACATATGAATCAGGTACTGAAAGACCTGTGCTGTTTACCAATCAGACATTAAGCTTTAAGGCATTGCTTTTGCTTTATAAGGCATTGAAAAGTTCAGGACAAGGCTTCTTGGTTTTGCCTTATACATATAAACAACAGGCTTTACCTAAGCAGGGTGTATTACTAGGGCCACGTGGAAATCTTTGGTTGTGGAGGAGGGCTTTCCTTGTTGTGACACTTACAATATTGTGTCCAAAACTTACCAGTATTGGGTGTGTCCACTGTCAAATAAAGACCTATTTTTAACCAAGCATTTTCTGATCATTAATGGTGGCTGGCATTCTCTTTTGCAGTTACAGATTTGTAATCTAGAGTTACAGATCTGTTTTGTTTATTCGTTCCATCTGTGGCACCTTGATATTTACTAACACTACATGATCATGATGATGGCACTACATAATTGTGGGAATATCTCACAGAGTGCAGTGTAACCAATGCATTATGACCTTGTGGTAGGAGTCTCCAGTGGAGCAATGGGTTAAACCCTTGTGCCGGCAGGACTGCTGACCGAAACGTTGGCAGTTCGAATCCAGGGAGCGATGTGAGCTCCCGTTTGTCAGTTCAGCTTCCCATGCAGGGACTTCAGAGAAGCCTCCCACAGGATAGTAAAACATCGAGGTGTCCCCTGGGCAACATCCTTGCAGATGGCCAATTCTCTCACGTCAGAAGCAACTTGCAGTTTCTCAAGTCACTCCTGACACGAAAAAAATGACATTGTGGTAGAAAGCAAGACAGAAATACTCAGGATATTCTTTTAAGATCCTGTATAATAAACAAAACCTCTACATTTATTGCTTCAGGGAATCATACTTGGATAGATTTATTGATATTATCTACATTTCAGCAGAACAACCCCCTAAAGCTGGCTTTTGTGGTCGGTGTATGGCATCCTAAAGAGCCATGAGGATTCTCCTTTCTTTAAAAAAAGGGAGGGCATTAAAAACTAACTTTTGAAAGAAGGAGGAACGGACCCCTTAAGCAAAAAAGTTTAAGTCTAACAAAAAGGCCCTCTCTAGCCTACTTTATCAGTGAGCAGCCACAGCTAGGAATGGAGCCCTGTTTCACCCCATTGCAATTCCTTATCACAACCTCAGCTCCTGATGGAAGGAGGCTCAAAACCTCTTCTTGCATTCTGATTGCCAGCTAAATAGACATTAATCTCTCAACATGGTTGCTGCTTGGTAAAGTACATTGGCGGGCATAGACTAGGAGACGTTATAGAAGACTTATGCAGCCAAACAAATGATGTAGAATAGGAGCCAATTACCTTTGTTTTTAATAAATTGTAATTGAAATATTTTTTTTATTTATGCTTATAGTACAACCCCATATCCATGGAACTGATCCCCACAATTTCAATTAACAATTGCCCCCGGTGGTGCAATGGGTTAAACCCTTGTGCCGGCAGGACTGCTGACCAAGAGGTTCGAATCTGTGGAGAGCGGGTTGAGCTCCCGTCTGTCAGCTCCAGCTATCCATGTGGGGACATGAGAGAAGCCTCCTACAAGTATGGTAAAACATCAAATATTCGGGAGTCCCCTGGGCAACTTCCTTGCATACAGCCAATTCTCTTCCAGTTTCTCAAGTCACTCCTGACATGAAAAAAAAGTTACCAGTGTTTGAACATTTCTTTCTCCCTAGGCATTTTCTAGATTCTCTGGTGTGATTCTGTGCTTCCTCTGGAAATCATTTCAATAGAGTTTGCTATTATCTGTGGTTTTACATTTCCATGGTAAATCCAAGATTTTGTGAGCTGTACTCTCCTAGTTTTTGTTTTTATTGTAAAGGGGTTTAAAGGCTTTTTATGGTGTAAAAATGCTCTTAAGTACCGCAATATTTTATATAATTAACCCTGCAATCCTGTTCCTTTCCAGACTGAAGTAACTACTGCCCAGTATAATGGTACTTCTTTCTGGGTAAGTTCATATACGACTCCAGAGTTACATTTTAATGCAGTTGTCACAGCTATATCCCTCAGCCTTTCCGTTCATTCATTCCCTCTACAACCAACATGCCAAGTGGGGATAATATTTCATGCATCTGAGGAAGTAGGCTCTAGTCCACAAAAGGTTATGCCATGATAAATGTGTTAGTCTTTAAAAGTACTGCAGGACTCTCTGTTTCTTTTTGATTCACCCAGGACACACTGTAGGAGCTGAGCCAGCCAGCATTTGTGCCCTGCAGTCTTTGCAAACAGAATATTTCAGTCCATATACTGTACCATCTATTGGGGAAACTGACAATCTGAGTCAGTGGTGGGAAATATTCACTACAACTTTCTGTTTCATATTTTTATTACCAGCAGGTAATTTTGCATCACTACACCCCATTTGGAAAGGCATTATATCTGTAGTTATTAACTTTGCTGAGGCAAGGCCTCTTTGCTTAATCTTGAAGATTATACTTCATATCTCAGCTCATGTTATGCTGGAATTGCGACAGATAGCGTTATGAGAAAAGCTTGGTTTTTTTTTTTTTGCAGGCTGAAAAGAGAAAAGATGGAAGGAAGGAACTGTCGTCTCTTTCCTGACTAGCATCTGCGTAGCTTCATTTCCATGCATAGATCCAGAAGATCAAAATATATACAAACATTACAATCTCTCATAGATCTCCAATATTGAAGAAATTGTATTTCATAGCATAAATGCTGGAACTCTGAAGCTCACAGAATGTCGTGCACATCTGATTTGTATAATGCAGTGCTAACTATGTGATAAGCAAGCAAGGGTGTCATATTATCAGTTTCATATGCTTGCTGTCTCAAAGACTCAGAGTCTCATTTTTCTAATGCACTTTTGACAACGACTTGATGGCACACACACACTTTCACACAAGAGGCACTTTAGCGTCCTACAGCACCTCCTTGTTCTTTCACAGCAGAAGATACATCACCTCAGGGACTGCCTAGGAGTAGTATGATTTGCACACTCCTTAGTGATTTTTCTTATCTACCCCAGGCATCAATGTGCTCCTACTGATGTTACCAAAATCCCTCAGCTCTCCTATTGTTTAGTACCAACAAACCTGGAAAATTCTTTGTTGGGAAACATACATTGCTCAATAGGACTGCAGGGTGCCAGCCAAAGCTTCAAGGATTCAAACCCTGCCTCCAGGTCACAAGCAAGTTCAAGAAGCTCTGGGTTAGCTGCATGGTCGTGAGCGATTCTGTGAGTTCGTATATCTCTGAGAATGAGCTGAGTCAAAGTGGGACTCCAAAAGTGGCGAACTGGGATGAGAACAAATAAATGAATATCAGGAAAGGAACATCAGGCAGCTGTTTCCTGGCTAGCTCTCACTAAGGAGGCTGTGCAGGTCCTGAACCACTGCTTGGCTGCAGTGTTGGTCTGGATGAGGACAAACAAATTGAAATTGAATCCAGACAAGACAGAGGTACTCCTGGTCAGTCGTAAGGCCGAACAGGGCATACAGTTACAGCCTGTGTTGGATGGGGTTACACTCCCCCTGAAGATGCAGGTTCGCAGCTTGGGAGTGATCCTGGACTCACCGCTGATCCTGGAACCCCAGGTCTCGGCGGTGGCCGGGAGAGCTTTTGCACAATTAAAACTTGTGTGCCAGCTGTGCCCGTACCTTGGGAAGTGTGATCTGGCCACGGTGGTCTAAACTCTTGTTACATCCTGAATAGACTACTGTAATGCACTCTACGTGGGGCTGCCTTTGAAAACTGTTAGGAAACTTCAATTAGTCCAATGATCGGCAGCCAGGCTGCTCACTGGAGTGGCATACAGGGAGCATACAACTCCTCTGATACACCAGCTCCACTGGCTGCTGATCAGCTTCCGAGCACAATTCAAAGTGCTGGTCTTAACATTTAAAGCCCTAAACGGTTCTTGCCCAGACTACTTGTCCGAACATATTCCTGGTACGAACCATCATGAAACTTAAGATCATCTGGAGAGGCCCTGCTTTCGACTCTACCGACATCGCAAATGCGATTGGTGGGGACGAGAGACAGGCCTTCTCATCAGTGGCCCCCCTGGCTGTGGAACGCTCTCCCCAGGGACATCAGAATGGCCACATCCCTCCTGTCGTTTAGAAGAAAAATCAAGACCTGGCTTTGGGACCAAGTTTTCAATTAGTGAGCAGCAAGTAAAAGAAGATTTTAACACTTATGGCAATGATTTGACCCGGACTGGATTTTAGACTCTGATTTTAACAGGTGTGTGTTAATCAATTGTTTTAATTATTGTTTAAATATTTTAATATATTGTTGATTGTTTTATTATTATTATGACACCATATGGTGTTTGTGAGGCTGCCTGAGTCCTCCTCGGGGATGAGAAGGGCCGGGGATTAATATAGGAAATAAATAAATAAATAATAGCTGTTGCTGCATGGAAGACTAGAGCAGGAGTTTGCAAACTCTTTCAGCTGCGGAGCCATTTTTGAAGCAAATGTATCCATTCTTGAATGCTTTTGCATGCGCCATGCAGTAGCTTTTTGTTTTTAGTTTGCCTAGAAGCTTAGGATTTCTTTTAGGATCATTTTAGCAGCAGCCAGACCACAGTTTACTGCTGCCACATTTTAGGATCGTTTTAAGGAATGGGGGTAGGAGCCTATTGACTTTCGATCTTCTTCATAGTGGTTATATTTATTCTCAGTTTCTTTTCTTTTTTCTTTCCCCCCTCAATTTGCTTCTCCTTTTGTTCCATCCTTTTTGGGATAATTCCTCTCAAACACTAGATTGTTCTATATTTTCAAACTTTTTTTTCTCTTGAGTCATATATTATTATTATTATTATTATTATTATTATTATTATTAAACTTTATTTGTACCCCGCTAGCATCTCCCGAAGGACTCGATGCGGCTTACAAAGGCCAAGGCTTCAATACACAACATAATAGTACACCTAAAGCAAATTAAAACAATTAAAGCAGTATTAAAAACAACAAAACAACAAGCAATAAACAATACATCAAAGCACGATAAAACTGAGCCAGGCCAGAATAAGTGGTACAGGGTTAAAAAGTGCTGATGTGACAGGTGATGTGTAAGGATTATAGGGCAAGTGCAGTGTGCAGTGTGCGGCAATCTTAATTCTAATAAAGTGCTTCTGGGACTTGGTATTGGAGGTTTCCTAATCGGGGAAGACACATCGGAACAGCCAGGTCTTCAAGTTCTTTCTGAAGACTGCCAATGTAGGGGCCAGTCTAAGATCTTTGAGGAGGGTGTTCCAGAGACGGGGGGCCACCACGGAAAAGGCCCTATCTCGTGTCCCCACCAAACGCGCTTGCGACGCAGGCGGGATCACGAGCAGGGCCTCTCCAGAAGAATGTAGTGAGTGCGTGGGTTTGTAGACGGAGATGCGGTCACGTAGGTAGGCTGGTCCCAAACCGTTCAGGGCTTTGTAGGTAAGCACCTACAAATCTTTAAACAATGGCCAATACATTCTTTGCTTCGGTCTCCCTTGATATTTTGACAATAATTGTGTCAATTTATCCATGTTCATAATTTCTATCACTTTTATTAGCCAATGGTGTCCTGAGGCCTTTGCCCCCCCCCCCCCCCCCATTAGTTCACACAAACACTTTCCATCCATCTGCCACTGGCCTGGCCCATCTATCAAATTTTAAATACAATGAGGCCCCTGTGTCCAAAAGTTTGTCCATGCTTGATATATATACATTATATATAATTTATAATATAGAAACATTTATTGGATTTCCACAATAAACCTTTGCTTCAAAAGGGCTCTGCAGCTGAAAATGTTTGAGAAGCCCTGGTCGAGAATGGATAGGATTGCTGTTTTAGTTTCTACCCACATATCCCCCAATTAGGTTGGAAGGTACAGTCTGCTTTTCCACTTCTTCAGCTGCCTTTAAAATGTCCCTGTTTCTCTCCCCTACTCCCACTCCTCTTACTTCCATTCAAAGTGAAGAAGTAATTTGCATGCAATTAACTCAGCAGAGAGAGATGATAGGGCAGGCAGAATCATGCTCTTCCCCGGAGATACAGACTAAGGGAGCTGATTGCAGAGGTTCCTAGTTTGTATGTGTTTCCTCATTAATAATTTTGTCCTCTTGGCCACACTAGGCTGATGTCTGGCCACACATGTCTCCCAAAGGGCTACTTTTCTGGGCATTGCCTTCCATCACTCCTGAATGGCTTTAAGAGGGTTACAAGGATCAGCAAATTGAGGATTTTTTCACAAGTGAGGTATGAAGTGTTCAGCTCTTCACTCACCAGAGATAATGGGAAGCTTGGTAGGAGGTCTTTTAGGTGGCTAACAGCATTTATTAGGGAGCATTTTTGGTGCATGTGTGGTGTGGTTGAATTCAGATTTGAGATAGGTTGGAAAAAAAACAGGATATGCTTTTCATAGAATCATAGAGCTGGAAGAGACCTCATGGGCCATCCAGACAAACCCCCTGCCAATAAGCAGGAAAATTGCATTTAAAGAACCCCCAACAGATGGCCATCCAGCCTCTGTTTAAATGCTTCCAACAGGCCCTTAGCCAGGATTTTGATTGGGGGGGGGGGGAGGGCTGAGTCTGAGTGAAAGAGGGTCTGCCCTAGCAAACCTTTTGTATCGTTATCCCAATACCCCCATGCATATGGGATATATTGAGCATGGTGATCAGATCATGATGTGAATAAACATAACAGTTTAAATAATGTACCAGTAAGGCCTTCTCGCGGACTACCATAAGAATGGGGGGGGGGGGGGGGGCTGAAGCCCCTCAAGCCCCCCCCCCCCCCGGCTACATGCTTGGCTTTCAAAGAAGGAGCCTCCACCAAACTCCGGGGGCAGAGAGTTCCACTACTCAACAGCTATCACAGTTAAGTTCTTCTTCATGTTCAGGTGGAATCTCCTTTCCTTCAGTTTGAAGGTATTGCTCTGTGTCCTAGTCTCCAAGGCAGCAGAAAACAAGCTTGCTCCCTCCTCCCTATGACTTCCCCTCACATATTTATACATGGCTATAATGTCTCCTCTCAGCCTTCTCTTCTGCAGGCTAAAAATGCCCAGCTCTTAAAGCCACTCCTCATAGGGCTTGTTCTCCAGACCCTTGATCATTTACACTTTTGTGTTTTGTGGCAACAACTTTCATCACAAAAACCGTTCTGTCTTCAGAAAATCATCTATTTTTATTTCTATTGAATACTGCTTTTAGATGAAAGGTAGCAATAAACAGGAACTTATTTTCCATTTAGACACCACTTCTGCTAGAGAGCACTAGCCAAAAAAAGGCAGCAAAATATTGACTGCATAATACAGCTGTTAAAGATTATTAAGATGTGCTCCAAACCGGCTTAACATTTGTTAAGTTATAGCTGATGTGTTGGTGCACACTTACAAGGGAAAGAAAAAAAAGATACAAGTATGAATAAACATTAATATGTAAGGGGGGAAAACCCTCTACTATCATATAATGACACTAAAATGACTAGTACAAACAAGGGAAGGCCCATTGTCACGTTGTATATGGTCTTCGAAGATGGAGATGTTCTACTTACAAGTCACAAAAGGAATGAGTCAGTGTCTGAGTTCTACAAAGACAAATGTCATTTTTCCTCCAGTTGAAAGCAATTCATATTGTGTAACAAGACGAATTAAGATGTATTCTTTCTGAAACTTCCCCCCCCCCCCCGGTAACGAACAAAATTGACAATATGTTGCTGATGATGCATAGAGCAGAATAGAATATATCTGATGATCTCCCTAATTCTAGTCTGTTTCTAAGCACACCTAGGGGGAAAATGTGATGTACAAAAAAAAAAGTTAAGTAATTTGCTTCATGTTGTACTATGGCTTTCACTTTGGAGTTGGCACAAAAGGATGTGTGCAATTAGATTCCTGCAATCTGCACTGTGGTTGTCACAGCATGGCACAACAAAATTAGCCAAGCATTTGACATGGCTAAAATATGTGGCCAATTTTTGCACACATTATCTGAAATTATATATTATATATACACATATATACAAGCACCTTGCTGGGATTTCTAACGTTTGCGCCTTTATATTATCTGAAAGCCATGTTATCAATTTCCACAGCATTGCAATTACTTTCCGAAGCGCAAAGCTCTTAACTATATTATGAAACCTATTTATCCCTAGATTAAACAGAAAAAATTTAAAAGCATCCACCTGTTATCTCTGCCTACTGGGCAACTACAGTAAACTGATGCTGTCTCCGAATGTTTCATTTATACAAAACAAAAGAAAACACATTAAAATTGCTGCCTATAACTCTATGTTGGTCCATAACAAGGAAAATAAATATGTATTCTGCATAAAGCTATAATTGCAGCATGAAACGTACAGTGGAAATGATTTATAGAATGGAGTCAAACTCTGTTATCAGTCTTTCTAGAAATATTGTATGCAGATTCTGCAAACATGATGAGAAACACTATGATCAGTTAAATCGTGCTTTACTGCAAACATTGAATTTGTAATTATTCTAATTTATTGGTTGGTTAGTCGGATGCTTGAAGTATTTCTAGCCTGTCCTGTATCAGCATATCTCAGAGTGGTATGCAATCAATAAATTCACTTCCACAGATTGACAATGGAAACATTCCATTTGCAAAAATGTTATTTTTGTATAAATGAAACAACCAGATTTATTGAACCGATTAAACCTACACATTTCTTTTTTTTTTTTTTTTTTTTTTTTTCCCAAGATGGCGCAGGACCAGCACCTTCCTGTGTCCGCTCCTAAGGGGGACAAATAATTCTCCCTCCGATCCCCCGATCAGACCTCCCCCCCCCCAGATTAAGTCCTATTGCAGGACTTGCGGAACCTTCGGGGAGACTCTGACAACACAAACCAGCGGCGGGGACCTCAATTTCGCCGATTTTAGCCTCGGTTGTGGCTGTGAACTCCGGCCTCCAGCCGACATCTTGGAGGTGAGGGAGCAGAGCCTGCATCAGCGTCCCAGCAGAGAGTGATCTAGAGGGCCGAATACAAACTGGCCCTTAGCTGCGGGACGCTCTTACCCGGCCGTGACTCCAGCTGGTAGAGCCGGGTAAGCAGTGAGCCGATCGGGCCAAGCATCAGCCCGCGCCATCTTGCCCTCCCCTCAGACTGACCATAGCTCCTTCTCCGGCCCTTTCGCCGCACCGGGAAAGGGCTGTTGAGAGAGCGCTGGACGCGCCGTTTTACCCCTCCCCACACCAATCGGGAGGGGTGAAGAGCAGGAGCCAGTCGATCGAGGCTCCTTCCTCCGGCCCTTTCGCCGTACCGGGAAAGGGCCGTGTGAGCGAGCGCCAGGCCGCGCCATTCTGCCCCTCCCTCACCAATCGGGAGGGGTGAAGAGCAGGAGCCAGCCGATCGAGGCTCCTTCCTCCGGCCCTTTCGCCGTACCGGGAAAGGGCCGTGTGAGCGAGCGCCAGGCCGCGCCATTCTGCCCCTCCCTCACCAATCGGGAGGGGTGAAGAGCAGGAGCCAGCCGATCGAGGCTCCTTCCTCCGGCCCTTTCGCCGTACCGGGAAAGGGCCGTGTGAGCGAGCGCCAGGCCGCGCCATTCTGCCCCTCCCCCACCAATCGGGAGGGGTGAAGAGCAGGAGCCAGCAGAACGGGAGGGCTGAGAGAGAGCGCCAGGTCACCCTTGCCACAGCGACAACGGAGGAGCTGGAGTGTTGACGTCATCGCCATCGACGTTGCTGTGATCCTCGCCATCTGACTCTTTTTATTTTTTATTTTATTTTTATTTTTATTATTTTTTTTCTATTTTCCTACTTTCTCTTTTTGGCTAGTTTTATTTAGTGATTAGCTGTATGTTATATATTGTATGTGTGCTGCTGACTGTATTAGGAGGGACGAAGATTAAATAGGATTATATAGACAGGAATTGGTACCTGAGGATTGTGATAGCATGAAAAGGATCTGATTGAAGTGGCCCAGGAGAGCACTGAGATTATCGGTGGTAAGTTAGTGGAGACATAGGAAGCGTGAATGGTAGTTGGATTTATATGTGTGTAGAAACTGTGAGAGTGAGTATGAACTGGTGAGAGAATGTGGTGTGTTAGTGGAACGATTGATTGTGACGGATGTTAGTTGTGTAAGGGAGTTGGTAAGAGTGGATGGTTTTTAGTGGGTTGAGTGGTTTTAACATAGACATAGGAATGGCTGAAGCAGAATCCCATGTGCAGGATGCCCTTTTGCACTTTTATGATCTCCTGAAGGAATCTTTTAATCATCTGCTGCTTCAACTTAAGATTCTAAATGGGAAAATGGACGATCTTTCCAGAGGCCTTGCCTCTTTACCAGGAACTTTAGTGCAATCCGATCCTCCAAGGGCAGATAATCCTCTGTGTGCGGATCTGGTCAAGGATTTGGGCCCTAGTGGGGAGAATGGCACCTTGGACTCTGGAGTGGAAGGAGGAATGGATGCTGAGTTGACTAAGGGAGGGGGAGGGTGGGCGGGTAGTCACAGGAATGAGAATACCAAGGAGTGGCAGCAGCCTTTGATGGGCTCTCTGAGGACAACCAACAAGGTAACACCAGATCATATGGTTCAGCCAACCGCAGCTGGCACTCAGGACCAACATCTTCCAACAGACAATTTTGCGGTGGACATTGCGGACCTGATGATAAACAGAGGCAGATGGACTTCTAGGAGAGCAGTTTGTGTTTCACTAGCCCAAATTCTAGGAAAGAGACCATGGGAAATAAGATTGGAGGCCATTACATGGCTGTGGAGGGACTACCAATCACCTGACCGTTCCTCGCGTCTTCTAATTACACCAGAAGACAACCGGTGGCTTGGCGAGCTAATGGAAAGGCAACCTTGTCTAAAGAAGTGGGGCATCACCATCAGA
Source organism: Anolis sagrei (assembly GCF_037176765.1). Classification (NCBI taxonomy): domain Eukaryota; kingdom Metazoa; phylum Chordata; class Lepidosauria; order Squamata; family Anolidae; genus Anolis; species Anolis sagrei. The sequence continues at coordinate 160,255,307 of NC_090024.1, forward strand.
AGGGTAGTTGTAGACCCCCTCATTCGCCCCCTTCTTGACAGTGGGGTGACCTCTCGCCCTGTTCCATCAAGCCCCCGCAAGAACTCCATAGATACTTCCCTGGTTAGGGCTCCCCCTCCTGGACTGTACCAATTTGAGACTCCATCGGCCCCTGTTGCCTCTTCAAAACTCGAGACCCCATCTACCTCAGCTGTTTTTGCACAATCAGCCACTCTCTCTCGGCCAAGGACACTCCCCCTATTCAGTCCACTTAGCTCAGCTACTGACTCTCCATCCACTCCATCATCGGAAGCATCCCTAGCTAACATCCAAGGGAGATTATATTCCAGCATTTCCCCTTCCGAGAGCTGACTAGCCACAGGTTCTAACCGGGTGGGAGGGGGGAGGGCTGAGGAGGCGGGTTCCATCCAAGTCGTGTGGGGGAGGAGACTTGTGGGTTACCATCATCCCAGGGAGAAGCGCAACAGAGTTCTTGCGACCCTGAAGAAGGTAGGAGGTGGTAGGCGCCATGGCAGTCCCCTCGGTCTGAAGGTCCTGCTGATCAATGCCAGATCCGTTAATGGTAAGACCTCTGCCATTCAGGATTTGATCCTGGATGAGAGAGCGGATCTGGCATGCATCACGGAAACCTGGCTGGATGAGCTGGGGGGAGTAAATCTCTCCCAGCTGTGCCCACCGGGTTTCGGGGTGCATCAGCAGGCCAGACAAGGGGGGCGGGGAGGAGGGGTCGCAGTGATCTTTCGGCAATCCATCGCCGTGGCCAGATGCGCTGTACCGCAAGCACCTGGGTTTGAGTGCGTCCACCTGAGGGTGGGGAACCGTGACAGTGTGGGGCTTCTGCTGGTGTACCGTCCACCCCGCGACCCAGTAGTTTCCCTGTCTGAGCTAGCGGAGGTAGTCTCGAATTCGGCCCTGATCTCCCAACACTTGGTGGTGTTGGGAGATTTTAACATTCATGCTGAGACCTCCTTGTCTGGCGCAGCTCAGGACTTTATGGCCGCCATGACGACCATGGGACTGTCACAAATTATATCAGGACCCACCCATCAGGCTGGACACACTCTTGACCTAGTCCTTGTAGCGGACAGTGGAATGATCAGAGTGGAAGAACAAAATATCCTTCCAGTGTCATGGTCTGATCACTATCTGGTCAGCTTTAAGCTTGCTGCGACCCACAACCTTCGCAGGGGTGGAGGACAAATTAAGATGGTCCGCCCCAGGAGACTGATGGATCCGGATGGATTCCTGAGGAATCTTGGGGTTCTTCCTGCCATGGAACCTGGCGATCCTGTCGACGCCCTGGTCGACCTTTACAACAGGGAGATGTCCAGGGCGATAGACACGATCGCTCCCGAACGCCCCGTCTCATTGCGTCATGATAGGCCGTCCCCTTGGTTTACCGAGGAGTTGGCTGCAATGAAGCATACGAGAAGGGGGCTAGAGCGCAAGTGGAGGAAATCTCGGGACGCATCTGATCAAGCACGGGCTAAGGCCTCTCTTAAGGCATATTCCGTGGCTATTCAGGCGGCCAGGAAATCTTTCACGACCGCCCGGATAGCGTCTGCAGCAAATAGGTCATCAGAGCTGTTTCGGGTGGTCGGGGAGCTCCTTCACCCACCTGTGGTGGAGGGGACCCCTGACGACCCAACAGCTCGGTGTTGCGATTTCGCACACCACTTTGCAGGCAAGGTTGCCCAGATACGTCTTGAGCTCGACTCCAATCTTACTGCAGTGCCAAGAGAGGTGACCGAGGCATCTGCTTGTCCAATTTTGTGGGATTCTTTTCGGCTTGTTCTCCCTGAGACAGTGGAGGAGGTTCTTGGGGCTGTGAGGGCGACCACTTCGGCTCTTGACCCTTGCCCATCCTGGCTTATCAAATCTGCCAAGGAGGGGTTGGTTGATTGGTTTGTGTTGATCATTAACGCATCGTTGGAGCAAGGGACTTTTCCATCTAGTTTGAAACAGGCTGTGGTTCATCCACTCCTAAAGAAGTCATCCCTTGACTCTACGGTGCTGAACAACTACAGACCGATTTCCAACCTCCCTTTTTTGGGTAAGGTGCTGGAGCGGGTGGTTGCCCTCCAGCTCCAGAGCTTCCTGGATGACATCAATTACCTGGATCGGGCACAGTCCGGTTTCAGGCCTGGTCATGGCACCGAGACAGCCTTGGTCGCCTTGGTGGATGACCTCCGTAGAGGACTAGACCGGGGGAGTGTAACCCTGCTGGTCCTCTTGGACATCTCAGCGGCTTTCGATACCATCGATCATGGTATCCTTCTGGGTCGGCTATCTGGGATGGGTCTTGGGGGCACGGTTCTGTCGTGGCTCCAGTCCTTCCTGGAGGGACGTACCCAGATGGTGAAGCTGGGTGAAGCCTGCTCGGACCCCTGGCCTTTGACCTGTGGGGTCCCGCAAGGCTCCATTCTATCTCCCATGCTTTTTAACATCTACATGAAACCGCTGGGAGAGGTCATCCGGAGTTTTGGAGTTGGGTGCCATCTCTATGCAGATGACACACAACTCTACTACTCTTTTCCACCTAATTCCAAGGAGGCCTCTCGGGTGCTGGACGAGTGCCTGGCCGCTGTGTCTATCTGGATGAGGACGAACAAGCTGAAGATCAATCCTGACAAGACAGAGGTCCTCCTGGTTGATCGCAAACCAGACCGGGGTATAGGGTGGCAACCTGTGTTGGACGGGGTTACACTCCCCCTGAAACCACAGGTCCGCAGCTTGGGAGTCCTCCTGGATTCATCGCTCACGCTTGAGGCTCAGGCGTCGGCGGTGTCCGGGGGGGCTTTTGCACAACTGAGACTTGTGCGCCAGCTGCGCCCGTACCTCGCGAAGGCTGATCTGGCCGGGGTGGTCCATGCCTTAGTCACCTCTAGACTGGACTACTGCAATGCGCTCTACGTAGGGCTGCCCTTAAAAACGGCTCGGAAATTCCAACTGGTCCAACGGGCAGCAGCCAGGATGCTAACGGGGGCCCCCTACAGAGAGAGGTCAACCCCCCTGTTTAGGGAGCTCCACTGGCTGCCATTTATCTTCCGAGCCCAATTTAAGGTGCAGGTGCTTACCTACAAAGCCCTGAACGGTTTGGGACCATCCTACCTACGAGACCGCATCACAGTCTACGAACCCACACGCTCGCTTCGGTCATCAGGAGAGGCCCTGCTCGTGATCCCACCCGCCTCACAGGCTCGTTTGGTGGGGACGCGGGACAGGGCCTTTTCTGTGGTGGCCCCCCGCCTCTGGAATGCCCTCCCGAAAGATCTCAGACAGGCCCCCACCCTGGCGGTCTTTAGAAAAAACCTGAAAACCTGGCTATTCCAACGTGCCTTCTCAGATTAGGAATCCCCACTACCAAAGCCCAGAAGCACTTTAGTAGAGCCAAGATCAATCTCAACGCACACCGCACTTATATCTTAATCTTATATCCCTCCGACACTTTTTTCAGCACTTTTAACCCTGTACCCCACCTCAGCCGGCTCAGTTTTTTAAATAATGTCCTGTTGTATTGTTATTGCCTTTGTTTTCTGCTTTAACTGTTTTATTTTGCTATGTATTGTATTGTTGTATTGTGTTGTGCTGGGCTTGGCCTGTTGTGAGCCGCATCGAATCCCTTGGGAGATGCTAGCGGGGTACAAATAAAGTTTAATAATAATAATAATAATAATTTCTTGATTTGTCATTGGTGGTGCTGATATGTGCCTTAAAAAGCTGATTCTGAGTAAGATTTCTTCATACACTGTTTTGTTGTTGCTTTCCTTTTAGGCCAAGAGAGTATGACTTCCTCAAGGTCACTCAGTAGTTTTCCAGGGCTGAATGGGAATGCGAATCTTGATCTCCTTGGTTGGTTCAACACTCAAACTACTGAACCATACTGGCTCTAAATATAAGAATAGATATATAACCATTATCATGTACAGATATAATGCAATCAAGCTGCTATATCTGAAATATACCCTGTCAAAAAAGCAGTACTACTGAAAAAAGCAAGCAAATCTCCTTGGTATACATGCATATGTTTTCATTGTGGCATGGAGTAGGTCAGTTTTTAGGAAATTTAAGGGAATTTCTTAGGGGCTGTGGTGGTGCAGCGGGTTAAATCGCTAAGCTGCAGAACTTGCTTATTGGAAGGTAGGTGGTTCGAATCCACAGATGGGATGAGCTCCTGTTGTTAGCCCCAGGTTCTGCCAACCTAGGTGTTTGAAAGCATGCTAATGTGTGTAGATCAATAGGTACTGATTCGGCGGGAAGGTAACGGTGCTCCATGCAGTCATGCTGTCCACATGACCTTGGAGGTGTCTATGGACAACGCCGGCTCTTCAGCTTAGAAATGGAGATGAGCACCACCCCTCAGGGTTGGACACGGCTAGACTTAATGTCAAGGGGAAACCAGACTAAGGGAATTTCTTAGCTGTTGTTGCCTGCCTTCAAGTCATTTCTGACTTATTTGTTTAGGATGGTTTTTGTTGTTGTCTGCCTCTGAGCCTGAGAGAGGGTGACTTGCCCAAGGCCACCCAGTGGGTTTCCATGGCTAAGTGGGGATTTGAACGGTGGTTTCCAGAGCTGTTGTCCAATGATGAAACCGCTACATTTGTATAGGAAAACTCTACACAGCAAGATTCATGCTATGATGTGGTGGCTGAAGCTTTAGTCTATGGAGATATTAAAGCAAACCAAAAATTGGTGTGAAACTCCATGAAAAACATACATTTTCCAAAGGAAATTTTTGCACTTTAAAAATTCAAGTCAAGCAAAACCTGTATCATGTCAAGAGTTGTTAATGTGAAAATGAAAGAAAGTAATTCAGATTTGTCTAAAATTTTGGGCTCTGAGGAAACCTATTTCTCACTCCTTTGCCAGCATTAGAATTGTCTAGCTTCCACAGTGATCACCAATGTCTCAGTGACTAAAGTATTATTCAAGAAAGTAGGAATCTTTGTCCTGACAAGTCATGTAAAATTGTAAACTATGATCAAAGTGGCGATGCCAAAAGACATGAAATATGATATTGCAACAGAGACTTGATTGGAATAAAGCTGCATGAAATATTTGTACAATATATAAAAGAGTAATCATGCGATAGCAGCCAGACTTATGTCTAAAGAAGAGGAAATCTTGCTTTTTGAATAAAACAATTTAGAAACAGCTTCAGAAAAAAGTAATATGCTCACATTCATCGTTTTTATCAGATGATGTTTTGATAAATTATTCTGGTTATGAGTTTGAACAGGTTTACTGCATGCAAGCCCATCATCACAATGGGATATCTGAAGCTAAATTGCAGGCCATGTTTAAGGACATTTATGACAACTTATTTTCCTTAACTATTCACTATTTCTCATCTAAATTCTATTTACTAAAGGAAATGACTGGTGAAGAGGGCATTTGTGTGTGTGTGTGTGTGTGTGTGGGGGGGATAATTGCCAATAGCAATGTTTGTTCTAACAGTAAAAAGATTATCCAACAACTAATTAAATTACACCTTTCTGGAATATGTATGTTATTTTTCCTCCTCATTTAAATTCCTCCAATCAACAACCAGAGCAACTCATTCAGGCATTCTTAGTAGATCTACCAAAAGCTCTATGATCATAGAGATATGATCAAGTTTACTTGTCCAAACATATCTCCCTCTATGACGCACCTTGGAGTTTATGATCGTCAGGGGAGGCCCTGCTCTCGATCCTGCTACCCTCGCAAGTGCAATTGGCAGGGATGGCGAGACAGGGCCTTCTCGGTGGTGCCCCCCCATCTATGGAATGCACTACCTAGTGAAATCAGTGCGAATCCTTCTCTCCTTTCCTTCAGGAAGAAACTCAAGTTTTGGTTCTGGGACCAAGCATTTGGGCAGCTGACTGAGCGACATCTGTAATGACTTGTGAGAATTGTCAGTTAAGAGACCTTTAACTGGAACTCTGGACTATGATTTGGATTTGCAGACTCAGACTTGGCTGTTTTAATATTTTAAAGGCCAATATTTATAATGTATTTTAATGCTTTTTAAATGTATTTTAATGCTGTTGACCTGTCCATGTTAATTGTTGTGCTCTGTTTCTTTGTCGGCATCTAATGACTGCCAATTGTAAGCCATCCTGAGTTCCCCTTTGGGGATTGAGAAAGACGGGATACAAATACTCAAAATAAATAAATAAATCCACAAGTGTGTCGCAGCTGCATGGACTGTGATTACATGAATTAAAATATCTGAATTAAAACAGCTGAAATTACCTCTCAAAGCTTGGATTGAAAGCCCTGGATAAGTTTGTACATAAAAAAAGATAAAGATAAAGGTTTCACCTTGATATTAAGTTTAGTTGTGTCATGAAAACACTGTTACCTTCCGGCTGGAGCAGTACCTATTGATTTACTCACATTTGCATGTTTTCCAACCACTAGGTTAGCAGAAGCTGGAGCTAACAGCAGGAGCTCACCCCACTGTCTCTGGATTTGAACCACCGATCTCTCAGTCAGCAAGTTCAGCTCAGCGGTTTAATCCACTGTGTCACTGGGTTAAAAGATAACAATGTTATTTGACAAAAAAAAAAAAAGAGGTCACAGGCTTTTAAGCTACTAAGATGGTATTTGGTTCCAGGCATTTGATTCCAGGAAACCAAAATTTGTGTAGGCTCAAGTTCCATTATAAACAGTGCTGTAGTAAAATTTATTTATTTATTTATTTATCTTGGACATTTATATCCCGTCCTATCTTGACCTCTGCATAGGGACTCAAGGTGGCTAACAACAAAAGCATAGATATACATCTCAAGTAAAAACAGTATAAAACATTATAAAAACATCATAAAAACATTAAACATTAGAACAATCACCAGTTTAAATTGTCGTCCTACAAATGGTCCAACAGAGTCCATCAGAATCCATTAAACCATAGCTCTACCATCACGTCGGTCTAGTCCGCAAAGGCCTGATCCCACAGCCAGGGGGATTTCACCTTTTTCCGGAAAGTCAGGAGGAAAGGATCTGATTTCACTTGGGCGGGAATTCCATAGCCGAGGGGCCACCACAGAGAAGGCCCTGTCTCTCATCCCCATCAACCGCAATTGCGATGGTGGGGGGACAGTGAGCAGGGCCTTCCTGGACGATCTTAAGGTCCTAGGTGGTTCGTAGCAGGATATATGTTTGAACAGGTAAACTGGGCCAGAACTGTTAAGGGCTTTATAGGCCAATGCCACAATGAATTGTGTTTGGAAGCTAATAGGCAGCCAGTGGAGCTGGTGTAGCAAGGGCATTGTGTGCTCTTGATATCCCGTTCCCGTGAGCAACCTGACTGCCGAGCGTTGGACTAGCTGAAGCTTCTGAACAGTCTTTAGAGGCTGCCCTACATAGAGTGCATTGCAGTAATCTATTTGGGATGTAACAAGAGCATGGACTACTGTGGCCAAGTCCAACCTCCCAAGGTATGGGCGCAGTTGATGCACCAGTTTTAATTGTGCGAAAGCTCCCCTGGCCACCACTGAGACCTGGGGTTCTAGGCTCAGCGATGAGTCCAAGATCACCCCCCAACTGTGAACCTGCGACTTCAGGGGGAGTGTAACACCATCCAGTACAGGCTGGAACCCTATATCCTGCTTGGCCTTCCGACTGACCAGGAGAACTTCTGTCTTGTCTGAATTTAGTTTCAGTTTGTTCCATCTCATCCAGTCTGTTACATCCAGTGGCGTCCCTTATATAAAATGACAAGTTTTTCTTTTGGGAATTTTAAAATAAGATTTTAAAGCTGTGTTTGAATCTCTGTATACAGAATCCATTTATCCAAGGCCAACTGGATATGGATGGCCTTGCCAGACCATAAATGACACAATGACAGGGGCTATTTCCAAAAGAAAGAAGGGAGACAAAATAATAATAAATAGCAAAGGGAACGTATAGGGTTCCTCTCCTTTAAGTATGCAGGAAATATGAGAGAATGATTGAAAGTGAATGAAAAAAGTGCAGATACTAACACCAAGGGAAAAATATACTAGAAAATGAATGAAGGTGGGAACTGTGGTACAATTAATTCAGTGAGTGATAATATTAACACATTATTATCATCATTACAACAACCATGACCAGTAGAAACTGTAATAGATTTCTTTTTTGCCCGAGTGACATCTAGTTGGCGGCCCCAGCTGCCTCTCTGCTCCTGAGTGTTAAATGCGCTTTTTAATTCTTTCTGATGTTTGTAAGCTGTTTCCAGTCATCTGACATTTTTTAAATGCAAAGGTTTCCCTTTACGTATAAATAGCACAAGGAAATGATGGAAGTTATCTAAATTACAACCACCCAAATGTGCGATTCTATTACCTGCCATGTCAACTCTTTGCCTTAGGTTGAGGAATAGTTTTGGAAATTGAATCTAACATTTGGCATTCTGATGAGAGACAGGAGCTGTTCGTTCGTCCTTGGGGTGGCTGCAAAGAAAAGTGTGTGTGTATGTGTTGAAGTTCAGCACAATTTGGCTGTATCTTATCTGGAGGAGGTTTAGAAGTCAGGTGAGAGATACAAATGCTTCCAAGCAGGTTAAAACTGTACTTCTTTCATAACAAAATCCATTCAGAGCAAACTAGGAATTATAGCCTACAGGTCAAAGCAAATTCTTTCTATTTAGGAAGAAAATGGGCCAACATGCTTTGTGAATGCAAATAGTTATCAGATAGACACAACCTCCAGCTAACACATTTTCTTTCCATTCCCTCTGAATTGTTTTTTAACCTCTGGGCTTTCTCTTTTAAGAAGGAGAGATTGACAGTTCCGAAATATTCTAAACCTTTGTAGGCATTAGCAAGCATACTTATTACACGACTTTTAAGGCTAGTAGATGAAAAACTGGAAATGGTTCCTGTACCTTTAAGGGTTATATAGCCTTAGGAATTCCACCAACCATACAACCAGATTACAAGCAACACTTGCTGAGAATCCATTTTCTACATAACTCTTAAAGGCACAGGAGCCATGTTAAGTTTTTACTCTGACAACCTTAGCATTAACAAGTGAAGCTTTAATTTGAGAGTTGAGGGATCAGTGCCTCCCTTCTGCTTAATCTCTGCTAATGAACGGAATTTAGGAAAACTATTTTCAACTGTAATCGCCCCAACAGCACGGCCATTCAGGATCAGGATCATGATAGCTGTAGCCCTAACACAGCATTTCTCAGCCTGAGGCTCAGGATCCCTGGGTGGGTCACGAGGGGGTGTCAGAGGGGTCACCAAAGACCATCAGAAAATACAGTATTGTTCTGTGTGGGAAGTTTGGCCCAGTTCTATCATTGGTGGCATTCAGAATGCTCTTCGATTATAGGTGAACTACAACTCCCAAATGTCAAGGTCTATTTTCCCCAAACTCCACCAGTGTTTATATTTGGGCATATTGAGTATTCATGCCAAGTTTGGTACAGATCCATCATTGTTTGAGTCCACAGTGCCCTCTGGATGTAGGTGAACTACAACTCAAAAACTCAATGTCAATGCCCACCAAACCCTTTCAGTATTTTCTGTTGGCCATGGGAGTTTTGTGCGCCAAGTTTGGCTCAATTCCATTGTTGGTGGAGTTTAGAGTGCTTTTTGATTGAAGGTTAACTATAAATCCCAGCAACTACAACTCCCAAATGACAAAATCAATACCACCCCAACCCCACCAATATTAAAATTTGGGTGCATTGGGCATTTGCACCAAATTTGGTCCAATGAATGAAAATAAATCCTGCATATCAGATATTTACATTACGAATCAAAACAGTAGCAAAATTAGAGTTATGAAGTAACAACAAAAATAATATTATGGTTGGGGGGTCATCACAACACGAGGAACTGTATTAAGGGGTTGTGGCATTTGGAAGGTTGGGAACCACTGTCCTAACAGGTAGTCTTTGCAAGCCCTGTTAGTGATTATTAACTTTGTCCTCCAAATTTCTTTCAATGAGTCCATGATATTTATGAAGGCTTCCCAGAATAGTTCCTGCAGTGGCCAAATCTCAGCCATTTGACGAAGGCTGACTGCTCATTTCACACAGAAAATACAGTTTCAGTGATGGATCTTGTACTCCTTATATTTATGTGGGCATGTCCCGCTATCTTTATGTGAGCAGCCAGCATGGACAAGAAAGAGAGCTATAGATAAATTATTTCTATTAACACATTCATTAGTCAGAATTCTCTTTGATCATAAAGCACCATGTTAGCCTGATTTTTATATCAAATGCTCATTAAGGCTGACTAACAATAGTAATAACTAGAACTGATCTAATGATGAGAATGGAGGAGGTTCAATCTGAAATATGCAGTTCTAAAAATGAACTATCATGTGATTCAAGTTTATGGCATTCCTAGGCATTTCCTGAGATAAGTGATTTCAAGGACATTCTTGTTAAATTTATATTGAGATACCAGGAAATTGTATATTTAGTTTCTATAATAAACAGCTAATAATAAACAAGGGGGAATGGTATATGCAGTGGTATCTTTCAAAATAATTATCCCTCTCTTACACACACAGAGAATTTATTTTCCTGTGTGCAAATTAAGACAGAAATCTGAAAGGTCTGTTCTCATATCGAGGGAAAATGAGAGAATTATTCCTTCTCATCTGTTTGGCAAGATGGGATATGGAATATTTAATGCAATCTATTTGTTTCTAGACAGAAAGTGGGTGCAGATCAGACTGGAAGATGAGCCCAGATGCCACAAAGGGTGCATCTGCAATGGAGAGTTAATGCAGTTTGACACCAATTTCACTGCCATTGCGTAATGTTATAGATCTACAGGAGCTGTAGTTTTACAAGGTCTTTAGTCTTCTTTGACAAAGAGTGGTATGAGGGATGTTGTTCATTAAAGACTTCCTCTGACCCACTTCTATTTATCACAGGATGCTGAAACTGCACATGTGTAATGATATAAGTCTCTATAGGTTACGTGCCATTTTACAACTCAGAACTGATAATGGTCTTGATCTTACAGGTGCTGAAGTGGTGTGAGGTTTGATAATGGACTCCGTGGAATACAGTGCAGTCATCAAGTTCCTTTACTTGAAAGGCCGCACACCAAAGGAGATGTTCAATAAGATGAAAGAAGTTTATGGTGATGATTCCCCATCATATGATTTAGTCAAGAACTGGCATCGTCACTTCAAATGTGATTGGACTTTGGTGCAAACGGCTCCAATTCCAGGGCAACCCCACTCTGCTATTGGTGAACACACCATCCAACAAGTGGAGGTCACAATTTTGGAAAATTGCCACATAACCATTTACCCAAAATGTCATGATTAGTGTGAAGTCTGTGGAAAAAATAATCCAAGATCATTTTCACATCCATAAGGTATCAGGTCGCTAGGTCCCTCGTCTACTCACAGCTTTCCAGAAACAGGAATGAGTTGAATGTGCTCAGGCTCTATTGATGATGTGCCAGGGAATCCAGGAGGATTTTTCCAATAGACTGCAATTGAAGCATCGTGATTCGCTGCGTCCAAAGAAGGCACATGCTCAACTCGCTGCAGGCAAGGTCATGCTCAATATTTTGGGACCAGCATGGAGTAGTATTGATGGATTTTCTAGCAAAGGGTACAATGATCACTGGAGCATACTATGCTTCACTGTTGCAGAAATTGAGGGAGGCCATTAAAACCAAGAGATGTGGCATGCTCACCAAAGGCATCTGCCTTCTGCAAGACAGTGCACCAGTTCACAACTCACATGTTGCCCAAATTGAATCATGCTTCTGTGGCTTTTAAATTATCCTGCATTCTCCTTATTCATCTGACCACTTACCATTGAACTTCCACCTCTTTCCCACAATGAAGTTATTTTTGAAGGGCAAGCATTTTTCAGACAATGAGACTCTGATTTCTGAAGTCACAGCATCACTTTTGGAGCAACCTGTCAATTTCTACAAGTGAGGAGTTTCCAGTTGCTTAAAAAGATGGGAGAAATGTATGTCCCTAGATGACACCTATGTAGAAAAGGACTAATAACTATGCCAAGTTTCCTTGCTCTCAGTTCACAGGAAGTAGGCCAGAGGAAATCTTTAATGAATGCCCCTCATAATGCTTAATCAAATAACAAATCCCAGGATTACATAGCACTGTGTCATGGCTGTTAAGTTGGTGTCAAACTGCATTAATTCTGTAATGTAGCTGCACCCAATAAATGGGAAAGAAGAAGTAAATTAACTTTAAAAATACATAGATTGCTCAAGAATATTAATACATTTGAAGGTTTGCACAGCTTTTTCCTCCTGACTGGAGGTGAACACCTGTGTGATAGATCTACCTTTTAGTCGGCTAGGCCGAAGCCTGCATAGCAGTGTCTGACATCTTGGTATTCAAGAGAGCAGGAGGAGGAGTCAGGCTGACTCCTGATTGGGTGTAGCAATTGGGGGTGGAGTCAGCTTAGAGAGGGAAAGCAGCTGTCTTGTTTGACAGAAAGTGAGAAGGGATTTTAACAGAGAAGAAGGATCTTAGACTAGAGACAGAGAAGGTTGTGGATTTTTAGAGAGGAAGTTACAGCAGGGAACTGACAGGAGAAGAAGAGCTTATAGTGAGCCTCTAGGTTTGGGAATAAGGTTAAGACATTAGGCTAGAGTTTTACTACGTTGAGAGGACTAGTAAAAGAGAGCTGTGTCTTATTAAACTTAAGAGAGGTTTAAAGATACCTTATAGCCCAGTGAGTTGAGGCAGACTGGAGTCTGTGCTCTAAGAGAAACTATGTCTAAAAGGAGACTGGAGTCTGTGCTCTAAGAGAAACTATGTCTAAAAGGGACTCACAGCTGTAAAAGCTATTCTGTCAGGGGAACTGTCTGTTCAAGCAACCAAGTTATTGCAATCGCATCAAGATTCTGTACCACTCATTTCCAACGAGTTGTTGTTATTATCAAGTTAAAATAAACTCTTTCTTAGTTAACTTTTAACTGTTGTATGCCTCAATCCATTCATTTTCCTCAGAACTCATTCTCTCAACGCATTTTTAAAATCCAGTCATCCAGTGGAAGAAGCCATAGAAAATCAAGTGCTCAAACATCTATTACCTATAATACATTCACACCCTTTGGTTCCTCAGGCCAACAATTCTGAGGTGGCGGCGGCAAATATTACCAAGGACATTCGGTCACTTCCACATTTATCCTGTGGTCAAACCTCTAATTTGTATTATACTGAGGGGAGAGGTGTGATCGTTGTGTCCACCCTGCCTCGATAAGCCTTTTGATTTCTGTTATATTGGTGACCAGCGGTGGGATATGTGACTTAAAGCCTAAATCCAGTGGGGTGGGGTGATTTTGTGAGGTAAAAGTTTGAGCCAAAGCGTTTCTGAGGAAGTTTTACCTCAGAAACTGCCTAAATACACCAGTACACAGCAGTATGGCACCTCCAAAGCAGAAAAAAGCTCCTGTGGTTCACACACAATCAGAGGAACAGGAGGGAGCCGAAATGGAGGCTGAGATTGTAGAAAGAGGAGAAAGCCCAGAGACAGTGGCTACCTCTTTAGAAATCGAAAAGTTAAGGCTTGAGATGGAGTTGAGAAAGATGGAGTTTCAAGCCAGAGAGAATGAGAGACAGCTTGAGAGAGAAAGAGAAAGAATGGAGTTTGAGGCTAGAGAAAGAGAGAAAGAAAGGCTGCTTGAGGTAGAAAGAGGATGAAACACGAGGAAAGGATGATGGAGTTACAAATGAGAGATAGACAACCCACATCCAATCCTAGTACCATCCCTGCTGAACCCGTAGCTTCCTATGTAAAACACTTTCCCAAATACACAAAGGGGGATTGTGTAGAGAGTTTCCTCTCCAGTTTTGAACGTGCGTGTGCAGATTTTGGGGTGCCTGAGGAAAAAAGAATGGCACACTTAAGACCATTAATCTGTGGCGAACTGAGTGAGGTTTATGCCGGCTTGACAACTACAGAATGGTCTAACTACTCTGTCTTTAAAGAAAGAGTGAAGGTTCGGTTTGGGCTAACCCCAGAGCAAAGCCGAAAGACCTTCCGTGAAATTAAGAGGAAGCCTGGGGAGACATTTTCCCAAGTAGGGGCTAGGATTGAAAAAGCTCTAGTACGATGGCTGGAGGGTAGTAAGGTGACCACCTTTGAGGCTTTGAGAGACCTGATCTGTATGGAACAGTTTTATAAACTGGTCCCAGCTCAGTTACGTTGGTTCATTAAGGATAAGAAGATCCAGACAGTGGCCGAGTGCGCTTCAGTGTTTGACGGGATGGAGGGAGACTTTGAGATGGTCCCCCCAATGTTCAAGAAGCAGAAGGAGTGGGTCCCGAAGGGTAGAGCTGACAAGGAAGGTCAGGGAGCCAAGCAAGGGGATGCCATCTCTAAGCCTGTGCCACGTAGGATCGTATGTTTCCTTTGTAACCAAGAGGGACATGTTAGAGCCTCATGCCCTAAGCTATCTAAGGAGAGAGCTGGAAGCCCACCAAAATTTGTTAAAGTGGTCAAGAAGACTGAACCACAAGCTGAAGAGCCTACTCCTGAGGGAGAGCCCATCAAAATAATGAGGGTTTGGAGTATGGACCGTGGTGTAAATAAAGAATACTTAGAAGAGGTCAAAGTTAATGACCAAACGTTAATGGGACTGAGGGACACCGGTGCTGACGTGTCTTTGGTGCGCCTTCATGTAGTTGAGAAGGACCAGATAGTGCCAGGAAAGAGGTGGACACTGAAAGGAATAACTGGTCCCAGCTTTGAAGTAGATGTGGCAGAAATCCCTGTCAAATACAAAGATTTTTGTGGTAAATGGAGTGTAGGGATCCTGTCAGACTTGGAGGTCCCTGTGTTAATAGGGAACGATCTGTCAGAACATACACTGAAGATCAATGCTGTGACTAGAAGCCAGGCAGAAAGAGCGGGAATTTCTGAGGAGGGAGAAATCACCTCAGAAATGGCTCATAGCTCTGAATGTAACAACGCTGAAGAGTTCCCTGTGATGTTGCCATCTAATCAGCCAGCTGAGTTCCTGAGAGAACAGCGACGTGCTGAAGATTTAAAGACCCTGTGGGAAATGGCTGAGTCCCAAAATGCCAGACCCACAGAGAAAAAACCTGCCATCTATAACACCAGGGGGATTAAACTAGTGAAAGTAGTGAGATCAAGAGAAGCCCTGAATGAGGCAGTAAAAGAACAGCTTGGTGAAGAAAAGGGGCCTGTGACAAGACAGACAGTAGATCAGGGTCTTGTCACTGAAGCAGATATGACTGTAAAAAGCGCAGGAGGTCTGGAGTGTGGCTCAGACCCAGTTTTGGCAGTGGAGACACATTTAAGGCATAGAAGAGACATTAACAGTGCCAAGGAGGTTGTGGCAAAGGCGGCAGACTGGCACCAGAAAGTTCAGCCAGGGACTCCAAGCCGTTTGTCTGTCATCAGAGGAGCCACAAGGCTAGCTGCGGTAGCCGGGAAGGTGGTCCAGGAAGATGAGGGAGACAAAGGTGATGGAGCTGACCCTAGGCTGGATGGCGTGGTCGAGAGAATGGCACCGAGGGTGACCAAGGGGCCCGTCATGGTGGCCAGGGAAACCGAAAAGCCAGCAACCAGAAACATGGTTAAGTTAGTCTCCGAGAAGCCGATCATGTGTTCCAGCGAAGCCGGAAGGGAAACGGTCAGCGGCCCGAAAATATCGAAAACTGCCTCAACGTTACAGAAGATGGTGCAGGAGAGAGGGAGAAGGAGAAAGCTGATGGACAGCAGCCCAGTGAGGTCTGAGACTGCCTCAACATCAAAGCAGACGGTGCAGGAGGGAGAGAGGACGAGAGAGGCAGCGGTCAGCGGCCCAGAGAGGTCTGAGACTGCCTCAACATCGAAGCAGACGGTGCAGGAGGGAGAGAGGAGAAGAAAGGCGATGGTCAACAGCCCGGAGAGGTCGGAGATCGCCTCAGTGTTCGAAAAGGAGCAACCGCTGGTGAGCGAGAGCGAGGTGGAGCGGTCTCGTGGTCATCTGGAGAGGAGGGAGGTCGTCCCTCGAGGAAACCAGCGAGTCATCCATCCAAGTCAGAGGACAGCGGAGGAGAAGCCCTCACGACAGCAAAAAGGGACAATGTTTGGTACCTTTAGTCCAGTACCAGCAGGACTAAGGTTAAGCTGTGAGACATTGTGCTCAGGACATTGGACATTGCCCGGAGAACCAAATTCTCGCGGAACCAAGGTTGTAGGAAAAATTTCTCCAGAGACTGAGGGGAATGGGACTCTGTCTAAATGGGGGAGAGTGTGTTCAGTTGGTTGGTTGTCGAATTTGGAGGGAAAATTTGAAGATTGCAATCCCTGACAAAAACAGCAGGTGGAGCTGGTGCGTAAGGTCCAGAGAGTGTTATACGGAGATGACACTGTCTCAGCTCCATCCTGGGAGGAAACATCTGAAGATGGGAGTATGGGGTTGGAATTGGCTATTGGTGATGTTAAATTAAGGGTTGGGAATAGGATTTGTGGCATTGGTTGAAATAGAACAAGGTTCAGCCACTTTATATTTGCCATGCCAAAGGTGGTTCCCAGTTTAAAATGTGAATGTGCCAGACAACCAAGAGTAAACCCCAGGGTAACTTCAGAAGGTTTCTTTGTTGATAATACAAAATGATTATTTGTACTTAAAACATTTATTTGCAGGTTAGAGCAATACCTTGAATGTACATAGATGTTATTAAATGCAGTGATAGAGAATAATTATACAGGTATTGGTATAATAGTATAGATAATGGCATTTATAGAGTGTATTGTGTGATATAAGGTATTGTATAATGTATTATATCTAACATGCTTTTTTCTTACAGGTATGTATAAATGTATTGAATGTATGGTTTACATTGCAGGAATGCTTAGGTAACATGCATAGTATTGTATTGTTTACAACTGTTGTTTAGCATGCAATGTAATGTTAGTAAGATAGTGAACCTGTTAGAAATGTTTAGGTATGTTAGATAGAATGTTTAGTTATGTTATGCAAGACAGCATGCAGGATAGGAAGATAGGTAGAATGCCCTTGCCTTAGGTTAGATTAGGTTAGTGGGTTAGTTAGGTGCAGGAAAAGGGAGTTAATTAAGGATTAGTTCTCTTCATGAGAAACCCTTTCTTGCAGCTTTAGATTAGAAATCTGAAATCTTACAGAAAGGTCTTAAGGTAGGGAGGTATGTGATAGATCTACCTTTTAGTCGGCTAGGCCGAAGCCTGCATAGCAGTGTCTGGCATCTTGGTATTCAAGAGAGCAGGAGGAGGAGTCAGGCTGACTCCTGATTGGGTGTAGCAATTGGGGGTGGAGTCAGCTTAGAGAGGGAAAGCAGCTGTCTTGTTTGACAGAAAGTGAGAAGGGATTTTAACAGAGAAGAAGGATCTTAGACTAGAGACAGAGAAGGTTGTGGATTTTTAGAGAGGAAGTTACAACAGGGAACTGACAGGAGAAGAAGAGCTTATAGTGAGCCTCTAGGTTTGGGAATAAGGTTAAGACATTAGGCTAGAGTTTTACTACGTTGAGAGGACTAGTAAAAGAGAGCTGTGTCTTATTAAACTTAAGAGAGGTTTAAAGATACCTTATAGCCCAGTGAGTTGAGGCAGACTGGAGTCTGTGCTCTAAGAGAAACTGTGTCTAAAAGGAGAACAGTTTGTTAAAGGGACTCACAGCTGTAAAAGCTATTCTGTCAGGGGAACTGTCTGTTCAAGCAACCAAGTTATTGCAATCGCATCAAGATTCTGTACCACTCATTTCCAACGAGTTGTTGTTATTATCAAGTTAAAATAAACTCTTTCTTAGTTAACTTTTAACTGTTGTATGCCTCAATCCATTCATTTTCCTCAGAACTCATTCTCTCAACGCATTTTTAAAATCCAGTCATCCAGTGGAAGAAGCCATAGAAAATCAAGTGCTCAAACATCTATTACCTATCATACATTCACACCCTTTGGTTCCTCAGGCCAACAATTCTGAGGTGGCGGCGGCAAATATTACCAAGGACATTCGGTCACTTCCACATTTATCCTGTGGTCAAACCTCTAATTTGTATTATACTGAGGGGAGAGGTGTGATCGTTGTGTCCACCCTGCCTCGATAAGCCTTTTGATTTCTGTTATAACCTGAAGACTGGAAAATTTGCATCTTTGTCTTCCACCTGAAATGTGACCTGTGAAAACTGACCCATGAAAATGGGAGAAAAATTAGATAACCCTGTTTCCATCCCCTGTGGCTTGGTAAATGACAACATAGTAGTTATCACAGCAGCACTAACCAGGAGCCTAAAAATGATTTATCCCTTTCAACCTCATTCAGCACCCATAACCTCAAGCCACTGCCAAATCGGGGAAAATGACTTAATGTCCTGCAAATAAAGCTAACTCAGGGCCTTTTCACACAGCCATATAACCCAGAATATCAAGGCAGAAAATCCCACAATATCTGCTTTGAACTGGGTTATCTGAGTCCACACTGCCATATAATCCAGTTCAAAGCAGATAATGTGGGATTTTATTCAGCTGTGTGGAAGGAGCCTCATAATCAGTGCTGTTACCTTGGTGTGGGGTGGGGGCAAAATTTAACCCTTTCTCTTAGTGCACTTTCCCATTCTGGGGCAAAGAAACCAATATTAATAATTTGAACTTGGGGCCCTTTCACATTGCCCAATTATAGCGCCATGCTCCATTTTAATTGCCATAATTCCATCCTTTGGAGTTCTGGGATCTGTAGTTTAGGGAAGCATATTTAAATTCTCATTCTAGTACCTCTGGAAACTTCAAGTCCCAGGATTCCACAGGATGCAAACAAAGCAATTAAAGTGGAATCATTGTGCTGTATGTCTAATTCGAAGCACCCCTAGCTTGCTAGTTTTAATGGCGGCCAACATAAAATGTTCATGCCAGGAAGTTATATGGCAAGAAATCCCACGAATGCACCTAATTAATATACCATGTTCTGCATTGCCTGTATTCCCTGAAACATGCCAAAGAGTGGCCTTGTTGTTTATTTGTTCAGTCACTTCTGACTCTTTGTGACCTCCTGGACCAGCCCACGCCAGAGCTCCCTGTTGGCCATCACCAACCCCCACTCCTTCAAGATCAAGCCAGTCACTTCAAGGATAACATCCTTTCATTTTTGCCCTTGGTCGGCCCTTCTTCCTTTTCCT
Organism: Anolis sagrei; assembly: GCF_037176765.1. Classification (NCBI taxonomy): domain Eukaryota; kingdom Metazoa; phylum Chordata; class Lepidosauria; order Squamata; family Anolidae; genus Anolis; species Anolis sagrei. The sequence goes on from NC_090024.1 coordinate 160,274,399, forward strand.
TCCATTTCCCCCAGCATCATTATCTTTTCTAAGCTTTCCTGTCTTCTCATTATGTGGACAAAGTACTTGATCTTTGCCTCTAATATCCTTCCCTCCAATGAGCAGTCGGACTTTATTTCCTGAAGTTTGATCTTCTTGCGGTCCAGGGAACTCTCAGAACTTTCCTCCAACACCAAAGTTCAAAAGCATCTCTCTTCCTTCACTCAGCTTTCCTTATGGTCCAGCTCTCACATCCATAGGTTGCTAGAGGGAATACCATTGCTTTAACTATGCAGATCTTGGTTGCCAGTGTGATGTCTCTACTCTTCACTATTTTATTGAGATTGACCATTGCTCTTCTCCCAAGAAGTAAATGTCTTCTGATTTTCATGCCTAGAAATACAAAGTCTGTCACTACCTTCATCTTTTCTCCCTCTATTTGCTAGTTATCAGTCAGTCTGGTTGTCAAAAACTTGGGTTGTTTGATTTTTAGCTGCAACCCAGTTTTTGCAGTTTCTTCTTTCACCTTAAGAGTGGCCTTATATGAGCAATATTAAGAGTCCAGTCTAGAAGTTACCATTATCACAACACTTCAAAAGCATTATATAGAGAATCTACTGTAGTGTATAAAATTACTTTGGAATTCTGTGTTATTTGCATGTAGATTAAATCTCCTTTTTTTAAAAAATGTATGGAAACTGCAATATGTATCGATGAATGAAGATGCGTCCAAAGAGATAATATACACAGCTATTGCAGGAATGCTATTTCAGTGCCATTAAATGTGGCTGAAATTATTACCAGCAACAAAGAATAGCCATGCTAATAACTGTAAACAAATTGTTTCAAGTGTCTTTAACACTTTCTTAAAACGTATTTGTTATTGCGATACTTAAAAGCCCACAGATCACCCCTCCAAGTATCAAGACTTGACAGAAGCTATTCAGCTTGCCTCAGAATCCCTAACAACATTGTAAGAAGCATAAAATGGATCATTTTGTGACTGCGACTGTAACTAACACCAGCAGCTAGATCACTTTTACTGTGTAGACGAAAACCCAGCAAATTCAACCTGAGGGAAGATAAATCAAAGGCCTTGAAAAACCATTAAGCCATAAGTGTTAATTTCTTTGGTTAAATCTTTGCTCTATCACCTTGTTATATGTGAATCATTACCTAAAAATAAAAAGTGGTGCTTTATAAATATTAAAGTCATAGCATTATATCCTTCTAATAGGTCAGTTTCTTGTGTTTTCAGTAAAAGCTTCCTAAATATAGTTGCTATCTTAGGAATTGATTAAAAAAAAAGACAACTATACCGAGAAGTGGAACTAGAAGAGAAAGGAGGAGAGAGATGACTGGGAAATCAGAAATCTCAACATATTTCAAATGGATCTCATTGACTTTTTAGAAATACTTTGAACAATTGCTGTGGCCACCGGGGTACCATAATGATATACCCCATTATAAAATGTAGCGCTAAGTAAATGTGGGAGTAGAAATTTAACAATTGGTCGTTTAATGGCTGCAATTATGGCAAAAGAATAATGAACCTATTAGAGAAAAGAACTGGCAATTACTCCAAAGCTTATTGCAATACAGCTGTGGAAAAAAGTAATACAGAGGCATGCTTAACAGTGGTTATTAAAGAGAGACAATGCATTCTGTTTACTCTGACAGGAGAGATTCTTTCTTTCTTTCTTTCTTTCTTTCTTTTCGTTTCAGAAATGAAATGAAGCTTTTTGATGTCCAGACATAGCAGCTTAGAAAAGATGAATCTTACTCTTTAAAAGTAATATATTTCCAGATATTCCTTCACTTGTTTATATATTGTCCTTGCCTTATAAAAAGGAAAGATTTGCAAGTGAATGCAGACCACAAAGTAATAAAGGTAGTGGGAAAAGCAACCAAACAAAATGGTTTGGAGAAATTTGGGGAAGGCATAGGATTTTTCATTTTTGTATGCAGAAGCTTCTGTATCACAGGTGTTTTGATGGGTGAATTTTTCTGCCAATAATAATAATAATAATAATAATAATAATAATAATGGGTTGTTGTAGGTTTTTTCAGGCTATATGGCCATGTTCGAGAGGCATTGTCTCCTGACGTTTTGCCTGCATCTATGGCAAGCATCGTCAGAGGTAGTGAGGTCACTACCTCACTACCTCTGAGGATGCTTGCCATAGATGCAGGCGAAACGTCAGGAGACGATGCCTCTAGAACATGGCCATATAGCCCGAAAAAACCTACAACAACCCAGTGATTCCAGCCATGAAAGCCTTCAATAATAATAATAATAATCATCATCATCATCATCATCATAATCCTCTTGATGGGTGCCACCTTGTCGTGGTGGGGGGCTTAACTGTTCCAAAAATGCAAACACTCTAGCATAAAACTGTACAGGTGGTTCCAGTGGTAATTAGCACAATGTGTGCCATGCCAAAAGATCTCAGACAGCATTAGAAAACAATAAACATTGACATTATGATCTGTCAACTGCAAAAGGCCACCTTACTTGGATCTGCACACATCATTCGAAAATACATCACACAGTCCTAAACAGTTGGGAAGTGTTCAACTTGTGATTTGTGATACGAAATCTCATTTGCTATGTCATACTGTCAGTATAATAATAAATATTTTCTTTATAAACTGCCTTATCTCCATCCTGTAAGCCATCCTGAGGGGACTCAGGATGGTTTACATACAAAAAAGGCAAACATTCAATGCCATAGTCAAATTGACACAAATCAAAATAAGGCAAAATAACATCAATAAACTTATAACTAAAGAAAAAATAGAATTAAAATTAGAATAATAAAGATGAATACAAATATTTAAATAATGTATAGTTACACTAATAAAGCATAATTACACTAAAAACATGTGCTCTGGACAATAAAATGACTAAAATACATGAAAAGTGCCTAACTTCAGCTGTGATTTAAAATATATGCCCTTCCTCTGGCAGTGATTATTTTAGACTCCTGTGGCTTGCCAACCTTCCTGCTTGCTCTTTGAACTACAAGTGGGTTTTGCTACTTTCCCTAATAAGGCGTTCTTGAGCAGTTTTGTCTTATTGGATAAGATGCATCAGCTAATAGGCTAGGAAAAATATAAAACATGTCAAGAAGAGACAGATGGAAGGCAACCCAGTGTTAGCCACTGACATACTAAAGCAGCTGTTGATAAACAGACTGTTCTTCAATTGTCTGCTCTCGGGCTAAGTTAAATAGATGTATTTCCTATTGTGATAATAATAAATGTCCATTATGGAAGTTTGTAGATAGAACGGATGCTGCTATATGTGCAACAATGCCCAGTGATTAATGCTCTGGATACATGTGAGTCTGACCACAGATGTCAAGCAAAAGTTATTTTTTATTTCTTAAGCAAAGAAATGTAGGTGACATAAAGGTTGAGACTATAGGAAAGTATAACATCTTATTTGCTATATACTCCTACATAAGGAACATATGATTGCACCATGATGTTTACTTTCTGTGGTGGTGGGATTGCATTCTGGCAGGGGTCTCCCTTCTCAGAAAGGCATTTGCTGGAGGATCTTTCAGAAGCAATGGCAGTAGCACTATAGGTAACATTAGTTAGTATTGTGCATGAGAAAACTATGCAAAACACTATTGTGGCACCCTGTGATGAAACAATTTAGAGTGAAACAAGAGGTTGCTGTTGTTGTTATTGCTGTTGTTAGTATTATTATTATTACTACTACAAGAGAGAGTTCCAGAAGACCAGACTCTGAAGTTGGAAAGCACTCAATAAGCTAATGAGAAGAGCAGAGGACAACAAAGGACCTTGTCACATTTGCATATAGATATGTTACGTATAATGGCGAATTCGTGGGTTCCTGGTGGGGTGTATGGAGAACCCGTCTCCCATGCCTTGCATCACCCAACTCACATCTGGCTTCAAACTACGGGGGAGGGGGCATCCGTCACCTGACTCCCCCCCCCCCCATTGTTTCAAAGGCAACACGAGAAGCCTCCCATGTTGCCATAGGGGCAGCGTATGTTGCTTGCTCTCCCCTTTCACCACAGAGCCTGGCTGGAAGGAAATGTGTGTCATGTAATGGGCTCCGTGGTGAATGGGGAGAATAAGTGGTGTACGATAGGCAAATTTGCCCAAATGATGAGGTTGTATGAGTAGCACTGTGGCTAATAATTCAACTGGACTATTGAAGTGCTCAGAAATGAAACGAAAGTACAAAGCTGCATAACACATATTATAGAAACATGAAATGTGAGAGGCAATGATCAGGTGAAGCGAGATGTGGGCTCCATCTATACTGCCATATAATGCAATTCAATGCAGTTAAACTGCATTATGAAACTGTATTATATGGCAGTGTGGGTGTGGGAATACTAAAACAAGAAATGGAGTGTATACATATTACAATAGTCAGGGTGAGTGAGTTAAGGTGGATAGGAATGAGACACTTTTAATTAGACAACTACACAGTAGTAGTTTACCCAGAAAATGAAAATCTAAGAAGTGAAATGTTAACTCAACTGTTTTTTTTTTTAAAAAAAACTATTTTATTTTATCTGGGGGCTTCATTTCAATTTTGGAGTTTTCACTTGTTGAATTTCAGGAGTGATTTATGCAATGCTTAGACATGATGGGAAAAGTGAAAGGAAAAATGACTCTACTCCACAATTTTCTCCCATGCCTTCCCTTACAAGAACAACAACAAACCAATAAACAAACCCAAAGAGTATAGCTGACATTGACTAACCATTTGTCATGTTATAAAGTATGAACAACTTTATGATATGAAAGTTATGCTGTCAATGCGACCTTTGGGTGCTTCTGTTACAGAAATTCAAGATTCAATGGGCGTCTTGCTAACTTGCATATGAAACATTGAATTGAAGACTAAGGGCCTAGAAGGCAGGGTTACAGCTCATGAAATGGCTATGAATGCTTTCTTTTTGGTCTCTCTGGCTCTCTCAGCTAGACTCTCTCACCTGATGTTTTAACCTATGGATCACTGGCCTGTGAGACGTGGATCATTAGCCTATGGGATTTGGAAGTGTCACCTATTTTTTTTTTAAAAAAATCATTCCTGTGTGAATAGTTGGATTTTCCTTCTGATTTTCAACTAGAAATTGAGATAATCTATTGAGTTGTCAGTGCTAAACTACATTATGGGTCTAAACCAGTTGTTCAGTTTCTCAATGTGGCTACTAGAGGTTCTCTGCTTTGAATTGCTAGGCAGTTCAGAGAACTGCAGCGGAAATAAGATAACATTAGGTTTTTTAAAAAATATACAAAGGAGATAAGTTATCAGAGGAGACAATTTGCCGAAGCCAAAATGCTAGCAAGGCAATTCAAATTGAAGTATTACATTAAGTATTATCTATATTTGGTGTCTTTGTGGATGGGGAAATTAAGAAATTTCAATTGGCTGAGGCAGCAGAATCTAAAAACCTGGTCCAATCCCGGCCCAACTTCAGGGTTCCACACCAGCTATTTGATTAAAGTTTTCCACAGTGGTGATTTTAATGAAATTCTGGCTTCTTTGCTAGATGGAAAAACACCTCTGCCAGGGAAACAATCCATGGTGAGAGCTACTTTACCGGCATATATGAATGAATATGGCTTAATTGATGTGTGGAGAACTGTACACCCAGGAGATAGGGAATGTACTTTTATCTCTCTAGTCTACCATAATTGTTTCTGATCGATTGTTTGTTTGTTTTTTTAAAAAAATCTGCATTTTTGGTTAGTAAAATGAACACATGTAAAACTGAATCCTTGATAATAGCAGACCATACTCTGATTTGTCTGGAATCGTACTTTTCTGATGCTCTTAAACCTTTTAGTCTCTGGCATTTTAATATTTTGCTTCTCAACGAGGAACAGTTTAGAGCTCAAATGTCAGCACATCTGATGGAATATTTTAAAATAAATGAAGGTTCTGAAAGTTCCTGCACTATTGAATGGGAAGCACATCATTCTACATTTGGAGTAGAATCATTGTGTATTCTTCTTATAAAAAAAAGACTTACAATTCAAAGAATTAAATTTTTATTGAGCTGAAAACGCTTGTATCTCAAATTGTTGTTTCTCCATCTGAACAACCTTATCAGCAATTGCAAAAAGTTACATATGAATTGAATAATATTCTCTTCGAAAGGCTGAATTTGTTTTGACATGTCTAAGATAATCATATTAGGGAAAATGGGGGACAACAAAACAAGGTTCTGGATCATTGCTTTCGGCATCACAGATAAAATCTATCTATCTATCTATCTATCATCTATCTATCATCTATCATCTATCTATCTGTCTATCTATCTATCTATCTATCTATCTATCTATCTATCTATCTATCTATCTTCACACACACACACACATACACACACACACACACACAGTTGTTCATTTGTTCAGTCGCTTCTGACTCTTCGTGACCTCATGGACCATCCCACGCCAGAGCGCCCTGTCGGCCATCACCTCCCCCAGTTCCCTCAGAGTCAAGCCAGTCAATTCAAGGATACCATCCATCCATCTTGCCCTTGGTTGGCCCCTCTTCCTTTTTCCTTCTATTTTCCTGAGCATAATTGTCTTCTCTAAGCTTTCCTTTCTTCTCATGATGTGGCCAAAGTACTTCATCTTTACCTCTACTATCTTTCCTTCCAATGAGCAAATTATATATAAAATTTATTTAAAGCATTTATATTCCACCCTTCTCACCCAAAGGGACTCAGGGCAGAGCACAACATCTATATGGCAAACACTCAATGCCAGAACATAAAATAAACTATGTTGTTGTTCATTCGTTCAGTCGTCTCCGACTCTTTGTGACCTCATGGACCAGCCCATGCCAGAGCTCCCTGTCGGCCGTCACCACCCCCAGCTCCTTCGAGGTCAGTCCAGTCACTTCAAGGATGCCATCCATCCATCTTGCCCTTGGTCGGCCCCTCTTCCTTTTACCTTCCACTTTCCCCAGCATAATTGTCTTCTCCAGGCTTTGCTGTCTCCTCATGATGTGGCCAAAGTACTTCAACTTTGTCTCTAGTATCCTTCCCTCCAATGAGCAGTCGGGCTTTATTTCCTGGAGGATGGACTGGTTGGATCTTCTCGCAGTCCAAGGCACTCTCAGAACTTTCCTCCAACACCACAGCTCAAAAGCATCTATCTTCCTTCGCTCTGCTTTCCCTAAGGTCCAGCTCTCACATCTGTAGGTTACTACAGGGAATACCATGGCTTTGACTATGCGGATCTTTGTTGCCAGTGTGATGTCTCTAATCTTTACTATTTTATCGAGATTGGACATTGCTCTCCTCCCAAGAAGTAAGCGTCTTCTGATTTCCTGGCAACAGTCTGCATCTTCAGTAATCTTTGAACCTAGAAATACAAAGTCTGTCACGGCCTCCACATTTTCTCCCTCTATTTTCCAGTTGTCAATCATTCTTGTTGCCATTATCTTGGTTTTTTTATGTTTAGCTGCAACCCAGCTTTTGTGCTTTCTTCTTTCACCTTGATTAGAAGGCTCCTCAGCTCCTCCTCGCTTTCTGCCATCAGAGTGGTGTCATCTGCATATCTGAGGTTGTTAATGTTTCTTCCAGCAATTTTCACCCCAGCTTTGCATTCATCGAGCCCCGCACATCGCATGATGTGTTCTGCATACAAGTTAAAAAGGTTGGATGAGAGTATGCAGCCTTGCCGTATGCCTTTCCCAATCTGGAACCAGTCTGTTGTTCCGTGGTCAGTTCTTACTGTTGCTACTTGGTCCTTGTACAGATTCCTCAGGAGAGAGACAAGGTGGCTTTGGATGCCCATCCCACCAAGAACTTGCCACAATTTATTATGATCCACACAGTCAAAGGCTTTAGAATAGTCAATGAAGCAGAAATAGATGTTTTTCTGAAACTCCCTGCCTTTCTCCATTATCCAGCGGATAAGTAGATGTTTTTCTGAAACTCCCTGCCTTTCTTCATTATCCAGCGGATATTGGCAATCTGGTCTCTCGTTCCTCTGCCTTTTCTAAACCCAGCTTGAACATCTGGCAACTCTCGCTCCATGTATTGCTGGTGTCTTCCTTGCAGGATCTTGAGCATTACCTTACTGGCATGAGAAATAAGGGCCACTGTACGGAAGTTTGAGCAGTCTTTCGCATTTTTTGGTATGGGGATATAAGTTGATTTTTTCCAGTCTGATGGCCATTCTTGTGTTTTCCATATTTGCTGGCATATGGCATGCATCACCTTGACAGCATCATCTTTTAAGATTTTAAACAGTTCAGCTGGGATCCTGTCGTCTCCTGCTGCCTTGTTGTAATAATAATAATAATAATAATAATAATAATTATTATTATTATTATTATTATTATTATTATTATTATTTGGAATCCCAGGCAACAGCAGGATTGAAGAGAAACAACTGGAAAAGCTGACATGATATGAGAATTAAAAGATCAAACTGCAAAGACTCTGGCACAAGCCAGTAAAGTGGTCCCAGTGGTGATCGGCACACTGGGTGCAGTGCCTAACGACCTTGGCCTGCACTTAAACACAATTGGTGCTGACAAAATTACCATCTGCCAGCTGCAAAAGGCTACCTTACTGGGATCTGCATGCATTATTCGCTGATACATCACACAATCCTAGACACTTGGGAAGTGTCTGACGTGTGATTCAATACAATACCCAGCAGAGTGATCTTGTTTGCTGTGGACTCATCTTGTGTTTCTAATAATAATAATAATAACAACAACAATAACAACAACAACAATAACAACACTTTATTTCTAGACCGCCCTCTCTCCCCGAAGGGACTCAGGGTGGTTTACATATACAAAGGCAAGCATTCAATGTCTCAGGTGAGCACAAACATCAAAATAATACACAATAAAGCAACAGTAATAGCAGTGAGCTTACAACAAATAATTAAACATTGTGATGAAAAATAAAACAAAACAATCCAATAAGACATAGTAAACTAAAACATAAGTAGTCATTACAACAAACATCCTAAAAGCAATTTAAAATACAGTTACATTTAAAATGGCTGGTGCCAGTGTTCATTTGAAATGTAACGTGGCAGCCATATAGAACAAGTAGGACTAGCCAGCATTCCAAGTATTTAAAATGTCTTTGTTCTCCTCCTCTTCATACGCTAAAGTGCATAGGTACATTTTAAAAAGTTTCTTAAAGGAGAGGAGGGTGGGGCCATTTTTACTTCTTTAGGGAGGAAGTTCTAGAGAGTTCTCGTTCCCACCAGCCAAGCTTGAGATGGGGGTGGGACTGAGGGGAGGGCCTCCTCCATTGACCACAGTGCATGGGATGGTGTGTATAGGGAGATGCGATTAGACAAATAGCCTGGACCCAAACAGTTTACATCCTTTTTATATATTCAGAATAGTCTTGCCCTTTTGAATATGGAACCCAAAGTATATTTAAGAGGCATAATGTAATGATACGTGCATCAGAAATGAGCAACAAACAGAAAAATCCAGGAGGCCAAATAATAATGAAAACAAAATATGCCTTTAAAATTTCCATTAAAGTAGGATGCTAGCCTTCATTGTCATCTGTTGGGAATAGATTGTGCTCAGAGTAGTAAATAAACATGGCCTCAGGTTTTCTGCTTTGAAATGAGAGCTGTTGAGCGGGGGAGAAGAAAAGAAAAAGACCCTTGTTGCTGTAATCAGGTTTTAGCTATCTACCCATTTATCATTAATAAAGAATATTAGTTAAATTTCACTTGCAGGAATGATTTATAGCTTCCAGGAAAAGGAATCATTCTAAGAGACCCCTGCAAATGAGTTGGTTTCAAAATGCAAATGCATGCTATGGGAGGTTAGAAATGAGTAGGTGTTGCCTTTGAAGTAGCATCCACAAAATAAAGATGCCACTGTAGAATTAACAAGAATTTTAGCCATGGAAAACAAATATGAACCTTTAGATCTGTAAGCTGCCCCGAGTCTGGGGAGATGGAGGTGGGGTATAAAAATAAAGCCATTATTATTTATTATTTTATATAATTGACTTGAGAATCCATGGGTTTTGGTATCCCCCCCCCCCCAAATGAGTGGAATCAAACCACAACTGATACCAAAGGCTTGCTGTATATTATTTATGATGTCTTTCTGTCAAATTGCAGCACCAAATTTCTTATTGCAAAAGTTCTATATGGAACTGAGAGAAGAAACATCATATAAAGCTTTACTATGCCCTGCATCTAAGTGGCATTTTGAGGAGGTCTCAGTCACAATGTGAACGAGGGAACACACAGAGATGTCTCCATTTGTTTCTATTGTGTAGGCACTATTTCTCCTGCTGCTGTGATCATCTGTGAGAATTTATCATACAGAGGGGACATTTTTTAGTCAGTCATCTCAGGGGGGGGGGGGAAGGCTTCTGTGGGAAACAAATGATTAGTGTGCTGTGACATAGGTTGGAGATTTTAGGTGATGTGAAGAGTTGATCAGCAACTTCCGACAGCTGAATGCATGAACAGTTAAGGACACAATTATGAGATGTTACCAGAGAAAGCTTTAACTATAAAACAGGAGATTCATTAGAGTTACAAGTCCCGAACATATTTCTTAATCAACACATATGGCTGTCAGTTAATCAATGTTATACCATTTTTTTCTGAATAAGATTATGATTCAAGTAGATTGTGACAGACAAATTCCCTGAAGATGCCAGTCCAAAGGTTCACTGATAGAGTGTCTATGAATATGAATGGCAGCTGCTATTTATGCAGTCTTCTTTCCAGTGCTCATGCATACACACATCCTTCCGAACAAGCCAAGCCAGCCTACACAATCAAGAGGAAATAAAAATTCATATACAACTACAAAGTTCCCATCCATCAGCATTTATCTTGCCTGTTTTGAATACTTCAGAATAATACTGCTCTCTGCAGAAACAGAGATGAATGGAAGTTGTCACACCCACTTCCAGAGCAGTAGCAGAACACAGCTGAAACATTTATCGAGACAAGCTTGGTTTCAAGGTTCAAGCTCAGGTCTCAAGTTGTCTGACGTATCATTGATATGCTGTTCAAAGAAATAGTTTTGTGCTGCTCAAGGCACTTTCCCTAGTCTACTGTTAGGCAGATTAATTTTCATAACAAGCATCAGTCGTGACATTTATAGCGGGATTGTAAGATTTTTTTTAGGCTTTCCACTCCTCATGTTACCAAGATACAAACCTTTCTGACCTTGAATATATTACTCATACCTGTGGCTGTATTCATTTCATCTGCTGGTACCAACACCATTTACTATTAACTTGTGTAGTAATAATCACATAGGCCATGCAGCAATTGAGTGGCCAGACATAAATAACAATGCTTCCTCCTTATCCAATCATCTAACTCCATCTGAAATTACTACTGTGAGATTGATAATCACAGCAATAACAGAACTCAACTCTGCTGCATATCAAAAATATTTTGATGACAAGCAACAGGTTTATGGCACATGACTTCAAAAACATTATTTCTACTGTAATGTTAAAAGAAAATTCATCAGCTCTGTGATACGATAAATAAAGTGTTAGTTTGATAGACTAGTTTAGGTTCCATATTCCAGCTCTGTCATTCAAGCCAATGGGTGATTTTGGACAAGTCACTGTATGCATCTAAATTTTCATGATTAAAATATGAAGATAAACTGGGAAACTCTTTGATGATGTGTAGGATAGAAATGTAATAATATGATAAGAACAGGAACAATCCTGAAGCCTCTACTATTAGCCCTTTGGATGTTTACTTAGAAGGACACCTAGCTGGGTTTACTGGAGAACATTTGCAAATATGCATGCATTGAATATGAGTTCTAAAGAGACAAGCCATTTTATAATTCATATCACAGCATTTAAGTTTTTTGAGTCAGTAGCACATTGAGAAACTGCAAGTCGCTTCTGGTGTGAGAGAATTGGCCGTCTGTAAGGATGTTGCCCGGGGATGGCCGGATGTTTTTGCTGTTTTACCATTCTTGTGGAAGGCTTCTCTCTTGACCCTGCATGGGGAGCTGGAGCTGACAAAGGGATCTCAACCTGCTCTCCCCAGATTTGAACCTCTGATCCTTTGGTCTTCAGTCCTGCTGGCACAAGGGTTTAACCCATTGTGCCAATGGAAGCTGCAGCATTTAAGTTGAAAGTGACAGAGATTACACAAGTGTACCATTGTAAATTGCCCATGGCCAAATTTAGGCTTTACCCACAATAACCAATTCTATTAAAATGAGCATTGTTGCTTTCCATTCAAGGCACTCAAATAACAAATATATTTCAAAGTAATGTCAAAATGGAGCCCTCAGTGGCGCAGCAGGTTAAACTGCTGAGTTCCTGAACTTGCTAACCAGAAGATTGGTGGTTCAAATCCAGGGAGCAGGGTGAACTCCCGCTGTTAGCCCCAGCTTCTGCCAAACTAGCAGTTTGAAAACATGCAAATGTGAGTAGATCAATAGGTACTGCTTCGGCGGGAAGGTAATGGCACCTACGGACAATGCCCTTTGGCTTAGAAATGGAGATGAACACCAACCCCCAGGGTTGGACACTACTGGACTTAATGTCAAAGGGAAACCTTTATTTTACTTAATGTCACAATGGAGACGTACATACTTTAAAAGCATCAGAACTTGCTTGATCTCAGCCCTGGTTTATACCTGGATATAAGCCTATCAATGAATGCTAGGAGCTGTAAGGTATATCTCAGGGGAAGAAACTGTCAATCTTCCATCTCTGAGGATTCCTTGCCTAAGAAATTCCTACGATATTCATGGGTTTGCCATAAGGAAACACACAACTTGTAGGTACATATGCACACACACACACACACACACACACACAGAGAGAGAGAGAAAGAGACAATAAAGTGAAAATATAAAACAACCAGGAAAGATCCAGAAAACAATGGCTTTCTGGTGCCCGACTAGCACTGTAGATTTATTTAGAACATAGAATATCCTGTTGGAACTCAAGTTTCCTTAAGGGAATCCAGTCAAAATGAAGTCTACCAAATAAGGAAGGCGAGAAACCAGTATGACGATTTATCTGACACATGAAGCCCCCCTGCAAAGAGAAGCACTTCATTTAGCATATTGGATCAATCCAGCTAATAGCATAGCTGCAGGAACAGCACTTTGTGGAACTCCTGTGGCACTAAATGAAATTCAGCTAGGCACTAATTGAAAATACAAATGCTAGGTGTATGTTCACACAGCTTTATAGTGTTTGTGTTTATTCAGAAACCACCTGACTGAGTTCAGTGGGACTCGCTCCCAAGAAAAAGTACATAGGATTGTAGCTGTAAATGGTTAAATCTGTTCGCCTCATTGGAGGCTGTAGCATATCAGAACATGAGATGCTGACTTCAGTTCTAGTGGGGATGCTTTTTTGTTTTGAATATATCTTTCTTCTATTCATAAATGATGTTCCCTACTTTGAGGACTCAAGTTGGAAATAAAAATATAACAGCACAATTCTATATATGTGTGCTCTGGAAATCCTTCTGAGTTCAGTGAGGGTTCCTTCCAGGCAGGTTTGTATAGAATTGCAGCTAGTAAATGAATAACATCAACAATCCCAGAAAAATAAAATGAACACTTCAGTCTTGAGTCTGTCAGCTATGAAGGGAACCTGAGACAGAAAAGGAGAACAATTTCCATTGTTGATATATGAACCTTAGAAATAGGTAAAGCAATCTTATGAGCTCATGAAAAATATGTCATGGCAAAAATATATCATGGGGAAATCAGAACACACAACCAATGGCATCCTTGTATATGTGCGTGTGAATATATATAAACCTATTTTCATGTTACAGGACAATGAATTTTGAAGAGCATTTGCACAGCTGTGCACAAAATTAATGCACCCCTTTCCAAAATAATCATCCATCCAGAGAACAAACGTGATTGTGATGGAGTGAATTTGTGAACAATTTTATGATTTAATATCAGGACATAGGATAAAACAATACCAAAACCAGAAACCATTGTAGGCAATTCGTTTCTGACTATAATTTTGGATTTTCCACATGTTTCCCTTCTTTTCATCTGTCTGTCAATAGCCAAAATCACAATAAAATGTTCTTGTATTTGGATAGATTCCTCTTTCTCTTCAGCGGGGCTTTGTTAGTTTACATGAGCTGAGAGACTATTTTTCAAAAGTACTCAATCAAAGTTTTAAAAAAGGAAAGAGAAGGAAAAAAAACCCTCAAGTTTGTCTCCCGATTAATTTAAAAGCCTGTTATAGTTAGGCAACATTTTTCACTTTGAAAAATGGATGTGCTTAGGAGACATACAGTCCAACAAAATGAGCTTTCCATCATTCTTTGGGCTTAACAAATTTTGTCTCAGTCTCCATGGACCAACGGAGTGTGCAAAGTCAAAATGCCTTTGCTACTCATTGGTTTCAGTGTGCCTTCTTCGTGTGCAGACTCCCCTGGATTCTCCTGATAAACATACTAAAATTTCAGAGTGCAAAGGGCCAGTTTCATATTTAATAGCACAGAGTTTCCATTTCATACCACAGCTCTTCCTCTTGAGATATAACCAACACCCCGAATGTAATTTTCCAACTATTTTCTTCAAGCATCAAGTATTTAACTGGTAGAATAAATGCTCTGTCAGCTGGATCTCTGAGTCACCGTAGTGATATTTAGTAGCTGATTGGAAAGGTCTTAACGCTACATCAGATTTGGATTTCCCTTGAGTGTATCCCAGTGTAGTGCATTCTACACAATAGGCAGTAGCAAAAATAAATGCTAAATTTTATTTTATTTATTATTTTATAACATTATTTTTTTCTTTATTGTTTTGGTAGCATTGTATACTTTTGCTTTGGTAGCAAACAGGAATTGCACAAGTCTTTGCAGCATTTGAATTTGTTAATTTTTTTAAATATGCAGTCATTCTCCTGATATGGGACAGAAAGTGGCTTACAAGATTATCCATATTTCTGCCCTCATCAGATTATACTTTATTTTTAAAATTTATATCTTATTTCTCTCCTGGTGGTGCAGTGGGTTAAACTGCTGAGCTGCTGACCAAAAGGTTGGTGGTTCAAATCCAGGGAGCAGGGTGAGCTCCTGCTGTTAGGCCCAGCTTCTGCCATTCTAGCAGTTCGAAAACATGCAAGTGTGAGTAGATCAATAGGTACTGCTTCTGTAGGAAGATAATTGCGCTGCATGCAGTCATGCTGGCCACATGACCTTGGAGGCATCTATGGACAATGCTGGCTCTTTGGCTTAGAAATAGAGATGAGTACCACCCTCAGAGTCGGACACGACTAGATTTAATGTCAGGTGAAACCTTTAGCTTTTTAAACCTTTCTCTCAGAATGGAACTCAAAGCAGCTTCCTGTGAATGATAAAATGTCTAATGTCAACATAATAATAAATAAATAATACAGATGTGTTGCATGGCTCTTTCCAGAACACAACCTATATCCCAATTATATACTATTCCTTTACTATTCCATGTCACAACCAAACCTTTGTGATAGTATTCTAAATACTGACAACATTTTAAGAATTGTATACAAAGGTTAGTATAAGAACATGTAGTAGTTTGTAACAAACCATTTGAATAGATGTCCAATTGGAGCATTCAAAACACCCATAATGTGTAGAAACATTGCATTTGAATAGGTTGAGCAACCTTTTGATGATGGTAGCCTGTTTCTAATAAGCCAATCATCCTATATACTCAGAGTGCAATATTGATTTTGAACATTTTGTCAATGGTCCTCTGCAATAGAGCCCTGGAAGTATCTAGTCAAGATGAGCTTCCATGGGTTCCAAGGCATTTCATTCCAGATGAATGTGGATAGGACTCTCTTTTTACGTAAGACCAAGTTGGTAGTCAAATGTTCATATAACCTTGTTTCGGACATTGTGATAAATGCAAATATAAGTATAACTTCATTGTGCAGTTACAACTTATTTTCATGAATGTACATGTTGGCCGGGATCGTATATTCGGGCTATGTAGCATACATTGCTAGGCATTGATTGTACTACATAGAGCTTGTTTGTAATCCTGCATGACTCATTGTATATTTGGATGTGGACCTACACCATCCTGACCTACTGAACATCCTCTGAAGCCCCCCTTGCACAGCTATTTCCTGTTTCACTGAAAACCAGTAGGATCACTGATGCAACTGGCTCAATCCTTAAAGTCGGGTTCAAAATAATTATACTAGTGATGTCATGATTTCTTACTGGCTATGGGGATGTAGCCATGTGTTTCTTCTATCCTGCCTGCTTCCCAAAATTGCTGTGCAGGAAGCTTCAGCAGCTGGTCAGGATGATATATGTCTCAGCCTAGTTTATGCTTTTCCATGTGCTGCCAAAAAGTTGATGCATCTCCATGTGCTGCCAAAAAGATTCCCATTGAAATATCCTGGGGTACCAAACCAGATGATGATTGTGGTGGCAGAAGGGAGAGGATACAATACCTCAGTCAGAGTCCATGGGATGAAATTTCCTCCAAATTCCAAATAAATATTAAGATCCTTTTGTGAGTTTTGAATGAACATTTAGTGATGTTCACTCAGTATAATGTCCTGAAATAACTGTGTTTTCTCTGCGCTTACAGAAGTAAATTTGAATGCGTTTTGACTATAAAACATTGTTCATGGTATGTGCTGATCAAAGTTTGTTTTCCTCCAAATAAAAATTAATTAGCCAATCTTAGGGCATTCAAAGGCATAGTTTAGAAATGTGTTGATTTCCCAAACTGCATATGAATTAAATTGTATATCACAGATCAATCCCCGATCTAGCACTAATTTGGAAACATCTGGCCTCTGTACCTATTTCTGCCATGTCTGGGGTATGCATTTGAGTTCAGAGATTTCTGACACAGCCCCACACCCCTCTTACATAAAACAGGTTCTCTCTACCACCCCAGCTGTCCCCTGAGTCATAATTAAGTGGTTTCCTTAATTAAGACATTTGGGAGGTAATGACACAGGAAGACTTCATTCATGTCTAAAAACTCCCCATGAGGGAAACTGTCATTTATAGCCAAACGGGTTATATTCCTCTCAGTACTTTATTAGTATTTCCAATGAGTTGTCAATGGAAAAGGCTATTACTGGGACAATGTGTACCAGAAGGGCATATTTCATTAGAATACTGTTTTCTGACATGTTGCATTTTTCATTGACTTCCATACATTTGACTAATTAGATTTCGCTTCATAAAATGGACACTAACAAGGGTGTCTTTTGTCTTGGCTTTAGTTCAGTGACTAATTATCAGATGCAAGGGCCTAGATGTTAATTGAATAATAAAAATAATGATTTTCCTTCTATTATTGCAGCCTTGTCAACAAACAGCTGTTTCACCTGTGTGTAGGGACATATAAACCAAGGAAGTTTGCTCAAGCCAACAGTTTATTGCATTCCAGGACTTCTTAAATTGGTTACCCTTGCTTTGAGGGCAACCATATGTGAGGGCTCCATCTGAAGACCCACAATTGGGTCCTACATCATTATTTATTTATTTATTTATTTATTTATTTATTTATTTATTTACTATAGTTCTCAGCCTAATCGGCAACTCAAGGTGGTTTACATTAGCCCCTTAGGAGGCCTTGGAGAGTCACACTTGCTCCTGGAAAGAAAAAAAAAGAAATACTCCCGATTCTTCTAGAGCAGTGGTTCCCAATCTTTGCTCTTCCAGATAATTTGGCTGGGAATTCTGGGAGTTAACTAGAGGATCAAAGTTTGGGAACCACTGCTCTAGAGTTTATGGGGACATTTTTGTTTTGGGCCTCACCTCCCCCCTCCCCCCAGAAAAAAGTGGCCCATAAAGTTCACAACGTGTAGTAAAAATGTACCCCATACATCCAAGTCAACATTTTGGAGCATTCCATGGAAAAGTGTTAAAATGTTGCGGCTATTATTTTTTTTATCCCGGGACCTCAGAGAAGGTCCAAATGTAATGAAAATGCCATTCACACACCCTAGAATGTATTTGGGGCTGGTCTGGACCACAAAAATGGCCCTGGTGATGCATGTGACCCATAGGTTGCACTTTGCCCACCACTATCCAACATCCTAGGACATCCATAGCATTCTGCCAGGACTCACCAGCACAGATATATGACCTCATCAATCCCACACTAGTCAACTGAGACTCCAGGCAGACTATAGACTTGTCTGTACTGGTCAGAAAACCCATTTTGGCTCAGAGGTTTCTTTTGGATGTCCATACAGCATATATGGACTTCCAACCTGTAATATGAAGTACAACTAGTTAATATTATTTTTTCTGTTTAGGAGAAGAAGTCAGAGAATGCTCCAGAATTTTGCCAAAATGCTGAAGTGATGGTGTGGACATCTGGATCAGTTCCAGTTTGAACCCATCTAGTGTCCACATGGCCCAATACCACCATTTCCATTTCCCTGAGACCCCCCTCCTTCTCCCAGGTTATGCAGGCATGTTAGTTAATGTTAGCAAAGGTGCCTGGTTATGGTCTTGAGCTTTTCAGAGGTTTTTGGGTAATTGTTGCAGCAGGAAAAGAAAGGGTAACAATAAGTGAAGACTAACCAGGCTTAGTCTAACTGGATAGTCCGGACTGGCTCTGCAAGCTGGGCTGATCCAAAACAGCAATGTTCTGGAACAGCCTTGGATTTTGTGATTCACATAGATGTGCCCTATGTCAGATATGTCAGCATAAAATACTCTGGTGCATTGTGGGAAATTACAATGCTCATGCCTACTTGCCATGAGAATGCTGCTGCTGTCAGTTAAGCATATGATCTATTGATGCAGGGTTGGATTCCCAGGATGTCTAATTTCCCTGCAAATCTCAAACCTGAAATGTGTCCTACATGTTAATAAAGCAATTTTCCTGAAGATAAATGTTCTGGATCTTGCCAACACGAAATAAGAGATCTCTTGGGAATCTATTAATTTCACCCTGAACAAAGGAAAGATGGTGCATATACGTTATGTTTTTAGTTCTATATTTTGACATTTAACTTTAATCAATTAATCTGATATTTGCTAGATTGCTAGTATCTGCAGAATTCTGACCAAAATTCTTCTTCTGATGTGGCTCCAGTGGCTTAATATCTCCATCACTGAGGTAGATGGGAATCTTCCCCCAAGGGCCTCTATATATCCTCCTCTGCCTCCTTTTTTGGAGGCAAGACTATGTAACCCCCACTTTCCATCCCAAAAAACTGGAGCCATTTTGGGACTGGGGGTCCTCCTCCTCCTCCTCCTCCTCCTCCTCCTCTTCTTCTCTTGGCGATAAAACAGTTTTTTAAAAAAATATCCCAAAACTGGCTAATGTAAGGTACATTCAAATATAAGGTGCACCCCAGTTTTTTAAGCCCATAAAACAAGAAAAAGTGCACCTTAAATTTGGTAAAATATGGTATTTTAGCATTAACAAATAACATGTTTTACAGATGTCCACTGTACCTAACATTTTTTTTTTCTTGGAAGAATATAATGTGTTGCTCAGCTGAGACTTAATCATGTTTTCTAAGTCCGATTCATAAAACCAATGTAGCATTTCCAATGCCTCTGTATTGTTAAGTGTTTCCAAGGAAGTCTGGTGATGCACTAACAAATGGCTTAAATTCACAAATAAAAATAACTGAGGTTAGATTTTTATGCATAAGCAGAGTGTTCGCAATGATATCCATATTAATTCAAACATTTTCTTATTAAGAAGCTTTAGTGCCCCCATTAACACTTACAGTGTGGAAGAAAAAACTTTCATTAAGACGAGATTCATCAGCGAAGAGACAAATACTCTAGAGAGATAAATGTTTCCAAAGTTTCACTGCTACAAAAGTATATGACTTTCAAATTTTTATTCGGAGACTGATGACAAGTCATAATCTATATAGTGCAAATAGTATATCAATAATGCATAACCTTGTTAACTATTACTACATCTAACCATTGGTCAATTTATAACTAACTTAGCTAATTAAACAGTACTAGTTAAGCATAGTGTCTAAGAGGCATTGCTTCAGACTGTTGATTTAGATGGAGACTTTTAGGGCATCTTGTCCAACTCCATGCTCTGTACATGTAAAGGAAACTTTGATCACCTTCAACATATGTTCAACCTCTATCCAATGACACATTTGCGAGAACCTACAACTACTCTGGGAAAGTAGTTAAACTGATCCATTTCCAACCTGCGCTGTGAAAGAAGCTTCCCCTAGTGTTGCACTTCAGCCCATTAGATGTACGTCTTCTCTGCAGGACAGTAGAGAACCAACATTTACCCTATTTTGAATTGTAGTCTTGCATATATTTGAAATCACTGTTGTGGACTCTGTTTTTTTCTCTTCTGCAGGCTAAACTATAAATAAATAATGGCTAACTATTTACTAATACTATAAACAAAATAAAAGAACAAACAAAAACCATGTCCATATCCATTCTGCTATCCATCTTTGTTGCCTCCCATTTGAACCTGCTTCAACTTTTATTCATCCTTTTTAGCATGTAGTGTCCATGACTGGACATAGTACTTTAGGAAATCTTAGACTAGTGTGGAGTTGAAACGAAATTAAAACTTTCTGTGACAAAGAGTGCATTTTGACATAGCAGAAAAGGCTATGCTAATCTAGAGTGAAGTATGATGTATCGGCATTGCCAGAGACTACACTCGACATCTCCAAGTCATCTTGGGAACTGGATGAAGGCTACACTTCATGCCCCAAATCCATCCTGGTGGCTGGATGATGACTGCCCACCTGAGTGGTGCTGGGATGGGTTTACCACTACTTGCCCATGACCCTCACCTTACCTTGCTCCCCTTGCTCTGCCATTTGTGCTACCCACTATGAATGAAAATGGACCTGGACATTGCTTGGTGCCAGGAAATACAATATCCATAGGGATGTGGCGATGCAAAAGAGGAAAAGGAGGGATTGTCATCATCCCCCCTCCCCACCTTTTGTTGATCACCATGGTGCTCTGGATATCATCATGCCAGGCACTAAGCTGTGTCCAGCTCAATTTTCATGGAAAGTGACAGATTGTGGAGGCAAGGTAGGTGCAATCTCCTGTCCCCAGGCTTCCTGAGCCTGGGAAAAGTGGAATGGCAGTGCAACCAACTGCAGAAGAAAACAAGCTTGCTCCCTCGTCCCTATGACTTCCCCTCATGTATAAATATGTGAGGGGAAGTCATAGGGAGGAGAGAGCTGCCCTGGAGACTAGGACGTGGAACAATGGCTTCAAACTACAGCAAAGGAGATTCCATCTGCACATGAGGAAGAATGTCCTGACTGTGAGGAACTGTTCAGCAGTGGAACTCTCTGCCCTGGAGTGTGGTGGAGGCTTTTAAATAGAGGCTGAATGGCCATCTGTTGGGAGTGCTTTGAATGTGATTTTTCTGCTTCTTGACAGGGGGTTGGACTGGATGGGCCATGAGGTCTCTTCCAGCTTAAGGATTCTATGATTCTGTGCTCAGATTGAGGGCATTACAAAGTGTGGAACCTTTATTTTTTCTTCGTGGTCTCTGCGAATGCACACTTGTGGAGAGATTGCGCCTGCGCGGGTTCCAACGGAAACTTCTACATTTTAAAACTTTCAAGTTTTGGCGGTAACCCCGCCCAGCCCCGGCAGGGGATAAAAGGGCGCCCCGCGCACACCGATCCAATTACTTTTTTTCCACCGCACGGCTCGCTTCGGTACTTCTAGTTGGATAGAGTTTGGATAGCTTCTCGTCAGAGTTTTTCCTCGAGTTGTTTGCCTGGATTATGTCAACAACTCGTTTCAAAAGATGCGCGAATTGTCCGAAGAAGATCCCTGATTCGGACAAACACGCTCTTTGCCTTTTGTGTCTCGGTGAGGCACACATTACTTCTTCGTGCCGTCATTGTCAATCGTTGACGGCACAGTCCCGTAAAAATCGGGTCCACCGGCTTCGATACCTTCTGTATCAGCAGACGTTGGCTCCGGTACCTTCAACATCGACATCGGCGTCGACGTCGGCTGCGGTATCTAGGCCTTCGACATCAGCTTCGACGTCGAAGGCAGCATCGACATCAAGACCTGTTGGTCCATCGGCGGAGGCCGAGTCTCGCCAGACAAGGGCGAAGAAGGCTGCACAGAAGAGGCCGAGAGCAGCTATGTCGACAACCTCTAAGGCTTCGGTGTCGACAGCTTCCAAGGCTACAAAGCCTACGAAGCAGAAGGCTCCCTGCACGGTCACGACCGAGACCGTACGTATCCGGCACTCTTCCACCAGTTCTGTGGCGTCGGTGAGATCGATCAGGTCCACGAGGTCGACGTCGGCGACTCCGCCATCTTCCACGGCGGTTCGTATTGCCTTCCGCCGGTCTCAAGAGGAGTCTCGGCGTGCCTCCACCTCTTCCTCCGTCCCGCCCACCCCGGGCAAGTCGGTGTCGAAGACAGCTCAGCCCCCGGCAAAGAAGAAGAAGACGATGCCGCCTCCATCCTCGTCTTCTTCTTCTTCCCGAAAGCAAACCACCGCCTCCTCGGCCACCTCGTCGGCGAAGTCGTCGCCTTTACAGCCGGTTGAACCCCAGCCGGCCCCTCAACCTACCCAGGAGCCGCAGCCCTTGCCAGAGCTGCCGTCGGAGCAACCCGAGTCCCCGGTGATTTCGGTGGACACGGTGATCGAGGCACCGACTCGACATGTGACAGCCAGACAGGAGCTTTTCCCGTCGGTCGCGACCTTGACAACTGACGGCAAGACAGGAGACTTCTCCAGTGTTGGAGACTCCAGAAAGGGGCAGACAGACTATGAGACTGGCCTTGGCCCGTGCCAATCAGGCTTCAACCTCGAAAGCCCCTCCAGTGGCTCCGCTGCAGCGCCCGAGTAGGGATGTCTCCTCATCCCCTCCCCCTCAGTCAGTGGCAGCTGATGACGAAGAAGAAGATGGCGAGTTGCCGGGATCGGTACACTCGGGGTCCGTGCTGTCTCTCGGGATCGAGAGGTCACCCACTCACGACGCCTATGAGGCTGACCCCCCATCTCCTACTGACAATGTCCGAGCCTTTGCAGATCAAATGGCTCGTATGGCTGAAGCCCTGGGCCTAGAGGTCAAGCAGACTTCCAAGGCAGTGCAAGACCCGGTGTTTAAAAGGGTGCAAGCGGAATCCCCACCTGCTCCTCTTCTGCCCTTCCTTCCCTACCTCCTGGAAGTGATCCAGGGCTCCTGGAAGACCCCTTCCTCCATCCCTCCAACCTCTAAAAAGATCGAATCTTGGTATAGAACGGACGATGAGGGCTTGGAGTGGCTGAAACACCATCCCGACCCTAACTCGGTGGTCGTGAAGGCGGCTCAGGGGTTCGGAAGGCAATCGTCGGCGCCGTCCGACCGTGAGGGGAAGAGATTCGATGCAGTGGGCAGGAAGCTATACTCCGGTGCCCTCCTGCTGGCCCGCATGGCCAATTATGGCGCTTGTATGGGCGCATACCAACAAATTCTTTGGGAGAAAGCAGCACCACTCTTCCAAAGAATGTCTGAAGAGGACCGCTCTGCCCTGTCCACCCTGGCTCAGGAGGCGAATTCTCTGGCGCATCACCAGATGCAGATGGCCAAACACACGGGGGACACCGCGGGTAAGATGATTGCTCACGCCGTGGCAATCAGGAGACATGCATGGCTCAGATCCTCTGGCCTCTCTACATCGTCGAGGCAGGTGATCGAGGACCTCCCGTTCGACGCCCTGGGGCTCTTCAACGCGGGAACGGACGACAAACTGAAGTCAAATCACGACTTCAAGACCTTGGCTTCGAAGTGTGGGTTCGAGAATCAGAACCAGGCGCAGAGGACCAGATGGTTCCAGTACAAACGCCGACACACGGTCCCGTACCGCACCATACAGTACCGGCAGCCTACCCGCCCTCTGCACGCCTCCCAGCAAACCCACCCTCAACAACCCCAGCAACAGAGAAGGCAGCACCAGCAGCAACGCTCCCGATCCCGCCAGGCCTCTGGAGGCAACCAAGCCAGGCGCCGCATTTGATGCCCTAATGGACGATACCGTTTGCTCTTTCGTTACAGATGTTGTTCCCATGTCCCTCCCGATGGTACCCACCCTCTTCCTTCCATCCGGCTCGACACCGTTCGGGGATCGCCTGACAAACTTTCTCCCTGCATGGGAAAATATCACCTCAGATGCATGGGTTTTAAAGATTGTTGACGAAGGTTATGCATTGGAGTTCGAAGAGCTCCCACCAACGGGACAAATTGTCGATACCAAACCGACCTCAGCGATTCTGAAGGAAGTCGAGACCTTGCTTCTAAAGGGGGCAGTTTCCCCTCTCCCAGACTCTCAAAACCATCGAGCCTTCTTCTCCAGATACTTTACTGTCCCAAAGCCGGACGGCTCCCTCCACCCCATCCTCGACCTCAGGGACTTAAACTCCTTCATCGAACCTCAAAAGTTTCGGATGGTGACGGTATCGTCCATTCTCCCGCTCCTCAGGCATGGGGACTTCTTCGCGTCCGTCGATCTTTGAGACGCTTACTTTCATCTTTCCATCAGAAAGCGTCACAGGCGCTTCCTGGCCTTCAGGGTAGCGGGACAGACGTACATTTTCAACGTCCTCCCGTTCGGTCTCGTGACGGCACCGAGGACATTTACCAAATGCATGTCGGTGGTCGCGGCAGCCCTCAGGAGGGAAAAAATCCGCATTTTCCCATACCTAGACGACTGGTTGTTGGCAGCATGCTCCCCGGACCTTCTGCGACTCCAGGTGGCAAAGACGCTTTCCCTCCTCGAAGACCTCGGCCTCCAGCTGAACGAGGAGAAGTCCCTTCTCGAGCCTACCACCTGCATAAAGTTCATCGGCGCCATGTTCGATTCTCTCTCCCAGACAGTCTTCCTTCCGGAAGAGAGATTCAGGGCTCTTCGAGCCGAGGCGCGCAAAGTACGTCGATCCCGAGTGGTCCCGGCGAAGCAGATACAAGTCCTCCTCGGGCACATGGCCTCCACGGTGATGGTGACACCATTGGCAAGGCTCCGCTTCCGTCCCCTCCAGAGATGGTTCTTGGACCACTTCAATCCCATACGGGACAGTCCTACGAAACGCCTGCTGATACCGAAGTCGGTAAAGGACTCTCTGAACTGGTGGATGAACCGCCAGCATGTCTGCAGGGGCGTTCCATTCCACCCAGAACCCCCAGCTGTCACAATAACGACAGACGCCTCGATGTTCGCATGGGGATGCCATACAGGAGAACTCTCAGTCCACGATCTCTGGTCTCCACAGGAGAAGCAGTGCCACATAAACTACTTGGAACTGCTGGCAATCTTCAAAGCCCTGAGGGCATTTGCTCTCCTGGTCGCGGGGAAGTCGGTCCAGATCCTCACGGACAACATGGTGGCAATGTTCTATGTGAACAAGCAGGGAGGAACGGGCTCGAGAAAACTTCTCAAGCTGTCGCTGGAACTTTGGGACTGGTGTGTGGCCAGGTCGGTGTCGATAACAGCCTTGCACCTCCCGGGAGAGGTCAACGTCGAGGCCGACGCACTCAGCAGAACCAAGGCAACATCTCACGAGTGGAGGTTGAACCCCAACGAGTTGGCCAAGATCTTCAGGGATTGGGGCCTCCCGACCGCAGACCTTTTCGCGTCGCCGCAAAACGCTCAGCTTCCTCAGTTCGGTGCTCGGCTTGCTCCGAACATGGTACCGGGGTGTCTCGGGGACGCGTTCCTCCTAGACTGGTCGCGGCATCTGCTCTACCTCTTCCCTCCCTTCCCGCTCATCCCGAGGGTGATCGAGAGAATCCAGTCGGCACAAACGAACTGCATCTTGATCGCGCCGGAATGGCCACGACAACCGTGGTTCTCGGTCCTTCTCCAACTATCCGAGGGACGGATGAGACGCCTTCCACTTCGGCAGGATCTACTCTCCCGGGAAGACGGTCAACTTCTCCACCCCAACCTCGCTTCTCTGCATCTTTCGGCGTGGAGGATCCAGTTCTGAGGTCCCTGTGTCCAGAAGTCCTCCCGATCCTGGAGGCAGCTCACAAGCCAGCAACCAAAAGGTGTTACTCGGCGTGCCTTCACCGCTTCCAGGCCTTCCTCTCCGAGAAGGGCCTTGACGACCATCAGCCTTCGATACCGTCGGTCCTCTCGTTCCTGCTACACCTTACCGAACGAGGCTTGTCGTTGTCGTCACTCAAGTCTCACCTGGCAGCCATCTCTTGGCAGCTCCAACGAACAGGAGAGGCCTCCTTGTTTAAGGAGAGCTCCGTGAAGACCTTCCTGCGGGGTTTCAACAACCTACACCCCCCAGTCCGCTCCCCGACTCCGGGGTGGGACCTCGACCTTGTGCTAGCCCGACTCGCACAGGAGCCTTTTGAACCAATGGCATCGATCGACCTGCGACTTTTGTCGTGGAAGGTAGCATTTCTTGTTGCTATCACCTCGGCCCGTAGGCCTTCGGAGCTTGCAGCACTGCGTGTGGACGAACCATATTTTGTTGTCCACGAGGACAGAGCAGTCCTCCGTACCGACGTGAACTTCCTTCCCAAAGTTGTGTCTCCCTTCCACGTGAATGAAGACATTGTCCTTCCCTCGTTGTGTCAGTCCCCCTCCACCCCGAGGGAGAAAAGACTTCATATGCTCGATGTGCGGAGGGCTTTGCTTTGTTATAGGGACAGAACTGCTCAGTCTCGAAGGACTCAGAGACTGTTTGTGGCGTACGCCCGAGAGAAATTGGGCCTGCCGGTCACGGCGCAACGCCTGTCCCATTGGATCACCTCGGCAATCGAGCTTTGTTACCAGCTTGCTCGACAGCAACCCCCATTGGTTGTCCGGGCTCGGTCAACCAGGGCTATGGCGGCATCGACAGCCTTCCTTAAGGGGATTCCCCTGGATGCTATTTGCAAGGCGGCCATTTAGAAGAATCCTCAGACATTTGTCTCACATTATAGACTGAATACCAGGTGTACACCTGACATGGCCTTTGGGAGGGCGATTTTGGGATCGTGTCCTTCATAGGACCCAAAGATTTTTTCTTGTGTTGGTCGATACCGAGACTTTCGTCGGTACCGTACATTGTTGTGAATGTGGTTTACCATGTTTTACTTGAATTCAATTGTTTACCGGTGCCAGTGAATGTAATTGCACCTTTACACCTGATGCCTTACTGCCTGAGGCACAGACAACCTTGCACTATAGCCCAATGGGGCTCACCACGGGTACTGTTTGTGTCGATATCGACGCCTTTTTGCCTCGCTAATGTGTTTTGCACTTGTTAACAAAACTGTTTTGTGTAACTACTTAATGTGCCCTCATTACAATGAGTGTCTTCGGAAATCACCATGTGTTTTAATTCAAGGGTCATGAAACAGTTCTTATTGTTCAAGAATGCCCTCATTTATTGAGTGTCTTTCACTGTTAATTGGTCACCCTCACGTGACCGGGAGGATCATGTACTCCCATAAGTTTATGCACGGTACCCTTCTTCGGAAGTGATTGCAATCTCTTGTTTGGTAACTGTTTGCACTTAATAAAATTGTTTGGCCCTTGACTCGACTAGTCGGTTTGCATTTTTCCCGCCTCCGGGACCTGAGCTTGCTAGTCTCCACAAGTGTGCATTCGCAGAGACCACGAAGAAAAATGGTAGGTTACATACCTGTGACCATCTTTCTTCGAGTGGTGCTCTGCGAATTCACACTAACCCGCCCAGCCTCCCCTCTATGCAAACCTCCAATTTCTCGCTACCGTAGCGGCGTAGGAATTGGATCGGTGTGCGCGGGGCGCCCTTTTATCCCCTGCCGGGGCTGGGCGGGGTTACCGCCAAAACTTGAAAGTTTTAAAATGTAGAAGTTTCCGTTGGAGCCCGCGCAGGCGCAGTCTCTCCACAAGTGTGAATTCGCAGAGCACCACTCGAAGAAAGATGGTCACAGGTATGTAACCTACCAATATTTATTTTCCCATTGTGGTACAAAAATGCTTGATTTCCTCTTGGAAAAGGTAGCTAAATGTATTATTTAGGGAGTGGAACTAGTTCAGACTTTTCCTTCAGTTATTGTCATTGCAATTTACAGCCTTTGGGGGTTAGTAAATAAATAGAAGGTGAATTAAATATATAGTCTGTCAGTCAGTAACCTTTATTTCAGTCAACAAACCATCGGCTAAGTCAAGTGAAAGTAGAATAATGAAATACAACATTTAAGTAATTAATAACATCACATTTGGCTTATGATTAATGAAAACAAGTATCACCATTCGCTAAATTATATATTTATAAATATATATAAAGGTTTTCCTGTGCAAAACGTAGTGACCCCTAGCAGGTTTTTTCATATCCTTGCATCCGTGTCCATCTATAGTATAGGCTATGAATCTATATCTTCCTCTTTTCATTTTTATTCCCACGCATACATGTTTGTTAATTTGGAATATGCATCTCCCATTCCCTTCCAATACAGAGATACATTTCAATCTGCTTTGTATAAAATAACAGGAATCTGGCCTAAAAAATACCTTCGCCCTCATGGGAATAGAATATGTCAGTCTATAATGCAAAACAAGGAGGCGGCATTTTTTCTGACTTTAGCATATTTAATTTAGAAGTATATTTATTAATTTTCTTCTTCCTTGCTTTCTTCTTCCTTTCTTCTTCCCTTAGAGGATATGCAGAAAAGACACACAGAAAAACTTCAGACCATCAAAGTGATGGGATGGAAAGACAAGTTTAATCTTGACTTTGATGGGGTTTTTATTTTTTGCAAGCTTACATGGAAGACATATTCACCAATGGGACAGATGGGATCCTTCCTCCCCATGTATCTCATTGCCTGTTGCCTGAATTCATATTTAGGTTCTTCTTTAATAAGATATTATTCTGGGCTTATGCTGAGGTGTGGCACTAGGGAGCATAAGTGGTTTCTTTTATGTCTGTTCAGCAAATACCTTTTCATCTGGTGAGTTTCCAGGCTGATTGCAAGAGGGGAGTTTTTTAATGCTTAGCGATGGTGAACACCAATGCCTTCAGCCACTCAGAAGAAGAGTAGATTATGTTGAGAGAGTTGCTGCTGTTTAATTATGCATTTTGTTTCGTGATGCATATAATCAGTCACCCTCCCCACCACAAATTCAAGATTTCCCCCATGGCAAAAGTATTAAAGATTGGAATTTCTTTTTTTATTGCTTTCCTTCCTTATCAAAATGGAAGCACAGAGAGCAGTGATTTCAGCAGCAAATAGCCTGGGAAACATAATTGAGATCTGAGCATGCTTTCCCTGAAATTGTACAGCTGCATGTAGGAAATAGTTTACCTTCACAAATTGGCACCAGATTGGCTGCCTGGTGGCTAATTTTGTAACATCCAAGTGCATCAGGAAAGGGCAGGATAGCAATTGGAAGGGAATAGCTGGCGATAGACTTTAGTTCAATACCTCAAGGTTTTGCTTCTTGGCCCTGAAGCTTCCCAAAGCTGCTCCCTGAGTCTGGATGTCAGCTACATCCATTTCACAACATTACGAGGGTTGAATGAAAAGTAATGCCTCCACCTTCGTTACTTGGGTTTGGATGGGAATAAATCAAATGCAGAAATAATCCTTAGAATCCTCTTTAACTACCACTATTCACTTTTCCACATAATCATCAGACAATTGGATACATTTCTGCCAACAATGAACAAGTTTTCTGAAGCTGTCATGGAAGAAGTCGACACTCCATTTCCCCAACCAGCGTCTGACAGTTCTCTCAATGTCTTCATCAGAAGCATAATGATGTCCTCGCAGATCTTCTTTCATTATCGGGAACAGATGGAAGTCAGACAGTGCTAAATCTGGACTGTATGGAGGATGTCATATGGTGGTGAGATCCAGTTTCTGAAGTTTCAAGTCTGTGCGCTTTCATTTCAGGCGTCAGCATCCTGGGTACCCATTGTGCACAGATCTTCGGATAGCCAAACAAAGCAATAATGTGACCCACAAGTTCTTGTGAAATGCCAATCAGATGTTCCCACCTCAACATCTTTAAACTTTCTCACCAATGATGCACAGTACTCACATCAACTCAATCACCATAAACAGCTTGCATTCTCTGATGAATCTCCTTTGGGGTGACACCTTCTGCTGTCAAGAATTCAATGCTTGCACATTGCTTAAGTCGCATTGACTGACTGTCTGTGCAGGGTTCCATACTTTGCACTTTAACAATAAACCATTCAATGCTAAGACTTCCCGCCAAAATAGAACTGTACAGGAGAGTCTACTGAACAAGCCAGTACCTGCCGCATACTAGTACTGCTATCTGTTGAGGAGTTACAAAGGCGGAGGCATTAGTTTTCATTCAACCCTCGTACAATCAACTTCCATGAAGCCAATGCTCAACTGACAGGTATGCATCTGTCCCTGCTAATGGAGAACTCATAATAGTACTGATGGTTAAGCTGGAAAGTTTAATAGACCAGAGGAGTGGAAGGAATCAACCAACACCAGAACCACCTCCAGCTTAAACTTCTCCTCTTCTTAAATTGGGGATGATATAGTGCCCCTTTTATACCATCCACATTTCAAAGTACTCATTATTTCACAATATAGAGCCTGGGAATATTTATATTAGTCACATCAATGTTTGCTTCAAAGCACTTTCATAAGGAGAATGGAAATCTCATTGTAAGAAAATATTTTTATGGGGACTTAGATAAAATCCAAACCCATCTTTTCTATGAATTTTGTTTTTTATGTAGAACAGAAGGGCTAGTCTTGTAGGACAAACAGGAATAAATAGCATTTTTGTCTATGGAAGCTTTGTAATAGGCTTGTATTAAATTCAATTCAAAGTACAGTCACTCTGAAATTTACACAGGATACCAATACTTCCATGTAAACACACTACTCAGTTAAACAAAAGGAGGAGCAACAGAGCAAACAGGGGATAGTCACATGGAAATAAGTACAAGTCCCATATCCACTGGGGAAATGTTCCACGGCACGCACACACACACCCCATGGATACCTGGAAATGTGGAAAATAGGTATTCTTGGTGAGACATACCCTGTGGATATGAGAATATGTAGAGATACACACACACACATATATATAATCTGATTTTCCAATAAAGCATCTCAAAATCAATTCAGTTCTCATAGAAAAAGTTATTTTTTCTTTACACTTTATATCAGCAAAATTAATAAAGATGTTTTAGATTGTGTCCATATAATGGAAATAAGCAATACCCATAATATGTCATTACAGTATCCTGACAAATGCCTTAAACCCAGAAATACCCCTAATGACACCTGATGTTGGCATAATATAGAAATTGAAATATTTTTATAGATTCTATCATGCATTTTAGTCCCCTCAAGCAGATAGGGCAGGATATATATATATATATATATATATATATATATATATAGTGTGCAGGAGCCCCCAGTGGTGAAGTAGGTTAAACCACAGAGCTGCTGAACTTCCTGACCGAAATGTGGTTATAATCCAGGGAACGAGGTGAGCTCCTCCTGTTAGCCCCAGCTTCTGCCAATCTAGCAGTTCGAAAACATGCAAATGTGAGTATTTATTTTATTTCCTATACTTTTACCCCGCCCTGAGCCCTGCTACATGCATCATGGAGGACCTTCTTGTGGCAACACCAGAAGCACTCTAAGTGGCCAGATACTGGTCAAAGGACATTTAATCAACTACCAAGCTTGCAAACTCTGTGCCTTTTGTATGTTTGTTTGTTTGTTCTGTCAAAAATGTAATACAACTGTTCGGTTGCCTGACACGATAAATAAATAACCCCGCCCTTCTCACCCCCGAGGGGGGATTCCATGCAGTCATGTCGGCCACATGACCTTTGAGGTGTCTACAGACAATGCTGACTCTTCAGCGTGGAAATGGAGATGAGCACCATCCCCCAGAGTCAGACACAACTAGACTTGATGTCAAGGGGAAACTTTTACCTTTATATAATGCGAGAAAAAACTTATAAAAAATAATATGTTGCATATATACTTACTGTAGGATATTTTCACTTAGCATTTCATCACCATCTAGTCTGAAGACTAACTCAGGGAATACTATTTAGTTCATGGAGAAATCTGTTTAGAAAGAAAGCTTTTTAAACTGACTGAAAGGTCAAATCTCCATTGGGATAATTATGTTGCTTTTCAGTATATGATATTGAAAATCACTTTAGTTCTATCATTCCTGTTCCTTGAGTCATCATGATGGATATTTGCTTCCCCTGACATTTAGGTAAATACAGTTGTTCTAGAAGTGGAGGGGCGGGGGGATATCTGTGAAATGGTGGGAAATCAAACATAGTGCCCAGCATGGATCCACACCTCCTGACAATTCACAGATTGTCAGTCTCTCTCTAACCTAATTTACATTTCATTAGATATTAGCAATCTAGTAAAGTAACAGGAGGATGTGTGTGATTTTTTGCAAACACAGTAGGTGGTACAACACGTTATGTAAGGGGATTGATCATCCACAGGTTTTGGTGCAATGGGGAGTCCTAGAATCAAATTGCTCACTGGGCCAACTGTATATGCTCAGATATCATAGAAGTTCCATATCTTTGCTCCAACTGTGCTGATATTTAACTAAAACTAAAACACAAACATGTAAGTAGTGACATTTGAAGACTGTTCCATCCATCCACCTTATCGTTCTGATACCATTCCTCAAATCCAAGTAAAGAGAGAGAGAGAAGCAATGAGCAGTATTCCTTTAAAACACATTAAATAACACTGTCAAAATGCATAATTTTTCATTAAGAATAAATGAAAGTGTTAAATATTCATGAATTGTTGCTCGCAATATATAATTAATCCCATGGTCTGTGTGTCCAAAAGCATTTAGAAGATAAAGAGTTGAGAAAATGCTGCGCCAGAATGATAATATTTTTAAAAGATGCTGTTCAAAGCCCTTCAGATCCCGAACTATTGCAGCAGATTATAAAAACAATTATTTCTATATATACACACTTGTATAAAATGCTTCCAGGATGTGGATCCCCAGATTTGGTGCATGCAGTCCAGTTCCAGTTTATGCACAGACATAAAACTTAATTGTGGCATTAATGATAAACTTCTCTACGCCTTCTCTGATGATAAAATTGGGAAACTTCATACACACACAACTGTTGAACTTTTGGAAGAAAGGCAGGATATATATACGAGATAAATAAAGACTGGGCAGCATGATAATTAGAAATAGTTCTGCACCCACAAACAAATATCAATGGAATTTTATTGTCTCTGTGACTTAATTTCTATAAAAAAGAAAGGACACCAATGCTGCCTTTGACTGTTGTTAATGACAATCTTATTATTTTGTATCTTTAACTATATTAAACTGTGAAACACATTCCTTTTCAAACAAGTATGTCTCATGGAGAAATAGTAACATTTTTGTGTTATGGAGAATAGTAACTTTTTTCTCTTATTGTTGGTGAACTTAGATTTCCCAGCTTGAAGGTGAATATATTTTGTTCTGGGCTCATGTCCTCAGCTGTAATTAGGCATCAGCTGGTCTTAATATCAATTAATTCGGGGTCAGTTCCCATACTGTCAAGTAGTTGAGTTGGTACTTTTTGCAGAAGTAGAACCTCACAGAAAGGTAGAAATCTGCATCAACTGAAGTAAAACATATATTGTGTTCTATGATGCTACCTCATAAAGGACCAAGGCAGTGACATCTCTGGCCCACCCCCTGTTTGGATATCAGCCTACACGCCAATGCCTTAAATCAAGAAATAGTTTTCTAAGATCTACAGAAATATTTGCAGGAACACACCAGCAAGCAAGAGTCCAAAGGTGGCAAGCTAAAAACCTCAACCCATGGCTGATACCGAATGAGAGACTCCCCCTTGGGCACACAAAAGACTGGGAGACTTGGAAGGTGCTGAACAGATTGCACTTTGGCTCTACAAGATACAGAGCTAACATTAAGAAATGTGGCCACGAAGTGGAGTCCATGACATGCGAGTGTGGAGAAGAGCAAACCACAAACTGCCTATTACAATGCAGACTGAGCCCTGCCACATGCATAACGGAGGAACACCTTATAGGAACATCAGAGGCACTCCAAGTGGACATTTAGTATAATGCCAATTTTTTAAAATGTTGTGTTTTTAAAATACATTTCAACTGTACTCTCAGTTTGCTTCTGATACGATAAATAAAATAACATAATAGAGGAATGTTGTATACACAATTACAATGTTTTTTAAAAATATATGCATTTCAATCAGATATATCTTTTTAAACAGAGCAATGACCAATCTCAATAAAATAGTGAAGAGTAGAGACATCACACTGGCAATGAAGATCCATATAGTTAAAGCAATGGTATTCCCCGTAGTAACCTATGGATATGAGAGCTGGACCATAGGGAAAGCTGAGTGAAGGAAGATAGATGCTTTTGAACTGTGATGTTGGAGGAAAGTTCTGAGAGTGCCTTGGACCGCAAGAAGACCCAACCAGTCCATACTTCAGGAAATAAAGCCCAACTGCTCATTGGAGGGAAGGATATTAGGGGCAAATATGAAGTACTTTGGCCACATAATGAGAAGACAGGAAAGTTTAGAGAAGACAACTATGCTGGGGAAAAAGGAAGAGGGGCCGACCAAGGGCAAGATGGATGGATGGTATCCTTGAAGTGACTGGCTTGACCCTGAAGGAGTTGGTGGTGGTGACGGCTGACAGGGAGCTCTGGTGTGGGCTGCTCCATGAGGTCACGAAGAGTAGGAAGCAACTGAACGACTAAACAACAACAATTTCAATCAGATACAACATCTAATGATAGTATAATATATCCCCAACTACTCAATTTTTTCATACACCCAATGATGCACCAATGTGGGACTTGCTTGCAGAATTCTTCAAGATGTGTAGGGGCCCTTTCACATGGCCCTATATCCCAGAATGTCAAGGCAGGAAATCCCACAATATCTGCTCTGAGCTGGATTATCTGAGGCCACACTCAGATAATGTGGGATTTTCTGCTTTGATATTCTGGGATATAGGGCAGTGTGGAAGGGCCCTGGATCAGTGGTTGCTGAAAGTAGAAGATTAAATTCCTAAATCAAGATGAGAAGGAAGGAGCAATCATAGCTCCTTCCTTCCCAGCTCTGCTTATCTTCCTAAAATGAAATTTGTACAGCCCCTCCCTTAAGGCTTACTCAACATTTGGGACCTAATCAGTAACATATTAATCAGAAGCAAGGCCCCTGCTGCTTTTGCAGCCTCACTCATGGATAACCAGCAGAATAGTCCTCAATTGGTTAGCACAACTGCTGACTGCTTAAGATGGTGACAACACTGTCACAATTGTTAAGAGATAATGTGGTATCACCCCATATTTACATACTAGGGATGTGTTCCAATACACCACCATAGATATCTAATAGGTGGATAATAGTGAACCCTATATATTGACTATGCATAGAACAGTACTAGAGGACCTAGAGAGCCCCAACACTTTCAGGGTAAGTTTTTTTTTTTTTTTGGAACATGGGAAACTGAAACCATGGATATCAAGATTATACTGCATTCGTGACTATGGAAGAATTATAAATCTGCTGCACAATTATAACACTTAGACACCAACGTAACTATTATGGTTCTCCCATGGCATTTGGGGATTTCAAAATTTGGCACTACAATTCTCTTG
This sequence comes from Anolis sagrei, assembly GCF_037176765.1. Lineage (NCBI taxonomy): Eukaryota > Metazoa > Chordata > Lepidosauria > Squamata > Anolidae > Anolis > Anolis sagrei. The sequence goes on from NC_090024.1 coordinate 160,309,982, forward strand.
CAGAGGAGACTGAGCAGTTCACATAATGATTCCATAGACTGTAGCCATGGCAATTAAACTGGCATGATGAAAGTGCTATCACTGGATCTTCATGCTCTGTTTCAGAAATTGAGCATTCACTTATTATCTAGGAAAATACCCTCCATAAAACAAATCTCTGCAATGCTGTCTGAAGCTCTGAGCAATTACAGTCAGTTTGTGGGACGATGGATGAGAAAATGTGCCCAAATTCCCGAACAGAACAAAAATGTTCAGGACCAATGCTTTAAAAATGGAGGTTTGAATGTATAGCCATTATTCATGCACTTGAAACCCTGCGCCTTCTTGTATGATGGTTGCTTTTCTGCCAGCTTGAATTTCTTTCAATAATTATTTCATTAATCTTTCTTATACAAATAATATGTGGATCCATATGGTATAATGGCCTATATCAACATTTATTTTCTTGTGTGCAGAAACTGCACAGAAGAGGAAGAAGTCACCAAACTCACTGATAAACTTGGTGAATATATGACTGAGCTAGAAAAGGATTAGTCTTCTCACATTCTTGCTCATACACTAATGATCATGGAGAGAACTTAGAGAAAAATCTTTGAAAAACAATCCATATTCTTAATAGATTCACTGGCACACTAGAGCTTGAAGAATCCTCAGAGTTGTGGTAATACACAAGCATGTCTAGAGAGTGGTTCACATTGCATTAAAGTAGTCAATAGACTGTTATATATTATTTATTTTGGATTCTATATTTTCTTTTGGAAGAATAGTTCCCATAGTTGTGTTACCAGAAATAAGTTCACTGTTGAGCATTTAGTGCATGGCCATCAAGGATGAAATATATGAAAACATCATTGTAAATGCATAGGAAAGTTGCATTCCAATGAGTGATACACTTTTCAGTAAAAGCATGAAAAACACATTGAGTGGGATTTTTTTTTGATAAAGTGACACACCGGATTCTTAAATTCTTCTTAGGAACTTCATTATTTTTCAAACTATTATGAATATTAACAATCCCATTTGCCTTCTTGAGTAGCTTCAGCATGGCCACCATAGGAAGTCCAGAAATGGGACATGAGTTGCAGCAACATGATCTTCAAGCAACATTCCCCAATGACAAATATATAGTGCAAAGCAAGCTTTTTTTTTTTTAAACCCCAGTGTATAGTTCTTAGGGTGCACAAAGTGACCAACTATATTCACTCATAATTTAAAGTGCTGCTGGCCTCATGAAAGAAGTGGGGGAGACAGCATTGTTCTTGACGTTTTCATCTTTTCCTGACCAGTTTTGCTTTGAGGAATCCACATCAACTTCAGAGCTGCCACAGATCTGCTGTTGGTGTTCTGAGTTCAGTCACACCCATTTTTACATTTTCCTTCAGTAGAGTTGGAATTCTGATGTCATAAAAGATCCAGAGATGAAGTTTTGTTTGGTAACTGGGAAAGTGTTTCTGAAAACAGCTGTCCTTCATTAAAGTTGGGACTCTTTAAGATTGCTTTCTAAGGTTGCCTTAGAGGGCAAGTTCTGTTATATCAATGGTTCCCAACCTGTGGTCCATGGACCACCAGTGGGCCAAAAGAAGTAAAATATGGTCCATGGTCTCACCATTATGACACCATCACAACAAGAGTGACTGGTCTCATGAAACTCTCTTATAGTGCCGAGCATTAACAAAATGCACGGATAACAACACAGATCAACAACAACAAAAAACCCACATTTTTTTCTTGGTGTTTTAGTTTTTAGGCTTGCTTCTGGGGTTATTTCAGGTGCCGATTCAGAAAATTGCATTTGATAGACCACATCAGCTCTAGATTATTAAATATAGTTTTCTGTGTATGTGAGCGGATGGTGACTATGAGATGGCATATGTTCTGTATCAGAAACTAGAACTGATGTGGTCTATCCAATGCCATTTTCTGAATCTAAAGTTGACCAAAATCTGATTCGTTGCCCTTTTGGTTCTAATGTTGGAGAATGGTCCCTGCTCAAGTGGTCCCTGATCAAAAAAAGGTTGGGAACCACTGTGTTATACCCTATGACGAGAAATTGGTAAATTTACTTCTTCTTCTTCTTTTTTTTTTTACTATAACACCAGAAAGCCTCACCATAGGGACCAACTATGTTGGCTAAGATGGCAGGAGCCACAGTTCACAAACCTAACTTTTTTAGTCTTCTGCTTTTGACCTTGGAATATCATCTCAGGTATCATAGTAGTACCAATAATCCCCCAACACAGCTGTTAATACATTCTGCATTGAGGGAACCGGCATGGTATAGTTGTTTGGATATTGGATTAGATGAAGAGATTTAGACCCATGTAATAGTGGTTTGAGCATTAGACTATGAATCTAGAGATCAAAGCTCATGCCCCTACTCAGCTCCTATAGAAATCCTCTGGGTAACCCTGGGCAAGTCATACTCTGTTAGCATCAGAGGAAGGCAAATGCAAACTTCCTTTGAATATACCTTGCCAAGAAAATCCTGTGATACGTTTGCCTTAGGGTCACCAGAAGTCAGAAGAGGGCTTGAAGGCACACAACAACACCAAGTACTTCATAACATTGCTATAGAGAATAGGAAACTTCTGACACAAAATGGTAAACCTTTATTATTTAATCTTTAAAATATCCCAGGCACATTTTTTAAAAAATGAAATGAGAAACCAAACAAAAATTCATTAAAATCTTGAAATGGAAAGTGAAAGGCAAAATAACATACAGACAGAAAACAGTCAAATGCCAAAATGTCAATAATACATTTTAAAATGCCGATGGAATGTGACTTGAAACTCTAAAGGGAAATCTATTATGCATACATCTGTCAGCACTATCAAAACTTCAAAGAAATGTAGGAACATAATAGAGACTTGTAAATAATTTCTGTTAACAATGCAGATTAGCAATTTAAAACACACACACACATTGGGTTGCATATATAATGTATACACAAACAAAAGAAAGAAAATGGGATAGTAATAAAATCCAGAAATTAATGAGAGTTAAAATGACTATTACACAGTGTAGCTAAGAGGGCAATTTAATTTTCTGAAGTCACAAGAATATTTTTGAGTTCAACGGTAAGTATTTGCATGGGAGAGACCATAGATCTGCAGCATATCAGTAAAACAACACAATCATCCTTCCCTTATTCTTTTCAACTGAATTTAACATCTGTTGCTTCAATTCAGTTATGGCTACAGGAAGCCAGCGTGTTGTAGTGGTTTTTTAGTATTGGACTATGATACTGGACTATGACCACTCCACCATGGAAACCCACTGGGTGACCTTGGATGAGTCACATACTTTTATCCCCCCCCCCCCAACAGATTCACCTTAGTGTTGGAAATGACTTGAAGGCACATGACGACCACAACAACATAGCTCTACATATTAAATAAAACAATTTTCCACTGTATGAGAATATTTAGCCATATTGAAGCTCTATATTGGGAGAAAGCTGGAATAAAAATAAATATTTTTGTTATATCATATTATGTTCAAGATTTTCTAGATTGAAATTGTCTGTCTGTCCAATTTTCCTTTTGATATTCTTTTGATACAGACATGTGATAGAAACAACACGGCATGTGCTGTAAGCATGCTGAAGATGTGAGCAAGAATGCGTAGAGTCTATCTCTGTTCACTTCATCTTCTAAGCCGTCCCTATCACCACTGCTTCCTCCTTACCTAGATCTAAGGTACCTAGATTTAAGGTCAAAGAATCTAACTTTGGTGCTGGAAAAGAGTTGGAATAAAACATAATGGTGGGTTTTAATGTTAAGGGTGGGACAAAAAACAAAATCAAAAATAAAATGAAAGCATACATGGATTTTCATATCCACAGGGAGCCTTGGAACCAAACCACAGCAGATACAAAGGGCCTACTGTGATGCCCACCATGAGAGAGACTCAGGATTTTTGTCCTTTCTGTCTCAAACAACCTTTTCTGTATTGATGGACTACAGAGATGAATGGCAAGGGAGGGGAGGAATTTTGGCTCCATTGCAGTTAAAATCTGATGCACCTGCTATATATATATGTATGGGGTCAACATCTCCCACATTTTGTGAGAAAATTACAGCAAAGGGCAACACCACCCCAGGGAAAGATGGCTTCATGGTTAACATTAGAGGAGCCAACCAATCATAAGGCACTTCTCCTTGCAAAACATCATATTAATGCATGGTAAATGCCATTAGTTCTCCAGCTGCTGTTTCACATTTGTTTAGCACTGTGTTGGAAAAAGGCAAGGGCAGATGGAAAGAAGATAAAAGCAGGGAACAGGGCTTCATGGAGCACCAGGGATAGGGTAGGAAACAAATAGAGTCTAGCTATTTATTCATAAAGACCATCTTTGGACTTCTAATGTTTAGAAGTCACATTAGCTTTGGATCCTTCAAGAAATAAAAGAGCAGAAAAAGATCTGCTGAAAAGGCAACACTTCCAGCTGTGACATCAAACTGCAGGGAGGATTTTTTTTAAAAAAAGAAGTCATGTCCATCTGTTACACCTTTTAATTAATTCATGGGGTAAAACAGACAACATTTTAACCCACGCTGGAATAGCTGGAACACTTTTTAGCATTTAAAGTGTTTTATCTACAGGATAACTGTAAAAATATATTTTAACTGAAGATTGGTTTTGTAAATTCGTTTTGAGATTTATTTTCATAAGAAAGGTCCACTTTATAATTTATAGGAGGCAACTCCCTCGTCCTCTCCAAATTTAAAAGCCATTCCTCTTTGATAAGCATCAATACCTTCTCATTTGTTTCATAGTTTTCTCACAGTTTTCCCTGACTATACTGAGGTCACAATCCAAAACAAATTCAAATAAAAGGGAAGAAATGCGCTCTTCTTTGTGTGGAATCTGTAGCCAAAACCCTAAGTAGACTTCCTTGGGAGAGCACTGTCTTGGAAAAAGAGAAGCAACCATTTGTCTTTGTTCTCAGAATAAACCAGTGGTTCCCAACCTTTTTTTGACCAGGGCCCACTTTGACTGGGGACCACTTGAACAGGGACCGCTTTGACCAGAAATCACTCTCCATCATTAGTACCCAAAGGGACAGGGCTGGTTAGCTCTGCAGAAAGGAACATAAATAAAATAAAATAAAATAAAATAAAATAAAATAAAGAGGAAGGAGATTAGCGAACCAGATTTTCGTTCTCGCATCCCACTGCTGGGCCACAGCCCATAGGTTGAGAACCACTGGAATAAACCATAAGCATCTGCATTGCCATATATTGAGATTAGCAAAAAGGAGTGGTGTGGCCCTCATGTCATGCTTGGAAATTTCCTATTCATGCTTGGAAAGTGAATACTGGTTGGGCTACATTCAACCGAATTAAATCCTTAAATAGGATCATGTCTTTGGTCATCTAGATATTTTGGATTGCCTATTTCACAATCCCTTCCCATTGGCAATGTCAGTTAAGACTTCTGAGATTAAAGGTCAAGTTATCTCGAAAGTGAAAGATGTTCTATCATGAACTTCCCTCCCCAAACTATGCATTTGACATCAAATTTATGGCCACATTTAAAAGTAATCTAAGGAACAAGTTACTAATTGAAGATAGAGAGGGGAGATTCAAACATTACGCAGCAATACAAAAAAATAAAGCAGCACAGCATTTGGCAGAGCAGAAGCTTCTGAGCATGGGAAGACAGCGAATGAGCTTAAGCAATTACAGGAGCAGAATCAGGCTTTAAAAGTTACAAAACGTTTTAATGAAAGAACTACATATATATGTAGGAAAGTTAGCTTTTAGCTATCTAATACTATCTAGAGCAAGAATGGGTAAACTTTGGCCCTACGGTAGGCTTTTAGGAATTGTGGGAGTTGGAGTTCAAAACACCCGGATGGCTGAAGTTTGCCCATGCCCAATCTAGAAGAACAAAGGGAAGTCTGTAGGGCTGACCATGGAGTCAGGAAACTTTGAATCCGGAGGCATATTCCTAAAAAGGGCTTTCTCTATCAGCTATCTCAGCAACCTGTCTATTTCCTTGTTGAGGACTATAAACTTGCGCAAGACATGGTTGGCTTCCAGCAAAAGCAAGGATGTGAAAAGCTCTCAGACCTGATTTTCCCTTTATCTCTTCTTGTTATGTATCTGATAGTAAGACTTTTCCCCTCACTTGGAAATCTGTGCATATTTTAGTAGTTATTTTTCCACCTATGCCTTGCCTATTATTTCATAATTTCATATTATAGCAATTAACAAAAACATATGAGCACATTTTTCACAAATGAGAATTTTGAGTTATGCACATGCATTTATCTATGATTCAGAAAGGGATGGGGGTGGGGCAGGAGAGGGAAAAATTATCCGATGGGAGAACAAGGCTCCTTCCACACAGCTGAATAAAATCCCACATTTTCTGCTTTGAACTGGGATATATGGCAGTGTGGACTCAGATACACCAGTTCAAACCAGAAATTGTGGATTTTCTTCCTTGATATTCTGAGCGTTATGTGTGGAAGGACTCCAAAGGCTTTGTAAACACTGTAGTTTGTTGTCTCATCAATCACAAATACATTTATATTAAGAAAAATCAGTTAATATAATTTCCTCTTATCTTCATTGTCATTATTGGAGTGGGTGGAGCGAAGAAGCAAAAGACACAAGGGCATTTCCCCAAGCAGCCAGTTCTCCTCCATGGTAGGCTTCAAAAACCACAGGCACCAATGTAGCTAAACAGTACTCATCAGAGGATCAAGCTAGGAAAGAACTTTAAGCTCATCCTCCACCATATTGATTCTGAGATTTGGGGTCCTTAAAAACTTTGCCAGGACACTTAAACCAGGAGCCAGGAATGTGGCCAGCTATGCTTTTCTCCTTCAGATATTATGCTCTGTGCTCTTTCTAAGGAGCAGCAGGTGACTCTGTATGAAACCTGCAATCATAGATTCCCAGGAGTGTAGTTCTCATTTGCTGTACAATATTCATCCCCAGAATGCATTAAACATTCTGCATTTTTGAATTGGGATTTGTCTCTGTAGGAGCCCTAGATGTGTGATTTTGCATATGCAACTCATATGCATAAATATACTATGCAGAATAGACCTACTGAGTCTTTCTGGAATAAGACAGGGAGGCAATAAAATCTTCTGTTGCAATCATACTATGTTATCCTGTTCCACATTCTACTGCAGATTAATAACACATCTGCTGCCATACACAAAGCAATTGTCCTATTAACTCATCACACACACAAACATACAGACCCACAACACACTTCTTTGTTCAGGTGCTATGAAAATCTATGCCAAATTAATGGTAAAGATGGACTAATTTAATATAAGGGCACTGTCATACATTTCTTCCTGTGTGAAAAAAGCTTGGGGTCAGATTTCTAAACACAACTTTCCTTCAACTGGTATGAGCAGCCTATGGGAAGGCAGCAAAATTCATTCATAGTTACACAGTGTTCACAGTTCAACTGCTACTTCCCCCTTTATTCATTTGCGTAGCTTTTGAAGAAAAAATAAACTGTTGCATGAGGATATTTTTAGTAACAGGTCATTGGATGCATTACAATTCAAACACATTCCCATCCATTAAAAGGGGCTAAAGGTTTCCAATCATTCTGTAATTTAGTCTCTCTCCCTCTCCCTCTCCCTCTCCCTCTCTCTATCTCATATCTATCTATCTATCTATCTATCTATCTATCTATCTATCTATCTATCTATCATCTCCTCTCTTATGTTGCTTTGAAGTAAACCTGTGGTGCATTCTGTAATTGTTTCATAACTGGCTGGTGTAAAATAGTATGATATCTCCCCTTAACAAGCATTGCTAACACTAAACATTATACGATGCCTTAAAGACAGTAATCAGGTTCAGCAGTTGTGGAGCCAATGTAGCTCAAGCAAATATAAAACTTATAGATAGAACTGTCTCTTACAACAATTCCACCAGGAAATTTTGGAAAATGTTCATTACTTGAGTTTACATCAGTGTGATGCTCCTCAGCATAAATCAACTACCTTTTGTCCTTACTTGGATAGGCAGAAAAGCAATCTTGCCATCCTTTTTATCGAAGCCATTTAAAATTATCCCAGCATCTCTCAACTCATTTCCTTCCTAGTATTGCAAACTCTTGATGGCAATTGTGGTTCGCTTGTGAGCTTTGGGGTTTGTTAACAACTTAAACAAAAGTCAGCAGCAGCCAGAGATGTTAGATACAGTGCATTTTCTTTTTTTTAGTTTCCCTGTTTATGACAAGAACTGTTTCTACAGAAGTAATGATGAAGGCATGATGAAAATACATGATACACATATTAGAAAATATATATTGGATGTAACCATATTACAAATAGGAATTAGAAAATACATGCAATCACAAAGGGAGATGTATTTATACATGAACTTCACTTCACTTGGGAAAATTAAATGCCACAGAGCGGCCAGGGTCTAGGAAAGAAATGTCTAAAGGCTTCTGGAAAATTTCAAGATACTCTTCCATTTCGTACCAAGCAGGGTTTATCGTAAGATTAATAAGCTTGGCTATCAAGAGGCTTCTCCAGGAAGGACTTATCTAAAGATGAATGGAAGCTCTTGCTATCAGTAGCCTGGTAGACATTCTGGCGTTATGGGGTATAGGATGGTCTTCTGCAAGTTGCTTCTGGTGTGAGAGAATTGGTTATCTGTAAGGACATTGTCCAAGGGACGCCCTGATTTTTACCATCCTGTGGGAGGCTTCTCTCACATCCCCACATGAGAAGCAGTAGCTGACAGAGGGAGCTCATCCTGCTTCCTGGATTCAAACGGCCAACCTTTCAGTTAGCAGTCCAGAAATCTACAATGGTAATAGCAAAATAACTTAATAATAGCAAAATAATGGAGCAATCTTTTTCATGTGTGTGTGTCTGTGTGTGTGTGTGTGTTACTGTTATTAGTGACAAATAATATTCTCAAAGCAGAGAAACACTACAACTTTGGCACTTATTTTGAAGTGGGCTAAAATGGAAAGTGTTTAAAAATGACCAGAAAAAAATCTCAAAGGAAACACTTTATTAGCATCCAGTAGACTCCTTAGTCCTCTTTAGCATAGGATTGAGCTGAAGTTATAGTGTTATCTAATATTGATTAAAATTCTGGATCATTTCCAGTGAATCACCAAGCATATCTGAATCCCATTTTTGTTCTACTAGAGTAAGCTATAATCAGAGGCATTAATGTCCCTCAGTTCCAAGGACATGTTGTTTTCTCCTAGCCACTATTTTGTGGTTGGGAGACTTCACAAGCTGAAGTCTTCCAGCCTGCATCTTTTCTTTTGCATACATGCCATAATACAGGCATGTGGATATATTGAATAGAACTACAGTAGAAGTGAAGAATCTCTCCATCATATAATTAGTTCCCATAAGATGGAGCCATGACCATTAAACTGGCATCAAATTGCTATAACTCTATAGTTACACACCACTCTTCTCAAGAGAAGCATATGCATAGACTTGCTCTTATATCTTAGAATTTGTTCTGCTGCATAGTAATTGGAAGTATTAGAAAGCTGAAGAGCATGCAAAATTTCAATAATAACTTCTTAACCATACCACCTCTAGTTACTAGGATCAAATTCCCTTGACTTGGCACATTGCTGATCTTCATTTTCATTGGAAGTGCCACATTTATTCTAAAAAAATATGAGATTCCTAGATTAACTCTATGGCCTGAATTATTTAACTAGCCTTTACAAGCTTCATGGGAGAAACATATTAATATATAGTACCAATGTACTATATATACTATATAGTACTATATAGTAAGTAATATATAGTACTATATAGCAAGGAAGACTCCAGCAATACATGGAGCGAGAGTTGCCAGATGTACAAGCTGGGTTTAGAAAAGGCAGAGGAACAAGAAACCAAATTGCCAATATCCGCTGGATAATGGAGAAAGGCATGGAGTTTCAGAAAAATATCTATTTCTGTTTTACTGACTATTCTAAAGCCTTTGTGGATCATAATAAACTGTGGCAAGTTCTTGGTGGTATGGGCATACCAAATCACCTTGTCTCTCTCCTGAGGAATCTGTATAAGGACAAAGTAGCAACAGTAAGAACTGACCATGGAAGAACAGACTGGTTCAAGATTGGGAAAGGCGTGCGGCAGAGTTGTATCCTCTCACCCAATGTATTCAACTTGTATGCAGAACACATCATGCGATGTGTGGGGCTTGATGAATGCAAGGCTGGGGTAAAAATTTCTGGAAGAAACATTAACAACCTTAGATATGCAGGTGATACCACTTTGATGGCCGAGAGCAAGGAAGAGCTGAGGAGCCTTCTAATCAAGGTGAAAGAAGAAAGTGCAAAAGCTGGGTTGCAGCTAAACATAAAAAAAACCCAAGATTATGGCAACAAGAATGATTGATAACTGGGAAATAGAGGGAGAAAATGTGGAGGCAGTGACAGACTTTGTATTTCTAGGTGCAAAGATTACTGCAGATGCAGACTGCAGCCAGGAAATCAGGCAACACTTACTTCTTGGGAGGAGAGCAATGACCAATCTCGATAAAATAGTGAAGAGTAGAGACATCACACTGGCAACAAAGATCCACATAGTAAAAGCAATGGTATTCCCCATAGTCACCTACGGATGTGAGAGCTGGACCATAGGGAAAGCTGAACGAGGGAAGATAGATGTTTTTGAATTGTAGTGCTGGAGGAAAGTTGTGAGAGTGCCTTGAACCGCCAGAAGATCCAACCAGTCCATACTTCAGGAAATAAAGCCCAACTGCGCATTGGAGGGAAGGATAGTAGAGGCAAATATGAAGTACTTTGGCCACATCATGAGAAGAAAGGAAAGCTTAGAGAAGACAATGATGCTGGGGAAAATGGAAGGAAAAAGGAAGAGGGGCCGACCAAGGGCAAGATGGATGGATGGCATCCTTGAAGTGACTGGATTGACCTTGAAGGAGCTGGAGATGGTGACGGCCAACAGAGACATCTGGCGTGGGCTGTTCCATGAGATCACAAAGAGTCGGAAACAACTGAATGAATGAACAACCAAGGTATTGATAGCACACCCTAGGCACAAATATTTGTACATAGTTTAGCTAAAAAAAGAGCACATTGAAAACTATGGTCCCATCTATACTGCATTGGACTGCATTATATAAGTATACACTGCTTAAATAAAAATAAAATAAAATAAAATAATTTAGAGAAAGGAGTGGATTTTCGTTCTCGCAGCCACAGCCCACAGGTTTAGAACCATTGATCTATAGGATCCTGTTTTAAGTCTCACTGGATAGGCTTACTTTGAGTATATAGTATACAATGTCTTTTGCTTCATAACATTTTTATTTTAAGGCAACAATTGAACTAATCATTTCCCAGGGATATTTCTATATTTTAGTATTTTTAAGTATAACTGCTGAAATTCCATATCACCTCTTACTAAACACAACTTCATGTATTCTCAGCAAAGTGGCAGAGGCATTAAGAAATCCTTTTAGTGGATTATAAAGATGTGTATAGTGTTTCCCTCACTTACAGCGAGGGTTCCATCCCAGGACCACCCGCAATAAGTGAAAATCCACGAAGTAGGGACGCCATATTAATTTTAATATTTATACATTATTTTATATATTACTTTCTTTCCTGCGCTTCTTTACCCACCTCCTGGCCAATTCCAAGGGCTCCTGCCTGCCTTCTTGGCCTCTGCAGATCCCCGCAGAGCCTCCAGAGCCATGCAGGCAGCAGCACTCCAAGGAGGCAGGCCTTCCCCATCGCACATCAGGCTGCTGCACTTCCCGGGTCTGTGGTGGCCAGGGAGGCAGGCATTCCCTGCCCCACCTCAGGTCGCTGCATTCGAGGGTCCCTCCACTGGACATAAATATTTTATATTTTAAATTTTTTATTAATATTTTCAAAAACCCATGAAACAGCAAATCCGCTAAAAGCGAACCGCGAGGGAACACTGTATTGGCTGCCCGATAGTCACTGGTGCCAATGCACATCAGTCCCATTGTGCATTGGTGTGCATCAGTCCTATTGCACAGTGGTTACATTCCAGGCTCTGATACACAGTAATGTAAAAATCATCCTCTACTAGATCTGGACATTACAAAACTGCCCATTTCACTTCCTGTATATGTGAGTTGATTTACAAATACACAAAAACTATACAAAATTCAACCAATATTATTTTAATACTTGTTTTACGTATAATGCTGATGTCGCTGTATGTATCAGATTAGCCCCGATGCTGTCCAATTTGTGTTTTAAAGTTTTCTATTATTTTTATCTCTCTTTTCCAGTTCTTATATTTCTACTTTCAATTTCTATAATTTGGTTTCTTTCTTTTCCCTCCCTAATGTCCACTTGTACTTAAAATTGCTTTCTCCTTTAAACTGTAAGAGTGCCCTAAATTAGTTTTGGGTGTCTCATTGATAGAAAATGGAAATGGCAATGTCCTACTTTATCTTTTCCATTTCTTCATTAAACAAAACCAAACAATAAACAAAGCTACTGAATTACAACTTTAATCCTTGACAGAAAAGACCTGTGTGTACCTACACAGAGGTAACCTACTATGTTGAATGAGACTTCTTCCTAGGTAAGTGTGAATAGCAGAGTAGCTCACTCTTTCTTTCCCCATCTCCATTCCAAAGAGAGGTTATGGTTAGTTGATTCTTAGGACCCTATTATATCTACAAGCCAAGAAACCAATTAATACAAGAACACAATTGGTTCCTCCTTGAATACATAATAAAGGATTAGACCTAAGATCATGTTTCCATAAATGGAAAGACTTTTTATCTGTTTTTAATCTAGCACAGCATTTTCTGCAATGGAAGGGGTGGGGAGAAGCACAGATTCTTTCCCCTGCAGTCTACAGCCCTCCTTTGAAAAGTTACTTTTAAGAGTTACTGGTAATCACAGCAGTTCAAAGACTCCCAAAGTGATTTATGTTTCACTTATGAAAAGGAACACAATGCTTTCTCATTTCCCAAAAGTGATTATATATAGTAGAAATTTCTATATATAGTAGTTACTTCTAAACCCATCATAATACTACAACCCATTGACCTGCCATACAAATCATACTTAAATAGTGAGTCACACATTTCACAGGGCTATAAAAATAATTGAAGTCATGGAACTGAGAGGACAGAACGAGATTTTGTAAATGGACAGTTATAGACATCACAAAATTACAATTACAACATCACTGACTAAACCACAAGAAAGATCCAAGATGCACAAATCATACGTGGTATCTCCGCTAATTTTTCAGTGACTGATCCACAAGAGGGGAACCTTTTCATTTGGTCAGCTGCATTCACTTGAGGGTACTCTGTTGAGTACTGCATGTTTCCAGGTGATAATGGTAAAGCCATTGGAATAAGGAAGGGACCAAAACTGATACAGCCAAGTCCTCCATATCCAGGGATTCTGCAGCAACAGATTCAATAATTAACAGAAATTCCAAAAAGTAAATCTTGATTTTACCATTTTATATAAGAGACATCATTTTGCTATACCATTGTATACTGGGACTTGAGCATCTATAGATTTTGGGATCCATCGGGGTCCTAGAACCAATCCTTGGTGGATACCAAGGGCCTCAACCTTTTTAGCTAACCCATCTTCCCCTCCCTATCTTCTATCTCCATGACATCACTTGCTCCCTCTCTATCTCCTTTCAACCACACAGGAAGGGACAAAATACTCTTACTGGAAGATGGAGCCAATCACCTTCAAAGGGATTTTGAAATCAGGTGGATAAAAATACAAAATTGGGCCAAAGGCTGTGTACAATCCTAGGACTGCAAGTTGTCAATTTCCGAATAAGATGAAATAGAAAATCAGACAACTGGTAAAACTAGATAAATTTGTGTAACATCAAAATATGTTTTATTTTATAAATGCAATTTACTTTGTGAGCACCAATGAATGAACTACTGGTTCAATACTGAAATGTCAAATTGGAGCTTTGGAAACTTCAGATTCAAGGATTATCCACTCCATAGGCTTGAGAGTGATTTAACAGTCAATCTGTCATCCCAAGACATTCAGGAAAGGTCAACCAAGTTTTCCAGGGTCCCTTTTACACGGCCACATAAAATCCAGATTATCTGCTTTGAACTGGATTATATGGCAGCATAGATTTAGATAATCCAGTTCAAAGTAGATACTGTGAATTATCTTTGATAATCTGGATTATATGGCAGTGTAGAAGGGGCCTATGAAAGCATTCTTAGCATCCTGACCAAACTATAAGTTGACAGTCATGAACCCAAATTAGTATAAAATGGACATATGTTTCTTCTGTACATTTTTCCCTTTTCCCTAAACCCTAGTGTGGTATCTTAATGGTATTGTTGCTCTGAGTGTCTTGCTACCAAGTGCAAGGCATACCTAGGTGGAGCTGAATGAGGAATAAAGAACAAAATGCCATGCTCTGGAAAGACCAGCAGATAGAAATAGAGAACAATTCTGGAATTGGCAAGCAAGAAAACAGTCTCAGAAGAATAGTGACTAATGTATGGAACAGCATCAACAATAACAAAAGTAGAAAACTCAGTCACACTGCTGGTGAGCGATGTTTTCCTTCCAAGGTTTGTGCACACTTTCTGTTATAACTCTTGCTTGCTGAACAAAGAACTTTTGTGTTGGTTGTGAGGTAGTTACAAGCCCATAAATAAAAAAGAAGAAGAGATAAGCAAGAACCTACTGGGGGAAAACAAAAGCTTACCTCTATTATACCTGCTTGGTGGTAAAGTGATATAACAATATGTTGTGCACAAACCCATTCTAGAGGAAGGTGGCACTTAAGTATGGTAATGATGGAATGAAAATGTATACACTGTGAACATATAAAATATAGACCTCTATATACAAATATACAATATGAAATACAATCCTTATACAAATACTTACATGTAAAAATAGGATTTTGCTACTGCCATTTCATGATTCAGTTGAGCAATGCAAAATGTCTGGTAGCTGTTCAGGCTCCTTGACAGTTCCACATTTGTAAGAGTCAATGAATGTAGTTTCAAGTTTAAGCAGTATTGTTACAGTGTTTTAATTCTGATGTCCCATTTTCAAGGACCCTTTTGACATGATATAGAACAATATATCATTTATACACTAAGCTTTGGACAATTGGTCTGAATGTTAAGTTCTGCTATACTTCTTCTGATGGTTCAGAAGTACAGCAGAAATCTAATTTTCCAGACTTGTATTTGATTCCTTTCTTAGCCTTTCTTCCTGCATTTTAGTTCTTTTTCTTTATTACAAATCTTGCTAACCTCATTATCAAATGTTTTGTAAGGTCCTGGCATTGATGGACTCATGGAAACTTTAGTTAGAAATGGGCCAGTATGAAATATTCCAGAGCTCTATTCACAGAAGGGATAATTCGGTGAGAAAATCTTCAGAAGAAGTCAATGAACATGGAATAGGAGTGAAGATATTCAGTATTGAAAGCACAAATTTCACACCATGGATTCAGTACTCGTCAAGTACAAAACACAGAGGGAGTGTGTCAGAATTCATGAATAGGTACATGAAGTACAATTTAAGCATCACCTATTGAAAAACCACTTCAGATGCAATCTAACACCCTTGTGAGGTAGGTATAATCTCCATTTTTAAACATGGAGAATTTGAGGCAGAGAATTAAGCTGACTTACTCTAGACCAGACAGAATTCAGTGTCCAATACTATCTGAGAGGTATGAGGTTCTGGGCCTCTGTTTCCAATAATACCTACAGAGTTTCCTGAAGATCTTGTACAGCAGTTAAAAAAGATTCTGCTCCAAAAACAGAGGGTGACTGAATACATCATTGGCAAAATTTGATTTCTTCACTGCTGTGGAAGCAGGTTGTCACTCACAGCATCTGAATCACCCCTGGATTTCAGACATACACAGTGCTCTTATATAGAAATTAAGTGGAGTTCAGGAATCTTTCTTAGCCCATCTCTAATCTTTCCATGATTAATTTGTATACATGCATCTTTAGAAAACAAAATCACACATGGAGCTGGTTCCTACAACCTAAATTCAAGTATTTATAGATATTCCCCAGTCTGAATGGGGTTGTGTTTTTCCCCATCTTAAATCTAAACTGCTGTCATGTAGAATTAAAACAGAATCATGTTGAGAAGTAAAATGCATTTTCTATCTTAACCATAAAAGGCAGAATAAGCATTTTATATGTCTTCAGCAGATTGGTAGGTTTTTCATCTTGTCCTGGATTGGAATCATGTATTTATTTTCTGTGCCAGTGCCTAAGTTCAGAAGGTCAAGTCAGTTGCAAACATCACTGTAAACGAAGGTATGCCTTGCATGGAACATGACACTACTAATGGAGGACTGTCACAACCAACATCAAGACAATGTCCAGTTGGGATGTGTAAATATTATCGAATGCTTCTTAGCCCATTCTGCAAACACTTTCTTTTCTGTGATAAACCTGTGGCCTCCATAGGGTGCGTTTTCATGTAGGAAGTACTCATCACATTCATCTCTTCCAGGCTCATAGTAGTGATAAGGAACCTTCCTAAAGCTTTCTGACCTAGAGCAAAGACAAAATTACAAAAATGAAATATGTTGTTGGTAATGTCTAAATCAGTGGTTCACAACCTGTGGGTCCCCAGGTATTTTGGGCTACAACTCCCAGAAATCCCAGCCAGTTTACCAGCTGTTAGAATTTCTGGGAATTGAATGCCAAAACATTTGGAGATCCACAGGCTGAGAACCACTGGTCTAAATTAATTCACCACAGATTGGAAATTACTTTGTGGGGCTGCAAGTCCTATAACCCCTCAGCCTGTGTGGCCAGTTATACTAAAACTACAGTAACATTTTTGGGACAAAAAAAGAAAGGCAGGGAAGGAATGGGGGAGAGAAAAGATGGAATGAGAGTAAAGGATGTATTGTCAAAAAAGCAGTAAAATATTCAGGAATATATCAATGGAGCTTAAGCCTACATAGTCACAGAGCTCTTCTGAACATAACCTATAACTGTACAGTTTTATGCATCTCATTCAGGATATGTAACACCTTTAACATGTACAATCAGAGCTTGTGGTGGGGTTCACTTGTTTGGACTCCTCAGAGAATCAGCATAGACTGTTATCCATTGCAACTATAATCCAAACAGGTTTTTATTTATTTATTTATTTATTTATTTATTTCTTGCATTTATTGACCGCCCCTCTCAGCCCGAGGGCGACTCGGGGCGGTGAACAACGACAAAGAAGACAGTGTACAGTGAATCAAGACGATACAGACCAGACAGATACAACATAACATATACATATACTAAAAATCCGCTTCGTCAAGTCCTGGGGTCATAGCCAAAATTCATAGTCCTAGTTCATTCCAGTGTCATTTAATACATTCAGTTGAAGGCCTGCTCGAAGAGCCATGTTTTTAGGCCCCTACGAAAGGCCATCAAGGAGGGCGCCTGTCTAACTTCAGCAGGGAGGGTGTTCCACAGCCGGGGGGCCACCACCGAGAAGGCCCGCTCTCTCGTCCCCGCCAGACGCGCCTGTGAGGCAGGCGGGACCGAGAGAAGGGCCTCCCCGGATGATCTCAAGGCCCTCGTGGGCTCGTAGGCCGAGATGCGGTTTGCAAGGTATTTTGGGCCGGAACCGTTTAGGGCTTTGTAGGATAACACCAGCACCTTAAATTGGGCCCGGTAGCAAATCGGCAGCCAGTGGAGTTGGGACAGCAGAGGCGTTGTATGCTCTCTGCGTCCAGCTCCCGTTAACAACATGGCTGCCGCGCGCTGGACTAGCTGAAGCTTCCGGGC
The DNA here is from genome assembly GCF_037176765.1 of Anolis sagrei. NCBI lineage: Eukaryota > Metazoa > Chordata > Lepidosauria > Squamata > Anolidae > Anolis > Anolis sagrei. Next base: position 160,327,765 of record NC_090024.1, read on the forward strand.
CGTCTTCAAGGGCAGCCCCACGTAGAGAGCGTTGCAGTAGTCGAGGCGGGATGTGACCAAAGCGTGTACCACCGTGGCCAAGTCAGACTTCCCAAGATACGGGCGCAGCTGGCGCACGAGCCTAAGCTGTGCAAATGCTCCCCTGGTCACCGCTGAAACCTGAGGCTCCAGGCTCAGCGATGAGTCCAGGGTCACACCCAAGCTGCGAACCTGCGCCTTCAAGGGGAGTGCGACCCCGTCCAGCACAGGCTGTAACCCTATACCCTGTTCGGCCTTGCGACTGACCAGGAGTACCTCTGTCTTGTCTGGATTTAATTTCAGTTTGTTCGCCCTCATCCAGACCATTACAGCGGCCAGGCACCGGTTCAGGACTTCGACGGCCTCCTTAGTAGAAGGTGGGAAGGAGTGACAGAGTTGGACGTCATCTGCGTACAGGTGACACCGCACCCCGAAACTCCGGATGATCTCACCCAGCGGCTTCATGTAGATGTTAAACAGCAAGGGGGACAAGATGGAGCCCTGAGGAACGCCACAGGTCAATGGCTGCGGCGTTGAACAGGAGTCCCCCAATAACACCTTCTGAGTACGACCCTCCAGAAATGACCGGAGCCACTGCAGAGCAGTGCCCCCAAGACCCATCTCTGCAAGGCGTCCCAGAAGAATACCGTGGTCGACGGTATCGAAGGCCGCTGAGAGGTCCAGGAGCACCAACAGGGACACACTCCCCCTGTCTAGCTCCCGGCGCAGATCATCGACTAAGGCGACCAAGACCGTCTCGGTACCATGTCCCGGTCTGAAACCAGACTGTGCCGGATCCAGATAATCCGTGTCTCCCAAGAATACCTGGAGTTGTGAGGCCACCACGCTTTCCATGACTTTGCCCAAGAAGGGAAGATTGGAAACAGGCCGAAAGTTGTCCAATTTAGTGGGGTCAAGTGATGGTTTCTTCAACAGCGGCTTTATAACAGCCTGTTTTAGGCTCGCTGGAATCTTGCCTTCCCGAAGGGAGGCATTAACCACCACCGTTACCCACTCGGCCAATCCCCCTCTGGCCTCCTTAAGAAGCCAGGATGGGCAGGGGTCTAGGATGGACGTGGTGGGTCTCATTCCTCCAAGTATCTTGTCCACATCCTCGGGTTTCACAAACTGAAAAGAATCCAACAAAATCTGACAAGCAGGTGCTTGTGTCACATCCACGGAGACTGCATCTAATGTGGCGTCCAGCCCGGAACGGATCAAAGCGACTTTGTCTGCAAAGAACCGAGCAAATGCCTCACAGCGCGCTGCCGAGTTGTCAGGGCTCCCACCAGTGGGGGGAGTTAAAAGACCTCTGACAACCCGGAACAACTCCGCCGGACGGTTTTTTGCAGACGCAATAGTGGCCGCAAAGAAAGTTTTCTTTGCGGCTTTTATTGCCGCGGCATATGCCCTTAGAAAGGACACAAACCGTGTTCGGTTTGATTCGCTTGGGTCCGATCACCACACGCTCTCTAGAACCCTCTTCCTTCGCTTCATCGCTGCCAGCTCCTCAGTGAACCAAGGGGCTGGTTTAGCTCGGTTACTTGAGAGGGGACGTTCCGGAGCGATCTTGTCAATAGCCCTGGCCATCTCCCCATTCCAGAGAGCGACCAAGGCCTCGACATTATCACCTACCGCGGTGGCGGGAAACTCCCCAAGAGCCGTCAGGAATCCGTTCGGATCCATAAGCCTCCTGGGGCGGACCATCTTAATGGGTCCTCCACCCTTGCGGAGGTTAGGGGGCGCAGCGAGCCTAAATCTAATCAGGAAGTGGTCGGTCCACGGCAACGGAGAGATGGACAACTCCTCCACACCGCCACCCTGCTCCCATCCCTGGCAGAAGTTCTGAACATAAATGAATGCAGAGAATAAAGGTATGGGTTGAGCATCCTTTATATGAAATGGTTTGGACCAGAAGTGTTTGGGATTTTTTGGAATACTTGTATTTGTATATAAGTACATAATGAAATAGCTTGGTGATGGAACCCAAGTTTAAAGATATTTTTATGGTACATATACATCTTGTACTCACAGCCTGAAGATCACTTTATACACAATATTTTAATTTTTTTTTTCATGAAACGAAGTTTGGGTTTATTGAGCCATCAGTGAACAGGTTTCAATGGCTGGATCTGCTCCCTTATTTAGATCTGTCATTACCAAACTACAAACACCCTCTTCTTTTTCCAAGCAGGGAGATCTTTCAATATATTTTGGTATTTTTTTATTTTGGGGGAAATTTAAAAAATATACTTATGTATAAGTCTACCTCATGTATACATCGAGGGTCAATCTGTGAAGAGGGCAAAAACCCTAATGGCACTTTAGGGGGGACAGATGCCCCAATTATTGGATTTAAAAAGGTGGAGGAAGTAGCAGTGGTTGGTGCTTCTTTTATGTTTGTCAGAGATTGAATAAGCTCTTTCCTTTCACCAATCTACTTAGAGAAGAATATGGTTCCCTTTGGGATAAGAATTAACTGCAGTAGATATGTCAATCCATATTTTGGGGTTGGTTTTTTTAAACTAAAATTTCTAGACTTATACATGAGTACATAGGGTAACTCCAGGCAGCTGTTTTCAGACAATTGACCTGAAACGGCACCCATTGTATTTTTTTCTTCAAAAAAGTATTTCATCACTCATGATAAACTGTGTCCAAACGATGATGGCATCCAGTATAAAACAAAGCAATGCAATGCAAATAGAAAGTATTCACACTCTGGTGTTCATTTCAATATGCATTTTAATATGCATCTGATTTATGCATCTTGATCTTCTAAGTGATACAGTACATCAACAGATTGTAGGGCTGGATATGCTGAGCTGAATCAGGGCAAATCAGTTCATATTATTCCCATCTGTTTGCTGGATTCTGGGAGAAAATAAATTTGTTCTTCTTATATGGAACACTCTAACAGCACAAGAGGTATTCAAAAGCAAACAGGTAGGTTTCCTGTTTCCCTATTTCATTTCGCTTTGGCAGAAAGTCTTTGATTTTAAACATGGTTTGTGACATTTGACATTCAACTTTCCTAAATGCTTTTATTTAATCAATACCACATGCCACCTGGGGACTAAATACACTGACAATAAAGTGCCACATCAGTAGAGATTACTGGGGTGCAGTGTGAGAAATGCTGTCCTAATCCATTTCTTGGATTTATGGCATTAAAATGAATTGTGAAATTTTGACAAGCCATTCGAATTGTAGATGCGTGAAAATAATTTCCTGTGATCTTACTTGCAGTAGGTGTCATTTATCATCCCATAGACATGTATTCTGTAGCAAGCATCCATGGCCAGAATTAAGGTAAACCAACCGGTGCTGAGATAGGATCCTGACTGAATTCTGTAAAAGACACAGCAGACTGCGTTGAGAAATTGCACCCCCTTTCAAAAACAAAAACACATTGTCTGTGGCATGACACAAAATAGCATTCAGCAGCTTGAGAAATCAACAAAAAAGTTAATTTGCATTATCTATATCTGTCCTCTCATGCTGGCATGCTCAGGCTCCCTGGATTAGTTAGTCAGTAAAGAAATACCATATGCTAATTCTGTGGCCTTATTTATTGAATATTCTGCCTTTCTGCCATAACAGGTACTTGATGCCTCTAGAAGAAACAAAACTGAAATACAAGCAGAAATATAATTAAAACATTAAGAACAGATTAAACACATGATTAAAATACATCAATAAACCTAGAGAGCAATATCCAGCCAGCTAAAGCTTTTTTTACTTCAGCCTGTAACTTCTCCCAAAGGTTTCATGTATATACAAGTATATAAAATACCATGGGAGACAAGGAGGGATGCTGAAAGACACCATAGTCCCATGTTATTATCCTTGAATTGGAGATTCCAAGCACCACTTTCTAAACTAACCCTTCCAGGACAGACTGGAGTTATTGACGGGTTGAATCTTTTTTAAAGCAATAGAGTTCAGCACCTTGGATAGTTCCTTTGCACATTCACTGCCTTCACTATGTAGCCAATATGAGTCTAAATGGACTGCCTTTAGAGCAGTGGTTCTCAGTCTGTGGATTCCCAAGTGTTTTGGCCTACAACTCACATAAATCCCAGCTGTTAGGATTTCTGGGAGTTGAAGGCCAAAACATCTGAGGACACAAAGGTTGAGAATATTTCTTTTACAGGCAGTTCCAAGTTATGGACAAGATAGGTTCTATAGGTTTGTTCGTAAGTTGAATCGGTATATAAATTGGAAAAAAAAGCCAAAACATTTTTGAATTGCAGAGGGGTGGGTTAATACTTCTGTGGTGTTCGTTTGCTGTCTGTGTCCCTGTTCAAACATTTTCAACTCACTTTCTGTCCCTGTGAGAATTGAAAAGTTTGTCTTGTTGTGCAAACAAGGATTGGTGACAAAGTTTCAATGAAGATTCCTTTTCCCCATGATAATTCTTTCAGGAGTGAATTTCCCTTCTGAGGGGTAGATTTCTCTCACTTCCTGTTGTCTCACCCCCATTCTTAACTATGAGTCATTTGTAAGTCAAATGTTTGTAACTCGGAGACTGCCAATACATGGGAGCAGCATTGTGATTATAGATAAACTTATTAGAGTAGATCCTGTAGATTGAACCCTGATCTATGTTTCTAGACTCCATCCTGACGCTCCTTCTCTATTCACATAATTGTTAGTTGTGTATGTGAAATCAGGGCTATCACAACCCCAACCAAGAAGCTATTGATGTGTATGGTGGTATATCTGTGCCATGGCTTGCTTCCAGTACAGTATGAATAGGAAAAAAAATCCTTGAACCTTCTTTCTCATTGAAGTTCTTGATTAAAAATATTTCAGAGATTCAAGTGACCCACAGTACATGCTTGAATATGGGCAGAAGTGGGATGGAAGAAATCAGAAGAACTGGACAAAAATATCTGGCATGGGAAGGATCAATTTTAGTTTAGAAATAATAGCCCAATTTAGAGATTCCAATTTGCTTTAGCGAGTGAAAAACATAAGGATCACCATTATGGAGAAAATTATCTGCGCCATAGTAACTGGAGTATTAGAAACTATCTGTTTCTATACTCTGTTCTCAAGGGGGCAACTTGATGGTTGTGTGAAGTTTATAACTAGGTTATTAGCAAAATAGCATCCTCATGTTCAGGCCTTCTAGTAGTCAGTATTCAAAAAGATTAAAGACACAGAACAGTGATAAAACTTGACTGAATGCGTTGCAAAATGACAACCCATTTTAGGACATTTTTTCCCAACTGGAGAGATGTATTGGGCTCATACCATGCCTGGGTAAAAATCATATTTTGGGTTTGTATCTATCTGGAGGACAAAAATTCAGTCTGGAAAAGGAAGCAACTTTGAAATGACAAAAAGAACACATTAGAAGGAATCCATACCTAAACGTAACCCTAAGGCTCAATTGTGAAAACTGCCTTGCCATTCTCTGCAAGTCTTATAGTCAGGGTCAAGAACTAACACCTTCAATAATGAGTTAATCAATTTTAGCTCAACAAATTATTCAGATATTAGTGCTATTTCACAAATAAATGTTCATATCTTTGACATTCAGAATAATTGCATTTATTTGCAAAATGAATATTTCAAGATTTGAAAAATATGGTAATTTGTACTTACCACCATACTGAGCTTGATATAATCCATCTGTTATTGCCATGTTTCATTTTTAAAGCTGTGTTCTGTTTCATGCTAAATTCTTGAATATGTATTTTTACTTACTTCACCCCCTCTAAAAATGTAGCTGTTTCTACAATCCTGCACCATCCTCTCAAGAAGTATATCCTACTGAACACAATGGGACTTATCTCCATGAAAACCTATAAAAGATTAGACTGCAGATGTCCTTCACTTTGATGTGAAAACTCTTAATAAAGTCACATGGAGGCTAAAATTTCCCTTAGTGCTTACAACTGCCAGCTTTGCACCATTCCTTTGATCATCCTCTTTATGTATCCCTCCACTCCAGTTTCAATGGACACTCAGAAAAGCATTTCTGTCAGCCACCTGGAATACTTACTCCTAATTACACTTATAGTTTCTGGCACACAGCTACTGCTTGACACACTTTATTTATTTATTTCCTATATTTATACCCTGTTCTTCTCACCCTTAGAAGGACTCAGAGCGATTTACAGATTTGCCACTTCAGTGCCACATTGCAATACAAATTATATAAAATACAACACATTAAAAATAAACAAAACCATATATCTATATTGCTGTATATCAGTTTTGTGTTGCACTATTCCCGAATGCCTGATCCCAGAGCCAGGTCTTAACTTTTTTCTAAAGAAGAGGAGGAAGGGGACCAATCTGATATCATTGGGGAGGGAGTTCCATAGCCGAGAGGCCACCACTGAGAAGGCTCTGTCTCTTGTCCCCACCTGTTGTGCTTGTGAAGGAAGTGGAATCAAGAGCAGAGCATCCCCAGAAGATCTTAATCTCCAAGGTGGATCATAGAGAGAGATATGTTCGGACAGGTAAGCTGGGCTGGAACTGTTTAGGGCTTATTAGATGTTTTGAGAAGGCTCTGTCTCTCGTCTCTACCAATTGTACTTGTGAAGGAGGTGGGACCGAGATCCAGGGCCTTCCCAGCAAATCTTAATGTTCTAGCTGGTTCATAGAGGGAAATACGTTTGGACAACTATATTTAAAGATATTATCTTAACCAGTTTCCATCTTTGGGAATGGAAACATGCTACTATGGACTTTTAAAGCTACCAGTTTAGGGTGGTAATAGGCATTTTCCCCAGGTACTATGGAGAAAGCGGATTCTTCTGATAATGGAGGTTTTTCAGCACTATCTAAAAACTGCAATACTTGGGAGCAAATTGGAATTTATAAAAAGAATTAATCATTATTTTATGTCTTGTTTTAACAGCATCTGACTTTACTTCTCTCATCAATATACTTCATGGCAAGATAAATAGAAACCGACAATCAAATTCTCAGGTATCTTCCCTGGGAAATGGAAGTCTGGACAGAATACAAATTTGTAGTTTAAAGCAAATATTCCACTTTCTACTTTACCTTTCTTCTAAAGATATTCCACTAATGAAGGAATGCAATAAAAAGTAGGATAGTTTTTAACACCTTAGAATGCAATCTAATACCAAAAAACTTGTTTATGACAAGCTAATGAAGGCTGTGCTGGAAGTGTGAAAACAATTTTAAACTCCCCCAAAAGATAATAAAGCCTCTAAGTATCATTGACAGCATCATCCAAAAAAACATCATGAAATGGATAAGCAATAGATCTGCCACTGTTCAAAGCTGTAATAATACTAGTACTGCTTATGATAGCACCGGCCACTTTCATGAGACAATTTCCTCTAAGGATGACATGCCATCATAAGAAACTGTATTAAAACCAAGTCATAAGGGGGAAAATGGCATGCACATCTATAATAATGGGTGCATTCATAGCACACGAAAATACCTCATGTGATCGCCCTGAATGGAAACATCTGCACCTTCTTCAAAAAGTTCTTATCAGTGTGCACTGAAATTGTTTTTCCACGCATTTCTGCCCATGTAATTGCATGTGCATGATGTGACTGAAAATATGAGTAAGGGTGAATCTACATGGCCTTATACCCCAAGGCTGATTTGGAGTGGATTACTCCCCAGGGGAATCTGCACAGCCAGCCTCTGTGCCATTGCAGTGGCAGGAGGAAATCCACATTGCCCACATTGAGTGGAACCTGCTTCACAGCCCAGAAACATGAGATGGCATTTATGATCCCCCCTTTCCTCCCTCCCCTCTCTGAGTCACACTAGTGCAAGTGTTAGCAACGATGATGAGAAATGACTAAGAGTACTTTGGAGCTCTGTGGCCGCTGCCGTGACAAGAGAAAGAAAGCATGATGGACATGAAAACAGTCTTGATACTTTCCGAATTGGAACCAATCCAACTATTAACACTGATGCAAAATGTGAAGAAGGACTGGAGCTTCAGAAAAACTTCTAGGGCATTCCCAAACTTTGGCAAATGTAGCCAAGACCCAAAGTCATAGTCAATTCACTATGATGTCATTTTACTATCATAGCAATATCCTAGGGAATTCTGGGGTTGTTTGTTTGGGGCTCTTTTGCATGACATAATTACAGGTCGATACTTCACTGTAACTGTTATGGCAATATCCTATGGAATCCTGTGTTTGCAGATTGTTGCACTCCTTATAGTGGCAAGAAACTTTAAAAGATCATATTACATTTGGAAGATCTAGTTTATCAGCAGAGGTTTTAATCGAGATAACAGGTTCTTATCATTATTTTATTATTATGTGTTAACCTGTTATGAATTCCGTATTACTATAGTTGTCACTGTCAGCAGTTTCTGCATTTAATTTTCCTCTGATCTCATTGTTTACAGCCCAACCTTCTGCCATATGAACATGTGTTTCAGTGGCAATGAAAATAAATGAAACGATTTTATTGATTAGCCAATTTGCCTTATTAAAACAGACAATATAAACACAACATACAGTAGTTTCAGTGGCAATGAAGAAACAGCCCTTTCTAGAAAGTTAACAGTGTTGGTTTACTCGAAGAACCTCCCCCACCCCTACCCCGCAAAGCTCAAACAGAAATTTACACAAAGTTAAAATGTACTAGGGAAAAAAAACTATTACAGGAAGAATAAAATGCAACAATGAGGAAAATATGGATTTGTCAAGATTAACTTGCCAAAGATCCACAGGCATAGCTGTCACAATATACAGTAGTATTTTACCAGCAACAATAGCTCAGAGTTTGAGAACAGATATATTCTGTTCTGAAATAAATGAAACTCTATATTTATTGAAGAAAGTATCTCAACATAACAAAAGAAAACAGTGTGCATTTTTTTCAAAAGCTTTTTTTCTCCCTATTCTCTTGAGATTTGGAACTCCACAAAGAAATGAATGAATGAATTTAGCTGACTCTAAAGCCTTTCATTTAGCAAAAAGCTAAAGTATCTTCCTAAAGCAGAAGAAGCAATGTAATCACATCATGAAAGCAGATCTTACGAAAAGTCTGAGGAAACTGTAGCTATGATCGAATGACTTACTTCAGAGAGAAATATAGAAAAAGTGCCTTCCTTGGAATACAACTTCCAGAACTCTCTGGCCAACATGGTTACCATAGTCCAAATAGTGATGTTTCTTAGCCTAGAGAAGTTTCAATATTGTGGAAGGAAAACATCTTTAATCTACTATTCTCAGAAACCCTGAGATAGAAGGGCTACTTGACCAGTTTAACTGGAGGGATTCTGAAAATTGCTCAAAAAAGTTACAGCAGAGTCTCACTTATCCAACATAAATGGGCCAGCAGAACATTGGATAAGTGAAAATGTTGGATAATAAGGAGGGATTAAAGAAAAGACTATTAAATGTCAAATTTCATTATGATTTTACAAATTATGCACCAAAACATCATGTTTTACAACAAATTGACAGAAAAAAAACAGTTCAGTGCATGGTAATGTTATGTAGTAATTACTGTATTTACAAATTTGGCACCAAAATATCGCAATGTATTGAAAAAGTTGTGGATCTGGATGGGAGGCAGACCACACTGGATAATATGGGATGTTGGATGACCGAAGGTTGGATAAGCGAGACTCTACTGTACTTTCCTAAGCTCCACTTTTGTCCAAGTCATCATTTACTTGTCATGAAGACTTGTTCCATGTCAGTTGCTCACTGAAAAGCACTACTGTACAATCCCCTCAAAAGTATCCTAAGCATTTCCCTAATCATTTCAGGCCCAATGTATGCAGTGACTTTAACATGGATGTCATCCTATTAAACAAATTCTACAAAGGTACTATGTACAAGGACTGGGAAATATTTATGAAAAACTTTCTCACAACTGTATGTGCGATCTACCTTTTGAATAGTAAATATTCATACAAATTCTAGAATAATAAATTGGTTAATTATTTAATTATCTCTAATGTTTCCTTTTTTCAGGAGAAGCACAGAATGTCATAAATGATGTGTGTGTGTGTGTGTGTGTGTGTGTGTGTGTGAGAGAGAGAGAGAGAGAGAGAGAACGAGAACAGAAGTTTAAACATTTAAAGTTAGGAATGGTACATGGGGGATATCTTTCCTTCATAATGCTACAGCCCAGTCATCCAAAAATGCTACCATATTTGAGAGTTTTAAAAGAGCATTCAATGAATTCACAGAAAATGATCTACCAGTGACTGCCATCATGATAGTTATATGTAAAATCCAGTATTTTATCAGGTTTCCATCTCAATATCGGTTCCCAGAGAACATAAGCAGGAGGTAATTATTACATTCTCATCCCACTCTGGGTTTCCTATAGCACAGTGGTTCTCAACCAGGGGTCCCCAGATGTTTTTGGCATTCAACTCCCATAAATCCTAACAGCTGGTAAACTGGCTGGGATTTCTGGGAGTTGTAGGCCAAAAACATCTGGGGACCCCAGGTTGAGAACCACTGCTATAGCACATAGTTAGTTAATGCAGAGGAATACAAGACTAAGGACCTTATCAGATGACGGTATTGAGAGGCATCATTAAGTTAAATAAGGAGAGGATTGGGAGCTGATCATACCTTCCAGTCCTCCCTCCCTAATTTTCATTCATTCTCCTCTCATCAGAATTTCAGTGCTTCCCTGTAAGCGCCCACTATCTTGTTCATCACACATAGGGAATAAGTCTCCATCCCCAGCTTTTTTCTTCATGCAAATCTGCTAAAATCCCTTTCCATGGCAGGCAATAGTTCTGCATCTAAACCCATTGAATCCTTGAGACAGGGATGCTGTTTTAAAACACTGCTTTCAATGGGATCCAATTGTTCAGCATCTAAAACCATTGGAGCCTTAAAATTTTGAAAAACTAGAATCTCCATAACCTTTTGGAGAAAAATGGCATTCACAACCATTTGAAAATAATAACCTTTTGTAAAAGTACTATATTTCAGAGAAGAACCAAAAACTAGTTTGAGTAAAATCTTATCTTCAGTGGTATATAACCACATATGCAAGGGCAATTTGGTTTTCAGTTGTTAGACTGATAACTTAGTTGTCTCTGATCTGTTAGGAATAGAGATTATGCCAATGCACAAAATATAGCAGTTCTTTATGCCCAAAAATATATCTACTCTCCCATAAAATATCTTCCTTCTATATTATGCTCTCAAGAGACAAAAATAAAGTAGACTTCATATCTGGTTTATTCACAACCTTCATGTATTCAGCTTACAGGTACATAACTTGTCAATCCAATTTCTGTGCAGTTAAGATAGGGCATCTTTCTTACAACCAAACAGCAACATCTTTACATTTTGAGAGTCTAATGGAGTCTCTTCTCCAAAATGGTGTCTCAGGTCTGAGAACTCAGGTCTGCAGCCACTCCCACAACCTCAAGAAAATATGGAGTAAGGGAAAGCTGCAACCCAAACCATACATATATAAGACAGTAAGCAAACTGAATTATATACAAACAAATTGCTAGTGGAAGCTTGAAGAAGGTTGCTATTTCCAACATGAAACAGGGGTGCAATTTTAAACCACTTCTTTCCATAGGAAGGAGTAATTATGCATTTCTATAAACAAGGACGACAGATTTCTGCTAAGTACAATATTGTAATTGGAACAAATCAGCAAAGGAAAACTGCTTGTTCTCTGTTCTACAATGCCTCTATTACACTATATCTGTCAATAATTTTAAAAAGAAGAAATGTGCGAAGGGAAGAAGTTATTATGCACTTCTGGAAAGAGAGATGACAGCTTGCTACTGAGAATGGCCCATTGGAATGCCCCTTTTCACCATGGCAAGGTCCAAAACAGATCGGAGACTGCCATGGACCCCATCACATGTTTTGGGGCAGGAGTGATTATGGCAGGCATGACTCCCAGTAAATCTATGGTGGCTGGCCATAAAATAGGGGGACAGGGACAGGACTGTAAGTGTGATAAGGTGGTAAATTGATCTTTGGTGTAATTCAGCTCAGCTCTTATGAAATGTTCCCTCACTTGCTTGGCTTCAAATTATAAGAGAAGCCTAGACTTTTAAAGTTGAGTTTTTAAAAATATAAATGCTATACCTTAAATGCAGACCTTGGAAAGAACATATCAAATGTTATTTAACTATGGGAACTGTGAAAACCAATATCAGGCAAAACAGTTTCACCTAAATTCAATTCCTGACAATCACAAGCAATACTTCCTTGGCCAAAGAAGACTTTAAGATGCATTTTTCCTTTCCTTTCTCAGTTTGCCCCTCTGAGTACTCTTAAGAAGGCACATTATAAAAATTCTAAAAATAAATATGGATGTTGTTAAACATCAAACAGCATCTTTAGGAACTTGCAAAAATATTGGAAATGTGAAATAGCTGAGAAGACCGACACCATAAACTACATAACATGTGGAAATAGTGCAATGCTGCCATTTTGTATAGATTTTTTTTGCTGTTCTTTTACATAAAGTTGGGTTGACTTTTTTTGCATTGAATACAATTTGGGTTTTGTTTTGATTCCCCAGGGCTGTGCAGAAAGGGAGAAAGCAACCAACCAATCACAAATCCAAGTCAAGGGACTGGTTCCTGCTCTATGTGGTTCCAGTTTCCCTTGTTTCTGATTCCTTGACCTGACTTCGATGCATCCCTCTTCACTCATGAATTAAAATGACAAGAGGATACAATTATTTTAACCAGGTAAGTGGAGCAGAACACTTACCTGGTTAGAACAAATGCATAATGCTCAAACAGGAGGAAGAAGGAGAAACAAACAGAAAGGGCAAAAGAGACCAGGGCAGAGACCTGCTTTAAAAGCACAATACAAAGGAAGCAGCAGGGATGTAATTCCTCATTCCTTTTCCCTCAAAGAGAGTTATGAGTAAGTTTAGAATTTTCTTCCTCTAATGATAAACGCACATTTTTCAAAGCCTAGTTGCACTTTGGTACTTATTCTGTGCAAATTTCACATGAAAATCACCAAGATTATTGTCAGACCAGAATTCAGTCAGCTTATCAGGGTTCCTTGACACTTAATATCAATTCAAATATTCTTTCTCTCCCTAGAAAGGAAGGTTGAAGCCATCTTAAATGGTTGCCTTCTGATAAGCAGAAGTCTAGCATTTTATGGGGAAACTGGGAACAGAAAAATACAATGATTTGAATTCATTATGAGAAAAACAGAGGTTCAATTCAAGCTATTCCTGTTGGTCCTCGGATATTTGTTACCATACCTGAAGATGCAGGTTCGCAGCTTGGGTGTGATCCTGGACTCATTGCTGAGCCTGGAACCCCAGGTGACCAGGAGAGCATTCGCACAGTTAAAACTGCACCTGTACCTTGGGAAGTCTGACTTGGTCATGGTAGTTCATGTTCTGGTTACATCCCATATAGACTACTGCAACGCACTCTACATGGGGTTGCCTTTGAAGACTGTCCAGAAGCTTCACTTGGTCTAATAGACGGCAGCCAGATTACTAACAGGAGTGATGCTCATGGAGCATACAACTCCTCTGCTGCACCAGTTCCACTGGCTGCCAGTCTGCTACCAGGCACAATTCAAAGTGCTGGCTTTAGCCTATAAAGCCCTAAACGGTTCTGGCCCAACTTACCTGTCTGAATGCATCGTCCCTTATGAACCTGCTAGGACTTTAAGATCATCCGGGGAGGCCCTGCTCTTGATCCCGCCTGCATCACAAACAGTGGGGGCGAGAGACAGGGCCTTCTCAGGGGTGGCCCCCCGACCATGGAATTCCCTTCATGGAGACATTAGATCAGCCCCCTCCCTCTTAACATTTTGGAAGAGAGTCAAGACTTGGATGTTTGAGCAAGTGTTTGAAAATTCAAGGTAAAAGACATAGGAATTGGAACGACTAGATGACGAGATGGGACAATGTTTTTATTAGGAGACACAAATGATGTATGCTTTTAGTATTCTTGTTATGGTTTTATATTATGTGTTAATATTTTTAAATGTTTTATGGTGTTTTTGGGCATCAAATTGTTGCCATTGTAAACTGCCCTGAGTCGCCTAAGGGCTGAGAAGGGCAGTATACAAATATAGTAAATAAGTAAGTAAGTAAGTAAGTAAATAAATTGAACCTGCATTTTTTTTTCCTGCATTTTCAAATATAAATGCTAAACTAAATGAGCATAGGAACTTCACCTTTTTGCTTATAGATAAGATGTCTGTGCTTCTTATTTCCACATGGAGACTTTAATCATAATAACAACAATAACAACAATTATTATTATTATACACGTCATTTATATTCTGCTGTATTTCCCCGAAGGAATTCAGAGCAGATTACAGTACATATATAAGGCAAATATTCCATGCCTTTTACACAACAAACAACATACAATACATAGATAAGGTAAAGGCCTTCCAATTTTCATCTTCAGCGTCTGGAGGTGATGCTCAACTCCAGCTATGGGAAGGTTCTCTTGTTCCATTTTCCTTGCCAAGGAGCCTGCTGTCCATAGACATCTCAGATCTATTTTGTTGGCATATCTGCATGGGGTGCCCTTTTACCTTCCTTCCAAGGTAGTACCTATTGATCTACCTGCATTGCATGCTTTTGGACTGTTAGATTAGCAGAAGCTAGGGCTGACAATTGGGAGATCACAGTGACTTGTGGCTTCGAACTGCTAACAGCAGCTTTTCCTGCAGCTAGCGGCTTTATCTGCTGTGCTACCATGGCCCCTTACCACTTTAGTGCTAAGTATCTTTAATACAAATAAGTCTTCCTTATTTATCTTTCCCCTCCTTTTTCTCTTTTACACACTGTACCAGAAGAAGACTATGAGAAGTCTTCTTCTCATAGTCTTGTAAATTTGAAATGATAGACATAAATCATAGCCATATTCACTCTGAAGTAGGCTCTTTTGTGTTGAATGGACTTACTCCTAAGCAAGTGTTCATAGAGATCCCAGTTTAGTGAATGAAGTAAAAAAAAAGCATTGTTATGGAGTACACTTATGCTGCATAATAATTACTAAAAAAGAGGATTTCTTTGACCAAAGCAAACATTGTATCAATTAATCATGGCTGAAACTGAATAAAAGTATTCCTGAGGGCATCCACATCTTATTTCAGATAAAGTATGCAGAATGCTGTAATTGCTATTAGAAAATGTACTCCGTGCATTCAAAAGACGTGCAAATCTTCATAAGTATGGCCAAATACAAAATAGGACAGGTTTCCTGCACTTTTAATAGCTGTGTAGAAGGCAGTATTCAGCAGGGGTTGACTGATTAAAGGAAAAGGAGTTTCTTTTGCCTCTGGCTGCACTATATGCAATATATGGAGGACAATAAAGGATAGAAGCAAATTTTCCTTTGAATCAAAGTTTGTAGGAAGTTCAGAAGAAAACATAATAGTTTAAGAATAAAGAACTGTTTCACCTTGCAGGTATTTGGATCTAATAATGTATTTAGACATAATCCTATATTTGTCTCTAATTTTTCTGACAGATCAAAAGTACAATATAGGTCCATGTGTACTTACCATTTGTAGGTACAATATCAAATGGTAATTTCTTTACAAAAATAATACACCTCAGATATAGAGCTACATATAGAACTTTCTGACTACTTCCACATTTGTTTCAATTATGGTAAGCCTTCTACTTTTATAGGGCTAAGGAACACAGGTCCCCTGCAAAAGTAAAACAAAATAATGCAAATAAAAACATTTTTTTTAATTTGAGAGAACACATCTCTAAGAATCTCTAGGGACTTCATCCCATGCAATAAAATCAGTGTTTCTGTGGGTTCCAGGTATTTCACTGTTTCAAAAGTGTGGGCTTTTCTGACAATTCCTAAGTTGATTGGCAATCAACTTTTTTCCCAGTTCTCCACATACAGCTGGGCAAAATGGCCAATTTCCCCATGTGATGTTAGTCCCTGTTGCCTTCTTGGAAATAAAATGATTATGCTGTTTGTGGGAGGAGCAGAAATGCCCATTTCCTCAATTTTAAACTACTTCCTACGATCACCAATGCTCAGGGTTGGGGAAACATTAGGGTTAATTAAAAACCACTTCCTTCCTAGGTAGGAAGGAAAACATCCCATAGAAATGTCTTAAGACAGGGACCTGGGAAGGAAAGCATCTCGTAGAAATGTCTTAAGATCAGGACATGGGGAGGAAAGCAGCCCATACAAGTGTCCTCTTTCTGTGATCATCAAGGCAGAGGCTTACTTAAACATCAGGGTCAATTTAAAACCACTTTCTATGATCCGAGGCAATGTGTGTGCGTTCAAAATCCTACAGTGGGAGGAAACAAATCTCTTACCATGTGATGACAAATCAAATTGATACAATATTTAAAAAATTGGAGGAAAGGAAATGGTGTAATGAGGGTAGGAAAATCATCAGTTTAATTTAAAGACAGAACCCCATGAAACTCCACCCTTTCCCCTGCTTTCCCTCATTTTCTCCAGCTGAATGTGATGAAGTCCTAGGTCTTCTGGTGTAACTCTATGGCCAATTTCCAGTAGAGGTTGACCTCAGAGTACCTAGAAATTCCTAGCGAGAACGTATTAATCAAATCTGCAAATAATCAAATCTGCAGAAGTGGAGGGCCAACAGTACTCAGTATATACACTGTTAAACTGATAGTTGTCAGGTGCTGAGAAATTAAGAGGTGTAATGTGTAAATTGGCTCTCTGTAATCTGCCACCATAAACTAACTGGGCAAAATGAGTATATATTAACCATGGCTGGCTTATGTGGCTTGCATGTTGATTGCATACTCAGTATCCAGCAGTCTGGATAATATTGCATGTAGGATAATATAGAGAATATTCAGTAACCATGCCAATCCAAAAAAAAGGGGGGGGGGGTATAAGAAATACTGGGAGTGTAAATGAAACTCCTACACTACATCAGACCAGTTCACAAAATGTGCTAAGGCCAGGTACTGAGAGGAGCCAGGCTGATGGATTGCAAGCAACATGTTGGTGCATGTTGCTCTACTATTCCTGTTTACAGTGGGGTCAGCTAAATAATCCACAAAGCTCTGTTCCATATTTTTATATGTTGTCTGAATGTGAACACAGTTGCTGTTTTGTTTGTTCTTGTCAATAAACCAGAGAAGATCCACAATTTGTTTTATATTTGTATCTAGACTCTAAAGCCTTTCTCTGTTTTTTTGTTTTTTTTGGAGAGAGATAAGCAGATCAGAGCAGCAGCTTCCCAGCTATACTTGTGTCCAGATGATTCACTAAACCATGTAGCAAAGCAACATGGTTTGCTTAGCCACTTCTACTGGAAGGAAGCAATTCAAACCATATGAATTGTCACACTCCTATCCATGATAACATACAATTATGTGAACTCTTTGTTTACTGTTTCATTTGACCTTGTCTCAGTGCTGATAATATGTACACTACATGTAGCATCATTGAAAGAAAGCTATGCTAGATGTACGTACAATTCATCAGTATTGAGATGCTGTAAAGGGAAGATTTTTTTCAACTATCTTTTGTAATTCATGTATTAAAGCCTGTATTCAAGTTGTATTAAGATGTGAAAGCATCACACACACATACAAATGTAATGTTTTCTTCAAATATATATTCAAGTCGATACTTGCTTTTTCGTGTCTTGTTGGGAATGTAAACTGAGTAAAGCTCAGGTTAATCCAGGATCCCTTGAGATAATTAATTAGGCATCTTTCCTCATGCACTCTTCCCACTCTTGTTTTTCCCTTCAAAACGAGAAGGACACTCACTGTACAGTTGCTAAGAGCATATTTTGTTGAAAGCTATGGTACACAACCACAGGAGAAACATACTGTACCAGCTAGCTCTTAACTATGTCAAGGCTAGCTGTTGAATAGGGTGCATATTCTCATGGGTAAAAGCCCGGAACTGTATTCATCATTCTTTTTCTTTCCCCGTGAAGTAAGTTAATTAAATAAGTGAACAAATGAACAGGAAAGAGACAAATCTCCAGAGATACTCTGCTCATCTTTATAAAATAGGGCAGCTCTGGAGAATGGAGAAACCGCTGAAATGTTCAGAAACTGCAAAAGCAATAAGAATTTATGTAGCAACATTTGTGCAGCAAACAGTGTATACATGCATTAAATAAACACATCCCTGTATTAGAACACTATAGCTAAATTATTATGGTTGGAATTCTTGTGGTTAACCCCAAACACAATAGACCGACTGTTGTAAATTCATACATTGGCTACATTCTACTACATAAGAAAGGCTAACAATAGGTTTTAAGCCATTAATTTGTTTTACACTTCCAAGATGTTAAAGGTGAATGTCTATCAAGACAATGATAAACCATGTAATCAGTGGACCTACTCTGGCTGGGAGTAGAAGTTGGATCTAGACCTTATATATGTGTTGGTCTTTAACATCTTGGAAGAGTAAAACAAATTAATGTCTTAAAATCTATTGTTAGGCTCTTTTTGTCAAGAGTAGGGCCACTGAATCATCTGGGTTAATCAATGTGTGACTTTACCATTCAACAGTTTACTCAGTGGGGCAAGACACCATTTCTCATTGACAACGTTTTAAAAATAATCCTGTACATTTCTACTTCACACACACACACACACACACACACACACATTCCCTTCTGGATACTCAATAGCAGTGGAAAAAGCATTGTAAGTGAAGTTGGGTTTGCAGGGCCAAAGTGCAGACCTTTTTTATGAAAACAGATAGGAATATAATCTCCTCCACCTTCAGTTATTCTGAATTAAGCTAAGGTCTTTCACAGATGCAGGGCTGGGGTAAGAGACTTTCCAGCAAAAATGTAAGAGGTGTTGGTCTTGAATGGGCAAATGATACTATTAGATTGTACAAGGACTATTCCCCATGGATGAGAATGTTGCTAGAACTTCTTTGCTGATGTGAATGGACATTGTTTCTTGCAATCTGGGAGTTTACCTGTGGCCAATGATAGGGGAATTGCAATGACGATAAATGTTACATCTAAGCAGGACAAATTATATGCACGAGTACAGGCTGGAAAAGGTATATGTGGAAATGATTTTGGGATCTTAGTAAACCATAGTCTAAATTTAAGTCAAAATTTTGATGCAATGAGTACCCCTGAAAAAAAAAAGCTAATGCAATTCTATGCTGCATTAATAGAAGCAAAGTGTCCAGATCGAGGGAAATCAGGGTAAAATGGTCTTTTTCTGCAAGTTAAGTGTCCACATCAAGGGAAATCAGAGTACTACTTTATTCTGCTGAAATCAGATTTCACCTGGAAAACTGTGTCCTGTCAAAACACAGTTTTAGAATGATATTAACAAGCTCCACAGGGTTTAAAGGATGGTGACCAAGATGACCAAAATCTGGAAACAATGTCTTATGAGGAATGACTTCATGAGAAGTGTATGTTTAGCTTGGAGAAGGAAAGCCTAAGGGATGGCATGATAGCCATCTTTAAATGTTTGAAGAGATGTCATGAAGGTAAGTGAGCTTGTTTTCTATTGCTTCAGAGACTAGAATGAGAACTAATGGATTTTAAATCACAAGAAAATAAATCCCAACAAACATTAGGAAGAACCTCAGTACTACAAGTGACAGTGCAATAGACTGCCTTGGAAAGGGGCAGAGTTTAACTTATGGATGTCTTTAAACAAAGATTGGATAGGCACCTTTAAGAGTGATATAGTTTTGTTTTACGGCAAGGTAGGAAGTTAGACAAGATGGACCCTGAGATCCTTTCCAACTCTAGCATTCTATGTTTCAATGACAGCAAAAGAAAAACAGTACATCAATTGCTACTTCCAAAATGCTGTTGATAAGAGGAACTGTAGGCCACATGATCATAGATCAGAGCTGAAAAGGTTATTTTTCTGTCTACACTACAGTAACTAAAGTGCCCCCGCCAGTATGACCTCTGTCCAGCATTCAGTAGTTGAAAACTTTTCCAAAGTTTTTCCTCAGACCTGAATTCAGCAGTCCTAACAATGTAAATAAAGCTATACCTGCAAGAGCTGAATGGGAAACATCCACTGAAACAGGGCATCAAATTGATATAATTCTAACTTCCATATTAGGATATATCTTTACTAGGCTAAGTCTCATTGGATTGTCTGCAAATGTTTGGGTTCTCCAGAGCACTTCCTCAAGAAAAGGAAAGGAAGCAGGAAGAAGGAGGAAAAATAGTTTGGTGATGTTGAATCCATCTGATATGCAGTCACAGTCTTAGGATGGGATGTGGGAGGTTTTACTGTAACAATGATAAACACTGCTATTCTTTTCTTTTTGAATAGAGTGAATCCAGGGTAAAACTTTATTCTTCTGCAAGCAATACAGAATCAGGGTGCTAAAAAGGTTTAGATTAGACACCCTAGACCAAACTAGTCTGTTTAGGATTATTTTCATTGTCTTATTGTATCATATCCAGTGGGAGAACAGAATATGTCACCCTTTCTTCACCAAGTTAATCTAACATGAATCTGACCTAAAGTCACTGAATTAAAGGAGCTTAATGTTGTTGCAACTAACAAATCCTATTCATTTTAATATGACTACTCTAAATAGGCTAACTCTGGATTGAGTCCTGAATGCATAAATCAGAATGAGGTGATGCATTTTCAAATCCCAAAGCTATTGGAGCTATTGTCGAATACTTACATCAAAAAGCTTTCTTCAGCTTTAGAATCCTTATCTACAGAGGGAAAGACATGAAAGGGAATGCGTTTTCTAACAGAAGCTCAGAAAAAGGCAATTCCTACCGGGTATTATAAGTGGCATCTAATGTCTCCCATGCTGTTTCAGGCTTCAGTCCAAACTTTACAGGAGATATTCAAAGTGTCAAGACCATTTTGGAAACAGGATCCAGCACCTTGGATAGATCTTTTAAGGTTAACACTAAAACCTAGAGCAGATTCATTGTCCTACTGACATGGGAGCCACTAACTGGCACTGGTTATTGGTCCAATATGAAGGACATATTGAACTCAAAAGAAAATTATGTTTAGCAAGATATGTAGTATAAAAAGAAGAAGGCCCCATGACTGGTAGCTAGACTCAACAAAGGAAGCAAAAGAAATCTGAGTTTGACAGGGTGAATTGAAAGCCTCTCCTTCATGAAGTCGCTTGTACAAGTCTAAGTCAACTTGATGACAGTTAGTAACAATAAAAATTAAAATCTTATTACAACTGTTTCAATAAAATTGAAAATCTTTAACTCTGATCACATGCAACTCTAATGGTAGTCTTTTAGATGTTTCTTTCAATTGTTGTTGTTTTGTCCCTTCACATCAACTTATTTCAACCTAATTTTGGCAAAATTTTCTTCAGTGCAGGTTTCCCATTGCCTTTTCTGAGGCTGAGTGAGTGTGATTTGGCCAAAATTACTTAGTGTATTTCCATGGCTGAGCAGTGATTTGATCCCTGGTCTCCTAGAGTTTTAGGGTGAATGTGTACTGTATTTATTTATTTATTTATTTATTTATTTATTTATTTATAGTATTTATATACCGCCTTTCTCACCCCTGGGGGGACTCAAAGCAGTTTGTAGATTGCTGTTTGACACCAATTTGACTGCTGTAACTCAATGTTATGGAATTCTTGGAGCTGTAGTTCTTGTAACTGACCCTCATTGGCAAAGAAGGCTGAAGACCTTGTCAAACTACAACTCTGATGAATGTGTCCAGAGGAGGGCAACTAAAATGCTCAAGGGTCTGGAAAACAAGTCCTATGAGGAGCGGCTTAAAGAGCTGGGTATAATGATCCGGATAAATCAGATCTCACTCGCTGTCACCAAATTACAAAGATCTATTCAGATCACTAATCAATGCTGCCACCAATATATAGAGCGACCACCAATTGTCAAGAGTTAACCAAATTTTAAAAGGCTTATTTACTTTGAAAGTATGCTGCCACCATCAGTTTCTTCAAAAGTTGCTTTTGTAATCTTCAATATTTGAGGCACACTTGAGTCAGGTTTTTATGAACAATAATCAACAAAGTTTATTAATTAGAACAGGAACAAATGCAGTTAAAATCTGGGCCGTTTCAGAAAGTTGTGTCTTAAAAGCGTGATGGTTACAAGAATGGTTCTATCTTTGTTACTAGTTTCTTCTCTCCCTCCAAAACAAAACAAGAATCCCAACAGGACTGTGTCTCTGCCAGAGATTCTTCAGTAGCCCAGATAAATCTAGCCTGATTCTATCCTGCTACTACCCAGCTATTCTCCTAATAGCTGTCAGTTTGCTTTAGCTACCCTGCTAGCAAACTTCTGGCTAAGCCTTTGCCTTTTCTTCTAACCCTTAACACCACTCCACTCCTAAACACCCTTTCTCTTCAAACCCCAAACTCCAACAACTCTCTATAACTTAAAACACTCCTTTTTTCCCCTCTCAGCTTCTCCTAAACTCCGCCCCCTTTTCCTCCACCAATCCCAGCCATTCCCTGCTCTGAACTACACTAAAATGGCCACCGAGGCTTCGCCATGCCCACATCCCATCTGTTTTAAACTTCCAGGCTTCTCTAGGCCCTGCATCCTGGCAGCTAAAAGGTAAGGGTTCTTTACACTGGGCATGTTTAGACTGAAGAAGAGAAGGCTGAGAGGAAACATGATAGCCATGTATAAGTATGTGAGAGGAAGTCACAGGGAGGAGGGAGCAAGCTTGTTTTCTGCAGCCCTGGAGACTAGGACACGGAACAAATTACAGGAAAGGAGATTCCACCTGAACATTAGGAAGAACTTCCTGACTGTGAGAGCTGTTCAGCAGTGGAACTCCCTGCCCTGGAGTATGGTGGAGGCTCCTTTTTGGAGGCTTTTAAACAGAGGCTGGATAGCCATCTGTTGGGGGTGCCTTTGAATGCAAGTTTCCTGCTTCTTGGCAGGGGGTTGGACTGGATGGCCCATGAGGTCTCTTCCAACTCTCTGATTCTATGATTCTATGAAGTGGTGCATTAATTCTACAGTGTAGGTGCACAATTAGTTCAAAGCTATCTCCAAACCATTTCTTTAAGTATATGTCTCCCAATTTCTTTAAGTACATATTCATATGTATTTAGGTATATATTCATATATCTTTAAATGCATAATCTTATGGTATTCCCTGTCGTCACCTACGGATGTGAGAGCTAGACCTTAGGGAAGGCTGAGCGAAGGAAGATCGATGCTTTTGAACTGTGGTGTTGGAGGAAAGTGCTGAGAGTGCCTTGGACTGCGAGAAGATCCAACCAGTCCATCCTCCAGGAAATAAAGCCCGACTGCTCACTGGAGGGAAAGATACTAGAGACAAAGTTGAAGTACTTTGGCCACATCATGAGGAGACAGGAAAGCCTAGAGAAGACAATTATGCTGGGGAAAGTGGAAGGCAAAAGGAAGAGGGGCCGACCAAGGGCAAGATGGATGGATGGCATCCTTGAAGTGACTGGACTGACCTTGAGAGAGCTGGGGGTGGTAACGGCCGACAGGGAGCTCTGGCGTAGGCTGGTCCATGAGGTCACGAAGAGTCGGAGACGACTGAACGAATGAACAACAACAACAAGACATGTGAACACACACACACACAGAGAGATTATCAATTAATTTTGAAGGACAGGATAGATAGCTGAAATGTGAAAGAAGCAGAATGCAGGCTAGAATCCTAATTCAGAAACTGAGAGCTTTAATGCAAATCATCAGTCACTCCCTTCAGAGGAGCCATTGACTCACTTAGCTAATATATGGCCATGCATCTTTTCTGCTCCTATAACTTTCCTCAGATTATTCTTTTCTAAAGTAGAAAAGAATTAGAACAAGGAGAACTGTTTCTGCCCCTCTCCACCCAAGTATTAGTAACTCAGTTTCTCAGCTGATATTGCTTCTTAATGGGGCAGCTTCATTTATCATAATCACAGAGCCATAACATTTGTGATAGTCACTGTTTCTTATTGCCAGTGCAGACATGCAGGGAGAAACACGACTTAACCTTTGCAGGGCTGTATCAGTTGAGATTGTGTTGTGCTGTGTCGTTCTCTATGTATGTAAAAAGGAGTGAGAAGAATACAGTGTAGAATTAATACAGTTTGACACCACCATAAAATACCATGGCTCAATGCTATGGAATAATGGGAGTCAAATTAATATTACTAGGAATGTGAAATAACATGGCACAAAAATTTTTCTGATTCCTGGCATGTTGAGAGAAAGAAAACACCTGCCACTTTTCCACATCAAATAATTTGAGAAGTAATGAGCTGGAATTTTGCTTCAGTTTATTTTTTTGCCTGAATTTATCAAAATTCAAATGCAAGGGGAAGCCAACCTGACAAATATATCTATCCATACTGGAGATGGATGGAAATTTCTTTTCAGTTCATTTTTGATCAAAACGTAATGCCATTCATACAATTTGAATATGGGAGCTAGAGAAAATTCCCCGTCTTGCCCTATATTATGTAGAAAGCTAGAATTTCAGGCTTGAAATATTTCCTCTGCACATTAAATACCTCAAAGCATATGATGAGAGGAAACATTCAGATATACAATTCCCAGGCTGTTTCAAATGAATCATTTTTGTGCCATACAAACTATTCTGAATCATACTCTAATGGTCCACTTCTCCAAGCATTTGGGGAATGTGCAACGACAACAAAAAATGTAAGGGAAAGCTATGTATTAGAACTGCAACCAGAGCTTGGAAAGTTCTCTGTGAATAAAGAAAGTTCTGTTATCAGGCCACATAGAGGCATAACTTACAGTTTACAGTATTGAAAGGGAGCCATGGATGAAGAGATAAACACCCCATTCAGGAAATAAAAACACACAATTTTACCCATGACAGTAGGTGGATCCATTGCCATATACTTCAGTTCAAAGCAGGCAATCTGGATTTTATATGGCAGTGTAGAAGGGGTCTCAGAGGGTGAAATGATGGTCCAGTGGAGTAAGTGCAGTTTTAGCTTGGCTGAACCATGTAGACACCATCCAACCATCCAACCACAGTGGGTTTGGAAGTTGTGTGTGAATTTCTTTGTCCTCAGTCTGAAGAATTTCTAGACCCAGATTTACTGGACAGTACTGCATATTTATAAATAAATAGATAATGTAGGATTGGCTACATTAAATTCCATCTTAAAGGAATTTATTGTATCAAGGCCTCCCACATAGTGGTTACTCAGTAACTGTGTACAAGGTACATACACAGCAGGGGAAGTGAACTTGAAAAATATCTATTTTTGCTGATAGTCTTCAGCACCTTGGATAGCTCTTTTGAAGTCTGGATTAAAACCTGGAATAGATTTATCATCTCTGCTGACATTAGAGCCAACACCCAGAATACTAGGAACAGAACATTGTTGCTTGAATTCCCACTCTTCTAAAAAATTGGCCCAGAATGATCAACGGGACCATCTTTCTTGAGCTCTGTCAGAAAAAGCCAATTATCTCACTGAATCCATCAATGAATTTGTTTAAGTAGCTCAATACTTTAAATGACTGAAAGGCATTAGAACATAATGAAGTAGTGACATATGTTGTAATACTGGAAAAGGGGACTCTTTTATTTCTTCTAAAAATGAATTCAATGGACACAGGGTTTTTTTTAAAGCAGAATAAGCTGCATTAGGGCAATATAGAGGTTTGTGAAATGTTCCATTGTTGGAATATGTTTGCTAAAGTCTATATATATATATATATATATATATATATATATATATATATATATATTGTTATATTAAGACTGATATACCCTTTGTACTGTTAATGGACAAAGGGTGGACTAAAATTAAAATTAGCAAGATAGATATTGGACAGACCCAGATGTGTTCCACACTATGGAAACAACCTATTAGTAGCTCTAGAAGGAGGCAATTTCTTCACATATGTGAAGACCTTACATTTTTTAAATGAGATATTCCCACACCTTTACACATAACTGACACTTGGTTTGGGAAAGCTTCACAAAACTCCAAAGATACTCAGGGTATCACCGAGGGAGAAAGGGATAGAACAGGGAATTTACTTCCTTATAGATTTCCTGATAGGTTTCGCCCATCAGGGCAATTCGATTCTGGTCTAATTTATTAAACATCAGTCATAGATGTGGCTTTTTAAATTATTTTATGGATTGTTTTCTACACCAGTGAGAAACAGCAGACATAGTGATTTATGGAGATGGAAAGAATATTAATGTATTTATTTTTTCAGGTTTTAAAAATGGGTTTAAACATTCTTCCCTTTAAGAATAATGGTCCAGTGAGACTTTAATATCTGTTTCTCCAGGTATTTGATGTCCTGACGTGTTGCAAAGGGGTTATGTGAAAAACACATGTTTTTGTGCAAAGGATTTCTGGGTAGAAAACCCTTTTTTCTGAGTAGAAAATAGAGTATTTGTACAAAAAAGACATATTTTATCTGCAGTATAAGTGTTCCTATGCAGTATTTAAGCAGAGTTGCATTCATTTTTTTTCCAGCAGTAGAAAGAACCTACTTAAATTATTCAGTTATCCACATGAGGATGAAATAGTCAGGGATATAAAACCCTAGGGCTTTGTTCTTAACTTTTTTCTCTGTTCACATAAGGAAGCAATTTCTACCAACTCCTCCTTCAATTGGCTCTCCCGCTGCATCATCTCCTACTTCACTGCAAAATGTTCCCACAGTCCTCAGGAGGTGATAAAGTGATGCTGGAGGGAGTTGCAGAGAGACAGGAGAGTTTTGTGAATGTTAATGTTAATGTACAGAATATTAAGGTTGAAGCAAAAGAGAGAGAGAGAGAGAGAGAGAGAGAGAGAATTACATGTTCTAAAAGAAAGACCTTCTTCACTCTTCAGCAGTTTGTGCATTTGGAAACATTCTGATTGGATGGCAAACGAGGTCTCTTCCACTTCCAACTCTTATGATTCTATGATTCTGATGAACTGTGCTCACAATGGCCAGAATCCACTAGGGTAGACTTAAATGCATAACTTGGAGTAATACATTGTTGACTTTTCATGTTCAAAATCCCTAGTTTAAGGAACACCTAGGGACTTTGAAAGTCCCCTAATCCTCTGTTATTTGGATCCTATCCTCCAGTTCCCAGGCTATCAAGGACATGACTGTTACTACTAGCACTCAGGTTCACCATGGCATTTCTGCCATTGAGAGCTAAAGGAGAAGTATGCTGTTGTCGTCACAGTTAGGGCTGGAGGAGGAGTTGGAATGGGAATTTGAGCATAGGGCCCTATAGCAATTGTATCACCAGAAATGGGTGAAATAGGAGGTGGCCTGAGCAAAATGATGGTGATTGAGAGAGTGATCTTCCACTTGCTTCGTCATGAGTAAACATAAGTAATAAATATCTAGCATTATATCAGACCTTTTGGAATTCCTGGGTGGGAAAATGATGGTGGTGGGCAACCAACAACAGTTGGCCCCTTTAGGCATCATTGGTGCTTTCCCTTCTCCTTGGAATGACCCTCAACTTATCCACAAGTAATATTAAAATCCATAATCGGTCTCCTGATACGGTAAGTAGGTGTAACCAGGATGGCGGGCCCTCTGGATTGAAAGTGGTGCTGTTGAACGCCAGATCTGTCAACGGTAA
Source organism: Anolis sagrei (assembly GCF_037176765.1). Lineage (NCBI taxonomy): Eukaryota > Metazoa > Chordata > Lepidosauria > Squamata > Anolidae > Anolis > Anolis sagrei. The sequence continues at coordinate 160,355,272 of NC_090024.1, forward strand.
AACAACTCTCATCCAGGATTTAATTCTGGATGAACGGGCAGATCTGGCGTGCATCACAGAAACCTGGCTGGACGAAGCGGGAGGCGTAAATTTGACCCAACTTTGTCCACCCGGGTTCTCTGTGCAGCACCAACCGAGATCCGGAGGGCGGGGAGGCGGAGTTGCAGTAGTCTACAGAGATTCCATTTCTCTGACCAGGACCCCCATCCCGCAGTCAACAAATTTTGAATGCGTCCACCTGAGGGTGGGTGACCGGGACAGATTAGGGATTCTGTTAGTGTACCGTCCACCTCGCTGCACTACAGTCTCCCTACCTGAGCTAGCGGGGGTAGTCTCGGACCTGGCGTTGGAGTCCCAACGGCTGCTTGTGCTGGGGGACTTCAACGTCCATGCCGAGGCTGCCCTAACGGGAGTGGCTCAGGACTTCATGTCTACCATGGTGACCATGGGGCTGTCCCAACAAGTATCTGGCCCCACCCACAGTGCTGGACATACATTGGACTTGGTTTTCTGTCAGGGATGGGAGGAAGGTGGCGGTGTTGAGGAGTTATCCATCTCTCCGTTGCCATGGACCGACCACCACCTGGTCAGCTTTAGACTTGCTGCACCCCCTAACCTCCGCAGAGGTGGAGGACCCGTTAAATTGGTCCGCCCCAGGAGGCTTATGGATCCAGAAGGATTCCTGATGGCTCTTGGGGATTTTCCCGCCACCTCGGTTGGTGATCCTGTTGATGCCCTGGTCGCTCTCTGGAATGGGGAGATGACTAGGGCAATAGACACGATCGCTCCAGAACGTCCCCTCTCAAGTAGCCGAACTAAACCAGCCCCTTGGTTCACTGAGGAGCTGGCGGTGTTGAAGCGAAAGAAGAGGGAACTAGAGAGCGTGTGGCGTTCGGATCCGAGCGAGCCAAACCGAACACGGTTTGTGTCCTTTTTAAGGTCATATGCCGCGGCAATAAGGGCCGCAAAGAAAACTTTCTTTGCGGCCACTATTGCATCTGCAAAGAACCGTCCGGCCGAACTGTTTCGAGTTGTCAGAGGCCTATTAAAACCCTCCATTCAGGATGGGTGCCCTGATGACTCAGCAGCTCGCTGTGAAGCTTTTGCTCGGTTCTTTGCAGACAAAGTCGCTTTGATCCGCTCTGGACTGGACACCATATTAACGGCAGTCTCTGAGGATGTAACACGAGCATCTGCTTGTCCAATTTTGATGGATTCTTTTCAATTGGTTCAAACCGAGGATGTGGACAAGGTGCTTGGAGGAATGAGAGCTACCACATGCATCCTAGACCCCTGCCCATCCTGGCTTCTAAAGGAGGCCAGAGGGGGATTGGCCGAGTGGGTTAAGGTGGTGGTTAATGCCTCCCTTCGGGAAGGCATCTTTCCAGCCAGCTTAAAGCAAGCTGTGATAAAACCGCTGTTGAAGAAACCATCACTGGACCCCACTCAATTGGTAAACTATCGGCCTGTTTCCAATCTTCCCTTTTTGGGCAAAGTCATGGAACGTGTGGTGGCCTCACAACTCCAGGCATTCTTGGTAGACACGGATTATCTAGATCCGGCACAGTCTGGCTTTAGGCCGGGACATGGTACAGAGACAGCCTTGGTCGCCTTAGTTGATGATCTCCGTCGGGAGCTCGACAGGGGGAGTGTGTCCCTGTTGGTGCTACTCGACCTCTCAGCGGCCTTCGATACCGTCGACCACGGTATCCTTCTGGGACGCCTCGCGGGAATGGGTCTCGGAGGTACTGCTCTGCAGTGGCTCCGGTCATTTCTCGAGGGTCGGTCTCAGAAGGTATTACTGGGGGACTCCTGTTCTACCCCACAACCGTTGTTTTGTGGGGTTCCTCAGGGTTCAATACTGTCCCCCATGTTGTTCAACATCTACATGAAGCCGCTGGGCGAGATCATCCGGAGTTTCGGGGTACGGTGTCATCTGTACGCAGATGATGTCCAGCTCTGTCACTCCTTTCCACCTGCTACTAAGGAGGCTGTCGAAGTCCTGAACCGGTGCTTGGCTGCTGTGACGGTCTGGATGGGGGCGAACAAATTGAAATTGAATCCAGACAAGACAGAGGTACTCCTGGTCAGTCGTAGGGCCGAACAGGGTATAGGGTTACAGCCTGTGTTAGACGGGGTCGCACTTCCCCTGAAGACACAGGTTCGCAGTTTGGGTGTGATCCTGGACTCATCGCTGAGCCTGGATCCCCAGGTTTCGGCGGTGACCAGGGGAGCATTCGCACAGTTAAGACTCGTGCGCCAACTGCGACCGTACCTTGGGAAGTCTGACTTGGCCACGGTAGTCCACGCTCTGGTTACATCCCGCCTTGACTACTGCAACGCTCTCTACGTGGGGTTGCCTTTGAAGACGGCCCGGAAGCTCCAACTAGTCCAACGGGCGGCAGCCATGGTATTAACAGGAGCAGGGCGCAGGGAGCATACAACTCCTCTGCTGTACCAGCTCCACTGGCTGCCGATTAGCTACCGAGCCCAATTCAAAGTGCTGGCTTTGACCTTTCAAGCCCTAAACGGTTCTGGCCCTACATACCTATCCGAACGCATCTCGCCCTATCAGCCCACCAGGACCCTAAGATCTTCAGGAGAGGCCCTTCTCTCTATCCCACCTGCTTCACAGGTGCGGCTCGTGGGTACGAGAGATAGGGCCTTTTCTGTGGTGGCCCCCCGGCTTTGGAATGCCCTCCCTACTGAAATAAGATCAGCCACCTCGCTAATGGCATTTCGGAAAAAACTTAAAACTTGGATGTTCCAGCAAGTTTTTGGCTAACTTGACTTGATGATGTTTTGATCATGGATTAGCAATCTCGGACGACGAATTGGATTGTGACTTTAATTATGAGATGTTCTGGTCTGTATTGGTGGCCCAATACTATGTATGTATATGTATGTATTTTATAGTGCAATTTTTATATTAAATTGGAATATTGTAGTTTTTAAATATGCTGTAAACCGCAATGAGTCGCCGTACAGGCTGAGATATTAGCGGTATACAAGTGTACCAAATAAATAAATAAATAAATAATTTTGGGAGCAAAATTATGGATTTTAATTACTTACTCACCTAAGTAAGTAATTAAAATCCATAATTTTGCTCCCAAAATTGTCCTCAACTTCCACTTGAGGCCGACTTATAAACAAGTATTTCCAGTATGTATTAGTAGTGTTGTTCAAAGCGATATTGGACATTCTGCAGAACTGCCAACCATGAAAGTGATTTTTTTGTATGTTCAAAATTAGGATGCTGAACTGAACTGGCAGAAAAACAAAGTTGGCTTTAGACGTCTACTTTTTCTTCATCTTTTTTTCTTTTAAATTAAGCCTAGGCTTTGCTTTTAATTTTTTTCGCTCTAAAGTAAAACGCCTGGTTTTTGTGAAATATCTTCAAAGAGCTTCTCAACCACAATCAAGCGTGCTGAATTCCAAAGTGAAAACTGTTGCCCCCATAATTTATTACTCAATGTTTTTGCTAGGTCGTCAAGGGAAGCACTAATGCAGACACCAGATTAAATATTAACAATTCAGTCACACGGGATGCAAGCAGGGGCATCACAATTGACATTACGTAAACCCATTATTGTTTAGGTCGCTTTTTCTTAGTTTTCAAATCCTGTTTGCCTGATAAGCTTGTGCCAACAAAAGGATTGTGATAATTACAATTTACTACACAAACTGGAACAACAGATAAATTATTTATTGATTTCATCTTGTAGAAATAATCCTTCAATTTGTTTCCCAAACATACAGTTAAAGAAAACAACAAATGGAAGCCAAGAGCTGAGCATGGATATTTTCATGCAAAGCGGTGCATTACAAAGATGATGAAAAAAGGGGGGAAATGTGAGTAAAATTTTCAGTGAAATTTTGAAATACATTCATCTCTTAAAATCTAGACCCCACTGCGCAAATATTCAACAGAACAAAAAGAAATATACCTGTTACAAAATGCTCGTGATACTATATGAAACTTTGTAAGAACTTGTGCGTATAGAAGAGTTTTAATGAAAGGATCATTCAAAGGGTGCTATACTGATTCAACTGTTCCAGTTTTGTACCAAATGTACCCATTTATATTGTGTTTTATTATTTTACTTATGTATTTTATTAGTTAATAGCTAAATATTTTGCTAGATTTCTATTTTATTGTATTTCAGTGTAGATATTATATAAGTTTCAGTTGGATATTATACTCATTTTAATTTGTAGCATGTCCTCACCTCAATTTTTAGCAAAAGCTGGGGTTCAAATATTTATTTATTGATTGATTTCCAACATTTATACCCCATCCTTCCCAACCCCCGAAGGGGGACTCAGGGCGGCTTACAACGGCAACAATTCGATGCCAACAACATACAAAAACACATTATATACAACATTATACAATAGATAAAACATTAGATTAAAATGCATTTAAAACATCACTTTTCATCATATAGCTGAATCCAAGTGTGATCTAATGACCAACGACCCAGTCCAAAGCCTGTCATAGTCAGATTTCCAACATTATGATTACTGCCAAACCTACTGTTCGAATTCCTGATCCCAAAACCATGTTTTGAGCTTCTTTCTGAAAGAGAGGAGAGATGGAGCTGACATAATTTTGCTAGAGAGAGCATTCCACAGGTGGGGGCCACCACCGAGAAAGCCCTGTCTATCGTCCCTGCCAAATGCATGTGCAAAGAAGGTGGGACCAAGAGCAGGGCCTCCTGGATGATCTTAGATTCCGATGAAGATGACAATAGAAACTATGTAAATAGCCACTATTTGGATTGCTTGTAGATTATTAAGAACTACAATCAAGTACAGAAGAATTGCAATCTTTCTTTCGCACATCTCTCATGTATACACGCATTGTAGGATCCAAATGAATAGAGCCAATTAGCTATGAGCAAATTCACAAATAAAATACTATGTGGACTGGCATGTGGAGAATTTTGCTCTAAGTAAGACTATCGTCTATTAAAATGTGCCTGAATCTGACTGCAAATTTTTAGTGAAAGAGCACATTGAAATCAATTGGTGATTAGTTGTTGCAGTGCAGTTCATGTCACACTGACTCAGAAATAAACTTTGGGGTTCTTAAAGGTCCCTCTTGACTTTTAAGCTTTGAAGCAAATACCCCAGCTTACCTTGCTGCAGAGTGCTAAAAAAAACCCCACAAAATAAATGAACAGACCTTAACACAAATCAAGGCCCAGTTCTCACTGGAAATGAAGATGATCAAATTGTGGATGCTATGTTTTAGATATATCACAAGATGATGTGAGTTACTGCAAAGGGTAATCATGCTGGAAGGCATGAGAAAAATAGGAAGACTGTGCTGAAGGAGTTGTTCAACTGAGGATGCTATGGCCCTAGATTTGCAAGATCTGAGCAGGAGTCTTGGAGGTGTTTCATTCATAGAATAGCCATAGGTCAGAGTTGACTTGACAGAAAATAACTACAATAACAATCTGCATAGCTCCATTTCCATTTTGGATCAAAACTCTGAGTGGGAGCAGGAACCTGAGGTCTTTTCTCTTCCATCTCACCTGCCCTTCCACATTCATCCTACATCTCCCTGTCTTTCATTCTGATGGCTTGCTCATTGATTATGCATGCTCAGTACACTCACCCGTCTAACATAGTTCATATGTTACGTCTCCTCATCTTCCCCGGCTGTCTCCTTTGCCTCCTTTTGAAAGGTATCTCTTTTGTCCTAGGGACCTCGGAGGCTCTGAGATGTTAATGTGAGAAGGAACAGAAGAGAAATGAAATTTTGCATTCTCTCCAATGTAGGTGTCACAATTTGCATTGCAGACTGATTTAAGGAAAAGTCAATTTAAGCTTCTGATGTGTAAATGTCCTTAGTTTCCATAAAGAGGTTTTGAACAGTGTCTGATGGGGCAAGGTGTGCTGCGGATTTGCAATAGGCAGAAGACAGAGCCAGATATACTTTTCACTCGGTAGGAATAAATTTCTTTTGACATTTGTGCCAGCCTCTGTTTATCTGGAATAATTTTTCTCACCTGAAGAAACTAAAGCTAGTGACCTGGTTTGTGTAACTGTCATACAAACAGTTATTTTTGTTTGTTGTGGCAAACATTGTTTTGTATTTCATTTTACTCCTGTCCTATTTTTTCTTTTATTAAAAAAAGGACAGGAGGCATGCAAACGTACCTGTTGTTTGTTGATCAGATGTGGTCTGACTGCCTTCTTAAACTATTACTATGCCTTCTGGAAAAATGAGGCAAGCTTCTGTGTTAGGCTTCAAGGCTCTTAGTTTCAGTTTATGGACTGCTTTTGTTCAAATGCATGTCCCCTTGCCCAATTACAGATTCCTGAAAACAGGAATTTCTGTAAACATGTATATGAACTGAGTTATTTAGAAACTAGGAAAATGTGGTCTCTCACAAAGATACCCATATACTAAAGCAGGCATACAATGTATTTGGACAACTCATTTCCTTTTTGTAGAAGACAACACCACATCTGGTATTGGATCTTGACTGAAGAAAGTTGCAATTCTCACCAGCATCTTCCCTTTGCTGGAAAACAATGGATAGCACATTCATGTGGGGGTCCCATTTTCCATGTTGCCAAGATAAAACTTGTGGGCATCCAATTGTGCCGTTTTGTAAACCGCCATGAGTCGCCCTTGGGCTGAGAATGGCGGTATAGAAATATAGCAAATAAATACATAAATAAATGGAACTTCTGCCATCACTTTTTGTTCTGCCCTTGGAGGGCTGAAGCCATGAATGACCTGGAGGCTTGCCCCAAGCTATATTTAGGTCATCAGTGCTTCCAATAACTTTTTAATTGATACAATTTTAATTTCTTTTAATTGACCTGTTTGCCACTGAAAATTTGGTGGCTATCCAGCAAAATTTCAATGGGAAAGAAACCTAATGATGTGATATTGACTATTTCGTTGGCTTTAGCGTGCTCAGCTGTAAATGGCATAGCCAATTCTCATACTCACTCAATATTATAGCTAGTCAGCAATATCTTTGCCGATCTATATATCTAATAAAAGTGAAAATATCTATGTGTGCATGTGGCTGGGGCACCCACTTCTACAGACAAGCACCCACTTCCACAAACAGCTTTAATCAATAAAACTGAGGAGCCATCAAAAGCCCTCCCCCTCCAATGACATTTCAGCACCATGAACATGTAGCCCAGACCCTACCAATGTCCTCCCTAAACACCATACTGCCCACCACCCAAGGAATCTTTTTTTACTCTCTCCATTGATGTGGAATTTGCATGATCCTGCCCACTTCCTCTCCCTTAACCCTTTCCTACTCTTTTCAACTCTTTCTGCACAACAAACAGAGCAGAAATAATCAGCAGTTAAACATACTGGGGGAGTTTGGGGATTGGCTCCACATGATGGAAATTGTAGTTCACCCTGCATCAAGTCAGAGCACTGTGACAATGGACTTGGACCAAATTTGGCATACAGAACCACCATGACCAAAGAAAAATAGTGGAGAGGTTTTGAGGGAATTCACCTTGATTTATAGGTACTGGGATTTATAATTCACCTGCAATCAAAGAACACTCTGAACCCCTTCAATGATGGCCCTGAACCTAACTTGACACCTACATGTAGTTCTTTCACAGTGTGCTCTGGATGTGGTTCACTTACATCCAGAGAACACTGTGAACGCAAACCATGATGGATCTGCACCAAATTTGACACGCATACCTGAGATGTCAAAATTTGAATACTGGTGGCTTTGGGATGGAATTGGCCTTAACATTTGGTAGTTGTAGATACTGGAATTAATAGCTCACTTCCAATCAAAGAGCACTTTGAGCCCAACCAATGATGAAACTGGACCTAACTTGGCACCGGGACCTCTTAAAGACCATCATTTAAGTGTATACAACAAGGGGCAAATAAACTATGCTTGAAGGAATCTCTCTTCTTAAATCAACCTGCCCATGTCATAAGATCTTCTGCTAAAATCTTCTAATAAGGTCCTACTACAAATGAAACCCCACTGCACTGCTTATTGGATCATATGAATACAAAATATAAGACATTATTGGTGGTGGTACCCCAACGTTGCCATGCTCCTTCTAGAGAGATATACTTGCTTGGCCTTTTTGTGTATAGAACCCTTCAACCTGCCTTGTAATATTTCTTTCCTAGATTATATTTTGCCCCGTTTCTGCTAAAATTTGATCGCACTGTGTTATTTTAAAGAATAATTTATGGTCTACAATTTTGTAAACCACCTTGAAGTCTAATTTGATAAAGAACAGTTGGTTCTTTCCCCTCTCTGTGCTCACTTTTCTGGCAGGCAAATATTTTCTTGTTTAAGCAGGTTTTTAATGAGTAATTTCTTGCAGAGAGACCTTTTAAGGCTGAGAGTGGGTACTCTAGTCTTAACTTTTGTCTGTTTTAACACAATTTTATATTATTGATTTAATGAATGGTTTTAATATGGCAATGTTTCAATTGTGTTTAATTCCATTGCTATGTATTTAGTTAATTTTGTTGTATTGTTTGTGACTTGCCTTAGATTCCACATTGGTAGAAAGCAGCATATAAATTCTAAAAATATATAAATAATAGCATGAGCCCATCAGTTAATTAGCCAATAACTATCAGTTATGTCTGAAGTAGTACTTGTAAAATAACAAGTTGTGGTACTAACTCTGCAAATAGAGACTGCAAGTACTTGCTTTTTCAAAAATTAAATATTTTCAAGAAACAAGATTTTCATACTGAAAAACGGGATTTTTTTTTTTTGTGGTTCACAAGCCAGTATTATCGGGATGGATTTTCTTCTTGTGACTTCTTCAGGACTCAGACAGAGTGGAAAATATTTCTAATGATAATCCGCAAGAACCATTCTTCATATCTTGTACCTGGTGTGCGTCTAACAGAAATCTTTTCATTTTTGTATTAAAGTATTCTTCATTCTACAAGCTGTCTGCTGGCTGACACACAATCTCACCCAAAGGCTATGGATCTTCAAGTAAATGCTGAAATTCTATTAGTTTTCAGACCTGTAGTTACGCTTTTCATTTCAAATAAAATCAAAACCCTATACATGAGTAGGGAAAGCATAGAGTACAGATCCTTCCCTATAACCTTTCAGTTACCTATTACCAGAACACAAAGAAGGAAGTGTTTTTGGCATTTTGCAGACAGCGTATTTCCTGTGCTCAATGACTCTGCCAAGGAGAGCAAATACAAAACATAAAAGAGATCTACTTAGGAGAAAAATTAAAAGCATAACAAATGGTATGCTAGAAATGAAAGCGCAGATGTACAAAGGACAGACACTAAACAACAGTGTTTTAATATTAACACTATAGATGAAGTGTGTAGTAATCTGAATTCCTTTTGTACAGCTGCCTTTAAAGAAGTGAGGACACCTGTTGGAAGACATTGAGTTTTAATACCTCAAGAATAAGGGATTAGATAAGTGAGTGGCATTTTCAAAAGACTGGAATGCCCAGAAATGTCTACTGAAACAGTAGACATTTTCAGTAGACAATAGGGAGGAAGATCCCTATTGAAGTTACTATTTTCTAAATTTTTGCAGTATAGAAAGTACAGGTGTGCTACTTACTACAGACAATATCAGAGACCCCAGGAAGGAAGGAATAAACAGGATTTTGGAACACTTGTTCATATTTCTAGGTAAAATAGGCATAGATTTGTTGCTTCTCCCTATCAGTGAGTACAGAACTGTTGTTTGGAATTATATCTGCTACCAATATCCAGGTGAAACCCAATGCTTTATTGCGTAAAGCAAACCAGCACGGTGCCATGTCTGCATCCTCGCCATTATTACCCCATCCCTTGCTATTGATGAGTAAAACCTGTCAATAGCTCCCAATTCTGTTTCTGTGCCAATATGCTAACAGTAAAGTGACGTCACAGGGTGGGATTCTTCCCCTCTCCCCACTCTCTTTGCTCTTCCCAAATGAGCCAGCTTTTTTTTCTTTTATATTTTATAGCCTTTGTGTTTGGCTTTCAAATGCTGGAGTAATGCAATTGCACAAATAATAATAATAGAACACCAGTTTTGTGTGAAGGCAGGGTTAGGAGGATGTGTGGAAATACGATCTCAGAATCACAAATTGGTGATGATGGAGGATGAAAAAAAGAGGAAACTTCTTCCCCTAACAACATATTCCAAAGTGTGTTGTTGTGAGTTTTCAAGGCTGTATGGTCATGTTCCAGAAGCATTTTCTCCTGATGTTTCCCCCTGCATCTATGGCAGGCATTTTCAGAGGTTGTGAAGTATGTTGGAAACTAGGAAAATGGGGTTTATATATCTGTGGAATGTCCAGGGTGGGAGAAAGAACTCTTGACTGTTGGAGGTAAGTGTGAATGTTTCAATTGGGCACCTTGATTAGCATTTAATGGCTTGACAGTTTCAAGGTCTGGATTCTTCCTGAATGGGAGAATCCATTGTTGGGAGGTGATTAGCTGGCCTTGGTTGTTTCTTGTCTGGAATTTACCTGTTTTTGAGTGTTGTTCATTATTTATTGTTTGATTTTGGAGTTTTTAAATACTGGTAGCCAGATTTTGTTCATTTTCATGGTTTCTTCCTTTATGTTGAAATTGTCCACATGATGGTGGATTTCAATGGCTTCTCTGTGTAGTCTGGCATTGTAGCTGTTAGAGTGGTCCAGCATTTCTGTGTTTTCAAATACTATTCTGTGTCCAGGTTGGTTCATCAAGTGCTCCACTATGGCTGACTTCTCAACAAAGGATTCCCCCAGGCAGGAAGAAGCCAGATCTCACAAACTCTGTGGATGCCTGACATAGATGCAGGTGAAATGTGAGTAGAGAATGCTTCTTGAACATGGCCATACAGCCAAGAAAACTCACAACAACCCAGTGATTCTGGCTATGAAAGCCTCCGATATTACATTGTCCCAAAGTGTGTTTGTTAGCGTTGTGTATGTTTCACCTTTTACCTTGAAGGACACATTGCCGAGTACCAGAAGAGTGTCATTCTCAGATTGGTCTCAGCTTTCAAGCTGAAACTGTTTGTCATCATAGCAATATGATGTGGCAGGAATGTAAGGACGACAGTATGCTCATTTGAGGCATCTGTCACCAGGCTGGATGACGGGTTCTGTGCTGACTTTAAAAGAATGTCACCTATTGAACTGTTTCCAAAAAGCATCCTGCATTTCCCTTGAGGATCTCTTATCCAAGTATTGACCAGGCTTGAAATGCTTTGCTTGCAAGATCTGATGAGATATCTAGGAAAAGTGAAGTGCTGCATGCTTGTGATAAGTGTGTTGCTTAAAAGGAACCGAACAGTGTGCAGAATGAAGAAACAATTGAATCATAAACACAAGGCTTATTACTTATACAGAACATCCAACTATATTGAAAAGGCAAACAAACATTCTGCAATATGCGAGCTGTGCTTTCAACATACTTTCCCTACCTTGGGAATAAAGGCATCTGATTATAGATAATGGCTATTTAGATCACTGTCCCAAAAGTGAAAAGCTCTCTGGTTTCACTCCTAATAAATCTTAGAATATGCTGCTGTAAATTCCATATTGTATAAGACACATAAATGAATGGGTGTAAAGCATTTGTGAACTTATACTATATTACACAAGATTTAACCCATATCTGCTATATTTAGACTAATTTTAGAAACAAGACTGTCTATATCATTACGAGAATGAGCTCGGGCAAACTTCAAGCTAACCCATGTCTTCCACTCTCCTCTTTCAGCACAGCTATGTGCCAACTATAAGCTTCTGCATTGATTTTTGACTCACCAAAGGTTACTGAACACTAAACTAATGACCATGAAAGCTTTATTTACTGCTATATCCAACCACAGCTATTGAAAAAAAATTCAGGCAAACAGCTATATTACTCTGCTGCAGATAAAACACACACAAAAACAATTTAGTAATATTGTAAAAAAATAGCATATTAATTATGGCATAAACCAATTTAGTAATATTGTAAAAAATAGTGTATTAATTATGGCACTTGGTTAGGTATGTGCTGTTGTGCATAGATTGTAGCGATATGTATGCATCAGTGGAAAAGAAGAAGTAACATTGGGAAAACATTTTTATCTATTAATGGCCTAACCTACCTATAAATTAAATCAGCATCTACAGATAAAACACAGGCCACAGCACAGGCTATATCAAATACGTCTGCATTTATCTGATTTCTACTGATCAAGGCCTTGCTGTTTTACTGATAGAGTTATAACTTACTCTACATCATCCAGATACAATTATTATGAAATAACCTTAGTTTCTAGCATTCCAAGTTGTCCTCCCCTCTTGTCATGGTATTTTTTTGGGGGGTGGGGGTGGGGTATTTGCACATACTTACAAAAACATAGGAGATGAGATCCAAATCTAAACACAAAATTATTTTATGGTTCATAGACACACAGCGTGAAGGTAATTTTATACAAGAACAATTTGAATCATCAGAAAGCAAGGGTGTCACTATCTCAGCCACCCATGTGGGCAGTTTTGGATTATTTCATATTTTGGAATTCTGGATAAGGGATGCACAACATTTATTCTTTCAGGACAGTAATTCTCAGCCTGTGGGTCCCCAGATGTTTTGGCCCCAGGGGGATTAGGTTAGCACCCTCCCTGTCCATCTTCTGCAAAGATGGTTATTCTGCTGTGCCTTTGACTAGACAATCCCCCGAATAGCTTGGCCCCAACTAGGACCCAAAATCCTGTCCTTGCACTTAAATTTATAATGCTCTATTCTTATACTGCCCTCTATCTCCATTTTTGCCATGTAATCTATGCACTTTATCCATCAGCCCTATCCTCACAATTGTTTTTGCACCAGTCTGCCCACCAGTATCCAGAAGCTGATTGCTATCGCAGAGCTCATTGCTTGTTGGTTGATGTTTGTTTTTATATTTGTGTTATAATGTTGTTTTTTTTCTGTTTTCTGTTGCTATTATATATTGTAATGTGCTATATTTTAATAATACTGTTTGGGCTTGTCCCCATATAAGCCGCCCTGAGTCCCTTTGGGGAGATGGAGGCAGGGTACAAAAATAAAATTATTATTATTACTATTATAATTATAATTATTATTACTATTACTCTCAGAAATCCCAACAGCTGGTAAACTGGCTGGGATTTCTGGGAGCTGTAGGCCAAAACACCTGGGGACCCACAGGTTGAGAACCACTGTTTCAGGACAATTTTGTCTCAGGTTGTCTTATTTTTTTTCTAATTGTTTACACAGAACATTTTAAAATTCGTTTTTAAAAATGGGTTTCAATTGTCCTTTAATACAACACTCCATGTGCTTTTAGACATACTCCTTAGAGATGCTATTAACCTAAGGTATATACATAACTTTTTTTAGAAAAGGAAGAATCATATATTTTTCATTTCAGTAGGAAATGATGTGGTTGTAGCTCCCTCTCACCATACAAAAGAAGGAAAAGGAAGAAACTGTAGAGGAGCAGAGAGGACAAAACAATGAATTATAAAAGGAAATCTAAAAAGAAATTGTGTAAACCACCACATTATAATTAAGATACAAGGCAGTGACAGAAAGATGGAGCCCATGTATAGTCCATACTAGATGTCTGAAAGTAGATAGTACAAGTATACAGAGAAGAACAGCATGATCATGAAGAATCTAATCGTCTGGAAGGACTTATAAACAGACTGTGAATCTAAAAGTATTGTCAACAGCCTGTCTGCTAATTGGAAAATAAACAGCAACCTTGTGCTTGTGTTGTCTTTCCACAATTTTCTTCATTAAGTACCAGCTGCTGGGTTGACAATGTTGGTCTGTGTGACAAATTTGCAGAAGGATATCTCCTTGCAAAAGCATTTGTAAAATAACAGACCATCTAAATAAGAAGGGACCACCTAAAGGGAAATCTCATCTCTAGTGAAAAATAGAACTCATTTTGGAAACAAATACACCTTTTTGGTGGCTTGAAAATTGTGCATGACTTGTGCAGGATGGCGAAACCACAATGGATTATTTTCATGTAATAATGTAGATTCTCAGACAGATGTATACAATGGTTATTATGCCTCAGAGGTGGGCAAAATGCAAACTTCTGTATTTTGTGCTAATACAGCTTCCATCATCTGCTATCCTAGGCTAATGGGAGTGGCACTCCAACAGCACACGTAGAGCCATATGTTCCCCGCCCTGCTATAGAAATTTCAATAGAATATGTCTTCTAATGCAATTTACTATGTGAAGGCAAAATCGAATCTATTCCCTGACACACTTTACTACCCAAATGTGATAGCAAATATATTGTTTCTGTTCCATAGTACAGAATTTCAAATCTGATGACACTTTACTCTTTTCTCTTACACCGAGCTTCACCAAAAAGCAGTTAAGCAGCCATCCAGAAAAACACAGCTCTCCAGCTTGAATGCAAGTTTGAAATATGAGGAGGTTGAACACTCAGAATAGCATGTTTTATTTGACTCTATCCTTCAGAGACCTGGCTTCTCTGTCATACATGGGCACCCGTCTCACAGATGTTATTTATTTGTGTGTCTGCTTGGAAATAAATTTCAGAATAGTTGTCACCATGTCAGTGGACGAAGAGATGGAATAGACCAATTAGGCCCATGTTTAGGCCTTTGCTCAAGCCAATTTCTTCACCGTAGCCTATTTCCCTGTGCTCTGTCCACTTTAATATTTCACATCCCCTGACTTGTCTAAAAGTTCCTTCTCCATAAAATGAAGGAGAAATAAAATAAAAACCACGGCAGCCTAAATCAATAGCTGTAGCAAGGAGAAGTCTCTGACTTCCAAGGGCTGAAAAGGAACATTTTTCATTATATGATTATATCTATAAAATTTTAATGTTTTAATTTGGGCCAACATGGTATGAATTAGTTATCTGTGGGTTCTTTCAGTCCTACCTGTCATAGCTGAGTTCCTGTGAGAGGACAACGATCACGTGCTTATATTTCCCATGCCATTTAAAAGAGAAGATTTATGGCCCAAGCCTGCCACAAGTTAATTTAATACCACTTGTGTTTCTTGGGCTTTGAGCAGAGGTTCTTCAAGGCCTTTGCTATTAACTCTTGAAAAAACTTTTTGGTTAAACCCTCAAAGGAAGAACCCAACTGAGCATTTCCCCTGCTGTATAGGCCTAATTTAAATGAAATGATTACACCAGCAAAGATCCATTCAATCGCTATTCCTCTTGCACTCTAAAAAAGAACTATCATGGTAGCGTATCTGAGAACACCAATGAATATAAAGTGGATGTCAGTAAGAGGGATGCGGATTTTCTTCTATGATATAGTATTCTCATTTTGAAAAACAAACATTGGCAGCCCCCAAGTCACAAACAATATAGGTTATGTAGGTTTGTTCTTAAGGTGAAATTGTATGTAAGTCGAAACAGGTACATTTTTAAGTGTAGTGCTATCCAAATGTATATAGATAGCCTAGGGAAGGGCAAACACCCCTGTGGTGTTAGTCTTGTTGTCTGTGCCCCTGTTCAGAAGATTTCACCTCACTTTCTGTCTCTGTGAAAATTGGATTTTGAAAATGTTGGCTTGTGGTGGAAACAAGGATGGGCGATAAAACTTCACTGAAGACCTCTTTTCCCCATGATAACTCTAGGAGTGAATTTCCCTACCTAGGGGTTGATTTCTCTCACTCCCTGTTGTCTCACCCCTGTTCTTAACTATGAGTCATTTGTAAGTTGGATGTTTGTAACTCGGGGGCTGGCTGTAATAGCTGGTGTCTTGTTAATGATGTATGCATTAAGGTATATAAAGAGTGATGTTTTGTTACACTCTTGACCATCACCTGCGACACAAGACTAATGGTTTTGCTGTAATAACCCTCTCAAATGGTGGAAAGTGTGGATATATATACTCACATGCATGTGTGTGCACTGAAGAACTATCTGGTTATGCATCATAGCCAGATCCAAACCAAATACATAATTTGTCAAGAGCCTGACATTCCAACTGCCATTGCTTTGGCCATTAAGAGAGAAGAGCAGCTAAGAACATCTCGATCATGTCTTAGCTCTGCACTGAAAGAGAAACTATTCCAACTGCCATTGCTCTGACCTTTGACAGAAAAGAGTAGCCTGCAGGGCCTCATCATGGCTGAAAAAAACATCCTCCCTCCATATTCCAATTGTGGCCTATGAGGGACAGAAGATTATCTAGGCACAGCTCCATCATACCCAGCCCTGGTGGCTGGTGTGGCCCTTGCCTCCATATGCCAACTGCCACTGCTCTGCCCTCTAAGAAAGAAGGACAACCACTAACATCTGATAAACTTAATCCCTTTTCCCAGTCCTTTTCCTTGGATGCCCTGTCTTATTTAGATACTAAGAATGAAAGCAGATACTTGTCAAATTAATTATTTGGAAGCTGCATTGGGAGCATTTTAAAAAATAAAGGGCAGGGTATGAATACTGCAACTAATAAACAGCTTCTTTTTCAGGCCACTTATATACACACATAGCCTTTAAGTACATCTCAAAACGTAACTATATGTTACATCTAATGCATATGATTTCACTCCCCTCGATGGATTGTTACCTTGTCGTGGTGACCATTTCTGCTCCCTTGGCAGCCACCTCTCCACAAAAGTCAGCACTGACACTGAAATACAACACCACCTGAGCTCTGCGAGTGCAGTATTTTTGTAAATGAAGCAGAGAGTGTATGAGGACTGGGACATCCGTAAGGAGTCCAAGGTGCTTGTTTATAAAGTTATTGTCCTCCCTACCCTGCTATACGCCTGCAAAATGTGGACTGTCTACAAATGTCACACTCAACTCCTGGAACAATTCCATCAGCGTTGCTTTTGAAAAATCCTGCAAATTTCTTGGGAAGACAGGCAGACTAATGTCAGCATGCTGGAAGAAACAAAGACCACCAGCACTGAAGTGATGTTCCTCTGCCATCAACTCCGCTGGACTGCCCATGTTGTCCAAATGCCCAATCACCATCTCCCAAAGCAGTTACTATACTTCCAACTCAAGAACAGGAAATGTAATGCCGGTGGACAGGAAAAGTGATTTAAAGATGGGCTGAAAGCCAACCTTAAAAACTGTGGAATAGACACCAAGAACTGGGAAGCCCTGGAGCGCTCTAACTGGAGGTCAGCTGTGACCACCAGTGCTGTGGAATTCAAAGAGGCACAAATGGAGGGTGAAAAGGAAAAATGTGCCAAGAGGAAGCCAACCCTGACCAGGCCTGCCTTCCACCTAGAAACCGATGTCCTCACTCCGGGAGAACATGCAGATCAAGAATAGGGCTCCACAGCCACCTATGAATCTACTGCCAATACACCAAACTTGGGGGATCATCATCCTTGGGCTACAAGGGATTGCATAAGTAAGTAAAGTAGGTAAGTAATATATATATATATCTTGAGGTAGGGATCTTGATAGATCTTGATACCTCAGGACATTTCAAAACCTATATTTCTAATAATTTATTAAACTGAGAAGAGCTGGGGAAAAGTTCTTGAACATTCGGCACTGTTATTAACTTGATTTTGAAGTGGGAGTACAATTATAATAAAATGACTGGGAAATCACTGAATAAAAAGAAATAGCAGGTAGGAACAGATTAAACTAATGCTAACCCATTCTCATTTTTCAGTGGCACCTGCTAAACCAAACACCATGAAGTTTCCATTGAACTGCTTAGTTGTAATTCATGGTAAAATTATTATCCTCTTTTGAGAGTTGCTCCTGCTGGAGTTTCAGTAGGTGATAATTCCATCCTAGCTAACTTTTGTCATGCTGAATGCAAAGCTGATTTGGGACTGATTTTATTTTTTCCTCCCACTAACTATTTCTCTCTAACCAGATGCCCTCCAAAGGTTTTGGACGACAATTCACAGCATTCCTGACCCCTGGGCATGCCGACTGATGGTGAGAGGGACTCTTAAGGGTGACAGTAGGGCTGAGATCTTATGCAGACTTACACTGGCATTAAGCCTCATTATATTCTACAGGGAATACTTCTGACACGTAGACATATTGCAGTGTTAAATCTTGTTTTCTGAAATAGGAAATGTGATCCTGTTGAGTGCGGTCAGATTTAAAGACCTAAATTATGTTCCTGCTCACTCTTTGGATCTTGATGCCCTACACTGTGTTCCTGTTTACCATTTCTGTAGGGTTTCAGCATGTTAAGTTTCTTTATCAAAAAAGCCTGATGCAAGAACAAAGAGGAAAAATAGTTTTTTACACTCTCCATTATAATGATGAAAGGATTCTCAGAATCACTTGAATGGTTGCTATATTTTATCGGGGGGTTAAGTGCTTCCAGATGGCATGGGACGGCCTTAAGCAGTACCATGTATCTCTCCCCCGCCCCCATAATGGTAATCCCTGTGGATTAATGTAAGTTTAACACTTACAAAATGGCTCAGAAAAAAATCTAAATAGGATGTTATGGTGAGTTCTTAAGATGGGTTAAAGGGGCCCACCTAATACCTGTTGGGGGATACAGTTACTTACCAGCTTCAACTATGTGTTTTTGGGCTTTCCTGATCCACACCAGCCCAATGACCTCATTTGACTACATAACCAACTCACACTGTTTTGTGAACAGCTGGCTGTTGTACACTAATGTGGATGTTTTGTTTAGATTTATGTTCTTACTGAAATTATTGAAGTGGGAACCACATAAATGCTAGAAGAGGCTTAGAAGCAGGATGGTGTTAGTAGTGAGAACAGGAGAAGTGATAGTGCAAGTAAGACACTGCAAATATTTCCCAGACTTTGTATTGCTGTTTTCTTGCAAAGTCCCTGCCTTAAGCAAACAAGTATCACCAGCAAGAAGGAAAAATTAGGAGGGGAAATTGATTAGACATCAGTGACAAGTAATTACTTTTACAAGAAGCATTTCAAAAGAGAGATATATGCCTCAATCTATACTCAGTCACCCTAAAAGCCAGGGTAAGAACAATGCCCTTTTTCGTTATCTTTGATTTCTTTTTTTACTTTATCACATCAAAACAACTGCTATGTGCTCCTAAGGCTTATAGCATCTGAAAACTTCATTGGGTTTCTCTCTGACTTCCAAATGGCTTTTGGATCTTGGATAGCTCCTTTAATGTTTCAGATAATCCTAAAGGTGGGGCAGCTTCCAAGTCAGGATGAGAGTTAACCCACTCTAAATTTTATTGGAATTGTTGAAGGTGCTGGTCCCTACTCCAGAAAATTGTTCAGAGCCTTGGATGTCTTCTTTAAAGTGTTACATAAATCCCAATAGAGGCACACTGCATTCTTGACATGGACAACACCCTTGTCTAAAGCAGATTTGCAATCCTATTTTAATGGAAACCATCTGCCAACACATTTTGCATCACATCGCTTAAAAGAAATGCTGGACAGTGGTTTGGGAAAACAGGCACTAGATGAATTAGCAATACCAGACCATTTGGGGGAAATATGGTAATTCCATATATGATTCTGGAGCCTCCAGCTCCAGGTGCAGCAGGTTAAACTGCTGAGTTGCTGAACTTGCTGATCAAAAAGTCAATGGTTTGAATCCGGGGAACGGGGTGTGTTCTCTCTGTTAGCCCCAACTTTTGCTAGCCTAGCAATTCGAAAACATGCAAATGTGAGTAGATCAATAGATGCTGTTTCAGCGAGAAGATAACAGTGCTCCATGCAGTCATGCCAGCCACATGACCT
Source organism: Anolis sagrei (assembly GCF_037176765.1). NCBI lineage: Eukaryota > Metazoa > Chordata > Lepidosauria > Squamata > Anolidae > Anolis > Anolis sagrei. The sequence goes on from NC_090024.1 coordinate 160,374,948, forward strand.
TGGAGGCATCTACTGACAATGCTGGCTCCACAGCAAACAGGGTGAAATGATATCGTAATTAAATTACATTTTAAAAAATGTTATTCATATTTCCACCTCTACCAAACTGCCTTACCAAAACTTGATAAGAAACCTACATTAACCCACAGTGGTTACTATTATGGGGGGCTAAGTGCTTCCAGATGGCATGGCACAGCCATAAGCAGTGCCATGTATCTCCCCCCCCCCCCCACCCATAAGAATTGTCTGGGATGGCATTCAGAATGTTGTTGCGATGGATTCAACAACGAAATTTATTGCTGTTGGCCTATAAATATTAGTTTGTACCATCTGGCAATAGGATAAATACGCAGTTTGAAAATAACTTGTCAAACACAGCTGATACGACATCATTTTTTCAGCCATACTTCCTGCTTGCTATGAGCATTTTTGTGAGAGGAGGGACCTTCCTTTAGTAAAAAGAAAAGAAAAGAAAAGAAAAGGCAAGCTTAGGATATAACAACAGAAGACTGATTTTCCACAAGTTTTGCCCTACAATAATACACAAATTGGGAATAAACTCTGAAATGTACAGATGAAGAAAAATCACAGTACTGTTATTTGTGAAGCTTACATTATATTGTAAATTTTACTTTGTTAAAAAGCTTACTTTATGTGGGAAAGTTTGCTTCGAAAAGCTTACTGTAACATAATCAATAGCTAACTGAAAACCTCTCCTCCTTACTCCAGAAACCAAAGAAATAATGTAAAATATGCCAGAATAAATTATATGGGAAAACTTGTTTTTACTTGTATTTTCCTGGTTTATTGTCATGAAATCTACAGTGATGTTAATAACTGTATTTTACTTAGACAAATACCAAAGTGAAAATTCAAAAGCGAACCCTTTTTTGATAATAGGAGGTAGAACAAAGCTGTTTTGAAAAAGGTTTCACTATTTAAGGCAACTATTAGGAACTGTGAAATGTTGTCATAAACCTGATCATAATAGCAGAGCAGAATATCTATTCTTGAATAAAAGGATAAAGGAAGATTTCTTTTCTTTCAAGCTCAATGTCATGACATAAGAAGTAATTCTGAAAAACTGACATTGGGGAAAACAAATCTGCATTAAACCATATCCATCTATCCTCTCCCACGCTGAGCATTTGCAAGGGAAATTCAACACAATATTTCTCACTAGAAAATGCATTTGAGTTGGTGGGGCAAACATATCTTTCTGACTTGGGAACAAAAAGGATGGGGAAGATGGCCAAAAATCCCTACTGCATTTCAGAAGATATGCTCACCCTTCATGAACATCACACTTTTTACATTTCATAACTGGTACATGATAATTGATATTTTAAACAAGTATGTTAGCCCATGTAGAGGGGTGCACACCAAAACCACACATCTCTTTAATTCGGGTGTCGGCTTGTGGTGTTTTCATATGTTGCATATCATTTGCAAATAAGTATCAAAACTGCTTTTAGACCCATGTAGAGAGTTTGCATGATGCTAGAAAAATCAAACCTGGCATATTTCACTCTTGCACAGAAGAATGAACATTCTCATAAATTTTCTCCTTATTGGATGCAATTATAAGAGTGCTTGCATTCTTTAAAAAAGGAAAATGACTCCTCACATTGGAGACTTTTAAAATGAAATTTCCATTTGCATTCTTCTGTAAAAACTGCATTTTTCAGAAGCACTATCTTTTGGATGCTATGCAAAATTCTCTTTTTTGTGCAAAACCCACCAATATCAAAAAACAAAAAGAGGGTTTTTTGCATTTTCACTTAAGTATAAAATCTCATGACAGCTGAATTGGTATTAATGAGATGCTCAGCATGAAATTAAGAATGAGAAAAAATATGAATATATTTCCAATATAATATTTATTTATAAGGAATCATGAGATTGTTATTCAATGAGACACAGAGAAAGCACTTCACTAGCAAGGAGAGTGTGTCAGGGGACTTTGTGTGTCATATTTACATTCACTGAATAGAGCAGACATGGACAAACTTGGGCCTTCCAGGTGTTTTGGACTTCAACTCCCACAATTCCTAACAGCCAATAGGCTGTTAGGAATTGTGGGAGTTGACGCCCAAAACACCTGGAGGGCGCAAGTTTGCCCAAGCCTGGAATAGAGGCGCAATTTTTCCTCTTTGCTTGATAAGTTGATTATATGATCTAATAATATTTCATTTATATTTTTTCATTGCCTACAAGGTAGTTATTTTATTAACTGTTTCCATTGTAATTTGTATAATTGCTGCAATTTGCCATAATGTTAGGTTCAATTTATGCCAGTCCTATAGATGAAGGTTATCTAAGACACTCAATAATCTGCCATCTTTCTCTAGTGTAAAAAAATCAGGGTCATGGTTTCCTTTATTGAATCAATTCATCTGTAATATATTTTTTTCTCTTTCCCCACTGTCTTCTCCTTTCCTGGATATTAGTGCAAGTTACAATGATTTGTGTTATCTCAGAATGTGCCCAAAGTATGACAGCCTCAGTGCAGTCATTTTGATTTTTTAGTGACTGTTGTGGCTTAATTTGCTCTTAGACCCATGTATTTATCTCTTTGGCATCAGCTTTCTTTACTTGTAAAGATTTCACAAACATACAGATATTGGAAATATAATGGCATGGATTATTCTGAATCGGGTACTGAACATTACATCTTTGTTGCTGTCATTGTGTTGTGGTATGCCTCATTGTGGTTGGAATTGTTTCCAACTTATGCTGACTCGGAGATGAATTTGTCATGCGGTTTTCCTATAAATATTTGTTCAGAAGAGGTTTGTCTTTTCCTTCCACTGAGGCTGAGAGTGTGTTTAACCTGTCCAATGTCTTCTAGCAGATTTCCATGGCTGAATAGAGATTTAAACCCTGGTTTGCCAGATTCCTTGTCCAACACCCATGCTACAGTATCACAATTACTCTATATCTGTATCTACAGCATTTTATTTGTTGACCGAGTCAAGGGATAAAAAGTCTTTATTTTGATGCCTTTATCACTGACTTTTAAGTTGTGAAAATCATCTCTTTTTTGTCTTTTCTTACTATTCAACCCCCTTTTTTCATTAACTTTCATCAATTGTTCTTCCACGTCCTTGCATTTTCTGGAAATAATATGGCGTAATTGAAGTCATGACATTGAATGGTGACATTCACTGATGAATGATGTCATTGAAAGATGGTATTCACTTGATATGCAATCATTGTCATTATCATTATCTTCAATTATTGTTCTTATTTTAATGCAGTGTCTTCTAGGGTTTTTTTTACTGTTTATAAATATGAACCCACAGGTGGGAGAAAGCTCTAACAATTTGTTTGCCAATCTTGAACACCTCCTCACCTTAAAACAGTTCTGGATCTCTGATTGAACATGAATGCTTGCAGGCCATGTACATCAAGTGTTAGAATGCTTGGTCAGCAGCAGAGAGTTCAGAAACTAACTGTAGCTATGTGGCACATGAGCAAAAGTCTAGCTAAGTATAAGACAGGTTTGCAGAGCCTAGATCAGTGGTTCTCAATCTTTCATCCCCCATTTTTTTATTTTACTTGTCAGAATCTCTGACCATTGGTCAAAAGAATCACTGACCTAAATCAGAGTTTCTTAAACCTTTCCACTGGGACCCCTTTCCACTCAATAAATGTTTACACAACTCAGGATATATAAGTATATAACATAGATATAAAAATTAAACATGATCAAGCAGTGATAGAATCATAGAATCATAGAATTAAAGAGTTGGAAGAGACCTCATGGGCCATCCAGTCCAACCCCCTGCCAAGAAGCAGGAATATTGCATTCAAATCACCCCTGACAAATGGCCATCCAGCCTCTGTTTAAAAGCTTCCAAAGAAGGAGCCTCCACCACACTCCGGGGCAGAGAGTTCCACTGCTGAACGGCTCTCACAGTCAGGAAGTTCTTCCTAATGTTCAGATGGAATCTCCTCTCTTGTAGTTTGAAGCCATTGTTCCGCGTCCTAGTCTCCAAGGAAGCAGAAAACAAGCTTGCTCCCTCCTCCCTGTGGCTTCCTCTCACATATTTATACATGGCTATCATATCTCCTCTCAGCCTTCTCTTCTTCAGGCTAAACATGCCCAGTTCCCTAAGCCGCTCCTCATAGGGCTTGTTCTCCAAACCCTTGATCATTTTAGTCGCCCTCCTCTGGACACATTCCAGCTTGTCAATATCTCTCTTGAATTGTGGCGCCCAGAATTGGACACAATATTCCAGGTGTGGTCTAACCAAAGCAGAATAGAGGGGTAGCTGTTAGGCTTTAATTTGATGTTAGGCTTTAATTTGATGTTAGGTTTTAATGCTAATGTATGTGCCCACATATGATAGTATTGTGTGTTTTATGTAGGCATTGAATGTTTGCCGTTGTTATGTTGGAATCCACCCTGAATCCCCTTGGGGGGAAATAGGGTGGAATATAAATACAAAAGTTTATTATTATTATTTGAAATACAACATGATTAGTACACAGCAAACAAGGTCACTATGCTGGCTGTTGTATTGGATCATACATCGGACACTTCCCAAGTGTCTAGGACTGTGTGATGTATTAGTGAATAATGCGTGCAGATCCCAGTAGGATCTTTTGCAGCTGACAGATGGTAATTTTGTCAGCACTGATTGTGTTTAAGTGTAGGAAAAGTTCTTTAGGCACTGCACCCACCTTTACTAGCTTGAGCCAAAGTCGTCGTCTTCTTCTTCTTCTTCTTCTTCTTCTTCTTCTTCTTCTTCTTCTTCTTATAAACATTTATTGGTAATAAATCAGCATTTGCTAAACAGGTTGATTTTTCTTTTTATGAAGTATAGCTGAAGCATTTTCTGCAGAGTCCACTGTAAATACTGCATGTTCTTGGTAACAGATTCATGTAAATGTCTAAAACAGCAACTAGGTTTACTGTTCCCGGACAAGCTAAGGGGTCGGGACCCAAACTTGAAGTTGTAGTATGGACACTGTTCCTTTAGTCCTTTTAAAAACTTATTGAATTCTTCACTTGCTTAAATCTCATGTGTCCATGGTAATTAAGGGAATGTAAATCTTTTCTACAATATTGATTTATCACCACACATAAGAATTCTAGGATTAAAAAACTTTCAAACTAAGGATAAAATCATTAGTCAATGCTGGTTAATCACTACAGTCAATTAATCTGGAATTAGGTTAGGATTTACATATATTTTAACAAGACTTTCTCATTGAAAAAAATGGTTTAGTGTAGATACTCTTCTTTTTAAAAAAAATCTAAGATACTTCATGAAAAATAAATTGTCTGCTTTATTTAGTTTGAAAACCTATCATCATTAAATGACTGCAAAACAGCAATTATATTGACATCAATCATTTAATAAAGCAATTAATCAGTTTGAAAGCAATTGATCGATTGAAAGTATCTTGAAAGAAGATAACTTCACTCATATTCTTATTCTGGGCATTTCCATAATCTTCTTATTAAAGTCAAACAACATTTTCCTACAGACATAACCAATTACACTTTCCAAGAATTTTTAAGGTATTCAAGTTAGGAAGTTTTAGCTCAACTGCTGGATGCATTTAAGTAGATTCCATTTCAGTTCTGCTTGAATAAACTGTCTGAAAGATTCATTACTCATAGTTCAAAGCTCTGAACAAATCTGCATTAACTTAGGGAGTTCATTTTCCTAGGATAGATGTAGGGGTTTTTGCACACAGTTTTAATTTAAACTTATCACAGATAAGAATGTTTTGATTTGGATGGATTATAGGGAATACTAGAAAATTATAAAGCTATTTTAAAACAGTGTGGTCTCAATGCCCAGCAGCCTTCCCAGCATGGATTTGGGTAGAGGAGGACTGCAGACACTGATCCTTCTTTCTTATGATGTTTCTGCTGTACAGTGTTAGAGATTAGAGAGTTTCCTAGTCTATTTCTCTTCTGATTCTGATACCACGATTAGTACTTTTGAGCAAGTATCTCAGGACACTCACTGGCTACAGCTGGGTTGCAAGTTCCAGATATGAGCAGTAAGCTCAGGAAAGTTCACACATACACCACATTTAAGAAACACGTCTTATATTTAAACTCTTTGAATAAATATGCATATAGACGATGCAGTATGGTGGAACTTGAAAGAGTCCTTAGAATCATGAGTTCATTGCAGTGAAGATGAGCCATATGGCACATCTCAAGAGAATTAGAATTAATATCATATCACTTTCAGTTTCATTTTTAGCTGAAGATCAGCTATTTGGGAGCTAGAGGGCCAATTTCGTCAATTGTCCTATTCTACAGCAATTTTGTGGCAATTGAGCTATTTTAGGGTGCAAAAAATGAGTGTTCTTTTGTAAAACATTTTGGCACACAATATTTTTCTCTCTTTTTGTTGCTGATGCCAATGAAAAAGAAAACAAATTGGTCTTTTCAAGCAGTGACAAACAATCTCCCAAGGACTAACTCATCCACCATGGATAACAAAAAAGGGAATTGGAGAATGAGAACATTTAGGAACATTCCTTCCTTAGGAACATTCCTTCCATCTCTTGAGTTGTGATCCATGTAAAGATAAAGGCAAAGGTTTTCCCTGACATTAAGGGCCCTTCCACACAGCCTTATATCCCAGAATATCAGGGCAGAAAAATCCCACAATATATCTGCTTTGAACTGGGTTATCTGAGTCCATATTAAAATAATGTGGGATTTTCTGCCTTGTTAATCTGGGATATAGGGCTGTGTGGAAGGGCCCTTTGTCTAGTTATGTCTGATTCTGGGGGCTGGTGCTCATCTCCATTACTAAGCCAAAGAAACGGCATTGTCTGTAGACTCCTCCAAGATCATGTGGCTGGCATGACTGCATGGAGCGCTGTTACCTTCTCGCCAAGACTGTACCTATTGATCTACTCACATTTGCATGTTTTTGAACTGCTAGGTTGGCAGAAGCTGGGGCTAACAGCAGCAGCCCATCCCGCTACCCGAATTCAAACTGCCAACCTTTCAGTCAGCAAGTTCAGCAGCTCAGTGGTTTAGCCCTTAATCCAATTACTGTTGTATTATCCAGGCAGAAACCACAAGAGGGTGCTAGATAGAGAAGGAAAATCCATGTTATGGGGAAGGAATTAAACCATTTCTCCCTGTTTTCCTGTTACTCTCCTTACCTATGTTAAAGTCATCAAAACAACCATAGTTTATTTGATGAGAAAAGGAGGGGGGTAATTAAAATGGGAAAGTGGTTTTCCTCCTTCAACTCCCTCCTCCCCAATAAAATGGACTATCCTTCTCTGCCAGATAACGGAACAGTTATCCATAAAGATAACATTTTTGACTAGGCTCTGGATCTTTCACATTAACTGCCCCATTCCTTTAAGAAAATATGCCAAAGATTGTAGCTGCTACTTGGAGCATGCAGTTTGTGCTTTGCCACTAAGATAGGTATCTCTGGCAGATTAGTGCACCAGACATGGGTAGCCATCCTTTAGCTAGTATTTGACAACCTTTTAAAGTGACACATGTCACCTGGGTTTTTATCACATTGTTAGATATGTACTTTTATAGAAACACCATTGGCTTCTGCATAAGACAGTAATGAACCCTACAACAAATACAACTATGATTATTTCTTCTGCCAAATGGATTATAACATTACCTCTAGCAGTGCATAATACAAATAGGGTGAGATTTGTGTGTGTGTGTGTGTGTGTGTGTTTTGGTTGGGAAATGGAGGAACACTATAATGACAAAGCTACTTAACATGTTCCTCTGATGGTAGGATTTTTAGTTTTAAGTTCTCTGAAGAGTCGATTCCAGCTTTTAGTTGAAAGCAATTGGGGGCTGCAGTCTCAGACAGCCATATTCATAAAGCGCTCTTGCTTGTCAAAACTTGACATTAATAAAGCTGCATTTGGTAAAAGAGGCAGCCTTTCAAGAAAAGAAAGGGAAAAAAGGGCAGGAGGGAGGAGAGCATTAGCATGCTTTTGTTTTGAACTTGTCATTTTGATTTCCATTGGTGCCTCTTTTGGATGCCCTGATGGGAGGGATGGCAGGAGGTCCCTCAGCAAAGCCTGGTTTCTGTGGGATGCCGTGTCACACACAGATGTCTCCTGACCCTGATCTCAGCTTGCACGGTGACCTGCCCCGCTTTGCTTCTGCCGCTTGCCCACTTAAGCCATTTTCAAGCTAATGATCAGCCGTATTGCTTTCCTCTCTTTTGCCTTGATGTGAATTGATATAGCATATTGTACACAAGACTCACACTACTTGTCAAAGAACAGACAAGCAACTAAAATAAATAAACAAGCAAAATAAGAGAGCGAGACAGAAAGAAAATCTGTCATTTAATGTCATCATCCATCCCCCCCATCAGTTCAGTTCAAATGAGTGTCTGTTTTGTGCATCTGAGAGTAGTGTGGTGCCTCAACCATTTCAAAAGAGATTCTGTTTGAGAAACTCACAGCAACCTGTTATTTTATGCAGCAAGTTGGCAGGAATGATCCCTGACAAGGAGCCACTCATTAAAAGAACATCCGCTAGCTTAAGGAAGAGCCTTGCTTACTTCAGAAGTAAGCCGGGCCCTTGGAGAGATTTAAAAATCATTTGTTCAGGAAACGTGGCCATTTGGTCATTATTAAATAAAGAAACCACTATACATATGTAAGCCTTTTACTGCAGACTGGCAGAAATATCAGGTCAGGATACTCAAACACTCTTCTCAGTGAGATGTTATGTCCATTTTGTCTTATCGAAAGTCAGATAGTACTACTGTCGGCAAAGCTGGAGGTTGAGATAAATGGCTCATTAACGCAGTGACAAACCAAGGCCAAATCACTGAGATAATAACCTGTATCACAGGACACACCTACACTGCCATATAATGCAGCTTGAAACTGTTGATTGATATAATGCAGTTTAATATAATTGAACAACATTATGGGTCTACACTGAGCATATAACAGGCATGGGCAAGCTTTTTTGCTTTGGGGCCACATTGCAGGCCTGGCCAGAAGGACCAAGCCAGGAGAGAGGATGGCTGGGCACATGCTGCTTGCCCCTCATCCTTATGCCAGGAGGAAGGCAAGGCATGTGACGACTGCCCTGATCTTCTTGATCCTCCCCCCCCCCCCCCGATCCTTGGGCTGTTCTCTTGACATTATGCCAGGAGGAGGGCGAGACAGGTGGCGGCTGAGATTGCTCCGGAGGGCTCTCTACCATTGCATGCCTTCCTCGAGTCGTCCTCCCAGCACAAGAACGGGGTCACTTGCACCATTCTTTTGCCAGGCAGAGGGTGAGACACTCAGTGGCTGAGAGTATTCCAGAGGGCCCTCAGCTGCTGGGCGCATTCCTTCCCTGTCTTTTTAGCATAAGGACGCAGCAGGCCAAGAGGACAGGAAAAATGAGGCGGGCCTGAGGTAAGTGCCCAGGGGGCCACATCGGGGTCCCAGGCCTTAGTTTGCCCATACCTGCCATATAAGGTGGATTCAAACTGTATTACAGGGCATTGTAGATGGGGCCCAAGCCTCAGCATGGATGGAATCCATGTATAAAGAACAAGTAATGTCTAACAGAGTCAATTTATCTATGGAATAATGGGGCTACATTATGACTGCTATATTATGTAACAATAGGAGCTTCATTCTTTTTGTGCTTTAACACTGAGTTAATTACTTTCATAATTATTGGAAGATTGTAGACACAATACTTGTTTTGTGCCACAGCTTAGCAGTTTCTAGCCCCTGTATGTTTCTCTGAAAGTGGGAATAAGCAAAGTAAAGAACTCCAGATGTTGCTGGTCCACATTCTTTCCTGTGACAGTAAAAATTACAAAACTGTACACCCTTAATGTTGATAAGAGTTGAAAGAATATTCAAAACTATTTTAAAAGAGTTCAAAAACATGGTTTTTTTTTCAAAGATTGAAGAAATCTTGACAAGAATCCTGGACTGACAAGAATCTTTGCTCTTCAGGACTATTTCTGTGGAAAATTCACGTATGATAATTTTGGACAATATTTTCTGTACAAGAAATGCCTTGTTCAGTGCGGAAAATATTATTTCTGCATGATAATGTTATTTTCTATATAGAGAAAATGATTTACGGTGCAGAAAAATATTTCGGTTGTGAGGACATTCATGCAAAATGTCCACATGGTCGATTTGCACTGAAAACAGCATTTTCTCCACAGGAAGCATACTTTTCTGTTCAGCAAAAACTATTGCCACACAGAATATGTTATCTTCTGCACAAATTAACCACATGTGAGTTTTGCACAGAATGACTCCTAAATTGCAAATAAGCTTGAAAACTGCGTGGCCTTTGGAGCCTTTTTTGCAGCTGGAAGAAAATTGCCTATTTAACTCATTGCTGCCTTCATTTTCTTTGAGTTTGGAAATAGTCATGCAGTTATTTGCCACCCACACTCTGAAATAACTCAGCTCCAATTAACTTGAGAATAAGACCTAGGTAATATGGTTTTTTAAAAATCATTCTTCTGTGTACTTCCCAACTCACTGTTATGTTCTCTATGCTCCCCTTCTATACATCTGATCCTTTCATTTATCTGTAGTCTATCACTATCAGCCTAAAAGAAGAGACTATGCTGGGCAGCTAGGTAAGTTTGATACACACACACACACTGGTTTGAAGCCATCTGATGATATGAGTTTGTCTTCCTGCAGAGAGATCCAAATTATGATGCAGTTTCAGCAAGTTTATAGACTCTGCTCATGCTGGGCAGGAGATGGACTGAGCAACTGAGCACACAAAACAGAATAGTGCTCTTAATATAGCATGTTTCCGCTGAATTTTACCTGACTGAACATACCTCACGGGCATTTTTGCCCCATCAGTCAATATGCCACAACCACACACTTTAGCCTTTGCACAGTAGCCTTGCAAGTCCCTTTGAGCAACAACAGCACACTGGTAAAATGAAAAGAAAGGCCAGCTTTGTTTTATAGAATACCTTTGCTGTCGTTTCCCCCTCTTTTGCAGAAGAGGAGAACATTATACATAATCAAAGCACAGCACTGATCAAAAAGAGTGTCTTTGAGATTAAAAACAACAGCAGCAGCAATGCCAGAGAGAAGAGCCTCAAAATGGCCAGGCTTTGCTTTGGGCTTATCTTTGATCATGTTTGTTTCCCCCAAAATATGGCCAGATAAATGGCTAGATACCTTTTATAGCATGAAGTCTTTAGGAAAGGAGAGATAAATTGGGCACCTTGAAACCTACAAGGGTGGGCAGGAGGAATTAAAGTTTGCCAAACTGCTAGCCTTACAAATAAGCAATACCAAGAGAATACTGGAGAAAGAAAAATAAGAAACGAAAGTATCTTGTAGCAACCTAAAGCCTAGCAAATGTACTTTGACACAAGCTTTCATACAGACATCATTTCTGTATGATCCGGCAATGAGAGGAAGTGTTTTTCTAGGCACATATATTCCCCAGAAAGTTTACTGGAAAATGTGAGAGTCTCAGAAATGAAGTACAAGCTTAAGGGATGATATGCAAGGGGGATTTCACTTGGTCTCAGTGAAAATGATAAGGAGACATTACTGGGATGGACAACAAAACCCTCCCCACTTGTGTGCTATACATTTTGATTTCCCCTACTATAGAGCACTAAAGACAAGGTAAATAATGTGGCTGCCCTCTGAAGGGCTGAACCCAGCAAAAAATAAGTCCTGGCACCTCATGTTGGGCCAGTGGAGAGAATGGACAGCGCTCAGCCTGCCTTTATTAAATTGTTCCACTTTATTCTCTCCCTGTTTGGATCCCTTGTCCCAGGCCCAGGTAGGACTATCTCTTCCCCTGCTCCCATTTAAGTTTTTCCCCCACTTATCCTACACTGGACAATTGGTTATGGATAGCATCACAAACAGGTCTCTCTGCCAAGTGATATGGGGGAAATATGAGCCAGTAATACACCTTCTGGCACATTTGGTGTAGGGTGATAATTTGGAACTGCTCCTGTGTAACATGTGATCTTGAATTTGGGGGAAAATCTCCTGTCCTTGGGTTTTTGCCCTCACCAGGAGTCATGTGGCTTGGGGGCGTGCACCTTCTGTCCAGACTTCCAGGTTATTATCCAGACCTAGGAGTCACACTTTTTTTTGTGTCAGAAGCAACCTGAGAAACTGCAAGTCTCTTCTGGTGTTAGAGAATTGGCCATCTGCAAGGACGTTGCCCAGGGGACGTCCGGATAATTGATGTGGGAGGTTTCCTGTGGGAGGCTTCTCTCATGTCTCTGCATGAAAAGCTAGAGCTCGACAGAAGGGAGCTTACCCCGCTCCCCGGATTTGAATTGCCAGCCCGTCAGTAGACAAGTCATACCAGCTCAAGAGTTTAACCCATTGCATCACCCTGATTTCAGAGATTCCTTTCATGAGCTATTCAAGCACCAAGTTGCTCTCTTCTATTGGATTCCTTATCATAAAAAAAGGAATTTGTAAAATTGTTGTTGTTGTTGTTATTATTATTATTATCATCATCTATATCCCGTTTTGTCTCCCCAAAGGGGACTCAAAGCAGCTTGACAAATTTAAAATACAGGGTTAGTCAAAATGCATAGGCCAATAAGCCATTCAATTGAATGGCTTATTGGCCTATGCATTTTGACTAACCCTGTATACAAACATTAAAACAGAATGAAACACAAATAGAACTAAAGAATTCAGTATTTTTAATGTAGATTGGAGACAATATTCCAGGTATGGAATTAAAATAATTGCAGCCACCTAATGAACAGGCACAGCAAACACAGCAATATGCCAGAAGCTTGAACAGGCCTGGTTAGAATGGAGAGGGAGGGAAGGAAATGAATATGAACTTTCAAACTTGGGATAAAATGGCTCCTATAAATTTAGTCAGATCGGCTTCAAAGAAGGATTATCAAGCTTTCGCTGCAGCTTGAGGCATGCATAAACTAGATACACGGCAGGGGTTGAGAAGCATTTGGCTCTCCACATCTTTTGGCTCCAGGGGCTGTTGGAGTTTTGTTGGTTCCTCTTGACTTCTCATGCAAGAAAGGACTACAGCCAAGCACAAATGGGCATTCTTCATTGCCTATCTGAACTCATTATTATAATGTATTAAAAAGCTATTTAAACTCTTTTAGACTTTGAAGATCTTCACCAAAACTTATGCTGGTTAATGTAATATTTTTCACACACATGCAGAAACTCAAAGAAGCTCCCAAAGAGAGAAACCCAATTATTCCACTTCATCCCCTTTTAGCAAACACAGGGCATCGGTATGATTTAATTCTGCTGGGTCAGTAAGACTGAATTGCCATCTTTGCAATAATGAGAGAAGAAAAGGTTTCTTTTGCATTTTCATTTAACTATGGGTTGATTTTTTTCCCCTTTAACTTAACAAAATGCACAACATTAAGATGGATGTTTTTAACAAAATGATTGGTTTAGTTGGCATTGATGCTACTCAATATGGTTCCTTATGCTGCGTTCTGCCCTCAAAAAAAAAGTAAAGAAAAATGAAAGACAGAGTAGGTTTCTTTCAGCCCATTTTATAAATAACTAGATGAAAAATAAATTATCAAAAGCTATCTAGTTTTATAAATAATATATCTAACTTAAATGTGTAAATAATGCAGAAATGTGCATAATTGTCAGCCAAACTGATCCAGTAAATGCAATTAACATATGTATAGGTTTCCATATGTGGGAAGCAACTATTGGTCCAATAATATCTGAAAAATAAATTCATTACACCGAGTCCATCATAATAATATGTATATCACCCATCATCATACTCGTCTGCCCCCCCCCTCCCCAAAAGGGAGAAAGATAAAGATGAGGAACATCTGACCCCATCGGGTGTTGGGAAATCCTCCTGTTATTGCTGATCACTGGTAGGTGATGAGAAGGAATTTAAAGGTATTTAAACTCAGAAGGTTCCTGTTACACTCCAGGCCAGGAAAGCCCTCTGACTTTAAACACCACACAGCTGAGTAACAATGCAAGCAGTTTATTAAAGATAATTAAAAAAATGGTAGCAGTAAAAAGACAAAGTTCCTCATGATCTTCTTGCAAACAAACTAGTTAAAATTGGGCTAGCAATGTTACTGTTAGGTGGATCTGTAAATGGTTAATTGACTGAACTCAAAGGGTGCTCAGCAGTGGTTCCTCTTCATCCTTAAAAGAAACGACTAGTAGTGCTGCAGGGTTCTGTCCTAGGCCCAGTACTGTTCAACATCTTTATTAATGACTTGGATGAAGGTTTAGAGGGCATGCTTATCAAGTTTTCAGATGACACCAAATTAGGAGGGATAACTAATACTCCAGGATCAGAATTGACCTCAACAGATTAGAGAGGTGGGCCAAAACGACAAAATGAGTTTCAACAAGGACAAATGTAAGATAGTAATGTATGTCAGCCTATAATTGTGTCTAATGATACAGTTGCTTTGGATGATGAGAATGACAATGTTGTTCATGTTCAAGTTGATTTCTCTGATGGGAATGGAGATGCTGTTCATGAAGATGTTTCTGATGGGAATGGGGATGATAGTCTGTTTCCTGGGCCTAGTTTTAGGGATGTGGGACCTTAATGAAGTTCAGTTGATGGCTTAGACAGGTCTGTGTTGCTGTGAAGGGAATCTCAAGGTCTTGAGCCTGGGAGAAGCTGCAGTCCCAGGGTCAGTTATCTCCAGCTACAGATTTTAATGAAGCCTTTAACAGAAGAAGAGCTTTTAGCCAGCAGAGACAAACACATCAGAAACTAAGGCGCTCAGCCAGATTAGAGCAGAAGCTAGTAGAGAAACCAAAACTAGGGGAAAACCCATTCCTAGCTGTTTGGGAAACAAAGTAGATATATAGTGCCAAGAATATTTCTCCATGCCGCGTTCCTGGACTTTGCTCTTTGTTTGATTTCTGTTTAAGTGCCTTTGCTGTTGTTTTTGCCTTTGAAATCAAGCCTCTGGTTTAATGGACTTTCTGGGACTGTTTCTCTTTAGATTTATTGCTCTTTTTTACTTTCTAATCAATTGGATTTGCCATTTTACTGCGGATTACTTTTATTGCTTTGGCTTTTACTATCTCCAGTTAACTGCTTGCTATTTTAACTCAACTCTGAGGTGTTGGGAATCAGAGGAAATCCTGCTCTGGAGTACAACAGATACTATACTTAGGCAAAAAAAAAAAAATGAAATGCAAAGATACAGAATGGGTGGTGCCCAGGCTGGCAACAGTCCATGTGAAAAAGGTCTTGGAGCACAGGTAGACAACAAGTTGAACATGAACCAACAGTGTGATGTTGTTGTTCATTCATTCAGTCGTCTCCGACTCTTCGTGACCTCATGGACCAGCCCACGCCAGAGCTCCCTGTCGGCCGTCACCACCCCCAGCTCCTTCAAGGTCAGTCCAGTCACTTCAAGGATGCCATCCATCCATCTTGCCCTTGGTCGGCCCCTCTTTCTTTTGCCTTCCACTTTCCACAGCATAATTGTCTTCTCTAGGCTTTCCTGTCTCCTCATGATATGGCCAAAGTACTTCAACTTTGTCTCTAGTATCCAACAGTGTGATGCAGCAGCTAAAAAACCTAATGGGATTTTGGACTGTATCAAAAGAAGTATAGTGTCCAGAGTGAGGGAAGTCATTATGCCCTTCTATTCTACTTTGGTCAGACTTCACCTGGAATACTGTGTTCCATTCTGGGCATCACAATTTAAGAGAGCTACTTACAAGCTGGAATGTGCATAGCGGAGGGCACGTAAAATGATCTGGAGACCATGTCCTACAAGGAGAGGTTTAAAGAGCTGTGTCTATTTACCCTGCAGAACAGAAGGTTGAGAGGCGACATGATCACCAAGCACCATGTTTAAATATTTGAGATGATGTCATAAGGAAGAGGAAGCAGACTTATTTTCTGCTCCTGACTCAGAGCAATGGGCTCAAATTACAGGAAAGGAGATTCCGCCTGAAGATGAGGAAAAACTTACTGACTGTAAAAGTTGCTCAGCAGTAGAACTTGCTGCTTCAGAGTGTGGTGGAAGCACCTTCCTTGAAGACTGGATGGCCATCAGTCAGGGGTGCTTTGATTGTGCTTTTCCTGCATGCCAGGAAGGTTGGACAAGATGGCCCATGCAGTCTGTTCCAACTCTATTATTCTATTATAAGATTCCCTTTTTTATTGGTGATGGCACAAAAATACTTCTTCTTTTAGACTGGGGAAGGCAAAACACAGTTTGGGATAGATATTTTGGGGCTACAAACCAGAGAAGATGATTACCAGCCATTCCAGAGATTGAAATTCCCATCCCTCCAACTTTCCCAAGATGTGGTAGTTAAAATGCATCAGGAAGCCCTTTGTGTGTGCTTGATTTTAGTAGCCTTGATCACATACTTCCTCTTGTAACTGCATCTCTAGTTTTCAATTACCTTTCACCTAGCAACATATCTGAAAGCTATGAGTTTCACTAGAGTATTTACCACAGTCTCGGATATTTGAAATTAGTAAATAGATTCACCTGCATTAATGGCATGAACCATTTCTTTCTGTGTATAAACATTCCAGATACCTGTTACTTTTCTTTATAGAGAAAAAATGGCATGCAATGTTCCAGATAGAGAAGTGGAATTCCTATTACTGTCTGTTTTAGATCAAGTTGCATATATGGATAGGAAATCATGTCAGTATGCTGCTGACAACTTTCACTTCAACTACTACTGTAGTAAATGGTTTTGTAAGCAACACTCACTTAAAGTGGATTTGCAATTTTGAAAAAAACAACAATAGTAGCCATTCTTATGTATCCACCCAATAATATGTAATCATATTGAAATTTGAGATCAATAGGCACCATTCTTTCATTTTCAATCTACCTTGCAATATGAAAAATGGATTACTCCAATGCCTCTAACAATAATGAAAATCTCTGATGTTTCCATTCAATGCCTTTTCTCTAAATCTGAGCATATCTCTCTTTCTCTCTCATATACACCCTTTTTTTACATTTTACTCAACACATCTTGGCAATATGTATGTATCAGGTCCATGGCACATTAAAGCGTCTTTAATCTTGTATTATTTGAGATAAAAAAAGATTTACTTCAAATAAAACAGGGCAGACCCCGACCCCATCAGTTATCTTAAAGGAAGCATCCACATCCACAATACAATCATTTCAGTGCAATTAAGAAGCAACAAAAAGATGTTACAATGTCATGGTCTAATCCAATGTAGTATATTTTAAAGAAAAAGAGAGAAAATGAGTGGAATAAACCAGGAAAAAGGACACATGAAGATATTAATCTGATTAACTGACTTCATTCATGTCATGTCCCAGACTTCAAACTAATCAAGTCCTCACATCAACAAGTGAATACAGATTGGGGCTGTCTTTTGGAAGGTGTAAGCAAGGAGTACATAATGAAATCCTTTTCTTCATACGTTAACGTGGTACAGCTAATGCACAACATAACTGAAGATCACAACTCCACCTTCATTCTCTTTTCAGCACAAGTACGCAACCAACAGCAACATACAATAAACAGTACACTCAACTATTTCCAGGCAAAAAAAAAAAGAGCGGATACTTCTTGTTAACATTTCATGACAAGGAACAACTTCATGGCAAAAGTGGTGGTCAGGTGGACCTCTGACTCCCTGGATAAAAAAAAAAAAGAGCAAGCGGATGGCAAACAAATATCCAGAATTCTCATTACTCTTGTTTACTCATGAGATCCAGGAAGAGTTTTGCTTGTGAGTAAACACAGAACAAATAGGAAGCTCAGCCACAAATCTGACGAATCTGATGTACTCTAATTCCACAACCTGCTTTCTCAACATTCTTGAATAAAATTCAGGATTATAAATGTGAAGAATTATTCTGATAAAAATAGTGGAATGGAAGCCTTGTTAACTGTCTTCTTTTGTAAACAAGAAACAAGTAAGTGAAAATTACCCTAAAAGAACAAGACTTAAATAGATACTAATGGTGAATGTATTTAAAGAAATATGACAAAGGATATAATATATATTTTTATGGATGGACTGTTTTTTTCTCAGTTTGATTGAGCTGAACTTCCTTTTGGTTGCCCAGCATTTTCTGATCTTCTTTCTTTATGGCGTCCCCCCACTTTTAGTGGTACCCAATTTCTCTAATTACAACTAAGGCTGTTTTCGAACTTCTTAAGTCAACAGTAAGCTGTGCTTGACATCTGGCAGCTCATGCCGACCCAGGGCTTTGAATTGACAACCTTTCGGTTGATAGATCTTAGCGTTGCTGGTGATTTTACCAGCTGTGCTAAACCCCAGTATTAAGGATGGGAAAATTGAATACTACTTATGAGAATAGATGTAATGGTTTAATTGCTCAATAGAATTATAGAAAGAGACTGGATTCTATTTTAACATCAGTCATATTAATTCAGCAAAGAAAGAAATGTTTCTAGTTCATTGAGAAATAATGATCATGGAATATTGTTGCAAGGGTTAAAATAATTACAGTATAATGTTATATAACCACTGAAAGAAAGAATGGATGCTCCCTTTTTCTTAGTTCTTTAATCTTGATTCTCTAATTTCTATTATCATATACATACACACAACATATCCAGATACCTGTCTGTTTGTAAATTTTAACCGATTTGGATACTTAAATACAATGTGTTTTTTTAAAAAAAGGTTCATTCAAAAGTCATTTTACTATATTTGAGTTGGAGAATTCCCTTGAGCTCTAGAAGGGGATATCTGGATGAACTTGTTGATTATTCTAAAGACATCTATTCTCCCATCCAAGTATGAAGTCTCCCATAGCTCTTGTAGTTCTCTGAATCAGGCCATTTCATTCGTTTGTTTACCATGCACAGCAATTAAAAATGATTTACTATTTTGTAAACATGGAGCTTGAGAACTTGTTCCAGATCGTATACTTTGGTATTGAACGTGCCTATTGATATATACTGATCAAGGGCATTTTAAATACAAAAAAAAGAGCAGAACATGCACGCACCTATTGATCGAAATCTGTCTATTGTTCAAAGTGCAGTTTGTTTCCCTCTCAATGAACAGAGCTCAGAAACTTGGCCTGAAAGTGAAGGCTGCTGAACTGGAGAAGAAGTTGATTGATTTCCTATTTGTATCCAATCACACTACTGTCTGCTGTATTTTATTATTAAGGAACACCTGTTAAAAGTTTAATGGAATTCAGAAGAAGAAAAGGTAAAATCAGTTGCAAACCGTGGTTCTGTTTTGAGAGAGAGTCACATCATGATTAAGCAAAATGGTCAAAATGATTGATTTTAATTCTTCTGAAGAGATGCCACTCAAAATCTAACAAATCTACAGGGAAGATAAAAGTAGGCTAGAGGAAAAAATGGAGGAACAGAGTGATCATTAATTTTGTTCTTGTGTCTCCTACTGCTTCCCCAAATTTCCTGTCTTTATCTCCAACTTCCCTTTAACAACCACAACTTGCTTGCTCTGGAAGCATCGTGTGCAGTGGTGAATCCATAAGTACTGGCACAGGAATCATATATGAGTATTTGAAGTATTTTCAAGGTATGATAGTCGGTTGTGTTGATCTCCCAGGAAAAGAGTTGTTTAATGTTTAATGGAATTTTCAAGACAACCACTGTTCCTTGTCTGTAATTTAAACTATGATTCGGTTAAGTGGGAGGTGAATCCTGATGCTGGGAGGGATGATTTTGAGGGGAAACAAGTCCAATGGAGATAGGGTTCAACCTTTCCTTCTCCATCTTCTCTCACTCGCTATCCAGTTTCTAGAAACCATTTTACTAGAAGGAAACCAACTGCACAGAAAATGAATGTATAATGGTTTGTTCCTAAATGTCTAAACAAACAGTGACACAGTTAAAAATGGTGGGCTTAGCCTTCTTTGGACTTCTTAGTTTTCTTGGTTGGCTTCTATTTTCACACATGCTACTTTCTATTCTGTGATCTTGAGTTTTGCAGTCTGCTCCTTTCCACTAAACGAGCATAACAGCTGGATATATCAGGCAGCTTAGCCTCAATATCGGTGATCTTGTAATTCATTTGTTCAAATTCACTGTGAAAACCATGTCATAACACATAATATGTAATATAAATCACAATCGTATTTCAATAAAATGAGAGCAATAAAACAACCGATGTCATTTTTCATGTTTGTGACACTCAGCTATGTTATTGTGCCTAAGGACTTTGGTGAACTTCTGCAACAGGAAATGCAAAAGAGGCCATTTTGACATTCTTGTCATTCAACAATTCAGACAAGGTGGTTCTGGATCAATCAGCAAGTTGCTGAAGCTTCGTTACCAGCCTTCTAAGCCAGCATTATACAGTAGAAGCATTAGATATGGGAATGTTGCAGTCCATCAGACAATGTTTGAGTGCAGCTTCCAGTAGTCCTACCCTATTTAGCCAGAAAGAAAGAATGCTTGGAATTGGAACACCAGCATCTGGAGGCCCACATAATTTCTATCTCTATATTAGTCTTGATAGACACAGTTCCTGGGGTCTGAAATAATTGGAAATTGAATCATGGAATCCAATTTCTAGAATATTTGAAATAAATCACTCCACTTCTGGAGTGTAAACATTGTATACACATGACCCCCCCCCCCTCGGTTACTCTGTCAGTGAACTGTAATTCCCATCAGCCCTAGCCCATAACCAATGGTGAGGAGTTGCAGTTCAACATCTGAAGGGTAAAATGTTCCACATCTCTGAAGTAAATCAACTCTTGCTTTGGCAAAGAAAGCAGTGCCTTCATGGTGCTACTCCTGTGATAAGGCAATTCTAAGACTGACTGTTTGTACCAACTCAGAAAGGTCCTCAATTATTATGCACTGACAAAGGACTCTATCATCACTACTACCATTTTACAATATGAGATTGGTCCCATGATTCCTAGTATAAGTGCAGAAAATCGGCTAACACTTAGAGAAAAAAAGCTTAAGTAAATATTGCAATGAACAAGAATAATGAAATCAAAGCAGTCCTTCCATGGAGGAAACTACTGTTTCCCATTTTATTACAGATCTCCACTAAAAATGGAGCTATACAGAACAAACAAATGACTGAGAATGTTATTATAAGTAGAAGTACTAGGAAGTAAATCCGAACTAAATTCAACTTTCTCTGCAAATGTGGCTGGGATCCTGCCATAATATATATTAAGATCCTCTGTAACCAACAGCCAATTAGTATAGCTTTTAAAAATGTATTTGCATGATAAAATATCTAGCATATGATTCCCATAATCCTGTAGCCCCATAAAGATGACAACTCATTTATTGTGCCATATAAACAAGAACTATGTTTGTCAGATGTATTTATTATCAGCTGACAATTAAATGCATGGGTACAAGAGAAAATAATATGTAACTGGTGGGTCCAATAATGCTATGCCATACTAATGGTTATTTACCTTCAGTTCATACATGGCATCATGGAAAAAACAGCCTTCCAACATAATGTTACCTGTTGACTTCATTATAGCAAGAGACATCAAGAACTTTATTCTGAGAAATTTCTAGAGCATGTACCACTCCTGAGGTCACCAGGGTCCCTTCCACACAGCCATATAACCCAGAATAAAAAGTTAAAGGTTTTCCCTTGACATCAAGTCCAGGTGTCTGACTCTGGGGATTAGTGCTCATCTCCATTTCTAAGCCGAAGAGCTGGTGTTGTCCATAGATGCCTCCAAGGTCATGTGACTGGCATGACTGCATGGAGCGCCATTACCTTCCTGCCAGAGTGGTATCGATTGATCTACTCATATTTGCAAGTTTTTGAACTGCTAGGCTGGCAGAAGCTGGAGCTAACAGCAGGAGTTCACACCGCTCCCCGGATTCAAGGTTGAAAACACCACAATATCTCTTTTGAACTGGGTTATCTGAGTCCACACTGCCGTATATCCCAGTTCAAAGCAGATAATGTGAGATTTTATTCATCTGTGTGGAAGGAGCTCTGCACATTCATAATGATGGCTTTTTAGTATTTTGTGCAGAGCTGGGGGGGGGGGGGGTCATCCCTTCTTTTGAAGAAACCATTTCCTAGCAATGCTTTCTGACTGAATCATTGCATGGGAGGAATTAGTTTCAGGAGCACTTAAATAATTAGCTTGTGCAAGCAAACTGCTATTAGCTGGGTGTGCTAAATACTGCTCTCCCCATAGAGTGACATTCCCTTTTATGCACATGGATCTTGTATATGCAGACCACCCCTGGGATCTAGCTTGTATAATCGCATCACATCTCCATTAAAACACTACAAAGAATCAATTTAACAAGCTAAATTAGCACAAAATTGAACAGGATTAAGACAGAAGAATAGAAAGTGGCTGGTGAGTATGTAATGTTTCTTCCACTGCGTGATATACTGTACTTAAAGTGGATATACCTAATTTGCAACTTTGAAACCTTACTATTTCTGATATTTATTTATTGTATCAGAAGTGAATTGAGGATACAACTATTTCTGCTTATCTACCTTCTTATGTATAAAAATAGCAATTTGTTTCAGTGCTACAGTGATATAGACAACAACGCACAGATCATGGCGTACGGGCTACACATCTGCCCCAGTCACACACTGCCTCTGCTGCTATATACTTGCCCCCGCCAGTCAGCACTGTCTCCATGCCACTAATGGTAAAGTAAAAGCCCCAAAATCTATCTAAAGCACCCAGCATGTATACATCAGAGCCACTAGCAGTAGTGTTGAAAGGCCTATGGTCACATGGGAATGCTAGGTGAGGAGGAAGGGTTCCTCCAGTCTCTCAGGCTGTATCTACACTGCCCTGTTTCCCAGGATCTGACCCCAGATTATCTAGAATTAGATTATATGAGTCTACACTGCCAGATAATGTGGGATAAGAAAATAATCTGGGATTGGATCCTGGGATTTAGGCCCCTTCTACACTGCCATATAAAATCCAGATTATCTGGGATTGGATCCTGGGATGTAGGCCCCTTCTACACTGCCATATAAAATCCAGATTATCTGCTTTGAACTGGATTATATGGTAGTGTAGATTCAAATAATCCAGTTCAAAGCAGATAATGTGGATCATCTGCTTTGATAATCTGGATTATATGGCAGTGTAGAAGGGGCCATTGGGAAGTGTAAAATCAGCCTCGGTGATGAACACAATTTTTTTCTCCCGCTAACACAAGATGACTGGGAAAAGAGCAAACTAAGTCCACCCCATCTCTGTGTGTGTGCATGTGTGCGTGTGCACATGTACACATGTGCCCACATAAATCATTTCCCACTTACACCACATGCAGATACCCTCAGATAAAGGGAGAAATCAATAAAAGTACAACAATAAGATATAACAACTGTTAATTGAAATCTTGCACATTTAAAATCCAAATGGACCTACCAAAAAACAGCTTGCAACAGCCAGTTTTTAAAGGTCAGCTTTCAAAACAAAGTCTGGAAGAGAATGCCACATATTGCTGAGTAGGTTTATTCCCAAGTTTGGTGCTAGCAAACAAAAGTAAACTTACTTCATTTCTTTGTTTGGTTTATATGCTGACTTTCTCCCAGAGTAGTACCCAAAGTGGTTTCCAAAACAGTAAATTTAAAACATTTACAATAAAATTTAAGAACAAATAAAATGACAACAAAAAAACATTTCAAAATCAATTAGAAATATGCAAAAGTTTTTAATGAGAAATAAAATATTCCCAATAAAATAACACTACCCCTTACATAAACATTAAAAGTTTGCTTAAAAAAATGTCCTTGCTGGCTGGCAAAAGGCAAACAGGGAGTGGGGGCATGAAAGGCAAATAAGAAAGGCAAGTGAGATAGGAACTGGGTTGTTGTAGGTTTTTCGGGCTATATGGCCATGTTCTAGAAGCATTCCCTCCTGACATTTCACCTGCATCTATGGCAAGCATTCTTGGAGGTTGTGAGATAGGAACAATTCCCTTTGGCTTCAATTCTAATCGAGCTTAATGATGGGCAGGTAAACAGACCTCTGTGGATAATCTTACAATCCTAGGATGTTGCTATGGGTTGTAGGTACCAATACTTAATAAAAATGTCCCAAGACATTTACATATGGCAATAGCACTTCAAACTGGGTCCAGAAAATATAGCAGAAACCAAATAGAATTGGTTATGTATGTGTTAATTACATAGCCTTCAGCATCAACCTGGGGCACCTTTGCTCTGTATCAGCTGAAGCTCCTGAGCTATGGTGTGAAATTATAATTGGAGTCAATAATTCCCTCTCTGTACAAAACTGTACTGAGAATGCACTTTTAAAAATTACATATGTCCCTGCCATGAACACTAGTTAAGGTAATAGCCTTTATCAAAGAAACGGGATTAGGAAATTAATTCTTTATAAGCACATTGACAATCAGAATATCAGTTTAATAGATTGGAATGATAAAATATTGTTTAGCTGTTGCAATAGGTTTAACACTATATATTATACTGTGTGCGTTTACAACAGTTTTGATTAAAATGGTATGCCTATCTATGCATTCAACTCCATCTCACTTTCAATGATGGTATTGTAGCTTAATAAACTATGAACAAGGCTATTATTGATCAACTCTTGGAAAAGTTACCTCCAAAAATCTTCCAGTTAGCCAATGGCTAAATAATTCTGCTAGAGACACTGAATGCTTCTGAGCTATCGTAGTCCAAAAAAGCAACTATTCTAATTAACTCCCTTCATTTCTCTCTTTCCATAAGTGAGGCCCTACCCTGGTCATCATTTAGGTCCCTGCTCTGCACTTTACCCACTTCCCCAGCCCTATGCTACCTCGTTGTATTAGCCCTGGCCCAGTCCTCTTAGAGCTATTCAGCAGGCCTTGGAAATGAGTAGCCCCAGGCCCCTACCATGGCCATGAGTTAGGACCCTGCTCTGCACTTTACCCACTTCCCTGGCCGTATGCTCCCCCATTGGCCTAGCCCTCCTACACTGTTCAGCAGGTCTTGGAAATGATTAGTCCCAGGCCCTACCCTGGCCATGGGTTAGGATCCTGCTTTGCACTTTACCCACTCCCCTGGCCCTATACTACTTTGTTGCCCTCTCACAGTTGTCTAGGCCCACTCTGAAATTCTGGCCATTGGTGGTCGAATTTTGCCCGATGGAACAGTACCAGAACTGGCTTTTAAATTTTAAATAAATGACTCTTTTAATAGTATTATGATTATGTTTTATACAAATTATTCTGTATGATTTTGTGCTGGTAACTGAATGCTTTACCTGTGCTGGAAACTGCCCCGAGTCCCCTTGGGGAGATAGAGTGGTATACAAATAAAAAATACACAAATATTTTTATGAACCAGAACAGAATATGAACAACAGCATATTAAACGATGGCTTGAAGCTGCCTCAATATCCTCCCTTTTTCAGACATTTTACCATTGTTTCCTAGTTTGAGTGACATAGGAAAGTTAAGCATTTCTAGTTAATTTGTGAATGGCCCAGAAAGGCTTGTTCATATCTTGCCCCACTAAGCTGAAACATGATTACCAGAACCAACCAAGTGACTTACTCTTTAATGAGCACATCACATTATCAGACATCTACTGTTGACGTGTCATCCTATTCACTCTGTGAATCTTGCATTAATTGGAGTTGCCCCTGTCAGGATGCATTAACTATAGGAGAAAATCCTTTGGCAAATAAAAAAGCAGAATCGGGAATAATTTGAACTGAGAACAAACAGAATCAAAGAGGATGAGGATCATTACTATGCTTACAATTAACAAGTTTGGGAGAGTTGATTATACATCACATCCAAAACTTGAAACTGGATAAACCTGAGCAGATTTATAAAATGGACTTGTAGATGTCTGTTTTTTAAAAGACAGAAAAAGAAAAGCAGGGGTTGTATAAATTCTCTCACTGAATAATGTGCTGTTGTTATAGTGAATACCCATTAAACCCTATTGTGATTTACTGCTCCCACTGGAAATCAAACTTTAAGGAACTGCTGGCAAGTTCAAATGACAAATGCAAAATTAATCCCAGCCATCAGCATGCGTAAATCCAGTTGTCTTCAGCACTTTTATGTAATTCCCTCTGGTCCTGGCCCAATAAGAAAATTAGAGATATTTCAAGATGCAGTGAGATGTGCTCTAAATATAATTCCTGTTCCTGAACAGCAAAAAAGTTGTGGAAATAGAACTGTGAGCCACAGCTGGTGAATTGTGTCCCAAGGCACATAAAAGTACATTATAAGCAGCCATACGAGGGTACTTACAACCCAGTGAAGGTAAGCAGAACTATTTTGTCATTTCCAGATTGTCTTTGTAGTTCCATGCTTAATATCAGAGAGCTTGCAGCTCTCTTTCATCTTCGCAGATCCACTGAAGTAGGTTTTACTACCTGACGCTCTCTGATAAGACACCCCCTTCTTTGCTCACATTTGAATTCTTGTGAAATTTCCTCTCTGCATTCAAGTTAAAGACAAAGTATAGACCAAAAAGCAATGTGTTTCTACAATATGAATCCAGATAAATGTGCTGCCTGTAAATGCAAAGAGGGACAGAAATGTTGTCAGGCTGGGTAGCCAAACAGCATTCAGTAAATGTATTTTAAACACACACATAGTAATCAATACAGCTGCCATATTACTTTCAAAGAAGGGATATACTGTACTCCGAGGATATCTTGTAGTGCAAAGCTAAATGAATTATAGAAACCCCTCCAATGATGCTGTAACCAACAGTGCAACTGCGTTGTCAGTTTCAGAAGAAAATATAGTTTTTTGAACAGGCCTCCATCATCATTATCATCATTTTATATTGGTAAATGCATCTAAGATATACTGGTACCATACGTCCATTAACCACCCTCCCCAAGTCCCTGCTATTCACAACCTATATATAATCATTTAAAAAAATTAAGTTGGGAAAAAGATTTTGAAGGGGAAGGAAATGTGCTGCTCACCATATAAGCTCAGAACAAATGGATGTATAGTCTAAAGGAAATCTATAAATGGTATATGCTAAAGATAGGAAAAGAATTATAATGGAACTTAAGTGAGAGAGGGAAGTCACAGCTGAGTTTGAAGGTTTAAAGAAAAGTCCCATATATCAGACATCACGAGGCATCATGCAGATAGTAATGGAGTAGAAGGGAAATGAGGTTTAATGAGAAATATTTGGTGAATGCAGAAAGGAAGACTAGAATAGAATATAAGGAGCTCTATTATACTGAATCGGATCATTGGTCAAGCTAAGTTAGTATTGTCAACAATGACAGCTTTCCAGAATTTTAGACAGGATATTTCCAACTCCACCTGGAAATGCTAGGAATTGAATCTGGGAAAATCTGATTACAAAGTTGGTGAAGAGAATGGAAACAATAATGACAGGAAGCTCAATAGGATTTATTCCCAAATAAGTCAGTATAAATTACAGCTTAAAGGAGCATTGTATAGGATCGCATCAGTTTAATATCATTTATGTAGTAGTAAGATCTATTAGGATTCTGAGCAGGCAGCTATTTTTAGTCATTATTATTTATTGTGGCAGTAAATGAACAAAAAATGAGTTATCTGAAAGCGCGCCTTTGCAAGGACCTTATAAACAGAAGAAATGTTTGTGTTCTTAGATAATTATTAGCAAATCCTGAATATGGAGTGAAATAGGGCACCTGTAAATAAGTAAGTAAATAAGTGACTGAATCAGCTATGACAACATCCCAATATAATCAGGGACATAGGTGGAGAGAGAAAGTGGGGAGGAATACTTTGGAAGGGGAGTGTTTTTGTGCTCTGTGTTTGTGCATTTAAATTCATGTGTATTTACATATGTGTGTTTGCATGCAAGTGCATTAGAAAAGACAGTTGAATAGCGAGAGCCCCAGAAAAGGAAGTCTGCAAAAATATTGTGTGTATGTATGCAGTGTAATGACATTTCTGAAAATCATTCCCAAGGCATTCTTAGAAGGCAAAGTAAAAAAGAATGAATCTACCAAGATCTGTAAAACAGTCAGTCAATAGAAAGTGTATGTGTATGTGGTTAATGCAGATCTCTCTAATGTAGTGTTCTCCAAATTTGAAGACTACGTGATGTGGCCTTCTGGGATTTGTTCACATCTGGAGTTTACTAGATTAGGAGAAAACTGGGTAAATGTCTTGACACCGAGTACTTTTTTGTGAGATACTTTGGAGCAATCGTTATTCTTTGGTTCAGAGAGGTAGGAAACATTATTGAGCAATACTGTTGTTCCTATTTTGTACACTCCAAGAGAACTGAGAAATGAAATTAACCTTTCCAGTGGCCTCAATCATTGATTACGGCATGCTAAAGGAACCACACTCTGAATCACACGGGCAATCACATCCCTGCCAGAATGATACTCGGGTGAACATAGATCAAGGAGTGAATGAGGAAAAAGAAAGTCTTGCTTTGTATGTGTATATGTGTGCATGTATGTGTACACACAGATAGACACTGATAGACACACCCTCCAAAAAAGATAGCGCTTTGGGAAGGATGACAGTTGCAGGCAAGGAAAGATTTAAAGCAGGAATGTTTAAGTTTTTGTCCACCATTGACACCCTATCATTGAACACATGTCATTGAGTGGGAAGGATGCAGATCACTTCACTCTGTGTAAAGGTGACAGGCACACAACAACAAAGCCCAACATATATCTACATAAGTCATTTTTGTTGTGGTTGATTACTAACCTTCTGCAATGTTCAAATGCCACCCATATGGCTTTTCTGTGCTGCAGCCTCCCTCCTCAACCATGTCATTTCATTGGCCAGTGGAGAATGGAGATGGTAGCATATTTACTATGGTATTATCACATATTTACTCGAATATCATATTTACTCAAATCTAATGTGCAATTTAATCTAATGTGCACCCCAATTTTGAAAAAAAATTGAAGCCAAAATTAAAATTAAAATTGCTGGGTCTGAGAGCCCTCTCAGCAGAGCTCTGGCCCCCAGAGAGCAGTTATGGGTTGACTGAGCTGGCCCTTGAGGCCCATCTCATCCCATCCCATCCCATCCCACACCACACCCCCATCATGAACCCAAAGGACCCCAGTACCCCTTCCTGCTTTCTCTGCTCACAGCTGCCATTGGCTTAGCTACTTGAACTGGGCACTTGGCACATCACTGCTACTTGGCTGGAGTGTTCCCAATATGGCAGAGATGAGCTGGCTGGAAACCTTAAAAGTTCTGCCAGTCACCTGCAGAATCCTGTTGCAAGCCCACCATCGAGATTGCCATTGCCGAGGGATGGGAAGAGAGTCTGCCTGACTTCATGCAAGCATGCCACACCTCCGAGCAGCACCTCAATTTAAAAGGACTGCAGCCATGACCTACTGCTTGGGTGGGATGAGGAGCAGGAGGAAGGGGGTGCAGAATCTAATTCATTTTGCTTCTATGTTTCTTCTTGGAGAAGCCCAATTCAGTTCCAGTTGATTTTTTTGTCTGGAAAAAGTTCTAGATTGCATCCATCACTCTTCAGTCACTTCATATTTGTGTTTGATGTGCTTCTACGTGCTCATATCTAATGCACCATAGAATCTGATGCACACCATAACTCTAATGACATAATTAGGCACATTAGTCTTAAGTTAATATGGTATGTTCTTACCACAGGATGTGCAGTAGGGCTGTCACTCTCTGGAATCTCCAGAACATGTCTGGGAAAGTTCAGAAGATACTCTGCAACTGTATGTCAGATACAGGAACATAGCTGGATTCTTCTCTGTCACCCTCCAGCTCCCTCTCTCTCTGTGTTGGTGAGGGTAGAGCTGGTGAGCTTTGGGGATGGGTAGCATATGTGGCATAGTTCTGATCCAGAATTTCAGAATGTTACAGAAACAAATAAATGTATATCTATTTTCCATCTGTCTCTATACACATAGAAGATAAAGAGGGGGGAGGTAAAATTATTTTTCTATATCAAGCCTGAAATCTTTCCTATTGAGCCTATCCCGATAAATTGAAGAATAATTCTCCCAAGAAGCTAATTAATTTTCATAAATTATGTTCCTTCCATATTATCTAATTCACTTTATTCTCTTTACAGATCCTTCTGTATTCCTTTACTATTGGGAAATAATAGATGTTCTTGGTACCCTCTGTGTAAAACACCAATATATTTATGTTGGAAAGAAAATTTGATAGCTGATGCATTATTACGACAGTAGCAGAGCAACAAGTTCAAAATGCAATTGTCTGTGAAACAAAAATATAGCCCTATGCTTATATGCAATGATCTTTATGTGTAGAGAGTAATAGCGTTATCACATCTTTTGGGATTTGCTCTCAGCTAAAGAACAAATGAAAGAATTCTTGGAAAAAATGTGGGAATTAGGGTTGCTAAGACAATAGAAGGCCATAATGTTTTTTGAAATACAGTGCTTTCTGCAAACTATGAGGGTACCAAAGTTCTCCTTATTTTAACAGAAATTAGCCCTTGGATACTATGCATACTGCTAATATGGAACATGCAACATATAGGCGTAGGCAAGCCCCTTCAAACTTCCTAGGGTAGTGAAGGCAATGCATAGCACATCTTTTTCAAGACAGTCTGAGGTTCTGTTCTTAGCAAGAACCTCAGACTGTCATGTCAGTGGAAACACTTTGACATGTATATTGGAAGATGGCAGAAAATCATAGATTCAATTGGAATTTACTTATGAAAAGAAAATTGATAGAACTGATCTTCACTAGAATATTTTAAAATATCCACAGAATACATACTGAATCCATTTGCTAGTTCAATACTGGATGTTTGTAAGAGAAAGCATATCCCCAGTAAGTCCACCGAACCAGTAAGGTACCTTAAATCATTTTCTGAATTGTAATCAATTAGCTGGAGAATTTGAAGAAAGTGAAATCTCAACAGATTTATGGGTCATTGTTAGAACTCTTTGGATATTCTGCATTATGCAGTTAAGGAACTGAAGGCCTCCTTCACTCAATATTAGATCATGAATCAAGGCCTCAGTGGTTAGACACGGCCTACTGTATCACCTCTAGGTTCATAATATTACCTCAATCATATACCATGCAGTTATTTCCAAACACATTTAATTGATGCAAATTTGTGTAAATGATTATTTATCTAAATTTCATTCCTGCTCACTTGTAGGAGATAAAGTAACTTTGAAGTCTTTTCTCCATGTTGATATGCAGTTGTTACTGAGTAACCATGGTAGTGAAGGTAAAGGTTAGGGGAAGATTATTTTATTTGTAACCTCATGGTCTCTCAACAACCTCAGCTTCTCCTCAACCCTTGTTGGAGCAAGATGAGAAATAGGATGATTTTATGACACAGACAAGCACATGATGATATTTGTGTGTCACTTTCTGTGTTTTTTAGC
Organism: Anolis sagrei; assembly: GCF_037176765.1. NCBI lineage: Eukaryota > Metazoa > Chordata > Lepidosauria > Squamata > Anolidae > Anolis > Anolis sagrei. The sequence goes on from NC_090024.1 coordinate 160,406,240, forward strand.
AGATTATAGGGGAACTCCTAGAGTTATACGTTTTCTCTCATAGTTATCCTATTTACGAAAGCATAATTTATGCTAATGAAAAGCAAAGCTGCGGTAAAAACAGCAGATTATAGGGAAACTATAATACATACATCATGAGGAGACAGCAAAGCCTAGAGAAGACAATTATGCTGGGGAAAGTGGAAGGCAAAAGGAAGAGGGGCCGACCAAGGGCAAGATGGATGGATGGCATCCTTGAAGTGACTGGACTGACCTTGAGGGAGCTGGGGGTGGTGACGGCCGACAGGGAGCTCTGGCGTGGGATGGTCCATGAGGTCACGAAGAGTCAGAGACGACTGAACGAATGAACAACAACAATAGGGAAACTCCTAGAATTACACGTTTTCACACATACATACACATAATAAGCCTAAACAACGAAAGGTATGGAATCCCAATATAGTAGGCTAGCAATTGTGACTATTAGATGGGTAGCTATAGCAGACAGATTGCCTTTTGAAGCACGCTTGCAAGGATACACTGAACAGTTAATTTTGGTGTGTGCCATTTTCTTGTGTATTCTACACCTTCTCTGTCCTATTTCAAACTTAATCTGAGGGAGAAGGAGAAAAGTAGTCCAAATTTATAGACATATAACCTTTACACTGATCTTAATAGCTTGGTAGCCCTATCATGTGATTTCTTGTCCACTTTCCTCATGATAGTGGAAAGCAATGATGGCTGTCTGTATATTTTGGGCTTTGGGTTCCCATAAAACCCTCAAAACTTACTACAGCCGATGGGAACTGTAGTAAAAAAGGTTTGATGGTCAATACTGGCCTCACCTTGCAATGAATTTTCTTACCAGCACAACAATTTTTTTTCTGACATTGGTGGATCTAATTGGATTCCACTTCTCATTGTGACAATGGCTGTTGGGAACTATGGAGAAAAGTTATATATATAAACTCTCCCTAGCCTGTTGGTGGGAGACACTCCTTAGTTGTCTAACAGTTCTTCCTGCTGCTGATCTATCCAGATGTTTCCTTAGTATCATTCCACACTATACTTATTTTCTATTATATATGTGGCTTTCCTCCTCCATATAGGAAAGAAATTATTTACAAAGCAACCTTACTCTGTCCATGCTCAGAACCCCTGCTTGTTGAAGTGTAACCTTGCTTGTTATAGGGTTGAACTTGATAGTGAAAACTTTTTTCTGACATACAGCTAACAGATTCTGACTGAGCCCTGGATCAGCTGAAGCTTCATTAATAGGTAAATCCCAGCTTTTGTTCCAATATGCAACTGTCATAATTAGATTATGTCTATATAGATCAAGGTACACCAAATTCAAAGTTGGTTAATGTCAGTGTACTTAAGCAAATGGCAAACACCACTTCAATTTTAACATGTGAAGAATATGCACAAGTTTTATCACAGCTATTAATAAAATGTGGTGTCATAAACAATAAAGTTTAATGAGTAACTGAAGTGTCTGCAGCGATTAAATATGAAGGAAGTCTGCTGGAACACTGCAGGAGAGCTTATACTTATAAACAATTTAAATTGCAAATCAAGTTTTTGGAAGTTTGTTGAACAAATGGGAGGAGTATCTTACTACAGGAATGGGAATATATTTTCCCAGGCAAATGGGGGAGTGTATTGTTGAAGGCTTTCATGGCTGGAATCACTGGGTTGTAGTAGGTTTTTTCAAGCTATATGGCCATGTTCTAGAGGCATTCTCTCCTGATGTTTTGCCTGCATCTATGGCAAGCATCCTCAGAGGTTGTGAGGTCTGACCATAGATGCAGGCGAAACGCCAGGAAAGAATGTCTCTAGAAAATGGTCATATAGCCCACAAAAACCTACAAAAACCCAAATGGGGGATTGTTACATAGATTGGCAGAAGGTATCTAGCTTTCTATCCTAAGACAAGGCAGAATTATTCTCCACCTCCTTTCCCACAATAGATTGCCCGGGGGGGGGGGGGGGGCTTGAAGGGCTTCAGCCCCCCCCCCCGAAATTCTCATGATGGTTCGCCTTACTGGTGCATTATTTAAACTGTTATGTTTATTCATATCATGATCTAATCACCATACTCAATATATCCCATATGCATGGGGGTATTGGGGTAATGATACAAAAGGTTTGCTAGGCTAGACCCTCTTTCACTCAGACTCAGCCCCCCCGAAACTCAGCCCCCCCGAACCCCCCCCCTGAAATTTTTTTAGCCCCCCCCCTCCCCCCGAAACGAAATCCTGGCTACGGGCCTGTCTAATGGTATGCATTAAATAGAGGGCAGGTACTTTAGAGAGATGTGCCTACAAAACATAATGACTTTGAATGAATCATGTCAGTGACCAATGCTGTAAGCAAACCCAAAGCAAACAAGAAAAATCTCACAAGTATTGGCTTTCTCAATGTCAAGAATTGAATATTTCTGTAAAGTCTTGATCACTCAAATGCAACTCTACTCAAGTCAAATGAAACATGCCTTCCTATATGTGGTAGTCTCACAGCAGTGACTTTCATGCTGTATACTGTACAAGCTGCCGTTTTCTCAACATGAAGATCAGCCAAGATTGAGCATCAGTAATAGTTGCTACCTCTTCTCTTTCTACCTCTAAGAGTTTCTCCTGCTCTCAGTTAAACTCAGTCATTTGCTCACTCAATCATATACTAATAAATCAGTGTATGACCTTTGGGTAGTGTGCCCAAGGAGTTCATTTAATCTGATATGATTTATATCTCAAAAATTGTGTAGACCTTAGCACATTCATGCATCTAGTTCCATATTCCTCTGAATTCTGTGATATAGTTTTCAGGTAACTATGAAACATTACATACACATTGTGTATTATGATAAGATATGTACAATGCATATATTTTATTGCAATGTGCACAAAATTACTATTAAATGTATCTCAAATTTTCATACAGAATGCCCCTGTAATAATATCTTAGCAGTTGAACACTGTTCTAAGAAAGAGGAAGCATAGAGTAGGAATGAATGGTTAATTTTCCCAGTGAAAGAAGATGAAGAGTAGGGATCAATGTTTTTTAAACCAGTCCATGCATGATCTTGAGTTAAGAATGAGTAGTGGGATTGGCCAAATTTGCTGCTATTGCAATTTTATTGTAATACTAGCTGTACCCACCACGCGTTGCTGTGGCAACCTTCCCTCCCTCTTTCTCTTCTTTCTTTCTCTTCTTCCTTCCCTCCCTCTTTTCTTCCTTCCATTTTTTCTTTCTTTCTCTCCTTCCTTCCTTCCTTCCTTCCTTCCTTCTCTTCTTCTTCCCTTCCACCTCCAACTTTTCTTTCCTCTTTCTCCCCTTTTTTCCTTCTCTACCTATTCTTGGACTGCAATACCCAGCAGTCCTCCTGATCCATCTATGAACCTACCTACCTATCTACCTATCGCTATCTAATCCAGTGGTTCTCAACCTGTGGGTCCCCAGGTGTTTTGGCCTACAACTCCCAGATATCCCAGCCAGTTTACCAGCTGTTAGGATTTCTGGAAGTTGAAGGTCAAAACATCTGGGGACCCACAGGTTGAGAACCACTGATCTAATCTATCTATCTAGAGGATTGGTGGGAGTTACAGTCCAGGAATAGAAAATCGGAAATATGCAGGGATTGGGATGCTCTCAAAGAAATCCAAGAAGAAAACTTGCAGCTTGAAAGCAGTGGATTTGGATCATCCTCCTCTCCTAAAAGGCCTGGTTTAGGGGATGCTGGGAGTTGTAGTCTGGAAGAGAGTGTGGTTTTTGAGTTATGTTAATCCCATAAAAGAACATTACAGTTTATTTATATAGATAAACAAATGTAAAGAGTACCAAAAAGTCCAGTTGCATCAATGAGTTTGTAGTGATTGATCTAGAAAAGGATAATGAACTTGTCATTCAATGAAAATGGTGACCTAATGTGCAGTTGTAAAAATTAAATTCCACACTGGACAAAATTTTAAAAAGATCTTGAAGTAAAAGTTGCATCAACAGCCTTATGCAAATCCCTGCCATGATAATACCTCAAATCCTTCTGCAGCTCTCTTGAAACTGATCCTGTAAAAGAATCTTGTAGACCTAAAAATAATATAGAGAAGGACAGCCAAAATGATGAAGGGTATGGAGCAACTCACCTAAAATGTTTGTGGCTTAGGAAAAAAGAGGAGCAAGGGAAGATGTGAAATATATTTAGAAAATTATGCATATTGTATTGGGTAGCATTCCAGAATCACCAGGAGTACTGTTTGAGGCTTGCAAATAACACAAAATAACACAGTGGATAATATCATCTCAGTGCTTCCACCTGTAGTAGTTTTAGCATGGAGCCCAGATCTAGTACATAGAGGACAGGATCAATACACCCAGCAAACTCAGTTTGAGGGCCCTCTTAAAGGAATTTGGAGATGAGGTCAACCACATGGTGACTTCTGCCCATGCTGAATTTGACGTCTTTCATCCCATTTTGCCCAGAAGGTGAGCTGTCCATTTCTTGATTCCAGATTCATGCTGGAGCCAAGCCTTGCTCACTGTTAAATCCAAAAAACCATTCTCTCTTGTAATCAAGCAATTCTTAATGCAATTACTATAACTGTTCTTCCTGAGTTTGTGCTTCATGGAAAATTGCTATTCCTTTTTCAAAGCTAATCTAGACATCAGGTTTTCTTTTCTTTCTTTTTCGTAATGTCTGTGTAGTTTTAAGAAAGGTAAGTTAAGAGTATAAATTTCTCTCTTTTCTAGATCAGTGGCTTTACTTCTATGGTTCTCTTTAATTGGTTATTGACCTGTTGCTCCATAGTCATTCATCAAATGTATACTTGACTGTAACCAGATGGCTGACTCCAAGACTCTGTATAAAGGGCTCTTCTGTTATGCCATTTTAGGTTCATCTGCAGAGGAATGAGGGTTAATACTGCTGAGGAAACCTTACAGGTGGGTCTGAAGGCTCAAGAATTACTTTCAGCCTACAGCTAATGAGACACTAAGAAAGGATGAAGAAGCTGTGAAGGCAAGGTCAAAAAGGAAACCTGAGGCTATAGAATTAGCTTTCTAACAATAAGGGTTTGTCTTTTCCTGCCAATAAATATGTCTTCTTCCTGCTCCTATTAAAAATAATATTTATTTTATTTAGACTTTCAGTTTCCTTATTTGATTTTTTAAAAAGTGATTTACTGTGTTTTGGAGATTTTAAAGATCCTTACAGTTCCTTTTATGGCTATCGTCTTTGTTTTCAGAGTGTGGCTTTATAGGTATGGGTTTGAATGTAAATTGGAAGATTTGATTTGTACTCTGCTTGAGGCGCTTGCTGGAAATACTGCTTTTAAATCATGCAATCACCATTTTCATCTCTCCATCTATATCGGGCACCAAGTACTGACAAATGCTTCAGCTAAAGGTAGTCTGTACTAGGACTGTACCAAATTGGCAAAGAGTGTAGACCTTGCCTGCCATTATTTGGCCCACTTTCTTTAACCTTGAACCTGCTATATGTGAACTGTCTACAGACATCACATGCAACTCCTGGAATAATTCCATAAGCGCTGCCTCCGAAAAATCCTGCAAATTTCTAGGGAAGACAGGTGGACAAATGTGAGCATGCTGAAAGAAGCAAAGACCACCAGCATTGAAGCAATGTTCTTCCTCCATCAACTCTGCTGGACTGGCCACGTTGTCCAAATGCCCGACCACCGTTTCCCAAAGCAGTTACTCTACTCCGAACTCAAGAACAGAAAATGGAATGTTGGTGGACAGGAAAAGATATTTAAAGATGGGCTTAAAGCTAACCTTAAAAACTGTGGCATAGACACCAAGAACTGGGAAGTCCTGGCCCTTGAGCACTCTAACTAGAGGTCAGCTGTGACCAGCAATGCTGCAGAATTTGAAAAGGTACAAATGGAGTGCAAAAGGGAGAAATGTGCCAAGAGGAAGACACATCAAGCCAACAATGACTGGGACCACCTTCCATCTGGAAACCGATGTCCTCACTGCAGGAGAACATGCGGATCAAGAATAGGGGTCCACAGCCACCTATGGATCCACTGCAAAGACACCACATCTGGAAGACAATCATCCTCAAGCTATGAGGGATTGCCTAAATAATCCCTCACTTTGAAGCCAATGTGAAGGCTCAAGGGCAACCCCCCCCCCTAAAATTACCCTCCTTTTTTAAAAAAAACCACAGAGCATATAAAGAATTTTAAATAATCTTATTGAAAAAATGGATGGAACGTCTTCTTTTAAAATTATGAATAAAATATTCACCTATTTACTTCCCCGAAAATTATTTTTAAAAACTGTCAGGGTAATACATTTATAAAATAATGCATACAGCATCAGCTCACTATAATTCTTACTTTTGGTCTCCTTTCCTTGGTTCATTTTACAGATAGAGAGATGATAGATATATTTACTGAACTAGTTTACTGCCATTGCAAACTCATTTTTACAGAAATGAGCTCATGATGCTTGCTTGACATTATGGAGAAGTATTGCTGTTTTATTCTGGCTTTATTGAGGGGGGCTTCCTGTCAAGACAGTAAAATCAGAGATTCGTCATACTTTGAAAGTTCCAAACAGTTTAGGATTTAGTCACGATGGTCACTCCAAAAGTAATGCACAAAATTTCTTAAATCCTTTTTTTCTACATCTTTGCTTTTTGCTGAGGGCTTCTATTCAACCCACTCCTGCATATGGCATTGTCATAGCACTCCTCCAAGATAGCTTGATATCTGTCAGAAGCAACGTGCTGTAACTGAGTTCCTGATTTGTGAGAATGAGACAGCTGAGAACATCCAAAACAGACTGACGAAGGTGTATGGAGATGGCACTGACAGTTGCAGTAATGTTAGTCGCTGGGTGCACAGATTATCTGGTGAAAAGGGACATGCCAATATTCAGGATGCTCCATAAAGTGGTGGACTACAGGCTGCACAATTATTGGACTGGTATGAGAACAATGAAATCAAATCTCTCTCAAGAATCATGATGGGAGATGAAACGTGGTTACATCATTTGCAAGAGTTCACTGCATATAGTTTTTCGGGTTCCCTTGTGTGCATCTGTCAATTTTCTCAGGACCCACCTTGTAGAGACCTTTTTCAACTGCAGCTGTTTCTGCACACACTTCCCCAATGCCCAGTTGGAGTGATGTTTTTTTTAACTGTTCCCATCCATCATCCTTAACTATGCTCCATATTCAGCAACACTACATACTCACTAGTGTCTTATTGCCATGATTTATTTATTATTTATTTTTCTTTCTCTACCCCGAGGGGGACTCAAAGTGACTTACAATTGCACCTCCATGGTCCCTTAAAACATACCACATCAATTAAAACAGACGTTAAATATTAAAAGATAATAAGCATAATCAAATACATTTCAATGAATCACGTCATCCAGAGTCATATTCTAAAGGCCAATCCATAGTCATATTGCATATATTCTATACTAACATTCCTGCACTACTCTATTTTTCAAACATCTGCTCCCAGAGCAAGCTTTTGACTCTCTTTCTAAACACTAAGAGGGAGGGGGCTGTCCTGATATCGTTAGGGAGGGAGTTCCACACCCAAGGGGCCACCACTGAGAAGGCCCTGTCTTTCGTCCCCACCAACCACACTTGTGAAGAAGGTGGGACCAAGAGCAGGGCCTCCCCAGATCTTAATCTCTGTAATGGTTCATAGGGGCAATACGTTCGGACAAGTAGGCTCCTCCAAACCATCCCAACAGCTGTTTAGCTGCCAATCAGAATACAAGGAAAAGGATATTTCCAGATCCTCCAACTAACATGTGAGTCTGTGGCAATAAGGAGCAGGACTCACATTGAAATTGCTTCTTGCGCATTGGCAGAAAGGGTATGTGGAAATATTATCCTCCTTGAATCCAGATTGGCAGCTGGACAGATCTCTTTCATGCTGTTGGCTGTTAAGGTTGGCTGTTAAAATGTCCAGAAATTAGACATCTCAATTGTTATTGCTTTCCTCCTGTGAACGCTGACGTTTCTGAAAAGATGAAGTTCCTGTTTGCATACAGTTTTTCCCCACAAGAAAAGCTCTGGTTTCCCAATAGGGGATAAGAGGTTTACATTTGTAATCCTATGAGTGTCTAATCAGGAAAGTTCTATTGAGTTAAATATTACTTAGATTGCTGCAAAATAAGAAAGAATCATGGAAACATAAAGCTAGGAAAGAGGCCATTTCACAGAACCATTTCTCCTTAGATTATTAGGAAAATTAACATTTTTTGTACAAAACACTACTTTCCTCCAGTCCTAGAATATGCACACAATAAAGCACATTGTTTTCTAAAGCATATCTGTATCTGTTACAGAGCATTTTCCATACAGTAATATCTTAACAATTTGAAATGGAAGCATACCATGGTAAGTAGAATTAAAGTGTAGGAAAACACAGCAAAAAACCCATCATAAATGAGTATATGATGAGGTCCTCACTGAGATATTTTGGTAGCAAAAAACTGTGTCACTGTAGATTACTTCCACAGACCAAAGAAGGTGTACGGAGATGGCACTGACAACTGCAGTAATGTTAGTTGCTGAGTGCACAGATTATCTGGTGAAAAAGGACATGCCAATATTCAGTATGCCTGAAGACCTTATGGAAGCTCTATCTACAGTTGTCAACCTTATGCTATCTCATCTATGATCATGACACCTGGCCATTGGGTTGGAGATTCTGGACTGAGAAGTATTGGCATGAACAGGATAATCCTACCTAGCAGAACTTCTATATCCAGTGGGACCTATAAAAAGAGGTTATATTTAGGTTTTGGTAATCTATTTTAAAGAACCATGTGTAGGAGGAGTACATTAATCCTATTTCTTCTGTCATTGCTTGTCTTTGTATGTAAACAAAAGTCTGAAGCTCAGCAATTTATGGAAGCTTGCTATGTAATTTTAGGGTTCCCAATTTCAAGGAAAAGCATGATGCAGATAGTATGTTTTCTTCGTCATGAGGAGAATATTGATCAAGGGAATAAGACTAGTACACTCCAATCCTCACATGTTTATTTAAAATAGATTGAGTACCTGAATAGAGCTACAGAAAATCTCTGCATGTGTGTATAATAATATGGCAAGTGGAAAATGTATAAATGGGGATACATCCTCCCAGTTAAGGGACATAATTATGATAACTCACAAGAGCACACACTTATATGTGGGCTGCCCAAAAGCACACTGATTTGTGTCTGATTTCTTCGGCCTTAAAAAGGAGGCAAAATCATGTTTTACGCAAGAACAACTGAACAATAAAAACGCTTCACAGTTTTCTAAAAAGTGTATCTGTATTGCAGCATTTGGGTTGATTGAACTATTTGAGAAACTGTGAGGTGACCACTTTGCATCCTGCCACCCAAAGACAGCTCAGCATGAGGAGCCATTTGTCACATACAGAAGCGACAATTTTTGTCACACCGCAGCAAGCCCAGCCAAATGTGGCTTTCCAACGGCGTGGAGAAAATTGGAGTTTTAACCTCTATCTCTTTCCACTTAAGTCAGTGGGTAAACAGTTGGAGAGAAGCTGACACACAGGAGGTCAAGCCCTGTTCCTTCCCTGCTGTCTGCAGGAAGACAGACTATGAAGACAAGTGCTGACACCTGAACTTTGCATTGCACTAAAATGCAGCTTCCTCCCCAGCACTTTCAGTCTCGCATGTACTATATCCCTTTTAAAAGGGGCTTTATGGTTTTAAAGCCATGCAGAAGGTGAAAGATTAATAACTGTGGCATATAATTCCCTCTATCTTTAGATCCACTTCCAGTATGTTATTAACTTATCCCTAGCCTCTCAATGTAATAAGCAGAGCTGCAGCTGGAGCAGAGCTGTGCCAAGCTGGCAAGATCAGGCTTCTCAAGGGACGGAAGAACGATGCAGCCTCTAGGTTTACAGAACGCTCTCAGGAGCAAAAACTGCTCATTGAGCCCAGGTTGCCAAAATATATAGTATTCTAGGAGGCCAAATGTGAACACACATTAGCAATTTGACTATTTTTTAACAGCAAAGCACATAGCATATATGGAAGGCTATTTATAACACGTGGCCAATCAGATACGAGTACTACTATTCTATACATATCAACTCAGAAGTAAAATCCAATGAGTTTACTGAGACTGACTGCAAGGTAAGCAGACACAGAATTGCAGCTTCAGGTAACAGGGAGTTATTTCCATGGGCACAGCTGGGCAAAATTCTGAAATGCATAACTTTCACTGTGGGAGATGGCTTTAGTAAGGATTTGTTTTTTTAAATAAGCTCAGTCACATTGTGAGCTTGTGTTTTGTCAATTTTTAAATAAGGGCTGTATTGCTTATGCCTTGGAAAATTTATTTATTTATTTATTTACTTTACTTTACTTTACTTGTATACCGCAGTTTCTCAGCCCAACAGGCGACTCAATGCGGTTTACAACAAGGATAAAAATCAATCAACGATATACAATTTAAAACCATAAAAGCATAATATACAATATTGACACAACAATAGACAACCCAATGCATCTCATAACTAGAGTCGTGATCCAATCCGTCGTCCAAATTTCCATTCCTGTAATCATCACATTCATTGCACTGTTTAACCGAATGCCCGTTCAAACATCCAAGTTTTTAATTTTCTTCGGAACACCATTAGCGAGGGGGCTGATCTTACCTCCATAGGAAGGGCGTTCCACAGCCGGGGGGCCACCACAGAAAAGGCCCTGTCTCTCGTCCCCGCCAGCCGCACCTGTGAAGCAGGCGGGATAGAGAGCAGGGCCTCCCCAGAAGATAGTAAAATGAGGCTCCTTCCACAAAGCTGTAAAAAATCTACATTGAACTGGATTATATGGCAGTGTGAAAACTCAGTTTAAAACAAATATTATCTGCCTTGATATTTTGGGTTATATGGCTGTGTGGAAGTGTCCTAAGTTGCAAATGGTGACTTATCCCAGTTATTTCATTCTAATACAGAAGAGTTGTTTTTTGTTTTCCTGGACTAATTGTCCCCAGATGTCATAAGCATCCCAATAAAGTTTCAAGCCATTGATAAAAAGAAGCCATGTTACAATCAGGAATCATGGTGCAAACCTGATACAAACCTTGGTCTGTGTAGGTTGCATCTACTTTGGGATGCTAATGGCTCAGGAGGACTGAGCCGCATAGGGCTATGTAACATTGCCAATGTCAAAAGACTGTTCAGGTTGCAGTTGTATTCAGGTCTTGTGAATGCTTGGGAAACTGGGTGTCCACTGTATGAACAGAATGTTGGCTAGGCAGAACTTTTGTCTCATCAAACATGACTGTTCTTATGGCTTTAGGTATATGTTTGAACAATGGCACTACTCAATGAAGGACAAAGTATTCCTGTAATCATCACATTCATTGCACTGTTTAACCGAATGCCCGTTCAAACAAAGTATTTCTTCTTTGTTTCCATCACAATGAAATAATAGAGCAACAGAGTTTAATTTCAGGTACTATCTGCTCAGAACACTTTTGCTCTCTCTCCTATGATTATGAGTTCATCCTAGAGCTCTCTGGTGAAAGCACAGGGCCAAAATGTGATCAGTTACTAAGAACATAAGCCAACAAGAGCTGTACTGTGGTTTGAAACTACTGTCAGCTCTTCATTTCCACAGATTCTTCATCCTCAGAATCAGCCAACCACAACTCAAAAATATCCAGGGAAAAATATCCAACCCCTCCTCCTAATTTTGCCATACACATAGTACTACACCAATGTGTATTCATACCCTGATGAAGCTTTCCACCATTTCAGTTTCTTGGGCTCTCTCTGGCACTTATTTGAGTTGTTCCCCATTTATATGTGGAATACCATTTTACCACACCATTATTTATAATGGGATTTGAGCATCCCCATGGATTTTGGCATCCCCAGCAGATACCTGGGTTCTACTTTATAAATATATGAAGAAGGCCAACTGGATCCTGCCATTTGCCCCATTTTTGCATGCTTATCCCATCACAAGGTAAAGGTTCCCCCTCGATATTAAGTCTACTTGTGTCCAACTAGGGATGGTGATGCTCATCTCCATTTCTAAGCCGAAGAGCCAGCGTTGTCCGTAGACACCTCATGTGGCCGGCGTGACAGCATAGCACTCCTTTACCTTCTGGCCAAAGCAGTACCTATTGATCTAGTCATATTTACATGTTTTCGAACTGCTAGGTTGGCAGAAGCTGGAGCTAACAGCAGGAGCTCACCCCATCCCACAGATTCAAACCGCTGACCTTCTGGTCAGCAAACTGAGTGGTTTAACCCACTGTGCCACTGTAGCCCCATCCCATCATACCCCTTTGTAAATCACAAGTGAAACTTCTGCTCTGGCTCTCTGTTTTCCTAAACCTTGCCTCGAGAGTGTTCTCACTTCTGGCAGGTCAAAATTGTGCTTTGTGCACTGCTTCAGAGTTTTGCAAAAGACTTCTTCATGCTAGGTGGGCACTAAAGAGTGAACAACATATACAAACCTTTTTTAACAATGTAGAACAAACTGCAAAGACATAAGTCAGTTTAGAGCCATGAGAGGCATGACTGGACAATGCTGATGCTCCAGGGCAGATCAGCTAGCCATGCTGGTTTGTAAATCTCCTATGAGTGAAGTGAATCTATATTCCTTCAATATGGAGTGCATAATTCATGACTATTTCCTAATTACATGGGAACAGAATTGGGAAATTATTTCTCAAGCATCCTCCAGGGATTGCAACACAGGCATCTTTGACCTACTCTCTCATGTTAAAAGTAACCTGAGTCTTAAAGCTGCTTCATATATACATATACATACACACACACACACACACATATATGTTTTCCCAGCCTGTTGAAAATTTGGTGCATTTTGGGATCTCAGCAACAGCAGCGTGAATAATCTTGCTCCTTTTGCTTGAGTTTCTCATCAGTATTAGTATTAGTGTGGTGACGCCATGCAAGAGACATATGGGAGTGTTATTTGTTTCTCATTTAGCAAACAGATAGGAATATGGAAATAGTTTCAGTCCATTTGTTTGATGAGCTTCCTAAGCCAGTAATAAACAAATCAATACAATTAGTTTTGGCTCATCATCATTTAGAAACCTTCACTACTGGGACACAATTTAATTATACCTCTTGCACTACAGCAGCAGAAAACCGTTGAAAATGGGCTGCTTTACCATTTATTGAACCAAGCAAGAAGAGCACAGGGATACATCACAGACAACACTTATCTTCTAACTGGAGTGTGCAAGATCTAAAACATATTGTGCAGTGCCATTTTCCTCAATAAAATGACAACATATTCCTATCATAAAGAGTTTGTGAGCAGGTCAGTATAAAGCCAGTGGCAAAGATGGTGAGCCTAGACAACTTTCATGCAAATAGCTCAATTAATATAGGCTACATCGATCTCACTTAGAATTGATTATAAACTATGCTGACTTTAATGGGTTAAATGTACTTTGGAATGAAATATACAACAGATGAAGGGAAAAACTGCCACATTGGCATTTCATTCACAAGATCAATCTCATTGCCCCTCTTTTTTAGTTGAGCTTCTCTTTGGAATTAAGTGGGACTTTATTGACAACTCCTGTGAATCGCAATTTTTCTTAGAAGCATGTTCCATCTTTTTTGTGTGTGTCAGGAATGACTTGAGATACTGCAAGTCATTTTAGCAAGTTCCAGCTAAAAGAGACAATGTTAAGTGGTAAATTGAACTAAGGGGACCAATTTTGATCAGTCATGAAAACACTGAGTGGCCTTGGCAAGTCCTGCTCAGCTTCAGATAAAGACAACCCTGCTAAATAAATCTTGCCAAGGTAACCCTACAAAAGGGTCCCCTTAGGGTTGCCATAAGTTGTAAATAACTTAAAGATACACAACAACAACAAGGTTGTAGCTACTCACTGGAAAGTTGTTCCTTGTTCAATTGTTTCTAATTTCTTTTTATTATGTATGTATTTATTTATGTATTTATTTATTTATTTATGATATTTATATCCCACCTTTCTCAACCCCGAAGGTGACTCAAGGCAGATTTTAGAAGATCAAAAACTGAACCCTCGAGTGTAAGTCTATTCCTTGAAAAAGTGTTAAGGCAAGAGGAACATAATACTCTAATAGCCACCCCCAAGGAGCTTTGAAGTGACTTCAACTTTCAGCAGTACCAGAAAGCATGTTCAAAAAACATGAATTACGGAATCTGTAATCCAAAACACCCGAATATGGCCAAATTAGTTTGCCCTGGCCATCTTTATAGAAAGTGTGTTTGACTGACTAGTTAGGTCTTCTCATGTTGTACTGCTCAGTTTTCCCTTTCTTTTCAAAATTAATGTTCTAATTTAGTTGTATGTGGCATTTACCTGAACTATTTTTATTGGCAGTTTCTAATGTTCTCTTAAGTGAGCCAATGTTCTCTTAAGTGGGTTTATTTTTTAACTCTCAAAAATATTGGGGCGGGGGGGGGGGGGCGAATCTCTCAAAGTTAGAGGGCTATGATATGCATCAGTCAAATTGCATTATTGACTAGAAGTGTAAGAAAAAAAGTTAAGGAGGATGGACAAAATTTGCCTTTTAAACCACAGGATCAACTCAATAAACCATTCCCACCTCTATTTGAGAAAGACAACCTGTAGACTTTATCCCACCCACTCCCACCCCCCCCCCCCCCCCCCACAAATTCTAAACACTTAGAATCCATTGAGGGTATGATTTATGCCAAAGCCTTACCCACAACACAGGACAACTTCCTGTCAGTATCCATCATGCTTTATTAGGGAAATGTCGGAAACAGTCCCAAAAAAGGGAGGGGAAGAAGATGGTCAGAGATCATCTTGTGGACTCAGAAACTGGGATATAGCTGTAGAAAACACCCAAAACCACGTTGGATAGGAGCTGTCGAATTTCCCCAGATTGAATCACTCCAGTGACGTTGAGTAGGAAGCATGAGACATTTGTATTACTGTCTAGTTATTGCCTATTGCTAACTCCTTTTTGGATTATACATCTTTCCTTATTCCTGCTTTTTCATATATTTTAATGTGTTTTTACAATAAACTGCTTGCTTATACTCTGGAGTCTTCTGTTTGGTGCTGTCATAGAGGTTTCCAGGCCTGGGGGCAAGACTATGGGACATAATGCTATGGTACTATGATGCACACACCCAGGCCCCACTCAGTGGGATAGTCCCTAGTATAGGTCCAATCTAAATAGTTGCAAACAGCACTGAAAAAGAATGGAATGAGCAGACATGGAAGAGACAACAACCTGGAAAAACTCGAAGAGTATTAACATGAGAACACACACTTCTCTAGACCAATCTGCAAGAATCCATAATGGAACACTGTCATGTCTCACCTAAGCAGTACCCCTATTAAGAAACACAATTTTCTCTATATTTATATACTACACAATATGCAACAGCAGAGGCTCGCTATATATATATATATATATATATATATATATATATATATATATACTGAGTTATAAATCAAAATTTTTTTCATATCTGATGGCCAGGGACTTTCAGTCATGGGCTTTTGGATTCTAGTCCCACTTAATGAGTACAAACTCTTCCGGTTTCCAAAACAAAACCTAAGTTTAAAAAATTGCTTTCCAGTCAGTACTGTATTAATTATCTTATGAACTGTAGCATTGTGTTTAGATTGGCCTTTACAGTTGGCTAGCACAAAATAATGGTTGTTTACACAGCTCTAGAGCAATTTACGGGCTCAGATTATACGCTCTCCATACAGAGAGAAAATCAGAAAGAAAAAGAGTAGGAGAGAAGGGAGGTTTCCTAATAATGGGTACACTTTAGTGTTGTAAGTCCGGGGAAACTGAGGTTGGAAAAAGTAAATCAATATTTTTACTTACTTTGAGTAAGACTCAAAGTAAGGAGAAATTCCATATCTACAATTCATATTGTTAAAGTTGGAGCCCCTGGTGGCACAGTGGGTTAAATCCCCGTGCTGGCAGGACTGAAGACCGACAGGTCGCAGGTTCGAATCCGGGGAGAGGCGGATGAGCTCCCTCTATGAGCTCCAGCTCCTCATGTGGGGACACGAGAGAAGCCTCCCACAAGGATGATAAAAAAATCAAATCATCCAGGCGTCCCCTGGGCAACGTCCTTGCAGACGGCCAATTCTCTCACACCAGGAGCGACTTGCAGTCACTCCTGACACGACAAAAAAAAAAAACTGTTAAAGCTTCAGCCATGGGTGAGTGCGTTGGGATGATTGGTGGCTTTAAACCAAGCTGTATTTATCTTTGTTAGTATTCCAGATTCCAAGTCCCCCCCCCCGATGATGATGAGCCCCCTCTACTTTTGTCTTAGACCACTGTCAGCCCATGACTGCTTTTAGCTAAACATGGGAGCATTTTAGGGTAAAAGCACCTTCCATTTATTGCTCCTCTTTCCTTGTTCCGGTTGGGAACTATTTCATCTAATCAGAGTCCCAACAGTTTGGGAAACTTTGGAAGTTGAACCCATTACTGCTATCCATTTTAACTTTTTGCCTTTGCTGTCCAATTATGCCAAGGACAGAGGAATGTAACACCATAGGTAGGTTTCACAAGAATGATTTCAGAATGCATGTCTTTGCAGAAAATGCCTGGCATTTGTTTCCTCTACGATTTCTGCTTTCAAAGCAAATAGAGCTGGAAAGAGGCTTATGATTACACATCTGTGTCATTGTGCAGATTTTCAAAATGGTGTTTGAGAGGAATGCTTGTCCCGAGCCACCTCAGCAATGCCAGTGATGCTCTCAGCAAAGTAATACTAAAAGAGCAACTGACCATGCAAAACAGGCTTTAATGTGAAACATCAAGCAAAATCACATTATATTTCACTTAGCTCAAATTAATGGTGAGATGTTGGTGCAATTCAAGGCAGGAAGAATGATAAGTAATTTTTTTAATACAGAAGTAGTGCCATCACCTTCATAGGCATAATTCATGGGGCCTTAAGAGAGACATAGTTGGTTATTTATTTTGTGTCAAAAGCACTGCCTAAATAAATAAGTATAAAACTGATAAAATAGAGGAAGCATGAGTGGCTAAAATTTTTTAGACCAACAATGGGCAACAGCGACCACATTGTCTGTAGCTTTGAATAGTTCTTCCTTTTTGTGTATGGAAGAACTGTTGAAAGCTACAGACGATGTGGTCACTGCTGCCCATTTCTGGTCTAAAATTATTAAGCTTGTTGGTGCCCTCCATGCTTTCTTTCCGCCTACAAATGAAAATGTTTTTTATTCAGGAAGGTCTTTTGAAATGTAATCGTGGTACAGTTGTGTGCGTAAAATGATGTGCTGTATTTTAATATATTTATAGATAAATACATTTTAAGTGTTTTGACTGTTTTTAAATAACATTGTTGTTTGCTTCTTTTTTAACTTTTGTAAATTAATATTTATATTTTTTAAATTATTGAAAGATTCTTTGAATCCCATCTTGGGGGAAACGCAGGATCTAAATTCAATAAATAAATAATACATCAAATCAAATCAAAACATTTATTTCGGTCATTGACCAGCACAGGAAATAGTGTCACGTTTCCTTACAAACCTGGCATGTTTGGTACATTAAAAATATAAATACAACTACTAAAAACACAATATGGGTGAGGGAGCAGAAGGGGAAACAGGGTAAAAACATACAATGTCCAGATCCATCACCAAATTGTAGATTCAGGGAAGACGATTACTGGACACACAGTTGACTTTTGGAACTAGTCATTCCCTGGCGGATTTTGTATGCTGCTGCACAAAACTTTGCGACATTGTAGGTTGTAGCTGAATTAGTATCCGCAAGTAGCAGGGAGGTATAAAATTGTCCTGAATGGCCTGGGTGCTTGTCTATCAGGGGTAAGATAAGCCTGGCACGGGTATCCCTGTAGAACGGACACTGAAGGAGCACATGTTCTATTGTTTCTACATGACCCGAGTCACAGGGGCAGAGTCTCTCTGGGAAAGGGATCTTCCGGTAGCAGCCTTCGAGTACAGCTGATGGGAGAGCGTGGCATCGGGCCAGGGTGAAAGCCCTCCGATGAATAGGAACCTCTAAGTATGTTAAATATGCCATAGGGGAGGCAAGGTATCTGCTGTCTTCACTGGCAAGACATACATAAAATTCAAC
Source organism: Anolis sagrei (assembly GCF_037176765.1). Classification (NCBI taxonomy): domain Eukaryota; kingdom Metazoa; phylum Chordata; class Lepidosauria; order Squamata; family Anolidae; genus Anolis; species Anolis sagrei. The sequence goes on from NC_090024.1 coordinate 160,424,353, forward strand.
AGTTTCTTATGTGCTTGGGTGTGCGTGTAAGTTGTTCTGGGAGTGGAAAGGCACAGGGAAGAATGGCCCCCTTGAAATCTGATTCTGGAGCAGTTTAGTGGTTACATTGCCCATGAAATACAGACAACTTCTTCAATGTCTAGCCCAGGGGTCCTCAAACTTTTAAACAGAGGGCCAGGTCACAGTCCCTCAAACTGTTGGAGGGCTGGATTATAATTTGAAGAAAACATGAATGAATTCCTATGGACACTGCACATATCTTATTTGTAGTGCAAAAAAAAAACACTTTAAAACCATACAATAATTAAAATGAATAACAATTTTAACAAATATAAACTTATTAGTATTTCAATGGGAAGTGTGGGCCTGCTTTTTGGCTAATGAAATAGGGTTTTTGTTGTTGTTGTTGTTGTTGTGTGCTTTTAAGTCATTTCAGACTTAGGTTGACCCTGAGCGAGGGCCAGGTAAATGACCTTCGAGGGCCGTATCTGGCCCCCGGGCCTTAGTTTGAGGTCTAGCCACCTTAGACAGGGATACTTTATCTAGGAAAACCAAAGTGGGTAGTATTATGCTACTGCTCATGTCAGAAGCTTACAAGAGTGGTTCAAGTCTTGAATTTACTTCTCATTCAGGGGTGCTTTGAATGCAATGTTCCTGCTTCTTGGCAGGGGTTGGACTGGATGGCCCATGAGGTCTTTTCCAACTCTATGATTCTATGGGTACAACCCTAAAGAGGAGTGCATAGAAGGAATGGCAGCAGCAATAGGGGTAGCAGAAGACAGTAACTGAATTATCAAAAACTGGTTGATTTGGAGTGGGGCTGGAACCAACAAAATGATGTGACTTTTTTTCTACAACCATCAAAGGTGGTGCCATGGGGGATTCCTCCGTGCACCAAGGGTTCGTAGACCCAGGGTTCATGGGCCTTGGACCTCAGCAGCAGATAAAAGCAGATAAATATGCTACTTTTTGACATATATAATTTCCCTCCTGAGGAGTCATCACTGTTATAAACAGTATTCTCTGACCTGGCAACACAGTGGATAAAGGTAGAGAGCACTCTTTACTGGGTCCACTGTTGCTGGAAACTTGCTGGAAAGCCAACCAAGCCACTGCTATGCAGCCAAGCTCCTCCAGTCCATAGACAATCAGGCCTATAGACTGGACATAATTTAATTTGTGTGATAGTCACCTCATCAAAAACTTCTACTGGATGATTTCTAGAGCAAAATCTGCATTAGCCAGAATTAGGAAAGCAACAAAAACAAGAAAAACTCTTGTGGCATCTCAAACACATACAGACATATTGGGGCACATGGGTTTCTTTGAGGTCACTTAGAGGCATGATGCTGAGTTTGGGAAAGTGGGATTTTTTGTTTTATTTTATTACTATTTCCAGAAACCCTCATCTATTATGATCAGGTGTGCTGAGAGGGAGATCTCGGGATTTATGTCCCAAAAGGATAACGTTTCCAAGTTCTGGGAGATTATACACAATACATATACAAAGAGGATAAAGATGTTATAATGCAAGAGGTCTAGTTGGGTGCGAAATTTCCAGGTAACTCCCAAAGGTGTGCAAGCTAAATACAGCAGAAGTACCTGAAGAAAATACGAATTTGAATCAAATGCTAACAAAATTTAGCAGTCTTGACTAAGGATGAGTTATAACTAACATTGCAAAAGGTTAGGTTCAGTGGAGGACTCCACTGCATTCAGCCACATACTTGGCTTTTGTTGCACTACAATAGACCTTGCCTGGCAACATGGCCTACTGCTGGAAGGACAAAGACACTAGGCACATTCCCATCTGCCTCCCACTCTTTCTGTTTTGTAACATCTGAAAGACTCTTGTCCTGCTGAAAGTGCTTGCCTGGCAACAGTTTAATTCAAGCAAACAGTCAAGGCCTGAGGTGTCAAGTCATTTCAGAGGGCTGCTTTGTTAACATTCTCTAAAGGAAGTTGTTGTTGTTGCAACTCGCTGAAAACAAGTGGTTTTTGAGCAATTATGTGAAGGGTAATTTACCTCTGAGGCAAATCAGTGCCATCTATTAATGTGTTGCTTTTAACTGCAGGTCCTGTTAATGCCTCCTAAAATAGCAAGCAATTTCCCTATAAAAGCCAAAAGAGGTGGGGAAGGCACAAGATGGTGTAGTGAACCCTCATCTGAGGAGATGAATCACAAGCATTTACCCAAATGGCTTTGGTCTGGGTGGTGGCAAAACTATTCACTCTAAAAAAAAAAAAAAAAGCAGAAAGCAAGGCAGAGGAAATGGAAAACACAGAAAGTGCCAAAGGAAAGGAAGGATTATACCAGGAGTAGATTTTGTCATATTGGATCAGTCAGATAGCACTATCTCTTCCCTGGTGGGACAATCTGGTCACACCTCAAAGATGTGAGTTCCAGAACTTTCCCAATACTGTGATCCATCATTAGGAATGATATTTTGTTCAAAAAATAAATAAATAGAGTAGAATCTTGCTTATCCAACATAAATGGGCCAGCAGAACATTGAATAAGCGAAAATGTTGAATAATGAGGTATTAAGGAAAAGCCTATTAAACATCAAATTATGTTATGATTTTACAAATTAAGCACCAAAACATCAATTTTTACAGCAAATCGACAGGAAAGACAGCACGGTAACATTATGTAGTAATTACTGTATTTACAAATTTAGCACCAAAACATCGCAATATATTGAAACAGCTGTGGATCTGGGCAGGAGGCAGATTGTGTTGGATAATACAAAATGTTGGATGAGTGAAAGTTGGATAAGCGAGACTCTACTACATGACCATTTTACCAATAAGTTTTTTATACTTTCAGAAATGAATAATCAAACTTTTCAGCTTCTATCATGCTATTTCTGAGATCTGCATCTCATACAATCTTTCTGACCAGAAAACCCACATACAGAGGGGAAGTAGACATATAGCCCTTTCTGTTGGACTCACATTCCCACCAGTTCCATCTATGGTTAATGGAAGTGAATGGACATTGGCGTCTATAGAACTACAGATTTCCCAGTTCTTGTATATGTTGGAAGGCATCTTCTCCTAAGAATGACTTTAAAAAAAATAATCAGGGCATACTGTTCTAAATGGAGGCATACTCATGGGCTGTTTCATTATCATTTGTATAAATGACAATATTTTATTTTTTATTTTTATCTTGTAAGCATAGTAAGCCTCCCTCCCCAGTTTTCTGAAGCAAGTTGTCAGAGGTTAATTAATATTTGGAGGCTGTTTCATTCTCTACAATACAAATGAAGAATCTCAGCCAAAATCCATTGGCTCAGCATTATTACTTTTATAATCTGTATATAATAAATATTATTTTCCCATTTGTACTGTGTTTAGCCTTTGATTTGTCTTTTTTCAGATATCTCAGCCCTAATCCATACTGATAGTCAATTTATCTCATACCATGTTTTCCATAATACATTGTGCTTAATTCTGCTCACAAGACAAATACAATCACATAATTATAATATACTGCAAGTTAAAACCAATGCCTTGATTACAATGAAGGGACCCACGGCAATACAAAAAATCACAACTTCTATCTGGCATAAATTTTGTGGACTTATTTCTCATTTCATCAGTAGATTCAGATTATGTGGGCTGGAGTCCACAAATTTATTTAAGCCAAATACATTTTGTTTGGCTTTAAAGTGACACAAGACTTTGTTGTTTTTGCTTCAAGAGGCTAGCCTGGCTACTGTCCCTTCAGGCTTCTTAATTATAATTCATTTAAAACATATCAGATGTTTAGATTAGCAGAAGGCATGCCAATTAAATTAAAAGAAGGTGTACTAATACAGCAGGTCTATTAATAATATCCAGTCCCAATAGAATCAATATTATACTCACACAAAGTAATTCACTAAACAGTTCATATTGTTATAATATGGTATTTCCCCTGAAATGATGGAGCAGCTTTTTAATGAGAAATGACAGTTATTGTCTTTCTCATCACTGGGGAAGTGAATCTACTCCAAGTTTTATTGAAGGGGGAATTCACTGGGAGCCCGTGGTTGTGCAGTGGGTTGAAGCGCTGAGCTGTTGAACTTGCTAACTGAAAGGCTGCAGGTTCGAATCCGGGGAGCAGCGTGAGCTCCTGCTGTTAGCCCCTGCTTCTGCCAACCTAGCAGTTTGAAAACATGCAAATGTGAGTAGATCAATGGGTACCGCTCCGGCAGGAAGGTAACAGTTCTCAATGGAGTAATGCTGGCCACATGAGCTTGGAGGTGTCTACAGACAATGCTGGCTCTTCAGCTTAGAAATGAAGATGAGCACCAACCCCCAGAGTCGGACACAACTTGACTTAATGTTGGGGGAAAACCTTTACCTTCACCTATTCAAGATGGTGTGCCTTTTTAAAGCTGAAATATTCAAATAGGGAACAGGAGGAGGCAGACTGTCAGAAATCTGCAGCTCCTGATGGTGGTGGTCTCTGAGTCCAAGGAGATGGGTCTGACAACAAGTGGGGGGGGGGGGGAGAGAATGCCCAGTGTGAGGTTCCATATGCTAAAGATGGATTGCTATCATTCATTGAGAGGCAAAAAAGATTATGCCAATCACAGAAGTAGGAGATGCTGATCTAATTAGGTACCTGGTGCCTTGAGACAGCTGTCTATATATCTCCCAACCAATTCCTGGCAGTTCTGTTACTTTCAATAAACCTTTTCTGGTGAATTGCAGTGATTTTCTACCTTCTTGTGTTTCTTGATCTTGGACTGGCTGCAATTAATTTCTCTGCATTACTCTTTGCTAATTGCACTTTTCTGAACGAATGATTTGTTATAAGAACTCCTGGACCCTTTGATGATCATCCATTTGCTTCACCCTTCATCTTTTTTGGATAACCTGTGACTGACAGAGACTGAATTCACTGCTTGACAACTCTTGCACTCCAACCACCTGGTTCCTGTGTCACTTGCTAACCAGAGCATAAAACAATAAGGTTCAGAACCTTGGAAAGCTCCTTTTAAATTGCAATTAAAACTTGGAGGGAATTCATCACCTCGATTATATGGAAACCACCAGCCTTCACTGCTTCTGAAAACTCCTCATGCTGAGGAAAAGGAGAGTAGGCAGATGAAAACAGCATAATCCTGATGACAAAAACATAGTCTCTGTCCTTTTACAAAGCTGGACACCACTGGTCCAAACATCTCCCTTGATTCTGAAGCAATGGCAAGTTAGTTGCTAAGATAGGAATGAAGGAATTGTGCCAAATGTACCTTCAGTGGCAATGATGTCCACAAATTCTCTTTGTGCACTTTAGACAATGGCAATTGAGGCACCAGGTTGCCTTACTTCCTTCTTATCATTGCCCTCCAGCAAGAGTCAATGCTGGCTAGTAATATCACTTAAATCATGCCTTGAGCACAAAGCCATTAAATGCTGTAGAGCTGATAAAAGCAGTAAAATGATGAGTGGGCTCTTGTAAAATTTATAATTTTATCAATTTCTATAACTACTGCCATTGTAGCCACTGCTAATATAGTTTACGTTCAAAGTCAGGAGAAGACAATGAGACAAAGTTACTCATTGGTTATTAAAGGTCACTTCAAGGACTGTTTCAGAGACATCTTTTTTTTTTAAAAAAAGAAAAAATATGATTGCTATAGCTTTTGGCAGCTTTTATTCAATTTGGCAGTTTAGTTACAGCATCTAGAGATTTGTTTAGAAAAGGTGCAAAATTATAACCTGTGGGCTGCACATGGTTTGCTGGGGGTGATCATTGGCGGCCACAGGAAACAAATATATTTTGGGAGGAAACATCCTGCTAATGCTCTTTAGGGGGTGTTGAGTGACACAACAATTCACTAGGCAAAATGTAATTTTTAAAATTAACATGTTGGAAATATGTTAATTTTGGTATATATTTTTGGTATAATTTGGTATATTTTCTTTTTTAAAAAAGACTAAATTGAATTGCCAAACAAAACAAGGGATATTTAAGTCTGGCATCTAAATATTACTAATGAGGATGCCAGGCAGATCCTCTTTGGGAATGCATTTCATAAATGTATGAAAGAATGCTAACAAGAAGGCACTTCTGGCAGCTACGTAGAAAATACCTCCTGAAGATATTCCTTTTGGGAGAAGGTACTTCTTCATATAGACTAGCCTTAAGCTGTTTGGGCTTTCAGGGTTAACACCAATATGCTACATTGGGACCAGAAACTAGACTTGTAACTACCATGAAGTTTGTGCAGCAATAAGTTAATAGATTCAAAAGCACCAGAACTGGGTGCATTTTATGAATACTAAATGTATTTTACTACATTCACCCTGGATGTGATTTTGAGCACAGCCCATACTATGACTATATTGGGGTGGGTAAATATTGAAAGCTAACTAGAAAAGACAACATGTTGACATGGTCCATCATAGATTCAAGAGCCAGTCAGTGTAATTGTTTTGTAAACTATGTCCTGTTGATTGTGAAGTTAGATGTCAGCTTGTATGCATCTCTTTTTATGAGATACTGACATGATGGCCACAGAGATGGCTAAAAACCTTTCCCTGCGATCAGTTAGTTCCCAAGGGGCTGTCAAAACAAAAAGAGGATTTGCCTTCTGCCAGAAGAACATTATGTATGGTGCCTGTTTGTCCTCTCCATGAAGAACATTGTAGAAGCTGGGATCAACAAACCAAGAAAGCCTTCTCCTATGCTCCCAACATATCTATCTGTGAAGGTGATAGGACAGACAGAAGGTCTAAAAACTCAGGCAGGCTTATATGGGTGAATACAGTACTTTAGATAACCTGGATTTGAGTTAAACAACAACACTTTTATTTCTTACCCGCCTCTCCTTGTGGCTTGAGGTGGGCTACAGCATAATTAAAACACATAAACATTGGAAATATTCTATAAATATACTATTAAAATGTATTTCTATATAATACATATTAAAATTCACAGAACAGGGATTAAACACAGAAGTTTAACATTCATGCTTAAAACTGGCTTTGCCATCAATAACTAACCATCTGAAATGTTCCTGGAAACAGATCAGTAGGCAGTGAATCATTTTAACAAGACATCTGTATATATTTCTATAGGCAATGTTCTATTTGCTTGGTACTGGTTGCTAGGCAAGCAACCAAAATCAGCTAGAAATATTAATTATTATCTACAGATCAATATACACCTCTTACTGACAGCATGATTTTCTGAAATTTAGTACTGCATAAATCAGGAGATTATCTGTTTTGGAGAACAAAGTATCAGAGCAGCAGAAGGAGCAGAGGTGGCAACCTAATGTAACAGTTGCAAAAATCAAAAACAAGACAAATCAAAGTACAAAGACAAGAGAAAACTATTTTTAAAGGCATTTACTTTTAATAGTAAACCCAATGATTTTTAGTGGAAATCAAAGGAACACTTCTCTCTTTTCACAAGTGTGTATCTAAAAAGGCAGTGTCTTCAAAGGCACTTGGTCATTAAGGTAAGGTACTTATTTGAATTTGGCTCCATTTGTATATATTTCTTTTTTTGGTAAAATCCACCATACATGACTACAAAAATAGCAGATTGCACCACCAGCATCCCATTCCAACATAGGTGGAGGATCTGCAGTGACGATTTTAGCATTCAGTCAGAGCTCTATATCCACAGATTCTGTAGCCATAGATTTAACCACCCATGGCTTGAAAGTAGAATTAAAAACCCAAACCTTGATTTTGCTATTTTATATAAAAGATATCACTTTACTATGCCACTACATATAATGGGACCTGAGAATCCTCAGGTTTTGGTATCCATAGGGATGCTGGAGCCATACTCCAAAAGATGCCAAAAGTACTTGTGTGGCCCAAATGTTCAGAAACTTCCCAGATTTCATGCACTGACTGTGAAGGTTTGTATAGGGTTCTGTTAATTGCTTTCATCTGAATACAATTATAGATCCGCCCTGATAATAGGAGCTCTGTAACAATATTCAGTTGTATTTGATTATAGAATCCTATACAAGTGTTGCCTAACAAGTGAAGATCTGGGAAGCTACATGATATATAGCAACATTTCTGAGGCAGAGTGTATATGCAAAGCAATGTTCATAAGCAGACAAATACCCATATAGGGCCACAAATAAATTGTCTCAACCTGGCTAAGGCTTTTCCTTAAGTTTATCAGACAGCAGTGCAACTGGGAACAAAGCATTAAAGGGAGGCAGAAAGAACGGTGAAGGCAAGAATTAACCTTCCGGCAGCTGAACTAAACATGTTTTCTTAATAGTTGCTATTACCAATTAGTTGGAATCTCATTTCATACAAAGACATTAGAATTTTGGTTATCATCAGAAAGACTTTCTTGACTTTTCAAAGGAAGGTTATAATAGTCACAGGTGTGAAAAATCCAATGATGTAAGAACCAACCATGGGTCTCACCAAGCCTGTAGCTAAGGGGGTGGTTTAGGGGTTCAAACCACCCCCAAAATATTTCAGGTAAAGAAACCGAGCAAAAGTATGATAGTTGGGACCCAATGCTATACTAGTTATGCAACGGGGGTCAGAATTAATGAAGGAAGCACATGCGCAAGACAGCGGAGTGAGTGAAAGATGCAGCTGTGACAGGGTAGCAGTGAAGTAATTTGACTCAGGTGCAACAAGATAAGAGTGTAGTTACAGTTATTTAATGTTAAATGATACACAGTCACTTAAAAAGATCTTAAACGGGATTGAAATTAGCAATCTGTGCCAAGAGATTGTTAAATGCTTCCATGTTGTTGCCAAACATCTGTCTCCACATGAATTCATCCAGATGACTGGGCAATATGTCGTCAGTGGTGCCATTCCCTGCCCCCCTTTCTGGCGAGCTATGTTGCCACGACTTTGTCGCAGCTACGTCTCTCACTTGCTGCGCTGTATTGTGCACACCTTCCCCTCATTAATTCAGAGTCACATTGCTCAACCAGCATAGCATAGGGTCCCAGTTTTCATACTTTTGCCAAAAACTTGTTTACTAATGAATTTTAACTGGTTAACCAAATTCCCAATGCCAAGTATATGAGAAGCAAAAATTAGAGTCCCTCCAGAACTGCAAGTACTATCTCAATAAAATTTTGATTATTCACACTGTCATTACATACCTTTCTATCAATTTATATTGAAATACCAGCAATAGCTGAAATAGTGGAAGTGACCAAGTTGGCCTACCTGCAGCTAGCAGGCAAAGCCTAAGGCACAGGGCAGAGGGATTTTACCTGGATTGCAGATGGAATCTAAGGTGTCCCCAATGGGTCCAAGCCCTGCCAAAGAAACCATAGAACTAGAGCAAAGAGAAAAAGCTGTACCATTGTTAGACCTTTGACTTTATATGAATAAGACTGTTTCTGATAAACAAGTGAAAGCTCAATTAGTGCAAAATCCATGGACATCATTGCCAGGATATGTATTTTCTGTGTATAAGAAGATGTATCTAAGTTTTCAACTCAAATGGTTCAGCAGATTTCCCTGATTGGCTTACTCATTTCATCTACAAGGTGCACTCTATAAATACGGTGTGGTGTTTGGAGGGGAAGTTGTGGGTAAAAGTGGTCACCAGCAGCTTGGTATATTGGTTGTTAAACTATTTGTGTGATGGAAAAATGCAATAGAACCAAAAAACAGTACCATCAGAACAACTTGTGCTTGGCTGAAAAGTTCTTGGTAATTTACAGTGGAAAATGTCTTGATATATCATCGTGATAAAGAAAATAAGAAGAAAGCAGAAGAAAACAGAAAGAAACTTCTGCCAGTTGTGGAAATGATTTATCTTTGTGGCCAACAAGAACTGACTTAAAGAGGGAGCAACTATTCAGGACCTATTACCTGTGAAGAACCTTTGCAAAATAATCACAATTTCAGGGTCTTGAGATCTCATGGCAGATCAGGAGACACTGACCTGAAAAGTCATCTCAGGGGGAAAAAAGTTTCAACCCCTCCCAATTTATTTTCTGGCTATGGACCTGGATCTCACACATGGAATTGTGACATAGCCTGGAGTGAGTACATGCTGAATAGGTCCCTGCAATGAAGGGCACTGCAATACTACAGAAACTCCTGGTAACGTAAGACTACAGGTAGGTGACAAGTGAATGGATATATGTAGGCTTTGAATTTTCAGCATCGAAAAGTGCTTTACATGGTCATGGATAAGTAACAACCAAACATTCATTATAAATTAAGTTATTTAAACTTAGCAATTGGCTCCAGAGAGAAAACATGCTTCTTTCCCCAGCAATCACACATCCTGATTCTAGGTGGATTTCTGTATTTTGTATCTACATTAGATTAGTGCTAATAATGCTGCATATTTTATTTAAAAGAGGCTGTATTGGATGTAACTTTAAACATCTTTATATATTTGCAGATTTTTTTTAAAAAAATCTCAGTCATAGTGCTGCATCTACAGAACTTCTTACATTTAATATATGCATTAATTCAGTCTGTCATTTGAAAAGAACTGAAGATGAGATAAGGTTAGCCATACATGCGCATGCCACCTAATCAAAATCCCCAGTGACTATTATAATCTTACTTTGGAAGGGGAAGAAAGTCTTTCAGACGATAACTCAAAATTCTAATTTCTCTGTTAAAAATGCGATTCCAAATAATTGAGAATAGCAACTTTTACGGAAACCTATTTAGTTCAGCTGGCGGGAAGCTAATTTTTGCCTTAATGGAAAACAAATCTTCCCCATTATTTCTACATCCCTTCAATGCTGAATGCAAACTGGTGGCACAAAAGGCCAACATTTCAATGCCTTGGTTTAGGGATTTCTTTATTTTAAATATTGCATTTTATCAGTCAAAATGCGATATTTAAAATGTGTCATGGTAGCTTCTTTCAGAAAGGTGTGCTAAAGCTACATTTAGCTATCTATATTTGTTTAGCTAATCTTTGTCCATTGTCTGCCTAGTCCAATGCTCTTTTGGGAGTGGAACACTGGGATCTTAAATGATTCCCATGTCAATATAGCATCATTCTTACAAAAATTGTTTTTAGGTACTGTCAAGTTGGCTTTGACAGTTGTTTCATAATCCATCCAGCCTTCAGGGTGAACACAAACAATTATGCCTACCAGAATTTTCTAAGTTCTTTGACACATTTTCTCTGCATCTTCCTTTGCAACCTTTGTTACTCCACAAGTATTTATTCATAGCTGTTTCTACTATAGTGGATAATAAATCTGTTTATGGCCAAGAAACCCAGAGAAAATAAGCAGGAATATCAAGACAAGACAAAGTTGCATAATAGTGTTTGTGTATATAATTACCAATGGATCACTTGATTGTATACAATAGAGAAATAAAGATCTTTAGCTAACTGTCTGAGAGAATGGAAACGGATGACTAAAAACCTTGAAACAACAATTTAATAACATAGAGGACATTAACTTTAAAAATATAAGTGAATGTTAGCCACAGCCAAACAGTGTTACAATTCCCAGCTTTTTCTGATTTCCACAAACACATGCTACTCATAAGAGTATCCTTGACATATGGCAGAGCCTGAGTGCATCCACCATTCCACATAGCTCCAGATACCACATATTGTGCTTTTCATAAGCTATGTTTTCTTTATTTAAAAGCATTTCATATTATTTATATTATCAAATATTTAAATCTTTATACTAAGTATTAAAAATGAAAGAAAACAAATCTCAGCAATAAAAACAATGAATGATAACAATTAAAATAACTACAATGTAATAACAACAAGACAATGCGTATATAGTTCATAATAAATATGCAATATATTGAATCTGGCAATATCTGTCATACCCCAGAGCAGAATCACCTCTGACTTTAAACACCACACCAGCTGGGTAAAATCAGCAAGCAGTTTATTTAGGAATATATGTAGCCAAAGCAGTAAAAAGTAATCCTCAGTAAAAAGTAATGCAATTGATATAAAGGAAGACAGGAACAAAGAGTCTAAGGAAATCCATGAAACTAGGCACTTAAATCCATGAACAATACATAATCACTTCCCATAGGCTAAACATGAACTGGGCAGACCTTGGTGCTGGAAACTTGGCATTAACCCGATGTTGCTTCAACTAAAGCAATCATCCCTCACAAGTCATTTATAAACCCTTCTCTGATTCCAAAACTACTAGGAATGGATTCTTTCTCAGTTTCGGTTTGCTATCTAACTTCTGTTGAAGTCTAGCTGGGCACCTTAATTGCTGCACGGACTGTCTCAGTTTACAGGAACATCTTTTCTTATTCAAGGTCTAACTCCACTCATTAACTTCTGCACCTGTAACCTCAGAATCAACTTCATTCTCAGATAACTGACCAGGGAACTGTGGCAAGGGACTCTCCACACCAACGCAGTTGGTGGGGAGAGCGATTTGCCCCACCCCCTGAAGGGAGAGAATGGGAGGTTCCATTTAGAACCTCCTGGAAAAGGGGCGGGGGCTGGCTTACCACGTGAACCAGCTCCCCTCCTTCAGTCTTGTCTGACTTTCGGTAGGGCAAGACGTGTCGCTGCTCGCTCCAGGTCGGTTTGGAGTGGCCTGGGAAGGAGGGTGCTGCTGCTCCTTCCCCTCGGGAGCCTGGAGGAGATTTCGTGGGGCGAGGGATCGGCGGCCGCCGTGTCCCTCGCACTATCCTTCGGCGGGCGAGAGGAGCGTGGCGCGCTGGGAGGATAGCTGCCGCGGCCGCCGGTTCTTCTGGTTTTACCTCGGGCGCCCCAGGGATAGGCCGCGTTTTAAGCGGCATTTGGCACTGGTGCGCGGTGTGCGTAGGCGCGCCGCCGCGGCCGCGGTGCCCTCTCGACTCCTTCTCTTTTTAGTTACTGCCGCGGCTGGGGCCGCGAGTAGGGCTGCGCGCGCCGCGGCGTCTTGTTTGGGGCATAAGGCTCTTTGGCGGCCGCAAGGAGCGCGCTCCGGGGCCTTGGCCGGGCGCTTTAGGCTGGGGGCGAGGTTTGCGACCGCCATTTTGTTGCGGGCTTTTTGGCGGCAACGGTCGCCATTTTGTGGCCGTTTTTTACGGCAATTTTTCACGGCCGCCATTTTGGGAGCGGCTGAGGCTTGGTTAGCCCGGGGGGTTTTTTAGATTGGGGAGTTTGTTAATGGGATTAATGATTAAGGCCAGCAGTGGTAGCGGGGCCGATTTATTAAGTTGGAATGAAATACTAATACAATATATATATAATATATATATATGTATGAGAAATATATATAATAATAATAATAATAATAATAATTAATAAATAACATAAAATACAATAATAATAATAATACGGAAATAAATAATTGGATAGTAATCCATTGCTCATATTAGAGCGGAGTTGCTAATGCACACAAAGGGATTGCATAGTTGAATGGGCAGTATATGGTGGTTTTGTGTGTGCTTTGCTAGTGTGGTTATAAAATGTTTGTCAACTATTATTAATCACATCATAACGATATCTGAGGCTTGGGGCTGTTACTGCCTCTCAGATCACTGGATTATCTCAAGTGGTACTGTTGAAAATGCCCCCTTTCCACCACACATTGGAAACCACAGGGTGGTATTAAAATACCATAGCCAGCTTAGATACTTCAATGGCTTTGCTAATAAGCTTTCCTGTGTTGTGGTGCATATGATGTGTGGCTTTCCTTGTAGGGCAGATATTTATATCTCTTTCAACTCTTTGATTCTATTCCGCTGTGCGGGATAAGGGTAATTTATCACCTTCTCCTTGTGCTGAAGTTGGGGGCGTACATTTGCCCGTTATAACTGAATTCCTTAAATCTGGCAATGCCCAGGTGGTAAAGGGATGAGAGGGTGATGGGACATGGGGTCTTTTCCAAGTCTTTGATTCTATGATGCTTAGGAGCTTAGTCGGGGGTATGGAATGGCACAGTGTGTCTCTTCCAACTCTTTGATTCTATGTTTATGTGGTGCTGTGGGCATTCTTACAGCACTGGAGGGTGTGGATAGGGGCTGCCATGGGGGCGATAGCGCGCAGTATGTGGAGCGGGCTCTCATTGGCATTCTACTCCCTTTCAATTTTTAGGATGCCATCAAAGAAGAACCGGGGGGGCCCTAAAGGGAAGGGTCCTGCGGAGAAGACGGGTCACAAGCGCCCTTTGCGTCAGGACGGGTCGTCGTCGGATGAAGATGGGGTGTCTATGGAAGATTTGGAGGCCCTCCTTCAGTGTGTTCATCAAGTTGAAAGAAATAGGGGGGTTGGTTTGGACGGGGCTGGTTCAGGCTCCGCTCGCCGGGCAAGTAAGAAGCAGTTGTTCAAATCTTTGTTGTCCCGGGTTTCTATTTTAGAGTCGACCTCAACCTTGGGGGCGGTGAGTGCGGTCCGGCGTCCTGACCAGCTGGCGGCTTCGGGGGTTGCAGAGGGCTCTTCGGTGGTGTCTTCGGCTGTGTAGACCATCACCAGCCCTGAAACACTTCCATCGGTGCAGGCTTCATTGGGGTCCTCGGCGGCTGCTGTGGCCGGACCCAGTCAGCCTGCGGCATTGGCATTCACGTCTAGTGCCGTGGCAGGGTCCACACAGTCGGTGGGGTCGGCTGTTGCTGCCGCTGATGTTGCAGGGAGTGAGCAGTTGGTGACGGCTGTCCCAGCAGGTACTTCCATCACACTCACAACAGCAAATACTTCCACCTCACTCGCATGGCCCTGGGAACAGGGGCGGGCTCAACCGGAGGTTGGGGTTCAGTCACACCTTGGAGTCGGCCCGAACTGGGGAAGCAAACAAATTTTGGGGCACAGCAAAATGGCCACCACAGGCGACGCCTACTGTCAGTTTGTCAGGTTTGGGTTCCCATTTGGCAACCAAAACTATGGAAAAGATATTGAGAAATGAATATATTGATATCTTTTCGCTATACTTTCGGGATCTAGATAAAAAGGAGAAGGATGAGTTAGATGAGGACAGTAAGGAGAAAATTAAGAAGCGCAAGGTTGAGCAGAATTGGGAGAACTGGCTCCCTTGTTTCACGATGTACGCAAATCTGCTTTCTGACGCTGCCCCGGAAAGGGCTACAGCTTTGTGGCAGTATCAGAATATTATTAACAAGGCTTATGTTAGCGGCCCTCCCAACGCTTGGCTAGAATATGATAGGCGCTTTAGAGCCGAAGCAGCTTGCCACCCAGACAAACGCTGGGACTTGATTGACGATCAAATTTGGATTGAAGTGATGAATCCATCTAGGGCTTCCTCTGCCTTGAAGGCGGACAGTGGGCACACTATTCAGAACACAGCGGGACAGCTCTATCGGCAGGGGGCTCCCCAGAGGCAGTCCCAGGGCCAGAAGCCTTTATGCTGGGAATTTGTGGCTCAGGGAGCCTGTTCACGGAAGGACTGTCGATTCACGCACTCGTGTTCTATTTGTTATGGGACTCACCCATCCCGAAATTGCCCCAAGGGGAGAGCCGCGGGAGGTACTACTAGGGACACTCAATTCGTTAGGAAACCTTCAGGACAGGCCGCGGTTGCACAGGGGCCTCAGCCTAATTAAGTTAAATCAGTTGAAGGTTTGGCTGAATCAGTACTCCGGTAAGGGGGCAGTTCGATACCTATGGGAAGGTTTTTGAGGGTTTTCATATTCCGGTGTTGGGTCCCCGGTTTCTCACATCACACCAAAATGAACGGTTGAATTGGCAAAGCCTCAACCCGTAATTTAACTGCAAGTTGTATAGGAATACTTCCGAAAATGTTAAGTCTGAGGTGATCCCCTGCGCGTGCCGTCTGCAGTAGCTAGTTATAGGGCCCCCGAGCTAGGGTTGAATCGGGGGATATTTGTTTCGCCTTCAGGACTCCACCCCCTCGCAAAATATCAGTTTGGGCCATCACAGATAGGGCGCTGAAGATGCTGGGTTAGGGTGCCCATAAATTTGGTACTCATTCCTTTCGTATAGGAGCGGCATCTTTGGCAGCTCACTAGGGTTATAATGTTATGGCCATTAAATTACTGGGTAGGGGGAAATAGGTTGCTTACCGGTGGCAGGTTCGCTCGGCGCTTGTTTGTTTGTTGTTTATTTTGCAGGAACTGCCAGGCTGGTGCATAGATGGAGAATCCTTGTTGTGGGCATAATTATGTCCACTGGGCGGAGAGATACGCCAGGAACTCATCCTTTGGCCAGCATCTGGGTGCGCTTCCACTGCATTGGCGAGTGGAAGGGTGTTCGTGGCCTTCGCTGGGCCGGGTTGCGCTTCCGCTGCATTGGCGAGTGGAAGGGTGTTCGTGGCCTTCGGTGGGCCGGTGCTCCATATCGGAGGTAACGTTCTGGGCCTGCTTAACAGCAGGGCCTGGTATCTACAAGCCCGTGTTGGCATTGGTAGTTCGGTCTTGCATGGCCCAGGGTTCACATCGCTTGGTCGGCCATCATTCCACGCCTTCGGTGGCCAGGAGGCGGTGATGTCAGGAAGCTCGAGAAGGCCAGAAAGCGTGGGAACTGGGCCATGCGCACGGCTTTAGCACGGGGCAGGGGGTTTTACGTTCCACACAAGGACATCACGCATGACACAACACAGTTTTACCGTTATGATTGTGTACATCTAACAGATTTGGGTAACACATACTTTTTTAGCTGTTTTGCAGTTAGGCATTCAGGAGGTGTTAAGGGGCTTGGTGGGGGATGGGGGTGAAATGGACATTTGCCCCCAATCTGTGGCATAAATAGTTCAGGAAAACACTGACATGGAGGTATACACATGGCACCTATCAAGGGTGGGGGCACTGTACAACAAACACTCACCTAGAAGTCAACAAATGGGTGAGGGGACATCCATTGGCCCAGTTAAGAGAGAAGCTGAGATCAATAATCGGACAGGCTTCTCCAGACTTTTACCTTCAGGTTGCCCGGTTGGGGATCCAGGGCACACTGACATCACACACTCAGTAGCTGGGGACGCTGCCTCAGCTTGCCACCAAGTTCCTTGAGTTTAGTTCAGGAAAAGTTAAATAGGTAACTTTCAATAAAAGTTGCCCAATTTGAATCCATACCTTTGTTGTCTGTCTCGTTATTTCAGGGGTTAAGGGGCAAAGAGCCTTTACCAAGCCCAGGGCCTTGAGAATTCTCTTGCAGCAACTCAGGCCTCTCTTTTAAACTCAATTCAAACCCTTGCAGCAACTCAGGCCTCTCTGGCCTCTAATCCCCAGACCCAGGCCCAGAAGCCAAATCAACATCCCCATTCTCTTCAGTAACATCAACATGAACATCATCCCCATCAACATGAACACCATCCCCATTCCCATCATGAATATCAAGACACAATCACAGGCTGAACAGAATAACATACAACAATAGCAATCGTTAGGAAATGTCTTAAAACAAGCCAGTTTTTAGCATGTGTCAAAATGTTAATACCATTGATGTATGCTTTATATGAAGGGAAAGTGGTTTAAAAGAGGCAAGTGCAAAGGAAATGAGATCTGAAGGAAAGCATCTCAGCATGGATATATAGGTGATCACTATTATATTCTTGAATAGTACCCTTAACAAACTCAAGAGATAGATTGTAGTAGAATTGGGCCCTTCATTCTGAGACATTACAATCACTTATCTTCATGTGATTTGCTGAGTTTCAGTTGCAGAAATCAGTGTTTTTCCTTAAGAAAAAAGAGGATATTTCTACCAAGTACCAAGGGTAATGATTTTATTTTGAATACAGTTTTATTTTATTTAAAAAGAAGGCAACACATTACAACATAATAATCAAATACATAATAATACATTGAAAACCATCCAGTACTTCCATCTTGTTTTTCTACAAATACATTCTCTTTCTCTCTCTTCCATAAAATGAAAGTAGTGTTTTTTTTTAATCTGAAGGGGCCATGCCATTATTTATCCAACTAAAATTACATTTCGAAGGGTCAAGAAGTATCAATTGCTTGCACTAAATGCAAGAGAAAAATATTTGAAGATGCCAAGAAATATTTTCTAATGGTACTGAAAAGATGTGTGGTCCTCCTCAGATCAATGAAAGCATTACTAAAGCATATTCCCTTTCCTCTTGCTATTTAATCTGTATTTGTATTGTAAGGATTTGTGTGTGTGTGCAGAAGGGCCAACTTTCTCAGTAAAGGCAGTCCCCAAGTTACAAACAAGATGGGTTCTGTAGGTTTGTTCTTAAGTTTAATTTGTAAGTCAGAACAGGAACATTTTAAGTGTAACTTCCAACAAATATCTATCTATTTATTGTGTGTGAGAGAGAGAGAGAGAGGGAGAGAGAGAGCTTTAGTTAGAATAGGAAAGGGTTAATATTCCTGTATTGTTTGTTTTGCTGCTTGTGCCCCTTATTTTATGACCTTGTGATAATTTGATTTTGAAAAAAAAAAAGACTTGTTGTAGAAACAAGGATTGGCGATAAAGCTTTAGTAGAGACACCTTTTCCTCATAATAATTCTTTCAGGGATGAATTTCCCTTCTGAGGGATAGATTTCTCTCACTTCCTGTTGTCTCACCCCTGTTCTTGACTATGAATCGTTTGTAAGTCAGATATTTGTAACTCAGGAACTGCCTGTTGGAGCAGCATTGATGGGACTGTATACACGTTAAATAAAAATGTGATTGGATGTAATTTCTCCAAGCAGAAGCCAAATCTATGAGGCTAGAATAATCTTTATAAATAAGAACAATGAAGAAACCATTCCACTTCTCCCTCATCAGTTAGCATACAGCTACGGATGCTCAAGAATTTCATTTGATCCAAATTGATCTGATCTGCACTTCAAATTCAATTGAATGCAGTTATCTTTTGGTTATCACATTTCTCCCAATTTTGCAACACAATCCTTGGCAATAAAAAAGGGAGGAAGAAAAGGGGGAGGGGAGGGGGAGAAGGGAAAAAAATGACACAGAATTGAAATTGACTGATCTGCGTGCCTTTCCTGATAGCTATGAATGGGTAATTATTGCTTGATTCAGACTTCTAGGCCTTCAGTGGAAAAAAAATCAACAATTGAAAGCTGGAATTATAGTTTGGGAATTATTTATTTCCTTCCTGTAGTATGAAATGGTAAAATGATGTGTGGCCACTGAAGAATCAATGTATAATTTAGTTAATGATGTGTGTAATGTTTTTGTATGCTTTTTGGCTGACCACTTCAGATCTTGAGAGATCCCAGATATAGATATACAAATTCTTCATGCATGGCAAGCCAAGGGACATCAGGTATCTTATAAATCTGAACTAACTGTACACTAGAATAGCCTGGAAGCCCAACAACCAAGACCAGAGCTCACTACATTTTATTACGTCATTGCAAGAAATCAGATTGATTGAGTTTCTGGGTTCTCAATCAATGGCAGATGCCAAATGAGAGACTCCCCCCTGGGCACACAGAAAACTGGGCGACTTGGAAGGCACTGAACAGACTGCGCTCTGGCACCACGAGATGCAGAGCCAACCTTCAGAAATGGGGCTACAAAGTGGAATCCACGGCATGCAAACGTGGAGAAGAGCAAGCTACAGACCACCTGCTGCAATGCAATCTGAGCCCTGCCACATGCACAATGGAGGACCTCCTTGCAGCAACACCAAAGGCACTCCAAGTGGCCAGATACTGGTCAAAGGACATTTAATCAACTACCAAGCTTGCAAACTCTGTTTTGTCTGTTTGTTAAAAGTTTGTTAAAAATGTAATACAATTGTCTGGTTGATACTGACACGATAGATAAAATAAACGAATCAGATCACTGAATTCTTCATGATAGAAGGAATCAGAAATACTCAACACCAACATTGACAATAATACACTAATAACTGGTAGTACAATTAACAGTGTAATACTTTCACTAAGCCAAGTTACCACTGGATCAATTATATGTGGTGTAAATGAACTAGTTACCATGAAAGAACTAGTGCCATCATTATAGATATTTGAATATAGCAAGTGCAGTCAACATTTACATTAGGAACATGGAAGCAAAGCTTAGAAATTTCATGCTTTTTGTAATACCATTCTCAGAACATTCAAAACCGCAACTTGCTTCCCTGGCAAGCAGGATTCTAAGTGTTGTAGTTTGAAATAGTAACTTTTCCAAGCTCTGCATAGAAGTACAAGTTGAATGTATGTAGTCATTAATTCATTTTATTATAGGTATGCAATAATTTCAACATAATTTTTTAAATTGTTTGAAAAACTATTTTCAAACCATACAGGAATACGGTCTTTAAATAGATTTTTAATTTTTTCATGCTCAAATCTGGTTTTAGATAAGATCCTGTATATTTTAAGTGCTTTAGATGGCTGCAGTTCTTTTAAATTGACTTCTCCATTCTAAGAGAGCTGTTATTCTAGCCTGCATACTGTTTTATTCAACTGATGTTTTGATTTCTATATTAAGGAGCCCCTGGTCGTGAAAGGGTTAAACCCTTGTGCTGATAGGACTGCTGATAGGTCGATGGTTCAAATCTGGGGAGAGTAGGTTGAGCTCCCTCTGTCAGCTCCAGCTCCCCATGCAGGGACATGAGAGAAGCCTCCCACAAGGATGGTAAAAAACATCAAACATCTGAGTGTCCACTGGGCAACGTCCTTGCAGACGGCCAATTCTCTCACACCAGAAGCAACTTGCAGTTTCTCGAGTCACTCCTGACATTAAAAAATTCTATAATTGTAAAGACATATTTTAATAGGTTTTTTTCTTTTTTAAAATAGTATTTATACAGGTTAAATATTTTTTTTATCCAAAATGCTTGCTTCAGATTTTTTCAGATTTTGGAATACTTTCATACACATAAGAAGGTGTCTAGGACACAAGACGTATATCTAAATATAAAATTCATTAATATGTCACACACATCTTACATGCATAGACTGAAGATAATTATTAACAGAATACATTTAATAATTTTGGGAATGGAATAAAGTTTGTGTATATTGAACCACCTGAAAGTAAAGGTGCCACTATCTCAGCTTCCTATCTGAATAGTTTTGGATTCTGGAACATTTTGGATTTTCGAATTCCAATTAAGGAATACCTAATCTGTATGCAAAATAAATTCTGTTTTAATTGCCTTGGCTATGCTGATTAAAAGTAGCATAGAGATACTGGATGTAAAAAATCATGAAATCATTCATTTATAAAGCCCTCAAAATGGCTCCAAGTTAAAACATTATTTCTAGGTTACAGTTGAATGTCCAGATCCTTGAGACACATGTTGATTCAATAAATTCCATAATAGCTTATGACATTATACCCAAATAATGTGTTCTAAGGTTTGATGAGTACTACTTCTCCATTACGGTGTGATACATGTCAATACAATGTCACTGAAAACCATTGTATATCATAAGATGGTTTGTGTTAATCTGCCTCCAATGTCCTGAATTTCTAAGTATCATATAATAACTGTACACTATTTCTCTGCTAAATAATAATAATAATAATAATAATAATTCTTTGTTTATATACTGCCCTATCTCCCCAAAGGGACTCAGGATGGTTTCACAGCACATGGTAAATATGCATCTTCATCATGTATCTAATGGATAAATAATGCTTCTGGTCAAAGCCAATCCAGCTATGGAGACAACCCAAGCATTTGCTTGAGGAGACTTGATTTTTCCACTAAATACACTTCATCAATTCAGGTTTGTTTACAATAATTTATCTTTATTTATTTATTACATGCATTTCTATCCCACCCTTCTCCCCACAAGGGGACTCATGGCGGCCTTACATGAGCATCCAGTGATGCAATCCACATATATACCAATAAAATTACAATTAAAACAATAACATCCATTTAAAACATTATCCAGATTCAACAGTAAATTTATTAACAATAAATTAGTGTGCCAGTACACCAAAGCCAAGCCAGGAGAGTCCAATATTGGGATGTCCAAAAGTTTTTTCTTTCATATTGCCATTTCCCACAATTACCTGAGAGTGTGTAGTTTAAAAACTTGGACCTTTTCATTTTTCAAGGGATCCTGGACAGCAGCTCACAAAATTCCTAGAGTCAGGCAAGGAGCTCTATGAGTTGTTTCTACTGCACTTCCTACTGATTAATGCTCATGTCCTCCTTGCAGGTTCCCCAAGTCAACCTTTGGACCCTCTGAAAAGTAGGGTCCTTCACCAGATAGGAATTTCAGCATGACAGGTTCTGGTAATGGCTTTGCAGTGGTCCAACAGCTGTTGACTTGCATATAAAACATTTCAGTGTTTAGAACACTAATACAAAAAGACAGTCTGCAGTGAAACTGCAGTATTGGCATTGCTTACCAATGTGTTTTTTTCTGTAAATGTAGTGTTTTATTGAGGTATCTATAGTTTATATTTGTAATTATAAACACACTACACAAGTTGCTGAATTGCACTAAATTCAGTCCCAAAGAGAAAGCTCTGGGTTTCAAGCACTGGCTTTATGCAGTACTAATGCATTTTACATTAATGCTCAGTGTCAAAGATTCATAACCTATGGCACTAAAATAGCCTAAGCATTTTGTGCTTCCTAGCACTAAAATGAAAGCTACCCGAAACTCGTCTGATTTATCATAACACAACACAGCAAAATATATTATATCCTCTGTATCAAGTGTAATTAGAACCATTGTTACATTCTAAATCAATACCGCTACTATCTCCAAATTCTCAAAGTCCTTAGTAAGAGTCATATCTCAGGATCACAGATTGGTAAAACTCATATGCTTTGCATGCAGAAGTTCTGGATTCCGGCATTTCCAGGTAGGATTAGAAAAGTATTCTGTCAAGAGTTCACTATACGAGGCTAAATGGACAAATAGTCTGATTCAGAATAAGACATTTCCTCTGGTCAGAATCCTATAGATCAGGGGTCCTCAAACTAAGGCCCGAGGGCCGAATATGGCCCTCCAAGGTCATTCACCCGACCCTCGTTCAGGGTCAACCTAAGTCTGAAATGACTTGAAAGCACACAACAACAACAACAACAATCCTCTCATCAGGCAAAATCAGGTCCACACTTCCCATTGAAATACTAATAAGTTTATATTTGTTAAAATTGTTCTTCATTTTAATTATTGTATTGTTTTTAAGTGTTTTTGCACTACAAATAAGATATGTGCAGTGTGCATAGGAATTAATTCATGTTTTTTTTCAAATTATAATCCGGCCTTCCAACAGTTTGAGGGACTGTGACCTGGCCCTCTGTTTAAAAGGTTTATGACCCCTGATATAGATGGTATAACTTGAGCTGTCACTAGCATCATACTTTGGATAAAGTTGTGGAAGGAGTATCCAGTGGGAGGTATCCAGATCCTCCTTGAGTAAGTGCCTCGAGTGTCTCTTTCCAGGATAACCACAGTTTGATGGTGCCACCTGGGATCTATGGAGATGCTGGCTGTTCCTTTCTCTTGGCTGCACATGTACAGCCAGATGTTGCACAAACACCTCTCCCTTGTAACCCCTTCCTGGATTCTACCTGACCATTAGAGTATGCCCTGATTTGTTATCAGATTTGTTCTTCTCTATATTGTTGAAATTATTCATGCAAAATACTGGGAAATATATGCACAATTCAATAATTAAAAATGATTGATTCAAGACTGGAAGTAAGATGATCACAAGTTATCTCAAGCTCTACAATGCCCCACAATTGGAAACAAAAATGGATGCGTTAACAGATGTGTCCCGGGCCCAGGAATGGTGTTGTCCAATGTCAGAAATTGTTCTTACTCTTAAATTGCCTTCCACACGCTGTATTTTGGTCTTTCAGGCTAAATCAAAATTGGGGGTTCCCTGGACTGGCAAAAATGCACAACTTTGTTCCCCTGCTATATTTCCTTATTAAGCAGATACTGCTAGATGCATTCAGCACTAGCTGAAACTATGCATGTTTGATCCTTTTTGCAGTAGTTTAGATTCTTTTCGCACATAAACTTAAATGAAGTGCCTGCTGAGTTTATGTCACTTCCAACTACCGTGACAAATGGGAAATGGTGTGATTTGTAGTCCAGTATATCTAAAAATACACACCACTGTTTATTATATCATATATTTAAGAATTATTATATACTCGGGCTTCCAAAAATGGAAATCTTCCAGCAAAGAGCTGAATTCTGACAAACTATTGTCGAATGTCATAATTTGTAATAATTGAGATCAGAGGAGCAGGGACACTGATATTGGAGATATTGATATACATGTCTAAATAGTTATTTTCTTTATTCCAAGTATCTTATCAAACATGCAGAAAGAATGCCAATCTTCAATTCCCCAGATATTAACATTATTTTTAAAAAGGCAAGTTTTTCCATAATGTATCAAAGAGAACAAAAGCAGACACAAATTTTTACATTTTTGTGTTATCTTTTACGCAAAGCATCATAAAAATACTTCTTGTGGTGATATGGAAGCTAATGTCTCTGGAGATTTCCCTATTGTTCCTCCCCAATGTTTGCTTAAGTTGCAATGAAAAATAGGCTGTTTTATTTCCCATCAGATAACTGCTGATTTCTCTCCTTGCAATCAAATCAGAGAACCCATTGCCAGAGCATCAGAGAACACAAAAGATTCATGCCATTATGATTCATCTTCCCCCTCCCTTTGGGAACAAAATCAGAGAAACTGGGAGGCATGCAGAGAACTGTATGCTTATTATTAGGAGAGAGTTGGCGATTCAGGTAGTCCAAGCCAGGTAATTTTGATTCCGATCAATCTCAAACATGAAAAGGGGGGCTTAGCCATTATTTTCAGCCTGCAATCCTGAAGACTCCTTCAGCTGCAGACATGGCTTTCCAAAGTGTAAAACTGTAAAGCAATTTTAAGTTCAATTGGACTGAAAACAGTAACAACTCTCCACAGGAACTTCAAAAATCAATGATTGCATATTGGATACTTCAGATATTGCTTTCATCTGTGCCTTTCAAATCAGAAAGCAATAGAACTGCTCCTCCACATAAAGCTCGGACGTTTTACGAGCTTGTATGTAAATAATTTTTTGAGACTGATTTCCAAACATTTCTATTATATCCTGATGTAACCTGTATTTTCCAGTTTGTTTATCACATGTGTTTGTATATCTCGCAGCTTTCACAAATCACATACTGAGGGGACACCACAGTACTTTCTACCTGAAAATTACTAGTGGTATGAAACTCCTGTTATTGTTACAGGAGAATTATTCTGAAGCATGAGTAGATGCTACAAGTTTAGCACATGAATCTTTTGATGTAGGCGGATTAAGAGAAAATTCACATCAGTTACAGCACTCATTCTCATTAAAGGAAAAAAAACCCCGAGGTTCTTTCCTAAGTGATGCTTTATTTTTGTGACTCAAAGAGGATGGTTGTTGGTTTTTGAATGGTCATTCAAAAACAGCTGAGAAGAATAAAAAGAACATTTCAAGTGTTGCTACAGTTGATTATGTGGTGATTTTTTGCAGAAATCATAATCATGATCACAAACATGACAATTTTTGCCTAAACCATTCCAGCCTATTCGATCTTCAATCTGATGATCTTCCCCAGTGCTGCTTTCCCCAACAGTCTCCTCTGCTTGGGGACCTTGCTTAGGGTGCTGGTGGCTTCCTCCCACTTTGGCCAGAGTGACTTCAGGTGTCAAGTTTTCACTCCAGTCAGCCGGAGTTAGTTCTCTCCCAGTCTCATCCCACCCACCCTCCATATGTTTGGGCTGATTTGTGTTACATATATGTCACAATGTTGTGGGAGTGGTTGGCATGGCTCATGGATCCAGGAATGGGTGAGCAATGGCTATATGCCACTGAAACAAGATGCTCTTCCCCTGCCAGAGGGCTCAGGATGTTTGGTAGGCTGACATTATGCCATGTAAGAATGGACATTTTGTTCACATCCCCTGGTTGCTGAGTGATCATGTGGGACAATTAGTGCTTTATCAGTCATCCAATGGGATCCAGCAGCAGCAGTGGGCTCATCGATCAGGATGCAGGTTGGTTGATGCCTGGATCTAGACCCATGCAGACATCATTCCTATTTACAGCTTTAACCAAATAAAGTTGTGGCCTATTTCTTTCTATGTGATGGTATTTGTCTGATCTGTAGTTTTATCATGTGGAACAGAA
The DNA here is from genome assembly GCF_037176765.1 of Anolis sagrei. Classification (NCBI taxonomy): domain Eukaryota; kingdom Metazoa; phylum Chordata; class Lepidosauria; order Squamata; family Anolidae; genus Anolis; species Anolis sagrei. The sequence goes on from NC_090024.1 coordinate 160,450,338, forward strand.
ATCACCCCTGCACATGCAACAACAGTACTGCAAAGAGCAACACATTGGAAATTCAGAATTGCTTTCTCTTCATGGTCTGTGTGAGATGATTTTACAGCAGATCTGATAGCCAGGTATTTCTCTGTATCACACAGTTACAATCCCACAGATGTGTATTTTTTAAAAAGAAACATAACAGAGGTCAAGGCATACAGATATCACAGTACTTGAAACAAACCTCTTGTTTAATGATCCTACTTTTTGGATATTAATAGACCAATTTAACTGCTGTGTATGTGTCTTTATGTCACTGGTCAGCTTATATGACCCTGTGAATTTATAGGATGTTCTCGGGTGTGGATTTGCTAGTTGCTTCCTCTGAAATGTAACCTACTGGCACCTTGTATTCATTCTCAGCCCCATCCAAGTACTAACAAGGGCTGACCCTGCTTAGCCTCTAAGATCAGGTAAGTTCTGATGCGTTTAACGTATGCAGGCTATTTTCCTGGTATAGCAGTCTAAAATCTAACTGAATAGAGATTGTTTGTGATACATTTCAGGGTGTCTCTGCTCATTTTATGGCATATTTACTACTGAATTCATTTTTCTGATAGCTAATACCAGTAATAGATATAGCATGTTATCTCTGTCAAAACAATTGGAAATATTTATTTCCTTTGCCACCTGAGATTTGGCCCATTTGTGAGAAAGCAGACATGAGGGATATGGTATTCTGAATGGTAGTGCCATGTCTATTGATTTGCCTCACATATTCCTTTACAGTTCATTCCTATGAATAGGGTTATGATAGTGATACTTGTGGCATTAGTTACTCTATTGCTCTGTGGTTATAGTTTATTGTTATTGCTTGTTTTGAATGTATATGTTGGAGGCTATCAGACATTCATTCAAAGACATTCAATGTCTTTGAATGAATAAAAAAGGAACTCTTCAGCTGCTCATCTACAGTTGGAAATGAAACAGCCCAAGAACAAGATATGTCTGCTAGTCATAAAAGGGCTTTGTATTATCTCTAGTATCAGAGGCAACATACCTCTGTATATCAGTTGCTGGGGAACAGGAGTAGAAGCGTGCTGTTGTACTTATGCCCTGCTTGCGAGATTCTCTCTATATGTGTTTTTAATAACTATGTGTGAAAAAAGAATGGTGTGGTCGTAGTGGGAAGGATGGGTATCTGCTTTTGTCTGGAACCTTCATTAAACCAGATCTAAGGAATCAATTTTTAAATGGTGTATCTGCACAGAGTAAAATCCAGTTGATCCCGTGAATCTATCTAGCCAAGACTAACCAAGATTAACCAATGGGTTTTAGGCAGTTTGCAACATATAAATTACACCTGATAGTGTAACTCAGGCATCCTCAAACTGAAGCCTTCTAGCTGTTTGGGCCTCCAACTCCCAGAAGCCCTAATGAGTTTGTTTAATTTTCAGGACTTCTGGGAGTTGAAGGCCCAAACAGCTGGAGGGCTGCAGTTTGAGGATGCCTGGTGTAAGTGAAGCAATGATTTAGGCAGGTCTGGGAAGAACCAGTCAATCACAGCCTTTGCAATGCTGCAGTGAAAGCAGGGTATGGGAGAAAGAATATAAAGCAGAGACTCATCTGTTGAACTAAAGTTGGGTAATGACAGTTATAAATACTGATAGAGAGTGGAATAGATTAAAACTTGAAAAGAGTTGAATAGGGTCAGTTTGGAAAAGGAGGACTGAACAGGGTTTTGGGAGCTGAGAGCATGAAAAAATCTTTCCTTTTATTAGGCGTACGGTGATTAGTGATAAGATTTACCAATCACCATAATAACCCAGGGAAAAATGATCCTTTGTTTGAAATTACGGTGCAACAATTTACCAGGTGAGGAACCAGCAAAAGGCTAGATTTTGTTTAATTGTTATACAATAAATCTTTAATGTTTCAATTTTTCTCTCTGGATTTTTAAAATGTAACTATTAACAAGGAAGACAGGGTTTAGTGTTCGACCCAGTATTCAACCTATCTGCCTATCCCATATAGTGGTCAAACTGAGGCCTGAGTACCAAATCCAGAAGGAGATTTTAAGGGCAAAAGAACATGATCAGTGATAGGAGCCCAAGAACTCAAACAGTGAGGCCAACCTAAAAAGAGATCCATCTCAGCGTAATTCATTTTGGAGGAAGAGCCCAATACTGACATCATTCACTACCTGGCATAGCCCTGATCACAAATATACAGCCCTAGACTGACTGCTAATTCTCTAATGTTTGACCACCTCTGCACTGCAGAATAATTTGTTAAATATGGACAAACATTTGAAAACAGAGTTTGAGAAAGGAGTTTTTTTACTACAACTTTAAGCATGTTCAGTGAGTTATAGTAAAAAAAGAGGAGCTTTTCCAAACTTTGTTTTAAGACAGGTGATGTCAAGCAAGGACCTCCACGATCCTATAATTCCAACACTATGTCTGCATTCTTCCTGTGAAATCAGTTGGGGAGGAGGAGGAACAAAGAGGAAAGAACTGGCAGAGATAAGGCCAACTACATGCAGAGACAATGTGTTTTATTAAATCTATGCCAAGAGAGGAACAGTGAGTTAAGCAGCCAGTGGGAGAAAAGTCCCCAGACTCCAAAAAGCTGTTTGGGGAAAAAATTTCAGGGATAGCACCTGGCTTCTACTGCAAGCCATTATTGTTAACAAATATGGGGAACAAACATAATCAAAAAGCCAGTTCATGTTTCCCCCACTATTTCCCATCTCTCACTAATCTCTGTTGCATCACTAGATATTTTACTTGTAGTTTGTTACTTCAAAGTAAGTTCAGTGGCTGAGAATGTGAGAAAGGAGAAAATTGTTTGCCCTCTCTATTGCCTCTCTTCCTTTGTTTGAATAATTTAGATCTGTTCCCTTTTATTTCCCCCTCAACATCAAAAGTAATTTTATTCTGTGCAGAAAGTCCAACCTTTTTTCAGAAGATAGTTGTAGGAACATTTCAGCTTAAGTGTCTGATAAATAGTATTTCATTTTCTTCCCATTTTTTCCACTGGCACGTTGTCAGTTTCCAAACTACATATTTTTGTCCCAACTGCATCTTTTGTTTTCAACTGCTTATTTTTTTAAAAAGACCTAAATGTTGCAATCTAAAAAAAAAGATTGATTGTTCTTCAAATAAGGAGGGATGCATTGCCAAGGTGGACAGATAGGTGATATTTATGTATTTGCCGCAACAACAGTCTGATTCTGTAAAAATGCATTTGCACCTACCATTAAATATTACATACAAAAATATTAAGATGATATTTCCTGGAGCACATTTCTATCACAATAAATTAAGAAAATATCTAGCATCTCATCTTAACACAGATAAGAAAAATGTGATTAACTTCCTTCTCCTTCGTTTCCTGCAACTGCCTCATCCTGAGTGAGTGGAGAGTTGTGTAGACAGAAGGATGAAGACCTATGAAGACAGTTAAACCAAGCAAAGTTAAAGCTTGCAAAAATTCAAAGGAAAGAACAGTTATTGCCAGCTCTCCTTCTGAATTGTTTGACCAGGACACACTGTGCCATTTGAACACCCAACACAGACTTGAGATAAAGGAGAGATTAAAATAAATTTAATCTCTCCTTTAATCTTTAGTTATGTCAGTAGAATAAGGGAGAAAAGGAAAACTGTAGGGCCTCTGCGTGGAGAAGGCGGTGATATGCTAACAGGGAATAGAGAAAAGGCAGAACTACTCAACACCTTCTTTGCCTCAGTCTTCTCACAAAAGAAGAATAATGTTTAACCTGAGCAATATGGAGCAGATGAGGTAATAGGGGAAATGTAAACCAAAATATTTAAGAAGTAGTCCAGGAATACCTGGCTACTCTAAATTAATTCAAGTTTCCAGGGCCAGATGAACTACATCCAAGGGCACTGAAGGAACTAGCAGAAGTCATTTCAGAACCACTGGTGATAATCTTTGAAAGTTCTTGCAGAACAGGAGGTCCAGAAGACTGGAGGAGGTAAATGCTGTCCCTGTCTTCAAGTAGGGGAAAAAAGAGGACCCAACTAATCACCATCCAGTCAGCTTGGCACCAATGCCAGGAAAGATTCTGAAGCAGATCATTAAGGAGGCAGTCTGCAATCACTGAGAAAGAAATACCATGATCACTAAAAGTCAGCATGGATTTATCAAAAACAAGGCATGCCAGACTAATCTTATCTCTTTTTTCAATAGAGTTACAAACTTGGTAGATGCAGGGAATGCTGTGGATGTAGCGTATCTTGAATTTAGCAAGGCCTTTGACAAGGTCTCCCATGACCTTCTTGCAAGCAAACTAGTCAAATGTGGGCTAGTGAATACTACTGTTAGGTGGTATCTGTAAATGGTTAAGCAACCAAACCCAAAGGGTCCTCACCAATGGTTCAACTCACCCTGGAAAGAAGTGACTAGTGGAGTGCTGTAGGGTTTGGTCTTGGGTCCAGCACTGTTCAACATCTTTATTAATGACTTGAATGATGGTTTAGAGGGTGTGCTTATCACGTTTGCAGGTAACACCAAATTTGGAGGGATTGCTAATACTCTAGAAGACAGGAACATAATTCAAAATGACCTTAATAGATTAGAGAGCTGGGTTCAAATTAACAAAATGAGTTTCAACAATAGCGAATGTAAAATACTACACCTAGGCATAAAAAATAAAAGATAAAGATTCAGAATGGGCAATGCCTGGCTTGACAACAATCCATGTTTAAACCATCTTGGAGTCTTCATGGACAACAAGTTGAACATGAGCCAACACTGTGATGTAGCAGCTTCAAAAGCCAACAGGATTTTGGACTGCATCAAACGGAGACTAGAATCTAGATTGAGACAAGTTGTGGTGCCTCCCTATTCTGCTTTGGTGAGACCTCACCTGGAATACTTTGTCCAATTCTGGGCACCACAGTTTAAAAGAGATATTGACAAGCTGGAAGGTGTCCAGAGGAGGGCAACTAAAATGATCAAAGATCTGGAGACCATGCTCTATGAGGAGTGTCTTAAAAAGCTGGTATGTTTAGCCTGCAGAAGAGAAGGTTGAGAGGAGACATGATGGCCATGTGAAAGGATGTCATAAGGAAGAGGGAGCAGGCTTGTGTTCTAGAAACTAGAACTTTGAGCAATGGGTTCAAATTACAGGAAAGGAGATTCTGCCTGAACATTAAGAAGAACTTCCTGACTCTATGAGCCATTCAACAGTGGAACTCTCTGCCTCGTGTGGTGGAAACTCCTTTCTTAGAAGTTTTTAAACAGAGGTAAGATGGTCTCCTGTCAGGGATTCTTTGATTGTGCTTTTCTTGCATGGCAGGAGGTTGGACTAGATGGCCCATGTCATCTCTTCCAACTCCATGATTCTATGAATCCAGTTATCTTTGTTTATATGTTTATACATGTTGAATTGCATCCAGAAATAACTGGGAAGTCAGCAAAGGAGAATGTTACTCCTTCATACATTATCCCTGCTTATTTTTGTGCTGTTGCATTCTGAACTAACTGATGTTTCTGAATAGTCTTTAAAATCATCCCTATGTATCCCATGAAAGGCATGAAAGGCATATGTCACCTTAGTGACATCTGTATTTTCTAGGATTGGATGCATCATCTCAGGCAAAAGCATTCTTGTTCTAGGTGAGACCACAATATTCAAGATCAAGGTGATGAATCCTCTAAATCAGAGATTCTTAAACTGTGCTCCTCCAGATGTTTTGGACTTCAGCTCCCACAATTCCTAACAACTGGTAAGCTGGCTGGGATTTCTGGAAGCTGAAGTCCAAAACACCTGGAGGAGTCCAATTTGAGCAACACTGCTCTAAATTATGACATTGATTTTTTTTATCACAGCATTTTTGTCCATATGTGGAAACAATTTCCACATCATAGTCTCATATTTCTTATTCCTCTTTCCGCTACCCACTTAAGAGGATCTATCTCTTATCTTTGACTGTAACATCCATCAGGATATTATATTCATTATAAAATCTTTTTTTCTTCAAAAAGGAGGCAGCAAAAATGGGGGCAGACATTTTTGTGGTTGATTACCACTTGGCAATCAGAGTAAGCTACCCCTTGATTACCACGTTAGCTGTCTATTAATAAGCCTCCAGTCATTGCTTTGTAGGAGCACCAACTCTGAAGCTGTTAGTGAGAGCTGTGCCAGCAGAAAATGCTGAATGACATCACTGTGCATCCAAACAGCACTTGAGAATATCTGTGTGGAACAACAACACTTAAAAGCCGAAGTACTTTTAAGCTAACTATGACATGTAATTCCACCAGTGTCATATATATGATTGAAAGCCAGTGTCTTAGATACAACTTGCAATATTTTGGAAAAACCGCCACTGAGCTTCACACAAGATTGAGTAACCATATATTAACACCTGTTTTCAGGACACAGCCTGTACAACATATTTCCAACAGAGAATTTCCAGGGAATTTCTGGGTCTTCAGACTCCACACCTTGAGCCTATGTGGCATTAATTTCTGCCTCCAGAGTCATTCTCTAAGTTCCATGCTGGGATTGTAAGTAGAATCCAGTAACTGTTGGATGCTACTTTGCAATTCCATTTCAACTGCCATCACCAAGGAAGGAAAGAGAGAAGCTCAAAAATGTCATAAAATGACTGGCTTTCAACCATTTCATCAAATATATTTCAAATGTATATCTGCCCAAAATCCAGGTTTTACCTGGAAATAGGGCTATTCAATTGTCTCATTCGCCTACTATGTACTATCTATCTCTATGATGATCTTCATTTAATATTATAAGGGTGCCAGCATAGTGCAGGGTTTAACCCTGGTGGCACAAATGGGTTTAACCCTGGCAGCACAAAGTGCTGGCAGGACTGAACACCGACAGCTCGGAGGTTCGAATATAGGGAGAGCATAGGTGAGCTCCCTCTGTCAGCTCCAGCTCTCCATGTGGGAACATGAGAGAAGCCTCCCACAATAATGGTAAAACATCAAAACATCTGGGCATCCCCTAGGCAACATCTTTGCAGATAGCCAATCCTCTCAAACCAGAAGTGATTTACAGTTTCTCAATTCACCTCTGACATGAAAAAACAAAATAAAATGAAAGTCACCTATTATGTACTATCCATCTATCTGATTATCTTCATATATTATAAAGGAGCCACCATAGGGCAAGGTTTAACTCAGATGGCGCAATGGGTTAAACCCATGTGTTGGCAGGACTGACAGATTGGAGGTTTGAATACGGGGAGAGCGCGGATGAGCTCCCTGTCAGCTCCAGCTCTCCCATGTGGAGACATGAAAGAAGCCTCCCACAATGATGGTAAAACATCAAAGCATCTTGATATCCCCTAGAGAATGTCCTTGCAGACAGCCAGTTTTCTCACACCAGAAGCAACTTGTAGTTTCTCAAGTTGCTCCTGACATGAAAAATAAAATAAAATTCACCTATTATGTACTATCCATCTATCTGATTATCTTCATATAATATTATAAGGGAACTAGCAGTGGTTTGAGTGATGAAGAGATTTTGTATCCCTGCTCAGCCATGAAAACCCACTGAATGACACTGTCATGATAGATTCACCTTAGAGCAGTGGTTCTCAAAGTTCATAATGTCGCGACCCCTTAATATAGTTCCTCATGTTGTGGTGACCCCCAACCATAAAATTATTTTTGTTGCTACTTCATAACTGTAACTTTGCTATTGTTATGAATTGTAGTGTAAATATCTGATATGCAGGATGTATTTTCATTCACTGGACCAAACTGCACAAATACCTGATACACCCATATTTGAATACTGGTGGGGTTTGGGAGGATTGATTTTGTCATTTGGGAGTTGTAGTTGCTGGCATTGATAGTTCACCTACAATTAAAGAGCATTTTGAACTTCACTAACAATGGAATTGAACCAAACCTGACACACAGAACTCCCATGACTAACAGAAAATACTGGAACAGTCTGGTGGGCATTGACTTTGAGTTTGGGAGTTGTAGTTGACCTACATCCAGACAGCTCTGTGGACACAAACAATGATCGATCTGGACCAAACTGGACACAAATACTCAAGATACCAAAATGTGAACACTGGTGGAGTTTGGGGAAAAGAGACCCCAACATTTGGGAGTTGTAGTTTCTGGGATTTATAGTTCACCTACAATCAAATAGCATTCCGAACCTCTCAAATGAGAGAATTGAGCCAAACTTCCCACACAGAACCCCCATGACCAACAGAAAATACTGTGATGATCTTTGGCCACCCCTCTGAAACCCCCTCACGACCCCGCCAGGGATCCCGAACTCCAGGTTGAGAAAGGCTGCCTTAGAGTTTCCATCAGTCAGAAATGACTTGAAGGCAGGCAACAAATAGTGTAAGTATCAAATATATGTGCATGTGTATGAACACAAAATATTAAATGTGTCCATGTATAAGAGTACATTACTACATAAAATAATTAAAGATAAGGCACACATGAGTCCAACAGAAGAAGCACTGCCAAAGCCAAAGCCAATGTAAAAAGGTATCCAGTTGCTCAGTAATGGACCAAAAGAGCAAACAGGCATAAAATAACTAATTCTTGTTCTTCTCAATTGATATGTGAATAAAAAGAAGGTACTGATCTACTGTTCAAAATTAACAAAACAGTTAAATATGTTTTCAAAATAGAAGAAAAACTTGCCTGCATTTCTGAGAGATCAGTGTAACAATATATCACTGGTTGAACTGTCCTTTCTATAAAACTCAGGGTAAACCCCTTTTTTAAAAAAAAAAGTGTGTGCTGGGTGGGGGTAATGAGTTCTCTAATGTTTATGGATGAAATCACTGTGTAGGAAGGAAGAAACTATTGCAAAGATCCAGCAAGAAGGGCAATCAGTGAATGCAATGGAATTCTTTGTATGGATTGCCCTTCAGAATGTGGTCATCAGCATGCGATAGGGAGGAAAGGACTTTGAACATCCACTTTTGATGGGTTCCCTTCTCCTTCAATCAAGAAGCGATCACCACTGTCAGAGCTGATAGTGTCAATCATCCGTTATGTCAGGGATGATCCTTCTATAGCCAGCATCACATCGCTGGAATGAAAAACACCTCCTTGTGCAGGTCAATGGTGCCTTGCTTTCTAAAACTCTAGTTCAACTGAAAAAAACCCTCCCCCACAAAGATAGAGACAATATTCCTAACAGTATAATCAGTCATTTACTTTGATAAATAAAATTGCAAGCTACCTCACAGGAAAAAAAAATGTTCCTAGCTCATTTGGTTCTATAATACCACTTAAATACAGATATATTTGAACCTGCCATCCCACTAGCATGGGAGCCTTGCCTTTTATAAGTAAGTCTTTTCTGAAGTTGATGTAATTACTTTAGGAAAATAACAGTTCAAATTGCTTACTTCTACTGGTTGGCTTTAATTAACATTTATTTATTTTCTTCCAAATGCCTTTATTCACACTTTGATACATATTATTTTTCAAAAGTGGAGCAGCCGCCAGAACAAAAACACAATGGTAGCCGCAGGGTGGATAAGTAATGAAACTCATATCTATCTATCTATACTCCCTTTAACAGCTAATAGTAGCTATGGTGATTATTTGAAAGCTAAGTAAATGCATTTATATTGAAGCATACATAGTATAACAATGATTTAACCAGAGTCACAAATTCCTTCTTAAAATACAATTTTATGTACAGTGTTCAAATTGCTGTCCCTGCACAACAATGTGCTGCTTATCAAAGAATAGAGTGGCAAATTTCACTTTAAGTTTCTCTTGTCATTTTGCAACACTTTTCGACAGATTCAAATAGATATGTATGGGGGGTTTTTGGAGGAGGGGCTGCAAAAAATGTCCACAAATATAAGCTGTTATGGTATACTTTTTGAGGAACACTTGTAAAGCCCTAAAGGGAAGGAGGAAAAATATCCTTTTCAATGCTAACTTCACATTTTACATTTCAAAGTATATCAGCTTTGGTGCAAGGAGCTCCTGGTGGTGCAATGGATTAAACCCTTTTACTGGCAGGACTGAAGACCAAAAAGTCAGAGGTTCGAATCTGGGAACAGCATGGATGAGCTCCCTCTGTCAGCTCCAGCTCCCCATGCGGGGACATGAGAGAAGCCTCCCATAAGGATGGTAAACATCAAAACATCTGGGCATCCCCTGGGCAATGTCTGTGCAGACGGTCAATTCTCTCATACCAGAAGCGAGTTGCAGTTTCTCAAGTCGATCCTCACACACACACACACAAAACTTTTGGTGCAAATAACAATATGTATTGTCAAAGGCTTTCATGGCTGGAATCACTGGGTTGTTGTATGTTTTTTCGGGCTGTATGGCCATGTTCTAGACCTCTCAGGATGCTTGCCATAGATGCATGCGAAACGTCAGGAGAGAATGCCTCTAGAACATGGCCATATAGCTCGAAAAAACCTACAACCTATAACAATATGTTTGATACTCTAGATCTTTCACGACTCATGCTGGCTTTAATGCACTGAACATGAAATGGTCTGACAAGTTACCAAAGGAAGTTTCCACACACCCCATTGTTATCACTGTAGCCATTTAGCCAGTCTAATGCGTTCGCAATCCAAGCAGCTTTAGTCTAATCTTCCAAGCCCTGCTGCAGTGGCACAGAGACTTTTGAATTGAGCAGTGGATTTGTACCGCTAGAACATTTTAAGGATAAGCACACCATTAAGTCATTATTCTTATTAACCATTTTGGTTCCAGAAAATTGAATATGGAAGGAGAGGAAGAGAGGAGGGACAGAGAAATTACACAGTCTAAATTGTTTTAGGCAAAATCACTTCCCTGCACAGATGTTCGGTCTTCGGTGCTATCCCTGAGGCATCTCAAAAGGATAAAGCATAAGGAGGATGCCGAAAGGTTGGCCATTAAAACAAATAAAAAATCAACGTGTTTGTTGTTGCTGCTCAGAAAATAACTGCCACTTCTCTTTCACTCTCCAAAAACAACAGGCAAATGTCTTGTTGCTACAAAGCCCGTTCACTCATGCTACATTAATTTTTAAAAGAATCAATGTTGTAATCTGTAGTTACAGTGTAGAGCAGTCATAATCATCACAGTGAAATCAGTTCCTCCCATTATTAGGGAGGTCGTCAGAGCACTATAAGCTACAGTGCTCACAGCTCAGAATTTATTGAAATGTTGCCTTTAGTTATTCCGCTGTATTGTACACTGTCCTTATGCATGAAGAAGGTCACAAGGTATTCCTCTTAACCTAGATTACGGAATCTATTTTTGTGAACTGGCATAAAATGTACTAGGCATAAAAATGAATGCAACAATATAGATATATTAATCCAGAAGTAGAAGATGGATCAATGTATGGCTGAGTGTACTGCACCTGGAAACACAAACATCAGCATTCAGGTCTTTTTCTGTAGCACACCTGATTGCAGAACTCCATGCCAATGGAAATTAAAAATGTCCTCTGAAATTCTAGCTTCAGAACTGAAGATCCTGACCCACACTGGAACCTGTTTCTATCTGTCACCGAGACCATATCCTGTTTTCTGAGCAAGCTACCCAACTTCTCATCATTGCAGAGGGGGAGGGATTCTTTAATGTCTCAAATCTGCAGGATGGAAAAGTATTTCATTTTCCTTGATATCTGCTGAGACTAGAAAGATTGGGATTTACCATCCCTAGCTCTGTCTTAAGATGGAAATGATTTTCATATTTGCCATATTTATATCCCACCCTTCTCAACCCCAACGGGGACTCAGAGTGGCACACATTTAGCTAAGCAACATGTAGTCAAGATGGCAAAAGTTGTTACTTGGGGGAAATCACACAAAGGGTTTCCCGATGTGAATAAACATTCTGAATGGACAAGAATCGGTACAGTCTAGGATTTCTTCTGTATGAAAAACATACTTGGCATTTTTTACTTTCTGCAAAGAAAATATAGTTTTCTGTACATAAAATATGTTTTTTTTTTACAAACAAAAAAATTTTTCACAAAAAAATGCTGTTCACGGCACAGAAAATTTATGTTTTTTTCTTTTCGTGTCAGGAGTGACTTGAGAAACTGCAAGTTGCTTCTGGTGTGAGAGAATTGGCCATGTACAAAAATGTTGCCCAGGAAATTCCTGGATATTTTGATGTTTTACCATCCTTGTAGGAGGCTTCTCTCATGTCCATATATAGGGAGCTGGAGCTGACGGAGAGAGCTCATCTGTGCTCTCTTCAGAATTGAACCTCCAACCTGTTGGTCTTCAGTCCTGCCGGCACAAGGGTTTAACCCATTGCACCACCGCGGGCTCAATGGATTTGTATATTTGTCTAGGATAAATCCTAGAAATAGAAGTTTTTTGAAGACTGCCTTGCAACAACAACTTAATTCTTAAGAAAAAAATAAAAATAATGCATTCTTGCCTATGACAACAAAATTAATGAAGACTTGCATCACAGCTCTTAGAAAGAAAACTTGGGCCTTTTATAAGATCTGGTTCACAGCAAAACATGATAGTAGTTTTAGAAACTACAATTAAGAACATTTTCTGAAACATCTGAAGGCTCTATCACAATTGATGCCCTCTTGCTGATGCCATCTGACCTCTGAAGAATTGTTTGCAATCAACACCAGGACTTCACGGTCATTTCGGAATGACAGGCCATAATAATAATGGCACAAATTATTGTGTAATTTTCTGTTTCTCATTTATTCAGGGACTTCATATCAACATAATCTCAAGTGCATTTAATGGATTTGTCCTGAGTGAATGCATTTCCAATTCATTTAACGGAATAGAATCAGTTACAGTTGATTACAAAATGGTCACATTTCTGAATACATAACAAATGGCGTTGAGCTCCACTCCCTATGAATGAGCTATTCTAAGCTAAAGATCATCTTTCTAAAGAGCAGTCTTTCGTAATGTTGTTCAATTTAATTAGATATAATCTTTGCAGTTTTCGTTAGTTATTAACATTATGTAAAGATAAACTTAAGCATAATGAAGGCTTTCATTATCACATAATTGTTATATTAATGATTACATTATGAGCAATATAATACTCTACATATTTCTACTTTTTTACATTGGTGGGCTATTATTTCTTAAGCCTCCTGTAATAATCTGCCTGCCCACAGAGGCCAAATTATTAATGTTTCTGCATTATATCCATGACCATGATGTGCATGTCAATACCATGAACACAGAAGGAGTTGTGAATTAATAAACGAGACCATGTTTATAACTTCAGCAAATTACAATCTCACTACAAACAAGGGAAGGAGAATTGAATTAGGCAGAGACCTTCATGATGAATTTGTGCCTGATTCCGATGTAATTTGGCCAAATTCACACTTTCATAAATAGTTTTAAGGACCAAAAATGTTAATGATAGTCACCATGGACACTGCCATTATGTGATTATAGATTCATCTTTTTTTTCTTTTTTTACAAATGCACTTGGATAATTAATGTAAAACTAATACGATCACTTATATTGAGTAAATCCAGTGAAAGTGAAAGAGGTCAGAAACACTGGGAAAATAAATATTATTATAATGAAAATATTATGTGATTGGGATTTGGACTAAGGGTTTTTACAATCCTAACATCAGTATATGTTAGATTTTCTCAGAAATAGCTAATATCCTCCACTGTGTTTCATTTTACCGTAGCAATGCAGTAGGCCAGTAAGTCAGATGTGTGCAAAGTGCTGGCCAAGGACTACATGCCCCTGGATAATTTTTTTTATAAAGCCACTCACCAGTTCTCAAAGCCTCCAACCACCAAAAAATACACTGAAATGAGCTAGAAAGTATAAAGAGATGCAAAACCCACCCACCCTAACCACTGTAAGTACCCCAAAATCCATACTATCCCCAATAACCTGTTTCACTCTACAATTTCTCTCACAATAATGATAGAAAGTCACTTCCTGACCATAGTTTTGAGAGGGACTGCAAAAGAAAAGAGGAATTTGTGTTTGGTATGTCCTGGTCTTTCTCCTGTTTTCACTGCAGGGGAAAAGGTTTTGGAAGGAAATTGTTCCCTGGTTCCCACAAAACCTTTGAAATGCTTACTGTCAGGAGGGCATTGGCTCAGCTACTTGCTTCTGCCTTCAAGATGCCTGCAATGCAGTTTATTCACAAGGCAGAAGTGGGAGGCTGGCAAGTTCCCCAAAGCTCTCCTACACAATGCCACACTCTATATTTATTCTCCAAATATCAGGACCCTTATAGCTTCACTTTCCTTGTCCTTCAGTCTCTCTCCAGCCTTGTGTCTTACACAAAACACAACCAGAAAATTAACAAGATGTGAGACAGGAGAAAGATGGGAGGATTGTTGAAATAGTGGGAGCCATGGATTCACACTGAGTACCATACTTGATTTCTTTCCCTGTCAGAGATCCTCAGTCCCTCTCTCTGTCTTGCAAACAGGCCACTTGTGCTGTGTATTGTGTATGTGCATGTGCATGCATTGTGTATATGTTCCCAAGCATTTTGGGTAAGGGGTATTAAACCTGTAGAATTCAAAATATCCTACCCCTGGTTCCTTTGTATACTAGACACTGGTATGTATATTCTGTATGGAGCTACATAAGTTGGTGCCCATTATCATACACTGTCTGAGCAAATTCCATTGAATCTAGTAAAGCTGATCTATGGAATATTCCTGAAAGTCCATAAATATTTACTTCATTTTGAACTTTCCAGAATTTGGTTTTGGTTAATGGTTCTGAACAGTGATAGAAAACTTCTCACTATCCATGTTCTCTTTACTATCTAAAAATTTAGACCACTCCATGAGTTTCATACAGTTCATCGTAGGCGAGTAATACTCACAGGTAATTTTGCTAGTTTTTATTATGAAATATAACTCACAGTACCTGGTCTTCATCTATGATCTCTGATCTCTAACCAGAACTCTCCCTGCTTAGCTCTGAACATCTAGCTCTAAGGTACTGAGACCCTGTTGTGCATGTTAAATCTGAAATAAATCCCATTTTGTTTAAAAAAATCTAATTCACATGGAAGTATGCACAGGAATCCAACCTTATCCTTTCTGTTTATGAGGAAAATCTGAAACACGTGTAGTAAGATACAGATGAATACAAATTACAAATTTATTATTTTTTTATTTTCATTCTGCACTAAAAGATCATACTTTTTCATATGCAATATGATTCCTAGAACCGTGGGATTAATACCTGCAGTTTCACCTACTGGCATCCAGTGTATTACAGCTTCTGTAGGAATTTTCCTCCAGGGTGACACTATGGCACTGTATCATCTGCCCATTTCTGTGCATGTAAACAAAAATCCAAGTGCCTTAAAGTGATGAATGTTCATATTCTTTATGAGCAATTTCTTAAAAAACATAATTGTACCTAATCAACCAGCTGAATATCTAACCCATTCCTGAATCCTGAATGCCTCCCTTCCCACCAACAGACACAATGTTGTTATCCGGGAGTGTTACAGGATAGGGCTTAATTGTTTTATAATGAAAAATCTATTTATTTCATTAACATTTTGTGTTATATAGCCTTTGTTTGTTTAACCAATAAAGAACTCTTAACTGACAAAGAGACTATTAGTCATCCTGTGAATGAAGATGGGCAAACCCATTAACCTTTTCTGAAGAAAACCCCTTTCAAAAAGAAAGAGCAGCTCAGCAAATGTTCAAAGTAATGATGTGGGGCTATAGTAGAACATGTCCAAGCTACAAAATAAACAGAATTCCTCTCACTTTCTCTCGTGCACACAAACACACCACATACCATCTGAAATTAAGTTTGGAATATACAATTAAATATGCCCAGAGCATGGGAGTTACTTTCAGAAATTAGTTATGGGCTTCAAGGTTCTCTCAAAATAAGTAATCACACTTTTAAAAAATAACAACATGCTTTCTTTTTTCCCCAAAAGTAATGGAAATAGTTCCATTTTAGCTGCAGTGAACCCTTGGTATCTATCTAGGATCTATCCACAGATGCCAAAATCCATGGATACTCAAGTCTCATTATGTACAATTGTGTAGTAAAATGGTGTCCCTTATATAAAATGACAAAATTACAATTTGTTTCTTGGATTAAAAAAAACTGTTCAAGCCTTGAATGGTTGAATTCAAAGGTGCAGAATCCATGGATACAAGAGGCAACTATACCTAGAAAACCACCTATCTTAAGGGCAAAATATCCATCTCCTTGCTACTTCAAGCACCCACAATACAGAATGAGGCACACAACCTCAACTGTGTGATATTTCCCATCCAATTTTTAGTAAAACCACACTAAAAAAGTTGCAAAAGCTCACCGTTGGCAAAATGATACAGTTACAGCACAATGTGATGGGGGTGGATTTCTGTACTTCACAGGGGAGATAGGGTGATGTTTGGATGGTTTACTTAAAGGAATTCTGTCCCCCTTTCCTCCCATTTTAGAGATTTTGGATCCTTCTCCTCAGTTCCTTTCACAGTGGAAATCTTCTGGTTGCTTCAGGGCCAGGTAGAAATTTCCCCCTCTCATTATTATTTTTTCTTTTCCCCTACTTTACATTGTCATGGAGGACTTGGCAATTGACAAAGGGTGTTGTTGTAAATAGAACTTCCTGACTGGTGTTAGTGGGAGATATGAGTTGGTGAGTACCTTCTGCCACACTTTTGGTGTAGGAATAGAATTTGAAACTGCTCCTATGTGCCATGTGATCTTGGAGTTGGGGAAAACACTCCTGTTTTGGGGATAATTTCTGGGTCTCTTTCCTCACCAGAAACTATATGGCTTGTGGGCGTACACCTTTGGTCAGCCTTCCAATTTGCAGCTGACCTATGAGCAACCCTGAGTTTCAGGAATTCCTCTCAGGGGCTATGGTGTTTTGCCCCCAAAAGTGGTCTGTGGTCTCACTCCCACACCAGGTTTCTCCCTCCTTTAGTTTTGCTCATCACCAAAAAACAAATAGGTAACAATGAATAAAGTTCATATCTTGTGTCTGGTCTCATTATTATTATGGTAAGACAGCAAAACAAATGAATTCATTCACCCTCACATGACACTCATAACTTAAATAAAGTCATTCCCATGCTACTGGCCAAAAAATAGTATCTTATTTCTAACAAGTTATTTTCAAGCTGTGATTATACCCTATTTAATATTTTTAAATGTATACTTCTGGAGGTCTAGTAAAGCCAGCTTCAGTGGCCCCACCTCCTTGGCCACCATTCTTTCTGTCTTTAATAGGAAAGTATAGAAGGAAACTGATTCTGTCTGAATATGGTTACAGTCCTCTCTATAACTGGAGATCCTAACCATACAAATGTGGGAGAGAAAATCCCTCTTTAAATTTCTTCACTCATTGAAGACAAGCTGACTTTATGAAGGAGGTGCAGCCAATATGCCCTTCTATAGGCATATATTCTGCAAACATGTATCCGAACATTAGGTTATGGATTTTTTTTGCAATTCTTCTGACATCTAAAACTACCATGAAATTATGTTTCCAAAATCAATTATGTTATCTAATAAATTGTATAGTTGTACAGTGGCTTCAGCTACAGGAAATAAGAGGAAGCAGTTGCCATTATTAGTACTCAAAATGTTTTTTTTAAGAGATCACTTGCTCTTAGCTAGATTTTATTTCCCACACTTTTAGCTCTGGTCCTATCCACCTCCAACTTCAGCTCTGCCAATGCATCCATATGTCCCACAATAGCTAAAGGGACAATGGCTTTGACTGAAAAAGAGATGGCCTATTCTAGTTTAAGGCATAAAACTGATATACCCTGTAGAATCCCTTCTATGTTATCAGCTCAGATATTGAAAGGAACTGCTGTTTATGTCTTCATGCTCTCTTTACTTGGAGTTTGGGAGAAAGAAATGTAGCTCTTATGAGCAGCAAACATCTCTCTGAGGCATTGTCTAAAAGTCATAGTGTACCAATCTCCTGTTTCATTGCCTAAACTGGGGGGACACAATCCAAAGGGTCCTTCCGCAAGACATGATACTGTGGATGATATGGCCAAAAACATCAACTCAGTTGCTAGGACACACAGTAAATGTTATGGGCCTGGTGGGCTCTTTGGAGATCCTGATGACCTAGTGCCTTATTTTGAATGCTCCTCAAACTGAAGTATTAGGTTGGTTGTTCTAGAAAGTATGTGGCATAACAGGAAGGTAAGCAGTGGAATTCTCCAGCATTCCCAAATACACAATACCTCACTCTAAGGAAGTACTCAGACTGGTCTCTGCTCCAAAAAGCGGCAGCATTTGATACAGTGGGAAAGTGGTCAACAGACCATCCACCTGCTGTGGTGACTTCCTCATAGGCAGCCACAAGTTGTTGGCAGTAGTTAAGAGCGCATAATGCAGCACTCTCCTGGTCTACTGTGTGAGGATGGGAGTTTGCCCCATTCTGCGATAGGACTGAAACTGGCCTATGATGAACCTAGAGCTCTATCATGAAAGAAATTCAACAGATCACAGTGAGACAGATTCTGTTAGGTACAAAACACTAAACCAGAATTTAGTTGTCAATGAATGATTTATCACAGGATGACTCAATAGATCACACTAAAGAAACCTAGGATATAAATGTAGTAAAGCAAACAAAGGAGAAGAAAGTGATCAATTTGTGCCAGTCTAGCTTTCACAAAGTGCTGGAGCTTCAACTGAATACAAAAGAAGTGTCACATGTTACTGAATCCTAACAAGGTTACGTTGGAATAAACAGTTGTATGACCTGTATTATTTTGTTCAATGCCAATACATGTATTGCCATGGCAACAAACCAATTCCACTAATGTAGTTGACCAATACTAAAGCATATCTTTCTAAGCCAAATATGCTGCACCATCTGGTATACATGTTGATGAAACTAAGGATCTGCAATATGAAGCACAAAACCAATTTGTTGCCTTGGGAGTTATATAAGATGCCAAATACATTTCAGCTTAGATATCTTATTCTGTGGTTTTCTAGATTAATTTTACTCATGGTCTGTTGAACTTCTCTTACATATATTACTAATTTTTAAACTAAAAATGCTACTGATCTTGGATTTATCTTGGCCCCAATAGTAGAAAGAAAACATTGCTTATTTCCCTGGTAAATTGGCAGAAAGTCATAAATGACAACACTGATAGTTAATTCAAGGAATTGAAGAGACAGTGTAACTGCTATATGATAAGGAAAACACAAAGAAAATAGAATATACAACAGATACCAGCAGTTCTAACACCATGAGTGGTTGCTTGATATTGAACCAGAAATAGCAACATAAATAAACTTGCATGCTATGAGTGACACAAGCAGCTAATTTTAAAGGAGGGGAGCAGTAAAAGGAGGAGGTTGACATTGTATGTAAAGTTCTCGCTCAGGTCTGGTCCTGATACAAATATGACTATTTGAATGAGCAGTAGCAACTTTATTTAGTAGTCTGTCATAAACTGGTCAACTAACAGCAGGTCAAAAACATTCTGGAAGATGCATCTTTTCATCAAAGCATTGTGAAGCAGGAACACACAACTTTAGACCAAAGCATGAACTATTTAATTTTTCTTTGCTTATTACTTTAGTGTACAACTCAAAAAAGTTGTCAGACTACACTAAAATAAAAGGGTTTGATCAGATTAAGGCTGTTTATTTCCTACAGACATAGAACAGAGTGAGACCATGCCAGTATCCTTCATACGGATGTTGTTATTCCAATGCACCTTATAGCCACATTTTTGCTTAAAGATCAGTAAAGGAAAGATCCAAAAACTTGGATTGGGTTTCTGTTTTGCACAGAGACCTTACACTTGAACATCTAAAATGCTTCAAATGTTTGTGGCAGGCAATCTGGCAAATGCATGGGCACTGAGAGTGTGAGTGCCCATTTAGATGCAGAATGTCAGGGGTTGGACTATTGACCCATATCTGTTCCATCTCCAGAATCTGCATGTGGAGATTCAAATACAAAAGGACTTCAGTTTCTGTTAGCCATTTATTTTCCCATTCTGGCTTCTGTTCTTGCTATGTATTTTCAACTTATCTTTTTCTTCCCTTTCCATTTGTTTCTGTTCTTATCTATCCACGTGTTACAATTGCCAACACATTTTTCGGAAAATTCAGCTGGGACTCAAAAAGTGAAATTGGTTACAGTGTGGCACCAAATATTAATATCACATTCTGTGACTTTAATTAATAAGTATTGTAGTAGATTAGTACTAGGGTATAATAACAATAACAATAATAAAGAAATAAAACATATATAAGTAGATAAAAGGTGTGTATTAGAGGTATATGTAGTACAAGTTGTAATGGAAAGTTAAAACTGATAAGAAATATGCTTAAAGATGTGCTTGATATTTTTTCTTTTACTGTTGGATTATCTACAATATGGCATACTCCTTTGTCTAAGATATTGTGAAAAGAGGAAAGAATGTATACTTACACATTTTGATTGATAAATCTATAAATAAAAATTATTATAAAGTAATAGTACAACTTGTCCCCCATATCCATGGATTCTGCCTGCAACGTGAATATATATATATAAAAAAGCTTCCAAAAGCAAATCTTGATTTTGACATTTGTATAAGAGATACAGTTTTATTATGCCATTGTATAGAAATGGACTAGATTTTGGTATCCACGGGGTTCCTGGAATCAAATTCCAGTAGATACCAAATGTCCACTATATCATGCTAAATTGTTGGTGCAAATGCCATTTATGAGACATGTTCACACAGCTGGGGTCTCCAATACACTGCTTTCATAAAGATTTTAGAATACCAGTCTAATTACTGTGCTGCCAGCATGGTGTTTTCCAACAGTTATGTTTAATGAACGGAAACTGAGCTAAGTTCTTTTGCATAACATGACATTTCAAGTGCAGTATCTTGGGCCACATGTGTTGATTGCTGACTTGGAAGTTATTGGCTACAATCAACTGAAGACTGATGCAATAACTGAATAAAGACTCACAATTCAAGGCACTGGTCCAGACAGTGGATTACCAAACACTCTTTGCTGAAGAGGTTGTGCAATGTCGTACCACTTTGGATTGTTAATCTGTACAGGAGAACAGAATCAGGCTTTGCAAGTTGTCTCGGATGAGGCTTGACAAACAGCGCCATGTTGGGTGCTCACTGCTGGAAGCACTTCTATGGAAGTAACTTCTGTTTCTGTTTTTAAAAGGCAAATGGTTTTCAAATGGAGCCTTGCAACTATGCCACTCCCTTTCTTCCCCTCACCTTCACTCCCTTCCTTTGCCTCACCTTCACATAAGGCATGGGGCATTGATCTCTTTGCTACTAAACTTCATTAATTTTACACATCCCTGAGGGTGGATCAAGCTTTGGTGCCAGCTAATTAAATGCTATTTTGAGTTCCTTTCGGTGCATTTTATCAGACCAGAATGAACCCTTTCTCTTTTAATGGAATCCACAAAGATTTTCCCCCTCCAGCTATTACTAATTAAATGATGCTGTAAGATGTTTTTGTATTAAGTTTTCAAATTTCAAGGCAACTGTGTGGCACATCAGAGTTCAGGTAAACATACAAAAACAGAGGAAACAAAATCCTTTTCACATTTGGTTATTGGCTGGTATCCTTTCAAATATAACTTAAATTCTCCTTTCATCTGATTCTGTGTACATAATACAGCTCCAAAAATGCTAATGATGTCTGGGAAGGAGCTGTCAGCTCTAGAGTACCTTCAAGATCATACAAACAGAGAAGCATTCATATGAAAGAGCAAGTGCCAGCCAAAGGATATTATTTATGCACAACAATTATTCAGAAAGGAGACTTCACACTGTCTTAAACACATAAGTACTTCACTAATGAAGGTCTCAAGAAAGAACAAACCAGCCTTCCCATTCCCACTGTTAGGGTGTCAGGGACAATCGTGGGATTCTAGTAACCCATTTCAGAAGATATTTTGTGCTCAGATAAGAAAAATATGGGTTTTGTTTGGAAATTGATGGTCATTAGCTCTTTCACAGAGACTAGCTTTGACTGTCATCAGCTAGTGTTCATGGCTGAATTTTAAAAGCAAGAGTTCTTTGCATCACAGTAATGGCTATAACACACGCCTATTTACTATTTATCACCAAGAGGCAATGCTGAATATAGATACTCTGGAAATGGGAATATTTAATTGCTCAGGTTCATCAAACATCAAAGTATCATAGAGAACTGACAAAGGTTTGACAAGCTAGAAATCTGTTAAACATATTTCCATACATTGACAGTATGTAACATATGCACAGATAATATTTCAAGGAACAAACCTTCCACAATATCCACTTCCAACCAGAGCTGTACACTTTTGTACCATCTGAGTGTCATTTGGCTTCCCTCTAACTCAGTTTGCTGCTAAAAAGAGCACAGTTTAAACTAACAGTAGACACAAAAGCTGCTATTTATCTAAGGGTATGGTGGAGTATTTGGCTTAAGTGACAAAGCAAGAGATATGGAGAGATAGAAACAGAGACTGCATAAATGTCGAATGATCTGGCTTGGTACACATGTCTGTTTCCCTCACATATGGAGCTCAGTTACTCTTTGATAGGTCAGCCAATGGCTCAGGTACAGATTACTCATCACTGTCATACTGAGATCCCCTGTTGTAGTAGGAACTGAAAATCTAACACATGGAATAAAGTGACAGGTTCAACATGACCTGGAGACCAATACAGTCTTAAGATTTGTATCTCAAAATTGCCACAGTCTCACCAAGCGACCAACATTACATTGCTACACTAACCCTCAATTCCTTGCCCATACATAGGGAGACTAATGACCAACATAGAAGATATGTAGATTAATACTGTTTCTCTATTTTAATTGTAACACTGCTAAAAGACATAGCTGGATTCTGAATGCTATGGGGAACTTTGCAAATAATTCACATTTACAAAGAAGAAGAAACTGGAGATTGAATGGAAATGAAATGATGGTGACATCCAGCTGAAAATGTCTTTGTTTTGTGTCTCTTCTGTAGTAGCATACATTTGTCATCAGTGTCAATCCGATCACTTCAACACGAGTCATTGAAAATACTCTCCTCATATGTTTTCAGTTTTAACTATTGGCAACTTTATTATATATTGCCAATCAGTGAAATCATAAGACCATGCCACATTGCGGGTTAACTATGGGCAACTTTATTGTATGTTACCCATCAATCTCTATGTGATCTGCCAACAAAATTCGGGGGTTTGAAACATAAATTTGTACATGAACTAGAACTTACACTTGCATTTGTTATGTAATAACATTAGACAGTGGCCCTCAGAGATAACGTCACCCTCAAACAACGGAGAGACAGCACGGTCTCCAGCTGCAACCCACAAGTTGCTCACATGGGGACCCATCGGGTAAATGGATGGATAATTTTTGCCTCAATCCTCCCCTTCTGTGGTGCAACTGCTATGTGCCTATACCTATTCTACATATGAGGCCTATCTACAATCCTCCCTTCACCCAATTTGCTATGGATTAACAGTGTAGGATAGGCAACCCCCTCCCCCCAGAATGTAGGGGGGGATTCCTACCCGTCCCCATTGGCGATCCTTGTATAGCTCACTGTAGAGGAGGTGGGTGGGTGGGGCAGCGTTGTCCAAAAGAATGGCATGAGTGGGGAGCACTCTCTGGCTGCTGACCCCACCCACAAAAAGTCCCAGCCAATACTTTTTTCTGTTTCTTCCTTCACTGGGAGGGATCAAAGCACTTCCCCGCCCTCATGCAGGAAAGGGATTTTCTCAGTAAACAAAATTAGCCACATGCTTTTAAAAACATATAAATGCACTCTTCTTTCTCCTTGTGTAAAATGCCACCTTAATCAATGATAACTGAGCTAAAACACAACATATTGTGCTGAAAATGCTTCAGGTAACCAACTCACTTTGAGACTCCCATCAACCAAAACAGATAGAACATATGTTAATGGAGGTAACAAAAATAGTGCTTGGCTGATGCCTCATTGAGTGCTCACAACAGTCAAAAGCCGACAATAATCCATTTTAAAAATGGATCTTACACATTTACTTTGTGGTTGACATGTTCAGCTCAGAAATACAGCAAGACCACTAACTGCAATATTTTTTTTATTTTCAAAGCAAGACTTACCTATCTCTTCCTGTTTCAGTTTTAAACATTTCATCACAATAACTCATGCGCTTTTCTGTGGTCACATAGATTTTGGCCTCAGGATAGTTGTCCACGGTTTTCTTCAGCATGTTGTACACAATGCCACTGCCATCTTTCCTCATGTTTCTAAAAGGTCCCCAGATGACATAGATGGTGTTGTTTGTTTCCCTGAAAAAATATTCAGAATTCTTAAGCAGAAGCGGGACGCTAGTGTGGGATACAACTCTTATTGTTGTCCGTTTCCCAACATCATCTTCATAGCCCCTGGTGGGAGCGTTGTTCATCCTCCATATACACGATGACTGGTCAATTTCATATCCTACTTTCTGCTGGGTCATTTGTCCTGAATTTGAAATAATGGCACAGAGATCACAGTCCAGTTGTAGAGGCTATGGGGAAAAGAGAGAGAGAGAGAAAAAAATAAGATGCTATTCTTTTTCCATTAACAAATTAAACAACATCATCATTAGATATAGATGTTCAACTATGACCGAAAGGTTGAAATATTCCAAGAGATCACTATTTTAATGCAGAAGGAGCTCATCTGTGTTTGGACAGGTAGTAGAACTAGAGGAATTGGGGAGAATCGTACACAAAAAATTCTAGGATGCTTTGATGTATGCTAATTTTGCTTCTCTTTAAAGATCATACAAGTCATTGAAACCGATATAGCAATCAAACACCATAACAATCATATTTATTTATATCCTACCTTTCCTTCAATCTGTGAATCAAGATAGCTTACAAAATAATTCACAATTGCAAAACAAATATAGTTAAAAATTTACACCAAACAAAACTTTTAAAATAATCAAACAATTGATAGCACTGAATTGCTAAAACAGAATATTAAAGATAATAAACATAAACAACATAGTTCATGAAAACCCTTTTCCCCCTAAGCAGTCAGCTCTCAAAACTTAACCCAAGGATACATGAACATTAGCACTATTTGAATAATCACATGCCTACAAAAGGACAGGAAGGAGTGTACCAATCTAATATCTATAAAAAGTGACCTACATAGCCTTGAAGCATCCATGAGAAGGTCCTCTCCTGTGTTGCCATCAGGTGTGAAGGTGATGTGACAGTGAGAAAGGCCTCACTAAAAGTCACAGGCAGATTCAAATAGGGAGATAATGGTTTTCTAGAAAATCTAGACCTGAGTGGTATAGGGCTTTATTGTTTATTACCAGCACTTTGTATTAATTGCCAAAAACAACATATTTTATTCCGTGCTGGAGCATGTCAGTTGTGTGCCTGAACAAAGAGGGGATAGTTTGAGCAAAGAGAGAAGGTCAACATGAAAGTGAGACTTTGGGTGTTTGATAATTGTAAAAATGAAATGCTAAGAACTATTGACAAAGTTGAGGATTTTGGGGAACAACACTTCTTAGGTCACCCTAATACTGATACCAGGGCTGTAGCCAGAAAAAAAAATTGGGGGGGGGGGGGAGGGGTTGAAACATTTTTTAGCAAATCATGGAGAGTAGTTTGATAACACAACAACAACATTTTTAATACAGTCCAAAGACCCTTATTGCTCCGCAAAAGATATAAGATATAAGGTTTGCAAGGTTAGTAAGGCCAAAAATAGCAAAAAAAGTTGGTTTTTTTACCTGAAAAATGTGCCCCCCCCCCCCCCCCCCGGCTACAGGCCTGACTGATACTGTTATTGTATGATCAAAGCTATTACATACCATTTTTAGATGACATCCTGATTGGAACATAATAAATTAAAATAAAATAAAACAAAGTGCCAGATGAGAAACAAGTACAGATATTTATTAACAGGAGAACAGTGGCCACATCTTCACTGTCATATAATGCAATTTGAAACTGCATTATATGCTCAGTCAATTCATATAATGCGTTTAACTGCACTGAACCACATTATATGAGCCTACACTGACCACATAATGCAAATTCAAACTGCATTATATATCAGTGCAGATAGAGGCTGAAGTTTTCCCTCTATCCATATTCTTAATGAAGACTGTAAATAGATTTTTTTACAATAGATTGTATACATATTATTGTATTCAGTGCTTATTTGCATTCTCCTTCACAAGCTACAACATTTCTTTCTATTAAAAAGAATTGAAATTAACAGCAGTTCTATATAGGCATACTCAGAATAGGTAAATTTGTTTATGCTTGCAGGAAAAAATAAACAGAGTTGTTTAAATTTTAAAACATGTTTTCTGGTTGGTATTATCTTGGAAAATTCTGTTGGCTTCATTTTGGAAACTTTGGAATAGATACACAACATGTAATACATTCTGGAAATATAAAAGTCATTTAATTCCTGATGCATAAGAAAAGAATACATGAACATTAAAACTATTTGAATAATCATTATGTAAGAACTGTGATACCTTTGGAATTAAGAATTTTATAATGATACACATTCAAAAATAGATTTTGTCTGTTATTGGTTTTGGATATATTGTTAAGCTCTTTACCTAGTAATCAATAAGTCACTAAGAATTTGCTTCTTTCTAAGTTCCCGTGTGGATTCCTGAAGAGACATAAACCTCTTGCATATACCATCACTACTGACAGTAGCAACAACATCACAGAGACAGGAAATTATATAAATGCAACAACCACTGCATTTTATTACCATAGTCAACTACTGAACCATGGCACTTGTTGCTACTGAGCTTGTGCATAGCCTTGATATTTTTATTGTATTTTCTTTTTATTGGGCTATAATATTAATTTGCTTGGGGAAAATATGTGCATATTATCATCAAGGGATAAACAAGTGTTGAACTAGAACCACTCAAGCAAGTACTCAATCAGTTTTATGAGAACCTATCTACCCTACCCTCAGTCTAAAAGAAATAAACAGATAGACTTCAGACCATACATCGTTAAATGAATACTTAGCACCAGCATTTAAGTGATGAATATCAACGTGGTGATCGCCTTTGGCAAATACAGTTCCTAGGTGTATTCATAAATAAGGTTTTAATTTCATATTCTGAAGTCTTCCATGATGCTCTGCTTGCATGCGACTGCCATCATGTACTATATTGATAACACATTGTACTTCCTCTCCATGCCATGCACATTAATAGGAGAAAAGGCTCAAATGAACCATCATAGCATAATAAATCCAAACGAATAAATAAATGGAGCAAGCTTACTAACCATCAGATCATAAGTGGATTATATTAATTCATGTAGGTAAACATCCTTAATCAGTTACATTATTCCAGACCAATCCCACTGAAAGAAGTAGTGCCACAATGAGGATTTCACTCTTAGGAGTTAGTCAAAGGCATTACTAAGCTTTTCTATGACAACAGATGGTGAACACATGAAGTCAAGACTCCAACAAAAAAACTATACAAAGGCGAGAGAACAAAGCTAAGAGCAGATCCAGTAATGTCCGAAAATATTAGAGAAAGGAAAATGTTGTCCAAAAGGCTTCTAAAATACTGGGACCATTTATTTATTTATTTATTTATTTATTTATTTATTTATTTATTTTGCTGCATTTTTATACTGCCCCTCTCAGCCCGCAGGCGACTTGAGGTGGTTCACAAGGCAAAAATCAATGCCAACAACATCATAAAAACATTTTAAACATTTAAAAGCATTTACATATCAATTAAGACCATCAATAATAAAGGTGAAAAAGATTTCATGGATATAAACCTACTTTTTGGATATTCAGACTTGAAAACTAGGGTTGAATCCCAGAAGAGGTAACTGAATAAAACTGGCTTTACTACTTAGGTGCTAAAATGATAACATTACATAAAATCCATTTACAATCAGTACTTATTGGCATTGAAATAGACTTTGTTAGTTGTGTCTAGGGATGTGGAAGAATTTAATTTGGCCTACATTTTTAGGAGATCCTATAATATGTAAGAAGACTGTGTCTACGTCTTTATTTTTCTGACTTGAGCTGATATGGATTAAAAACAGAATTGTGTCTCCAGTCCCTAGATGCATCTCCTTACATTATCCAAAAGAGACAACGAATTCCTATCAAGAAGAGGAGCTAAACTGATTATTTCCAAGCACTCAATGCCATTAATCCTCCAACATTTTGTTTGAACCCACGGCATAAAAATAGTTTAGAACTGACAATGAAACAACACACATTCCAGTGAGTCATAGATCCAACAGAGCCAGCAGAACTAAGAATGACAACGGGTGTGCCTACGTTGTAACCAGAAAACATAAAAGGTAATGATAAACTTTTTGTATTTTGCAATGACATGAGTTGTACATTTAGTATGTATAGCTTGTTATTAGTAACCTAGCTGGTTACTACTGATTCCAATGATGCATGCTTCTTTTGATTTCCCAACAACACTTCTGAGTCTGTTCAGGGACTTCCAACTTGCCCATTCTTGGTTTGCCCCTGGAGGCAGACCCTCATGGGGGGGCCATCCAGTTGGAATTTCCTGGTTTAGCTGGCCAGAGGGACACTCCTGCTGTTGTTGGGGGAACATTAAGAGTTGTGGTAGTTCTCGTGAAACTTTTCCTTGATTTGAGTCTACTGGGAGGAGGCTGATAGTCACACAGTCGATGGCTTTCACTGTGTTTAATTAAACCTTATTGCTGTCACAGTTGGCAGCAATTTCTCATTGCACATCGCTGGAAGGGGGGCAATGCCAGCTTATAGAGTCTATCAACAGTTGTAGGTTTGTGATTATTCTACATGTTTTGTTAGTGCTATATTCACTTGCTTTGCTTGGGCAGACTTGTGCCAAACAAGGTGATATGGATACTCAGCAGTTGAATAAGACAAGGCCAGGGTTGATGTTCTTATTAATTTTGAGTCTGCGCCCCATGCACTACCAGTAAGTTTCCGCAGGATGTTGTTGCATGCAGCTACTTTGTGCTTGGTGTTCATGCAGTGTTTTCTATATGTTAGTGTTAATTAATAACACTTGGTAAACCCATCATCATCATCCAATGTAAGAAGGCATTATATCTGTATAAAGTGAATAAATATGGCTCGGAATTTAGTAATCTTAATTATGAAGGAAATCCCTATAGTCTGAGTATCGGTACCTTCATAGTGCCTATCAACTTATGGCAACCTCATGAATTACATAAGGGTTTCCTGTCTAAGAGTTTTGATAGTCTCCCATCGAAGTACTAATCAGAGGACTTTGTTTAGCTTCCAAAATACGATGGCATCTGGTGCCTTTATTTAGGCTCTCACTGAAGTTACTGAATATCTTTTTTCAGAAGCAGCAACAATAGAAAGAGGCATTAAAGATGCTGTTGGTGTTTTAAACTTCCTTAAAGACCAAAAAGGCAAAATATGCCTGGCATACAGGAAGTACACTGCAGTAAATTATTATGTATGCTTGCTTGTTTGAACCACTCATACAGATGTGAGTTTGTGTGTGAAAATTACAGAGTCCTCAACAAGATATGCTAGTATAGACCCTTCTTCTAGTAAAGAGTTCTTTTTTCTTCTTCTTGTCTTTTCTGCTAACAAACCAAAAGCATCCCAAACCTGCAAAAGCTAACCTGTCAGCAGCTTATAGTGTAACACTAAATTGCTAGAGGTGTCTTTGCATGGCTTTCTTCCAGTCATTTTCTTGTGACTGTGGCTTGTAAAAAGATCTCCATAATTAGATGTTTCGACTCTGATTGACTCTGGATGTGTATCAAAAAGATCCATTATTTTTGATCGTCACATATGACACTTGCAGAGAACTTACATTTTAATCTCTACAGAACAACAATATGTTTGACCTTTCCATTTTTCTACAAAAGCTTACGGTCAGGAGACAGCATAATTAAAACGATGAATTAGGACTTGAAAAACAATGTGGTTTCTCTTGCAAAGAGAGAGTTCTGTAATAAAGGTCACTGATCAAGCAGTCCCAATTATTAAATCTTTTTATTTAGCGCTGAAGTGACTCCACAGAATCAAAGGTTATACTATTAAATAATGAAGGAGACCAAGCTGGAAAAGGTCATTGGGAAGACCAACTAGTGTTTTCTAATGGCTGTCATTTGTTTAGATGTGTGTATGGTCAAATGCAGGCAGGGTTTTAAATGTATGTTTCCCATTGCTGGGTTGGGGGGCAATGAATTTGGTCCCAAAGATTAACAGGAATTTCCACTGTTGTTGTTCCCTTGGTTGCAAATTGTTTGCCATTCTGAGTTTTGCATACAAAATTAGTCTCATGATGAGATGATGGGCATTGAGGAAGTTCAAAATTATATCATTTCGGTTGCTACCCTAATTTTTGTAATTTTGAAACAATGAACTATTAATCCTTTTAATGTCTGAGAGGGGAAATTATTAGCAACTCACATCACACATTAATTTAGTCATCTAATTTGAGCTTTTCTTGTAATTATCCAATATGCTTGAATTCTAGCAAAGCAGGTACCAAAGCTCCAGAGAAGCATACTTCATTGTAGAGCTATTTATTCTCGGAGTCATCCAAAATATCACCAGTTTTTTTTCAAGGAATGCAACATGTTTAATGATGCCAGATGGGAATAGCATTTTCCTTGATTTTTCCTGATGTTCTTTTAAGGTCTCTCAAATGAAAAATAGAAAGGAGCCATTAACTATCTGGCATTACTTTTATTTCTTTCATGTACCTTATACCAATGTACCAATGTTCTTGTTAAGGGTTTATATATTTTGAGAGCCACTTTCATGTCTATATCTTATATTTTATATCTAGTATTTAAATAGTATTTACTGCTTATGTATTTTATGAGGCCTGATCATCCATCTCTCCTTTGGGGTCTATTTTATTCGTGTTTTTAATTTACTATGTATTTCTTATTATTTCTAGAGTGTTGTGTTTTTATGATTAAGTATGTGGCATTAATTGTTTGCCTTTTGCTCTGGAAGCCACCCTGAGTCCCTTCAGGGAGAGAGGGAGGGTAAGAAATAATAATAATAATAATAATAATAATAATAATAATAATAATAAATTATATGCTATGCAAACAAAAAGGTATTTTAATTTTCTTGTATTCCAGGAAGAATTAGCCAAGTTCTTTTCACCCTCACATAGTTATGCTTCACAGATCTCTACCTGGGAGCAAAGACTTTTACAGTACAGAAAATTCACCACACTCAAAGAGAAGAAATAAAATGAGATGTTGTTATTTGCCTGAGTGTTCACAAAGCAGACATTCCAATTTAATGCAGCTCTCAGGAGCACTATATATAAATCAGAACCTACAGCTAACATGAAATTCTCACACACACATACACCACAGAGAGTGAGCTGGATCTGATTACTTATGTTTGAATTTCAGTCCTCCGTATCCTACATTTTTAAGCTACAAGTGAATTGGCTCAGGGCCCCACACTGCTAAAAGCATCCCTGCCTTCATAAAATTTAATGTTCACATTCATCAAAATTTTATTATTTGGAAATTATTTAACAATAACCAAATTGTCAGCATGGGTTTCAGTTTCCAAAACAAGTGAAATGTGATGGCTCTTTGCAAGGCAATTCCTAAGAAGTGAATAATCAGAAAATACATTGATATTTTGATGCCAACCATTGTATCTAATGCTCCAGCTTCATTCAGACTATCTGGGATTTTTGGAACAAGAATTCTGATGAACCCACACTGGCTGAAGGAGAGGAAATTAAATCATAGCCTGCTGCTGAAAGTATAATACAGTGGTATGTTTGACAGGGAAAACTCACTAGAGAGCCTGCAAGTGGGTTTTTTTTATAAAAAAAAATCTCATGGGAAAAGTGAATCAGTTTAAAATGGTGCCCCCACTATCAACAAAATTTGAAACCAACACAAGATACTAATCATAGGTGTATGTATATATCCTCTTGATAACTGTTGGGATTTTAACAGGTTGGCAAAAGAAGCTGCGCCAGATATGGCTCAGATACACACACCTTTTTCACAAATTATTTGGCTATATGCTAATACAGGGGTCCTCAAACTAAGGCCTGAGGGCCGGATGCGGCCCTCCAAGATCATTTACGCGGCCCTCGCTCAGGGTGAACCTAAGTTGATGTGAGGGTGATCTGGCTGTGACATCTGTCATCCCATTGATCACCAGGGTTGATTTGGCTGATCTGGCTGGCTAGGCGGATGTCCCCTTCCTCCCTCACTGCTCCAAGGTCATTTACCCGGCCCTCGCTCAGGGTCAACCTAAGTCTGAAATGACTTGAAAGCACACAACAACAACAATCCTATCTCATCAGCCAAAAGCAGGCCCACACTTCTCACTAATAAGTTTATATATGTTAAAATTGTTCTTCATTTCAATTCTTGTATTGTTTTAAAGTGTTTTTGCACGACAAATAAGATATGTGCAGTGTACATAGGAATTCATTCATGCTTTTTTCAAATTATAATCTGGCCCTCCAACAGTTTGAGGGACTGTGACCTGGCCCTCTGTTTAAAAAGTTTGAGGACCCCTGTGCTAATAGATTTATTTCCAGCATTTCTACCCCGTCCTTTTCAACCCCCCCCCCTCCCGGGGAGGGGGGCTCAAGACGTTAAAACATAAAATAAAGTTGTTGGGGTTTCATTCTGTTTTGTTGAGATATTTGGATTTTTAAAAAAATGGGAATCTAATACATTGAAACAACAAAAACATGCAGCAGTACAATGAGGAAATGATGTCAGTGGTAGTTATAGTCCCCTCTGTCCAGCTCAATGCAAATAGCAGCTTTGGATAAATGATTTTCAACAGGGTAGTAAAAGAAGGGAAAGAGATAGACTTCATATTCCCACTATATGTGAGAAATCAGCTCTCACCTCACCTCATCTCACCAGAGCTGCTATTGGCATTTTAAAATAACACACAAATTAAAGATACATTTAATGTCATATGTTTGTTTCTCAACATCTTCAGAGACCACAACAAGTAAGAATCTATACAGTCAGTCTTCTGTATCCACAGATTCTGCATCCACAGAGTCAACCATTCATGACTTGAAAATATATATTTTTAAATGACAAAAAGCAAACCTTGATTTTGCTATTTTGTATAAGGGGCACCGCTTTACATTGTCATTGTATGTAATGGAACTTGTGCATTCTTGGATTTTGATATCCACAGGATGTCCTGGTACCAAACCCTTGGGGATAACAAGGGCCAATGGTGCAATAACCATATGCAGCAGACAAACAATAATATACTATGCACCTAATACTGCCTGTAAGATCAAGTATCTTTTCACTTTCTGGCCAGACCCATAGCTGCCATACTTAACAGTCTACACACAAAATTTAGAAATAAGATGCAAATCAAGTTAATTAACCTTGTGTTGTTAAAGAAGCCCATCTAGTTGTTATGAGCTGCATTTCTACTAACTTCTCCCCAAACTGTAGCACAGTACAAAAGACTGGAATCTGAGCAGTGCATTCAGGTGTGCAGATCGTCTGCAGCTGCTAGAGGGGATGAGTATGCCTTTGGGAGACAAAAATGAAAGCCTGACAACCTGTTTCTCTTCTTAAATGTAACAAACAGTTTCTTTTTCTAAAACAACCCCTAACTTTATTAGGGGATGTTTGCTAAGGAATGGGGAAAAGCAGTGTTAGTTGAAGCAATTTGCAAAAATAAATGGAAACAGGAGACACAAGGCATTTGGAAAAGTCTAGTTCTAGAGCTGGGACTCATTCCAAACAAAAGCTGCATGTCGAAGCCAAGAGGCCATTCATCTTAAAAAGCCACAAGGTTGTTCACATGGCCCTCATTAGTATTGCATGGCTTTCAACAATAATACGCCATTTGAACAAGAAGCACTTCTATCAAATTGGGCTGCAACGGGTGACATAAAAACCAATCAGCCTTCCACATGGGACAGCCACTATCCCCAGAATGACTGAAAAGCTTTTTAAAGACTTTCATTTATTTCTTCAGTAATAAAAAATTACTAAAGTAACAAACTCAATTAGCAACATATTTTAAGATTAGTTTTTTTTGTAAGATTTCAAGAGTTTTTCCTTGTGTGATTATTAGCAACAGAATTATCTATGCTTTAGGAAATAAGCAGGACAGTTTTTTTGCCCAAAGATTCTTTCCTTCCTGTGTCAGACGTATTAGGTTGACAAACAGCCGAAAACACCAGGAGGTAAAATGTCAGTTGCAGCTGAAGGGTACATGGTGAGAAGGAACATACCGTTAGTGTACGGGCTGAATTGTGAATGTTTCTCAACAGGAGAGGACCAAAATAGTTTCTCACTTCTAATATCTTGCAGTGCAGCACAATGTTTGCAGCATACACCATGTAATCCTTTCTTAAAGAGTATACTGCACAATGGAGACCCAATGCCATCCTGAATTCTATCAGCTTCCACTCACCAATAGCCAGCTAGATATGAAGAGCACAAAGAACAGATGTTGTTTTATTGTGTACAACAAAATACAGTAGAAGAGTCCTTCCACTGCACAAACATACATTATTCAGAACTTTCAATTAGTCTAACCATGGAGCATTTTCACAGAGCCATTTCCAACCCCTTAGAGCCATGAGTGCTGCAAAGGCCCCTTTCAACAAATGATTAAAAAAAAAAACAAGTGGAAAAGGGAGAGGATTTGTTTGATAAAATAACAATTTTCTCCAAAATAGGGATGTAAAATGACAAAGATTTTCTGTCCATTGGATAGGAGATTTTTACATGGTTTTTTTTTTTCACATTTGGGCATTTTTTTTGCTGAAAAAATTATAACTTTTTTTTCTTATATCAAAACCCATTATGCTTTCCACAATATATTTTCTCCTCTTTGGTGAGAAAACACTGAATGAAGTTATACTGTGCACAAAAAACAACTGTTCTCACAAAATTCATTTTGTTAATACAAAAAAGGGGAAAAAACCCATAATGATTTCAGTACTTCCCAGACCTTTTGCTCTCAGGAAGAGATGGAAACTGCTGCAGAGGTCAGGAGTGTCACAATATACACAACTGTATATGCATATTTAATATTAATCCCCTGGAGTCATATTTCTACAGTCACCATCCTTTTTCACTTTTGGGCATTGTGTTGCTGAAAATTTCATAAAGTATTTTTCTTTTACCAAAACCCATTATGCTTTCCAAAACATGTTTTCTCCTCTTTGGTGTGAAAACACTGAATAAAATTATACTGTAAACAAAATGCAACTGCTCTACCAAATGTATTTCGTTAATCCATTTGGACACTTTTTTGCTGAACATTTCATGAAGATTTTTTTTCTTTTACCAAAACCCTTTTAATGAAGATGGATTGGGAAGAGCCAGGGGGCTGCAGAAATGGTGTTGGAAAGTTCATACACTAAAAGTAGCCCATGGACTACATATTTCCTAGCTCTGGTTTAAATTTAATGCAATACTCATGGTAGAGTCAGGGGTTTCAGCCCCTAAACTACATCGTATTCTTCTGTGCAACCAAAAACCTGCTGTAAAGAGTTCCCAACACTCAGGAACAGTTTCAAATGGGATTTTCAATGGAGAATGGGGAATTACAGGAAGGAGATTGATCCCCCCCCCCCCCCAAATAGCTTCCATGAGTGCAATGGCCATGTTGTTTGCTGGAATAGAAACATGGTTCCTGCCTGCATGCAGACTGAGAGGACTGGGCTTGTGTCCCCTGTTCCGGCTGCTAGAAGAATTCAACATAATTGCTAAAAGATCTAATCAATGCAATTGAACCACAGCTCATACATGTGACTAGGGATTGTAAAGCTTCTGATCAAAGCTTCTGATCAAATTCTATGTGGGTTATTTCTCTGTAAGCACTCAGTAACTACCATATATATTCATGTGTAAGTAAAAAAAAGTAACCATATTTTCAATTTAGGTAGAGATCAACAACAACAACATGGGGGAGACAGTTGGGGGACACAGTGTTCTCATATAAAGCCTCTACCCTCTGTGGAAGCTATTATTGCACAGCTGTCCTCCCCAACAGCACTTATTTCCACTCTAGTTTGGCCTTTATCTGCTGTCACATTAGTCTTGTGTCTGGCAAGAGATTGCTGAGCAAGGAAAATCCCTATATTTTGATACCTATAATATGAGGTAGGCATTATTTCAGGGAATATTCCAAAGATCCCAAAGATCACTATTTCACACTGTCTGTTGGAACATATTTGGTGATCATCCTCCTTGCCCAACTGCCCCACTGACATACCTCATGGCTATGTTCATCAAGTAGGGAAAATGTGGAAGCAGTCCCCATAAGTAGTCCTTATGTCATTTTGAAGATTCAGGGGATGGGGGACAACAAAGGAGCTTCAGGAGGGCTATTCTCATCTAGCTTACCTGACACTTTAAAATCTCTTTTCTAATTTCCCCCTTCAATTCAAATACTATTTTCATCCTTAGTTATGAGCAATGCATTCTACCTGTTTTAGAATTCAGTTTTAAAGAGGGTTTTAAAACATTTTATGGAGTGTTTTGAATTTTTTTTCATGTTTTATGTTATCCTCTCAACCCAACTACGACTTTTGGAGAAAGCCAAAAATAGGGAAAACACAGTTCCACAAATACTCAGTGAATGAACTGTAAATGGAACCTCTAATTCATTTGAACCTCAACGATGTCTAGTAGAATTATTTAAAATACTTTTGGGAAAACAACCAATACATTCTTTTGCATGCACAGAAAGTGATATGCAAAAATGTTTAATTGTCCTTTTTTTCTGAAATGAAATTAATTCAAACCAAGAATAATGATTGTTATAGTCATATTAATCCCGTATTGTCTTTTAAAAGCTATTTTGCCAAAAAGTAAACCTTAAATTTTCCTGTTAAATTTTATCCTTTTATTACACCTTAACAAGATGTTCAAATGTTATATTTTTTCATTTCTAAATATTTCATCCATTGAGAAAACACATCCATTCCTCTTATGGTGTATTTTTCTTTCCTTCAGGGTCACACTAGAAATGTTGATGTTGATGTGCCATGTATATATAGAAGACTTTAAAATCATGCTTTTCACAGATGCTGAATTTAGCTTCAGGATACATTTGTGTTTATACCCTAGACCTGAAAGTAAAATTACGGTAGATCTGCTTGTCACGCAAGTTAATTAAATGCCGTTTCAGTTGTATGCGAAGAACATTCAATAACATAACATTACGCTGGGGGATGTAGCAATGCCTTCATTAGTACTGTATTCTGGCCATGGTTTGAGCAGCCAGTGTAGATAAGTCCATAGTCAGATACAGGCCAGGGCTACAACAGGAAGTCTGTAAGTCTTCCTTATATATTGGTTGATGTTATAGAGACCCAAACTGTGGAGCGGGGGTCTGGAAAGGTGAACTGTATGAGGATGTGAAAGAACACAAAACATTTCCACTCATCCGTGCCGTCCTTGTGTAAAGCAGAGCTTTCCAAACTGTGATGTGACAAGTTAGTGTGTCGACTGAGTGTGCAAATGTGTTGTATGAGAAACTTCTGAGTCTATGTGAATTAAGCAATAAATTGTATGTATATGTATGTATATGTGTGTGTGTGTATATATATAAATCAATTAATTTCATTAGATATGTTGTGTCTCCAGACATTTGTTTATTACAATGTATGTGTGACCATAAGGAGCCCCCGGTGGTGCAGGGGGTTAAACCACTGAGCTGCTGTACTTGTTGACCAAAAGGTCACAGGTTCGAATCCGGAAAGCAGAATGAACTTCGCTGTCAGCCCCAACTTCTGCCAACCTAGCAGTTCGAAAACATGCAAATGTGAGTAGATCAATAGGTACCGCTCCAGCGGGAAGGTAACGGTGCTCCATGCAGTCATGCCGGCCACATGGCCTTGGAGATGTCTAAGGACAACACTGGCTCTTCAGCTTTGAAATTGAGATGAGCACCAACCCCCAGGGTCAAACACGACTGGACTCAATGTCAGGGGAAAACCTTTACCGTCACCTGTGTCCATATATCCTAATTTCAACCTCTGGTTTGCTAGTAAAGCTGAATTACTGTGTCACAAAATAATTCATGTCTAAGAAGTGTGCATCAACATGAAATGCTTGGAAAGTTCTTGTGTAAAAACTAAAATTATGAGCTGCAGATGGAAGCAATTGACATTTTGCACTACTTTTAGTGTGAGGCCAATACGACCTGATAAAAATTCTACTTAACATAAAATGATAGTAATAGCATGTTCTCCAACATTACTGTGTGACTAAGCAGATGACAAACTTTATAAAAGAGGAAGAATAGACAAGCCCAGAGAAGTTGCAGCTTACTAGGAAGAGCAACAGCCTGCCCTTGCACTGGAATATGTTAACATGACTCTCCTTCAAATCTGACTCCTTGGGCCACTACATTTGGATGGGAGGATCTACGTTATGCCATAATGCTTCCATGGAGCTTTGAGTAGTTATAATGTGCAACAAGGTGACAAGCGTGAAGTCCTAAATGACTGCTGATTCGTTATAAATAATGAAGCAAAGATAATTTCACCCTGAAGTTAGGCAAAATGCCAAAATGAATCTATGGGAGGTTAATGTGAAAGGAAAATAAACAACCCAAACTTTATGCCCCGAAAGCACTGTTAGCTTGTTATTGAGTGTTTAAAATTAGATTCTCTTTCTCACTATCTGCAAAAAGGGTAAGAGGTGGATCTCAAAGAGAAGACAACACTATCAGAAATGTGTCCCTACTTTTTTTTAAAAAGGAATTCTATAAAAAGAAAATTAAGTTTGCATATAGTTTGCACACCCATGAAGCTATAGATTAGATACAGTACAAAGTATGTTGTAGATATTACATATATGCACATGGATAGCATCAATAATTGTATTCCATATAGTAAGGCAAGGAATACTATGTCAATGTATGTATCTTTTGCCTGTTCTTGTGAGGTCGTATTTATTTATTTATTTATTTATCATATCAGAAGCAAATTGAGAATACAATTAATAATGTATAGAAAAAACACAAAGTTAAAAACTTGACATTATACTAAATTTCCTTTGACCAGAAGCTGGCCAATTCGAGTGCCTCTGGTGTTGCTGTAAGAAGGACCTCCGTTGTGCATGTGGCAGGGTTCAGACTGCATTGTAGTAAGTTGTCTGTGGTTTGCTCTTTTCCATAACAAACACTAAATGCATGAGCAGGTTGTGTGTGTCTAAAAACTATAATTTTCCAATGCTTCAAATTGTTAAACACAAGTTGGGCCTTTTAACACTATTTATTTATTTATTTATTTATTTATTTACTGCGCTTCTATACCGCCATTCTCAGCCCGAGGGTGACTCATGGCGGTTTACAAAATGGCACAATTCGATGCCCACAACAGTACAAAAATAGTTTAAATATTAAAAACATTTAACATAGATTTAAAAAATCATTACAATTAATATCAATAAACATAATAAAAAACCATAAGTCCTCCACATTTCATTAATCAGTCATTGTCCAGTCACATTGTCCAACCATTCTGAGATCAGAGTTTCAAAGCTACACTGTGTTTGGGAAGGCCTGCTCATACAGCCAGGTTTTAACTTTTTTTGTGAAATGTTAAGAGGGTGGGGGCTGATCTAATGTATACTATAGAATTATAACACTTTGATTTCAGTTTTACTGTCATGACAGCATTCTATGCAATGGTTTGCTGTCTGGGGAAGCAGTAAAACTAAATTTCTTTTCCTAAACTGCAAATTCCAGGATTTCACAGTATGTTACTTTTACAATTAAAGTGGATTCATATTAAACAGCTTTTTATAAATGTACTAATCTTATAAAACAGTGGTTCCAAGCATCCTTCAATCACTGCCCCCTCAAAAGAGAATTAACAATGTACATTCATTGATCAAACAGTCCCAGCCAAATATTAAGCAAGTGTACACTATGGAATCATGTGTATGTCTAAAATTTAAAATCAAGAAACCAACCCTCCAAAACTGGGTCAACTTATCTATGGGTCAATGTAAGTACTGTACCTTAATTCTTATCAAAAATAAACCATCAGTAGTGAAAGATGAGAGCTTAAGTCTGTCCTGGAAAAACTTAAAAGATGCACCAATTGCTCTACTCTCCACCATGGCAGTGCTTCTGGGTTTTTTGAATATGTAAGAAAATGGCAGTGGTGACCATGGGTAGCTGGCTCCCCTCTACACAGAATGGCCCTCAACTTAGCCATGGATCATATAAAAATCAATAGTTTTGGCCCCAAAACCTGCCCTCAACATAAACATGAAGTCAGCTCATACATATAGTATTATGAACATTGATACTAGGAACATATAATATAGAACTTAATGCTTGTTCCTTCTGGCCTCTTTTAAACAGAGTATGAGAGTGTATGAAACCAAAGTATGCCTTTCTTATTTATTCACGCCGTGTGTTGCTTTAGTGATTGCCAGCATCATACATGAGAGAGGGAGGCAGGAAGAATCCAAAAGCAAAACACATGGGTGAATGGCACAACATTGGGAGTAGGATGAAGGCTTTGCAGGATGTGAATATGTTCTTGCAGAGCCCCAGGAAGAGGATGAATCACTGCTTCTGACATCTGAAAAATATGGAAGCTTTGAAAAAGTATTTGCTTGCTTCCTTGCTTTCAACTTTGGTTGAATGACTCACTGGAATGTATGCTGCATAGTCCCACCTGGCAAAGAGATGACTTTTTAGAAGTTATGTTATTAGCAGAAATATTATTCTCTGTAGCTCTATATAGTAATAAGCAGCTGCATTCCCTGAATGCACAAGGCATCTTACATGAAATGGTAGTGCTCTATTATGAATAACAGGGTCAGGACCCTCCTTGCATATGAAACTAGATGACAGCATGGCAAATTAGAAATGATTTGGCACTACAGAAGGTTGTACTTGTCATATGTACCCCTCAGGGCCAACCCGAATGATATATTAGGGGAGAAATCATATTTAACATGAATTTATAATTGTTAAAATACTGCTGTGTTGTTGTGGGGAAGCAGATCAAGTCCACAAGGCATATACAACCAGCCTGCCGTATCCATGGATTCTACATCCAAAAATCCAAAAAGCAAACCTATATTTTGCCATTTGATATAAGGGACATCATTTTACTATATGTATATAATGGAACTTGAACATCCACAGATTTTTATATCTATGCAGAATTCTGGAACCTAATTTTAGTAAATGCCAAGGAATAGATTTCTCTCATTCCCTGTTATCTCACCCTGTTCTTAATTGTGAATTGTTTGCAAGTCAGATGTTTGTTATATACACACATACTACATCATAATTCTGTCAAAAATGACAGTCTGAAGTATCTCATAGCAACATTTTTCTTGTAGCAGTGTGGTACAGTAAGTTTTAAAAAGCTATAAACAACACATAACACCAGTCTTAAAAGAGCTGGAGCTGCCAGATTACTTTTGGTTTGAATTTACATCTAAATTGTGATGAAATCCAAAGGCCCAAATGGCTTGGGATCTCTTGTCCAAGGACTGAGGTCTACAGGAAGAGCTCTCCTTTAGGTATCACCAGTGAAGCTATAGATTGAAGGAGCATATGAGAATGGGCTTTCTCTGTGGAATACCTTAAGCTCAGGGCCTAATTGTTGCCAACACTGGTGTCAATCCAGTACCAAGTCAAAACATTGCATATTACCCAGCTTTTGGAGCTTAATTTATTTAAAATGTCTATGCATATTGTCTTAATGTTGTCACCTTTTGAGATGTCTATCTTGTTGTCATGCTCGATGCCTTGATTTAAATTGTTTTATTGTTTTATTGGTATGCTATCTTGGAGAAGGTATATATATTTAAATAAATGAAGTGGGTCAGAGGATACACAATAAGTAATGTGAAAGGCAAGATTCTGCACCCTACTCTCCTCTTCCTGCCCTGCTCAGTTGATTGAGTGCAAAATACCTTTTCACTTTGAAATCGGCTTGCAGCAACAAATGTAAGCTGAGGGCAAAGGGGGAAAGTACGGCAGGGATGAAGACACTGGGACAATATAAATCTGATAGAAACATCATTCACCCATGCTCCAAATGCTGGTCGAATGAGCCTCCTTCTCCTCATGCAACTGTGGTGTGGTAAGTAGATGGCGGGGGGAGGGAGGGATACAATTATGGCAATAGCGTTACAGTTGTAGCCAAGCAACAACCATTAATACAGAGCACTTAAATTATGAAATCTAAACACTTGTTCTATATTCATGACAACTACTTGCAACCTTGTAACACAGGTAATCGGGGTGTGTGGCAAACCCATTGTCCCATGCCCTGCATTGCCCAGCCTGGTAGGAAGCTGATCCCACAGGGGGAAGCATTGACCATGTGGCTTCTCCCCTGCACAACATTGGAAGCCTTCTGTGTTGCTGCCATAGCAGCATATGCCAGCTCTGCTTTATATGACACATAGAACCCCGCAAGTATACATGCATCATGAGGTAGGAGCAGATGGGTTCTGTGAGTTAACTAGGGCTGAATTGGCATATGCTGCCAAAAATAGCCATGTCTGATAAGGTTGTTGGTCATAACTGTGACATTATTGTTGCAATCATAATACTTCAAGTCTATCCATCATTAGGACAGGCACCCAGTTTGGACTAAACAAGTGTATTCAGAACAAAACTGGGATGTACTGTATATCACTTTGTAGAAAGACAGGAAATATATTCCATGGGATGAGAATAGTGAAACTACAAATACAGTGCAGTAGACTGTTATGAAGGATTGTGAAAAGAAACTTATCTTGGATGACAATATATTGCAAATATAAACTATGTGTTTATCCACATCTCCCTTACAGCAAACCATTCAGGCATCAGAAATATTGCCAACTCTACCAAGCTATTATCATGGACTGGTGTAGCATTTTCTCTTCCTTCTCTCCTTTCCTTTCCCTTTCTTTCCTTTCCTTCCTTTCCTTCTTTCTTACTTCTCCAAAAGAGCAAAAATGAAAAAAAAAACTCCTGTGGTGCCTTTCTCACTGTTGGCCCTACTTACACATTCATAGCGCAGCATGAAGGTTATTAAAATCCCATATGTGAAAACCACTCATAGCATGAAGAGATATGAATTGGCATTCCATAGAGATAATGCTATCTAATGGCCAAAACAAGTCGCATGGTTTCATTCTTATTCCGAGTACATTTGAAAAGGGCAAAGCACCCAGCAGTTGCTCTTAGCGACCTGATCAGTCAAAGGCCTGTTTCCTTGTTCTACCTATGCATTAATAAGCTAAATGCAGAGAGCATGGTTCTTATCTTGGCAGAGCTGCCTATTCCCATGATACTTTTCTCTTGTACCCATTTGACACAAACTGGATTAAATGTTGTTTGGGCCATACAGATAGGATGACAAACAATTCCACATGTTGCTTTTCTATCCCCGCTCATTTGTATGTATTTCAAATCAAAATTTAATTAGCTGCCGCTATCGCTGGGACATTCCAGGGAATATACCACAGAGCATGCCATATTTGAAATAGATAATCGTGGCCGTAATTACTTAACCATCATTTCTATGAATGAAAAGGGAAAATACCTTAAATAGATTTACTTTGCTTATGGAAAGCGATTTTCTCAGAGAAGGCAAAAGAACAGACAATATTACCACTTTGTTTCAAGCTGTGTGGAAAACACGGTCTATTACAATAATGGTTTGATGCAGGAAAAGGTCAATATCAGGAGTGGAGCTGAGTGTGACATGGAAACATCATTGCTCTTTGCAGCAGCAGAAGAAAAGAGAGGGAAATGACTTGGGGACTAGGAAA
The DNA here is from genome assembly GCF_037176765.1 of Anolis sagrei. NCBI lineage: Eukaryota > Metazoa > Chordata > Lepidosauria > Squamata > Anolidae > Anolis > Anolis sagrei. The sequence continues at coordinate 160,494,078 of NC_090024.1, forward strand.
ACCAACAGTTATTGGGATGCAAGGGAAGCCAGTAGAGTAATGCACCATGGCAACGATGAATATATGTGAGAATGAGAAATAGCAGATCATGTACAGTGCCAACGTTAAAGGAAAGACCAAAATGAAGGGTCTGATGGTGAAACTATCAAAAACAATCTGGAATGAGCCACAGATGAGTGGAAAATCTTTTCTGTATTAATATTAGTATGCTGTTGACCTATTACCTTTCTGAGACCTTTCTGTTGGTCAGACTTGGGACTATGGCCAAAATTTCAACCAACATACTGCAGAAGTTGTCTATGAGGTTTAATCCTGCCATCTACTCTATGGTCTATCTAGGTAGCTTTTTATGCCTTCTATAACATAGCCCAACAAAAATGTTTCTTGGTGTCCTGGTTTTTAGGTCTGTTCCTGGGGTTATTTGGGGGGGGGGGGAGACTGATTGAGAAAATTGAATTGGATAGATTGTGTCAGCTCTAGTTTCTGACTACCTCATCAGATGGGTGGTTTGCCCATCTCTGTGTGCTGACAGCATGCTGGGGGAATGGACTCTGCCAGAGCCCCTCAAACGATGCAGAGCTACTTCCAGTGGGGCTCCGTTGAGCTCCATGCTGGCAGCATGCTGAGAGGGAGCCCTGAGGAGTTGTGACTAACCATCTCCTAACTGAAGAAGCAGGGGACAGCATGGAAAGAAGCTGGGGATGGCAGAGATATGCCAGGGGATGACAGCCCAAGACCAAAACAGAAAGGGATGAAGCTGAGTGCTGTCCCATGGTTCCCTAACACTGTCTCCCACTGTCCCCAGGCATTTGGACCTCCATGTGATGAGATCCTTAGATGTGCTTATCATGGTTTTCTATAGGCAAATGGCTGGCAACTGGTATATGACACACAAATGTTTTACCTGAAAATGTGGAGGACATAAACACATACACACATTGCCCTGGAATTTTCTTTTTGAAATTACATATTCCTTAATATATTGCATGTAATGTTTTCCCAGTCAGTAAGGATATAAGAAACCGGCATATTATAGTTTGTTGTCATAAGGGTATAAGAATAGCATTGCTGTATCCAACCAAAGGTCCAAATGTTTTCACAGTCTACCTCCCAAAGCGGCCAACCCCTAAAAGTTACAAGCCACTCAGAATCTGGATGATAAGGCAACGTTCTGCTCCCTTTATTACTGTCATAGGGTCTGAGAGGTATATAAACGCTGAAAACTGGAAGATGAATCCTATCTTTAGCCAGTTATAGCCTTTTGTGCCTTAATTTGTCTAATCCCTTTAAAAAACGCTATCAATGTCAGCAGCCATTGCTGCATCTTGGGGCAGTAATATATAAACTGACTGCCCAAAGACATGAAGATGGCCATAAGCTTTAAATGGAATTAGACAAATTAATTGATGAAAAATCCTTTCATGGTTCCTAGTCTTGATAGATGGATACAATTACCATCTTCATCACATTTATGGATCCACATAGTACTTCAGTATGCTAAGTATTCAGCTCATACAAAATTGGGAGGCTTGATTTTACTTATATTGCTGATATTGCAAATTATTTATCTTTTCCATTTTGATGAAGTGGGAACCAACAGTGGGTGGGATCCAATGCTGTTCATTTGCAAATGGAACTTTTTATATCAGTAGATACTTCTTTTTCTTGTATCACCCCCTTCCCATGAGACTGACAAAACCTTTTATAGGTTTCAGAACTAGCTGCAGATCACTGAAACAGCATACCCTACAGATGTCCTGATTTGGCAGGGAGCATCCCAGTCAATTTTCTAATTCAGTAATACAAAGTAAGCATCCCTTATCAGGAATTCCAAAATCAAAAATTGTCCATGTGAGTGGTAGAGACAGTGACATCTTTGTTTTCTGATCATTCAGTGTACACAAATTTTGTTTTATGCACAACATTGTTGAAAATAACAATTTTGTGTATAAACTTTACTGTAAATGCAGCTGTAAAGTTTTCATTTGGAATGAGGTTTAGGTTTTTTTCCCCCAATACCTCTCTGCCTAAATCAGACATGACAGAGAGGGAAGTGGACTTCAGTGAGTTCCTCCTTGAACATGGCAGTTCTGTAGTCAGCCACTTCTTTTTCCAGGGTATTTGGATTGGGCCTTGTGCTAATGACCATTGCTGCCACTGTGGCAATGTGACATCCTTCAGCTCTCAAATGCCTGCTGTCTTAGATCCTATGGAATAAAAGTGGTCATTTCTTTTTCTGTGTGTGATTTTTTTATTTGAACTTTTTAACTTCAATCACAGCTTAGAAACTTCAATCTACACTGAAAATAAAAGACTTTTTCTCCTCCTCCCCCCGCCGGCCCTGACTTTCTCTCCTTGACTGATATAAATAGGTTATAAAACATGAGGAAACTGTTTAAAAGTTCTCTTTCAAGTTTTACTTTAATGGAGAGAAAGTGGTTGCTATGTCTTTCACATCACACATGAGAATCAGTCAAAAACATTGGATATCGTCAACATGCTTTGTTCTCCTTGCACTGAAAAAAACTTTTAGAAAAATTCCTTTCACTTTGTGAGTTGAATCACATTTAGAAGTAGCATCCCACAAAGTGTAGAAACCCTAACTCTCATCAGTAATTTAAGGGAAGCTTGGGGAGGCATTGTAATTTATAGATCAGAAGTTAATGTTGGCTTGCACTATATCTTGCATTTTACTTCACTTTGATGGAAAGCCATCTCCTTGACAGACATCTTATTTAGCTCAAGGAAATTATTTTGACACAAATGCCATGGTGATACAGAAGGCTTTCTAAAAGAATGATGACAAATTCATTGGTAATGACTACTAACTGCAGAAGCTACACTGAAGTTAGTGAACATTCATGTTGAGGGATAAGCATACTGGAAAGAGGCAACAGGATGGAGATGCTGTTGGTTCTTTTAACTTTAAACATCCCAGAAGCATCCCATAAATAGCAGCTGCCATTGCTGTTATTTTTAACAGCGTGCTGGACTAGATAGATCATTGTTTACTTCAACAGAACAGCTCTTAGAAACAGTTGGAATCACAAGTCTTGTTTAAGTATTTTGCCCAAGCAAGGCATATCAACATGTGCAAGGAGTATGAGGCCACAGTATGAGCCTGCTTCGAATGTTCACTTTCCCATTTTCTTGTCCTTTCAGAAGCATTCATGCAATGAGTACATAGGTTGATTAAGGTGTGACGTATCCACTTTCCAAGCCCCACTCCCCCCTACCTCCCCAGTTCCAAACCTTTGAGCTTCTGTCACTTGCTTCTCCCCTTCAATACTCAAGATCCCGTCTACGGATCTTGGCCTTCATGGTGATCCCTACATGGACATTTGCATGTGTTCAGTGGATTCACTATAGTAAGTGTGACCAGACTCCCTATCAAAACCTAAGAGGAGCAGCCAGACACTGTTGGAAAAGAGAATAAACAAATGAAAGTTTATTAATACACAATTAGATCAAATATTGACCCCTAGTCTATTTAATCAGTTACGGTAAAGGTAAAGGATTCCCCTTGACATTAAGTCTAATTGTGTCTGACCCTGGGGGAGAGGGGGTGCTCATCTCTTTTTCTAAACTGAAGAGCCGACCTTGTCTGTACATGCCTCCTGGGTCATTTGGCCAGCATGACTACATGGAATGTCATTACCTTTTCAACAAAGTGGTTACCTATTGATCTACTCACATTTGCATGTTTTTGAACTTATAGGTTGGCAGAAGCTGGGGCTAACAGTGGAAGCTCACCCCACTCCCTGGATTCGAACCACCAACCTTTTCATCAGCAAATTTAGCAGCTCAGTGGTTTAACCCACTGCACAACTGGGGGCTCCATTTAATCAGTACAGCTCTCCAAAACCTTATTAATTTCTTCCTCCAGCTGATCTCTATTACAATTTCCCCCTATTTCTATGCCACCTTTTCTCTATCTAAATCTTTGCACTTTTTCCTCTACCTCTAGGCCATTTGTCCCCTATTTCTTTCTCTCTCCAACCTTTTCCCTCTCTCTGCACTCTTGCCACATATATCTCTTTCAAATCTTTCTCCTATCTCTGCAATCTTTTCATTCCTTATAAATTACACTGTGTAACAAAAATTGAAAACTTTTCTGTTCTTGATTTGAAAGTGTTATTCCTGTTTAAGTATGTGGTACTTACTTTGATAGTAGTTGTCAATACTCCAGAAACTTTGCTTTTGTGGCTACTACACCCTATGTTGAATTGGTTGAGACTCGATGAGATATTCATTGAAAAATTACAGCAAAATGTGCTACAGGATGTCCCACAAAAACAAAGTTCTTTTCCATTTAATAAACGTTTTTCATGTTTTTATGATAAAACCAATTAGGGAATGACATCTATAACCCAGGAACAAAAGAAAAATGTGTTATATAGTTTTAGCTTTTCCCCTATCTGTATTCTGCCAGAGACAAGACTCGATTTTGTATTCATAGGTCCTCTTTGCAGTATTCCCAGAGCTTTCCCAGCTCCTCTCCCCACTTAAGGATCATGCCTACATGGAGGAACCTTTAATGAATGTAAGAAAAAAAAACATTCAGACTTTGAACCTCAAAACAGGAAGACTGGGAATTGAGAAGGCAGGAACTATATGGACAGAAAAATGCACCACCAAGCTCTGTTTGTACATGAAACCTGAACAGGGTTACACTTTTTACTGTTAATTCTAGATCAATGTTGGACATAAAACAACATCAATGACATTATCAATTAATCAATGGAATGAGGGAATGGGCAGATAAATAGTCCCTGGTGTTTTCCCCATTGACTCGTCTTGATTCTTTGCATGGATTGATACGCTTGAGCTTTTGCTTCCTCTGTTTGCTTAGAGACTGCCATTTCCTTCTTCAAAGTTTCTTTGTTCCCTTTGTCCCAGAAATGGGACAGCCCTGTGGGGTCCTATTCCCAGTGATGGATGCCAGTCTACCTTATGCAAAGGAGCCAACTGTAGAGATTCCTTCCTACATCGAATTCTAGCTTAATTGTTTTATTTCCAGTCCTCTTCTTCTCCCCAATGCTAATTAGAGATGCATAATACAAAGTCTTTTTCCGTGTGTTCTTTTATGAGAAAAATAAAACTCTTGGCAAACTGAAAAAAGCCCACGTCATGTTAATTGCACCTTCCCATTCCTTTTCCATTATCATTACCAAGAGGAGCTAGAAGGAATATGGTGGATCCCAGTAGTGTGGCATTTTCCCTTTCAATTATTATACGTTTCAGGAATTAAGAGAGGAATCAAACAAATCCTAAGAGGTATGCTTTGTTTCCATCTGCACTTATCTCGTGCCACACTCCCTCGGAAGTTTTAAAATGGCATTTTCTTAAAAAGAAAAAAAATCCCTATTTTTCCGTGGCAAGATATGTATCACCTACTCACAGATGATCTTCAACAATAGATACCAGGTTAACATTCAGCAGCCATCTGCTTTCAGCCTCCAGCCCAGAATAATCCTTCCATCCAAGTCAAATCATAATTCTATAGTACATTTCTGAATGTGACCTTTGTTTTTGTTTTTTCACCATCTGTCAGAATTTTCCCCTGTTCTCTCTGCTGAGTGGCAAAAACAGGGTTGTCAACCCTTTTTTCCTGGCAGGACTCCTGAACTATTGCACAAAGCATGGTAGAAGAAAATTTGGGAGCAGAAGCTTTGTCCATCAGTATGCCTTTATTCTGCAGAAAATTCAATAGTTTCCAACACAGCACAGCATACACACATACACAAAACAAATGACGGCAGAAGTGCTTCTTAGTGGTTTGTAATCCTTCATAATCTGCCACTAGGCTACAGTCCTTCCCTCGAGAATCCAGAGTGTTCAGATAAGGTGTGTATTTTTTTACGGACTTAATGTATAACCTTAATCCTTTAATACAGTTAATGCCTAATACATTTTATCCTTTAATGCATATTCTTCACTTTAGTCCACTTGTCAATGGCATAGTGCCAATGTTACAACAGCAAAACCCTTAAATCAGGGTGCTACCATCCAAAGAATTGCAGAATAAGAAGGAAGAGAAAAGGACAGACCTGTAGCTCTAGCAGAGAGAATTTGACAGTCTTGAAGAAAGTAGCCTTTTCACACCTCTCAGGACTTGTTGCAAAGGGAAGCAGTCCTCGCCTCTAGAATTCACTCATTCACCAGGCTTTCAAAGGGCATTTTAAGGGAATAAAGTACACTCAAAACAACAAGTGCAATGTAAACTGAGGAAGGCTAAAATTGGTTTAACTGAAATAAATAAACACAAACATAGTTTAGGCAATTGTTTCAGTCAGGCCAAGGGGCTGAGTATCAGTAAAGTGAGTAAATTTTATTTTTAAACACCCACAAATGGATGGACCTTCACAGATCAGAGGAAAGGAAAGCATAACCAAACACAATCAAGACTAAGTCATGGTACTTTAGCAAGCCTGATTGTAATGATATGGATTTGTAATGGATACTACTCTGTGCATCATACCCTACATGTCAAAAGACGTGTGTATATTTCACAGACAAGTTTCACAGACTAAGTCTACTTCCTCAAATGCATGGGTGCACTTTGCTCCATGCATCTGAGGAAGCGGATTTAGTCTATGAAACCTTATGCTACCAACTTTGTTCTCTCAGGACCCTTCCAGAAATGGATAAATCCCAGAAGGAACTGGGATATTATGTCCCAGTTCCTCCTGGGATTTAATACACATGCATATACATCAAACTCTGGGCTTTTCTTGGGGTGGTTGGCATACCCTTCTGGGTCAACCAGAGGCATGGAGCCAGCACACACACACCCCCAAAGTTATTCATGCTCATATTTGAGGGGCCTGGCTGAATACTCAGGCCCCTCCATGGAAAGCTCCTAGTACGTCAAAATGACACGTTGGGTGGGGAGAAAGATAATAGCAAGGTTCAAATCACAACAATACACATACAGTAATACGAGATTTCCCTCCCAATGTGTCATTTTGATGCACCAGGAGCTTTCCACAGAGTGGACAGAGCATGTAGCCAGGCCCCTCAGGTAAGTTCTTTTGGTAAAATGAGGGGTTGGGAGGGGAGGGTGGGGGTGCCACCCCGCTCCTTCAGACTCCAGGAGCCCAAAGAACTAGGATTGCGGTGGGGATTGACCCCAGGATCACAGAACAAGGTCCCAGAAGTCAATCCCCACAGGCCCAGCATCTCAGCAGATCCTGTCCTGACCTTTCAGTAAGTTCCAGATCTGTTGAGGTGTCAAATTAATTCAGGTTTACCTGAGGCATTATTTGGACACCTCAGGTAAACCTCTGACCCATCACAGGTTTTAGGGGCTGTGTAGAAAGGCCTTCAGGAAGTCTTTAAGGTGCTAAAGGATCCCTTTGCATGTGTCTGTGTATGTTCATAAAGAAAAGACAACATTACAGCTGGCAATTATTAAATTCCTTAACTACAAATCAAATGTGACAATTATGAAATCCAAATGAATTTTTACCTTATCTAGGCTTAATGTCTTCCTTCCTATGCTGCTAGAAAGATGGGTTTCATGATCCCTGGCCAAGCGTGTTTCTACTTCTGCAACACAGGTGGTGTGAAAATTCTGACATATGTATTTATTGTATGTGTATTATTGTGATGTGAATCTTGATATTGTTACCCCAATTCTCTAGAAACATACAGGGAGAGCTGACATGTTCTGTGTTGACTATATATTGTCAGACCTACATTTTCAGGCTACACACTAAATGGCAACATTTTGTGCACCTGCTATTACTTGTAGGAAAGTGATTGTGAATAGTACATATTTTGAATAGTAATATATTGTGCTTTCTCTGTGTATTTATTTTGTTTTAAACTTCGTTTTTATCTATCTCGTGTTCATATTTTTGCATATAGTTCTGTTGTTTGTAAATTAATGGTGCTCTTTCACAATAATAAAATGTATCAATCTACCCTTGCTTTAAACTTTCAGCCTTTTTTGGAGTGATGTTTGTACACACATGCAGGAGAGAAATGGAAGCTCCCAAGAGCACTCTTTCCATACGGGGAGGAGACTTACTGTAAAATTCTTGCTACACCCACCCACAAAATACCCGCAAAGCTTTTGTCTTCTATTGGCTTTATCTTGATCACTCTCAAACCTCTTTTTGTGTGATGGTCATCATCAAGCATCAAAGATATCCATTGGTTCATAAGGCTTTACTCTTACTGAAATGCCAGATAGAAAAGATTCAGTTGGCATTTAGGCATTGAAACACAATGGTGTAGGAAGAGAAGTCTTTTTGTTACAAATAAGAGAGAGCTAAAATATTTTGAGTGAACAAGAAACAAGAAGGTGACCAGTATGACAAACAACTGACAAGCTGTCATTTTCTTTTGCTTCCAAGCATCCTGGGAATGATGTTTTTTCCTCTATGTGATAGTAAAAGGTCACTCAAGGGGATCTTTTGGTAGGGGGAAAAACAAGATCTTCCACTTTGCAACTACAGAGAGGAGCTTTAGTGGCAAACAGAGAATTCTGTTCCTTAAGTTTGACATAAGTTGCTTCCTTCCTTCAATCAATGAGGCATTAAGATAGAAGCTGTTTCAGCTCAAGTTTAAGTCATTGCTCCGGTACACATTATCCCCCAAGAAATTAGGAGTCAATCCTATCTTAAAGTTTTCTTTGTTCTTTCCTTCATTTCACAGACAGCATAAGCAAATCTACATTAAGAAGGCTGGCTAAATACTGTGGTCATGAAAGAAAAATGTTGTTGGATACGAATCTTCAAATGCTAGTATATCCTCATCTTATGTTACAAAAAGTGCACCATATTGATCCAATTAGTACAGTAGTCCAAACAAGCAGTGTTGCTGTGTGCCTTCAAGTCATTTCCAATATATGGCAACCCCAAGACAAACCAATCAAACCGTTTTCTTGGCAAGATTTGTTCAAAGGGTTTTTTCCCCCGACTGCCTTCTTCTGAGACTGAAAGAGTGTGAGTCCCCAAGGTCAACCATTGTATTTCCATGGTTGAGCAGGGATTCAAATACAAAACACAACACCACACTGGCTCTGACATAGTTATCCTTGGAAATAAGACACATGCAATGGAGGAAGCAATGGTCCTCACAGGGCATAGCTGAATACTGTCTAGAAAGCAGTCTTTTTCTCTCCTACACAATCAGTGGTTATTCTATATGATCACACAGCGACTGTGTGAATGGGAGACTGCAGTGTCTCTAATGGGAAGGCATGTGGATGGGTAATACTATTCTCCATTACTCACTGAATTCTTAATGAGTGCCGTCATAGGAACCATCTGTTGCAATTGCAAATCATTCCTCATTACCATCCCTATGTTCTTCCTGTCTCTCCTCCACCCCCAGCCCCAGCCAACTGTGCAGCCATTAAGCTATGAGGTGAAATCTGATCTTCACCCACTCCTTTGTGTCACATAGAGTGACAGCAAGGACTCTAGAAGTACTTGTGTGCAATAGGAACCCAGCTGTTCATCCCCATGGTTGCCACCTTTTTGTTAGCAAGCTTAGTACGCAAGCAGACTTAATATGAGTCCACTGAAAATAATGGTTTAGAGTGGGCATGGGCAAATTTCAGCCCTCCAAGTGTTTTGGACTTCAACTCCCACAATTCCTAACAGCCTACCAGCAGTTAGGAATTGTGGGAGTTGAAGTCCAAAACACCTGGAAGGCCAAAGTTTGCCCATGCTTGGTTTAAAGTGATACCATAATACTGTACATTGTACTGGATCAGAAGGTGCCTCAGTGAATGAAGTATGTATTCCTGGACATTACTACTATAACATAAGATTTGGTACCTGAGGCGAAATAAGATGGCAAAAATTGGGATATGCTAGGAAATGTTTATCTTAAAAAAATAGTCTAAATACCTGGGTCAACTTAACCATAAGCAAATGATGGAAATTTATTTATTTATTTCCAATATTTCTATCCCTTCTCAACCCTTGAGGGGGGACTCAAGACGGCTTACAAACTGGAAAGAGATGATGATGATGATGCCTCCTTGAGGAGATCTGTAATTTTGGGCACTTGAGTTGGGGGAGAGTGGTCGCAGTGTCTAAAGCAACAAGAGCCAACCAGCTACTTTGTCTTTCCTTCCCCTCCACTTCTTTGTCCCTTGACCAGTTTGCATTCTAACTGTGATGCTACTTGGAAGCGTATAGCCTAGTTACAGTCTTCCACAGAGGGATGTCTTTGAAGATAGTATGGGAACGTCTGCTAACATAAATCAGACATGATCACTGTATTACCATGATCTTGCATTCATAGGCTTGAACAGAAGTCTTTAATTGCATTCTCTTTTAGAGGCTCAGAAAATAAAATTACAGTTTTTCTGTGGTGTCCCTGTCATACTTTGAGAAGGTTGTCTAGCACACACGTTGCTATCTCTTCAATGTCATTTCTCTGTCATGACATTTTTAACTCTAGCACCTGATGATAGTTTTAGTTTAGCATCTGAATTCTGTTTTATGTTGTGTTGAACTTTGTTCCTTTGCTAACATTTGGCTTTAAACTGAACTGAAAACTTTTAACAAATTTACCAAATAAAAGTTTAAAAATGGAAGGATAAGTAGAAGTTTCCCATCAGTCCAAAACACAGATGTTTTTAAATATTAGGAACCTACCCCATCCAGCTTGAAATTTCCCCTCTGATTCCATTCTATTGTGCCATTATATATAACAGGACCTAAGCAGCCACAGATTTTGAAATCCATGAGGAGACCTGGAACCAAACCTCCGTGGATACAAAGGCCCACTGAAAGGCTCATTTATAAGGGGAAAGCATGAATTGACATTCATGCAAAAGTTAATTCCGTTTCTCCACAGATTGCCTATATACTTTACAGTTGTACATTTGGTTCCATGCCCAAAAGACATATGTCTATGTATGCATATTTCTCACATTTGTTTGTAATATAAATGATCTATGCTATATCTCTTTGTAAATCTTCCCACATCCGCTTACTAGAACAAAGAAAAATATAGCAAAATTAAACCTATGTTATTAATTGCTTCTGGAAAATGGAGTCATAAAGGTCACTGCTTCGACATTTTTGAGTGGAGAATGTCACCCTCTGTATTGTATCTGCATGGCAGCTTTCTCTTAAAATTGTTAGTTTATGTTTGCATTCTAATGCCAGAATCCAGGTATAGGTTGACTGGAAAATGTCATTTGGCGGCTAATGCATCAAATGTGTTAATGAACAACAGTGCAGCATTGAGTCTTTAATACCACCAAGTAACTCTGCCACTTGACCTACAAAATGTAGATGAGAGATTACATTTGCATTTCACACATTGTTTGTTTTTTGGGCTGTTGATATTTGATATGCAAAACCATTAAATTGCTACATGAAGTAATAAATAAGAATGCCATTAAGGCAGGTACACATTTGTTCTACTCTTCCAAAAACATAGAATTGTGAAAGTATTTTGGAAAATAATCACAAATATAGATTAAATATCACAAATGCCTTTCCCACCTATTCAAGATTGATATTCTATAACTCCATAAAACTTTTCAGGGATTCAACTACCTTTGATATGCCAGGTGTCATTTCCAATAGCATTTAAGATGGAATGCTTACATTTGCCAATTCATCTGCTTCTATAGAGTGTTTCAAAATGATGGACCCAATTTCAAAGCAGCATATTTGATGACAGCAACATGTTACAATTGCAGAAAAGGTTACAAACGGTTTAATGAGTTATTAAATTATCAAGTTTTACTAACCATTTTGAGCCAGAAACAAATCTAAAAGTGATACTGTAAATGGATAATATCTCATTAGGCCTCATGTTGTGGGATCACCATCTTGCAAATCATTGAGGCTACGGGCTGTCTGTGCACTGGGATAGGGCATCCAGCAGTAATCATTTATACTCCACCCTATCAAGTGGATTTCATTCATTGTGGTTGGTCGTTGCAGAGATACCGTGATTTCAAATCAGGTCCACCTCTTTGAAACACTCTATATTAACAGAATGTGTGCATTAAGAACTGGAGTGCTGTTTTTCAACAATAGTAACAATGAGTTGTAAATATTGTAAATGTTGTGGGCTAACACTACCATCTACTGTAATCACTATAGCCAATTATTGTGCATAATGGGAGCTAAAATTAAAAAAATCCTGAGTGGATTGCAGTGCAACTGCAGCTCTACATTGTGGTGCCCTCCATATGTTTTAGACTACCCCTGTTATCTGCTACAGTGGCCAATGACAATTTTTTTTTGGGGGGGGGTATAGAAGTTCTTATAAATACCATAAAGGCATCAGATATACTATCTGATCTTAGAAGCTAAGCAGGGTCAGCTCCAGTTAATATTTGGTCAGGAGACCAGCATCTATGGACCATGGACCTCATAACAAAGGCCCATGGATTTGCCACACATCGTGGCAAACCCAAGGGCTCCTGTCAGGGGGAGTGGAGAACCTGTCACCACACCCCATATTGCCTGCCTTACCGCTACTCCCATCCCATGGGGGAAGGATTGCTGCCCAGTTTCCCCCTGTGGCTGGTAAGGCAACATGGAAAGGTTCTCGTGTTGCCACTGTGGCAGCATGCACAGCTTCCTCTCCTTTTTCGGCATGGAAGTCCCTGTTCATTGTCTAATGGGCTCCATGATGAACTGAAGAGAAAGCAGTGTATGACGGGTAAATTGGTCCTGCCCTAAACTACATTTCCCAGGAACTCTTAAATTCTGAACAAGTAAAAATGTGGGAGCAAAAGTAGGAGGTAATAACTAGGGATCCATCTACACTGCCATATAATGTAGTTTGAAACTGCATTATTTGGCAGTGTAAATCCAGCCAAATACAACAACCACATTTTTCTTCTGAGGAAATCCAGTGTTTTCTAGTTTCTGCTCCTTTCACAAAAACATTTACAGCCACCTATTTTTGTTTTCAAAAAAGTCAAATGCAAGTCCTTTGTGCAGAATTCCAAGGTGCTTAAAAAGAAAAGCTAATGTACATGTGAATATAAGTTTCCAAAATAATTAGTAGTATCTCTGCAGCCACAAGAGCGCTCTCTCTCTCTCTCCCCCCTCCCTCCCCGCGCTGTAAAGTAAGGCTCTTCATGCTTCTTTCTGAAGATATGTCAAGGCACTTTTAAGGCCTTATGAACTGCATTGCTACATCAGTACAAGGAAATGTAATTCCACTAAAATATACTGTGTAATAATAGTTAATAGGTATGGGAGCCAGATTCCACTGACCTTCCTTCAGTATTAATTTTAGCAGGACTGTCCAAATGAAAAATATGAATATACAGATCTGTCAAAATATATAGCCTCCTGAAATATATGAGTCTATTAATACCACTCTGGGTGTAGTGCTGGTGATGGTGGTGAATCTGATAAAAGATGAAGTAACTTCTAGCACTAACACAACAAATCTAAAGGATTTAATCTTACCCCCGTGGATTAATTATCATTATCAATTACCAGTAGGAATTCTAAAACATCAATAATATGATAGGCCAGCCATCCCCACCACAGGGTTCTCAGGTGCAATGAACTGCAATATCTATTTGCTCCAATCAATAGAGCCAATAACTGTGCATTGACTGCACTCAGAAATTTCTCTTCTACCTGAGTTTCACTGATGATATCTTCATAATTATGGAGAGGACTTGCTCAAGACACCCTACCAAAATTTCAACAAGTTCCACCCTTCCATCAATCTCTGCCTGGAACTGTGAAGAGAACAAGTCCACTTTCTAGACGTCATCAGTTTTGATGGTGCCCTTTCGCTTGAAAGAAGGGGGGTTGGACTAGGTGGCTCTAGAGGGTCGCCTCCGACTCTAGAATTCTATGAAAATGTAGAATTTGTTAATATTGGTTTCTATTGGTGGATATGAGAGACGTTCAATGAGATAGCTATTGTGGCTTTTGACAAAAAATGTTTTTGTCAAAAAATTTAAAATCACTAAAATCAGTAGATGTATGAATATTTCTGAAAGTTGGGGGAATAATCCCATTATCTCCTGTCATTGTACAGAAAATTCAAGGAAGTAGCTCTTGTAGATTTAAAAAATGTTGTTTGTAAAAACTAAACATTCCCCAAAAATCTGTTGAAATGTTCTAAAATTTGGTGGGCTAACAGAAGTAAATGTGTTCTACCATTGTAGCAAGTTTTTCCTCAATGGATTTAAAAATGAGGGAGAAAGGCATCCCTGAAATTTCCCCAATTATATTAATTTGTGTGAAATTACTGTTACAGTTACAAAATTTCATTACTCTCATTACTGTAATAAATTTTTCACTGATAATACATTAGAAACACTTTAGAAATGAAATGCCAGTGTCTCCGTTTTCTAATGACTTTTGAACCATTTTTAATGGATCACACATCTCTACTGAACACCATACTATATTAAAAAAAACCCTGTCTGCTACTTACATACCTATAGTTTTTACCCTGAATACAGTGCCAAATCCATAGTTTACAATCAAACTCTCAAACACAATCACATCTACCTAGATTTGCAAGATTGCCATGCCAAACTCATGAAATTACATTGTGCATTCCTCAAGTCAAGCTTCTGCTACCATTTTGATTTTTTCAGTTAGTTTCAAAGGAAACTAGGAAATCTAGGAAAGTTTATGCTACTAAATTGTCTTTTTTAGTTAGTTTCAGAAAAATTCTTTATGCACTATTTAATCACACATACACAGACCAGGAAGCCATGAGCAAACCACAAATTTGTTCCTCCCTTCGTGAAACCATATGTTAGTTTTTACAATTTCACCCTTCCCCCAAATCACAGAAATGAGAGGAGAAATTTCGTAAGAGTTCAAGGGGTGCTGAAGACATGATGACAGACATTAAATGACAGACTGGATCCTATACACAAAGTTTTCACACTCTCTTTTTGGCAGAGACAGTTTGATTAATCCAAAAAAAGTTATCACACCTTTTTGATTATTTTTTTTAAATGTCCGGATTTCTCTCCCATCCTCCCACTTCACTTCAGTGTATTTTCTGAAAGCTGTGCAAAAGTAGTTTGCACCCAATGTGATTGTGTGGGGGAGGGGGGGGAGAGAGAAGAAGAGGCAAAGTGCTTTTCCCAGGTTCAGGGAAAAGCAATCTGCTGCAGCCTCTCTTAGTTTGTATATTATTCTCATGGGCGACTTTGTCCAACTTGACCTCTTTCAGATATTGTTTGGCTAAATGTGCCTCATGGAAAGCTGGAGAGTATGATATTTCCTTGACATGCCTTCTCACTCAGATCAAAAGTCCTTTTAATTCAGGGAAAGACAGAGGAGAAATGTAATGTCTGGGAAAGAGCTATCTGGGTTTTTATAGACTTTAAAATGAGATTACGTAGACTCAAACTACAATAAATGCAAAGAAAGGCAAGTGATTCTCTGAACATACAGCACAGCGACTATGCTGAGAGACTCGTGTCATAGTTGGTTCAGCCACAGAGCACATTTCCCCCTCCTTCCTTGTTTCTCTAAAGCAGTGAGAAAGTCAAGGTAGAAACTGACCTTCATACATGGATTCTTGAGGAAATGGTTCTGCCTTCAATTGCTTCAGTAAGCTTTCTAACATTGTCAGCACTATTGAACAGTGTTCCTTTATTCAGCCTGCCCTGTGGTCTGAAAGAATCTTTAGTGTTGTCCAATCTAAAAAGCAAAAGACGAATGAATTTTTCACTTTCTTAGCAAGGGCAGAGTTGGTGTACCATGTAAAGGGTGCTGAAAGGGAGGAAGGTATCTGAATTGCAAGCAATGGTTTCTCTCAACCACCGGCTCTATTTCAGGTTATAGTATGTGGTGAGACTACAATTAATTTCATAGAACTGCCTCAAAAGAATTTATTTTTATAGACGCTCAAGATTTTTATAGATGCTCAGGACGCTATTCATGTGCCATTGCTGCCTTTTTAAATGCTGAGAGTGGGTGGCTTGCCCAAGATCATCCAATGAGCTTCCATGGTTCACTGGCAATTCGAACCCTGACCCTTACCCTAACATTCATACCGTGCTGGCTGTTTTAAACACATACTCAATATTCTGAAATATATTCAACTCTGTATAACATTATAATTCTGTACAACAGTTGCTAGTTAGTAAATAGGAAGAACAAATAAGCATGTTCTATGAAACATGATGGGAGCAGTGCATGTCTCTGGCACATGTTTTTCATCTGTTTTCTCTATTGGTTGAGCTAGTTTATACAATTACTCAGGTCCCCACCACATGAAAACAACAGAAGGATAATTATAGCACTCTACAGGAGTGAATACAGAATCATGGAAGAAGCAAAGAGAAAAATGGGAGAAATTAACTCAAATCTGACATGTGTTTAATCACAATAAATTAGAGTTGTTTCAAATGCAAGACCTAGAGTGCTTACAAACTTTTCCTTTCGGTACAGAATGGTGTGAATTCGTATTCCCAGCCTGCTGCCTTCCAGATATCTTGGACTACAACTCTCTTCATCTCTAGACAGCATTTCCAAGTGCGAATGCCATTTGCTATAGTAACATCAGGTTGGAGGGTGGGTAATGTAGAAGCTAGTCCAGATGCCAAGAGGTCAAAACTTTACTTCACAACAATTCCTTTGAATCTCAGGGGCATTTTCGCCCATTCAAGCACCCTTGATTCTTCTGAGACAGTATCATATCCAAGGTTCTTCCTCAGTGGGATTTCTGATTTAAAAATTTCACTCATCAGCTGTCAAGATGATAAAGCATTATGGTATCAGTCAGCAGTCAAGGGTCACCGAAAATAGGTTATTTAAAGGAAGCTTGTGCACAACTGCATTACTTGAGTGCACCTCCACATTGGTAGAAGAGTGAACATAATTTATCTGGATTTCAGGAAAAGATTTTACACTGTTTCACCTACTCGATTGATTTATAATGAAAGAAAGCATGGCATTGAAGAAGAGGCCAAGCCGAATGCACTGTAAATCATTTCTCAAAATGAAGAAACAGAAGCTATCTGGGGGGGGGGGGGGGGGGACTTCAAGAGTTGAGCAGAAAAACAGGTGGCATCACAAAGATCTGGTCGCGACCACTTAATGTCAAATGGTGTTGGTTTTTGTTAATGAAGAAAAAGGTTAAGGTATGGTCTAGAAATGTCAAATGTGAATGCTGCAGGACATAATAGTGATTGACTAACTACTTTTAAGAAAGGAAAGAGTTATCAGTATTTTTTAGGTTTTGGAAGCAGTGGTTGATAATTTCCAGATGCTGTCAATTGACTACTTGCTGTGCATATATTGTGTTCACATCAAAAGGAGGGAAGCAGCACCAGGGTTAATTGTGAAACTTATACAGTACAGTGAAGTAAGGGACGTATAGCCTTTTTTGGAATAAACTTTATTTAATCTAAAGCAAAAGTACATGATTATGCTAAAATATCAAAGATATTAAAGATAGAAGTATAGAGTAATGGAAAGGTTTGGGATCAGTTAGAAACGAAGGGGGGGGGGGCAGGGATAGGTACACTAGAGGGGAGGGTGGACAGTGAAGGATAGTCAAAAGGATAAGTAATAGTGAGTAAAGAGCTATATAGATAGATAGCTTTAAAAACAAATAGTTAAAAGTGTAGGGTTCTTCACTTCCCAGTATCTTCTATGAGGTTCTTTTCTTTTCCTTCTTTTTCAGTTTCCTTCTTTTTTCTTCTCCCTCTTTTTGTATCATCTTTCATTGTCTCTTCCTTAAAGAAGTATTTTCATTTTTTTTCTTTTACTAAATATGTTGTCACTTGTTTCCAGTCTGTCTCTTCCCTATTTCTTATATCTTGAATTTTTGTCAGCCATTCTTCTTCTTCTGAGGGGTCTTCTTTTATCCAATTTTTTGCGTAGGAGATTTTAGCTGCCATTGTTAATAGGAATAGAAATGTGTCTTTATTTTTTTTATCAAGTTTTAGATTAGAGATGTATAGCCTTATTGTATCCAGTTAATACAGTCAGACAAATTACAAACAAGGTAAGTTCTGTAGATTTGTTTTTAAGTTGAATTTGTATATAAGTCGAAACAGGTACATTTTAAGTGTAACTCCAGCCAAATATATATAAGCTTTGGATAGCATAGGGAAATATTAACATCCTGTGGTGTTAGTTTTGTTGTCTGTGTCCCTGCTCAGGAGATTTCATCTTACTTTCTGTCCCTGTGAGAACTAGATTTTGAAAAATGTGGCTTGTTGTGGAAACAAGGATTGGTGATAAATCTTCAGTGGAGACACCTTTTCCCCATGATAACTCTTTCAGGAGTAAATTTCTCTTCTGAGAGGTCGATTTCCCTCACTTCCTGTTTTCACAACCCTGTTCTTAACTACGAGTCATTTGTAATTCAGATGTTTGCAACTCAGGGTCTGCTTTTTACTGTGGTTTAAAAAAATCATAACGAGAATGATTGAATTTATTTTGAATTTGAAACAGAATGTTGATTTGCTTAGATGCTGTCACACAATGATAGCATGACATTTTAGAAGAATAACACATTTTTTCAAACATATACAGCCAGTCTGAAATACCACAAAAACTAAAACTAAATATAGGTTTAAGTTATGTGCATTCAAGCATACTGTGATGAAAAAATTAATCCAATTGGTACACCCACCACTCTATTCTATCTGCCACTGCCTTAGAGGGCGAGAAGAGGTAGACACACTTTCATCATATCTCAGTCCAAAAGCAGATGAAAGGTGCTCCCTCTATTCCAACTGCTACTGCCCTGGCCTTGGGTGGAAAGAAGAAGCAGTATCTGCTGGACTGAATCCCTTCCCACTTTCTTCTTGTGTCAGATTATAAATCTGAGGGCAGGGAACAAGGGTTTCTAAGTTGATCTTTTACTTGGAAAATTCCATGTGCAGTCATGAAGCTAGAGAGACTGAGACACTTTTACACTGTCATATAATCCAGTTCAATGCAGATAATCTGGAATTTATATAGCAATGTAGAAGGGGACAGAGAGAGAGAGATGCGTCTGACCCCTTCTCTTCCTATTTCTCTTCCTATTTCCACTATATCAAAAAAATAAAGGATTGAGACCTGCTGTTCTCCGAGGACAAATGTATGAAATATAATGAGGTCATGGTCCCATTTTCAGATCTCTGGACCCACCAAACTGTAAAGTACCAAAAGAATTTCAGCTAAAGGCTGTAATACTATCCATTTGTTTGGGACTAAGGCCCCTTCCACACAGTTGTATAAAATCTACTGGATTATACGGCAGTTTAGACTCAGATAACCCAGTTCAAAGCAGATATTGTGGGTTATCTGCCTTGATATTCTGGGTTATTTGGCTGTGTGGAAGGGGTCTAAGACATACTGCATTCGATGGGACTTCTATGTTGAGGTGAATAGGTTTGCCTTAAGAGTGCTTAATTATGTGTTGAAATGTTTAGTTGCTTTTGATATGAAGTAGAAAAAGTGGTTTATTAATATAGCATATTATCTGTGAAGTACTTTGTGTGTCTCAATATTCCTTATCGTGTTTAACTATGATTTGTGAAGGATTTTGTATTTACAGTGGCTGTGTAGAAACAGAACTTTGTAAGGATTATTGCCATTTTGCAGACAAGAAAAAGATAACATCAAGCAGCTGTCTCAGGGGAATGCAAAGTAGTCTTAGGCTAAATGAAGAGATAACATTGTCTGCTAGATGCTAGTTAAGCAACTTTTCCCTCGTTGTAGTTCCAATAGAAGAAGGGCACATTTTAGAAACTACAACAAAGGGGTCATTGTCCTTAGCTGATCACTGCATTCAATGTACGTTGAATAAAAATAGTTAGAAGGATCCAGACTTGCCTTTCTGTGCACAAAAGTTATCCGTATTGATAGAAGGATTCAAAAACTAGCATTAGATGAAGTGGGGAGGCAATTTTCTTTGCTTCTTCTTATGTAGATCTAGCACCATCTCCCATGGCCTTCCAGATGGCCGCAGAATCATACAGAGCAGCTCCTCAGGAATTGAGTAGCTAGCTACAGAAGAAAGCCTGCAGCGAAAAAGCTCTTTCTTTCATGCACTGAAGCAGCCACATAATGGAGTTCTGCTTCCTGCATGTTTGCAAATGCCAAGTGTTTAAACAGATGAAGAATGCTCCTAATTCTGCAACCAACTGCTACTTTGAAATTGCTCCAACAACATTAAACAGAAGAGTCCATGAAGAAAAATTCTTAGGTTTCATGAAGCCTCTAAGGAGAAAGATCAGTGGGAAAGCAAGGCTCAATTGAACAACTAAGATGCCACAATTACCTTGGGTGTGTTTATTTTGAAGAATGCAGTGGAAGACAGTGCAAGTGCATTGGCCCATGCATTTTAGGTTGAAATCAGATCTTTAAAATGTGCCCAAGAGATTGTCAGGAGATAGGATAAGCATCAAAGTGCCCATATGTTCCCCATGAAAAGTTGAGACATGGAATTCAGCATTAGCTGAAGCTCCTACACCTCTGAGCATGGGAGGAACATCTACACCACTACAAGAAGCATTCCTTCTACTCGGCTAATATTGCGTCCACAAGGAACCGTCCGGCAGAGCTGTTTTGAGTAGTCAGAGGGCTGTTGAACCCCACCTCTCAGGATGGGTCCCCTGACGACTCAGCAGCTCGCTGTGAAGCCTTTGCTCAGTACTTTGCGGACAAAGTCGCTTTGATCTGTTTGGGCTTTGACACCACGTTAACGGCAGTCTCTGAGGATGTAACACAAGCATCTGCTTGTCCAGTTTTGATGGATTCGTTTCGATCTGTTCAACTCGAGAATGTCATCAGGATTCTTGGGGAGGTGAGGCCTACCATATGCATCCTAGAACCCTGCCCATCCTGGCTGGTAAAGGAAGCCAGAGGGGGTTTGTTAGAGTGGGTAAAGGTGGTGGTTAATGCCCCCCTTCGGGAAGGCAACATTCCAGCCAGCTTAAAACAAGCTGTTATAAAACCGCTGTTGAAAAAACCATCACTGGACCCCACTCAATTCGTCAACTTTTGGCCAGTTTCCAATCTCCCCTACTTGGGCAAAGTCCTGGAATGTGTGGTGGCCTTGCAACTCCAGGAGTTCCTGGTAGACACGGATTATCTAGATCTGGCACAGTCTGGCTTTAGGCCAGCCTTGGTCGCCTTAGTGGATGTCTCTGTTGGTTCTGCTGGACCTCTCATCGGCCTTCGATACTGTCAACCACGGTATCCTTCTGGGACGCCTCACGGGAATGGGCCTTGGGGGTACTGCTCTGCAGTGGCTCCAGTCCTTCCTCGAGGGTCGATCCCAGAAGGTGTCGCTAGGGGACTCCTGCTCGACCCCATGGCCATTGTACTGTGGAGTCCCACAGGTTTCAGTACTGTCCCCTATGTTATTTAACATTTACATGAAGCCGTTGGAGTTTCGGGGTGCGATCATCCGGAGTTTCGGGGTGCGGTGTCATCTGTACGCAGATGATGTCCAACTCTGTTACTCCTTCCCACCTGCTACTAAGGAGGCTGTTCAAGTCCTGAACTGGTGCTTCGCCACTATAATGGACTGGATGAGGGACAACAGATTGAAACTAAATCCAGACAAGACAGAGGTACTCCTGGTCAGTCGAAAGGCTGAACAGGGCATAGGGTTACACCCTGTGCTTGACAGGGTTACACTCCCCCTGAAGGCGCAGGTTCGCAGCTTGGGAGTGATTCTGGACTCATCGCTGAGCCTGGAGCCCCAGGTTTCAGCAGTAGTCAGGGGAGCTTTTGCACAATTAAAACTTGTGCGCCAGCTGCGCCCTTACCTTGGGAAGTCTGACTTGGCCACGGTGGTCCACGCTTTGGTTACATCCCATTTAGATTACTGCAACGCTCTCTACATGGGGTTGCCTCTGAAGACTGCCTGGAAGCTTCAACTAGTCCAACGTGTGGCAGCCAGACTGCTAACAAGAACGGGGTACAGGGAGCATACTACTCCTCTGTTGCCCCAGCTCCACTGGCTGCCAGTTAGCTTCCGAGCACAATTCAAAGTGCTGGTGTTAACCTATAAAGTCCTAAATGACTCCGGCCCAGATTACCTGTCCGAACGTATTCTCACCTATGAACCATCAAGATTGCTAAGATCGTCTGGAGGGGCCCTTCTCTTGGTCCCACCGGCCTCACAAACACGTCTGGTGGGGACGAGGGACAGAGTCTTCTCGGTGGTGCCCCTTGACTCTGGAACTCCCTTCCACTGAAGATCAGAACTGTCCCCTCTATCTTGACATTCAGAAAACAGGTGAAAACTTGGCTCTGGAAACTAGCATTTGAAGAATGAGTCAAGTTCCTGTGATATGGGTGGATGTCGACGAACAATGATTTTATGATGATGACTGACCATTGTAATTATATGACTGTATTTTGCTTTTTAATGTCTTAGTGTAAGTTGGAATACGATGTTTTTAATGATTGTTTGTAATATTGATGTTGGAAACCGGCCTGAGTCCCTCGATGGAGGTGAGAAAACCGGTATACAAAACTGCTAAATAAATAAATAAATAAAATATGGAAGGAAGACAGACAAAGAGAATTCCCAGGCAGATGACTCTAATTTTCAGTTGTGTCACCTGCTCCATGTTTACTGATGACATGTGTGTCTTCATAGTCCTAGCAGTAGGACATAAATCATTAGTATCTCTCTCTCTCTCTATCTATCTATCTATCTATCTATCTACCTGGAACAGAAACAACATCAACCATTCAATACAGGTACAAATAGTAATGTTAGTTTAAATGTTCCACTCAACGCAATGAAGAGATGGAGTAATACCCTACTGAACTCTTTCCTCAAATTAACACAAATAGCTACAGGTGACTTCCCTGCGCTTCAGTGACCTATTCCACAAATTAAAATCTACACAACAATACAGCACTGCACAATCATAAATCTCTGCACTAATACCTTCTAAGCTGAAGCCTTCCTCTAAAATCCAATATGTAAAATCTGCTTCTTACATAGCACTCATTTCTAAATTACATGTGTCACTGTGCCAAGCTGGGATATAGAAAAGCACAGCACTTTAGTAGACATAACTCATGTCTTAATAAATGACTTTTGTAGAGCAATATAGGAGATTGTAAGCAAGGCAGAGGGGCAATAACAATCATATAAGCTCAAACATTAAAAAAGAAAGGATGAACAATAGAGTGCCCTTAGCAGTGGGAAGACTCAGTAGTGATCATGAATTATACATCAAAACCATCTGCACAATGCGTTATACATTACAAAACCATCTGTACCATGTATCTTTAGCAGAAGCTGAAGTCTGACTTTCAAAGGCATGACTCAGAACTCCACTTGGATTGGTGTCATGTGTAATTTCATTCCATGTTTGTTAGAAAGTCAACCAAAATGACATTGGAGCTTGGAATGAGAATAAATTATGGCAAAAGTAAGCAAAACTACACATTTGCCCCCATCTCTTTGTTCTTTGAAGTTCTGATTCAACAAAGCATCTGTGCACATAAACATTAGCTTCTCAAAGAGTACCATGGAAAATCAGAGGGAGGGAAGACAGATCTACTCAAAAACTGGAATGGCAGAATATGATCCATCACTTCCTAAAGAGAAGAAGAAAAACAAAAGTCATGGGGGCTTGGTCTAGCCTGAAGAATTAGCTATCCTCAGGCATGCTAGAGTCCTGAAGATAACCTGGGGTAATCAAAGGCTCCCTCCAAGTAATCTGTACTTACACATAAAGCATTCCATGCCACCTGGTACAGCTCTAAAATAAAGAGTACAGTGCAAGATATGAATGTAAGACAGAAGGACTTCACTGATTATATCAGAGACATTTGATGGCCATAGGAGATTTCATTATCTGAAAGCCAATTGTTAGTCCAAACAAAACTAGATTCACTAAGTTCATGTCAACATTTTCAATCAATCTTTATATAAATCTCATTGATTCAACAGGTCTATAGTTCAAAATGAAAATTGGTCTTTTAAGGCATCAGAACCCATCTGATTTTGTAATCCCTAGTTAGTACTTGGATGTGAGACTACCAACAAATACCAGGCACCATAGGATACATTTAAGAGGAAGGAACTGGCAAAACCACCCCCGAGTATTCCTTGCCTTAGAAAATTCTATGAAGTTCATGGGTTCACTATATATTGACAGGCAAATTTAAGATAACACAGACACTTACACATTTAAGAGCCGCAAGAGAAGAACCATGTTGAATCAGACCAATTGCCTTTCTGTTCCAATATTTTGTTCACACATTAACACATCAATTGTCCATTAGAAGCCCACCAGCAGGACCCTACATCTCACACTCCCCAGCTAATGATATACTGGAGATGATACATATTCATTCTGGCCACATCACCATAAATTTATCCAATTCCCTTTCAAAATCATCCTTGGTGGCAACCACAATTGCATCTTGTGGAAGTCAATTCTACAGTTTTACTATGTGTCATCAGTTTTCCACTTTTTGAATCTTTACGAGAGAGAAACTTTATTTGCACCATGCATAGAACTACCCAACACATAATTTGGTGGCTCAAATGTTAGCCCTTTTTCTGGGAGTATTTGACCTGCTGATTCTAAAAAATGTCACCAGTTTTCCTCTATCAACCCTAGTTTTTGTGATACAGAACATATGCCATATACCAGTTGTCACCTGCTCACCCATAAAGAATCATGATAACCATATATAAGAAACTAGAGCTATCCAATGCAATTTTCTGAACCAGTCCCAAGTAACCCTAGGAACAGGCCCCAAACTAAGATACCAAGAAAAAAGGATTTTGTTGAGCTGTGTAATGTTTATGTCCATGGCCCTCAACTTTTTTCTCATCATAATTAAATAATTTAACCATATGCATAACCATTCAACAGATCGATAAGCATTCATGTATACATGTGTGAATATTTCAATAAATATAAGCGGATATGATATAAAATCTCATAGAGAACAAACTGGATGGGATTGAAAGAGGCTTGTCAGTATATATATATAATGGGGGTGGTGGTGGGTACCTTCAAATCATTCCCAAAATTTGAAAATAACTTAGGGAAGACAGGCAGAGGAAATGTGAAGCTGAAAAGCCTATGTGCATTAACAAAAATATTAATATCCATTCTTTTACATGCTGGGCATGAGCTTGAAAGCAGGAAAAAGGCTGTTATAACAAAAAGGAACTATGAAATGAGTGCTTTAACAAAGGCTTCTTCTGTGCTTTTTGTTCCTTTTACTATCCAGAGTTTGCTGCCAGCTGGACATCTCTATGTGTTATTTCAACACATTTCCCATCCTAATTCACATGAACAGCATGTGACACCAATGTGTGAGCTCATAAACCCCTCACAGTTCTAAAAGAAGAGGGGAAAAATAGGACTGCTCGAAATAGGACTGCCACATATATCAAAATAATAGAGTGAGTGAAAAATGCTTCTGAAGTCTTCATATCATTTCGAGATTGTCACATCCTATATCATTGCAATCCTGGGGAGGGGAAAAACATCCTGCAAGGTGCTAACATTTCACACTTCATGAGGGAATAAACAATAATTTTAAGACAAGTAGAATGCAATTCGTTGTCAAATGACTTCAAACTAACGTCGAATCATTTCTAAAGTAAAGAACATGTCTTCTTTAATAAAAAGTCTGCTATAACAGAGTTAAAATACAGATGATAAAAGAATCAGTGTAATTCATTTTTGCTGCCTACAAATAACTTGCTGAGGAATGCAGGTTTTAGTCTGGCAGAACAAATGTTATTAGTAAGTGACAAATAATTAATAGCAAGTACAGCTGAAAGAGACGACAATAGATTTTTCAATCAATGACATGAAAAAAGAAACTGTCATGTTATTCTTCATCATCTGAAGCATTATTTTATTCATGGTTACTTAGGGCCCTTCCACACAACCATATAACCCAGAATATCAAGGCATAAAATCACACAATATCTGCTTTGAACTGGGTTATCTGTGTCCACACTGCCATATATTCCAGTTCAAAGCAGAAAATGTGGGATTTTATTCAGCTGTCTGGAAGGGGCCTCAGGTGAAATGCTGAAATGGAACGCAGTCTTCGGTGGATGAGGCCTTGGCTCAGTGGTTCTCAACCTGGGGTCCCCAGATGTTTTTGGCCTACAACTCTGAGAAATCCCAGCCAGTTTACCGGCTATTAGGATTTCTGGGAGTTGAAGGCCAAAACATCTGGGGACCCCAGGTTGAGAACCAACCTTTATCTACGCATACACATGTACTGTTTAGACTGTATTTCTTTGTGTCTGAAAATATAGCATGCATTATTGTATTCAATCATAGCTTTAGAAGACAATCCATAAAAGAGTTGAGGGTGCAATATGCAAAATAAGTAGCATAACTAGGGGATCACACACTGATTTTGGAGGATAGGCAGGGTTAGGCCTAGTTAGTACTCAAATAGGACACTGCTAACGAATACCAGGTACTTCCGGCTGTACTTCAAAGGAAGGAACTGGCAAACCCCCTTCTGAGTATTTCTTGCCACAGAAAAGTCTATGTCCATGACTTGATAGGTGAATTAAAAGAATGGACACAGATACACATCAACCCTGTGATTCACATGTGTCTCCTCCAGAATTGGGAGATAATTGCTGCAAAACATGTAATCAAAACCTGTTTGCCTTCCAGAGACCGAGGGTGCATCCACACCAAGCCTTCACAACCTGTGGTCCTCCAGGTGATTTGGATTTCTGCTCCTAGAACTCCTGACCATCGAATAAGCTGGCTAGGGCTTCTGGGAATTGGGGGGTTTCAAACATCTGGAGGCCTGATCTGAACTGTAAAAATTAATGCAGTTTGACGCCACTTTAACTGCAGTGGCTCAATGCTAGGGAATTATGGAAGTTTTACAGGATTTTGAAGTCTTCTCTGCCAAAGAGAACTGATGCGTCACCAAACTGGAAATCCCAGGATTCCACAACATTGAGCCACGACAGTTAAAGCGGTCTCAAATTGTATTATTTTCACAGTGTAGTTGCAACATTACTCTGTGGGTGAATGATCTGGAGAGTACAAAGTCAAGTTATTAAACATGTGTAAACCTGTCCTAGGGTGACTGCAAAATGATGTTACACCATAGAAAAGTTATTTTTAAGCTACTGTCTCCCACTGGGGATTGTAGGAACTGTAGTCTAAAACGGTGCTTCTCAACAACCAACCCCAACCGTGATTTTAACTGAATGCATGGTGCAAATCTGGTTTCCTAGAACCACACCTCAAGCACTCCTTTCTCTTCCTAACATTCATCATTCTGTACTTGTCTGGAATATAATTATTAATAGTTCTATATTTAGTCTTCTTTGTATCAGTCTACAAGCAAATTTAGTATGGATATCTGATCCTGCATCATAAATAGGTTGCCAGTGATAATAACAACTGGAGTAATGCCTGATGGCACAAAAACAGCTTCAAGCTACAAATTGACTGATTTCTTTTGTTAGCATCTGCCACTCAGTAAAGTATAGCCAGGATGCATACTTGGTTTTACATATATAATACTAGATGCCACAAGGCTCTGGTGTGGCTGGTGTTCCTAAAGAGTGCCACAGACAACCATCATATGTCTGCAGTGGAAATACCAGTGAAGATACATCTCCTAATTAAATGTGACACATAAAACACCTAATTAGAGCTGAGGAATAAGACAGTACAACCCCCTTATCCATGGTAGAAACATTCCTGATTTTTCTGTGGAAACTGGATATCGTGGATAATAGCAATAGCATATTGAAATGAATGACTTCTACAGCAATTACCATAGAGTCATGAGAAGAACCTAGAAAATGCTAGAGAGGTGGGAATTTTCTAGGTCCTCCAAAATGACCCTGTGTTATCCATTGAATCACCTAGGCCCCATCTACACTGATCACTTAATGAAGATCGAACTGCATTATATGGTCAGTATAGACTTATATAATGTAGCTCAATGCAGTTAGATTGCATTATACGAGCGTGCTTCCAGACTGGGCTTAAACCCATGATAAAGAAACCTGCTTCGCCGTTAGTTAAAGTACCCATGCATGCCCCAAAAACCGGGCTTTCCTGGTTGGCAGTTCCCATGCCATCACAGTAACTTCCGCAATGGTATGGAGTCATCCCAACCTCCCCCCCCCCCCCCGCAAGCCCTTAAAATAAGGAAAAACGTACTAGGCTACCATGATGCCTCTCCGGAGGCCTCCCGTCATGTATAAATGATGCACCAGGAGACAGGGGCCAAGACTGATTCCTCCTCTCGACTTGTGGCAAGTCATTTCTACATGCCAGGAGACCTCCGGAAAGGCATTGTGGCAGTCTGGTAAGTTTTTACTTATTTTAAGAGCTTGAGAGGGGCATGAGGGGGGCATGCCCTCCTTGGTTTTCTGGGCTGTTGGAAGCCTGAAGAACTGAGATGTGTGTGGACTTTCAGGAAGGCCCAGGTCTAATAGTGTATCAAATAAATTCAGGAGAAAGCAGGGTTTACCTGTTTTCTCCCAAGTTAATTCACTTTACCAGAGGCATCCAACAGGGCCTGCATTTTGGGCCCTGTCTGGAAGGGCCCTGAGCCTACAGTGACCACAGAATGCAGCTTGATCTGCATTAAATGGTCAGTGTAGATGGGGCCCTGGAGAATCTAGAAAATTCCTAGAGAAGACATACTTTGCTAAATGTGATTAATGGAAACCGGTTGTGGTCCTGCAAGTGAAGAGATCATATTATAGTTTTAATATGTTACAACATGCTGCTTTCTGAATCATGGGAAATAATGCTGTTACATTTTTCACACGAAAGAAGCTCTCTTTATTTATTTATTTATTTATTTGCATAACAAATAAATAACACTTATTCATTTTTGAAGAAATGTTAGGGAAACTTTGTCACATACAAGGAGTTCCAGCTTGCTCAAACTACAGGTATGAACCATCACAGTTCTGAATTACTAGAAAATCAGTCTCATGAATAGACCTTGCACAAACTTTTCCTTGACATTATCTTCTAAGTCCCCTTTCTCAAAATATCTGATGAACAAGGTATGGCCAGTAGCTATCAGTAAATCGTTCTCTTTATTGGTGATTTTCAAATTATGGAAGACTCCTTGCAAAGATTGCTCATTTTTCAGCTATATTATGAGCTTTTCAGCAGCAGGTCAAGACCTTGTATTTTGTAAGGCTTTCAATCTTAAAATCTTGTTTGTGATTGTCATAGTCTGAAATGCTTTTTGTGGAGTATAATTGACCCTCCATCTCCACGAAATCAGAATCCACAAGTTCAATCTTTACAAAAGAAATCCCCAAAACCAACATTGATTTTATGGTTTTATATAAAGAACACAATTTTATATAAAGAACACATTATTGTAGATGGAACTTGAGCATCCACAGATTTTGCATCCATGGGGGGCGGGCGGGGGGGGGGGGAGGAGGAGATCATCTGTATATTTAAAGATCTGTTTTGTCAGATTTAGTTCATCCATGCTGCCTGAGTATTTTGTCTAAGATTTTATTGTAAGATTCCAGAATATTACAATAAAATACTGGCCTTTTGGATTTCAAGACATTAGAGAACAGAAGAGGAAGATGCTTCCTTAGCTGCAATTTATATTGCTTAAATGGCTTTGTGTCTATTAGGTATATATCAAATGACTCCACAAACATATATATTCTGTTTTAGCTTCCCAGTGTCCATAGTTGCACTACTAAGGAATGAGGCTTTGGGATGACATGCATTATGTAGTGCAGTCATTGCCTAGGATATATAGACAGACATGCTAGAAATTTAGTATAGACAATTCCAAATACCATTGCAATTGCCTTTCTGTCTTTTAAAAAATAGATCCATTTGGCTACTCAAGATTATTAAAATGGCCACCCACACTGTCAGGGAAATATAATTAACTTGGCTACAAATGCTTCCTCATATTGATTGTTGTCATTTTAGAAGAATGCTGTAGGAGCAACAGGAAACAAACATATTGATAATCAGCAAAACTCTTCTCTGCTGACAGGCTATTTTCTCCATTTATACTGCAAAATGTATTAATCCTAAAAGAGTGATATTTCCTTGCAGCTTTGCATAGCAGTGTGTACAAATAAAAATGTTAACTGCCAGCAAATAATTTCCAGCCTGCTTGTCTTAGTTAAGATGTGTGTCTTCTGTGAAGCACAGCTGTTCGTGTTTTTGAACATGAGCTGTAAAGTTGTAAATATCTTATCCACCAAGGCTTAGATATTAGAATCACTGCATCGAGAACAAAATGTAGAACTTGATTCATGCTGATTTGCCTGTCTGGATATAGAAAACTATTTACCAAAATAAATAACTCATAAAATGAATTAATGAATTTTTGCATGAAATAAAACATCTATGTCCTTTGCTGATTCACAAATTCACATACATGCATTGTTCATGCTCAACATTCACAAATAGTTCATGTATCCCCACACACTTATATACCAATTAAAGTGCTTGCATTCTCCAGTTTCAACTTCCTCTCAATTTTCAAGGCAGAAGCAAGGAACCTGTGGTGCTTCAGGTACTGTTACATTTCCCATCAGTTTTAGCCAGTATGGTGACTGGGCAGAGAAGAAGGACTCATTCACTCATTAACACATCTGCATTTCTCTGGCCTCACCATTTTTTATGGACAGGCCAAGGAATACATTGCTCTATTTCCACAGCTAATGTTCAGGGAAAGGGGGACTTTTAGTCTAACAATATATAGAGGGTTGCATGATCCTCATTCCTTCTTTAAGGAGAAGGGTCCACAATTCAGAGATAGAGTTGAATGGAGAGTTACTATCAATCAACATATGTAATAACAAGCTTGTTGGACACAGAACGCAGGTATGGTAGAAAAGTACTAAGATTGGTAATACTGTGCACAAACCAACAATGCTGTTGCCTTCCTTTTCACACAGTAGTTAGGTATGACCCCTGTCATAAACTCAGTACAAGTTTGAACTTGCTAAAGTTGATATGCAAATATGAAGTTGTTTTTATGAGGCATGTTATGAAATGGACAGCAGAAAGGAAATGGACCCCAAAAACCTCATCACTGAGAAGATCAATCGGGCAGGATGTGTGTGTTGATATTTTGAACTGCCTTGAGAGAAAGCAAAAAATTCTTCAGTTGTGTGATTACAGGTGAGGAATCACGGATTTTTAAATACAACCTGGAGACCAAATGCCAAAGTCAAGATGGTACATTGCAAACTCTCCCCGTCCCATGAAAGTGAGAATGAGCCAATGGAAAATCAAATTGATGCTCATTTTTTTAAGTCAGGGGATCATCCAGAAGGAATTTCTGCCTTCAAGACAAAGTGTCAATCATTTTTTAAATCAGGAAGTCCTTGAATGGCTCAGGAAGAGGGTGACACGTATATGACACTGGGCTGTTGCACCACAACAATACCCTATATCACATGACAGTCTCCATCAATACATTTTTGGAAGGAAAAAGCACCCTTGGGGTTCCTCAGCCCCCTTATTTGCCAGATCCCAGTACCTATGACTACTTTTTATTTCCCCAGCTCAAAAACTACCTGAAAAGGCACAATTTTTGTACTTTGGAGAATATCCAGAAGAGCATAACTGATGAGCTGAAATGCATTCCAGGAGAAGCCTTCGAGCACTAATATGAAAAATGGAAAAAAAAACACCTCTGTCATTGTGTAGCTGCCCAAAGGAACTACTTTGAATGAAATAACCTTGATTTGAATACAGAATAAAATGTATGGTTGGAAGGAAATCGGTCTACTAAATGCAAAAACCCAACTCCAGAAAATTGAAAGGAAACAAAAAGACTTCCCTTCAGGTCTGAGACATCCCAGAGAAGATGACAGGGATTGAGCAACTAATAAAGGAATGAATGGCAGATACACTACGGAAAATGGATAAAGAAACGGAAAAGGAAATTGATCAGGTGATTAGGGTAAAATCAACCTCTGCATCAAAATGCAAGCTGCCACATGACATAATTGTGACTTTTTCAAGGAAAAAATGGAGCTCAAATATATCAAAATCATATAAATATACCCGTACAACTGGAGATTACAAAGTAACACTAATCAAAGTCCTCTCACCATCAGTTGTACAGAAAAGAAAATAATACTATTTCCTAATGAAGAAACTTAATACAACTTAAGATTTAAACAACAGAAGATTTGGACTATGTCAGTAATGAAAACCCAAGATTTATGAGGAAAATAATCTAATATCTAGAACCAAATACAGAAAAAGATTAAAAGGATCTATTATTCCTAAAAGGAAATCCACTGAGAATAATCAACCAAAAAATTTAAAAAGAAATTAATAATGAAATCAACAACAACAAAACAATGAGACCAAGAAGAGGGATTGGAAGAACAGAAGGAAGAAGATTACATGGATGCCTATACATTAGAATCTCTGCAATGAGGAACCTAA
Organism: Anolis sagrei; assembly: GCF_037176765.1. Classification (NCBI taxonomy): domain Eukaryota; kingdom Metazoa; phylum Chordata; class Lepidosauria; order Squamata; family Anolidae; genus Anolis; species Anolis sagrei. The sequence continues at coordinate 160,526,431 of NC_090024.1, forward strand.
AAGTACTACTACTGAATGTCAATGGTCTCAACTCACCAAACAAAAGGAAGAAAATATCCCGATACCTAAGAACAATAGAGGCTGACTTAATAGGTATTCAGGACACCCACATCAAAAACCAAATATAAATCTGATTACTTTTAAAAAATTAGGCCAACTCCACATTGCATAGTACATCATTAAGAAAAGGGGATAGCAACATAACTTTAAAAACCTATTGCCTACTGAAATAAAAGCAGATCAACAATAGACAAGCTGCCTTCTTTACAAAAATACACAAAGAAATAGAAAACAAAAACTGCCATGAACTGATCATGCTACATTTCAACGTGGTAGCAGAACAAAATATAGACAAAATCCATGAATAAAAAATATAACAAAGGAAAGGAACTTCTACAAAGTATTTGGAAGTTGGTAAATGAACTAGATCTTATAGACATATGGCAATTTAATCATGGATCTGAAAATGACTTCATATTCCTCCAACACAATTTACTGTTGAGAATTGTCATGATCTGGGCCACAAAAAGCCTTTCTACTCAACTATTAAAATTGAGATCCATCTGAGGACAGAGTCAGACCATGCCCCCATTCCAATGAAACTAAAATGACAAGACAGAGAAAGGACAAGGAGGTTTAATGACAATTTACTCAACAAAAAAGAGGAAATCTTTAAAAAATGTAAAAAAAAAGATCTTTTGAAATTTCTACAACTAAACAGAACTCTGGGAATGTCACCATATATGGCATATATGGGATATGGCAAAGTCTTGTATGGGGGATAAATTAATGCAACTCAATGTAATGGAAAAGAAAAAAAACAGGCCAAACTGCATAAAATTCAATCGGAAATTAAAGAAAAGGAGCTTAATTATAATAAGCAACCAAAAGATAAAAAGCTAGCCAAAGAACTAAAATTATAAAGAATTCAAGCAACATTTAGTAAGCAATTTTTCTCAAACTTGCAAACAAACCAGGCAGATGGCTTGCAAATAAATTAAAAAACAACATCGAAATAAATATATAATCTGACTGAAGCATGAAGAAATTAAGGAAGACCAAAGATAAAACAACATCTTAAAGAGTTTTATCAAAATCTATACCAAAAACATGGATGGCCCAAACAAAAGCAGTAGTAGAATACATTAAAAAATCAAAAGCTACCAACTCTCTCCAAGGCAGACTAAGAACAATTGAATTGATCAATTAAGATACAAGAAACTGATGGGGCTATTCAGAATTTCAAAATAGATAGATAAAAATACATGTCCAGGCTCAGATGGCTACACAGTGACATACTACAAGATGAAAGACGAAATAACACCAATATTACAAAAGAAAAATCATGAATTATGTACTGGAAATAAATCAAATACCAGAGACATGGAAAGAGGCCAGCATTATCTTAATCCCCAAAGAAGAGCCAAGAATTGGTTCAAAATTACAGACCTATATTAATTGTTCAATATAGATTATAAAATATTTACATCAATATTGGCAAGCAGATTAAAAGCAACATTGAGCAATTGAATTAAATTTGATCAAGCTGGCTTCTGACCTGGAAGGCAAAGACAATACAATGATAATTCTAAAATTGAGGGTGCACTTGTATTGAATGATGAAAAGGCTTTAGATCTGTGCTTCTCAACCTGTGAGTCCCCAGGTGTTTTGGCCTACAACTCCCAGAAATCCCAGCCAGTTTACCAGCTGTTAGGTTTTCTGTGAGTTGAAGGCTGAAACATCTGGTGAGCCACAGGTTGAGAACCACTGCTTTAGATGGACTAAATTGGATTTTCATTAAGGAACTAGTAAAGAATTTAAGATACGGTGAAAAATGTATCAACTAAGTACAAGCAATATACACAGAATAAAAATCAAAAATCAAAATCAATGGAGACATGACTAAAACCTTTCCAATACAGAGAGGCGTGAGACAAGAATGTCCTCTCTCACCCCTATTATTTATATTCACAATAGAAATCTTAGCAAGGAAATTATGCCAAGATGAAGATCTAATAGGAATAAAAATGAAAAGCCAAAAATATAAAATAAAGCTTTTTGCTGGTGACATTATCCTAATGTCAGAAGACCCACTGAAGGAATTTCCTAAAATGATACACCAGGTTAACTAATTTGGACGAGTTGCTGGACTCTCGATAAATTTATGCAAAACAAAAATATTAGTAGCATAGCTAAATAACAAAGAAAGGGAATGCCAAAATGGGCCGAAATATTGGCTGTACGATTAGTCTAGATGAGTGGGAATGCCTCTAGAAAGTAAAAAAATAAAAATATTCAGAAATTACTCACTGTTGGAAAACTTTGACAAAATGTTCTATCAATATTACATGACACCTGTAAAAATAGCCAAAATGCAGCTACAATTGAAAAATATCTGTTAGAAATGTAAACAAGCACAGGATCATTTTTTCATATGTTGTGGTTCTGCAAGAAGGCAAAAAAAAAAATGGATTGAGATCCATAAAATTATAGAAGAAAAGCATTTTAACAAAAAAAAAATGCCCATGCATCCAGAGGCATTCTTACTAGACATAACAGATACATAACTTTTGAAGACACATTACAGACTTTTCAGTCTTATGACAGCTGCAGCCACAATTGTATATGTGCAGATGCAGAAACTAGAAGAAACACCAAAAATGGAAGAATGGATAGTAAAAGTAGCTGAAATAGTGGAAATTGACATTTTGACAAGATATCTTTAGATAAAAGACCCTTCAATATTTAAGAAAGACTGGAAGCCTTTCAAAAAATTCCTATAAGCTAAGAAAATTCTAACATGGGAATTTTATGTTTAAAATGTTTATTTATTACATTCTATTTTACACAGTGATCTAGAGAACATGTAAACAACTAAAATTACTATGCATATGAAAGAAGGAGATGTAAAAATGACTACATATTTCAATTCAAAAAATTAGAATCATTACTTTTCTGCAGCATTTCGTACATATTGCACTTTCATGTTCTTGGTGGCTGTGCTTAAGTTTTTGAACTCTCTTTCAAAGGACACTTATTTTGCCTTCCCTTTATCAGCATCTCAAAATTTGAAAAAAATTCTTTCAAATTTTGAAAGGCATGCTGGACACAGGATTGTTGTTTTAACCATATTGGAACTGCAACTCGCTATAGATTTTGAATGACTGAAAATAGTATTATAGTATTTTCTAGTGCTGTTTCAGGCCAGATTCTTGTTAATGCCATTATTAGGGCTGCTCCACAGTAATGGGGAAGAGAGGCAAACAACACCTGCTGGCTCTGAAAAATACCTTTATCCAATATCTCATTTCCTTCACAACCAGAGTGCCTGTAGTCTTTTCCTCTCTAACACAAACATCCTCAAGAAATAAAGGCTACAACAATCACCATGCATCATGGCAATTCCAGTGGTGCACATTGGGAACATAGGGAACTTGTCGCCCCACATCTCCTGACTCACCCAGCTGATCAACCCACAGAGGGAAGCATTATCCATCCGGCTTCCCCCCATCGTTCCTGGTGGAATGCCACAGTGGTGGCATGCTCCTCTTCACTGCCCCTTTAAGCACAGAGCCCCACTGGAAGTAGTTGTGTGTTGTTTAATGGAAGCCAGTGGGTTCCGTGCTTAAAGGGGAATTGAAGTGGAGCATGCAGACGATTATTCCTCCATATGATGAGGTCATTAGACAAACATATGTACATTGGCATAGTTGACAATAATTCAACATCCCCTCAGCATTGTGTAAGTCAAAGAATGTGGAATTTATACTATAATGAGCCGTACACCACCCCCCAATTTACTGAAAAGCTCTGATGTTATCTCATACAGGTATTCTGTTTTGCAACATGAGCAGGGCCCAAGAAAGTCTCACTGCAACTCATGTAATGTATCCAGATGCACAATGGTGACATCAGGCTGAGACCCTCAGGGGTCATTTGGAGGACCCGGTGCTTCTCTAATCATTGTATGTCCAGCTGCTGGGACTGGGGGGAGGTGGCATTATTACTGGTTTCTCTGATCCTATCTATTCACATTGAAGCAGGAATGCCTATATGAGGCAGCATTGGGATTTAAAGTAGGTTGAGAAGGAGGCTTTGGTACACAAAGTACACAAAGAAGATGGAAATACCAACCTCTGTAGTGCTTGAAAAAACATCCATACACATGAGAGATGTGTGTATGTGCAGATGTCCCAATCAGAAATCTAGCTCTATTGCCTTAATGTTATACTGCAGCCATGAATTGTACAGTTATTAGCCTGCTCGAGCTCTCTGGAAGTGAAATAAGGTTTACATGTTTAAAAGCATCAGAAAAATAAATTATTCAGGTTCCTCATTTACGCACAACTGTTGCATATACTGGCACGGGGAACTACACTGGGGATTGGAGACTTTTTTCCCATGAACACACAGACCTAAAGATGTGCTTCAATACTATCCATCCTCACAGAAGAGAATGGATATCTTCATCAATTTACTGCATGTCATATAGGTTTGTTTGAAAACGGTATAATTTTTAAAGACATTCCTCAAAATTACAGTCTCCCCACAGCAAAAAGTACCACACTTTCACAGTTTGCCTGCTCCTCCAAACACAGCCACACAGTCATACAAGGGAAGAGCAGAAAGCAGCTGCACGTCATAGTCTAGGACCTTTGGAGCACCCCTGAAAGGTCACTGATTAGAGAAGTACACCCTTTTCTTTTCTTTTTTAATAACTTTACTAAGATTTTCCAGAAAAATACTTTAAAAAGTAATAGAGGTCAGCTATAGGTAGGAAGGGGGAAGAAACATTGCGGGGTGATGGGGGAATGATATGGGGAGGGTTAGAAGATAGGTAAAAGAGGGAGGGAGGGAGGATTGGTGAAATTAGGGAAATGCCTTGGCTTCCCAATCTTCTTCCCTGAATCTTGCTCTTTTCTTTTTTTTTATCTTAAATTTCTTAATTCATTCTGCTTCCCTCTCTTTACTTATTTGTTGAAAACTTACTCTTCTCTGGATTGCTTCTTACTATATGATTTTATAAAGATAGCAGACCTTGATGTGACTTCATATACTCTTTAAATGGTTTCCAGTCCATTGCTTTCAAAGGTCTTCCTGTGGATTCTTTCAAATAAAAAGTCAATTTGTCCATGTCCATTATTTCCCATACTTCGTTTAACCATTCTTCTTTTGTTGTCAATTCGATTAGCTTCCATTTTCTTGCATACACTATTCTGGCGGCGGTTGTCACATACGTAAAAAGGATGTTTTTGTTTCCATCTAACTCAATATTATCATCTGTTATTCCTAACAGAAAGTACACCCTTTTCGTTACACCTTGAAGGAGCTGGGGGTGGTGATGGCTGACAGGGAGCTCTGGCATGGCTGGTCCATAAGGTCACAAAGAGTCACAAGCGACTGAAGGAATAAACAACCACAACCCTTTTCATTTTTGTTCCTTATCTTCTACTAGTCTTCATCACCACATGTACCACTAAGGGGCCACAATTCTGGATTCATTTTGGCCGATTTTTTCCTGCTTTTTGTGGTGACTTTGAGAACAAAATAATTCAGCTCATAAGTTTGAGACTATAAAAAGGGGTTGGAAGAATACTCTCTCTCTATTCCTTCTATGGGCTATTCATGCACTTCATTTACATGCCAACAGAAGCAAGTTGGCAAGCTAGAACACACATACCCTCCTACTTTGGTGTTCATCCTTTGGCTGAACTACCAACTATGCTGCCAATTTAAGTGATTATGAGCCAAAATGATGTTTGGTGTTTTGTTTCCTTGGCCATGGCTTAGTAAACAAAAAGCTGCTCATTTTTGCTTTTTATAGCACTGTAGAATGAGAAATCACAGCAGCATACTGAAGCAAGGAGGCATCAAGTCCATTAAAAAAAAACCTATTGCTTATTTAGTTCCTATGGGAAATGTGCAAAAAATATGTATGTATTTTCATTGTGTTTAAATCTAATTATTTTCTTGATTACAAAAATAACTTATCCTACTGAAAGCCTTGCACAGCTCAAGGATCATGAGCTCTTCATCAAAACAGGCAAGTAATGCATTCTGTACCAAGTTATGAATCATGTCCTGTGCAGCAGTAAGGAACATCTGTCCCTCCAGATGTTTTGGGACTGTAGACCCCAACAGCCTCAGCCTGTATAACCAAAGGTGAAACATGATGGGAATTGTCATCCAATAATACTAGAATGCAATACATTCCTCCTATCTGTCTTGAGTGCGAGATTCAATAGAGCCATGCACTTAGCATAGTTCATCTCCCATTGCTGAACTGCCATAGCCATACCAATCCATCACTATGATATCTCTTGCCATGAACATTTGAGTTTGGGTGTTTTGGGGGAGGAAAAGCAAATTTGAATCTGAGAGACAGATATTTTCTTTGACACTTTTGATTAAGTCTGTCTAAATGCAGTATCCATTCTGTTTAGTCAGCAACTAGATTAGATAAATATCTCAGATAAACATTTCTCTTCCAAAACTGTCTCTTTTCATTGATTTCATTTCCACTGATTTTGGGATGGAATTAAAAATCAATAGATTTGATAAACACGGCATTTGAGCTTTATTATTTTTCCTCATTTTAATCCCTCAAACTTCTTTCCCAGACTATGAAGGTGGAACCAGGAGGAATGAAAAAGAAACAGCAAAATGACTGACAATTATGACATTTTTCTCACCTCCCCCTTAAAAAAAAGAAAAGAATAATGAACCAACACAAAACATCAGAAGACATATACCAGGTCTTTCCAAATAAAGAAATATAATAGGTAGAACCTTATATTAATATCATTTTTGGTAATATAATGCACCAAAGATCTGAAAGGCTATATAATGTCACCAGAGAATGCACGATACATATCTTAGCAATAACTGTTCTACCCAGGAATGAATTTCAATTTTCCCCACATTTTTGTTTAAAGCCATGTAGGACTGGTCTATTATACAACCCAACAAAAAGAATCATTTTTTCTTAGTATCTTGGTTTTTAGACTGTGACTGGGGATATTTGGAGTGCTGATTCAGAAAATGCATTGTATAGACCGCATCAGCTCTAGTTTCTTAGACATGGTTATCAGATGAAGACTAGTATATGGCATATGTTCTGCATCTCAAAGTATTGTGATGCTGGCAGAAAAAAAGTTGTGATAGATGAAGTAAGATATAGACAATAAGGTCATTTGGAATAAAGTATATACTTGATGCAATGTATAGGACTGAAATCTAAGTCGTACAAGTAGCTGCCATGTGGCATTAGCCAATAAATATATGGATCCTGTATAAATCACAGCAGTTGCCACAAAAATTAGATTACAGCCATGATTTTTTAGAGAAGGATATTTTCTAAAACCAATCAGGTCTACACTGATATTGCTATTACCACTGAATAATCAAATAAATAACATGTGCTACCTTTCATAGTGAGATAAAATTTTTCATAAGCCTTTAATCATATGGGAAGATGTAATGTAAATTCAGCAAGATATTAGTGCATTTCATAATAAACCATTCAATAGCCTTCAGATGTGTTAAGATCAAATATATGTGTTAAGATCAAATATATCTTTAGAAGACAGGTTGAATTTTGAGATAGCTCTCAGTGCACCAGCTTCGCATATTAAAGTTCCACTGAAAGCAACATGGAGTAAGCCTTCAGGAAGCTATTATACAGGGATCAAAGCTGACACCAACTTTATTTAGAGATTTAAAATTAAATCAGGCATCAAATAGCACTTGAAGATCTACATTAACATTACTGCTGATCTTGAATAATCAGAAGATAAATAGTGAATTTCAAATCTAATGGTAAGTAGTAAATGTGACTATAATTCAAATGGATGTTCCCTTGTCTTGCTATCCAAACCGAAAACCTGTATAATATCACAAACTTAGAAAGCATGAAACCATTAGCCATGGGATTATAGGACATGTAAAGCACACTGTGCAATAATTTTTAATATAATTAAATTCATTAATTGGAGTTAGGGACAACAATTGGAGCTACACAAGGGAAGTCCTTTAAAATATATTTAAAGTTATTCTGTGAGAAAAAAAGAGTGGGTCCAGTTTATTTTGTGATCCCCTCTTTACTTACTTTTCTCCTACGCACCCGCTTTCCCCTATTCCAGAATGTCCCCCCTCCTCGGTCCTTTATACTTATCCACTGTTGTTCAACCCCAAATATATTTGGCAGAAAGTTAACACAGAATCTTGAAACACCTTTAGATTTATTAGAATTTGAACTTCATGTATAACGCTCTTCTTCAAATGCACAAACTATCTTACAGCAGGGTGGGAAACTATCTAGCATCATGGAGCTACATATATCGGTAGCTAGTTGTCCCAAAAGTACCAGCCAGACATCAATTTAAAAAACTGTTTATTATTATTTTAAGTCAATATGTCCTCCAAAGTAAAATTTCAGTTTAGCTTCAGAATGGCCTTTTCCCTCAGACACATACAAAGCAGTGATACCTTTGAAGGCATACTTGGGTGGTTGCTCCTCTTGGATTAACAGACCCTAGATAGTATGTCAAGTAATAAAAAATTCATGGAACCACACAAAAAGTGAAGCAAGGATGTCACATCTATCAAGGAAAAATACAAAACTTCAAATAGAACCATGCTTTGAAATGAGCTTTTTCAATCTCACTGCAAAAGAAACACAAGTGTCAACAATATTTGATGCAAATGTCAAAAACACTCCCTACAGCAGATCACTCAAACATATTCATATTAATAAAAAAGATGTTGCTCAAATGTTTAAGTATAAAAATAGTAGAAAGAGAAACTTGATTTATCATCAGATGTCTGTAGTTGTGGAAGGTTAAGAACACAAGACCCTTGTTGGATCAGGCTATTAAATCAGCATCCAATTCCTCACAATAACTTATCTGATGCCTAAGGGAAGCCTACAAGCAGAAGAGGGCAATAACCTTCACAAGATGCTCTCCTCCACTAAGTGATGTTCAGAAACACAATATGGCTGATACTGAAGGCAATAGCCATTTCAGTCAGTAGCCACGAATGGACAACTTTACTGCCCTTTTAAATCCAGGTAAGATACTGGTCATTGCCAGAATTTAAGTTTTTTTGGCATGTCAGGATAAGAGAGAGACATTTTTGATGAGTTACTTGGTCTCAAGAAAGTGTCCACATTAGAATAACATATTTTGTACAAATAGAGTAAGTTCGACAAAGTGCATAAACTTCATAGGCTGCTGCCTTGTTGTGTGATATTTAAAATAATAATAATAACAGAGCCAAATTGACTGATTGCGTCTTTTTTATCTAATAGGCCATTTGTTGATTGGAAGTTAGGAACAATTATACCAGTTTAACATGGCTAAATGCTATAGAATTTGGGGATATGTAGTTTGTTGCAGCATTAGAGCTTTCTGACAGAGAAGGCTAATTATTTCACAAGTCTACAAATCTCAGCATTGAGCCATAATAGTCAATGTGTTGTCAAGCTGCTTTAATTCTTTAGTGTGGCTACATTCTTGCTTTGCGCCATGCAATACATGGTTTGAATCTTCACTCAGATATGAAAACATTCTGGGTGACTCTGGATAAGTCACACTCTCTAAGTCTTAGAGAAAGGCAGCGGTAAACCCCTCTGAATAAAGGTTGCCAAGAAGATCCTATGCCATAAATAAGAATGGACCCTAACATGTAACAACGGTATTCTGAGTGAGCTCAGTGTCTATCTGTCAAATGAGCAATGGCCATTATTATCATGATGTCAAGATAGGTTGACAATCTTGGCGTATACAGCCATTGCAAATTAGACTACCACCACATGCATTTATGACACAGTAGAGATGAGAAGCAGAGACAGCAGTGCAGTCTTTTGGGAATGCTTTTTGTAAGTTAAAGTGTACAGGAGTCATACAAGAGCACAGCTGTTGGTTACCAGCAGCCTTTGTTGTATATCAGGCCATGAGTAGTGATTCAGAAACCTATTAGAGCTATCAGAGCTTTTGATGCTGTTGATGAACAAGAAAAACAAATATTGATTTATCTAGTCTTCAAGAAGCTTCCCTTTTATCTTTCAGGGAGATACTTTTAGGTACCTTTTTATGAATCCTTTTCATGAGACGCACAACGCTGTCTTGACTCTTCTCTTCATTGCAAATTATAAGAGACAATTTCTTTTTCTGAACCTGTTCCTTCTAACATTCTCCTGCTACATGAAAACAAACTTTGTATCTGAGATGAGGGGAACATGTCAAATGTCAGTATTTAACAATTGCCACAGAAGGGATATGTGATTTCTGCTCCTTGTTCCATTCAATGCTTTCATGGGCCAATTGCAGGATTTTAAAAAAATCCACTGTAACAGGCTTGTACTATCCTCTTCTTGGATCTTATTCTCAAAACAAATGCAATTACGCTGCATGGGGCTCCCTATTTGATGGGCAAGTTTCAGGCTTACTGCAGAGCCGCTTGAACTCCACTGAGCTTGACAGGCTAATTTACTCTTAAATTAAACATCTCCAGTGTTATTTATTAAGACTCGCTCCACACCATGCAGTACACTTTGCTCTCACCCATATCTATGCAAGTCATGAAGCATTCAGGGGACTGCATTTAGTGGAATGTTATACAATGTACAGTTCTGACTCAATTATAATAATACAAAAATTTCTGAAGATAAAGCAATGTGACGGGAGAACAACGCAAACTAGACATGCCTTGGGGATGGGAGGTTAAATTATAAAAGATAATAAATTATGAAAGATGATTTTCCACTTCAGTAAAAATGTGTGAGAGTTCTTAAAGAGCAACAGAGATAAAACATTTATAAGAAAGTGAGTGATTGATGTCAGCAAAGTGTTCTAGGTATTATTATTATTCAGCCAATCCTCTCTGATAACATGTTTGTATTGATTATATGAATTGTCTAAACAGCCTGCCCTTCACAATTACAAAGTCATTCCAATGAAGTCAACTTGAGTTTAATGTAAAATAATATATAATAGGGGTGTGCAAAATTTCATTTTTAATTAGTACGATGTAAATCATATGTTTTGTATATACAAGCAGAGATTAAGAAACACAAGAGGTGGGCACCCAAAAATCTTAAAATTCAAAATACTGACCCAGAGAGAGAGGCAGAGACCATGCTCACATTGAGGCTTTAACATGGGAAGTGAGCAGTATTCTGGGAAATGTAGGGCCTTTTGAATTCTCTGGCACTGCTGATCTGGAGGCAAACCAGCACCTCCATTTTAAAAGTAATTTCTACAACTTGGAGAGGGAAAACCCAAGAGACAGGTAAGGAGTCTGACTACCTCAACAGACACAATCCTCCAGAGTACCTGAGGCCTCAGGTAAAATGATGCCACAGGTAAAACCGAATTAATCTAGAGAAAACTGGGATTTCCAATTTGCTCTGGATTAATTAAAAATCTGGAAAGATCGGGACCTTAAAATAAGGTCTGGATTTTTCCAGGTGAAGGCCCTGTGTGGATTGACTCTAAGGATTGCTTTTGCAATCCCAGGAATCCATCTCCACAGCTATCACCATTATTTGGACTCTAAGGCTGGTTCCACATGGCAGAAAGGTCTGTGCTGAACTGGTTTTAAAAAACTTGGGTCAATGCATACTTTAGTCCTAATATCAGCCCCAAAAGCCCACACTTTCCGGGGGGGGGGGGGTATCTAGATGTCCTCCCAGTAACTTCCAGGAGAACACCGAGACAAATGAAATAAGGAAGATTTGCAGAAGAACCAGCATGGTATAGCGGTCTGAGCACCTGGAGATGAGGGTTTGCATTTCTGCTCAGCCATGCAAACCTACCTGAAGGCCTTGACCAAGTTGCACTCTCAGCCTCAGAGGAAGCAAGGGAAAATCCCCTCTGAACAAATTCTGCCAAGATAAATTTGCCTTCAGAAATGGCTTTGAGGCATAAAACAACAAGAACATTCTACATAAAAGTCTATATTCTACATATTTTGACATTATATAGGGACAATGAACATATAAACATCTTATAATAAATATTGTATTTCTCGTTCTAAAAGAAAATATTCTGTTAGAATTAAATTTTAATTTTTTAAAAAAGTTTAATGGAATGGGAGCAGATGAGCCCATTTTTCATGCATTTTGTCTGTTCCCAACTTTTTTGTTTCCTGTTGTTGCAGTTATATGTATTCAAGTTGAGTCCAGCTTCACAATACTATCCTGAGGTTTTCTTGGCAAGGTGCTTTCAGTGTAGTTTGCCAAAGTTCTGTTGGGTAGTATCTACAATGACCATTTAATGCAGTTTGAAACTTGAAGCCAGACAACAAACTCACAGAAATGTTTGAAAGAAAGTCCTTAATGTGCACCAGTGCTCTGTGGTTTGTGTTGTGACCATGTGGACCTCAAATTGGCTCCAGAAGTTTCCATGTAATTATCTGCACAGCGAAACCACTTCAGTACTGGTATTAAACTGCATTAAATGGTCAGTGTATATGGAGTCTTTGTGGATTTCCAAGGCTGAGCAAGGATTTGAACTCTGTCTTTGAGCCCTAGTCCAATCTTCAAACTATAACACAATGCTGGCTCTTAAGATCACATCTTGACCCTATTCCAAACCACACAGAAACTCAAGTAAAAGCTATTCTATTTTGTGCTTTTTTCTAAGGTAACACAATGATAGCAAAGCCCTCAAAGACATTGCTGTATCATTTGGCATATCAGATATCGAGGAAGCACAGATTAAACTGTCAAGTAATGCAAACACAGCACAAAGGGCAACACAAGGAGGCTGAATAACTTCTTATAGCCGGCTGAGACAACTGCAAGAGATTTTGGTGTCCCAAAAGAGCAGCAAATTGTTGTTTAATTTATTGCTATTATGTTATTTTTTATATAAAAATGTCAAAAAATAGAAAAAATGTTGCAGATGCCAGAATAACCACCTTCGTATGTGGTACCATGATATCTGGGAAAGCTTCATGTGCCATTTTCTATACTACGTCCAAACAGGACCCCTAACAATGCACAATCTAAAATAAATTGCCAGGCTTTTTATATTCCTCCTACTTTGCATGTAACCCAATATATCCATAATTGGAAGGTGCAATTTATAGTCCTCTATGCTTTTACAGAAAAGGGAGAAGTACAGCTATTCATTTTCCACAAAGTACTATAACTCATACCATGGATATAATATTTTATCTTTTTTAAAAAAAAATAATAAAACCCTTCCAAACCAGAGCCCATAGGAATCTTCTTAACTTCAACTGACTTGATCCCTAGACCTATTCTAAGATTATCAAACCATTCTGCTGACATCAGCCTCTCTTAACTTCAAGAGAAAATGACCAAATAGCTTTAAAATACAGATATTGATTCATTGCATTGTATTCTATAAATCAGCACCTCAGAGTGCCACTAAATTGCACTCTCTTAAGTGCTACATACATCTCATGTGAGATATACAATATCTGGGGAAGTACTAAGTGTTCCACAGTTATTTATTAAGCATCTCTGAATTAAGAGATTCTGTTGTTAAAGAAAGACATTAGTATTCCCAGCTCAATCATAAAAAGGCTATGTCTAAAAACCAACATAGCTTGAAGATGCTGGGTGAATTGAAGCAGACCTTCCTGCCACAATGATCACTGTTTAATTGATGGTGAAGGAGGTAAAGAGAGGTCTCATATGATATGATGATGTAGTCTTTTCACCAAGCCATTGTCACGGGGATATGTGTGGACTGAAGAACACAGAAACCCAAAAAAGGATCCCTGCTGGAAAGAACAAATGCCCAGTGTCATGTTTTCCCAGACATCTCTCATTGCTGTATCCAAGTCTATGCTCTGTGCTTTCTACAGCAGCGAGACATATATTTCTGAGGGAAGCACATGAAGTGTTGTCTTCACCATTCTCAGTCTTCCCCTATATTTCATTGCAGCCACAAGCCAACAATTTGAATTACAGTAGGCTCTTGGTATCCACTAGTGTTTGGCTCCAAGAATCCTTTGAATACCAGCATCCGTGGATATTAAAATACCATTATATATAATAGTATAGTAAAATGGTCTTCCTTTTATAAAATGGCATCATCAAAGTTTGCTTTGGAGAGTTTTTAGAAATGTTTTCAAGACATGGAGGATTGAATCCGTGGATACAAAATCTGGTTTGACTCTATTGAGTTAGGCCTCTTTCAACTACTTCCCACTTTTGGCTTTTCAATGTTCTTGGTTTAATGCTGGAGGTAATTCTATAAAGTAACATTCGTCATTTCTTACAAAAGGCCCACTAATTCATACAAAAACTAATACTACATTGAAAGGAAATTGTGAAATGATCTCAAGACTTTTTCTTCTTTCCCACTTAACAAATTTTGACAACTTTGCAGCAGCAACAACAAGAGCAAATGTTTTCTGCCTGTTCCTATGTGCCTTTCCAGAATAGGAAAACTCCAATAACAAGTCCCAGAAGCACTTTATTAGAATTGAGATTGCTGCACACTGCACACTGCATCCTTTACATATCACCCTCACATCAGCACTTTTAATTCTGTATCCATTACTCTGGCCCGGGCCAGTTTTATTGTGTCTTGATGTATTGTTTATTTATTGCTTGTTTTTTTAATATTGCTTTAATTGTTTTAATTTGCTTTAGGTTTTGTATTGTTATGTTGTGTTTGAGGCCTTGGCCTTTGTAAGCTGCATCGAGTCCTTCGGGAGATGCTAGCAGGATACAAATAAAGTTAATAATAATAATAATAATAATAATAATTTCTCAATTTTGGGAAAGGTTGTCATTTGAATATTGAAATGTATGTCACTAAAAGAAAAAGAAAAAGAAAAAAGAAAAGAGGGTATAAAGGGTAAATATAGGGGTGTTCTATACTCAGAAAACAGTAGTAGAAAGCAAATCTTTAATCATTCCAGAAGCATTCTATTGGAAAACCTGGGTGTCACATAATTTTTGTGTTTATGAGACAGTGAGAAAATTATGGTGTGAGGAGGAATAATCATCAGATCAGTAAATATGGTGATAAAGTGGAATTAAAGGCAATAAAAACAAGGGAAGACTGAGAGAGATGGGTATGTTCAGCTTAGGAAATAAGACATGGGAGGGAAGAATAATGATCTGGTCATAATATACAAAATAATTCTATATAATTACAGAACAGAGAGAGGATATTTAGTCATTCTGTGCTTTCTAAAGGGGCAGGCAACAAAGAAATTAAATTACACATGTATTTTTATTTAAGAAAAACCTTATAAAATATAGTATCTTGAATGATATTCTTTTCTATTATCCCTTCTCTAAAGGAAGTGTGTGCAGACTTAATTTTGCATATCTGTGCAAATAATTGACCTTTCCTGATTTTTTTAAAAAAACATACTCAAGGAAGTACATTCAATTGCCATGTAAACCGAGCCAAAGGAGAAGCATTCTTTCTTATTGTCAGATCCAGACCAGATCTACAGAGCACACGGCACAACAATATTTAGCTGGATCTAGTACCTTATATACATAAATAGAAGCCCATGTACTCCTTGTTTTCTATGCTTAATTAAAAGTCAGGCTATAAATATAGCTTGATATATAAATAAAGATCAAACTTCTTCAGACATTTTCAGTATTTAGATAATTAATAAAATACTCTCCAAACCCTAGATGGACAAAAGAAACTAACTGTATTCATAGAATTATCTTCCTTTATACCTTAACTATGTTACAAAAATCACTCCTAGCACAAAAAAATAGCAGATAAAGTACAAAGAAACTTTGTACTTTGATAAAGTACAAAGAAACACTCTGCCCCGAAGTGTGGTGGAAGCTCCTTCTTTGGAACAGAGGCTGGATGGCCATCTGTCAGGGGTGATTTGAATGCAATATTCCTGCTTCTTGGCAGGGGGTTGGACTGGATGGCTCATGAGGTCTCTTCCAACTCTTTGATTCTATGATTCTATGATTCTATGAAAGATTTGTCCCAAACATGTAGTATATTGGAATTTTATTTCTCAACTTAGGATGTAAGCTGAGGTATGCCCATTAGTCCCAGTGTCCTAAAATTACTAACCCATAGATCTTTCTCAACACTTCATTATTAGAAACCCGCATGTTCCCATGTAACACAACAAGAACAACAAATATTCTGCTTTGGCAGAATGATTTTTTCTTATTTATTTTTTTACAATAATGATTTTTTAAATTACAGAGATAGTTTTTAATTTAAGAAAGAATCCATTAGTATTTTTATCATTTTAACAGATAATTCACAGTACATTTATTTCAAACATTGTATCATATGCTAAAATTATATCATCAGAAAAATTACTGCACATTTAACACCTCAATTTTGAGCTACAAATTATCCAGTTATTAATCCAGTTATTAATTCCAACTGAAGTAGATCCATTGAATCCATGGAGTTTACGTAAGTGTTGATTCAAAGAATAGAGGTATCCATTGATTTGACCTTCAAAACGCAGAGAGTGAAAGTGCAGCCTCTACAAACCCAAAGCACCCCATAAACTTCTAAAATTCTTTTCATTTTGACACAATTTGGAGCAACAATCTTCTCAAATATGCTCTAAGTCCCCAACACAAAACAAATGTGATGATCAAACCCCTCCAACCTCTCAGAATCTCATTCCATAACTTTCTTCCCTTTCCCACTCCAAAAATGGCAAAATAAATTACTTTGAGGTCATAGAGCGAGAGAAAATGTTTCAGTGTAGGCTATATTTCAGAGGAAGGAACTGGCAAAATGGCCTCTGAGTGATCCTTACCTAAGAGCCTTCTAAAAAATTCATGGGGTCACCCTAAGTTGACAGGTGACTTGAAGATACATGTACGAGGAGCTGCTGATTGCAGGGATCTGGAAGGAGAAATTGGCTCTGGTCCACAGAATATAATAAAGAGCTTTGATCAAAGTTGACTAATAAACTATATATCCTTTGTCTTCTGCAGTTTCCATCAATCATGAATGAGAACAGTTTGAACTACACTTTATTGTGAGTTGTTTTTCGATAGAGAGAAGCAGTGGTGTCACTAGGAAATTCAAGAAATATGAATGATGCCAGGTGACACTGACACAGAAGGTGACACAAAGTGACTGTCTATAAGACTTTTGCTGTTTGCAATAATAATTTTCTTTTAGCAGAAATTCCCTATAGTTAGATATAACCACAAGGTCATTTTTCACAAGCTTAGTTGACTATATCAATATACCTACAAAGCTAAAACTCAAAATTTACTTTTTTAACCTTCCAAAATGCCTTTGCTCTTTATTTATAGTTGTTTTTTTCACATGTTCTGTTGTTTTTTCACATGTCCTGTTTTTGATATCTGAAGACAACTGAAGGTATAGATATTCTTACTTAAGCATGCATGAGATCCTTGGTGGTATCTGTGAGATTGAAAACACCCGCAAGATCAATTTATACTGCCACTACTGGCTTTGCACCTCGTAAAAGAGAGGTAACAATCTATGTAATCATCAGATTAATAATTCTCTCATATTACTAACTAGTTAGCATTATTGCCACAGGACAAGTCAAAATAACCATGTTTGCAACACAGTTTTAAAATATGTGAATCATCTCTACTGATACTATATTTGCTTTATGAAAGAGTACAAATTCTTACCTCTTCCGTTTTCACATTAATATATCCATAGTGTGTTCTTAGAGGGCGTCTTTGTGTATAAGAAAATGGCATCAATTTGACACTGGCTTGTCCAAAGCAGCTGAGTATCAGAGGAAAGTTGACTTCATTGGTAAGGCGGGCAATGATCAGGAGTAGAAATGCTGCTATAAAGCCAACCACCATGATTGTCTTGCGCTGTAAATAGGAAAGAAAATTGAGAGAATTAAACTAGAACTATGAGCTTTTCAGCATAATAAATGTTCTGTATGTGTTTTGACATTTTTAGAGAGCTCTGAATTGGGGGGGGGGGTCATCTTCTGATATTTTCAGTACAAGAACCTTATTTTCACAAGCAAATATATGAACATATTGTAATTGTATGTGGATGCCACTGTGACTATGGGGGTTTCATGTAAGCATTCCAGTGGTAACCAGGATTTCAAAATACCAATTGGTTGTAGATGCTTCTGAAAATATATAGTTCCATAAATGTGTACTTCAATGAATTTTCATTAAGAAGTGTGATCCTAATTCAAAGAAGTGGTGACTCTAGGAAAATTAGGCTTAGACACAAGTTCCTGTTAGCTTCAATGCTGTTGTAACCCTTTTCTGCCCACAGACATTCTGTTGGAGCAATCTGCCAGCAGAACTGCTCTTTTGACTGAGATCTGCTGGCAGAAAAGCCAAAGAAAGAGCAGAGATGGGATGGGGCAATGAAAAAACTAAGATCTGCTAGAGCCAAACCTTTTCCAATCTAAAAAAAACAAGGGTGTAAAGAATACTGGCATATTTTCTCATGTTTAGCAAGAAAGACTGGTTAATCACATGAAAATACTCTGGGGGTGGGGGGTGGGGATGACAATTGCCATGGCAGATTATACCTGTTGGGACAGTTGTTCCAAATTTTGCATAGAGTTTTATTCCCCTGCAAAATACACTGTGCAAAAACAATAACAATACTTTCATAAAATTTCACCCAAAAAACAAGACATTATAAAACCAATACATATACAATCCAACAATAAATGCTTTGAACCCATTATTTTAAAATAATCTAGTTAGCCTCCAAGATGGCGAAATATTGGCTTCTCCCTTAGTAAGCTCTCATAAGAGAAGTCACGACCTGCAGATAATCAGCAGATATTTTTGGATCAGTGGAGGCACCCATCCAGCCAAGTGGGAAACTTTCACAAGACCCAGTTTCTCCCTCTGATGATGTCCCTTTCCTGACCTCTAACTAGCCTCCAGCTGCCAAGACAAAGCAACTGATGATAAAAAAAATAGCAGTAGAAATGAAATAAATGCATAATTCTTTGGCAAAGCTTACTGGAGCTGGATCTATGCTGCCCTTTATCCCAGAATCTGATCCCAGATTATTTGCTTTGAACTGGATTATATAAATCTCCACTGTCATATAATCTGGGAAAAGAAGATAACCTGGGATCAAATCCTGGGAAATTGGGCAGTGTAGAAGGGGCCTGGAGAGCCAATTCAAGCAACCCAGAAATTGATGGAAATGGAATTCTGTATCCAGAAGCTGGTAGAAATAATGGAGAAAACTCCTTTGGAGTTCTACATAAAGACTTTAACAAATAGATCAATAAGATCTATCAACAGGTTTTATATGAAGCCAATCAGAAAATCTGCATTGAGAAGCACTGAAGAAAAATGGTACACATCAAAAGGGAAGTGAAAGACAGAAGGACAAACTATGGAAAACAGTAGTTGAAAGATGATAATGACTTACAAAAAATCATGAATTAACTGCAATGGGCAAATTGAGTAGGCTGAGGTAGTCTGTCCAATTTCAAGAGAAATCTGAATGTATTGATTAATATGCTGTAACAATAATGGTGGTATTCATTAATTGTGGGATTTATGAACTAGCAGTGTGTTATTAAATGTAGAAATGTGATTATGCAATATTACTAAAAAGAAATGGACTAGCTGTGACAGTGAATGGTCTGTAAATTCGTGTTTCTGTTTGATAGTTGGTTTTGTTTTTGTGTGAACATTTAGTTTGTATGTCTGTATATTTGTTTTATTCTTGTGGGGGTTTTTGTTTGGTTATTTGTAGTAGCTATTTGTAGTAGCTATTTAGCAGTACCGTAGTAGTATTAGAAGGTAGGTAAGCAGTATTTTCTTTAAAAATATAACCTTATAATTTGTTTGCTCATTTTATTGTTGTATGATGATTTTTTTACTTTTTAATAAAAATATTTTTTAAAGTGTGATCCTTTTAAAAGGAACATCCCAAGATTCCCACTCCTCTTGCATTTTTATGGTTGGCTGAATAATCTGTTAAGGTCAAGAGAAATGTTTCTCATAAGGACTGTGCATGCCCTAAGGGACAGCTATCCATTTCCTTCTGCATGTCAGAACAAGAGAACAGGGATGGTATATGGAGGTTAGTTGACCCTTTTGGTGTGGCTCAGGGAAATAAACGAAGAGAGATATGAGGGATACCAAGAGGGGAAGGACCTTAGGGCAGCAAAACTGCTATGAGCTGCAGGAGGGTTGGATGAATGTAAGAACAAAGTGATATTGAGTGGCAGGGGAAGAATGCAAAAGAAGGCATGTTAATTATATGTGCCTATTTTTCAAGCCTGGGTCAGTTGGCAACACTGCATTACCAAATATTTAATCACTGGTCTCAAAGTAATTCCATAATTGCAAACAACAGTAGGGAAGGGACTCCAGTAAGGGAAAATAAATTAATGAGTTTGAAAAATCCCAGTGTTTTTTAAAGTGCATATTATATTTTAATGATGGCTTCTCAAGCTTGACCTTCAGCCACTACATGCAATTACTACTGAAGCAACATCTTTACTAGTTTGGCACATCCGTTATTAGTAGCTACACCCTTTGCATGGATGCAGTAATAGGAGTGGGGAAAAAATTAAAGGACAAAACTGGTAGGGCTGAGAAGTAATTCTAATGCTTTAGTATCTAAATATTTCATGTGGCCGCTGCATAGCTTGTACTCAACAGAAAAAAAAAGCATTGGTGGGATTGAGAGCAGCACAAGCGCAGGTTATCCGTGGATTGAAGGTAAGGCTTCTTTTGACTATGAAAAATGGCAACCTACCCATTTAGTCTAGGAATCATCACTGAGAACAAGTGAAGCTTACATGGCCACATTTTAAAGTCTGACTTTGGTAAACCCAACCAATAATGCAGAGTCAACTAAGAACATTTTTTGTGCCTGAGGCAAAGGATAAATTGGTGGCTTCCAATATTTGGCATGCAAAGGTCAACAAGAATTCTATTTATTTATTTATTTATTTATTTATTTATTTCCAATATTTCTATCCCTCCCTTCTCAACCCCCCCCCCCCCGGGGGTGACCTAAGGGCGGCTTACAAACCGGTCACAATTCAAAGTCACAATATAATACAATATACACACATATAGCAAGAGTTTAAAACAGTAATTAAAACATTAGGTTAAAACACATTAAAAACATTGTCATCAACCATATAGCTAATTTCAGTCGGGTTTAACATCCAAGGTGTCATCATGCTCATTGACCAAAGGCCTGGTTTCAGTGCCATGATTTAACTTGCTTCCTAAAAGAAAGGTCTGATTTCGCTGGGGAGCGAGTTCCATAGGCATGGGGCCACCGCTGAGAAGACCCTGTCCCTCGTCCCCACCAAGCGCACTTGCGAGGTTGGCGGGACTGAAAGCAGGGGCTCCCTGGACTATCTTAAGTGTCTTCTTCTTAGACGATCCCTCATTGTCTGAGTAGGATAGTCTTCCAGGGTCAATGTGCTGGTGGTGAGTCCGTAGGTGACTGTGGTGGGTCCATAGGTGACATATCTTAAGCTACAAGGAAGGATGTAGAGGGAGATACGTTTGGACAGGTAAGCTGGGCCAGAACCATATAAGGCTTTCTGCTACAATTAAAAACAGCAACCTATCGTAATAATATGTGGTGTTATTTTGGGTTATTATATTTGTATTTAGCTGTTATTGAGGCATTGAATGTTTGCCTTTTTTGTTTGTTGGAATCTTCCCTGAGTCTCTCAGGGGAGGTAGGGCAGAATATAAATAAAGTTTATTTATAGGTGCTCTTCAGGCTGTGTACCACCCACATCGGACCAATAACGCCTTCCCATGACCCCTGCCCATTGGCCAATATCTCCTGTTTGATGGTTGGGGTAGTTCTGCCAAGCCACAAACAATGAAAATTGAATGGGAATGTGTGTATGCTTACTTCTTCAACAACTATTACTCAAAGATGACATCAAACACAAATGTTGCTCCCATTTAACACAGACTTTTTCCTTTCAAATGATCCCAGTGTATATTTAAAATGTATTGTTCAATGTTAGTCCTAAATCTGTGTGCATAAAAATCCAAAAAACGAATCACTTAGAACATTGCAAAACCAATACATAGTCACTAAAGTGGAAGAGGGTCCACTTTGTGTGAATGAGAACCGTGAAATAGCTCACTAGGGATACCAGCTTTAATGCTCCATTAAAATGAATGGGAGTTGTGAAATAACATAGCGGGTACAAGAATAGGGTAGACATTAACCATGATGCAACTACCATTTAATTTCTATGGAGCTCTTACACAGGGAGAGTTCGCAGTAATTGTGCCTATATTTTACAAAAACTACCGCTGCCAAGAAGGCACTGTAAAATCCCTCATTGAGACTTCTTTTAACAGATTTATAGCTTGAAGAGTTGCAAATGACAATAATTTTCAAACAGTCTGATTCTCGAACATATATCACCTTTAGATCCATTAAATAAAATTATGTTTATAGAAGAACTGGTAATAGGTGTGTGTTGTTTCTTATTTTATTGGGAGGAGGGGGAATTATTTTTGCTAAATAGTTGAAGCAGACATTGAGAATCCTATTGTCTAATCTGTTACATATGATAAAATTTGATGAACAGGAGGTTAATATATATCACATCATAATGAGCATCTAGTATATTTTCCCAATCCATGTGGACTTTGCTATTTTTCTAACAATTTTTTAAAAAGCTATCTCAATAATAAGCTAATTTGGATTCTTCTCTCTCTTAGTTCTAAGCAATCAGAACCACTCGGCCTGGCAGATATACCAAAATCAATAAGCAGCAGGCATGATGAATTACTCTTTTGAGGATTAAATTTATGGGTTTTACAGACAGAGAACAAAGTAGTCAAAATGTGCCCTACAATTTTGCCGCTAGTACTTTCCAATTGTTAGACCCTAATAGAATAAATTCCACTGAATTAAGAGAAAACCTCGTAAATCAGCATTTACATACTTTCTATTGCTTCAGCGAGTTTACTCTGGATGGGACTAATGACCGGTTGTGATGTTTTTTTCCAGTCTTGTAGCTAAGGGTTGGACTAGGACCTCCTTGTAGTTTCTTCTAACTCTATAATTCTGTATGTATACATAAAATCAGTTTGGAACCACAGGTACAAATAGATGTGATGCAATATATATGAGTCTTTCCTTGATATTCCTTGCTAGTTTCGAGTTGAGTAGACTGGTAAAAAAAATAATCAATTGTATGTACATCATAGTTGTATTTGTGTGCAGCACAGATCTTTGTACAAGAAGTTATAACTTCAATATTTTAAGTTTCATAAAAAAGAAATATAAATAAAAAAGAAATAATCTCAAAAAAGTGAAAGAAACCAAACATTTGGATGTTTTATACTCAAGTTCTATGCTCGTTATAATTTTCAATTGATTATGTTTTAGTTAAATTATAGTTGTTATGCTTAAGTTACTCTTTATGTGGGGTTATTTTGGGTTATTATATTTGTATTTACTGTTATTTAGGTATTGAATGTTTGCCTTTTTTGTTTGTTGGAATCCACCTTGAGTCCCCCAGGGGATATAGGGCAGAATATAAATAAAGTTTATTGTTGTTGTTGTTGTTGCTATTATTATTATTATTATTATTATTATTATTATTATTATTATCTGTGTCAATCAGCTGTTTGGGGAGGATTTAATGCACTTGCCCACCACTATCTTTTTCAAGTAATTGCTATAATTGATAGTTTTCAGATGGGACTGTGTGTAAAAATGATTTTCCGGCATACAAGACGACTTTTTAACCTAGGAAAATAATCACAAACATTTGGGGTCATCTTGTGCGCCACTTGGGGATGCCGAGAGCGAGGGATGCAGGCAGCTATCTGTCTGGCTAGTATTGCAGCAGCAGCAGGATCCCTTTGGTTTCCAGGCTTGAGATGGAGCTAGCCCCAGGCCACCGGCAGCAGAGCCAGCACCAAGCCAGCAGTGGTGGGGATAGCTCAGTGGGCCACTACCCCCAAAAGTTCTCCCTGGTAACGTTACTGCCACTCCTCCTCATCTTCCTCATCCTCCTCCCCCTCCTCCTCCCTCACCCTCAGCCTCCCTGAGCGGTGCAGTTTGAGGAGGAGGAAGAAGAAGGGAGAAGGAGGAGGAGGATGGAGGAGCGACAGGCCCTGTTACCAGGGAGGCCAGCCAGGGGTGGTGGCCTGCTGAGCTGTTCCCACTGCCACTGGTTTGGTGCTGGCTCCACCTCAACCCTGGAGCAACCACCGTGGGATCCAGAGCTGAAGCCAGAGTGGGGGGGGGGGCAGCAGCGGAGGGAGGGAACATCCACGGGAGCGGGACAGGAACAGCCAGGGGTGACCTTTCCTGCCGCCGCCCCCGCCGCCCCTGTTCCCCGTCTGCACCCTCCAGGCCCCGTATCCTTCCCATGCTTGGAGAAGAGGGAGGGTTGGGGAGCTGCAGGAGCCTGGAGGGCCTGAGTGTGTCTTCTTGCCTGGCAGGAGGGGGGTTGGACTGGATGGCCATTGGGGTCCCTTCCAAATCTAGGGTTATATTATTATTGTTGTTGTTGTCATTATTAAGCAGAGCAGGTTGGCCACCTGTCGGGAGGATGTGTGTTTCTGTCTGGCAGAATTAGGGTTATACTGATGGCCATTGGAGTCACTTCCAACTCTAGGTTTCTATTATTGTTGCTGTTGTTGGGGAAAGGACATTGGACCCGGCCCTGGTCTCACTCTAGGTAAGGTAGAACTTTATAGAACTTTATTTTGCTCCATGGAAATACAGCTGTTAAATAAATAATAAACATACAAGAGTTTACAGATCTCTCTAGGTAAGGGAAAGATTTTCTCCTGACGTTAAGTCCAGTCGTGTCCGACTCTGGGGGTTGGTGCTCATCTCCATTTCTAAGCCGAAGAGCTGGCTACCACTTTGATAGTCTTGGATTTGACATAAAATCTGATGGTTTAAAAAAAAATTATTTGGCGTGCATTGGAAGAGGGGGTAGTCTTATACGGTGAGTATATCCCAAACTCTATATTTTAACTGGAAAAGTTTGGGGTTGTATTATATGCCCAGTCGTCTTATACACCAGAAAATATGGTATATAAGATGATGAAGAAAAGAAAAGAAGAAGTTTCAGAAGGTCATTCTAAGTGAGAGATTCTGAGAGCTATAACTCATAAAAGTAACTTTTCTAAGCTCTGCAAAGTTTTAGTGCTTTTTCTAAACCATCAGGACTACAAATACAAAGAACTTTGTAACAAATAGCACACCTAAAATATGCCAAAATGGTTCCAAAATCTCATAATTATCTTCATTATGGTATGGTTAATTCAATTTTATTCTGAATGCTTTGGAGAGATACATTGATGTTGCTACTGCTAGCAAATTTTATCTGCATCATGAATTTGCCAAATTGTCTGACACTATGGGTGAGCTGCTTCCTAAGGTCCCATTATTATATCTGAAACCTGGAGATTCAAGTGCCAAGCCTGGAATACAAATGCCATTTTTCTCCCTTTTGGGTCGCATCCTAGCTTAATTTAGACCAGTGAAACCTTGTCCCCCTGTCCCTCAAACCAGATGTGACTATCCTGGCTTGAGATGAGAATGAGTGTAGAGAAAGCAAAGAATGTGGAGACCATAACGGTTCAATGGATCACACTTTGTTCCATTTAATTTAGATATTCTACCATGCACCTCCATTTCTAGGGAGGGCAGAGAAAGACTGTACATTAGAGATTTGCATATCTGGAGCTAGTCAACATAAGTTGTACTTCAGGCCAGGCCTATCATTAGGCAGGGTGAGGCATCTTAGGCAGTAGTAGTGCAATATCAGAGGACAGAGTTGTGGGTGCCTCATGGCCTGTTCAATATTCCCAACTTTATTGATATAACATGGTACAGAGGATACTGTTCCACCACTAATATTTAAGTCAGGCTTTTCTCAACCTAAATTATCTCAACCTGGATCTACTGAATGCAGATTGACTGCATTGAGCTGGATTATATGGCAGTGAAGACTCATATCATCCAGTTCAACACATTTAATCCACATTTTGAAACTGGATTATATAGCAGTGTAGATCCATCCTTAAACAACTCATTTGAAGTGTGGATTAACACCAAGAACAAAGTCACTGCTCAGCTGTGGATAAAATGGAAATGATCAGAGCCATTATGCTACTGGGGCTCATTGGAGGAAAAAACAAACAATTTCCAACTGACTAATATAGTAGCAGTGAAAAAGGAGCAGGAAAATGAGAATATTGTTTTAGACAAAGAATGGCCCATAAGACTTAGTTTTCATAATCTTTTCCCCCAATTGTGCCTGCATGTTAGCAGCTACAATCTCTCCAAAGGGAGTTTTACATGCTCTGCAGAAATTATTAGTATTGGAAGCATGCTGCAGGTGCATCCACAAATGAGATGGTTTTATGGCCCTTCTTTTATCTGCTGTTTTCCTGAATCTAAGATAACAGCAAATGTAGAAGGACAATTCAAAGGTAAAGATTAATGCAAAAGGTTTTAGTCTCTGAGATGACATGATGTGGTATAATATTGTACTGGTTTCACAATATCTATTTTTACGACTGTAATGAAGAACTCAATCACTTTTTAATACTCCTGCACATTTATAGTACTTTTATTATCAATCTGCTACAGGTTTTCAGGCTTCATTTGATTTTTACTCATGTGTAATATCCATTCAAAACAATAATGGCTGCACTTAGTAAATTTGTTTCATTTTAAGAACTGCTCAATGTAAAACTTATTTTATTTAATTTTCTCCTTTAGTATTCTCTCATCCCAATGCTACCATGTATCACAGGGCTTTTTTTTTCCAGTATGAAATGAAATGGCATCATAAAGGAACACATTACCTCCACTGTACTATTTTTCATCTTATGGATAAATCCAATTGCTAATTCCAACTTGACTAATCCATTGAATCAATTCTAAAACAACATACATAAATTCCATTGCTTCAATTAGTATACTTTTACTTGAAGCACCAATTAGATTTGGGATTAAATGTGCAGATATTTAGTCACATATATATCCTGATCCATTCTGAAGACTCCAGAAAAGGTGAAAAAGTGGAGGAGAGCATCTACTTTAAGGCATGTTGAATAAGATTTCATCATGTTAAAGTATCATTGACATTTATGTTAGAGGTGGGCAAGCTTCAAGGGTTTGAGGGTCATTTTTCCATCCCCAAAAGATGGAAGAGTGATGATTCCAATGTCAATTGTATGCTGGATCCATACCTGGTTTTTGTCTGTATCTTAGACTAAGGACCTCATCACATTGAGGTCAAAATTGTGGGTGATAGTGGTGGGATTCACCATGCATTGTGGCAAATCTGATGTGCAACTTGGGAAACCCGTCACCCCACACCCTGTGTCACACCTTACCTATCCCATGGGGGAAGTGTTGCCACCTAACTTCCCTTCGTTCTTCTCAATGAGAACATGGGAAGCCTCCTGTGTTTTCCTTGCTCCCTCTTACAACACTTTCATCTCTGTTCAGGGAAGGAGCCCTGCCGGAAGTAGATCTACGTTGTCTGATGGGATCCAGCAGGCTCCATGCCTGAACTGAAGTGTCATAGAACATGCAATTTTGCCTGTGTCATGAGGTTGTAAAGCAACTTTAGTCTCACTTTCCAAGATGCGGATTATTCTGTCTTAATGCCTTTTAAGTGTACGTTATAACCTAGAACAAATTCGCTGCTGAATTGACACTGTAACCACAAACCTTCACTGCCTGGGTCCTTCCAGAAATCATACCAGCCAGTATATAGAAAACTGGAACTGACAATTATTTAATCCATGGGGGAAGAAACCAGATTTTTTTTTTACTAAAAGCAAGGTGTAGATGACATAAATGAGGTGAGAATTCTGCCCACTAGAAGCAACATTCCTCAATAATTGAGAGAGGACTGTCTCATATTTTGTTCAGGGTAGTGATACCTGGTACAGTAATGGCCTTTAAGGTAGATTCAGTGTCAATTCCTGATTTATGTATGTATTTATTTCATAACCAGCCCTTTTATCTAAGGCAGTGTATGAGGCTCTTCTCTCTGTAATGGTATCCTCACAACAATCTACATGGCCAGTTAGGAGGAGAAAAAAATATCTGGTCCAAGATCACTCTGTGAATGTCATGGTCTTCTGAAGACTTCAGTCTAGATCCTTTTGTCCACTGCAGCTACTCCACATTGGTCTGCTACCAGTTTACCAATTCAACCCTAACTATCAAGTACAGCTCAAGCTAGTGCTAAGTCAAAATATTCATCTGAGAAACGTTGCCAAGGGTTTACAGATAGAGGAGAAAACAGTCCCTGAAGAACTGGACAACAATAATTAAGTTTGGGGCCTGAAGTACAATACTTTTGTCATATTTTTCAGGAAGCAGGGAAGGCTTGCTGGGATTGAAAGGATGAGTTCTACACAGGGTTGCCAAATGGAAACATGGAGAGAGCTCTTGTACCTTCAATGGGCGTGTAGAAGAGTAATTTTAGCAGGTGTTGCTTGTTACCTGGTTGCATGATAAACAGCCCTGTTAAAATTCCATCATTTTACAACCATTAAAATAACAAGCAATCTTCCCAATTTTCAATCTAGCAGCCCTGGACTGCAGCTAGCCTTTGTTTTACAAGTAAAAAAATGAAGACAGTTTTCTGTCTTTACTGATCATAGCCAGGCTACATCATTCTTCATTGAATGATTTCCTTTTCATAATCAAAATACACTGCTATCTTCTACCATCTCTTGTCTATTTTGATAAACCTCCCATCACTGTCATAAGAAATGCAAACCCACTAAAAGTGTCTAGAAATATCTTGCAGAAATAGTCTAAAAAACGTTTTTTTTCTGAGTCTGGGATCAAATAGGTCTTTCCACAATTTCAGAGTTTTGAGTTTGGCACACCTAAGGAAGAACTGTGTCTGTGGTGTCCCTACTTGACTCATATTAAAACCTGACTTACCTCCTCATCATAAATAGCTAAAATTGGCAGCATGCTCTGATTTTAGCCCAAGTCACCCACGGAGCTGGCCAGCTCCCATCAGGGAGTGCCAGTGCAGCTCTGTGGGTGAAGAAGGACAGAGCCAGCACATGCCACCACTAGGACAACACAGGACGGCTCCCATCTTGCCAAAAATCTATGAGGGGAAGCTGCACACCATCCAATTACCTTCACGTGAATCCAGACAGCGCTGGATTCCCCATGCCCCTCTACAAAGCAGAATGACACTGGTGGCCGTCTGATGAGGTCATTAATAAAACTACTCCCTTGGGGACAAATCAATTTAATTCAGGCTCATATCCTCTAGTGTTATTTCTGTTTTGTTGCTAAAATTTTGTTCCCATCACAAATGTGGCTGGTTTCCAGCTCCTATCATCTCTTACTCATACCTGATGCATCTGATGGGAGCTGGAAGCTCACAATATCCAGAAGGCAGTAAGACAACCTTTCTCGATATCCTCTGTGAATTTTATGCTTGGTTTGAGAGAAAAGTACATTGAACAGAAACACTGAGTTTTCCAGATTTAAAAACTACTTCCTCAATGTATGCCTAAAAGAAAACCACATTCTCTTATGTGTGCTTCAATATAAGTGCTGAATGAGCAGCACAGAAATTATTTTTACTTCTATCGGTTCATAATAGGAATTGTTGTTCTCTGAAGATACAACCAACAGACATTCTAGTCATTGTAGCATATCAGAAGAAATGGTGTCCAGTTAACAATTTCTTACTTGACCCAAATGTAGTGAGAAAATATTTTAGGCCAAGGAAGTGCCTTCTGGCTACATCTAGTTTGCTGTATAGGAAAAGAAAGTGAAGAAAAGCAAAAGTCTTGAACAAATGAAATTCAATTGCCTATTGCCAGCTGGACAAGATTGCTTTTCCTTTAAATATGCTGGCTACGCTTACTAGCAGGCATGTCTGATTTGTAGCTAACAATAGAAACCGGCTTTCCACTTCATTCTCTTTTTAAAAGCCACTCAAGAATAAGAAGAGCTTTCATAGTCTGTTGTTTTGCAAGATACTTGGACACACTTTTTCTTTCACCAGTTCCCAAAAGTGGCACAAGCAAGGACAAGCAGAAACCACAATGCCTGCCTTGACTTTGAGAAGTCGGCACTTGTAGAAGGTTAATAGCAAGGTCACACAAGCGTCAGCCAGAAATCTTGAATGTGTGGTCAACAGTGAACATTTCTTTACATCGGGAAGAAAATTACTAAAATTACTTATTCCTTAAGAATGAAATGTATAAAGAATTGCATCCTTAACATGCTGCATGCCAGGCAGCATTTTGTGTTCTTTGTTTCAAAGCACAAAGATTGTGACCAGCAGTGCTACAGAATTTGAAGAGGCACAAATGGAGGGAAAAAGGGAGAAACATGCCAAGAGGAAGGCACGTCAAGCCAATCCTGACTGGGACTGCCTTCCACCTGGAAACCGATGTCCTCACTGCATGAGATGTGGATCAAGAATACGGCTTCAGAGCCACCTATGGGCCCACTGCCAAGACCCTACACTTTGGAGGACCATCATCCTCGGGTTACGAGGGATCGCCTAAGGAAGGAAGGAAGAAAGGTTTGTAGACCAGTCTGTTCACATATATTTATTTAAGGTCTGTTCCATTCTGTTCTTTGCACCATCAGCCACGTTTCTTTATAAACTGCAGTACGATTCAAATTATTTTGACCATTTCATATGCATTTGACTTTAAAATATAAAACTTTTTATACTTTTTATTATGCATACATGGGGAATGAGGGGTGGGGGAGGGAGGATTAGAACTATACAACCAGATTTTGAAAACATGCAAAAATGGAAGGATAACTTTGCTCCAAATTATGCATTAGTCCAACAAACAGGTTGGTTCACTTAAGCATAAGGACCAAATTTATTTATTTATTTATTTCAAACATTTATATCCAGTCCGTCTCAACCCCTGAGAAGAGGGACTTAGGGCGGCTTACAACTGGCAATCATTAGATGCCAAAAAACAAACAATCGCAGTACAAACAAGTAATATTAAATAAGCCAACAAGATTATAAAAATACATGAAAATATTGAGCATTAAGTATTTAAACACATCCAAGCCTAAGTCCCCAAATCCAAATCATAATCCAGTGTTCCAGTCTAAGGTCTATCCATTGACAGTTCTCATAAGTCATTGCAGTTGCTGCTTGGTCAACTGCCTGAATGTTTGCTCCCAAAGCCAAGATTTAAGGTTTTTTTTAAAGGAGAGGAGAGAGGGTGTCACCCTGATTTCACTGGGGAGTGCATTCCATAGATGGGGGCCACCATCAAGAAGGCTCTGTCTCTCGTCCGTGCCAATCGCGCTTGTGAGGGTGGCGGGATCAAGAGCAGGGACTCCAATGATTATTGTAAACTCTGAGGTAGATCGTAGAGGGAG
This sequence comes from Anolis sagrei, assembly GCF_037176765.1. Classification (NCBI taxonomy): domain Eukaryota; kingdom Metazoa; phylum Chordata; class Lepidosauria; order Squamata; family Anolidae; genus Anolis; species Anolis sagrei. The sequence goes on from NC_090024.1 coordinate 160,557,768, forward strand.
ATATGTTCAGACAAGTAAACTGGGCCGGAACCCTATAGGGTTTTATAGGTCAAAACCAGCACTATGAATTGTGCTCGGAAATTGTGGAGCTGACATAGCAGGGGGGTAGTATGCTCCATGTATGTCGCGATGGAGAGTAGTCTGGCTGCCGACCATTGGACTAGTTGGAATTTCCAAACAGTCTTCAAGGGCAACCCCATGTAACGTGCGTTCAAATAATCTATTTGGGATGTAACGAGCATGGACCACTGTGGCGAGATCAGACTTCCCAAGGTACAGACACAGCTGGCACACAAGTTTTAGTTGTGTGAAATCCTGAAGTGTCTGCAGTACATGGGCACATGAAGGCCTGATACTCCACCAAGCCTAATAAGTGTTCTTTCCTGGCAATCACAATGAACACCTACCATCTGGTCCTACTGGGGAAAAAGTGAGAGTAAAGTAATCTTTCTTTCTATTTTTCCTTATGACTTTCCTATCCCTCAGTCAACACCACTCTTGCTAAGAAGTTTTACAGGTCCATCAGATTAGCAGTTTTGCTCTCAAAGCTGAGGGAAAGAAAGTGGTTATTTCAGCAAGCACCCTTGACTTGAAAGAAGAAATAAAACAAAAAAGATTATTATGGCTTCAAAAAGAATTGGCAGAGCCATATTTCTCTGACAGACAACCAGATTTACTAGACATCTGAGGATAAAAGCTGCCATATTTTGCTTGAAATATAGACACTCTCTTGTATTCTTTTCCTTTTCCCTCTTTGCCTCCCTCTGTGCACACAATACACACACAAATGCATACACACATCCAAGGACATTTCATCTCCCTGGTCTGACAGCAGCCACACTTTGGGTCCATCTGCTAAACTCATAATTTAAAGCTTGAACAACATGATATTTATAGCAAAATGGCAAGTGAAGCTGCTGTTCATGCAAGGTTTGCATTTTTCATGCTATCTGCTACTGGCGTAATATTCATCAAGGGTTGCAGGAAAGAAGCAGACGATGGGTAAAAATGTTAATGTTTGTTGTTTTTTCTCTTGAATTTTTCCTCCATTTGACAACTGGTTCCAATCTTTTGTATACTTCCTTTGAAGTAAGCCCTATTACTGTCAGTGACAGTTACTTCTAAACCATCCATAGCAACTGTGTTGTAAAACAGAGATTGGCATAAAAACAACACTGGCCAGCTCTATATGATTTCAAAGATTATAGCTTTTTAGGGGATGGAACATTTCATAGAAGCATCACATGGTAGCTCCAAAGGAAGCTCATGTGCTTTGGCTTTTCCCTACCAACCAATCGCATCTAATACATGGAATCTGTAGGCATGGCCAAGAATCAGGCGCACATCAGCAATATGTGCTGTTGTTCCTTGATGAAATGGGTGGGTACACACTCATGCATGTTGTGAGAAATGCTGTGAGAAACCTAGGTTCACATTAGAAGAGACAAACATGAGCCTTCAAGATAATCCTTTCTGGTGACATGCAAATAGAAATAATGTGTACCTTGACTTTTTCTTCTTTTTCTAATGGCATAACAAAAGGTCAAGGGCATATCTTTATTTTAAAAGAAAATATTAAATATCTAAAAGATACATTTGCTGCTCTGCTCCACCTTTTGATAACAGTTTAGTAATGTCGCATAATCATGGTGATCAGAGATCATTTAACAATTGGTATCTACACTACGGGAAGCAGAAACCTATTTTTCCAGTAGCCACTACTTGTGCATAATCATATTTCTCCAGGGGAGGAATTGTGTAGCTTTCTGGATGCTGTTGAACTGCAACTCAAAGCATTCCTCATCAAAGGCTATGCTGGCTAAGGTTACTAGGACTTATAGTCCAAGGACATATAGATGGCCAGACAAGCCCCACCTTAAACTTTCATTATTATGTTTTCCCTTTAAAGACAATGATTCCACAACATGTATTTTCACCCTACAGTGAAAACAACATTTTAAAATTGCTTCTAACATGGTTGTATAAACAGACATTCCTTCTGAGTTGTCTGACACTCCCTTGCAATGGGAAGACAAGCTGCCCCCTTCTCAGTTGTCTTTCCACAGAAGGACCAAGACCCTTTTCTTTAGTAAGGCTTTGGGAAATTTACTTGTTATTATGAGAGGAGATGTTCCACTCGCAGCAGGCCCGTAGCCAGGATTTCGATTCGGGGGGGGGGGGGGGGGACTGAGTTTGTTTCGGGGGGGCTGAAGCCCCTCAAGCCCCCCCTCCCCCCGGCTACATGCCTGACTGGCAGATTGTATATTCCTCACTCAAATACCTGGGAGTTACCCTGGACCGTTCTCTGATCTACAAGAAGCACTGCTTGAATATCAAGCAAAAAGTGGGTGCTAGAAACAATATCATACAATGGGCATAATCTCGGGATCACAACCTGATACAGTAAGGACATCTGCCCTTGCGCTTTGCTATTCTGCACACTAAAACAGTGGATGTGGCTCTTAATGAGACATGCCGCATTATCACAGGACATCTGCGCCCTCACCACTGCAGAAATTATACTGTTTAGCTGGTACTGCACCACCTGATATCCGCCAGGAAGTAGCAGCCAATAATGAATGCATGAAGGCAGTGACATCTCCAGATCATCCTCTGTTCGGATATCAGCCATCAAGAAACAATTTTCTAAGATCTACAGAGATACTCACAGGAATACCTCAGCAAGCAAGAGTCCAAGAATGGCAGGCTAAAACCCAGAACCTCAATCAATGAGAGACTCACTTCTGGGCACACAGAAGAGTGTGTGACTTAGAAGGCACTTAACAGACTGTGATCTGGCACCATGAGATGCAGAAATGGGGCAGAAGTGGAGTCCACAACATGCGAGTGTGGGGAAGAGCAAACCACAGTTCACCTATTATAATGCAGCCTGAGCCCCGCTACATGCACAATGGAGGACCTTTTTATAGCAACACCAGAGGCGCTCCAAGTGGCCAGCTACTGGTCAAAGGACATTTAATATAATGCCAAGTTTTTAAACTTTGTGGGTTTTGTTTTTTTTACAAAAATACATTACAACTGCACCCTTGGTTCACTCCTGATATGATAAGTAAATAAGTAGTGTTTTGCATTAAAGGGAGTTTTTAATTTCATTGTTTTTTAAAAAAATGTAAATATGTTTTAATTTTTAATTGTATTTTTCTGTTCCATCTGAGTCACAATGAGACTCATTTCAGGGAGAAAAAAAGGATATTTTGATCAATATATATACTTTTGTATATGGATAGATGGTAGTGATAGAAAACAGACAATGGATAGATGAGTACATAGTATAAAATCCTGTGGAGAGAAACCACAACAGAAATGAGTGCCTTTCCCCTGTATACAGCCCCTTTGTAAAATCACACTTGAGAATAAAGATGTTCACAAAAATGTCATTTATGTGTGGTAATTTTCAGATGCATTGTTGGTGACTAACAAGGACCCAACTGATAGTATATATATGTAATTTCTAACTGGTGACTGTTTAAACCAGGCCACTTTTGGAAATACCCTCTCTCAGCAGAACAATTGGGACACATTTGTCATATGGTGTACATGGAAAGAAAGAGATCGAGAGAGAGAAAGAGAGAGTGAGGTTGGATGTGAAAGGAAGATACATTTCAGTGAATTATAAATCCACAGCTTGAGGTCATCTGTCAAGCTGTATCTGCAGGCAAGTAGTTTTTAATGTATTGTGTCCACTAACACTTTGTCCAGAACTGACAGGCTTGGGAAAACTGCTTACTGAATCACCAATTCCTGAGGCTTCCACGAATTCCCCAGTGGTTGGCTGTTATGTACTGACATGGCTTGACCTCCTTAACTTGTAATTGCCAATATAATCACCACAGTAGGAAGCCATAACTGTAGAAGTGCAACACCTCCTTTTCTGCTTTTTGTGCACAACCTCCTTCATTTTGCATTTTAAAATCTACTCATTTTTCATTCTCAGAAGGTTTGGTTTAAATGTGATCACTAGCTGCCTCAAGAAAGGCTCTCCATGGATTTGTTCTGTTTTTTTAATGTACAGAAATATGGCAGCGTAACGTTTCTGTTATAACTGAAGCTGTAGCATTCCTTCTGGAAGAAAGCCCAAGAGAACAACAACAAGAAAAGCAGAAGTACAATATGTTTTAGCAGTGGGAGTGTGAGCCAAATAATGCCCGGCATATTACACATATATCTAATAACCTCTTGTCAAGTCTCGATGACTTTATGCTTATGTTATGTTGACCTAATATTACAGACACTAGGTTTCCCCTTTGCCTTTGGGAATACATGTCCTTATCAGTAGTAAACCTCTTAAACATTTGGGGCATTTGGTGGAAAAGAAAATTGACCTTTCCACTCAAGTCAAGGTGTTTAATATGTAAAATCCAGCAAAGTTGTTTTGGCACCAGAGCTGAGAAATTCCAGAAGTATCTCTTCTCAGCTGAGCAGCAAAGGTGCCATAACATTAAAATAAACACCAGGAAGGAGCCAGTGTGCTGTAATGGTTTGAGCACTGGATTCTGGAGACCAGAATTCAAATCCCTGCTTAGCCATGAAATCAACTGGGTGACTTTGGACATGTCACACTTTTTCAGTCTCAGAGGAAAGCAAGTGCGAACCTCTTTTGAATATATCTTGCAAAGAAAACCCTGTGATAGGTTCCCCTTAAGGTCACCATAGGTAGGAAACAGTTGAAAGCACACAACAGGAAAAACCATGTTCTATCCCAGTCAACTGCCCGAGGCAGTCTCTCCACAGGCACTTGCAACCTGAAAAGAAATACATAGCATGACTAGAAGTCCAAAGTCATGTGGAAAGAGATATACCTTTAACAAAAGAAAATGTCAGAAAGAAAACAGAATTAATAAGTTTTTATGGAATCACAAGGAAACGCCAATTAAACATGTTTAAGGCTGCTGGGCCCCCTGGTGGCACAGCAGGTTAAACTGCTGAGCTGCTGAACTTGCTGACCGCAAGGTGAGCTCCCACTTTTACACCTAGTTTCTGCCAACCTAGCAGTTTGAAAGCGTGCATATGTGAGTAGATCAATAGGTACTGCTTTGGCGAGAAGGTAACGGCACTCCATGCAGTCATGCTGGCCACATGACCTAGGAGGTGTCTACGGACAATGCTGGCTCTTCAGCTTAGAAAAGGAGATGAGCACCACACCCCAGTTAGACATGACTAGACTTAATGTCAAAGGGAATCCTTTACCTTTTTCTTAAGGTCATTCTGTGCCTATTATCAAGTAACTGGTGTAGTGGAAGAGGAGGAAGAATAAAAAAATCTATTGGTGGTTGTTTAATAACTTCATTACAACTTAATGACTGCTGTTGATGATTGAGTAATACACAAACACATACACACAGAGGGGGAATTTTGAAAACTGATATAAATAGACTGTGCTATCTGCTTCAGGGCCAGATAGCACAGTCTGAATACTAAGCTGTGAGCTAGTGCTATGAAATAAATGGCTATCTTCATTTCATTAATGCCTCCATTCTTGAACCCTAGCTGGGGACAATTTCCCCTACAGGGCTCTGTACAAAGAAAGCATGCTTAGCCTTCAAGCGGAGCAGGGTGACCATTTTGCTGAGTCCCATGTTAGATACTAAAATAAATCATAACTCATTAAGATTAATTAGTTACTAATAAACCAACAACACTGTGGTGAAGTGTGAGTTTTAATCTACAGCTATGTATAATAATAGATAGGTGTTTAAAAGGGTAAGTATCTAAACTAGCATAAGTGGGGGGGGGGGTGGTAGCCAGCTCAACTCACTTTGAGCTGGGTTGCCATGGAAAAAGGGGTGGAGTCAACTGCCACTTGGTAGGGCAGCCATTTTAAAACAGTTAGTCTGTAGTCAGCCAACTACAGGGAAGGCTGGTTCTGTTGTGTGTTGAGAACCAGTAAGGTAGTCTGTAGTCAGCGAACTACAGGGAAGGCTGGTTCTGTTGTGTGTTGAGAACCAGTAAGGTAGTCTGTAGTCTAAGAACTACAAGGAAGGGCTGATTCTACTGAGTTGAGAATCAGGAAGGTTTTGGCTTTTAGCCTGTGTAGTTTAGATAGGTCGAGCTGACTTATCTATATTATTAGTCAGTGTATGAGCAAAAGGGGAAGAGAATCCTAATAAGAATATATACTGCAACAGAAATAACATAAGGAAAGGATAAGCTTGTACCTGAAGTAATCTATTAAAGAAAAAAAAACACATCTTGAAGGAGAATAAGTTTAAAACCTGTTTAGTGAAAGGAATAGTTCTCTTAAGAGTTGTTTTATGAAATGTATTAAATGTAACCTCTGAAGAAATGTGCCTCTAAGAGCTAAGAAACATTGAAACTATCAAGCTTCTTCTATACTTCAATAAACTTGTCACAGTTTCTTCTAAAGCCAAGTCTCTGTTACAAATACTTTCAAGTTAAGCCACGCTACACATCAAGAAAGACCAAATCAACATTACAAGCTATATTAGTTGTGTTATCAATTTAGTAAGTCCTTACAAAGTAGTGGCTCCTTTACAAATCGTTACAAAGTGGTGGCCTCTTTACAAACACCAGCACCTACATAGAGAAAGCAAGCTAGAGCTCAAGACTAGGTAATAATAATAATAATAATAATAATAATAATAATAATAATAATAACACATTTTGTTTGTTATCCACCTCTCATAACGGCTTAAGGCAGGGTATAACAAAGTCAAAACATATGAACATAAAATACATACAATAAAATAACTTGATCAGCATTGAATGGCCTTGCAGCTTCAAAGGACACAGTCAGACTTTGAAGCTGCAAGGGCATTCAGTGCTAATCAAGGCAGCCATTTGTAACATTTGCACAGACAAGAGTTCTTTCTCCCACCCTGAAAAATCCACAGATATATAAACCTCACTTGCCTAGTTTCCAACAGACCTCATAACCTCTGGCGATGCCTGCCATAGATGTGGGCAAAAGTCAGGAGAGAATGCTTCTGGAACATGGCCATACAGCCTGGAAAACTCACAGCAATCCAGTATTTGGATAGTTAACAGGAAATGCCTTAAACTGTCAAACCATCAACCACATTCAAAATGGCTCATTTTAACCAGTTAGTCTTCTTTTTTGTTACTCTAGAAGTTTTGCTAGCATAAGAAACAGTAGAATGTACATCAAAAGTCTTCATTCTCATTTGTTTTAATAGGTGGTATATAAACATATTTCCCCTTCATTATTATTTATTAGTTTCATGTTTTTGAAATAATGACAACAGCCCACAGGCTCAAATCAATTTAAGTTGCCAACAGGCCAGAAAGAGAGCAAAGCAGGCTTTCATTATTCCTATAATGACTTCCGTAAAACAAGAGAAAACTCGACATTTAATAGAGTTTTTCCCAGCGAAACTTCTCCAGGTCCTGGCGGCTAATTTCTCACAACTCCTGACAGAGCAGTAGAGAGCTAGTAACATATGTATCTCACCTAAACACATATTCGATCATCATATCACGCCACAGTCCTTCCAGGAGAGCTAACTGAATTGAACTCGACCTTCAAAGCCCTTGGAATGCAACAAAACATCTCTGTTTCCTGACATTTATGGGTGGCTTTTCTGCATGGCTGCCTTTATTGCCTGGAAAGTAATGGTGAAAGCTGTGTGTGTACAAACCTGCTATAAACTCTGACAAACTGCGGAAAGGGAAGACAGATTTATTCAATGTGGGTTACCACAAAACTAATCTAATCAGATGTAAAATTTACATTTCCTTCTTCTAAGGGAAACCGCAGCCTCCTGGGAAGTTTCAGTATCCCAGAGCAGACTTGCTCTAATGTTTTGTTTATTTATTTGCTTACTGTGAGAAACTGAATTAGAATCAACAACAGAAAAATGGTTTCATTGGCAAAGGATGATCACTTGGTTCTCCTCTGCCCCCCCCCCTTCTTCCATCAAACCCAAGGATTTGTCTAAAGTACCATACATAGTCATGTATAAGTCTACAATGTGTATAAATTCAGGACAAGTTTCGTATCCAAAATTATGGATTTTGCTATGACTCATGGATATGGAAAGGGTAAAACTAAGAGGTATATGACAAAGCTATCTTTTCCCTCTCCTTTTAAAATGAATTGTAAATCCTCCCTTTCTCCCATTATCACCTCACCCCCTCAAAATGAACCCTTGTCTTCTTTCTTCACTATATTCATCATATCAGAAATGAACTGGGAGTACAGTTGTAATGTATTTTTTAAAATGTTTTTAAAACTTGGCATTAAAAACGTATCTTTTGACCAGAAGCTGGCCACTTGGAGTGCCTCTGGTGTTGCTATAAGAAGGTCCTCCACTGTGTATGTGGCAGGGCTCAGACTGCATTGTAATAGGGAGTCTGTGGTTTGCTTATCTCCACAATCAAATGTCACGGACTCCATTGTGGCTCCATTTCTTAAGGTTGGCTCGGCATCTCATGGAGCCAGAGAACAGTATGTTTAACACCTTCCAAGACTCCCTTCCTTCACTATCCATATTACACACTCTCCCTACCTTTGTACTCCCTCCCTTCACTTCACATCCATGAAATGAATTCCTCACTGCTTTTTTATTTCTATCAGCTGCTCACCGCACTAATCCTTCCCTTTTATGGCAGAATAAATAGTAAATGAAGATGAAGCTACCAGTGAATGAGATTAGAGCCAAAATTATCTGTTGATAATTTAAACAAGATTGTATGTGTGCACATGATCAATAGAGGGAGAAAACATGGAGGCAGTGACAGACTTTGTATTGCTAGGCACGAAGATTACTGCAGATGCAGACTGCAGCCAGGAAATCAGAAGACGTTTACTTCTTGGGAGGAGAGCAATGACCAATCTCGATAAAATAGTGAAGAGTAGAGGCATCACACTGGCAACAAAGATCTGCATAGTTAAAGTAATGGTATTCCCCGTAGTAACCTATGGATGTTAGAACTGGACCATAAGGAAGGCTGAGCGAAGGACGATGGATACTTTTGAACTGTGGTGCTGGAGAAAATTCTGAAAGTGACTTGGACCGCAAGAAGATCGAACCAGTCCATACTCCAGGAAATAAAGCCCGGCTTCTCAATGGAGGGAAGGATATTAGAGGCAAAAATGAAGTACTTTGGCCACATAATGAGAAGACAGGAAAGCTTAGAGAAGACAATGATGCTGGGGAAAATGGAAGGAAAAAGAAAGAGGGGCAGACCAAGGACAAGATGGATGGATGGTATCCTTAAAGTTACTGGCTTGACTTTGAAAGAACTGGGGGTGGCCATGGCTGACAAGGAGCTCTGGTGTGGGCTGGTCCATGAGGTCACAAAGAGTCAGAAGCAACTGAATGAACAAACAACAACCACATGATCAACAACAACCACATGATCAACTATTCCCCACTGACTTAACTGTGCTTACTTTTCATTAAACTGTGCAGCATTGCACTTTCTCATAAATTAAAATAATATAATACAGCAGGCTCTTGATATCTGCCACGGTGTGGCTCCAGGATCCCACAAAGACACCTACATATGTGGTTGCTCAAGGTTCATTCTATTCAGCGGTGTAGTAAGACGGGGCCTCTTATATAGAAAGGGGAAGTCAAGGTGCTTTTTGATACATTTTGAGCCTTGATTGGTTGAATCCGTTGATATAGAATCCATGGATATGGAGGACCACCTGTACTAGGAACAAGAGAACTCTCCAAATACCCACATATAAAGCAACATAAATTTTATGCTACATCTCTGAAGCTGCTGGGTTTTCCAAAAAAGAAGTTTAAAACAAAAATCAGAAAATATGGATCCTCTTTTGGCTTATTTTCAAGTTCTATTGCGATGTTTTCACTGTCTGAAAGCAAAAAACAAAAACAAAACTGGGAGTGGAGGAGGTCCTGATTTTCAGCATATTTAATTTCAAGCTAAAAAGATAGATCTAATGAAAAGGGAAAGGCCTCATTAATTTTGGACATCTCAAGTAAATGAAAAATGACCTGCTGATGAGCGATATGCAATTTGTTCCCTAACTTCTCCAATAATGTGTGAATGTCACATTATGTAACAGTTACAATGATTAAAACTTGTGATGAAATAAGATAGATCTTGTGTTCTTCTCCTTGACTAGTGGCAACTTATCTCATTAATGTCTCTCAGGGGACCAGTCTTAAATTAAATAAACAGCATTATTGGGTGAGAGGTATGGCTAAAGAGAGATGTCTAAATTCACTAAGAAAATTTTCACAATGGGTTTTTTTGGGGTTTTTTTTTTTTTGCCTTGGAAGATAGTTTTTGCAGATTTGTGCTGATACAATCCAACCATTCAAACTAATCTAGCTGGTCATTAGTGCCTCTTTCCTTCTGAATGGATTGATTGAAATCTTAATTTGGGAACATAGCTGAATCGGGAAATTGATAATGCCTGTGTTTACAGGATGTTAAAGAGCTTGCTCTCCTGTTTAAATATATTTTCTTCTCAGCAGATTCCATTCCATGATAGCTATGATAATGATCAGTTTAAAAATGGAGACATGTTTGCTGTGTTTTAAAGATGACTAATAGAAGTTGCTGATGATGCTATCTTCTATGCACTTACCTATGAGCAATGGGACTTCCTTCTGAAAAAATATGCAAATTCAAATAGGAAAGCATATGCATTTAACTATTTTTATCCTACTCTCTATCTAAAATTCTCTAGGCTAGAAACATATTAAATAATGGAAAAAGTTTTAAAAGGCAGATTCAAACTGTTGGTTTAAAATGATTTCAGACTAGCTACAAGTCTGAAAGGTTTGTGTAAAACCTTATTAACCACCAAGGCATTATCGCGTCTCTAAATTTTTACTCGGGGCCCTTCTACACTTAGCTAAAACTCAGGAGAAAGCAGGACCAGCCACCTCCCAGCCCCCTATCCCCCCCAATGTACTCGAGGGGGGCCTGCTGGCCACACAGGCCCCTCCATAGAGTTCTCCTGGCACTTGAAAATAATGCGTCAGGAGGTGGGAGGGTGGAAAGAGGAAAATCCCTTCCCCCTCTCACCCATCAGGAGAACTGTGCAGTCCCTCTGGTAAGTTTTGGGGAGGAATGGAGGGCTGGGGGAGGGAGGGTGGTACCCTTCTGCTTCTTTGGACTCCAGGAGCCTGAAGAACTGGGATGGATGTGGGGATTGACCACCAGGATCATGGAAAGCGGACCCAGGAGTCAAGCCCAACAAGCCCAGTACCTCAACAGATCCAGAACTTTCAGTAAGGTCCAGCTCTGTTGAGGTGTTTTATTAATCCAAAGTAAACTAGAAAAACCCAGTTTACTTGGATTTATCCAGGTTTACCTGAGGTGTTGTTTGGATGCCTCAGGTAAACCCATTATCTATCATGGTTTTGGGCCTGTGAAGAAGGGCCCCCAGTGTCAGAATGAAGGAAACATTGACACTTATCAAGGGCAAAGCATCCCGTAGTTGCTATGTCACAGATGAGAAAGCCTTCTCCTATGTCATCCTATGGCATGATGGGACAAACAGGGAGGCTTTTCCAGCAGATCCTAGTCTTTGGTTAAGCATATAATTCAGCAAGCATTATGTCTCAGTTAATGAAATACAGTTGGCCATCCACATTCAAGGGTTGACAGTAGCATCTGTGATCTGCCCTGAGTACCCATCAAAGTGAAAAGGGCAGAATTGAAATATGGTAAATAAAAACTGTAAATAAGTTTTTCGTGAATTTGCCACCAGCCCTCTAAAGCACCCACACCCTGTCCTGAGACCCAAGGCTACCATGTGCACATTACATGGTGGCTGCTGTGTGATTGCATGTGCAGTGGTCTCAGTCTTTGAATGAGTGAGACAGCAGCCATCTTCCTCGCCAACTGCCTCCAGAAGCCAGCAATACCTAGTCTTCACTGTTTCTCCACCTTTCCTATGGCTTCATGATGGGGTGGGGGGGGGGGTGAGGCAATAGTAAACTTCTTCCCAATGTGTGGGGCTGCCAGCAGCCCAAGCTTCAGGAGAGGAGATGGGTGGTTGTGGGTACTTATCCACTCTTTTGTCCTGAGTTGTAGAGCTGCTGTGAGAACATGCAAGGAAGCACTGCCCTACTTTCACTGTATTAACAGTTTTTCCACTTTCATAAGGTTCCTATACCCCTAATGCTATCATTCACCTAACCACACCCCAATATGGGCTGTATATGTATTCAAAAAAAGTACCAGAGGCATAAATGACACAAGAATAGGGACACATTCCTACACCATTAAAAACATGTTTTAAATAATCTTTTTTTTACAATTCAATACATGAATATGTGAAATGAGACAACCAGGTTAGGTAAGCCTTGCATGAGTAAATGAAATCATTTGTAATTTTCTAGAAACTGTTTCAAACATCCTTCCAAAATACATTCAATAATTATTTCAGAAACATCTATCTATGTCATTATAATCTCTTGAAATCGGTTGGGGTCTTCAAGCGATCTCAATGATTAATCTTTTGAGTCTGACTACAGGGGCATAACCAGATGCTTCTCTGATCTGATCTTCTTCTTCCTCAGGCACAAATGATCATGTGTAGAGGGCTTCAGCAACTCTACTGTCAATCTGAAAAAGGAGCTTTGGCCCAGAGGGAGGAAGGGAATACCAACCTCTAACCAAAAACAGACATATGCAGGTATACATTTATCCCGCGTGTTCATAAAAATGTTCATATGCCTACTGACAATTCTTGGTCTCTATTTAGTGGCCCATATAAAAGGGGGTATGCTGATTACTAGGCAAGACATCCTTGTTGCAGTCTTGAGAAATCTGTGCTTCAAGAAGTTATTTATGAATTTTCTCAATCTCTATCTGCTTATCTCTCTCACATGCACACAAAACACACACACATACAGCCTCAAAAAAGTACCTGCTCTTAAATATTTCATTGTTTTAGAAAATACTTTGAAAGCACATCTTGTCACTATCTACATCCAAGCAACATTACTTTGAAAATCTCCAGGGGAAACTACTCATGCAGAGACTTCAGTGGGATAGTATTGTTCATGTCAAATTATATAACCTTCTTTTCAGTTGCTGTATGGTATGTTAAAAGACAAAAGTCCACACTGTGAATTATCTTCTTTGTAAATCGGAGAGTTTAAAACAGTTTTTTAAAGTTTATACACAGATAAACAGCTGCCACAGGAAAAATAGGCAAATATCATCACATAGTTGTTCAGTCATTTTTGAAGACATCCAGAGACATCTTTTTCATCATCATCATAATCACCCCATATTGGTGCTGTTACCCACTTTTAACACTGATCAAGGATAATTGCCTTATTATTATAATGACTACTATAGGGATTTATTTGTGAACAAATCCCAACTGCTGCAAACCAAATATAATGGATGGAGGTTTTATTTGGGGTGTACAAATCCCCAAAAGCTGAACACCAGTTATAAAAGTTTGAGGCTTGACACCAATGTGTAAAGATAGAGGGATTATTTCAGAATAAATTCCAGTCTTTGTACACCACTTGGTATGGAATGTGGCTTTAGGCACTTTAAAAACTGAAATCAAAAAGCTGTAAGATAGCTGGAACTTTCTTCTGGCTGAAAAACCTTTTTATTTCTATCAGCTGTTCACCGCACTAATTTTGGTGGGCACTCTGGCACCCCCCCAAATTTAAAAGCAATATTAAGCCCTTGGCTTACTACAGGTCTCTTTAGCTAGAATGTGCTGGATTCACACTCAGGGCTGTGTACTGAGGTAACACTGAAAGGATTTCTTCTTTAAAATATATGCTGCCACCATTAAACCTTTGACTATTTCAGTAAATTGCTTTAAAACTTCTTACACAAAGGCACACATGAGGCAGATGTTGTGAACAATAAAACAATGATGTTTATTTTAAGAGAACTGGAACAAAATAGACAATAAGCTAAGTTGGTTTGAAAGACTGGCTTAAAAGTGTGTGGTTTCTTTGAGCAGCAGACGTAGTTACAAATAAAACTCCCTTCTCCCTCCAGAGATTACTGACAGGATTTCTTCTCTGAAAGTAACCCCAAACTCCACACAGATAGTCCTTCTCTCCTGGGATCTGTCTCTCCACTCCCCAGCTATCTTCCCTAATAGCTGTAATTTTCCCACTAGCTATCTCTGTTAGCTAACTGACCATTTTAGGCCTCTCTCACTACTCTCTGCTCCACTCCAAACTCTTAACTCCTTCTCTTTTGACACCCCAGATTAAATCTCCCTGACAGGGATTTAAAAACGCCCCTTAAAGTCATTTTTTTTCTTTTCCAAATTAAGCTCCACCCACTCTCTCCCAGCCAATCACTAACTCCTCTCATTTCCCTTCAAGTACCTAAGCATACCCCCTTCAGGAAATGAGATTTTAAAATGGATGCCCCCAGCACCCTTTCCAAAATGGCTGTTGAACTTCCTAGGCCTGCATTTCTAGGCTTTTCCTAGCCTAACAAGTAGGGAATTCACTACAACTACCCATACATACATACACTCATAGCCTAGTAGTGTTCGGCCCCAGTGTCCTAATTTCTTGCTCTTCTTCCTCCCTTTTTGGCTGTTGCAGGCATTTGAGCCTTCTCTTCCATTTATATCAGTCAGGAATTGGGAACGTACGAACCTTTAGGTGTTGTTGGACCACATCAGTGATGAATTCTAGTCAGCATAGGGAGTTGTAGATAAGATAAGCACAAGTTTGACAAAATCTGGAGAGGGCATGAAATCCTCTATACAATTCCATTTTGACCTTTCTAGAGCTCAAGTCACAGTAAGGATGTTCATGCTAAGTGTGGTCAGCAGGACTATGGGACACTTGGAAAATTTCAGATGGAAACATCAAGTACTGTTCCTCCTTTCAAACGCAAGTCATGAACATGATGAAAGAGTCAGTTGCAACACCCCTTTGTCTCTTCACATTTGGCTTTGTCTGTTCACCATACAAAGTTGAAATCCTATTATAGATAATCACATATTTCTCTAAAGGTTATGTGTGATGGCACACCTGAACCTTTGGGAAAAAACTAGTGTCTGGCTACCTTCTGTTAAGATTAAGACCCTTAGCAGGCAGAGGCACTTTGAGGCAAGGTGAAAAGATAACCAAATGAGTTTACTGAAACAAGATGAATAAAGGGTTAACTCCACATGGGACTATCATAAGGCAACTTAAAACAATAAATTTCAAGGGAGATTTTGCTGGTTGCAGTCATCTTACTGGAATCTTTCCTGCCTCTGGTGCAAAGTGATGGATTATAAGTTGTTGCTTATGAACTGTCTTAATCTTCTCTCCTGTGAAGCTTAGGCTGGCCAAAAGCTTCTATTGTCCTTTGGACTGTTGGTATAATAATACTGCTAAATGCAGAAGGTATGAATAATGCCTGTTTGGATTGCTTTGACCTAGGATTTCCAGACAATGTCCTAAGTCTCTAGTGACTGTAGAAAAAGGAGGAGTCCAGCAAGAGAGCTCTAATACAGGGAAATGGAATAGACCAACTAAGATTGGTCTCTGGGGGGATAAACAGGGGGAACTAAAGCAGAGGAGAGGAGATGGCAGAGCCAAGACTTCACATTATGGAAGCAAGAAGGAAACTGCAGCAGGAAAGAACAGGAAAGATTTCTAGCCTTTTCTTTCATGCATCAATTATTTGGAAACTCAGGAGGTATGCCCATTTTTGCTTTATATGTCAAGAAACACTACATTACTTTTTTCTTGCTGCCTGTCATGGAGGTGTTAAACCCTGCTGTGGAGGAAAAGGGTTGGCACCCCTACCCTCAACTCTTATTTTCAAGGCTAAATTAAAGCATGAACAATGCCTTAATTATGATATTCCCTCATAATTAATGGCATGGGAGCCATTCATCTTTAATGTCTTTTCCCTAAATATAAACCTTCAAACTTCAGTGAAATGAGATTTTAAAGTAATTACCATTCCATCAAAGTGGTTTTTAATACCCAGCTGAGATTTAATTTGAACATACTCCTCTAACCAGAACAATGTTATATAGAGTCACACAGTATATTATAATATATTGTCAGTCCCAGCTGATTTTTTATGAAGACATTAATAACCATAGCACCCATCTGAAACAAATGGAAGCATTCATGTTTAGCATCAAACAAGATTTCTGTCTTCTCCCACGGTATCTTGGGAATGATTTCAAGGAAATGATCAGAATATTTCCACAGCAGAGAACTTCTATGTATGCATGTATATAGCTTCTTTGCTGTAAGTACCTTTTCCCTAAACATAGACAGTTCCTTCATTCGCACACACATGTGCTGATGTTACCCTAAGATATAAGAATTTGTGCCTATTGTATTTTTGGTTTGCTCAGCTGTTCCAGACGTTTTAGACATTTCTAAACCAGGTTTAGCCCTGGTTAGTACTTGGTACTTCAGGAAATAAAGCCCAACTGCTCATTGATGGGAAGGATATTAGAGGCAAAGATGAAGTACTTTGGCCACATAATGAGAAGACAAGAAAGCTTGGAGAAGACAATGATGCTGGGGAAAATAGAAGGAAAAAAAAAGAAAGTCCAACCAAAGGCAACATGGATGGATGGTATCCTTAAAGTGACTGGCTTGACTCTGACGGAGCTGGGGGTGGTGACGGCTGACAGGGAGTTCTGGCGTGGGCTGGTCCATGAGGTCATGAAGAGTAGGAAGTGACTAAACAAATAAACAACAACAAGTACTTGGTTGGAAACTAGCAGTGAACACCAGGTGCTGAGGCTGTATTTCACAGGAAGGAACTCACAAAACCACTTCTGAGTATTTCTTGCATAAGAAATTTTATGAAATTAGGGGTAGCCATAAGTCAACAAGCAACTTGAATGCACATACATACTCAAAGTAGACATTACAAGATGGCCTGGTTTATACAGGCTGTTTGGCATTATTTTCTTGGCAATAGAGAAACAGGCACAGTAACTCTCTCACCAGGCAACCAATATTTAATAATACAAGCAGCCCCCGAGTTACAAACATCCGACTTATAAATGACTCATCATTACAAAAGGGGATGAGGCCACAGGAAGTGAGAGGAATCTACACCTCGGGAGGGGAATTCACTCCTGAAAAAGTTATCATGGGGAAAAAATTTCTCAGCTAAAGCTTTCCATAAGTCACATTTTTCAAAATCAAATTATCACAGGGAGAGAAAGTGAGGTGAAATCTTCTGAACAAGGGCATAGACAGCAAAACAAACACCACAGGGGTGTTAACCCTTCCCTATGTTATCCAAAGCTAATAGCCATTCTGACTTGCATACAAATTCAATTTAAGAACAATCCTACAGAACCGATCTTGTCTGTAACTTGGGAACTGCCTGTATATATTTAGAAAAGATTCTTTTGGACTGTTGCAACTACCAGGATCCATTCTGGCTGGGGGATTTTGGGAGAAGTGGTCAAAAGAAGCAACTTTTCCTACTCTGATCTTAGATCTTGGCACTAGGTCCAAATGTATCTTTTCCCCACTCTCTGGCAAAATTCTGCTAATTCTGACAATAAATGCTGTCCACACTTTGTTCAGCAGTAGAGTTCTCTATTGAAAAACTAAGGGCAATCTCAATGTTATGGCCCCACAAGTTCTGTATCACTGCATGATACAGTTTAAAGTGCAGCATAAGACCAAACGCTTCCATCGGAACTCAGTAAGTGCTTTTTCCAGGGAGCATTAAATTGGAGGCTTGTTAGAGCTAAATAACCAGTCACGTGTATGTACTGGTCTTCCAAGAAGCAGCTTTGGAAGAAGAGCACAAATCAAGCAGAATACTGGAAGAATATTCTTTTCATTTTATATTTTAAAACCAGTCCCCTTTATGGTTATAATAGGTTATATTGTGTGACATGATATGTTGTAAGCCAGCAAGATGTTCTGGTTTGATTGTTGGACTGGGGTTCTGGGAAAACGATGTTCAAATCTCTGTGCAGTTCCATCATGGGAAATTTATATATACTAAGTTTAAAGGGAAGGTAATAGCAAGGCTCCTCCAAATGAATCTAAGAAAATGCTGTGATAGGATAGCCATGTTGAGTTGGAGTCAATCTGAAGACACATAACAATAACACATTATTAAGCATAAATTGGGATTACTTAGCTGTCCCTGGATTTCAATAGGTGGTTCAATTTAAAAGAACTTGAAGAATTACTGTGATGGCACACTGAACTTATATATAACTGGACACTGGTAGGTTAACAGTATGCGTCCCAGACCATCATCCTATTACTGCTCAGTTGTGGATGACTTTAGCCAGTATTGTATTTATTCTTTGAAGGAAGTCTCCAGTTTCAGCTTCAGTTGGACAGCAGCCAATGCCTGTAATGAGCCAGAGTCAACTTCAAGGCACTTTACAGCAGCAACAACAATTTTGTCTGGATTCTTTCTCAAGCCATACTTCGTAAGCCAATTTAAGGCATGAGGGAATAAGGGACTCTGCTGACTAAATAAATATAGTTTTAACATCATATTGTCGAAGGCTTTCATGGCTGCAGTCACTGGGTTGTTGTAGGTTTTTCAGGCTATATGGCCATGTTCTAGAAGCATTCTCTCCTGATGTTTCGCCTGCATCTATAGCAGGCACCCTCAGAGGTTGTGAGGTCCTCTGAGGATGCTTGCCATAGATGCAGGCGAAATGTCAGAAGAGAATGTTTGTAGAACATGGCCATATAGCTCGAAAAACCTACAACAACCCATAGTTTTAATATCCCTAATCTGAAATGCTTGAAAGCAGATTTTGTAATACCTATATTTGCATATGTGTACATAATGAGATATCTTGAAGAAGGGACCCAAATCCAACCATGGAATTTCTTTATGCTTCATATACTGCATAAAGGTAATTTTACACAATATGTAATAGCTCTGCGCATGAAATAAAGTTTGTATACATTAAAGCATCACAAAAAATTTTTACCATCTCAGCCATCTATATATAGATGATTTTTGATTTTAGAGTATTTCAGAAAAGGGATGCTCAACCTTTAATCATATTATCATTTATTTAGGCAACTTAAAGCCATCCTCCAACACATTAGTATCTTCCCCGCCACAAAACACACATATACACAACTCCCTCTATGCTTTATATATCCCACCTACATTGAACAGATCTCATTCCAGTTTTAGGAACAAAAATTATGCTGACTTCCAGCACTAAATTGCCAGGAAAACACAATTTTAACAAGAAAATAGGGATTCCTTTGACTTTGTAATTGGTTGCAATTACTTAGTTTTTAGGGGATTGCACTTTGCATCAATCCAAAGGTGCTTTATTTCCCTCAAACATCAATATCAATAATCTTGAATTAACCATCACAGTCTAAAAGTGAGTTTTGTGGCAAGGTAAAATATTTTCTTTCCTCTCACTCTTTGGTATTTGAGAGCCACACATTCCATTTGGAACCCTCATAAAGGCAGATTGAAAAGGTTTTCATCCGAATGCAGAGTTTCATCTGTTCAAAAACAGAAACTAAAAAGCCGTATTGCAATATTTTTATGATGTGTTTATTGAGCATTCTCAGCAAGATTCATTTTTATGTGAAACCACAAGAATCCAGGGCATATAATCAATACCTAGATCTTTTAAACCAAGTTCTGCTTGTCTTTTGGCCACTGGCTTTTACTGTGACCAAAAAAACCCCTTTGCATAAAAATGAGGGGATGGGAAACATGTGCTGCGGAATATTAGCAGCATCCCGTCAGTTGCATCAAATTGTAAAATCAGTTCAGTGTATCAGGATGTTTAGGTTTGCAGCTCTTCCCACTTTCCGTTGACCCAATTCTGGGCCGCAACCCATGGTTCAAGAATCCTGGCCTAAGGCTTGCTTTTAATTCTATCGCCCAGGAGGGTGCAATGCTAAGCAGCAAGCTGTTTCTGTTTCCATTCCATATAGAAGGGCTGAGGGAAAGGAGTACACACGCAGATCATTATTTTTAAAACTCAAAACCCCAACAGATGTCTAACATTACCAAAAAAAAAATCAAATACTTACTCCATTACACTGTATTTTCCCTAGCAAATGTGCATATATCAATGTCAGTTCGGAAAAGGATATATGATGTTTTCTTAACAGATATGAAATATGCAATGATAGTGTTATAAATATTTACTGTCCTGAGTGCCGGTGGTTATGAAGTAACAAAAACAAGTTGATTCATTCTGGTGAGCAGTATTCCCACCACCTCGAAAGAAATCAAGCTGCCTGGTAAATACAGTAAGTTAAGGAACTGTGATCACTGATATGTAGTCAGGGCAATGCATTTCAGTTGGAATAAACTAGTGATGGGGGAGAGAACAGGAGAACAAAGGAAAAGAAGTCAAAGCTCTTATAAAGCAAAGCCCCAACATTTTGGAATAAGGTTCCAAAATACACTCACATAAGTATGAGAACATAAGTAACTACCTTGAATCAACTCAGTCCACTGGTTCATTTAGTTCGCTGTTGTCCATATTGCCAGAACCAGCTGCAAATCTCCAGGGTTGTTCCTAGCATCTAACTGGAGATGCCAGGAAACTGGATGAGGGGTTTCTGCCTGCAAATATGCCTTCTACATAGAAGCAAGCCCAGTTCACCCATAGATAATGACATACCTTGGAAAGTTACTTTTAGACAATTAAAGTAGTGGCCATTATAGATCCAAAGTCTCTAGAAAGTAGTTATCTATGACTTATCCTAACTTTAACTCAAGACCTCAGGAACTACAACATTAAGCCACATGTTTGTACTCTACACATTTTCCCCTTTGCTTTTACTACCTTGTCTGATGAAAACTTCTGCATAATAAAAAACCTTGCACCCTATTGTAGAATTGTTATTGATCCTGATGATAGTTTGTTCACCTATGGAATTAAAATAGTTCTAGGTCTTACTTTTCCATTTCTCAAAAAAGATCTATGTGTGGTACTTTTTTTAAAAAAAGGAGAAACTTCTGAATATTACAAGCAGTGACTTGTACAAAACTTATGCTCTTCCCCTTCTCCTTGGGTGTATCTACACTGTCGAAATAATGCCGCTTGACATCATTTTGAATGTCATGGCTCAATACTGTGGAATCGTGGGAGTTGTAGTCTGGCGAGGTGCCAGTGTTCTTTGACAGAATAGGCTAAGAGCCTTGTAAAACTACAACTCCCATAATCCCATAGCACCAAGCCATTAAAGTGGTGTAAATTGCATTAACACTACAGTGTAGATGTTTCCTTGTCATCATCTAAACATCAATATCAGAACATGCTTATTGGTAGGGGGTTGGACTGGATGGCCCATGAGGTCTTTTCCAACTCTATGATTCCATGATTTTATTATTCCTCAAGGCAGCAGCACAGAATTTTGTGACAGTCCTTCTCCATTGTTTATTCAGGCTACAACCTATAATTATAAACGTAACTAGAAAACTGTAATGTGAGAGAAATGAAGTCATCGCTACCTAACATGAAACAGCAATGTAATGGAGTGATTAGTCAGCTCACCATATCCATGGGACACATGGTCTCATCTGTCAAATGCAAAAACTAAAAACCTGTATTGCAATATTTTTAGGAAGTATTTATGTGCATTTACAGCAAGACCTGTTATTTTATTTAGACAATTCACCATAATTAAAGCAGGGGAGGTAAGCAGCTGATTTAAGCACAGACAGAGAGAAGTTTCTTTTCTTTTCTTAAGTTTGCTGTTTTTGCAAATATGTAATGTTTGCAAAATCCAGTTGGCTCCCTCCCTATAGGTGGAAACTTTCAAAAATAGCTGAAATCATGACAAAGACTTAACAATGTCCTTACCCTACTTTTCTTTAAAATGAGGCTTACATAAAGAAAGTGGTGTTGGCTTCTAAAATTGATTCCCACCCCTTTTTAGAGGAAGCAATCTGAAACAAAATGCTATTTGATTTCTCTGAAATGAAATGTGGAGCTTTAGTGGTGGCTGCTCTGAAACAAAAACTTTCTTGAAAATCAGCTTTATACATGCCCACGGTTGTATGCTTCTTGGCTTTTCTTATAGCTGAAATGTGGGGTTGGGTAGATTAAGATGTGGTATTTTGCCTCAGGCTGCCCTGTCTATAAGGCAGACTGTATGGCAATTGTTCAAAGAGATGTGTAGGCATATACAGGTGTTACTTGAGAGAATTGCTGGTGTGCTACAAAAAGAAAGCCTCTAGGAAATGTACAACTGCATAATATTGAACACATTTCTCAATTTGTCACGTAGGTTGCAATCCCACTCCCAATGAACTCAATGGGATTTCCATCCAAGTAAACAGAATCAGATTGCATTTTCAGTGCCTTTTGATGTAGGCCTGAAATATCTGTTATGTTGCTCAGATAACCTATGCAACACTGTGACTATATTTAATAAATAAAAGGAAAAATAAATAAAGTGTGTGTTTACTCATATATTAAACTACTCCAATAACATTATTAAAATGCATAATGTATTTTATACCCACAAAGTAAATCTCTGCATCTTTTCAGAGATGCAGAGAGAAGTACATCTCTACATGTCAAAACCCCCAGAGATATGAGCCTCCACAATTCAAGGGGAAAGACTAACTTTGGGGAAAAAAATAGCTAGATACAGTGTGCTTGGATTGTGATATCATACTCGTTTGTAAACTAATGAGCATGATATCACATTAATAAAACTACTACTTTAGGATTTAGATATTCAAGTTTCAGGAATATATTAAGATATTTGGTCAAAATAAATACCCACGTTTACTTGAGTCTAATGTACCACTGAATTTCATGTGCACCTCAATTTTCAAAACCCTGAAACCAAAGAAAGTATTTGCTGCCAAATGTAATGTGTAGTGGCTGTCGTGCCCCATGAAGACCCTCATTGTTTACCCTTAGTTAAGACCTTTTTAGTTAGAGGGATTAATATTTTATGTAGTTTCTGTCAATCTGGATAGCATCTCTGAATTTGAAGTCTCTGTCACACTGCCCCTTTAAGAATCCCCTCAGGGCAGAGCCTCTGGCAAGGCACTTCTGTTTCATGGAATAGTCAGCCTTTTTGTGACTGAAAGGTTAAAAGAGGAAGGCCAGAGGATCTACAAAACAGCACATCCAGGTGGAGCTATATGAGCTGTATTCAAGTCCAGTCAGAGTTAAATATTGAGACCACCTTTGAGATAGTTCAACACCATACAAGAAAGAGACAATAAGAAATAAAGATTCAAAAACCTCAATTCAGTCAGAACTGTGTCTATCTCGCAAAGACTTCACCTCTCCTCATAAAGACTTTGTAGTGAGACCCAGGAGGACAGAAAATCTTAAATTCTTGTTAGTTAATAAATTCTTGTTTGATTCAACTATATATTCTTCAATCGGTTCCCTGCACAGCCAGTTCACCTTCCAAGTAGTTAAGATAGCATGGGGGCAGGATAGTGGGTAAAATTGCATTTTTTGAAATTTGACCCAAAAAGTTGTGCATTACTGTTGCTGCATGATTAGAATTCCTTAAAAAAAACAATAGTCTTAGAGTACAAAAGCTTTCAGCAATGGTAAAGAAAATCTTGGGGTCCATCTATGCTGTATTATCAATCCACTTTAATAGTTTTGGTTCAATGCTATGAAATCCTGGGGGCTGTAACCTGACAAAGCTTTGAGCGTTCTCTGCCAAAGGATTCTGATGCCTCACCAAAAAAAACCAAACAAACAAACAAACAAAAACAGGTCTGCATGGCATTGAGCTATGGCAATTTAATTAGAGATGATGTCCTTAAAAGAAGCACTTCAAGTGCACTTCCTGAAGCAGCTTCCTCTTTTACTTTGGCTCAACACCAAGATGACCGTATGATGTCATCTTGGTGTTAAGGCACACCCCAATTTTGGTGAGACAATTTAGGCAAAAAGAGTGAGCATTAGATTCAAGTAAACATGGTATATATACCAACTCTAACTGTGGACATATCAAGATGCTCTGTAACTTTTTAATAGCATTTGTTTCCAAAAGAATATGCTATATCTGAACTTTAGAACTACAGTCATAAGATTATAAACACTTACTATGAAAAACTGAATTAATCATTACTATGGTGCATCAAACCCCAGAAAGAATTGTTGTTGAATTCTAATCATGTTTGCATGAATGTGAGATATTGATTTCAGTAGAACTTTACGACCATGTAAGGGTAACCAGGGATATTATTCTAAAACATTAGGGAAAAATATTTGTTTTGTAATCTTTAAATTAAGGCCAAACAAACATACATTGAATGGACCACTTTGATATTCCCATGGATGCTCTAAATGCATTTTCAAGGCAATAATGTGTTTACAAACGCCTGGTGCATTAAAATGTTTTGAGAAGGGTAGCTGATATAATTCAAACAAGAGAGAAATGAGAATGCTACAACTGTTGACTATTGAATTAATGAAAGAGAAACAAGAGTCAATTCACCAGGGGCAACTGTTGTGTATTACCCAGCTTCGGCTAGCAGGTTTCTTAAATGCTCTCACTGTGAAGACTAATTTAAAGTGAATGAAATGGGAACAGGAGAGCCTGATGCTCCTCAATTAGCATCTGTGTGTAGAAAACTCTTGGAATCGTTGGGTTTAAATTGTATGTGGTGGAAGGCATGCTTGCAATTGCTCTGGTATGTTCTCAAAAGACTGGCTGATTATACCTGGGCCCAGAAGATTGAGAAAGCTGTCTTAAAGGATTACAACCTGTGGGCTTACATATCCGATTTGTACAACTGCTGAAGGGCATCGAGTAAAAACATTTTGTGAAGATACAGTACAGTGTATGAATCTCAAGTACTCCTTCTCAGCATGCACAAAAGCAGCAAGCTAGCCTTAGTGTATAACAAACCGGGACAAGAGCCTTTTCAGAGAAGAAAACACTTTTTCATTCTACAGCTTCAGTGAAAAAAAAAAAGCCCCATTCCTCAGGAACCAAAAGGCTTGTTCTGATAAAGGATTTTGATTGATAACTGTGCAGGCCCTCTGAAGACCACAGCACTGAGACTCACAGATGGTGAAGATAATAACTTCAACAAAATTCAGTAAAAAAGATTTCTCCTCTTTTGGAAAGAATGGTGTACTTCAATGTGGGATTGCACAATCCTTTTCTATGCAAAAAATGAATCTGTTCTGTTTTGAGGATTATTTTCATATGGGCAATTGTATGTTTTCTTTCATCACAACTGTTAACAGCAAGAATAAGATGTGAAAACAAAACGGGGGGGGGGGGGAAGTAATTTTATAATTACCTGACTGAGGGGTGTCTTCTAATAACTACCAGTATATGTAAACATCAATATATTTAAAAATAAGACTATTACCATTTATGCCACACCATTCACAGCTTTGTTGTCATTTGAGGTGTCCGTGAGCAATGTATCAAACAGAACAGGAATTTTATGTACTCTTGTAAATGAATTACCAGGTAAGTAAATGAACGCCAGTTCTATTATTATGCACATGGCTTTCTTGTAATAGCTGTGAGTTGTAATCAGAACTCAGAAGAAACGGCTTCATTACTTGTGATCATTTACTTTTGGAAGTGATAAAGAAGAAGAACGTGGTATTTTTTTTTAAAAAAAACACAATTCGGGAAGCAGTATATTGTACAGTATATGCTTATTTTATAAGTCAACCTCATGTATAAATTGAGGGCAGCTTTTGGGGTCAAAACTGTGGATTTTGATCTGACCCACTGATAAGTCGAAGGTCATTCGGCATAGAGCGAAAAGACCAATACTACTTTAGGGGAGCAGCCAACCCGAACTCTTCCACCATTTCCTGTTCATACATTTTAAAAGGCCAGAAGTGGTATTGTGTCAGAGAGAGTTGTGGAGGTTGGTGCTTCCTTTAAGACAGTGGTTCCCACTTGGGCCTCCGGGTGTTTTGGACTTCAGCTCCCACAGTTCCTAACAGCTGGTAAGCTGCCTGGGATTTCGGGGAGTTGAAGTCCAAAACACCTGGAGGCCCAAAGGTTGGGAACCACTGTTCTAGGATCTTCTGTGATAGACTGAATGCTTGGCTTTCATCACTGTAATCAGAGAAAGAGATGGTTCCCTTTTTAAGAGTTAGAGAACAGTACTTACATTGACCTTTGGATAAGTCGACCCAAGTTGTTTGGATTTTTTTTACTAAACTTATAGACTTTCTAGACTTATACATAAGTATATAAAGTAATTCTTCCTCCTCCTTCTAGGACTGGGAGAGTGATGTTGTGTCTCATCTTCAAGGTATAGAAATGTGCCAGAAGAATCTTATCCTACTTGCCACCTTTCCTGAGTTGCTTGGTGCAGTCGAAATTAATCTTCTGCTATCTTACTTCTTCAGCTATTTCTAAAATGTCGCAGTTTCCACCTCCTTCTACTTTCCTCCTTTATCTTCAACATACATCAGTTGCTGCAACCTGAGTTCAGAATACAAACGAAGGTTGCGCTCAGGGCCCTTCCACATAGCTCTATATCCCAGAATATAAAGACAGAAAATCCCACAATATCTGCTTTGAACTGGGTTATCTGAGTCCACAATCTGATATTGTGGGATTTTCTGCCTTGATATTCTGGGATATAGGGCTGTGTGGAAGGGCCCTCAATTAACTCAGCAAGGAGGAGAGAAGTGAAGTTGAGGCGATCTTACCCTTCTCTGAAGGTCCAAGAATAGTATCTTTGATCAGTGTAGATATGCTGATATCTACATGTATCACATTAGATTTACTTGGTTTCTGGGGGAGTATGTGTTGTGTATTACATTTTATTGAAATTTAATCCCAGGTTCTTGTAAAGATGTCATGGAGCAGGACACACTTCTTAGCCCATATACTTGGAGAGGAGTGATGTGCATTGCCATAGGCGCATCTGTCCAGCTAAGGGCCTAAAGGGGAAAAAATGCCCCATGCTTCTGACCTACCATTCATCAACACTAAAGCAAATTCAACTGAGTTCGGTGAGATAAATTCTATGTAAGAGTAGCAATCGACAATCCTTTTTGGAGAATAAATTGCTTTGGATCTAGGGAGAAATAGTCAATGAAACATGAGGAGAATTGGGCTGTAATTTTGCTGGGTTTGGGCCGATGGGTTTACAAATTCTATTAATGTAAAAAATCCTATTAATTTTGATTAAAGTTCATGTGGGGAATTTCAAATGCTGTGGTCAAACCTGAATGAGAATGCATTGAATTGTCTTGATAGAAACGCACCAGCTCATAGAGGTTCTAAATTAGGTATGAAAGAACCCTATTTCCCTCAGCTCCCTTCCCTCAAAATCTAACCCTAAAAGTTTAGCAGGTCATCAAAACTATCCTACCATCACTGATCAGAGATAACTTTGGGGAAACTTGTCTCTGATCACTAACTGGAAATCACAGTAATGACTCCATTTGTGTGTCACTCAATTTCTCATGTGGACAAGCTGAGGAAATCTGTGAGGTGGCCTAAAAAATAAAGTAACTTTCTTAACCTCTGGAGCAAGGCAAATGAAGCACAGTGTAGTACAGTCCTAGATAAATGTACAGGATTGCAGCGTCACAGTAATTCAATCAATTTAGTGCCCTCCAGATATTTAGAACTACAGGTCAGCTCAGGCCAGCATAAACACTAGCATTTGGAAAGCTTAAAGTGCAACTTTAGGAGAACGTTAACTGGTTAGCCCATGTCCTAGACCTTGCTATTCCAGTGACATTGCAGGTTGTGAACATGTTCTTTATAGACCAGTGTTGCTGATATTTAAACTAAGCTCATGCTTCAGTGAATTCAACTCTGGGAATACTTTCTATACAATATTATTATGGTAAGTAACTAAGCATGATGTTCCTGAAACTCATCTTCAGGCATAACACTGCCAGATTCTATTTTCCCTGCATTTTTATTACTGGTTGGGTATTTGCTTTCAAACTACATCAAAATGCCTATATAGTCCTACAATAAAAATCTCAATGGGTAGCAGCGCTAATTTTAAGAATATCAGCAGAAAAAAAGTGAATAGCAGACTGTGAAAGAGATTTGCAGCAAGAGGTAGCTGACGTAGGCCTCTTTTCTATTCAGCATTTGATCCTTGTACATTATTTATTGTCACCGTCAAGAGTTCTAGTCCTTAAGGCATCATTCCCCATGCAGTCCCCTTGTCCTTAAGCACCCCAAGTAGCTTGATTCTAATAGTCGCATGAATTTTTAACTTTTTCATCTCCAAATATGACATGTATTGCCTAGAGCCCAAAACTTTGCACTCCTCAAAAACTTTTAGACTCAGCTTTTTCTCAAGAGTGGTGCCAAGGGAAATGTGCTTTGAAGAGTGCCCAGGAGAAAAGGGATTTTGAAATATAGAAAAGAGTCTTAACACCCCTCCCATCTTCACATAAATTATCCAATGAATGCAGATTAATTTTTGTCACAAGCAGATAGAATCATAGAATCAAAGAGTTGGAAGAGACCTCATGGGCCATCCAGTCCAACCCCCTGCCAAGAAGCAGGAATATTGCATTCAAATCACTCCTGACGGCCATCCAGCCTCTGTTTAAAAGCTTCCAAAGAAGGAGCCTCTACCACACTCCGGGGGAGAGAGTTCCACTGCTGAACGGCTCTCACAGTCAGGAAGTTCTTGCTCATGTTCAGATGGAATCTCCTTTCTTGTAGTTTGAAGCCATTGTTCCGCATCCTAGTCTCCAGGGAAGCAGAAAACAAGCTTTCTCCCTCCCCTCTGTGACTTCCTCTCACATATTTATACATGGCTATCATATCTCCTCTCAGCCTTCTCTTCTTCAGGCTAAACATGCCCAGCTCCTTAAGCCGCTCCTTATAGGGCTTGTTCTCCAGACCCTTGATCATTTTAGTCGCCCTCCTCTGGACACATTCCAGCTTGTCAATATCTCTCTTGAATTGTGGTGCCCAGAATTGGACACAATATTCCAGGTGTGGTCTAACCAAAGATCTTGGTTCCTTTGGAACTATAACTCCCAGAATCCCCTAGTTAGCATGGCTATGGATTCTGGGAAATGTAATAAAACAAAAGGATTACTCTGAACTATCAGAATTTCATTCTATTGATTTTAAGAGATCTCACATTGGAATACACACCTAACTGCAGGACACCAGGGACCCATCCAAACTTCATAATTATAGAACTAGTATTCCAGTTTAACTACCATGGATCCATCCTATGGAATTATAAGCTTCTTGTTTGATAAGGTCCTTGAACTCTATGACTGATGATTCTAAATGCTCCTCCCTGAACTTCCAATCCCAATATTCCATATGATGGAATTAAGGCACTTTATGTGGAATAATAATTATGTTGTGTGTGTGGGCAGTTGGAATGGCAGATTTTTAAAAAATCAAAGAAAGCCTAGGGTTTTGACACACCCTTCCTGATAGAAATATTGGTTTATGAAAGTTTTACTTGTCATATTACTTCCCTCACTGTCACACAAAGTGTTGCTTGAAGGGTTAACAATCTTTGAAGGGATAATAACCCCTTTCTTCGGCAAATTCACAACTTTCATTTGTCCTTCACAAGCTACTAGGTAATTTCAAATATGATTTCATTGTATGTATTCTGAACTTTCTTGCTTTTTAATCAGAATGGGTTCATGAAGCAGCACTCTTTTTTTCATTAAAACTAGAAACCACATTGAACAAAAGTCAAACAGTAAACTGCAAATGCTAGCAATTCAACAGACCAGCAAACCTCAAGACCAAAGTAGGGAATGGTTAGTGAGTTACAACAGTGTACATCAAACTTAGTTATCATGGCTCACTTTTGTTGTTGTGAGTTGGAATCATTTGCCAATTATACAACAATCAAAATTCGTATCATACCCCCCCCCCCCCACACACACACACACAAACACACCCTACTTCTTAAATAATATAGCTTCATCTCAATGGTCATTTCACATGCCTTGAGAAAAGGGAGACTAATGGATATGCACCCAGTTATTTTTATTTAGCTCAATGAACCTAATCCTGAGACTCCCCCAGAGGTCTTTGAGAATGCTGGTTGCAGCATGTTCAGCTATAGGAAAATAGCGGGACTCATCTCTGATGATCCCTCCACTCTCCAATGTCATGAAATTGTCCATATTCAGATGGGTTGCATCTCTCAAAAGGTGAGTTGGGAAATAGTACCTATGAATACACAGTTTCATTCTGATATAGGATTCCAGCCAATATATTTAGCTGAAATACAGAAGAGGTACAGTCAGCCCTCTGTATTCTGATTCTGCATGCACTGATTCCATTATTGATTGCTTGAATATATATATATATATATATATATATATATATATTACAACCCCAAAAGCAAACCTTGATTTTGCTCATCTTATGCAAGGGACACTCATCTTATACAAGGGACAAGCACTCATTAATTTTGGTATCCACAGGAGGTTTGGCAATCTAACCTCAGTGAATATCAAGGGTCTATTGTATTACCTTAAGGGGTTAAAGAAATTTGTTTATCATAAAATCATAAAATCCAAGAGCTGAAAGATACAACAAACCTCCAGAGAAAGAGATGCCACCACACTCTGAAGCACCATATTCCATTGTTACCAGGAAGTTCTCCCTATGGTTTACATCACTGATTCTCAACCTGTGGGTCCTCAGGTGTTTTGGCCTACAGCTCCCAGAAATCCCAACCAGTTTACCATTTGTTAGGATTTCTGGGAGTTGAAGGCCAAAACGTTTAGGGACTCACAGGTTGAGAACCACTAGTTTAAATGGACTTTCATTTGTTGCAATTTGAACCTATTGCTCCATGTCGTAGTCTCTAGAGCACTGGAAAACAAGTCTGCCCCCCCCCCCCCCCCAATGTGACATCCTTTCAAATATTTAAACATAGTTCTTGTGTTCATTCTCAGCCATCTTTTCTCCAAGCTTCTGAGATTTGCATTATGGATCTCCTTACAGGTGTAAACATCCTTGATAAACAATGGTTCTCCTCCATTCCTGTTTGGTCTATTTTTTTCAGAAACAGGTTATAAATCTCTATTACTACATTCCATGAAACCTGTCCCACCAGGTTGCAGTGATGACAACTATATTGTATTTATTTTGTTGTATTAAGAGTTCAAATTCATCTCATTTATTTACTATGCTTTATCCATTAGTACAGTGCAGGCATGGGCAAACTTCTGTCCTCCAGGTGTTTTGGACCTCAACTCCCACATGTGGGAGTTGAAGTCCAAAACATCTTGAAGGCCAAAGTTTGCCCATGCTCGATATAGAGACACCAAAGATCATGAGCCATCCCCCTAGATGCTTGGTTAAGTTTTCTTCCTTCTCTTTGTTGGGTTCTTGTAATTTTTTATCATAGCACATGCTTTTCCTAAAGTCCATACTTTGCATTAGGCGTGCTTTATTTTGTTAGTTCTCACTGGAAAATAAACAGTCTTGAAAGCCTGGTTGCTGAGGCACTTATTTCTGAGGAAATCTCATTGTGGGAGGAAAAACTAATTTATCATAGGGAATAAGCACTACCTTTAAGAATGATTTTGAGCTCAAGTTGAGCATGAACATCCTTTCAAATAAAACTCTCTGGGCCCGATGTCTAAAAACAAAGAGTGCTTTGAAGCACCTTAGGGAGAACGTTCCACAACTTTTGGCTGGCTTTTAAAATGTCTGGTCACATATTGTCACCCTGTGCTGCTCTGGTTGAGACAGTTTGATTTTAGATGATACTCCCAACTGATTGATTTAAATTAGTTACTTAATTTATTTTTGACCAATATTTTATTACTAGTTTTTAGCTTTTATACTTTTCTTGGGCTGACCAGACAACAGCTCCAATTCTAAAAGATTTCTCTCAAGGTCTGCCTTGAAATAGGCAAATTTTATCTGCCTTCATAGGAAGATTTAAAATAAGTCATCTGTTGAATTTCTGCTTGCTTTACAGAGAAAACCGATAATCTAGTTTCAGTATTGTTCTGGTGAAACATCACCTGTTTCTCTCTGACATGCCTGTTTTGATTAATTTGTAAAATATCTGCTCTGATATTTTCTTTTTCTTTGATTAGTTCCAGTTCATCCTTAGAAACCCAAAGCTTTTTCCTCTCTCAAACCTTGCCTCTGGAGGCTCTTTCTGATTATTTTAAATCCTTAAAAGAGAACCTCTCCTTCCCTATTCCTAGACGTTTCCCTCCTCCTCTGTCTTGGTTTGGCTCATTATATGCCTGACAGTTCTTTTATTACAAGATTTCATTTTGAATCTAGTTTTCCCCTTTCTCATTATGTGCTCTCGTGAGCTTCATGTCTCCAGTTTGTTCTCTTTCCTTTTTCCTGTCTGACAGTTCGCTTATTAGTAGATTTGATTCTGCCTTTTGTTATATGTTTTCTGGCCTTATTCTCCAGTGCATTTTTTTCTGTGTGCTCTTTCCATCCCAAACCCACCACCTTCCCTGATAACAAATCTTGGTTCTTTTCTCAAATTACTGGTATTTTGATACTTTTCCCCAGCATCAGTACAGCTCACCAGCAGATGAGTCTGAATTTCATTCTAAAATCCTTTACTGCTGATCATTTTAATATTACTTTTAGTCTTGCCAGTTTTTTACTACCTCAACTACCGTATGAGGCAATATATTTTTATTTCTGCTTTACCTACTGAAAAACGAGATATGTTCCATAATAGAATTGGGATATGTATTCTAAATGTTTTCTCTTCCCTCCCCTTCTCCCTTGCAATTGGTACCTCCTCTTCTTTGGTTTCCTCAAACATACTGAGGGTGCATCTACACTGTAGAATTATCACAGTTTGACACAATTTTAACAACCACAACTCAATACTATGGAATCATGCCAGTTGTAGTTTTACTAGGTCTTTATCCTTCTCTGCCAAAGAGTGCTAATGCTTCACCAAACTACAAATCTCAGAATTCCATAACATTGAGCCATGGCACTTGAAGTGGTATCAAATTGCTTTAATTCTACCGTGGCGATGCACCTTGAGTTGAACCCACAGCAAATTAATTGTGCAAAGGTCCTACCCAGCCCAGTCCAGACTTATTCAGAACTGACCCATGCAAAATCAATGGGACAAATTAGTTGTGCCTGAAGGCTCACCAAATTCAACATAAACAAGTTCAATTAACTTAGTGTGCACCCAACCCTATGAACACATATCTATTCCCTGGGTAATAACTGGCCACCTTTGGACCACTTTCCAGAGTTTAAATGATTGTATGCCTCCTCTGAGAGTGACAAACCAAATTTGCTAATTATATCAAGTCATTTATATGAAACTATAACTAAGATCCTTCTTTCTTTCTAACCTGAAATGGTGAGGTAAATAATTACCAGAACATCACTGATAAATGTTTCACTGATGTGTGACCACGCAGTCCTTGCAAATGCAAATCAGAACTATGGCATATCTGCTGTCTTACATTTATGTGTGCCATAACACGTGGTCAGAAAATAATAGAAATACACCCTTTGAGTTTATATTTAGACTGTCCTAAGCAGTCTAAATGTATCTAAGACACACTGTTTTTGTTTTACTTGCCATTACATTATGTTACACAGTGCCATTTATTCAGTGTTGTTTATTCAGGACCCTAAAGTTCAAAGATATATCACTAAATACTAATGTCAAGATGGGCCATGTCACTGTATTCCCTATTTCTATGCATGCTTATGAAAGCTGGACAGTGAAAAAGCTGCTAAGAAGAAATTCAGTTGTGGTGTTGGAGAAGAGTTCTGCAGCTTCCATGGACTGCCAAAAAAAGAAAGAAAGAAATGGGTCATAGAACAAATTGGGTCTGAAATCTTCTTAAATGGCAAAATGACTAGACTGAGGCTGCTGTACTATTATTATTATTATTATTATTATTATTATTATTATTATCTTTATTTGTACCCCGCTAGCATCTCCCGAAGAACTCGATGCGGCTTACAAAGGCCAAGGCCTCAAACACAGTATAACAATACACAACCTAAAGCAAATCAAAAACAGTTAAGCAATATTAAAACAACAAGCAATAAAACAATACACCAAGACACAATAAAACTGGGCCAGGCCAAAGTAATGGGTACAGATTAAAAGTGCTGATGTGACAGGTGATATGTAGGATTATAGGGTAAGTGCAGTGTACAGGAATCTTAATTTCTACTAATATGCTTCTGGGACTTGATGTTGGAGTTTTCCTATTCTGGAAAGGCATATCGGAACAGCCAGGTCTTCAAGTTCTTCCTAAAGACTGCCAATGTAGGGGCCTGTCTAAGATCTTTGGGGAGGGTGTTCCAGAGTCAGGGAGCCACCACAGAAAAGGCCCTGTCTCACGTCCCCACCAGATGTGCCTGCAACGCAGGCGGAATCACGAGCAGGGCCTCTCCTGATGAGTGAAGTGAACGCGTAGGTTCATAGATGGAGATGCGGTCACGCATGTAGGATGGTCCCAAACTGTTTAGGGCTTTGTAGGTAAGCACCTGCACCTTAAATTGGCCTCGGAAAATAAACGGCAGCCAGTGGAGCTCCTTGAACAGGAGGGTTGATCTCTCTCTGTAAGGAGCACCAGTTAACATCCTGGCCGCCGCCCGTTGGACCAGTTGAAATTTCTGAGCTGTTTTCAAGGGCAGCCCCACATAGAGCGCATTACAGTAGTCCAATCTAGAGGTGACCAAGGCATTGACCACCCCGGCCAGATCAGCCTTTACGAGGTACGGTCGCAGTTGGCACACGAGTCTCAATTGTGCAAAAGCCCTCCCGGACACTGCCGACGCCTGAGCCTCAAACATAAGCGATGAATCCAGAAGGACTCCCAAACTTCAGACCTGTGGCTTCAGGGGGAGTGTAACCCCGTCCAACACAGGTTGCCACCCTATACCCCGATCAGGTTTACGATCGACCAGGAGGACCTCTGTCTTGTCGGGATTGATCTTCAGCTTGTTCCTCCTCATCCAGATGGACACAGTGGCCAGGCACTCGTCCAGCACCCGAGAGGCCTCCTTGGAGTCAGGTGGAAATGAGTAATAGAGTTGTGTGTCATCTGCATAGAGGTGGCACCTAACTCCAAAACTCCGGATGACCTACTTTTGCCATATCATGAGAAAATATGGCTC
Source organism: Anolis sagrei (assembly GCF_037176765.1). Classification (NCBI taxonomy): domain Eukaryota; kingdom Metazoa; phylum Chordata; class Lepidosauria; order Squamata; family Anolidae; genus Anolis; species Anolis sagrei. The sequence goes on from NC_090024.1 coordinate 160,592,744, forward strand.
GCTAGAAAAGGCAATACTTGGTAAGATAGGAGGCAAAAGGAAAAGTGAAAGATCACATTCCAGATGGATAGGCTTGACCAAGGATGCCACTGAGTCTGCAAGACCTTAGTAGAGCTGTTGATGTCAGGTGACTTGAGAGTCTCTCATTGAAAGAACTGCCATAATTTGAACTTGACTTGAAAGCAGTTAACAACAACAAAATGCAGTTTGTTGACTAACTGTCCACTTTAAGAGTGTTGAACATCCCAGGAGAACATCCCAAAGACATAGGATAGTGTGGACCTGGTTTCCCATAGCACCTGAAGGAGATCTGCAGGCAGAATTGGAGATCCACCGTCACATAGCCTTATACCACTGTAACATGATATGTGATGGTCTGGTGAAGGGAAGCTCTCAAGATAACAAAGCTCTCCCATGCCCCTGACAAACTTCCAACAAGGCAGGAGAAACTAGAACAACTGTGTGGCTGAGGGATGGAGGGGACTTAAAAACTAAATGGGAAATGGAGGAATAGAAAAAACCGTAACTTCCTTCTTTCCAACCTGGCAAGACAAAGGACACAATGAACTCTACCACAGAATGTCAGTCATCCACCCCAACAGGATTGCTCTGAATGGCATTACAACAGACTAGTTGCTCCAAAACTGAAAGGGGCTATACCCCTGCTTATCAGACAGATAGCAGTCATGTTCATCTCGCGCCCTATTTATTTATTATTTATTTACAGTAGTTATATTCCACCCTTCTCACCCCGCAGGGGACTCAGGGCAGATTACAATGTAAATATACATAGCAAACATCCAATGCCATTGACACACAACATATATAGACAGGCAGTCAGAGGCTATTTAACATTCCAACTTTTTCTGGTCACCAGGGGAGCTGTTGCTTCACCGTCCATCCGCGACACTGATGAAGTACTTCCTCATTCCACGCATGCTTGCTGGAGATTTCTATGGCCTCATAAATGAGTTAAATTAGCCTCCCCACATAAATGGTACCTAAATGTCCTACTTGACAGATGCAACTGTTTTTCGGGCTGCAAAGGTTAACAACAAGCTACACAAATTGGTCGGAAGCTCATAGGAGGAACTCTTGGTCTATTGCAGTAGGGTTCTTGCTGTTTATAAGCGACCCACAAATATTTAAAAAGCTGTAATAATATCAGTAACACCAGCACAGGAGTAGTTAATTGGTCACTAAGGATCCCTCTACACTGACAGATAATCCAGGTTATCAAAGCAGAAAATCCACATTATCTGATTTGAACTGTATTATCTTAATCTACACTGCCATATAATCCAGTTCAAATCAGATAATCTGGACTTTATACAGCTATGTTGAAGAAGAATAAGTAATTGCCTAAGCTCATTGAAGGCATGGGGCCAGAGACCCAGCTTGTCATCTAATTTTTCAGTCTAACTTTATTTGCCATTGCCAGAACTTTTGATCCATTTTTTAAAATGGCATTTTCGCAGTATCTGTGAAGGGCCTTTCTCAAAGCTCTCAAAAGCTCAGTGAAAATTATTTCTAGCTGCTTTCTAGGTCTTCCCTCTCGGTCTTGTAAAGTGAGAATTAAGACAACCTTCACACAGCTTGGCAGGAGGGACGAGGGGAAGGATCACAGCAGCCTAAAAGAAAGCCTGAACCATAATCACTTTTTACTAAATGCCAGAGCCAGTATTTCTCTGCTGGATTGCTTCATTTGTATTCAGTGCAACAACCATCAGCAAAAGTCAAAACCAGCTTAAATGTAATGTATGCATATGTCAGGCATAGGTTAGCAACACATTCTCCTGCTACTTAATGGAGTCAAGCGCCAGGAATTTTTTTAAACTGATTGTACACAAGTTTTGAAAGGCTGGTCAAAAGTAGTCAGAATATTGTACAACCTAGAAATCCACGCAGAGGATACATTCCTGGACATTGCACAGATATGTAAAACCATGGATAATAATGAACCTTATCATTCTCAGTAGAACCAACGGCAAATATATTGAGAAGAGGGTGCAACTTATACAGGAAATCCTAAGTGAACAAGTGAATCTGTGAATAAATGAAACTGAGCACATTGGTTCAACGGATATGGGGATCATACTGGAGTCCACTTGAGAAAATACAGCAATGAAGATTTTGATAATTCAGCTTGCCTCAAAGAATTTAAACCAGAAAATATTCAGTTTAGTATTTCTTATCCAACATGGTCTAGTGCTTTGAAGAAAACCCCAGATAAAATTAGTTTGTTTTAGGATCACATAAATCAGAAATTACTTGAAGGCACGCAAACATAATCCCTTATCCAAAATGTGCACATGGGGGCTGAGATAGTGACACTTTTGCTTACTGATGGTTTGGTATATACAAACTTTGTTTCATGTACACAGTTATGAAAAAATATTGTGTATTAAATTACTTTGATAACATGTCTATAAGGCACATATGAAACATAAATGAATTTTGTGTTTAGACTTGGGTCCCATCTCCAAGATATCACATTATTCATAAGCAAATATTCCAAAATCTATTAAAACCAGAAATCCAAACACGCTGATTCCAAGAATTTAAGAGAAGATACACTCAACTGATATTTAAGTTTATAACAGGGGTAGACAAATATCAGCCTAAAGCTTCCATGCAAGTCCTAGACCACTCCTATCACTATTTTGAGAGGGACTGCAAAGAAGGTGTTTGTTCTGCCTGTGAGCAGTGTGGCCTGCATTGAGGGAAATTGCTCGCACCTGCCATAGATGCCTATTCCTGGTTAAAGCAGCATGTAGTTCTTTTGAACTTCAGTTCCTATTATCTCTCAAAACTGCCTTCGCTGGTTATAGTTCATTAGAAGTTGCAGAACAACACATTGCTTAACCTTGGATGATCTGGTTGGAGTCCATATATCATGATTGAGTTAGAAAATAGGAATTGGTAGCCCATGCATGACCCTATGCTACAAATATCCTTTTGCCAACTAATCCCAGTAGAAATTTGGTGGAGAAATGAAATTTAAAGATCCTGCCTCCAAGTGCTTAACTGAAATGTCGAATATTATGTTGTTTTCCCCAACTTTAGATTCAGTTTGGTTATTTGGGTGCTGATTTAGAAAATTGCATTGGATAGCCCACATCAGCTCTAGTTTCTGATACAGAACGTATGCCATCCAGTAGTTGATATCTGCTTGCCAACAGAAAACCATATTTAATAAATTAGAGCTCATGTGGTAGTAGTAATCTTTCATGGGTAGTCAGCCTCTCCCCTCTCGACATCAACATTGACTTAGCACTATAGGAGTATTTTGCAAGACCAATTGCTCTTGTTGCTGCATGGTTTCAAGGCAACGGTGTAGTAATGGTGAACCACAGACCATATTTTCATTCTTGCAGACCACTGGTGGTCTACAGACTACAGGCTGGGAACCGCTGATGTAAACAAATATACTTGGGACTCTTCAGGATATGTCAAATAGGTCAGAAGGTTGCTATATTTGTTGCTGCAATTCATAAGGGTGGTGTCCAATTATCCAAAGAACATCTCAGTTTTCTTAGAATAGTTTCTGGCAATTCCCAGCACCAGTTGCACCACTTTATTCTCTCATTCAAATGGGTTTCTTTTTCATTCCAACATGTTTCGGAATATCAAGAAAGAGTTGCAGTACCATGGTGCATCAGTGCAATGGTAATTTTGCACTATAAAAATGTTTTAAAAATCAAAGAGAAGAACATTTACCCTTCAAACAATAGGACTGCCTCAGTAAACTACAGCACTGCTTTCCTTTTTTAAAAAAAAGTCTTTGGAAGAGTTCTTGTTCAATGAATTGCCACAAACAGCCCTTTTCCTAACAATGGAAAAAATGAAATAGAAAAGAGAACAACTGCTCCTGATCATCAACTCTGGGCAAATTTAAGGTAGATATCACAAGACCTCATGCTTTTTAGACCAATTTGGAAGAGCCCTCTAGGTACCAGATGCTGGGAAAACAAGCTAGCAGGCACTGAGATATTAAACTTTGTGTTATGCTAGTAAGCTTTGATTGACAAATGAATGCCTATTTCTTGCTAACAGGCAAGAGTGTAATGTGCACAAAGGAAAGTGCAGTAAGAAAAATACAGAAGAAAAAGGAAGAAACCAAAGGGTTAAGGAACAAGTATCGGGAGGGAAGGCACAAGCAGTCTGAGTGGCACTGGAGACAGAGAATCACCAAAGCAAAGAGAACCTGCCTCTGGATGTGTCTGTCTCTCCAATACCTGGGAGAAATCAAAAGAAAGGTGGCTCTTTCACCTTCATTTTATGTTTTTCAAACTACTGAAGATTTTGCTCAGTCTACATTTTTAAAGTGAATGGACCTGAATGCAGACTTTTCAACTTTCTTGATTTGGCAGGGACCACTTTGATTAATCCTCTGTCGTACCAAGTTTTCAGCTCCTTTTAAAATACCCAAGTTTGTCACTCCTCATTTCACTTTCCCCCATTATCTCCTGCTTACTTCCATTGCTGAAAACTGAGTTCAAAGAGCCCTTCCATGTAGACGTGGGCAAAAGCAAATTGCTATAGCCTCTCCTGGGCTGTCTGTATTATATTAACAACGTTGCCATTTGGGTCACATTTATCCCCATTTTCACCTGTGAAATGTTGAGAGGGTATGTGATACAGACTAATGTGAAGGCTGGAGTATAGTTCTTGCTTTTTCAACCTCTCCCTTCTCCACAACCTTTCATATTCACATCTATGTAGTCTTTCATTAAAAAAGGAGCTATTTATTAGTTATTGAAGTCATTATTATGTTCACTTTATTGCCAAGGAGCAGGGAGATGCTTGCAGGATTTTCTGTCTCAGATGCCAGCATAATTTGGTTGACCTATGAAGTACTATTTTGTTGCCTAAGGCAGCAAAACGTCTTGGCCCTGTCAGTTTTCCTTCACAATAAAGAAAACACATTTATCAGGATTTATGCTTCCCATTCCCAAGAATTGTTGGTTTTGTGGCAATGTCACTGAACTGTGAACAAACAATTCAAAAAAAGAAAGGCAATCTGTCATTCACAGAAATATTCGTCTTCTAAATATTCAGGATGCACTCACCCAACAAGTAAGAACCAATGAAGGATGGTAGAAGAGCACTTCTGAAGTCACAATGGATACTCTTGCCAGGTTAGATAACTCATATGTGGAAAAGTGCACTTCTTTAGTAAATAACATTACACAACTACATAGTCAGGCCTGGAGCTTTTCAGGGATCAGCCACACCTCAAAACCTCATCATATTGTCGTAATGACTGCATTTTCAAATAATGTTCAAATCTTTCCACAAATGGAAAACCTGGAATCTTCCAAATCTTTTTCTTTTCTTGATATTCATATGCACTTTGAAATCAACACATATCACGGGTCCCCAAACTAAGGCACATGGACCAGATACAGTCCTCCAAAGCTATTTAGCCAGACCTCACCCTAAACTTTAGATTAGGGTTGCCCTATATCTGAAATGACTTGAAGGCACACAACAACAATCATAATTAACTTTAATATGGATGCTTCCAGACAGCATCATAATTTGGTTCAAATAAGTAAGGCAAAAAATTGTGGTACCTGGCAGCAAGTCTAAACACGGAGCTGTCAGTCCTGGTAAATACTCCCCTGGTATCCTGGCACCTTTGTTTGAAGTGGATTTTAGAAATCTGCAAGATGGACAGGATACATCTAGCAAAAGTTTACTTTTTTTTAATTGACTCTCCGAGATGTCCCGGACTTTATGTGCACTGATTTGGATATCTAAATGTGCACACAAGCAAATTTCTTATTATTTCTCCTCACCTCCTGTAAATTCAAGCTTTGTTTAATTTCATGAACATCAGAACAAAGGAATGGTTGCAGAAAGTTCCCATGGGAATGTCTTTCCAATTGTGTTTCCATTTAGCCACCTGTGTGTCTGTAGCTCCATTTCTTTACAGCCCTCATCAGTTGTTTTGGGATTTTAAAACATGCACATGTGCTGAAGCAGTCCACACCAAATGAAGTCACGTATATTATGCAGGCCTGGTCTAGGAAAACGCCAACAGGTGCTTCTTTGATTTCACCCAAGGTTCTCTATTAACTAATGAATGGCCACGGGGCACTCCGCCAGTGAAATGGTGGGTCAAGAGGCTGGATTAAAATGAGAAATGTAGCATAACTGTGCCCATAGAACCACTACTGTACACTGTGCCATGCAAGATCTCAGTCATTATGTTACTTAATAAAAAGCATGTTTTAAAAGTGGCATCTTCAACGGAAACTGAACTTATGTGTGCAAAATACAGTTGTGAGATGGGGAAGAACATTTTCAGAAGAAAATCAGAATGGGACCTAACCTGGATTGGAATTCCACATTAAAATCCCATTGATTCCCCTTCCCCAAACAACATAAATAGTTTCAATTTTAAGCACTTTTTAAAATAAAAATGTGAATGGAAGGTTTCTTCATTTCCTGGGCACAAGTGGCCACCTGACTGATGACATCTTTGAAGGTCCATCATGAAATGCAGGAATTAAAAAAATCAAATCATATCTGTGCAACATCCACAAAGTTCCTTGAGATGCAATTTTAGCATTGTTATCAGTGTGTGTGCTAAATAAACACCATTCAAAGATGTGATTGGCTGTGGATGTATCTCATATTATATATCAACAGTAAAATAAAAGCATGTTAATTGCATATATATTATGATGTGACAAAGTCGCATGTTTGTATTTTTCTGTAAACCAGGGATATGAATATATAAAACCACATCGGCTATGAAATGGCTCATTGCTCTTAAACTACTAATAAGAATTTTGAATTCCATGGAAGATTCCAAACTGCAGTGAGACACTCAGCACTAGTCGTTATGAAGCAAAACACCAACAATGAGAGGCCAACCATCTCCTTTGCTCTCCTATGTAAGAGTTCCTTCTTAAGAAGAATTTGTATTCTAGTGGTTAACACTTATTTCAGAGTTAAAGAGAGAAGTTACAGCTTCCCAAAGTACCAATCAGGTCAAGGTACTAGTAGTATGAGAATAGAATTATCAGCTCCAATTAAGAAGAGAGTCTATTTTTAAAAGTTCAAACCATGGGTTACTTAATTTCACTGATTAGCTGATTAGTGTTTTCAGGCCAGGTTTCTAACTATTGGACTATTTCCATATTAAATGAACATAAATACAAATGAACAGTTCTTCCTTTCCAGCATTCGAGTTCTTGACTGCTCCCTACCACTACTACTTCTTTCACTGCTATCACTGTTGTTGTTGTGTGCCTTCACATTGTTTCCAGCTTAAGGTTGCCATAAGGTGAAGGTTTCTTGGCAAGATTTGTTCAGAGTGTTTGCCTTTGCCTTCCTCTAAAACTCAGGAATTCGAATTGTCAGAGTCACCCATGGTTGGAAAGTTATTCCAGAGTAACAATCCAATGCTCCAACCACTACACCATGCTGGCTGTCAGTACTAGGCATAAATCTTTTCAGCTGATATATTAAACAAAGTAGTTCAGTTGTTATTCTTATTAAGTTCCACTTTGTTACAGCTGATGGCTAAAACAAATACAATTTCTAAAACATTGAACAAGCTCTACTAAAACTTATCTATTCACATTTTAATTTCCCTTTGGTCTCCCTCATCAAATGAACTCTGAACATATAAAAACTCCATAGAATAATGGAATAGTGGAATATTCATTATTTATAAATTGGATACTTGGGTGAGAAAATAGTCTTTATAGAGAATTTTTATTAGGCATTGATACCTCTGTTCCCAGAAAATAAAATAAAAGTCTAGTTGTTTGTTATACACAATTACTCTAATTGTTTTTTAAAATGAGACTGAATTCTGTTCAAACTACCATCTGGTTGATTTCAGGCAATCTTCTTTTCTCAAGAGATTATTATTCAAACTTTAGATTCAAAAGAATGTGGCTTCTGAAATACACACAAAAAAAATTACTGCTTAACTCTAATAATAATAATAATAATAATAATAATAATAATAATACTTTATTTATACCCTGCCACCATCTCCCCAAGGGGGACTCAGGGCGGCTAACATGAGGCCAAGCCCAACAATTACAACAAAGCAAAAAGAATACATACAACAAAATATATCAAATAAAATATAAACAAAACAAAATAATACAAGATAAACACAGGGTATAAAATAAAATAAAAAATTAGCGCCATGGGCTGGGCCAATTGTGAGGGATGAAATTATAAAAACCTTGGGTGAGATGGATGAGTAGGGTAGTGTATCTGGTGGAAGGTTCACAAGACAGAACTGAAATAAAAGATAATTCCAGACACAAGATGCACTTAAGAGTTCTAAAGCGAAACTAAAAGATGGACGAGATTTATTGGTGAAATGCTGCCCAATGTCTAGTGAACTTCCTAGCACCCTACTGGGATTTTTACATGGCATATAGGCTTGGTTTCCCTTGATCTGACCATACCGAATATTACTCATAGCTTTAATTAGAGTACATAACTAGAATAGCAAAGCAGGCCATAGACATACCTAAAATTAATATACATAAGCTATGTATGCTTAAGCATAACTGTTGAATCACACGAGAATGTTACCTGGCAACATTTAGTTGATATGGTCTTCAAATTGTCCTTAATGCCAATCTAAGCATTTAAATTATTACATAAAATTATTGTGTATTAATGTCTCATTCTCAGCTAAACCTAGCAATTGCTATCTAAAATGATATTGTCTTAATGTGTCATTCTTAACAAAACCTACCACCTTTTATGTTGTGTGCCTTTAAGTTTTTCTCTGTGTTTTTCTTGGCAAGATTACTTCAGAGTGGATTTCCCACTCTGTGGGTTGACCTGAGTGACTAGGGATTCAAATTCTAGTCTCCAACACTTAAACCATTATAAAACACTCACTCTTAATCTAGGAGAGGAGTCTAACCTACGAGGGAACATATGTCTCATCAGGTCAATGGGTTTGTTCACGCCAATGGGTTTGTTGAGCTTTGAGAAGGTGACAATGACATCTCTATATTGAGAAAATTATCAATACAGACTGCTTTTAAAAATGGAAAAGTAATTAAGAAAGTATAAAAGAATGTGTTGAGAATTTTCAACAGCAGGCAGCCTAATAGCCCATCAAAGAAGAAATAAAGAAGCACAAGTTAGATCCAGAATCTATTATAGCTTGAATTTGTACTTTGCCTTCACATATTTTATTTCAGAAATTGTTGTAAAAGAACTATGAAGAATGTGTAATAGTACTAATATCTGGACTGAGGACTGAGAAAAAATAATAATGGTTCAGGCTATTGACTTAATAAATAAGTGAGCTGATCTTAAGGTTCATGTCCTGGGAGATCAATAATAAATGTCTAGTTCTGGTACCCTGCAATTCTTTTCCAGACAATCCTCTCCTTTTTTAAGAACAACACTGATTACAATACTATACATGCTATGCAAACAAAACTAACAAGAAATGAATCCACTTGCAGACACCATACAAATTAACCTTTGGTATTAAAACTTTCTACTTTATGCAAATGTTGGCTGCAGAACCATGCACAATTTTCTAAGAGTACATCCAGTGAATACACATTCCAAAAGCAATTTGGGATACACAGAAAAGGAGGATTAGAATCTAAGCCATTGTTGGAAGCTACTCACACTCTTTTTGGGATATATTATTAGTACAAATGCTCCACATGATTAACAATCTCACTGTAAGTGTGGTGTTCATATTTAAAATGTCCTTGCTTCTAATAGCACAGGAGACTGCTTACTATGTAGTGGTACTAATTCACAGAATTTGGAATCCATCAGCAAATCCACTTGCAACAGCTCCACATAAATCATAAGAATAAACACTTGCATATGATTTGGGAGGTTCAAGCAGAACAAACAAGCTATACAACTTGGGCATCTTCTCTACCCACATCTGAATAACATGCTGGTTGGCACAGAATGATTCAAATGTCCTCCCTACTGTTCAGTACGCTGTAATGCAGGAGTGAGGAAAGTGCATTTTTGCTACAATATTTAATTAATTGTTGCATCCAGCTGATTTTATTGGCTAGATATGTTCTTACTGGACTGAATACTGGTTAATTCTTTAAAATAATAAATGCAATTGATTTGACACAATAAAGCACATTATTCCACTGACAATGTGCTCTGGGGATTAAGGGAACGAAGGAAGTCTTTTTTCATCTATACATCTCATTGGCATATCACTGCTAGATAATTCAGTTTAGAGTGCAACTTGCATGATTTTTAAGAACCTACACACTTTTCCAGAATTATAATATAAATTCTAAACAAGCTTATAGGTATGGTGAATGCTGGTAAGTTCCTTTTGCAAAGACAGAAGGCCCAACTTCACAGAGTAAAAACATACCGTCTGCTAAAGCAGCCTCTACAAGAATCTATGATCTCAAAAGATTTAGCTTCTTCTAGCAATGCATAGGGGTAAAAGGTTAAACAGAGGGCAGAATAATTCAGAAGTCTGCAGTTTTCTGGGCTTGCAATGGAATAAATTTTGTGACAATCATCAAAGAAGGAACACTGATAAGAGAAAAGACATATTAGTAAGTGTGCCATCTATTGTCCTAAATTCAGCTATTTCATAATTCAGTTATTTAAGTATAAATCCATATGTACAGCCACAATGGTAACAGGACGTCTGTGTCATGTGGGAAAATGAAAAAAAAATCCATAGAACAGAGATATGCCTTATCAGGACTATTCTATGCTCCCCATACTACAGGGGAAAAGCAAAGAATCATAAACAATATGTTGGAGTCTAATCACTAGAAACACCTTTTCGTTGTCTCAACTAATCAAGATTAGAACCGATTTAGGATATGCCAAATAGTCGCCTGGGCTCTGAATATATATATATATATATATTCCCTGAGTGCAGATAGAAGAAAATGCAATCTGATCTAAGCAGTATCTTTGTGACCTACTCTCAATTACTTATCTCTAGTCATTATGAAACAATATAGCCATCTCAATAGCTTAAGTATACCCAAAGAAAGAATAATTGCAAATTAGCCAGCTAAAATTGCTTTAAAATTCAATGTTTTATCACTTCTAACAAATGCCCATTTTACCCTAGCATTCCCCTTTGAATCATTGTTGTTGTTGTTGAGGAGTATCATGGCTTTGGAATTAAATTTTAATGTTAATCAGATGAGATGATGGACTCTGAGGAGGTGACAGGGGAAAGAAGGAATTAGATTTAGCAACAACCCATGATAACTCTACTGTTTCAATTTGGGAGAAGTCCCAAAGCTATTTGGAGTCCACTATGTCCTAATCTCCTGGAGTGGTCTGAGGACATTGTAATACTTCCATCAAAACGCAAGAATTTCAGCAAAGAAGCAAAAGAAGACTTTATTCAGGGCCCTTTCACACCACACAGTTTTGACACTATGATCCCAATTTAATTGCCATGGGTACACCCCCCTGGGTTTTGCAAGTTGGGGAGGCAATAAAGCTGTCTGGCAGAGAATTCTAAATACCCCTTCCCAAAATGCACGTCCTAGGATTCTTCAATAGGTCGCAATGTTAATCAAAGTGGAGTCACAATACTATTATTGTGTAGCACTAGTCAGTGATTACTAAATGCATACACTGCCATGAGTTTAAAAGTCCCTTTATAGACAAAAGCAGATACCCAGACTAGCACTATTTGACTCTTAAAATTGATGCTAACTGGAGCAACATTTTTCTACTCATATGGCATTATAGCCTGGCTTCCACCGGGGATTGGCCAAGGTGCTTATATCCTCATCTGTGTGTAACCATTACTGGAATGAAATGTTGTTTGCATCGGGGTTGGCGGCGGGGGGAGTGTTTTGTATGGGCCTTGGATCTGGCTTGTTTAATCCCCCGCCTTATTGGTTTATCAGGGGTGTGGTGGCTTAGAAGGGGTGCAGCAGTAGAGAGTGAGGCAGTAACAATGTCCTGGTATTGTGGTGGTCGGTAAACAGCTGCACTCTCTGCTACGGTTAAGTGATATCAGCCAGTAGCTAGCTGTCCAATTCCTGATTCAGGACTCAGGAATTGTATGGCAGCCAACTCTGTCTCATTTGTAATCAACAAACAAGTTGTGGTCTTTTGTTATCCCAATACTGAGTGTTTGTCATTCTTGGATTCTGTGGTGGGCGGTAGGTAATTGCCCATGCCCATGCAATTGGCTAAGGCGCTTAAATCCTCACCTGTGTGTAACCATTACTGGAATCAAACACTGGGTGCTAGTAAATACAACCACTAGATTACGGCTAAATAGAGCATAATATTACATTAAAAATATAATAATACCAAGCCAAAGTACATCAGATCAGACAGATAGCATGGAGACAAAGGCACTTTAACCTTTGGCCTCCATTCAGTTTTCTCCCACTTCCAGTTGGATGCATCCAGTTAGGTCTGTAGTGCGAGCAAAGGATTCCCCAATGCCAGTGATTTACTTTTCAAAAATAAAGCATGCCACTGTTAAACTATTAGAGTCATATTAACTTTAGCCTTTTGCAGATCAACTCATGCTCCTGATGAAGTGACCTCTGCCACATTGAAGTGTTGAGATTCAGTTGTACTGCAAGAGAGTATTCTCCAGACAAAGGTTCAGGGGATTTCCCTTAAGAAACTGCAGTTAGTTCAGAATATAAACTTTCAGTTTCTGATATGATTTTCCTAGATTAAGCAGACCACGTCAGTTCCCCACAGCATTGGTTACTTATGTGCTTGACTTCTTCCTATGATCTGATGTGATGGCCAACAGCATTCCTTATTACTATACTAAGCATGTAACATGAATTTATGGGCAAAAATACTGCATACCAATGCCCACAAAATAGACTGAGGAAAAATTAATTTGGCCTGTCCATTCTGCTGCTCTGACACAACTAGCTAATTTTGAAGTCTAAAATGTGCAGTCTAGTAAAGAATATCTGAGAGTAGAAATTACCTTTTGGGATTACAATTCCCAGAGGCACACAACCAGAATTACCACTGGCCACGCTGACTGGGAGATTCTAGGACTACAGTCCAAAATAATAACTTTTACAAATCAGCGTGGTATCATCATTCTGGATTATGCTGAGACTAATGCAGCCAGTGAACTAGAATCCACATTAATCTATCTGTGCAGAAACCATGGTTTAGATTCACATTCTTTGTACATGTGTTATTATAGCATTTACTTTTATATCAGGATTTAAGCAGAGATTACAGAGGCTTAGGCTTCTCTGGATTTCTGCAGAACAAGGAAAATGTAATATGTATTTTTTCTCGTTTTCACTTTTTTGTATTTGTTCTGACCTAATGTTTAAAATCTGCATTCATCCTTCAATCAACAACCCAGAAATAACTTCAATTATAAGTGTGTCTTAGCCATTATTTGTTCAAATAGAAGAAACTGCTAAAAAGATAATTTAATAGTATTCTTGTGGAAATTGAAAACAGAGGAGGAAGTTTAGAATACGTGTGCTTTTGGCATGCAGAGAATGCTAACTAGAAATATCAGCTGAATGGTCACCACATCCTGTGAAGCCACAAACTAAAGTGACACAATCTCAAACATCTCACTAATTGGAATGAAAGGAGTCAATTGTTAGCATCAAGACAAATCTGTAACAGAAATCACACACACATTCTCTGCTTTTAAGAGAAATGCCTCAAAATACACTGAATGAATGTTGAAAACATTTCTATTCCATTTAGATTACCATCTTTTACCTGTTTAATTTGGAGGAAGCACCACTAAACTCAATAGTTCAAAATAGACATGTACAGTTATAAGATAGATAGATAGATAGATAGATAGATAGATAGATAGATAGATATGGCATTAAATTTGCCATTTATTATGTTGTAAACTGCTTTGATTCCCCCCAAGGGTGAGAAAAGGGGTGTAGAAATGCAGCAAATAAATAAATAAATAAATAAATAAATAAATAAATAAATGTGGTTTTTGCATTTACACTTCTGTGTATACAACCAGTTATTGTGAAGCATCATGGTTACTACAATAAGTCACTTTACATCAGTGGTTCTCAAACTGTGTGCTACAAAAAACAAAAATCTGGTCCACCAAGCTCCTTCCTCTTTATTTTATTTTATTTCCACTCCTTTCAGCAGAGCTAACCAGCCCTGCCCCTTTTGGTACTAATGTTGGAGAGTGGGCCCTGGTCAAAATGATCCCTGGTCAAAGTGGGCCCTGTTCAAGTGGGCCCTGGTCAAAGCAGGCCCTGGTAAAAAAAAAAGTTGGGAACCACTACTTTACATGTTCTGGGATTAGGGGTGCAGGACCACCATGGAAGTGAGAGAATTCGTTAAAAAAACCTGTATTTTTATTTAAGGAAAGACTTCTCTAGAAACCTCTACATCCTCTAGTGCAAAAATATGGACAACTTCCAGTGGAAACTGATGAGATAGTTGTGCTGGGTGACGTAGAAATCCAGTAAAACTATATTAATAAAATTCATGAACAATCAAATGCACAAAGGACAATCTGGCATATATGGAAAGTTGACTGTATATTTATTTTTCTAACCAGTATTTTTCTTATCCCCCGCCCCCTGTGCATTTTCAACAGTTAACTAAGGTGTAAATTATAACAGGACAAGGAGTTGCAATTGGATCACCGAGGTCCTTAGCCCAATTCAATTTCTGTAGTGGTGAAATAATCTGCAGCTATTTTAGTCTTCAGGGCAACATAATAAGATATAGAAAATACCTTGGTGATACTAAAAATCCATAAAGGTTTGTTATTTAATCCTGATTATTCTTACCATTTTAATTGTTTATCAATTGTTGCTTTTATGTGCTTTTTGCTATAAATGGGAATCTCTGTTTTGCTGGAGGAGTCAGGTACATGTTTATATATATGCAAAGAAATACCCCTAGTGCCATTAGCAGTTTGGGTAAAAAATAACGCTTACTTTTTAGCAAATGTCTCAGTTTCGAAAATAGTGTCTCAATGAAGGGGACCCAAATGCTTAATATTCAGCAACTAATCTTTTATTCCCCTCAGCATTAGAACAGTGAAAATGAACAGGACATAGGTTAGCCAGGTGATGTTTAGCACACATTAAAAAAGCTAATTACTTGCTCTGCCTCTTTCTTTGCAAAGACATTCATTAGGCTTTCAGCTATCTGCTTTTTAGAAAAGGTTTTCCCCCACTGATCCTTGCCCCGCTGTAGAAGCACATGCGGCATTGTTATTTTCCATTCATATCACAAATAAAAAGAGTACATTGTCTGAATCTTAATTTCTCAATGTATTCACTGACATTTAGTCAAGTGCTTTATTACTCTGGCCTTTGCTCTTCCTCTTCTTCTTCTTTTTTAATTTCCACTGCCCAGTCATCTTTTCTTTCACCCACAGGTCAGAGATGTTGCAAATGAGGAGACTGCCACATTACTACTTGAACTTGAAGAACATGTTTTTAAAAGAATAAAATTTCTTACTACGCTGCTTTTTCAAATAATTATTATGAACCATTTAAGAAGAACTCATTTAAACATTTGTCACATTACCTAGATTTTCAGTGAATGCAGAAACCTTCTGGCCTAATTTACAGAGTTCTAAAACCTTCAGTAGAATGAAAGATTATAAGTATCATTTTGTTGGATCTTGCCAGAGATTCATACAGTTCAACATCTTTTTTCTACTGTCTGAAGTCTCACCAGCAAGACCGGAAGTTGACAATTGTCCAGCTGCACCCAGCACCTACTCCTTCTTACTATATACAGACATATATAGTAAAGATGGACCTCATTACATTGATAATGTCCTGCAGGGTGATTTGCCAGTGTCTGTGGCAAATTGGCGGGGCAGCGGAATAATCCCTGTGCCCCGCCCAGCCAGCAATGTTGCTATACATCTTCCCCCCACACTGGCCCCATGGTTTTCAATGAAACATGGGAAGCCTCCTGTGTTCTGGGTGCAGTGTCATAGGACAGTTGCACCCCAACTGAGACATGGAGCCCCACCAGAAGTGAGCCTGCATTCTCTGATGGGCAGTGTGAGGCTCCACGGCTCAACTGGTGTGCAAGTGCCCTACGACTGCAAGTGCCCTACGTGCTGCCAAAGGCCAGTGTGATGAAGTTGTAAATCATCTACATACATTGAACTACCATGACTAATTATGGGCAACAAACTGTTCTTTCACACATTTGATTTTTGTTAATACTGTCTCAGCTAAAAGCCATCACCATTGCTGGTGACAGGTCCCTGCTCTCATTGGATTTCCAGGTTGAAACAAGTGTGGTGATTTTTAAAAGCAAGACTCAGAACAAGGGAATAACTTCACAGAGAAGGGGGAAGGTAGTGGCTGGTGAGGCTATTGAGGGGAGTGTTCAGGAGATGCAAAAACTTGAGACTCGAAGGGTTTCATACTTTTGTATAGTCATCAGCCCAAGTCCAACTAAAGCAGAACTTGATGAAATAGTACAATGGTGGTCTTATCCCATCAGTGTTCAGTTATGGATGGGTTTAATAGATCATCATTATTATTCTCCGTGACAGGAACTTTCAAAGCTCTTGTTAGTTGAATGATCTATTGAAATCCACGGACAACTGGGTCATCCTAATTTATGCTCCATAGTTTGTTGCTATTACATGCCTTCTAGCCAGACCAAGCTCATAAGATCATAGAGTTGAAAGAGACCACATGGGCCATCTAGTCCAACCCCCTGCCATGAAGGCAAAGCACAATCAAAGCACCCCTGACAGATGGCCATCCAGTCTCTGTTTAAAAGCTTCCAAGGAAGGAGCTTCCAGCACACTCCGAGGCAGAGAGTTCCAGTGCTGAACAGTTCTTACAATCAGGAAGTTCTTTCTAATGTTCAGGAAAAATCTTCTTTCCTGAAATTTGAATACATCACTCAGTTCTAGTTTCCAGGGCAGCAGAAAACAATCCTGGTTCCTCTCCCTTGTGACATCCTTTAACATATGTATACATGGCTATCATGTCTCCTTTCAACCTTCTCTAAACATACCCAGTTCTTTAAGATGCTCCTCACAGGGCATGGTCTCCAGACATATGATCATTTTAGTTGTCCTTCTCTGGACACCTTCCAGTCTGTCAATATTTCTTTTAAACTGTGGTGCCCAGAATTGGACATAGTATTCCAGGTGAGGTCTAACCAAAGCAGAAAAGAGAGGCCCCGTCAATCTAGACACGATGCCCCTATTGATGCAGCCCAAAATCCCATCGACTTTTTAAGCTGCTGCATCACACTGTTGGCTCATGTTCAACTTGTTGTCCATGAAGACTCAAAGATCTTTTCCACCTAGACTGTTCTTGAGCCAGATGTCACCCATTCTGTATCTTTGCATTTCATTTTTTCTGCCTAAGTGGAGCATCTTGCATTTGTCCTGGTTGAAACTCATTTTGTTAATTTGGGCCCAGCTCTCTAATCCGTTAAAGTCATTTTGAATTCTGATCCTATCCTCTGGAGTATTAGCTATCCCTCCTATTTGCTTTATCTGCAAACTTGATAAGTATTCCCTCTAAACCTTCATCTAAGTCATTAATAAATATGTTGAACAGTACTGGACCCAGGACTGAGCCCTGTGGCACTAGTCACTTTTTTCCCGGATGAAGTGGAACCATTAGTGATCAGCCTTTGGGTTTGGTCACTTAACCAATTATAGGTCTACTTAATAGTAGCATTGACCAGCACACATTTGACTAGTTTGTTTGCAAGAAGGTCAAGGGGGGGGGGCTTGTGAAGGTCTTACTGAAATCAAGGTATGCTACATCCACAGTATTCCCTGCATCTATCAAGCTTGTAACTCTACTGAAAAAAGAGACAACATTAGTCTGACATGATTATAATATCTTATGATTTTCTTGGTAAGATTTGTTTAACTAAAGCAATTGCCTTCCTCTTAGCCCAAGAGGGTATGATGACTTGACCAAGATCATTTGGGAATTTCAACAGAAACCTATCCTTTACCATGAATCTCATTGCAAGTTGCAGCTATACAGAGCCACTGACTGAATTGCTGACTGTTATCTGAACACTTACACAAATCCCATTGAGTCAATTGGTCTATTCCTTATAGAACTGGCACTTCAATTTAGGCCAGTGCTATCTGCAGGTAAGAATATAAAAAGAACAGTATCGATTTTTGAGATATAATCTGAGGGTCCCTTATCCAGATTTTTAAAATTTGAAATATTCTAAAATCTGAAATTGTCCACATGGGTGGCTGAGACAGTGACCTTTGCTTTCCAAAGGTTCAGTGTACACATGAACAAATTTAAAATATAAAATATAAAAATTTAAAATATTGTATAAGGCGCATATGAAGCACAACTGAAATTCATATTTAGACTTGGATCCCATCTCCAAGATATCTAGTTATGTGTGCATATGCCAATACAAATACTAAAAAAATATCTAAAACACTTTGAATAAGAAAAACAACCTGGAAGATATTAATGATCATTTCATTTAATAGTACATCCCTTGCAAATACAGTACATCTCAGTGGACAGAGTATTCAAACATCATTGTTTTCAGTGAAGTAGCCTTTAATATTTTGTTCTAGCTACAAGGCTGAATGAGATGTTTGTTAGGTGGAAACCAATCACATAGTGCGACAGACAGAGAAACATTTAAAAGTTTAATGTTTTCCATGGAAGAGATTTTATTTCCCATTAATCTCAAAAACATTTTGTGGTTTATCCTAAGGTTAATATTTTTAGAAGGCATATTTAAGGGGGAAATAAATCCTATTAATCCAATTCAAAATTAGTTTAAAATCACCATTGCCTGTCAAGCTGGGAGTAAATACCCTATTGTGACCGTTTTCTCCATTATTCTTGTGTACATGATTTACTCTATTGAAAGAATTCAGCTATCACAGTGGAAAACATAAATGTCAGAGCAGCCATAATATATTTGCACCAATGAAGTCATCTGTTCTGCTCTTATACCAGCAAATGGGAAAGGAACTTGATTAGCTTTTCAAAAGGATTAAATATAGATGCTCAGAAATGGAGATAATTGTTTTTTAATTTTTTATTTATATAATTGATTGTTGACAAATAACAATAAACATGGAAGTACAAAAACCATAACAATTTATCCTACCAGACAAGGGGGCCCTTCACACTACTCAATTATAGTTTTATGATTCCCTTTAACTGCTGTGGCTCCATCCCATAGAATTCTAAGACTTCCAGTTTACGGAGTGGTTCTTAGACTTTTCAATAAGAGAACTCCAGTTCCTCACCAAACTACAAATCCCAACAGAACCATAGTGTAAAACACTATAGTTTGAAAGGGTCAGATGACTCATTTAAATGATCTTCGGTTGGGTCAACATAAAATAGCTCTTTTCTTTTTTGAGAAGTCAGAAAATGAAGAAGACCATGCAGGAGATTTTGAAACAAAGGTTAGGTTATGTATAACAATGAACTTTTTCATTGTTTGGTAGATTCTCGTTTCTTGTGTCCACACATAAAACAAACCTTAATTTATTTACTGGGGTGAGCCAGGACTCTCGAACTCGTCACACTAATGACTGAATCCACTTTAAATCTGGTTGCTTCCTCCTGCGGAATTCTGGGATTTGTAGTTTAGAGAAGAGCCATTAACAGCCTCCCTAATCTACAATCCCAAGAATTCTGCAGGAGGCAGAAA
Source organism: Anolis sagrei (assembly GCF_037176765.1). NCBI lineage: Eukaryota > Metazoa > Chordata > Lepidosauria > Squamata > Anolidae > Anolis > Anolis sagrei. Next base: position 160,612,388 of record NC_090024.1, read on the forward strand.
CCGGATTTAAAGTGGATTCATTCTCTACTGTGATGAAGTAGTAGCTAGAAGGCACCTTTTTGCTAATGACATTTCGCATTATTAGGCTATGGGATGTCATTACCCCTGAAGCTGGAACCATAGCTTGGCAAAAGCTTGTTTCTACAGTTGCCCACCCTGAAACGGTAACTGAGAAAAGGTACAACAGACAAACCTGGAAAGGGGAACATAATTGGTGGTTTGTATGGTTCTCTATCAGTTCCATAGCTATAACAACAAAATATTGGTTACATAAGCCATGGTTTAGCACAGGGGTGAACAGCTTGCTGCCACATGTGTTCTCCTCCCTGAAAAAATAATGTGTGCTGTTAAAATTGAATTTCAGTGGCAAATTGCAAATACCATTGAAACATTTCCAGAAATCCCTTTGAAAGAACATTTCTCACCTAGTTTAAGGACCTTTTCCGAGTTGTCACCAAAGTAACACAAATTTGACCCACCACATTTTGGTATCCTTTTTGGAAAGGCCCTGGGGTTGATAGAAATGGTCCATAACAGTTTACAAGAAAGCAAAACTGACTCCTGAAGCCAATGAAATTCTCCACTCTGGCTTAGTAAGATAAGCCAATGTATAGGTCTTGAGTAGGTCCTAAACCTGCCTTTTTGCTTGTGTTCTGTTTTCCCTTTTAATATCAGCTTTTTCATTCTTTATCATAATGCAACAGTATTAATACAAGAACAAAATGTTATGAAGGAGAATGCTGCCCTTTTTATATATTCATCTGAAGAATGGTTTTGTATCATATTGTAGCATTAAAATGGTAAATACAGAGCTTTGCGCACAAAAAGAAATTCATGTCATCTGTTCCCCCAAAATGTCAAAAGAAAAAAAATTCTTGCTCCTTTTTAATATTTTGCAAACTCTGCTTTTTGTTTAAAGATATACACCTATGGGAGAAAGAAAAGATTGAAGCCTTTCAATATTTACTGTATTTGATCATTTTGGGTGTTATATGTCTTCCATGTTGCTGCCTTCAAACAAAGGAGCTTTGACCTGAACCAACACAACTGTCTGTGCCAGATGGAGACACTAAATCAGTATGAGAAAGCTGGGCCAAATAGGAAATAATATGCAATGTACATGCTGTACAATGCCTTACTGGTGTCATTTCATTTCCCATTCAATGAATATTGTGCATTCTCACTTGCTGAGTAGCCCATTGTAATATTGGTCTGTCTGGTATTCTGACATCATGATCCTCACATGTAAAGGACAAGGACACCAATCAAAGGGTATCAGTTCTTTATTCCTTATATCACTGGGACAATTGTTGGACAAGTGAAGAGTTTTAAGCCACAAAGGGGTACTGTTTCTCATTAGTCACATCAAACCAGGTGATCTACAAAACCACATTTGTTGGTTGAAGTTTACTCAACTTCAATTATAAACTTCAATTAGTTCAATACATGGCAGCCAGATTGGTTACAGGAACACCTAGGAGCCACCATATTACATCCATATTAAAGTCACTCCACTGGACAAAGTTGAAATGTTGGTTTTGACCTTTAGAGCCCTACATGGTCTGGGTCCAGGTTACCTACAGCATTATCTTCTCCTGCACAATCAACCCTTTAGGGCACTGAGGTCTTCTGGGGAGCGCCTACTACAAAAATCCCAGAACCCAATTGGTCACTGTCACCCAGAGAATCTTTTCATCGGCTGCCCCAAGATTGTGAAATGACCTGCTGGAAGAGCTCCAACAGCTAAACAATGTCAGAATTTAAAATGCAATTGTAGACCCATCACTTCCAGCAGCCCTACCCAGTCAACTTTCAGTCATGAGTTTTGATTTACATTCTAGTGCAACTATATGTCAATTATGTAGCTGTATTTGGTATAAGTTTGTGTGTGTGTGTGTGTGTGTGTGTGCGTGCTTATCTATGTCATTTAGTAATTTGATGTATTTTATGTTCATTTGTTTCTAAATGTGTTGCACCCCACCTTGAGCCATCATGAGAGGCAGGTAACAAATAAAATTAATTTATTATTATTATTATTATTATTATTATTATTATTATTCTGACAGAAAAACACAGTATGACACAGCAAACAAAATATATATACTGGATTTCATATCACAAAATCACAAGTCGAACACTTCCCAAGCGTTTAGGACTGTGTGATGTATTTTCGAATGATATGTGCAGATCCAAGTAAGGTGGCCTTTTGCAATTGACAGATTGTTATTTTGTCAATGCTTATTGTTTTCAAATGCTGGCTGAGATCTTTTGGCACAGTACTCAATGTATTTTTGTTCTGCATGTGTATGTAAGAAGAAAACTATGAAAAACATGCAAAGCACAATTATTACTTTTTTAAAATAAAAACATAAAATATCAGCCACAAGAAAATAAATGTCAGGTGACAGGATATTCTCACATATTCTCACCAAATACAAAAAATGAAATTGGGCATTTAAGTTATCCTGAATTTGATACAGATTGCTCAAATTAATCCATTCTTTTATTTTTCTCTTTTGTGAATGCCATGTTCTTTACAAGCTTGCTTGGAATGGCCTTTTAGCCTTCCTCTCCATGAATACTTGGGAGTTCACTTTTTGAATAATAAGAATTACATGTCACTGGGGGGGGGGGTCATCAGGGGTTTCAGAGATGCTTAGGGAACCACTACATTTGAGGAAAGGACCTGGAAGGAGAACTTCAGTGACTTTCCCCATCTTTTTGCAGTTCTTATATCTTCTCTCATTCCCTTCTACAAGGCATACACACACATACATACTTACTATGCTCCTGTATAAGTAAACCTCATGTATAAATTGTGGGCAGGTTTTGGGGCCAAAACTATGGATTTTGATATGACTTGTGGATAATTTGAGGATTGTTCTGCAGAGAAGGGAAAGCACCAATGCAGTCTCTGGGGTCACCTGCCGCTGCCATTTCCCACCCAGGCATTCAAAAAGGCCAAAAGTGGTGCCACGTGGAAAGAGAAGAGGAGGATCAGTGGTCCTTTTAGGTTTTCCCTGGATGGACTGAGCTTTTCCCTTTCACCGCTCTAGTAGAAGAAGAGGACAGTTCCTTTAATGATAAAAGTCAAGATACATTAGCTACACTGACCCGTGGATAAGTCAGCCCAGTTCTGGGGCATTGATTTTATAACTATAGTTTCTAGACTTGTAGGTGAGTATGTAGGGTACTTCTCTGCCCCCCTTTTATCCAGCACTAGGTGTTATTCTGCATTCAGCTCAATATTCAAAGGAGAAACATGAAGTGACACTTTCACTCTGTTCACACCTCAAACTCTGTTATTGTTGTTATAAGATGACAGAAAGTATCTACTAAAAGAAATGGACTAAGTCAGTACCAGAAGTGCAGTAGTTGCTGATGTGGGAACCAGCCCGCCACAAATGGGCAAGCAGGATAACAGCGTGCATCTATACTTTAGAATTAATGCAGTTTGATATGATTTTAACTACCATGGCTCAATGTGATGAAATCCTGCATTGCAGTTTAGTGAGGCACCATCATTCTTTGGCAGAGAAGGCTAAAGATCTTGTAATGGTGACTTTCATAGAAACCTTAATGAGGAGATGTCTGGATGGAGGGTGCTTCTACACTGTAGACTTATGGCAGTTTGAAACCATCTTGCCATGGCTCAATGCTAAGAAGCCATTGGATTTATAGTTTTACAAGGTCTTTAGCCTTCTCCGCCAAAGTATGTTGGTGCCTCCCTAAACTACAACTCCCAGGATTCTGTAGCATTGAACCATGACAGCTACATGTCAAGCTGCATTTTTATATAATAAGTTCACTGTCATTATTATGTTTATTATATTGCGTTATTGTAAAAAAAAATGCATTTGTCTAGGCATTGAATCTTTGCCTTTTTGTGTTGTAAACTGCCCTGAGTCCTCTCGGGGAGAGAGGATGATCTATAAATAAAATTTTATTATTGTTATTATTAATTCTGATGTCTAGATAGTTTAGACTATACAGGTACTCCCCAAGTTACAAATGATACATAGTTAAGAACAGAGATGAGACAACAGGAAGTGAGAGAAATCTACCCATAGGAAGGGAAATTTGCCCCTGAAAAAATTATCATGCGAAAAAGGTGTCTCCACTGAAACTTTCTCACCAACCCTTGTTTCCACAACAAGTCAATTTTTTCAAAATCCAATTATCACAGGGGCAGAAAGTGAAGTGAAATCTTCCCAACAGGGGCAGAGATAGCAAAACAAACACCACAGAGGTGATTGGTAGATAGATGATAGATAGATAGATAGATAGATAGATAGATAGGTAGGCCAGAGCCACTGTCCCATGCAATATCATACGAAACAAACAATATCATATGAAAGCTGAGTGGCACAACCTGAGGATCACAACCAGACACAGTGAAGACATCTGCCCTTGCGCTTTGCTACTCTGCTGCTGAGTAGGCATGCCCAGTGTGGAACACATCTTATCACGTTAAAACAGTGGATGTAGCTCTTAATGAGACATGCCGCATTACCACAGGTTGTCTATGCCCTACACAACTGGAAAAATTATACTGTTTAGCCAGTACTGCACTACCTGATATCTGCAAGGAAGTAGCAGCCAGCAATGAAAGGACCAGGGCATTGACATCTCTGACCCATCCTCTGTTTGGAAATCTGCCAGCATGCCAATGACTTAAATCAAGAAACAGCTCCCTAAGATCTACAGAGATACTTGCAGAAACACCTCAGCAAGCGAGAGTCCAACCTCCATCAGTGGCTGCTACTGTTTGAGAAACTCCCTCCTGGGCACACAGTATGAATAGTGAAGAAAGGGCAACTTGGAAGGTGCTAAACAGACTGTGCTCTGGCACCATGAGATGCAGAGGCAATCTTGAAATAGGGCTAGAAAGTGGAGTCTGCAACATGCGAGTGTGGAGAAGAGCAAACCACAGACCACTTATTACAATGAAGTCTGAGCCATGTCACATGTACAATGGAGGACCTTCTCACAGCAACACCAAAGGCACTCCAAATGGCCAGCTTCTGATCAAAGGAAATTTAGCATAATGCCAAGTTTTTAACTTTGTGGTTTTTAATACATTATAACTGTATTAATTTGCTTCTGATACAATAAATACTGTCCCATGGATCTGCATTCATGCCCTATGGAGAAAGTTACCCAAATATCAAGTTGCAGAGAGCAACAAGTGTCTCTAAGGATCTTTAGTTGCTCTTTATTCCATGGAAGTGTTGATCTAATCAGCTTGGACAGGTGAAAACAGCCAGTGAAACAGTGTTATGAGATAACTCACAGCTTATAACAGACCAATCTTTCTTCCTTCGAAATCAATCAGAACAGTGCAATTAATTTTAGCTGGGCAGGTTAAGAACTCAACAATTCCTTTCTCTGGAACACTATCCATCATTTCTGGCACATAAGATCAGGAAGATTTTTTCTTCTGATTCATAAAAGACCACACAAAAAGTTTGGTTTACAGAAAAGGACTGCTGAGAACCAGGGAAAAATATTGTTTTGTCATAGGGAGTAATGATAACAGCAGAACATAATGATTAGAGGACTATTTGATTTTAAAAACAACTTTTTGAAAATACCACCTAGTTAGATGAAAACTGAAGCATAGTTTAAACTACAATCCTATTATTTTAATTTGTACATGAGGGACATGGATTTAAGATTGCATCCATCTCAAAGACAGGCTGAAGAAAAGTGGGGTAATACATTTTCTATTTCTGTAGAAGACATATATTCTCATTGACAAAGGAACACAGACTTCTGGATTCATCACTGATCAAGCAAGCTTCCTAGAAAAACTCATTCCATTTATGTTTCTTTTTCTCCCAGCCTCATGTATATTGCCATCTATTTCTGTACTTGTGCCGTTGCGGCCTGGGGATCTATAGTGAAAAAACAAGGACGTGGCAACTTTCCCCCAGGGGATTGCTTCTTGCCTTCCTTTAGGGAACTGGAACTCTCAACAAAACACTATAGATAACTCAAAATAGGCTTTATTGTTCAGAAAGTTATCTTTCTTAGGCATTAAACTTGATGTTTCAAAGGGGGTAAAGAAAATATGCATTACAGTCTCTAGTTGTCTTGGGTCCAAGGAGATTTCCAGCTGAGTAGCTTCCAAGTTCCCTCTTTCTCAATGGCTATGAAGTCAGAACATTCACAACCTCAGTCCAATAGCCTATATTGAAGGCACAAAGTCTTCCTCTTGATGCCAAAGGACTGGTTTGAAGGCGCTTAAGATTCCTCAACATGGTCCAGGTGAGCTGGGCATGAAGTATGAATCTTAAGGGTATAAACCTGAGAATTGGTGGTAAGAAATGACTTGACTAAGGGGTTTGAGCCAAGCCTTTCGCACATCCATCTGTTGTTATTTGGTGGTGGAATGAAAAAGAAGCACTGCCCTCCTCCCTAAGAAGACATGGAGTCAAACAATTGAGCTGGGGAAACAAGCCAATAGATGTAAAATAACACTGATTGACAGCTGTAGATAACCAATCAATCCAACTATACATTAATAGGGTAAACAAACAAGTCTGGACAAGTTACAACAGTTTAAACCTTTGCAACTTAAAGTTTTACATAACAGGTGGTGCCAGTCGCGCCGTCACAGTACTTACCATTTAAATTTTTAATTTTTAATTTAGGTATTAGAAACAACACAGGGCCACTTTATAAGAGGTAAAGGCATATATTTCCCATTAAGATATATGACAGAGCAACTGCAGGGAAAACCTCTTTCTAGAAGCAAGTACTAAGATCAAAATAGATAAAATCTCAGATGACATTTTAGTGCTGGGTGAGGCAAAATGTAAAAGTGTGAGAGTCAAATGTTCGGCATACTGGATAGAAAGAGTGGGAAACTCTATTCTCCTTTCCAAAAGCTATCTTTATGGTAGTATCATACAATTTCTCTCCTATATTAGAAAAGGCTGGAATTCATTCCAAATGTTTAGTTACTGACAGAAAAAAATTGGGGTAGGATTGAAGCCTTCTGTACCATCGCAGTCCTGACCCAGATGGAATAAATTATTTATTTGACAAAATTGTAATCTACTAAGGCCACTGAGTGTCTTGGAGTATATTTCGATCACAATAGGAAGAAAAGTGTTAAAGCCCTCCTACCAACTCAAGAACGGGAAACGTAATGTTGGTGGACAGGAAAAGAGATTTAAAGATGGGCTTAAAGCCAACCTTAAAAACTGTCACATAGACACAGAGAACTGGGAAGCCCTGGAGGTCAGCTGTGACCAGCAGTGCTGTAGAATTCAAAGAGGCGTGAATGGACGGCCAAAGGGAGAAATGTGGCAAGAGGAAGGCACATCAAGCCAACCCTGACCGGGACCACGTTCAACCTGGAAACCAATGTCCTCACTGCAGGAGAACATGTGGATCAAGAATAGGGCTCCACAGCCACCTACACACCCACTGCCAAGACACTACACTTGGAGGACCATCATCCTCGGGCTACAAGGGGTCGCCTAAGAAAATATTAACAGTTCCTTTTAGGATGACCGTATGTACCCACATCCCTCAGTTACTCTAATAAAAAAAATAATATGCAGCTACTGGGTACATCTTTCAAGCAATGTCTGCTTTACTTCTTATTTACAGAATAATAGGCAAGTGGGTTTCAGATGGTATCATCTCTGTTGCTGCCACTTCTTCCATCTTTTTGTGTACCAAAAAAGACTCTATTAAGGAAGAAAAATTGCCTTTAAAACAGATCTCAAAATCTTCTTTCTGGAAACACTGTCCAATCTGGATCTAACCCAATGCTAGCATTTTAAATGTTCACTCTGTCCCAGGATATTACATTAAAAAATGGGGAAAAAATTCAACGTAGCATTATGGATGCCAGGCAGACATCTGTTACTGGAATGTAAAACTCAGACAAGACGTCTGGAAAATGACATTTTGGTCTGATGTATGGGACTTAGATGGTCATCTCTTTTTTATTATTATTTTAATTCTAGCCCTAAAGCAACAAAACTTGAAACATTAGTGCCCAGCTGTAATGTCTCTTCATATCAGTTTCCAATCATTCCCCCGTCCCATGTAGCAAATTATGAGTCTTTCACTAGTAATTAGGTACATTATTAAAGAACAACAAAATGTTTGCATCCCTTATCTCAGAAGCCAAACCTGCCAGAGGCACAAAGTAAGCTATTATAAAATCATAAACGTAAAGAAAATGTCATTAAATTAGAGACAAGAAATGAATAATTGGACATGAACCACCCAAGAGAAGGCTTTACTGGGCACAGATCAGCCTATTAAGGAATAGATTAATTTTTAAAATTATGACAGAGTGGAGACATTTTAAAGGCCATCATATGCCACTGCATTTACACCTATGGCTTCCATCATTACTCTTTTTGGTTTATGGATGGAGCCCGTCACTCAGTTCAGTCTTGCAGCACTGACAGTAGAATTCACAAAAATTGTCCTGCAAATTGGTTAGAAGAAAAAGAGCTTGGAGGATTAACCTCCAAGGGTGCGGTGTTATCTGTACGCAGATGATGTCCAACTCTGTCACTCCTTTCCACCTACTTCTAAGGAGGCTGTTCAGGTCCTGAACCGGTGCTTGGCTGCTGTGTCGGACTGGATGAGGGTGAACAAATTGAAGTTGAATCCAGACAAGACAGAGGCACTCCTGGTCAGTCGAAAGGCCGAACGGGGCATAGGGTTACAGCCTGTGTTGGACGGGGTTACACTCCCCCTGAAGACGCAGGTTCGCAGCTTGGGTGTGACCCTGGATTCATCGCTGAGCCTGGAGCCTCAGGTCTCAGCGGTGGCCAGGGGAGCATTTGCACAGCTTCGGCTCGTGCGCCAGCTGCGCCCGTACCTCGGGAAGTCGGACTTGGCCACGGTAGTCCACGCTCTGGTCACATCCCGCATAGATTACTGCAACGCGCTCTACGTGGGGCTGCCCTTGAAGACTGCCCGGAAGCTCCAGATGGTCCAGCGCTCGGCAGCCAGGTTGCTAACAGGAGCAGCTCTCAGGGAGCATACCACTCCTCTGTTGAGCCAGCTCCACTGGCTGCCAATTCCCTACCGGGCACAATTCAAGGTGCTGGCATTAGCCTACAAAGCCCTAAACGGTTCCGGCCCCACCTACCTCTCCGAACGCATCTCCTCCTATGAACCGACACGGACATTAAGATCGTCCGGGGAGGCCCTGCTCTCGGTTCCGCCTGCGTCACAGGCACGGTTGGCGGGAACGAGAGACAGGGCCTTCTCGGTGGTGGCCCCTCGGTTATGGAATGCCCTACCAAGCGACATCAGACAGGCCCCTTCGTTGCTGGCATTTAGGAAGAAGCTCAAAACCTGGCTTTTTGAGCAAGCGTTTGGCTAATCAACGCAATTGTACACAGAATGACGGTAAACTGAACATAGGAACGGTATAAGGATATGAGACTGGATCTTGGTTGCGATCGAGGCACTGTATGAATGGTTGTGTGTTTGTTATTGGGTATGCTGTGTTTTAATTGTTATTGTTGTGGTAATTAATATTGTGTAAACCGCATTGAGTCACCTATTATAGGTTGAGAAACGCGGTATAGAAATAAAGCAAATAAATAAATAAATAAATAAATAAACCCTTGCTAAATACGGGTATACCTATGTTAACAAAGTTGATGTGTTCCTGGGCATAATTTCTTTAATGCAAAATTTCAGATTGGAAGAAGAAAGAACATGGAATGAATGGAAATATTTGCCTCCAGCACAAAAAAAGGAGAGCTGTTCAAAATATTTCAGCAAACTTCTTCAAAAGTTTGGAGGAGGAGGAGGAGGAGGAGGAAGGAAGGAGGGAAGGAAGGAAGGAAGGAAGGAAGGAAGGAAGGAAGGAAAAGGTAAAAGAGTGTCTAGATAGTATGATAAAACTTCTTCCAAAATATATCCAGATATGACTTTTTATTTCTCCAATCCCACTTTTCTTATGCTTTCCATTTTAGGATATTTATTATTTATTTATTGCATTTCCATACCACTTTTCTCACCCCTGGGGAGACTCAAGGTGGTATACAACATAATAAATGACAAAAATTCAATGTCAAACATGTATAAAGGCAATAGATAACATTTAACTATGAATTTAAACCAGTAAAACTAAACAAAAGACACATGAGCATGAACATATTAGATATATTAGACATTGCACCAATCCTGTGGTTGTCATTTAGCTGCTTCAGTAGTGCTAATTCTCTTCAAATGCCTGCTTGAATAGCCAGGTTTTACGTTGTTTTCTAAACACCAGGAAGGAGAAGGCCAATCTAATCTCACTGGGGAGGGAGTGCCACAGTTGCGGGGCCACCACTGATAAGACTGGTGTGGCCGACAAATCTGATTTATGTAATTTCCCCACCACCACTACTTTTCTCCCTATTTTGCTATTAATTCATGTTGTGAAAGGGATTCTAGCAACAGCTGCTGTTTACCTTTCCTTCTGCAGACAGGCACATAGGGATACAGTAGTATCAGCTACGGCAGAATCCAGCTATTTCACAGCTTGTGTTTTATCATATTATTTAACTTGGAAATACTGCTGAAGCCCAGAACAACACGTCTGAGTTTCCCCAACCCTTCTTCACCATTTTCCAATGCCAATATCACCCAAAATTAGACAGAGGACAAGGAAGAAAAGGTAGCTGAGGTAGGTATAAAATATTTTTAAGGTGTTATACTGTGAGAAGCTTTGTTAACTGAGATATTCCTTTACATCTAAGGCCCCTTCCACACAGCTGAATAAAATCCCAGATTATGTGCTTTGAACTGGAATATATGGCAATGTGGACACAGGGCCCTTCCACACAGCCATAGTAAAGGTTTCCCCTTTAGTCTAGTTGTGCCCGATTCTGGGGGGTGGTGCTCATCTCAATTTCTAAGCCAAAGAGCTGGCGTTATCCGTAGATGCCTCCTAGGTCATGTGGCTGGCATGACTGTATGGAATGCCGCTACCTTCATGCAACTATTGATCTACTCACATTTGCATGTTTTCGAACTGCTAGGTTGGCAGAAGTTGGGGCTAACAATGGGAGCTTATCCTGCTCCCCAGATTTGAACCACTGACCTTTCGGTCAGCAAGTTCATCCGCTCAGCAGTTTAACCTGCTGTGCCACCGGAGGCTCCTCTATACAGCCATATAACCTAGAATATCAAGGCAGAAAATCTCAGATTATCTGCTTTGAACTGGGTTATATGGCAGCGTGGGACTCAAGATAACCCAGTTCAAAGCAGATATTGGGGGATTTTCTGCCCTGATATTCTGGGTTTTATGGTTGCGTGGAAGGGCCTTTAATCAACCATCATAAACAGACCCATATATTTTTACCCAGAGGGTATTTCTACTGCAAAGCCAAATTTTCCTTAACAGTGCTTACCTTTTCACAATTTAAATCAAATCCACATGCTTTATTGAAGGTCACATTAGGACGTTACTCCTCAGTGGTCACAGCAGGAACATCTATTTCCATTACCCCTAATTTATCCACTGCCACCATTTCAGCAATATAAACTCATATCTAAATTACCTTTTCAAATATGGTCATAGCACTTTGTGGTTTTTATAAAAGCTGTACTTTAAGGATGTCCATAAATTGTCATGAACAGAGAGAGCAACACCCACTAACAAACATTATTTTCATTTGGTATATGCATGTTCAATCACTTACATTTATAGGTTACTAGATGAGCGGCATAGAATCTGATTTACCTTTTAATATTCCCAGTGCTGTGTGGCTGATGAACTGAAATGAAGGCAATATGGCAGAATGGAAAGACAATTAGATACAATGAAGAGATCCATTTAGGGTGCCTTTCAATTCCCACTATGCTTTCAGTCAAATGTTTTTTCTATCTTTCTGATATCTTGGATAAACAGTTTTTCAATCTATCCTTAAAATAAAACACAGTGATTTCAAGCAAATGTTGCTTTCTATAAGTCCTGGATAACTGCAACCCTAAAATTTGTGGACCTTACTCCTGGATATACCTGTGTTGGTATGCACTGTAAATAATAAATTAAGGCACTACAGTTCCCAAGGCAATATGCCAAGCCTCCTTGCTGCAAAAATTGTTTTCTACCATATAGTTTTTAACAGATGGTTATTATTTTTGTATGCTAGTGCTTGCTTTATTTTCATCTCTCCCTTTCTTTCTCCTTCCCTCTCTCTTTCCACATACGCACATATACACACACAATACAATACCATAGTCTATGAAGAGACAGAAAAAAAAGCCCACAGTGGCACAGTGGGTGCTAAACTTGTTGAGGTGCTAAACTTGTTGACTGAAAGGTCGCAGGTTTGAATCGGAGGAGCAGTGTGAGCTCTCACAGTCAGCCCCTGCTTCTGCTAACCTAGCAGTTTGAAAACGTACCTATTGAGTAGATCAAGTACCTATTGAGTAGATCAATAGGCACTTTTAGCCTATAAAGCTCTAAACAGTTCCGGCCCAGCTTACCTTTTATGAACTATCTAGGAGCTTAAGATTGTCTGGGGAGGCCCTGCTCTCGATCCCTGCATCGTGCTCTGCATCGCAAGCACGATTGGAGGGAACGAGGGACAGGGCCTTCTCCGTGGTGGCCCCTGGCTATGGAACTCCCGCCCCAGGGATATTAGATCATCCCCCTCCCTCCTGACTTTCCGAAACAGGTAAAAACTTGGCTCTTTGAGCAAGCTTTTGAGAATACAGCAGAATAGATAACATGAAACCATGAATGATGAACATGGAATGGCCAGACACTGTTACTGGAAAATGATTTTAACAAGATGACATTGCTGACTACATGTTTTAATGGTTTTTCTATATGTTTTTATATTGTTACATTGACTGTTTTTAATCGCACTTTTATGAATGCATGGCATCGAATTGTGCCAATCTGTAACCCGCTTTGAGTTGCCCTATGGTTGAGAAAGGCAGGTTATAAATGTTGTAAATAAATAATTAATTAATAATACCGCTCCAGCGGGAAGGTAACAGCGCTCTATGCAGTCATGCTAGTCACTTGACCTTGGAGATGTCTACGGACAATGCCAGCTCTTCGGCTTAGAAATGGAGATGAGAACCAAACACCCAGAGTCAGACATGACTGGACTTAACGTCAGAGGAAAGCCTTTACCTTTACCTTTTTATGAATAGTCAGAAGGCAATCCTGAACATAACAAGATAGTGGCTTATCACTTATGAGAATGACAGAAGGACTTTCTCGTTATTGAAATGCATTTCAAATGAATAAATTGCAACTTTAATTTTGGAATCCCATGAGGCGAGTATAGAGGAAACACAAAAACTTGGAAAAGTTACTTTTATAAGCTACGAATTGCACAAGAATATAATCAAAAGTCAGGTAACAGCAGTTCCCCAAAAGAGTGAATTTTCTAAGACAGAGACTGACTGCAAGCATCTCAGATTTTCTTAATTTCCACTATTAAAATGTAAGAAGGACATTGTCCTTCTGTATATGGGTTGGTTTCCTGGTCAAAAAGTTCTTTTCAGGAAGCAAAATAAAAGAATCTGTCTCCTCAAGCAATACGGAAAACTCCCTTACAACGAGAACATGGTCTCTTACTCCCTAAATGTTAATACGCACCTCACTCAGTGGTTGGCTCGGGACTGGAAGAGCTTAATCTGACATTTTTCACTATGGTCATGAGAGGTTTAGGAAATGACAAATACTCAGTGGAAGCAATGATTCATAAGGCACAGTTCTCAGTGGTAATCACAGTTACCTGGTCTGCCATTATCAAAGTTGTAAATACTGGCATGACAGAAAAGGAACTCTATGAGGAACTTAGGCAGGATTTATCATTTTTCCGATAATAGGTCAGCGTTTCTTAGAATCTGATACAATCAGGTTGAAGTATTCCTTGCAGTCGCCTCTTACACTTATTCCAATTGCAAAAAAGAAAGAAAGGAAGGAAGGAAGGAAGGAAGGAAGGAAGGAAGGAAGGAAGGAAGGAAGGCAGGCAGGAAGGAAGGTGAATGTTTCGTGCATGAGAGGATGCAAATGTATGTTTGCTTCAATTAGCAGGGCTTTTATATTTGGGGAGCGGCTTGTGCCATTTTTAAAGGTCAGCAAGCAGGCATTTGTGTCCATTTTGTTTATCTGAAGAGCATGGCTTGTTTCCACATCTTTGAGGAACTTCAAAACGTGGTGACATATACGTCACAATAAAATATATCTGTTGTGTATCAGTACTGGCCACATTAGCTTTGGTAAACTAACTGGCTCCAGTCCAGAGATTCTCAAATGCAGCTCCAAGCTGTTCCCAGGCTGATAAATCCAGGGCCCTTCCCTTACTCACTAAATCGATGAATGATGCCTCTAACAGTCACATCAACAGTTCCTGTAAGAAGGGAGGAGATGTTCCCCCACAACTTTTCAAATAGGTGATATTTATCACAGTCAAACACATGGAAGCTGGAATTTTACATGAATTTTTATCTATCCTATTTATACCCCACCTTTTTGCACAAGGCAATGCATGTAACATTTCTTCAGGGAGGAAGAGAGGAAAATCTACATGGGCTATAACTGTGAACTGGATCAAATTCTAAAAATTATAATTCCTTAATATTGCCATTATAGTTCCAGAAGCTGACATTTATAAAATCCATGTAATACAGAGTAAGATCTTCTGATTATGAAAAGGTGGGTGGTTAATGGTCTTCTTTCAAACATCAGAGTACATATATGGGTTTTAGAAATGCTAAAGTATGCTATTCCTTGTAAAAATATAAGGTAAGTATCTCTTATCCATAATCTCAAAAACCAAAATATTCCAAAATCCAAAATTGTCTGGATAGATGGGTGAGATAGTGGCACATTTGCTTTCTGAATACTCAATGTACACAAACTGCAAATATTTTGTATATAGTTATCATCATATTTAAGGAATCTCCCCCTCCATATACCTGAGTTAAAGGGTGAGACCTTCATTTGAACTACTTCTCTTTTTAAATCTCTATATTGTGGTGGAAGGAGAAGACCTGGGTAGAAAATATTAAACTTTCCCTTCCCCAGAGATGTAGATCCTAGGTCTGATGAAGAGGTGTATGCTTACTTGAATTGAGAAGTGGAAGTGTCCCCAAGTCAGGTAAAGACACCAATATGGCCCATTAAATGGCTTAGAACACCACTCAGTACAGTGTTATGCAAAGAAGCAATCCCTCTAACCCTTACAAACTTACTTTACGTAAGATTATGCAGTTAGGCATGCATACATACATACAGAGAAAAAGAGTTCTGAATTTTAGGTCACTGTTAAGGATTTCTTTACACTATCCTTCCAAAGCCAACACCCCAAATGTGTCTGAACTATGAACTCACCATCCTGATTCACCATCTAGAGCAGGCATGGGCAAACTTTTTTGCCTTGAGGCTACACTGGAGGGAGACACAGGGTGGCTTAGGGCACTCCAGAGGGCTCTCAGCTACTGCGTGCCTTCCTCCCTTGACTTTCATGAAGATAGGGAAAATGAAAAGGGCCTGAGGTAAGTACCCAGGGGGCCACATCTGCCCCCTGGGCCATAGTTTGCCCATGCCTCATCTAGAGTCAGCCAGGATGGGAATGCTGCTTTTTGTTATCGCATGGTGTAAACCTGCCCTGCTCAATGACTGTCTTTAAAGCAGCATTGCTTGGCAGTACTATAAATAATAAGTGCAATTTTTAAATATTTTGTTTAATTAATTCATCTATTCCCCATTTCTTCCCCGATATTAAGACTTAAGGCATTTTACAATGTGCGTGCAAACAAATACTACTAAAAATGGAAGTTGTTATAATAAACACAACAAAACGGTGAGAGAGTAACATGTTTGCCCAGAGTGTGTGCTTTTTAATTGCTGCATCCATTTTCCTTCTGCCTGATGATGTTAAATATAATTACAAAAGCTTCATTCACTTATCCCAACAGAAGAGAAATCAAAATTCATCTAATTATTGCACATTAAGAAATAACCAAATAATCTCATGTGGTTTATTGATTGCACAACCTTAAGTCTGCCCCTAAATTTTGTATAAGTAGAAGAGCACTGAGGGTAACATGAGATGTCGAAGCACATTTCCTCAAATGGATGGATATCTGAGCCGGACAGAATGAACTGCATAACAAAGTTGGCTCTGATTTTTATGTATGTGTGAAACATAAGGCAACTTCATTCAAAACTTTGATGGGCATTAATACAGACATCTGCACTTCTAATCTACTTTGGAATCCCTTGTGCTTAATCTGTCAGTCACCCCACACAGATTTAGGTCTTATTGCTAGTTTTAATTCCCAGCTCTTTCAAGCATAAAATACATCGTGATTGGACATATTAACTAGAGAAATGTTCCTTTTATATGCCTTTCCTCTTTCCATAGGGATTTAATTTCAGATTTGTAGTAATAACTTTGCCTCTCAATCACAGAAAGAAAGTTTTTTCTCTCAAGCATTTGCCCTTTTCGCAGCAGAAGTACTCCTCCTTTTTGGAAAGTCCAAAATCACCTTGTGGATCACTTCTAGAGATTTTTTTTCTCATGTCAGGAATGACTTCTAGAGATGGAAACTCTCTTTCAACATCAATAAAAAAAATCCTAAAATAGGATTGCCATGGCACAATGTTATTGACCAAGGGCAAGGTGGATGGATGGATGGCAACCTTGAAGTGACTGGGCTTGACTTTGAAAGAATTGGGGGTGGCCACAACCAACAGGGAGTTCTGGCGTGCACTGGTCCATGAGGTCACAAAGAGTCGGAAGCAACTGGACAAATAAACAACGTTACTGAAGTTAGATTGCCAGATCTGAGGGCCGTTTACAGGAGAAAATGGCCCTAAGTGGGAGACAAAGATGCAGTTCTGCTCGTTTCAACTGCATTCAAGAGGAAAGGGCTCCCACTCAGTTAGAAGAGCTGCAGCTATGCTGTAATTTGCAAAGTGTGATAATTTGTTGCTGTAACTAGCAAAGTTAGGTCATGTATGAGGTTATGTATTGTATTTACTTAGGTAGAATTCCCATTCTTTCTCAGTCACTAAAGTGCCAGGGCTCACCCTCCATTATGTTCTACACCCACCTTCTGGTTAGAACAGGGATGTCAAACTCATTTTCATTGAGGGCCACATCAGCCTTATGGTTGATGCCATTGAATCCATGGATGGAGGCTCCATGGATACAGAAAGCCAACTATAATTTGTTTCCATAGTGGTCAGCACTCTTTAGTTTTCCCCATAGCCACAAGCCTTGTATCTAAATTGAAACCCCAGTATCCTTTGTAAACAACTAACTCCCCTTTTATACTATGCAATTATAGCATTGTAATTCAACTTTACCGGATCTAGTAGCATTCTAAGAAATACTACTGGTTTGTGGGTGGGGAATCAAAACTTTATCTAAGATTTACTTTCAAATAACATTTAATTATGCCTTACGTTTGTTTCCCCTTTTTCTACAATGCATTTATGGCAGGTTAACTCACTTTATTATTGCTGTACTCCATAGTGTTGGATTAAGGTCGAGAGGCCTTGGAACATAGACAATAAACTTCATGACTGAGCAGAATTTTAACAAGCTTTTCCAGCCAAAGCCCAGTATTTTCCCCATTTCACTACTATACTATCTTGGAACTAGGGACCTGAAATATTACCTTATACTTGACCAGACTATTTGTTCACCTTGTATAACATAATCTACCTTCTTTTTATGGACTGCAATTTTCAGAATCCTAGAAACAGCATAGCAATCACTTCCAAAAAGTAACTTTTTCAAACTCTGGTCGGCCCTGAAAGGAGCTCTCCAGAGTCTCATGGAGAATTCCTCCATATCATCTACTACATTTTTTTAACTGTAGGCACTAGAGATTAACATGGAATTTTCTCCAAAGAAAGGAAGTGCTCTGTCACTGAACTGTGATCCTTTCCCAGAACCATAACATGAAGGTTAAAAATGGAGCAGAAAAAATATTCTAAACTTCTGGGGTACTATTTGTGATATTCTGAACAGTATATTTTATCCTTTGAAGTCTATAGCTAAAAACTGGATAAATGCCCGCATTCCCTAGCTTGCCTATCTTATAACTATAATTTAGATATACAGTATAACCCCCATATCTATTTGAAATATGTTCTTGGACTGTATGCTGATACAGAAAACTCTATTGAAATGAAGGACTTCTGTCCCAATAATACCACACAATCATACTGGAAGATCTAGAAAATGCCTACAGAGGACATATTTGATCAGATGTGCAATCACGGCAATGAATATTGTACTATATATTTTGTTCAGATAAAGCAGGCCTGCACAACCTGTGACCCTCCAGTTGTCTGGAACTCCAACTCCCAGGATCCCTAACCAGCTTGTCCAGTGGAGAAGGATTCTGGGAGCTCAAGTCCAAAATACCTGGAGGGCCACGGGTTATGCAGGCCTGGGACAAAGGGTATGAAACCTTAAGTCTTCCAGAATGTTTTGGATTGAAATTCCTAACATTTGTTACCATTCACAAAGGCTGGATTCACACAGCCCTGCATCCAAGGATCTGACCCCAGGTTATCTGCTTTGAACTGAATTATATGAGTCTACACTGCCATATAATCTATGATAAGAAGATAATCTGAGATCAGATCCTGGGAGACAGGGCAGTGGCAGATAGGAATACACCCATTGGGAATGATACAACTCCAAGGGTCTAAATCCAATTTACTGTGGTAATGCTGAAAGAGTTCCAGATTTTATGCAGCAATAAGAATTCCTATTACAGAGTGAACAAACCCAGAAAGTCAAAGATAACAAAGTCCAAAGCTGAAACCAAAATCCAAACACAAAAGTCAAGGTACAGTTCAGAATCAACAAAGCTGATAATCCAAAGAGGTCAAAGTTTCATCATGAAGCAAGACGTTGCCTCCTACCTATAGGGCAGTGTAGAAAAGGCCTAATCCTGTTGGAATCAGCAGGCTAAAATACACAGAAAACTAGACAAGTCAGATAAACCAGTTTCTAAAGGCGTTATCCCATACAGTCCCGTCCTCACCCCTGCACCCCCCCCCCATTTCTAAACACTTCAAAAACATTAAGGAAACTAAATACAATGGAGACCATCACACGATGCAGGGCGACTTCCCGCGGTTGTCTGTCATGCTTTGTTAGGGAAGTGTTTTAAAAGTGAAGAAATGAGGGGGAGCAGAGAGGGGGAGAAATTATCTCTTGAGCTCATGATTTGAGTGGAAATGGGAGACACTGGGATGAAACTTGTGGGATGGGATCTGACAAATTTGTCCATGTTGCATCACTTCAGTGACGTGGAGTAATGTTGATACTATTTAGATTTTAAGTTGTCTCATTTTACTGAAAAATGAAAATGCAATACAATAGAAAACTTTAAAATGTACTGCACCCTGGAATCCTTTCTGGAATGGAGACATGATATCATTAAAAAAAAACCCAGACAATCTTGGGTTGATGACATTTGGACTGACAATGTGCAACTGTCTCCTTCCAAAGTAGGCATGAATAGGAATACAGCATACATTCCACCAAGGCATGCAGTGATGTTAAAGCTAGCTGCAAAACCAGACTGACCCAAACCTTCCATTCAACCCATCATGTATTCATTGTATCGTACACAATGAATGTACCAATAGCCATGGAAACAGATTTGATAAAGAGCCAGTCTTGGATGGTGTGAGATCCAAGCCGTTTCTTTCAAAGTGGCTTGGTGAAAGCAGTGTGGTGGGTGATCAGCTGGAGCTGATGATCTGACAATGAGGAAATGTGCTATGGGCAAGGTGTCTTACGACAATGCCTTGTGGTTCTATAACAATTGCCTTTTTCTGTCAGGTGCTGGGAAAGAATAGGTCCATTGTACATGGAGGAAAAGGAAAGCATCCTACTTTCTTTAGCTAAGCTGGACAGTAGCATGATTTGTTTTGGCAGCTACTGCTGGAGACAGTTATAATTACTACCACTGCTTTCTCAACACAGTGTGGGCCTCCATTAATTGGAATGGCAGCTCTTTTATTGAAAAAATGTTTTTGCATTTCATAGAGAGAGAGGAAATTTGCAGAAAAGGTACTCCCCACATGCTACTATTCTGTCCACAATGTTTGCCAAGCAGCTGCTCTTACAAATGACAGCTATAATTACCTTGTAGCTTCAGTTCAAACAAATGATAATAATTCCATGGTTGCCTTTTCCCCTTGTTAATGACCCAGCTCTGCATAGGGTGTGATATCATAAAGACAATTTACTCAAGCTTTGGATTATAGTGTTATTACTAACGCTAGACAATCACTCTAGAGAGGTCAGTCTTTGGAGGATTTGACAAATCTGAGCCTAATGTCCTAACAATATTAAAATAATTTAGGGAATATAGTCTCCAATGTCCCAAACTGGTAGGGACAGCCCTGATTAGTCCTCTGACAGCCCACGTTTGTAGCTATGAGATGTCATGGATTTTATTTGAAAATGATTTAATGATTGTATCTTAGGGTATAAGGGGAGGAGCTGTTGGCAGGGGGAATAGAATGTTGGGGTGCATGCTGATTGGTAGAATGTTAAAGGAAATTTGCATGCAGCTAATGAATGACAGCTGATGAGTAATGAATGAGTTAGACAGGGGGATTCAACTAGAGTTGAAGTAAGAGAAGAAAGTTGGGTTGGTTTGGGTTGGTTCGAGAGTGAGAAGCGAATAAGACAGGTATAGGCAAACCCAGACCCTTGGGCTCTTTTCTCAGGCACTCCTCTCTCACACCATCCTATCCTTCCTTCATTCTCTCTTTCCTCCCATCCTTCCCTTCCTTCCTTGTCTCCCTCTTTCCTCCCTCCTTACCTCTCTTCCTCTTTTTCTTTCCTTCCTTCCTTCCCTTTTGTCTTTCCTTCTCTCTTTCCTCTCTCCCTTCCTTCCTTCCCTCCCTCCATTCCCTTCCACCCTTCCTTCCTTCCATCCTTCTCTTTCACCTTCCTTCCTTCTCTTTCCCCTTCCTCCTTTCTTCCTGGGAAATGTTTAGCTAGGAGAAAAGAAGGTAGAGAGGGAACATGAGAGGGTGTCCCACTGAGGAGGCGGAGGGGAAAAACTGATTTTCTGCTGCTCTAGAGACCAGGGCAAAAGGGAACAATGGTTTCAAATGGCAAGGAAAGAGATTTGACTGAAAAGATTAAGAAGAACTTCCTGGAGAGAGGCATAGGCGGCCTTGGAGTGTGGTGGAGTTTCCTTCTCTGGAAACTTCTCCACAGAGGCTGTCTATTGGGAGTGCTTCTGATTGTGCCTTCCTGCATGGCAGATGGTTGGACTGGAGGTCTCTTCCAACTCTAGGATTCTAGGATTCTATATCAGGAGCAGACAATACGGGGTCTCATGGATGCCCCTTTTCTTTCTCATTCACCATAAAATCCCTTCCTGCCCACCCCGCTCTGGCCCACCATGCGGGCCCCAAGTTAGAAAGTTTGCCCATGCCTGGAATAAGAACATGTGTGTGTTGTTCAAAATGTAATAAATATTTAATATGCTTTTATGTTTAACTCGGTAAATTCATATTTGTTATCATTTTTAAATGACCCTGTTTCTCTATCCTCCCTTTATCCTTGGTTTATGTCACTGACTATAAACTAGTTCAAAATGTAAAACATGTTTGACTCCACTCAATGGATGGGAAGACTTAGAGGGAGCAGAATCTTACTGGTGAGTAATAAGTGTTGTTAGACAAAGGGATTTGACTAGAGTTGGAGTAAGAGAAGAAAGTTGGGTTGGGTTGGTACGATCAGTCAAAAGCAAATTACTAGAACTTTTTCCTAGCTTCAGTAATAACTTTTTGCCATGTGTCTCATCCATAAAACACTGGGGGGTAAGGGGATGAATCAACAATTAGTAGAAAATCTAGGGATTCAAAAGACGTTGACCTCTTCACTCTGCCACTTGTGACCTTGCCCTCTATCCCACTAGTCCTGTGCGTACCAGTCAAAAAAGGATTGTAAATACTATGACTTCACATAATCCAGTGGATACATACCTGTGAGTCATAACTAATGAATTTGATCTCCAGTGGTTCCAAAAAAGAAAATATGTTAAGTGAAAAATTGTGATTATGATCGGAGTAAGCACTTAATGAAACGCTAGTTAATGAAATGTTGGTTAATGCATTGCACTTTCATACTTGGAAAAAAGTTTCAACTAAAGCAATTTTAAAAATAAATAACTAATGCACGTGAGAGTGTCAGATTATCAAAGACCTCCAGGGGCAAGTACCTTATTAGGAAGACCTTTGCAGTTAATATTCTCCTAATTATTGTCCTTTATGAGTGTGTCATGTGGAGTTCACCTAAAATAATCTATCCAGTCTTGTAGAACCATGCCTTGGCTCTAAGCTACATTCATGGGCTCTAAGGGGAAAATATTTTGAATGTTCCAACCACTACTTATTGGATCCCAAAGAAAGGTTCAGTTTCCTCTTTCTTCTCTTTGATAATGTGGACATGCTATGGAAAGTCTGTCCAATTGAGAGGCAGAAAACAAAGTGCAGCATTTCTACAAAAAGAAACCAAACCTTATTTAAATGTGCACCTAGAAATGTGCTACACTTACTTGTTTAAAATGTGAAGCATGAATTTTGTGAGGAGATAGAATGATAAAATGATCATAAAAGCAGAAGAAGATATTGGGAAAACTATAATAGAAGGACAAGAGGTAGTAGGGTACAGGAAGATGTGTTTGTACTTTTGCTGACTGGTAGTAGTGAGATGGACATCCATGGTATACATATATGATTACTAAGAGAAAGAGCATGGCATAGGAAACCTTGGTACCTTAACTAATATGTCAGTCTCCTCAGTAGATATTATTGTTCACCAGTACACCATGGTGCTCAACTGACTCAGAGCAAGTTATTATCTTCGTTCCTGAATCAGCATGCATTCAGTACACAACTGAATTATAGGTAGAGGTCAACACGTATATATAGTCCAAAAATAAATTGCTGAATGAAGATGAAGCAAAAAAAGGAAGATGGATGGTTCTATTATACCCCATTGAAAAGTGTGTTACTTTAAACACAAGAGACATTAGAGTGAAGGACACACTTGGCAATAATGTTCCTAAGATGGTGACCTTAGATCTGTCATTCTGCCCCAGACAGAGTCTGAGAAAATCACTTTGTTTTCTTAAACACCAAAACTCTCCAGACAGGTTGCCCACTTCTACCTGGGAGATACAGGGAACTACAATTCAAAAAATTAACTTGGTAGATGTACGACCTCATCAGATGGGCTAAAATTGGCATCTTATTCCAGTTCCTCTCCATTTGTCCCCTGGAGCCCCCCAGCTCCCATCCCACAATGTACAGCTACTTCCAGCAGGGCTCTGCAGTGCAAATGGAGGGTAACCAGTGAATGCTACCACCGTGGCAACACAGGAGGCTTCCCGTGTTGCATGGGGATCAATGGGGGGAAGCCAGGCAGCAGACGCTTCCTGCGTGGGATTAGGTAAGGGAGAATGGGGGGAGGCGGATGTGGGGTGACAGGTTCCCCCTGCCCCCCACTAGGTACCATTGGATTTGCCACAATCTGTGGCAATTCCAGCAGGCTATGTGATAAGGTTGCTAGTGTCCCATCTCACCCCATAACATCTCCACTGAACATTCATGTAGCACTGCATATTTCATCAGTGGGAAATCTACATCACACTCATCCAAATTCCCACTATAAATTGGGGAAATAGCTCATTGTGTTAGCTTAATTAAAGCTCAGAATGCACACTTGCGGGGGGGGGGGGGGGTGGCGCCTTAGCCACTGAATAATTAAGACCAAACTTCTTCCTAATTTACACGTGTTATAGACTGTTTCATTTCCAAAGCTATGATCCTCATCTGTGGTCCTACCACTCCCACTCTCGGTACACAGCTCCCCATGCATCATCCAATAGGTGTACTGGAAAGGACAGATTTATGCAGCTCTTCTGCGACAAAGAAGACACATGGGTGATTGATGGAAGAACAAATTAAAGAGCCTCCTTGGCCTGAAGGTCATCACTTCAGATATTTCACTTGGGTATCTAGATTTAACATGCTTTATGAAGGAGAGCTACCAAAAGTAGCCACAGAATAATACAAATCAGTTGTTCAACACAGAATGGATGTGAAATAGAGAATAACTCTCAACATTTACTGATTCAGCATTAATCTTCTCCATTAGAAGAGCTCTTTGCCTTAGTGCAGCTCTTCTCTTTGTCCAAGGGGTAAAATCAACATTATCTAAATCCCAGCATTAATAACCTGGTGTAAGAACTGTTGTGCAGGGATAAGAATCATACACACACCTAGATATTGTTGGATGATAACTTCCAGCATCCCTCAGAAAAGTGGCTAAGTTCATTGGAATGTCTGAGAATTGAAGTTTAATATCCTAGATATCATGGAAATTGTGTTAGGACCTGGCAAATAAGACTTCAGTTCAAAATGCTGTTTTGTTCATGGAACACTTTGTAACCATTGTCCACAACCATCACCATCACAACCACCTTTCATCCTGCCTGCCTGCCTCACAGAACTTTTGTAAGATGAGATCAGCAAACCAACCTCTTGCAGGAAAAGTGGGAAAAATTAAGATCAAGATTGGGAATCATAGGTCTTTTTTTCAATCCCACAGCATTCACAGGCATGATTAGAGTAGTTGCATAATAAAAAACATCTCAGTGGGCTCTGGAAATCCCTTCCTTCAGGGGGCTGAATAGGCCCCTTCTTGCTGTCCTTCCATCAGCAGGGAAAGACTTACTGATTCTCACAGGCTTTTGAAAACTGAAAGTATTGCAAGGGAAATGACTTTTAAGAGTGTGTTACGTTGTTTTAACTGAAGTATTTGTCAAGTGCTTTTTAATAGTTTAATTATATGCTTTAAACTGCTGTTAGTGCTTTTACAGTTTAATACTTCTCACTGTTGACTTCTCATTGTTTTAAATTATGTCACCTCGATTTTAATTTGTAAGCTGCCTTGATGCCCCATTTTTGGGACAAGGTAGAGTATAAATAGTGATGATCCTAATGATGACACTAATGACCACAACAATGGCGAAGGATACTGGGATTTGAAGGCCAACAACTATGTGGAGAGCCACATGGCTCCCATCCTTGCTTTAATACGTTTGGGAGAAAATGATTGGAGTGCAAGATAAAAAGATTAGGAAGGAAAACCTGGCATTCATTCCCATTTCTACACTCACACACAAAACAATGGATGAAATATTAAATCCGTTTCAGTCTGGTCATGTTTCATCGCCTTGGTGGATGACCTATGCAAAGAACTAGACAGGGAGAATGTTTCCCAGCTGGTTATCCTGGACCTTTTAGCAGCTTTAGATACCATTGAGAATGCTATCCTTCTGAGTTGCCTTTCTGGGGTGGGTCTTGGAGATGATGATGATGATGATGATGATGATGATGATGACGACAACAGCAACAACAACAACAACTTTATTTTTATACTCCGCCTCCATCTCCCCAAGGGGAGTAGGGGCAGCTTACATGGGGATGAGTCCGACCAACATAGTTAAAATAAAACACATTAAAATACATCATCAACAACATAATAAAACAACATAATAATAATAATAATAATAATAATAATAATAATAATAATATAAAAACAGACATCAACCAGCAACCAATAAACCTGCAGTAATGATCAGTTTCTGGTACTGTTCTTCCGTAGCTCCATGCCTACCTGGAGGGCCATGCCCAGGAGGTTGTGCTGATGGATTCCTGTTCAACTCCTTGGCCACTGGCCTGTGGGGTCCTTCAGAATCCACCCCCCAATGTTGTTTGACATATACATAAAACTTCTGGGAGAGGTTATCCGGAGTTTTGGAGTGCAGTGCCATCTATACACCCAACTCTATCACTCCTTTCTACCTAATTCCAAGGAAGCGGTCCCTGTACTAAACTGGTGACTGGCAGCTGTAATGGACTGGATTAGGACAAACAAAATGAAGCTTAATCCAGACAAGACAGAGGTGTGCCTGGTCAGTCGTAAGATCTGGGAATAGGGAGTCAGTTAGTGTTAGATGGGGTCATGCCCCCCCCCCCCCCGAAAATACAGGTTCACAGTTTGGGGGTACTCCTGGATTTGGCTTTGAACCTGAAGACTCATGAATCAGCAGTGACCAGGACTGCTTTTCCACAGTTCAAGCTAGTGCCAACTGTGCTCATTTCTGGAGAAGTCAGATCTGGCGATAGTGGTCTATGCCTTAGTTACATCTCAGTTGAACTACTATAATGTGCTCTTTCTGGGGCTGCCTTTGAAAAGTGCTCAGAAACTTCAGTTGGTGCAAAGAGAAGCAGCCAGACTGCTAATTGAGGCAGGCTACAGGCAGCATACAACACCTCTGTTGCAAGAATTCTACTGGCTGCCAACACGTTTCCGGGCACAATTTGAAGTGCTGGTTTTGACCTACAAAGCCCTATATTGCACCGGTCTAGGTTATCTGAAAGACCATATCTCTTTCTATTAACCTGGTAGACATCTACGATCATCTGGGGAGGACCTTCTCTCTGTCCCACCACCTGCTGAAGAGCATTTGATTGGAGCATGGGAGAGGGCCTTTTTGGTGGCTGCTCTCAGACAGTGGAACTCCCTCCCAAGAGAGACCAGGATGGCCCCATCCCTGCTGGTCTTCTGCAGGCAAGTCAAGGCAATTCTTTGCCATTGGGCATTTGGGAAAGAATAAAGGGCATGCTGCTGGAGAAGTGTGGGTGGGATTCTGGGAGGGGGGATTTTAAAGGCTATTTTTAGTGTATTTATTATATTTTAATTTGTTTTTAACCTTAATCGACACTGTATTATTTAATTGTTTTTAATGTATTGTGTTTTCAAAACTCTGACCAAAGTGTGGGATTGTGAGCTGTCTTGAGTCCCCATGGGAAGAAAGGCAGGGTATAAATAAAGTAAGTAAGTAAATAACAGTAAGTAAGAGAATCACAGTCAGATCACAGATTAGGATCCCTGATTAATCAATTGTTAAGTCCCAATTTTATTGATACCTTTTGATGCCATCTCACTGGAAATCATTAAAAACATTTTGCCATCAGGTACTGACATTACCTAAGCCGGGAATGTCTTATTTTTCAAGGTTTCAAAAGAGACTATCAGTAACGTAAGTAACACAGACGAAATGTTTTATTGCTCCAATCTTCCTTTGTTTGGCTGTATGGCTGCTAGAATACCACCATAAAATCGCTACCTTCTATGGCATTTGCTTTATGACAGAAAATGAGAAAAATTATCTTTTGAAGAAATTTCTAACTGACCTTTACGGGATAATTAGGAGAGAGAAAAGGGAATCAATAAGCAAAAGATTTGATGTTTTTCTGCATTTGTCAAATGCAAGAGATAACAGACAAGATGACAGAGTCTGTGGAATGAGAGTTTTTAAAAAAGAACAGTGTAAGCTGAGGGCTTATGTGGATGATCGTGTGATAATGACACAAAGTCCATTAGACTCAATGAAGGCCCTTTGAGGGAAATATTAATCATTTGGGATATGCTCCAAGTTTTAAAGTGAACTGTGATAAAACAAAAGTGTTGACTTCAGAAGAGGAAAATGAATTAATTGCTCTTACCTATTTAAAAAGGGGAGAAAGGTGTTGTAGTTATTGAGGAAAATAGTCATTCTACATCCAAGCGACTGCTGTTATAGGGAATGAAATACCCTTTCTGCAACAGCAGAAATAAACTTCTACATTTGATGTTAAGGAAAGAGGTGGCCTAGGAATTCTAAATATGAAATTGTATTATCAGACTTTGTTTCATATGGTTGAAGGAATGAATATTGCTTAGAGATGATAGACTCTTGGAACTTCCAGGTCATGTTTTAAGATTTGGGTGGCATAGTTATTTTTGGAATGATAAAGTGAAGGCACGTGCTCAATTTAAAAATCATTGTATTAGAAAAATTCTTCTACTAGGAGATTGGTATCAATATAGCCAGAGAGCTGCTATGAGTTTTTTGGGCTGTATGACCATGTTCCAATAGTATTCTCTCCTGACGTTTTGCCTGCATCCGTGGCAAACATTTATTTATTTACTTACTTACTTTATTTATATACCGCTTTTCTCAGCCCTCAGGCGACCCAAAGCGGTGACTCAAAGCATCCTCAGAACAAGACGCTGGGCGTTTAAATCAAGAGAGATGCTTCTTAAGGAAGGCAAATGTAATTTAAGGATAGATTTGCTCTAGGTAAGAGCAATCTGATCACAGAGGTAAGAGAAAATGAGATTTAGTTAGAGGTCTGTAAAGATTATGGCCATGGGACTAAAAATGTAAAACAAAACTACCTTTTTAAACTAGAGACATGAATCTGTAAAAGAGTACATGATAAGGTGGGCCAAAATTTTGGGGAAAATGTTCAAATGGATGGAGAAATGTGGTCCACAGATATAAAACTATAATATATTTTTTCAAATGTATAAGATGTTAAAAAATGTTCAAGAATACAGGCAGTCCACAAGTCATAAACATCTGTCTTACAAACAACTCATAGAACTGGGGTGAGATAATAGGGAGTGAGAGAAATCTACTCCCAGGAATGGAAATTCACTCCTGAAAGAGTTATTGTGTGGAAAAGGTGTTTTCATTGAAGCTTTATCACCAATCCTTGTTTCCACAACAAGCCAGATTTTTCAAAGTCCAATTCTCACAGGGACAGAAAGTGACATAAAGTCTTCTGAACAGGGGCACTGACAGCAAAACAACCACAAAGGTGTTAACCCTTCCCTATGGTATCCATTGCATAGATTTAAAAAAAATTAATATACCTGTTCTGACTTACATAAAGATTCATCTTCACAACAAACGTACAGGAACTATCTCATCCATAACTTGGGGACTGCCTGTATTTTAAATCAATGTTGGTGATATCAAGAAAAGAAGTTACCATTTCTCCACATGTGGTGGACTTGTAAGAAAACAGATCATCTGCCTACATTTTAATAAAAAAAAATTAAGGTAGATTTGTAATATCACCACCAAAAAAAATCCAGGCATTATGAACAAAGTATTAGATAGCAAATATGGATTACTTCTTTGATATATGATAACAATAGCAGGTGGCGTAGTAGGTTAAAGCAATGATCTGCTGAACTTGTTGACTGAAAGGTCGCAGGTTTGAATCCAGGGAGCGGCATGAGCTCCCACTGTTAGCCCCAGCTTCTGCCAAACTAGCAGTTTGAAAACATGCAAATGTGAGTAGATCAATAGGTACCACTCCGGCGGGAAGGTAATGGCGCTCCATGCAGTCAGGCTGGTCACATGACCTTGAAGATGCCTACGGACAATGCCGGCTCTTCGGCATAGAAATGGAGATGAGCACCAATCCCCAGAGTCGGACACGACTGGACTAATGTCAGGGGATAACCTTTACCTTTACCTAACAGTAGTGGGAACATTGTTTGGTCAAACCTTGAAACAGACTGAAGCACTGAAGAATTGTTAAATTTGCTAAATTAGCCCAGATTGCCAAACATGGATTTTAAATCATAAACCAACTGAAGACCTTTTTAAAAGTCTGGAAATGATTTATGGACTTTTTGACCATAAATAAATGGTTGACCAATAAGAAATGTATTGATGCAATAACCTGTGGCAATTATTATTATTAACTTTATTATTATTAACTTTATTTGTACCCTGCTAGCATCTCCCGAAGGACTCGATGCAGCTTACAAAGGCCAAGGCCTCAATACACAACATAACAATACACCTAAAGCAAATTACAACAATTAAAGCAATATTAAAACAACAAAACAACAAGCAATAAACAATACACCAAAATACAATAAAACTGGGCCGGGCCAGAGTGAAGGGTACAGAATTAAAAGTGCTGATGTGACAGGTGATATGTAAGGCTCATAGGGCAAATGCAGTGTGCGGCAATCTTAGTTCTAATAAAGTGCTTCTGGGACTCGGTATTGGAGATTTCCTATTCTGGGAAGGCATATCGGAACAGCCAGGTCTTCAAGTTCTTTCTGAAGACTGCCAATGTAGGGGCCAGTCTAAGATCTTTGAGGAGGGTGTTCCAGAGTCGGGGGCCACCACAGAAAAGGCCCTGTCTCGTGTCCCCACCAAACGTGCTTGCGACGCAGGCGGGATCACGAGCAGGGCCTCTCCAGATGAACGAAGTGTATGCGTGGGTTCGTAGACGGAGATGCGGTCACGCAGGTAGGCTTGTCCCAAACCATTCAGGGCTTTGTAGGTAAGCACCTGCACCTTAAATTGGGCTCGGAAAATAAACGGCAACCAGTGGAGCTCCTTGAACAGGAGGGTTGACCTCTCTCTGTATGGAGCGCCAGTTAACATCCTGGCCGCTGCCCATTGGACCAGTTGGAATTTCCGAGCCGTTTTCAAGGGCAGCCCCACGTAGAGCGCATTACAGTAATCCAACCTAGAGGTGACCAAGGCATGGATCACCCCGGCCAGATCAGCCTTCGTGAGGTACGGTCGCAGTTGGTGCACGAGTCTTAATTGTGCGAAAGCCCTCCCAGACACCACCGACGCCTGAGCCTCAAGCGTAAGCGATGAATCCAAGAGGACTCCCAAACTGCGGACCTGCGGCTTCAGGGGGAGTGTAGCCCCGTCCAACACAGGTTGCCACCCTATACCCCGGTCAGGTTTACGATCGACCAGGAGGACCTCTGTCTTGTCGGGATTGATCTTCAGCTTGTTCTTCCTCATCCAGATAGACACAGCGGCCAGGCACTCGTCTAGGACCCAGGAGGCCTCCTTGGAATTGGGTGGAAATGAGTAATAGAGTTGTGTGTCATCTGCATAGAGGTGGCACCTAACTCCAAAGCTCTGGATGACCTCTCCCAGAAGTTTCATGTAGATGTTAAAAAGCATGGGAGACATAATAGAGCCTTGCAGGACCCCACAGGTCAAAGGCCAGGGGTCTGAGCAGGCATCTCCCAGCTTCACCATCTGGGATCGACCCTCCAGGAAGGATCGGAGCCATGACAAAATCATGCCCCAGAGACCCATCCCAGAGAGTCGACCCAGAAGGATACCAATTATAGTAGGATTATTTAGTTGTATCTGTAATAGTGGAATCATCTATTTTCTCTTTCTTTCTTTCTTTCTTTCTTTCTTTCTTTCTTTCTTTCTAGTTTGGATTAGGGTGTCATAGCCATTCTGTATATTAGTCAATTTGTGATTAATATTTTAATCAGTATTCGGAGTTTTACTCCAGTACTTCAGCATTGTCTTTTAGTTTAGTTGTTGTTATGATTTATGTTTTTTTATTTTTTTCTTTCTGTTTTTTTCTGAATGAATATTACTTTGATTGCAAATTAAATTGTTTGTATTATAATAAATATTTTTTTAAAAAAAGGGTTTAGATACCAATTAAATTGCATTTTCTAAAAAACTACTGTGATATTGCCATTTAGCTCATGATAGATAGAAAAAGCACTGTGTCAATTACTATCCTTTTTTAAAATGGAGTATGCATGTTAAAAGGGAGCAAATGATAAATGTCATGTTTCACAAAAATTTAATCCACAAAGATCTTCTCAGGCTGACAGAAAATAGCATTAATTCATTGACTGTCTTACTAAAAACATTCATAATTAATTGTAATTTAAAACCAAAAAAATATGTCACATGAAACTTTCTTTCAAAAGTCACATAGACAGCCATTAACAACTATATAACTAGGACTTGGAAAACAACCACAGTATTTTAGTTAAAGAGGTTGAGATTTGTGTAATATAAAACATATTCATCTGTCATTTGTTATCATGACAAGCAGTAATTAAGTCAAAGAGTATTCACTCTGAACCTGTTTTTAGATATAATAGCCACTACAAGAATATTCAAATTATTGCTAAATGACTATAATTTGTTACAAAGTGCAGCTAAAACATCAATATGAGTAAGACATTACACTTTAGTATTCTTTCAGGATTTTTGGTGCTGAAGCAATACTGTTGTCTTCCAAATTACTCAACATGGAATCATAAAGTTGGCCATGGTAGTCTGTGCTCTTGTTACATCCCAATGCAATGCACTCATGTGAGATTGCCTTTGAAGACTGTTCAGAAGCTCCAAGTGGTCCAACTGGTGGCAGCCAGATTGCTCACCAACCGTGTTTGCAAAGCTGGTGGGACCGAAAGCAGGGCCTCCCCTGCGGATCTTAGACTATGAGGAGGAACGTAGAGGGAGATACGTTCGGACAAGTAAGCTGGGCGGGAGTTGTATTTTAATGTATTTGTTTATTTTATTTGCATGTATTTGTGTGGCATCAAATTGTTGCCTACTTGTAAGGCTGCTCTGAGTTCCCTTCGTGGTGAATAAATAAATATGATAAATAAATAAATAAATAAAGTTGGAAGGGACTGCAAGGGCTATCTAGTCCAACCTCCATCCATGCAGAAATACACAGCTAAATCACTCCAGAGAGATTTGCATCCAATTACTGTTTAAAGAATGAGAGGCATTTTATTTTACTTGTCTAATTGTTCTTACTGTCATTACATTCTACCAAATGGAATCCCTTTTCTTGTCATTGGAGTCCATTGGTTTATGTTCTTCTCTGTGAAACAATAGAAAACAAAATAGCTCCATCTTCTGTGTAACACCTCTTAGATATTTAAAATTAATTATTGTTTCCCCTTTTAGGAGGCACACAGTGTTCTAATTTTCTTTCATGAGAAAGGAATAATAATATATAATAATATAATAACTTTATTTTTATACCTCACCACCATCTCCCCATGGGGACTCAGGGCGGCTTACATGGAGACAAGCCCAAAATCGCAGATAAAACAATAGCATTAAAATCAATCAAATAAAAACATCACACATTCACAACGGCACAACATAAAGGCAATATCATGGCTGAAAAAACAGATTCGGAGCTGGGTCCAGGCTCAAGTAAGAGCAGTGCAAATTCCTATGTAGAATTGGAAGGATAAAAAGCTATGGAGAAAGGCAATACAAAGAACATCTGTAGGAAAACTCTGAATGTTTGGGACTTCGAAGTGGGAAACAGTTTATCAAAAACAACAACGTGTAAGTGTGATGCCTTGTAGTCTTTCACGTATTTATGTGTTGTCTTTACTTCCTAAACAGAAGACCAGAGTTTAGTGCAAGTGGCTGCCTAAATGTTGTGGGATCAGATCAGTTGAATTAGAAAGCTTTGGATATAACAAATATCTGCCATGGAAAGAAATAGGAGATACTTTTTTGTGTGTGCCTCCTGCGTGGTAAGGATGCCAAATAGGCAAACTGGAACTGTTTTTAAGGTGTATGTGTGTGAAGGGAGGTCTACATTTAGGATATGAGATTATTATTAATTTTGCCTAATTTGATGTACTTGCCAGAGGAACAAAAATATGATTTAAACATACTTAAATATGTCCTTACAAGCACAAGTATGTACTAAAAGCGCCATGCGGCCATCAAGTGTATGTGTATGCACACAAAGAACAGATTGCAGACAGCTTTTATTATTCCTGAGAGAGTTTAGAAACAACCAATGCCTAATTTTTTTAGGGTGAGATCATTTAGTGCACTGTGATTGAGAACGAATGCATGAGGAATCTCAACTAAATAGGCATCTGGATCATTCCAGTGTCAACAGAATTAAAAGACGTGTTTCAGGCTAACTCAAATGTTTAGCCCAAAGTATGTACCTAGGAAGTCATCTCGAACAAACAGAGGGTGATGACATCCCATTTTTATTTTTTATTTTGTTGCCATTGTCAAATACATAAGACCTACTGAAACATGTTCTGAAGAAGTCTGGCAGATCAGATCAAGAGCTATATTTCACCAAAGCGTATTAAGGGAGACATGAGTTATCATCTAGAGTATTTATTGCATGATATATGGTGGCAGAGTAATCACACTAAGTACACTGAGAGTGGTTGTCACAACCATAAAACATACTCCAACTTAGAATGCTTGGATTTTCTCATTTTTCATGGCAAACTAGGACCAAGTATTTAGTTGTGCCTATAAACTTGAAAAGAATGCTTCATCTGAGCTAAAAAATGAGGGTGACACCCTTCAAATACCAGTGGTTTAATTTTCACATCAACCAGCTCAGCTCAATCTGCCCTTGTTGGTTAGGAGATTCTGGAATGTATAGTCCGAAAATGCAAGCTTTATATTAGTGGCATAACTAGCAATACAATGTTATGACCACTAACACATAAGAAAATGAAAATTATGAGACAGCTTGATTCAAAGCAATATAGATATCATAAGCACATGTTATCTTCCATTTAGGCATTTCCTCTGGAACAATTGCAGGCACAGGTCTCACAAAGTACATCAACTAGGTTTGTTCACCACGGGGACAGCTTGGCACAACAGAGCTCAAAGCTAGAAACTTTCAAGTGAAGTGCTGGTTCTCTACCACCACAGGAGTGAGAGAAGAGAACTTGTCAGAGGACAAAAATAGAAGTGATTCAAGACATTATTAAAACATCACAGGACATAACTTTTTCTATCGGAATGAAGGAAGCACACGGAATGTCAATTCTGTCCTAAACACTACTTGTTACAAAACTTGCTGTGCTTCCTCAGAAAGGATAACATGACTTGTTGCCAAAGAAAGACATTCCACTTCTACTCTTTTATGCTTTGAACTAGGCTTCCACTCTCCACTGTGTTCTTTTCTTCCCACATGAGCTTCCTAATTCCCTCATTTATTGTGTCTTTCTGTCCCAGAAACTGCACTGTTCACTTTGTCTCCAGATTGGATTACATCTTCACTCCACTCCATCGCTTCTATTTCCATGTACCCTGCAGCTTCATTGCCCTTCGGGCCAAGGATAGACAACATCTGGCCATCCAGATGTTGATGAAATGCAGCCTCCATCAATCCTAGTCAATCCAGCCAATGGTGAGGGATCATAGGATTTGCTATCTAAGACCCTCTGGAGAGCCATTCATTATCCATCCTTCATTGGGCCCATTCTCTATTCACACATTGACATAACAAAATGTTAGATTTTGTGGGTTTTTAAGTCTCTTTATCATTTGGCAATGTAGTTTACCTAACTAGTATTTATGTCAAACCATGCTGTTTTTATGATGTTGTTATGACTGTGTTTATTATTTTATTCATTGATTTTAATTGTGTCTCTGTTTTTATTTGTAATTTTTGGGCTTGTCCCTTTGTAAGCTGCAAGTCCCCTTGGGGAGATGGTTGGCGGGGTATAAAAATAAAGTTGTTATCATCATCATCATCATCATCATCATCATCATCAATCCACTTGACACAAAAGAATGGGACTTGTAACCAATATTACTCTGTATGTATGCTATACCTGCCAACACTAAGTAATCTTTTTAAAAACCCTATTGATTCAATCCAGGTTGGAAAAAAGCTCCTAATACTCAAAATTCTATTCAGTTACCAAGGTGGTTTTCAGATTTCAAAGGTTAATTTTCATCTCCTCTCTGTATATCTATGTAAAAAGTGACTGACATTTCAGCTTCCAGAATAATAGCACTTTATCCATTCAAAGTGCTGTTCAAAATTTAACTAATCAGCCCACACAATGCCCGTGTAATGTTACAGCGAACCTCCTTTTGAAAACACACACACCCCGTTGGGCATATTAAGGAGCAATGAGCTGTTCAAGGTCACACATCAAATCAGCGTCCAGGTTGCTACTCCAGAGCAGAAAGACAGCTCTCCTGCTGCCATTCACCATGTTGAAGGAGGGGGTCACATCTGAACAGTTCCTTTCCATACCAAAGGGAAATGGTACATTTTCATAAGACATTTGTGAATCTTATACTTCCAAAAGGTAATGGCGGCCCCTGGTATGACCTGAAGCTTAAAGAGGAAAGGGAATGCCAACAGGGAATGGTGAAAAATAAATGGACTCTGCTGTTGTTGTTGTTGTTGTTGTTGTTGTGTGGTTTTCAAATCATTTCTAACCTATGATGACCCTAAGGTGAATTTATCATGGGGTTTTCTTGATATGATGTGTTCAGTAGAGGTTTGCCATTGCCTTCCTCAAAGGAAATGGGCTGTCTATCTACCTATAAAACCCGATCAGGTAACCTCCTTGTTCTCATGATTAAATTGTAAACTGTCTTCATTGACTGGTGGTGCATGCACATTATTTCCTGTGGGAAATAAAATACATACCCTTTTTGCCCTCCTGTTAGTTGAGTAACTTCCTTCTTCGCACCAGGGTCTCTATGGGGCATGTGAAGTGGACCAAACCTAATAGCTTTTTTAAGCTTTAAAGAAGGCAATAAAGCACATACAACTCCCCAAGGCTGCTTTAGTGGCCTTTGGCTTCTCTAGACTCCATAGAGTATCCTTTTTCTAGCATCAAAAGGAAAGGGTAAACTGTCTTTTCTACACGTATCCGGGAGTGGCAATTTGTCTCCTCAAATGGTTGTAGGGCTTCCATGAATTTTGTTGTTATGTGCCTACACATTTACTCAAACCACTACACCATACTAGCTCCCTGCACTGTTTCCTATTATAAAAAAAATACCCATTTTCAAAATGAGGAGATATCTAGCCATTTCCTTTTTCTGGAAGTCTCCTTCCTCCCTTCCTTTGTCTCTTTTTGTTTTGATTTATTAGCTTTTTGGCAATCCATCTGGCCTTAGAGCAGTGGTTCTCAACCTTTCTAATGCCATGACCCCTTAATACAGTTCCTCATGTTGTGGTGACCCCCAACCATAAAATTATTTCCGTTGCTACTTCATAATTGTAATTTTGCTACTGTTATAAATTGTAATGTAAATATCTGATCTGCAGGATATATTTTCATTCACTGGACCAAATTGGGAACGAATACCCAATACACCCAAATTTTAATACTGGTGAGGTTGGGGAGGGATTGATTTTGTTATTTGAGAGTTGTAGTTGCTGGGATTTAGAGTTAACCTACAATCAAAGAGCATTCTGAACTCCACCAACAATAGAATTGAACCAAACCTGGCACACAGAACTCTCATGACCAACAGAAAAAACTGGAGGGGTTTGGTGGGCAGCCCCTGGTAGCACAGTGGGTTAAACCGGTTACCTGTTAAACTTGCTAACCGAAAGGTCACAGGTTTGAATCTGGGGAACAGCATGAGCTCCCACTGTTAGCCCCAGCTTCTGCCAACCTAGCAGTCTGAAAACATGCAAATGTCAGTAGATCAATAGGTATCGCTCCAGCAGGAAGTAGCGGTGTTCCATGCAGTCATGCCAACCACATGAACCTGGAGGTGTCTACAGACAACTCTGGCTCTTTGGCTTAGAAATGAAGATGAGCACCAACCCCCAGAGCGGACATGACTGGATTTAAGCATTACCTTTACCTTTGGTGGGCATTGACCTTGAGTTTTGGAGTTGTTCACCTACATACAGAGAGCACTGTGGATTCAAACAATGATGGATCTAGACCAAACTTGGCATGAATACTCAATATGCCCAAATTTGAACACTGGTGGAGTTTGGGGAAAATAGACCTTGATGTTTGGGGGTTGTAGTTGCTGGGATTTATAGTTCACCTACAATCAAAGAGCATTCTGATGGTGTTTGGCAACCCCTCCGAAAAATCCCTTGTAACCCCCCACGGGTTCTGACCCCCAGATTGAGAAACGCTGCCTTAGAAGATTCTGGGGTAGAAAACTGGCCAGCCTTCTCTGAACTGACTAGTTTAATCCTGAGCCTTGTTAATATATCAGTGTAGGTTTTTAAAA
The DNA here is from genome assembly GCF_037176765.1 of Anolis sagrei. Taxonomy (NCBI): domain Eukaryota; kingdom Metazoa; phylum Chordata; class Lepidosauria; order Squamata; family Anolidae; genus Anolis; species Anolis sagrei. Next base: position 160,650,083 of record NC_090024.1, read on the forward strand.
ATTTTAGTCCTCTAAGCAACAGACTCTGGAAATTCAAAAGATATTTGAAAGGAGTTGTTATATGCTTCACTACAGGGTACTTTCCTACTTCTCCTTGACTTTAAGCTGAGTAGATATGGGCTGGTTTCATTTCACAGCACTCTACTATCCATAAATCACCTATGACTATAGAAAGTCACCAGGCTATTTGTCTAATAGATTTTCTATTTTAAGACAATTTTAGAAACCGTTGTAAAACAAAAAAAAGGAAGGAAGGAAGGAAGGAAGGAAGGAAGGAAGGAAGGAAGGAAGGAAGGAAGGAGGGAAGACATGTAAAACTTTCTGATTTTTTTTATGAGAGATGTAGCTACAGGAGACACAAAATGAGGACATCTCCCCTCTTTAGGAATTCTGCTTGCCCAAATGAAATTCTCCTTCACGCCCCAAATTCCCAGCATTGCAGTAACCTAAAGCTTCAATTCAGCATTTAGAAATACAGTTTAGACATCCAAAGAAAAGGAGCATGCAAAGTTATCAAGGGAATGCAAAGACAGCAAATATATGAGTTCAGTCTTACTCCCTGAAATGCTAGAAATGTGGTGTCTGAAAGAAAATTTAATGGAGGTTCGGAATTCTTTCTTGTGTGGCAATGCCATCATTCCCCTTCCATCCCTAACTGCTGCAACCCTATAATTCAGTCTGAAAATATAAATGCCTACCTTGATTCTCTTCATACTATTCCCATTCATAGTCATACATGTACCACAAGTAAGTCATCTATGTGTGTACCTGCCTTCAAGCCGCCCACTGAGTTATGGTGAACTTCACAAAGTTTTGTTTAGCAAGAAATACTCAATGTAGTTTTGCAAGTTCCTTCAGAATATTCCTTAGAATATTTAAGAAGGCTTAACTCATATGTGTTGTCATTTGACTTCAAGATGTTTCTGATTTATGACAATCTAAGGCAAAGGTAAGATTTGTTCAGTGTGGGTTTGCATCTGTCTTCTTCTGAAACTGAGAGTGTGTGACTTGCCCAAGGATTCAAACCCCTGTGTCCAGAGTGACAATTCAGTACTCAAACCATCACATCATTCTGGTTCATCTACTCAAACCTAATAATGAAAAGATGAGATTAAGTGGGAGCAGACAAAAGCACTGAAATGAAGCTTTGGGACAAAGAAGGGTGAGCAGAAACTACCTTTGTAATGTAGTATAACCCAACATGCCCAAAAGATGGGGGTGAGGGAGAGATTCTTCACCTTTCTCCCAGCTTGGGATTCATGGATTCTCAGAGGTTAAGATCTTCTGGGGAGGTCCTGCTCTCAGTCCCACCTCCTTCACAGGCTCGATTGGTGGGGATGAGAGACAGGGCCTTCTCAGTGGTGGCCCCTCAACTGTGGAACTCCCTCCCCAGTGAAATTAGATCAGCTTCCTCCTGATATTCAGAAAGCAAGTGAAGTTGTGGATGTGGGACCAAACCTTTGAGCAGTAATTCTCAATGCAATAAGTGACTATGGAATAGTGTAATTGACTACTGGAATGGCTCCCAGACTATGCGTTTGGATTGCATAGTTTTTAATTAATTGGTTTTAAAATTGAGATGGTTTTAATTTGGAGGACACTAGTTGCAGAAGTAGAGGCAGACGCACTTGGAGGACACTAATCGAATGAGCTCCAGTGGTGCAATGGGTTAAACTCTTGTGCCAGCAGGACTGAAGACCGACAGGTCAGAGGTTCAAATCTGGGGAGAGTGCAGATGAGCTCCCTCTGTCAGTTCCAGTTCCCCATGTGAGCACATAAGAGAAGCCTCCAATAAGGATAATAAAACATCAAAACACCCGGGCATTCCCGGGGCAATGTCCTTGCAGACAGCAAATTCTCTCACACCAGAAGCGACTTACAGTTTCTCAAGTCGTTCCTGACATGGAAAAAAAATCAAAGGAGAGCCAATATGATGCAATAGTTCAAACATTGTACTATGACTGTGAAGACGAGGGCTTCAAATATGGCAATTAATTCTGTCACATTTGCAGAGGAAAGGCAAAAGGAAACCCCCTCTGAACAAATCTTACCCAGAAAACCCTGCGCTAGGGTTGCTACACATTGGAAATAACTTAGAGGCACACAACAACAAAGTGGCAGAATGCTAACTGATGCAGACTGTGAATCTACAAGCATGTGTTTCATGTGTCACTGTTCCACCTGTTTCTTCAAAAAGTCACAAAAATATAGCATAGCATCCACCTGTTACCTTTTGCAACTCTGTTTCTATTCTGACAGATTAAAGTGATGACATGTACGTTGCATTCACTGAGCCAAAGAGAAAATTCTGGTACATCAGAAATTGCACATCAATTTCAAGGAAAAAAGAAACTACACATACAAATGTATGCCTTATTTTCCCAGCGACAACAAGGACTATGTCTGAGCCGTACATCACTAAGAGTGCAGGATTAGGGTGCAAAACATCCATTGTGCTTTTCTTTGGCCATAATACCCTAATGAGACACCACTGAGTTACTCTCAGCACGACACTACACTTGCCAGAGTGCTATCACCATGCAAGTGGCTTCCAGCTGGAAATACATTTAGAAGATGAAAAATGAATTGTGATTTAATCGAAACTATACCAAAACTACTAACACAGAAGACTCTGATGGAAATACCTGTGTGAAAGTCAAACCATTTCTCTCCTTCAGTGGACTTCTGGAGTTAAAACTGAAATTATGATCAGTCCCTCAGTGAAATTGAATTTGACATCTCTTTTCTACTGATATTAGGAATTATCCTGCAAATCTTTACTTTGGGGCATCAGTGTCAACCTGTCTGGAATATAATTTAGCCTTTTTTCCCCCAGTAACAAAATGCTGCCTCTTCTCCAGTCATTAGTGGCTGGCATAAAATTGCTGACAGAATTATAAATGAAGGTGCCGACACTTTGCAAGACACATCCAATATTTCAACATTAGCTCTGAACCTTTCTGTCAAAGCAAATGGGGGGGGGGGGGGAGGGGAGGTCCCAGTTCAAGTCTACATATTTCTATAACCTACTCTTTTGTCTCCCCTTGTTTAAAAAGCAACTACTCCAGAAGAACAACTGTATTATACTAAAATAGGAGAACAAGATATGTTCAAATAGATTTGCACTGGTGATAAACTCCAGATGAATAAGAGCATACTAAGCCTGAGAAAGGGGAAAAAATGAACCAAGTGTCCCCACCGAATTAAAGCATTCAAGTCATCTAATTCCTGGAATCTTGCAATCCCCCAACATTAATGGACTGCAACTCCCAGCATTCATTGACTATCCTGGATTAGGTTCTTGGGTATGATAGTAAGCTAAATCTAATTTTTCCCCTTAGATGAAAGTACAACAATGGTTAAAATCCATTCCAAGATATGGCAAAAACAATAGCACATCACTTAACTATGGGAGCAGATATTTAGGAAGTACTATTTAGACTGAAGAGATTTATAGGCACCCAGTATTCTCAGTGTGATTACTGCCAAGGGAAAGGGCTAGTTAACAATGGAGGAGACCAACAACTCAGGGAAAAGCTTTGTGCATTTATCTACCGCCAAATGACATTGCCAGTGATATTTCCTGCAATAGATACTTGCATTGACAGTTCAGCCTTGGGATGTGAATCTTCATAAATTTCATTTTCAGAGGTAGGAACAAATTATTTTGACCATTTTTCTCCTTGCTATGAAAAATTAATCAAAAAACTGAAGTTTTGAAAGGCTATCCAGAGTTTGGATTTTTTTTTTTTTTGTGCCAAAAAAATCAACGGAGTGGCATTGCACAGAAAACAACACGGTTTATACAGAAAACAATGTTATCTGTGCTGGCAACTTGGTTTCTACTCAGAAAATGGAGTAATGAACACGCACACAAACACATAAGAAATTTGAAACTGTGAAGATTCTTGGCTGCCTACAATTCTTGTCAGAATTTCTCAACCCTTGAGAGACACATTATTTTTACAATTTTTGAAAATTATATCAATCCTTAGTTCTATTTTATAATCCCTAATGGCGAAAGAGATTCATAGCACCAACCTCCAGTAGGAAGAGGGCCCCATCTTTCTCAGAGATCTCCTATGCCTGCAGACACAATCTTTCCCCCAGAGATAGCGCGGGGAGAATTGGCATCAACCAGACCCTTTCAGCATTCTTCAAAGAACACCCTCTAAGGCAGGAATAAGTAAGCCAAATGTCATATATTGTGACTCCCAGCTATCCCAGAAGGTCTAAAGAACTAAAGCCAAGCATCCTCCCAGTCAGAAATCTTGTATAAGATATGCTGCAAGAAAAGGATCTGTGGACCTCACATTGAACATTGAAGTAAAACATCAAGTGAATTTCATTTCCAGTTTCATGTCCCCATGATCCATGCATCATTATATTGTAACATATTCAGCGAAGAAACTTGGGCATCTACCTTACAGTAGATGTAATCCACAGGAACTCGTCAAGGTTTTTCATGTCATGTGATAATCAGTGGCCAAAATGTGCCCTTTACCTACTTCAAGGGTGGTTGTCGCAAAAAAAACCCCAAACTAACAAACAAACAAACAAGCATGTGATCTAGATCAGGATTTCTCAACAACAACAACAACATTTTAAAGGTAGTAAAGGCTTTTCCTGACATTAAGTCTAGTTGTGTCCGACTCTGGGGGGTGGTGCTCATCTCCAGCGTTGTCCATATACACCTCCAAGGTCCTGTGGCTGGCATGACTCCATGAAAAACCATTACCTTCCCTTCGAAGTGGTACCTATTGATTTATTTACATTTGCATGTTTTTGAACTGGTAGGTTAGCAGAAGCTGGGCCAAAACACCTCACTCCCCAGATTTAAACCGCCGGCCTTTTGGTCAGCAAGTTCAGTAGCTCAGCCATTTAACGTGCTGTGCCATTATTTTATTATAGTCCAAAGACCCTTATTGCTTTGTAAGTGTACAAAATATGCAAGGTTAATAAGATTAACAACAGCTGATTGTTTTAACACACAGTTGGATGAAATTAGCAACAGCTATAACTGGTTAAAATAGGGATTAAAACTGATTGAAGCCATGAGCATTTGGCTATGAGCATAGGTTGTGCTTGATCTGGTCCATGAGGCTTCTCAAACTTTTCCACTTGTGACCCCTTATCAACCTGAGAAATGTTATGTGACCCCAGGTATATCAATATATAAAACAAACATTTACTGGTAACAAATCAGCATTTGCAAGGCTTGCTGAACAGGGTGATTTTTCTTTTTATGGAGTACAACTGAAGCATTTTCTGCAGAGTCCACTCTAAACACTGCACTTTGTTGCTAACAGATTTGTGAAAATGGGTGGCATTCATAAACCTTGTACTGTTGTCAATTTTTTGGAACTCCAGTATTGAACTAAAGGACCCCATTTTGAGTTTGGGGCCCAAAGTTTAAGAATCAGTGCTCTTTAAATTAATAAAAATAATAATTCTGCAGGGTACCTGAAATTGAGGATAGAGCACCCATATTATTTGATTGTAAATTATATCAGAAGGTGAGAGACTTCAACCTTGGTCCATATATCACATGGACAATGTATTGGGAATCTCATATCAGAACAACATATTTTATGTGTGGCTAAGACTAAAAAATAACATATAAAATAGCTCTGTATTTAAACAAAACAATACATTTGAGAACCACATATATGGGGCTGTTCACGGTAAATTGTAGGGAAAAGGAAATATGGTGTATATACTCAGTTATCATATTTATTTACTGTATTGTTATAAGTGGAGCCCCCGGTGGCGCAGTGGGTTAAAGCACTGAGCTGCTGAGCTTGTTGATCAAAAGGTCGCAGGTTCGATTCCGGGTAGCGGCGTGAGCTTCCGCTGTCAGCCCTAGCTTCTGCCAACCTAGCAGTTCGAAAACATACAAATGTGAGTAGATCAATAGGTACCGCTCCAGCGGGAAGGTAACGGCGCTCCATGCAGACATGCCGGACACATGACCTTGGAGGTGTCTACGGACAATGCTGGCTCTTCGGCTTAGAAATGGAGATGAGCACCACACCCCAGAGTCAGACATGACTGGACTTAATGTCAGGGAACTACCTTTACCCTTTACCTTTTATTGTTATAAGTGTCTTATTTTAACTTACTACATAGAATGCAATCAAGTGTTATCGAGCCTTGTTGTTTGGTTTGGTATTGTGATATCGCTTAAGGACTAATCAATAAAATATTGTTATAATAATAATAATAATTATTATTATTATTATTATTATTATTTATTTATTTATATTCCGCCCTAGCTCCCCGGAGCAACTCAGGGTGGATTCCAAACATAAAAGGCAAACATTCAATGTCCAAACACAGCAACAATACATCCATAGTAACTAAATTTGGCAACCCAACATAAAAAGACAAATTATGACTTAACAACTAAAACTAAATAAAAAATGCAGCCTTTTATATCAGATATAAGATCAAACATCAAACACTGAACAGAATAGGATTGTAACTCCTATCGGCCCCTAGCCAGCATAAATAATGGTGGGGAATGCTGTGAGTTCCTGACCAGGAACATTTTCAGCAGCACAAGCTACCAACTCCCAGCTTAGAATATGTTTTGCAACTTAAGACTGCTTTGAGACCACAGCACAGCAAAGAGCAGACATCATAAAACCAACCCACATCGTCAGAAATGTCTGCTACTTTTCTCTATCTGAATGCTATACTAATATAATAATAAATCAGAAAGTAGCTTAGAGTTTCTGCATAGATTTACTAGTGTCAGACAGCAGCAAAGCCAATACAATCCAATCCGTCTGCTTCCACAGCCCTTGTGAGCCATTTTCAGATTTCGGTTTAGAGCTCCAAGAGCGCCCTCTACTGTGAACAAATGGCACGATTGCTCCCTCACAGGAGCGCTTGGCAATAAAAGAGTTTACACTGTTTTCTGAATGTCACTTCCCATTTCACATCTTCACCTGTTTCTGACATGCTACTCTAGCTGATTTCTATTCTATTTTAGTTGCGTTTGTTCCACTGTATTTTCACATTCTCGACAAAATGTGAATGCATTACAGGGAGAAGTCGGAGGCAAACAACTGGGGAGGCATTTATTCCGTGTCATTTTCCCTTCATGACAGCAGAAGACTTCATCAAGGTTCCCCAGCTGAGTTTTGTGCCGTGGGAGCCGGTGTTCCTGGAGACGGAGACGGCGAGATTCGCTAGGGTCTCAAAAAAAAGCAAAACAAATTTCCTCTACGTACAGGCAATAGAATTAAAGTGAAAAGCTTCCCCGCTTTTGCTGCCCGTCTTCAGTTCAGACAGGTTTCAGTGGACGATTTCCAGAGGATAATGGCCTATTTACTCAGAGATGTCTGAAGAGAGCATCATTTGGCACACAGGAAAATAAAAACTGAAAGGCTCAGCAGCACTAGCCCTGGGGTAACATATTGACTAATGCCATGGATTTCAAAACTGCAGGTGCTCATTAGTCCTCGCAACTGTTACCAAGAAAAGCTAAGCCAGATTCACAGAGGCAGGTGCACATCCTTCAGTGGAAGTTCCCCTAATTACAAAGGCAGAAGGACTGGAAGTGAAGAGAGCCCAAGAAAAGGATGGGGGGGGGGGGGGCGGACACCTTTAAAAATCTAATTTGATGAAGAAGACAGAAAATATCTAACAATAAAATATGGTCAACACTGATGCTGACAACCCGCAGTCAGAATTGCACCCAATGACCATCTGAACAGATAGGAAGCAACTAATCACTGCAAAAATATTTATTTTATATTAATGTTGCAGTAACCCATATTGCAGGAGCCCCCAGTGGCATAGTGGACTAAAGCACTGAGTTGCTGAATTTGCTGACTGAAAGGTTGCAGGTTCAAATCTGGGAAGCCGCGTGAGCTCCCGTGTTAGCCCCAGCTTCTGCCAACCTAGCAGTTCGAAAACATGCAAATGTGAGTAGATCAATAGGTACCGCTCTGGCAGAAAGGTAACAGCACTCCATGTAGTCATGCCAGCCACATGACCTTGGAGGTGTCTACAGACAATGCTGGCTCTTCAGCTTAGAAATGGAAATGAGCACCAACCTCCAGAGTTGGACACGACTGGACTTAATGTCAGGAGAAAACGTTTACCTTTACTATCTCATATTGCAGCCCAAATTTTCATTTATAACCTCTCTAAACTGAAATGGTTTGCTAATAGTACAGCCTAGAATTTGACTGAAGAGCAATAAATACATGATTTTAAAGCAGTGGATTCAAAACTCTCTGCCTATTGATGTTGACTTACAACTACGAGAGTGCCTGATTAGTAGCAAAGTTGATTTGGGTTTCTGAGAGTAGAAGCCCCACAAACTCCTGGGGGCATGGTTCTAAAGACACCGAGCAAAATCCAATATTAAGACCAACAAGAGTAAAGCAATGAAATGAATAAGATTGGGTAGTCATTGTTTATATAAATCCCACTGACTTCAATGAGTCTACTTTCTGGGATACACAGTGGATATAAACCATGATTCCCAATTATATCATTTTTCTTTTTGAACTCCAAAGGGAAACTGATTGATATTGAGATCCTAGCATAGAAGTATGTGTGTGCCTTTGAGTCACCTATCAATCAACCCCAAGAATTTCATAGAGTTCCTTTCCCTGAAATAAAACCTACAACACCTGCTGTTCATTGGCCATCTCCCTGTGCCATATTTAGGATAATGAGGCCCTGTACTAGTTAAGTTATGAGTTATAAGTTACTTGGCTCCTGAAGGAGGTAGGCCCAGTAGGTCTACACTGCCTGCTTTGTGGCACACTACCATAGACTATCAGCTCTATTACTATGTCTGGTATGGCTCCAAAACAGAATGCCTTCAAATTTAGAATTATACAATGTTGCCAAGGGAGTTGAAGTGTAATCATAGTGTAAAACCTCACCTGGCATAGTATGAGCAGAATCTATACACAAAATCTATCATAAACCATTATTTTTTGGCAGGAAGATGCCTCCCAGCCAAAAGGACCCTGTGCTTTAGCACACCTAAGCACAGTGATAAATCCAGCATTTCCATCTCCTATCCAAGGACTAACCGGAGCTGATCCTGCTTAGCTTCTAAGATTAGATGGGATCTGGTGCCTTTAAGGCAGTGGTTCTCAACCTGTGGGTCCCCAAGTGTTTTGGCCTACAACTCCCAGAAATCCCAGCCAGTTTACCAGCTGTTAGGATTTCTGGAAGTTGAAGGCCAAAACATCTGAGGACCCACAGGTTGAGAACCACTGCTTTAAAGAGTAGAAGGGGATTCATCTTAGGCCCTCTGCTGTTGTCCTGGTGAGAATCAAAATATCTTCCAAGCTCTAAGCTCTACTCACTGTAAATCTGATTGAGCTCAGATCTTACAAATTTGTGGATAAAGGATGGCAAGTGGAATTGGTTCTTTGTTTACATAAATGCAACGTGTTTTTTTTACCAACTACACCTCCATTTCCATTACCATGTCCCCTACCCAACTTTTAGAAAACATAAATTTTTGAAGTAGAACTCTCCAAGTACCCAGCCAATATGTGCCCAAGTTCTGCTCATACTATGCCAGGTGAGGTTTTACACTATGATTACACTTCAACTCCCTTGGCAACATCGTATGAAATCATAGCCTTATAGTTTGAGGAGGTAGTAGTGCTCTCCTGCGGAGAATTCTAAGTACTCCTTCCTAAACTGCAGATCCCAGAGTTCCATAGGATGGAACAATGACCATCAAAATCGAATCATAGTAGTGTAATTGTCTAGTCTGTGGGACCAGGCATGTATGGGAGTGAACTTCAAAATCCCAATTCTATTAAAGTGAACTTGGTGTTATTCACACAATCCGAGCCAGTATCCTTATCAAAAACGTCTTCTTGCAGTAATTACAATGAAGCGTAATGGCATATTGATTCCAACACCATCCTCTTGCTAAATATTGCCCAGACAGGATTTATCAGATATAGATGCAACTGGCAGCTTTATTTGGGCATCCTATTTGAGCACCCTATTTTACGCACCTTATCTAAACAGGAATTGGGAAAACCGCCCTACTTTATTCCTTTATTATGTTACATGGGATGAATGGTCCAAAGCATAATCATTTCACTACTCCGATCTGTTAGGAGTTGCCTAGTTACCAGCATGTTCTTCTTTTTTGAAAACAAAGAATAGTAATTAGCTACTGCTATTATCATAAAGGCCACAACATCAATGGAAGAAAGATTTTATTCCTAATAGAATAGAACTAGAAATCCAATAAAACTTTTAAAAATAAACCCATTCTATAGACATAATTTTAATAAACCAAATAAGTTGCTCTATGTATTTTAGAACTATCCATAAATTATATTCCCAGTAAATTTTCCAAAATAATAAAATAATTACAATATATCTCCAAAAATTTAATAAGCTGCCATAAAATCAAAAGCAGCACGAAACATTCTGGAGGATTAAGATGACATGTGAAACGCTCAGGCGGTTGTGTATATTTTGAATCTTTGCTTGATGTCAAAAGGGCAATGTGATAGAGATAAGGCAGCCCTATCTTGAAAATGAGCCCCACAACTAGGAGATTACTGCCAAACTTTGCTCTTCCCATCCCATAAGGATTATGCATCTCATGATATTTTCCTCAGTCTCCAAATTTCTGCCATTGCAATAACTTTTAAAACTTAAGTTGAGTATTTGAAACTAGTTTAAGCACCCAGAGAGAATGCAAACACGGCAAAACTAAGAATTCTAGGTGTGAATGATTTTAAATTTTCCTCTCCCTACAATACCAGAAATGCGATGACTGAAAGACAATTTCATTTGAGCAGCATAATTCTTATCTGGAATGTAATGCCCCCATTTTGTCCCACTGGGTGTATACTGGTGGACCCAGTATTTTTTCCATTTGTTTCATTTGAGTATTCACTTTGTACCATCCATTCAGATGGCACGAAACAAAAGAGCCATTTTCAGATTAAACCATATGTGTCGGAGGAGGTGTCTGGGCCAATCAGAGCCCAAGAAAACAGTGACGTTGCCAGGCTGTAGGCTTCCTCTGCAGATCCAGAAGGGAACCTCTCAGAATCAGTGGGATCTTAAGCCCTGCCTTTAATCTCAGAACTACTCTGCAGATCGAGAGGAAGGGAAAGAGGGAAAGTTTTTAAGGAAATTTTATTTATAGAAAGAAAAAATCCCAAAGAGTGATCGATGTGCCCTCCATGTGTGGTGATTTTCACCCTTCTGGTCCTAAAACTGAGGGGAAGAGGAGCCTCAGAAGGCTGCTCATGTTGGCCAGTGATCCAAAAATTTTTGTTCATTCGGATGAAAGAACAAAACAGCTCATTCAGAAAGGCCCCCGTTTTCAGAAGCAGCACTTGAAAACGAAAACATGCCCATATAAATGAAACAAATCGAAACAGATTGCAAGTATATGCAAATGAACAAGAGTAGCATATACGCCCCTGCATTCATTCCAATAGTCTCATCCAGATAGCTAGGATACCTGTAGGAGCCCCTCTACCAAAACTCTGGATTTACTGAAAAACAATTTGAACAAACTCCCAAATGGAGGGGGGTGGAAATTAGGCAGCTATCAAGATGTTGATGAATGCCAGCTCCCAGCATTCCTCACCACCAACTGTACTGGAAAGAACCATACCCATCAGCTCCTGGAAAACTGCACAATTCAAGCCCTGATTTACACGTAGGTTTCTTATTGTTGTCATGTGCCTTCAAGTCAACTTTGACTTAAAGCAACCCTCTTATAGGGTTTCATTAGCAAGTACATACCAATGTGAGCTTTCAAATAGGATCAAGAGATAGGTTGAATTTTTCTTAGAATATACTGTTAGATGTAATCATTTCCTTGTCATTCATTTTTAATTTTTAACTGATTTGAGGCAATAGGACACAAATATGTGACCACCAGCCAGACACTTTATTTCAAAATTCTGTCCTTCCACATGAAGAATGGAGAGCCAGATATTTGCATAGACCAAGGGACTACATGGGTGACTGGAGCACAAAGAAGTGAACTGTCTGGGGTTTCCTATGTCATTATTTCTGCATTTTTATTTATTTGTGCAATTGAGACTCAATCTTTATCATCTTTAAAAAAAGCAGCATAGTCAGTATACAAGTGCATAACTCAATATAAGATGTGTAAAAGCCATAAATTAATCATCAAAACACATTTACAATTTGCAAAAACTAGCCACAGAAACATAAAGACAAAGAACCCATTGTCAATGACACACATGTAGCAAACACAAAGTTCTGTGTTCGTTTAAAGAGAAATATGTTCTATTGTTGGTGGAACACAGATGAAGTGGAAGATGACCTGATTTCACAGAGTGAACAGTTTCAGATAAAGCACTCACTAAGTAACAGGGGCAGGGCAACTCCATGCAGTGGCCACAAACATTTCGCTAAGTGAACGATTATGGAGCCATCTGAAATTACAGGGAGTGAACTGGCTTAACAATGATTTCTGCTAATGCTACCCACTGGGTCTTTTTTGAACCTATTGCAAAATGCCCAGTGCTAAGGGCAGAGTCAAACCATGACCAGGATGTTACACTCCAAACTCCAAGAAGGCATCCAGTATACAAAGCAGCCCTGATCAAACTTTCAGTCTCATCAAATGTTACACTGGCACATTGGTCAACTAAGGCTGCTTCCAGACAGCACTTTAATGCTGAAGGGGGTTTAAGAAACCTGCTTAGGTGCGCATTTAGGTCACCATGCCTCCTCCCAAAACCCGCATTTTCCCATAGGGGTATCTAGATGCCCTCCTGGTACCTCCCAAGGGGGCACCCAGACATTTTTTAAAACCCCAAAAGAAGTCCGTCAAAATTAAAAGAACTTACCTTGTTGCCATTAAAGTACTTATGGATTCCTACTAGATCATAGAATCGATGCACCAGGAGATGGGGGGGGTTCTTGTCCCACCTCCTCTCCTGACGCATGATTTCTATGCACCAGGAGAACTCTGGCAGGACCTTAATGGTGGCTGGGCAAGTTCTTTTCTATTTTAAGGCATTTGGGGGGGGGGGATTAGGTGCCCTCTGGGTTTTCCAAACTCATAGAGCCCAAAAAACCCAAAATGGCCATGTGGATTGGGATCAGATATTGCATGATGAGATCCCCAGGCCCAATCCACACTAAGCCCATACACAACTATGTCACAACTAAGGGTTTTCCTGCTTTGTCTTGAATTAATTTGATTTTACTGGAGGCATCATCTGGATGTGTTTCATCCCATATTGAACATGGAGTAGAAGTAAGAATATTGGTACCCTCCAGAAGTTTTAGACAACTCCCATCACTGCTGACCATTATTATAAGAACTGTATTCTAAAATAACCATACTTCCTCCAACTTAAGATCACTCATTTCTGAGCAAACAAGAACTCTTCTATGTTGGTTTGAACCAAACATCAGCATTAACAAAATGTCAGTTCCAGCAACCATGCCCTTTGAATTTCTTACAGCACAAATCAATCCTCAGGAAAAGTATTTTTATCCTGCAAATCTCCACGTCTCCAAGCACTTACACCAAAAGCCCCAAAGTTACCTTTGAAAAGCAGTGGAAGGACAGAAGCCTCCTCTGCTTAAAAAAGAAAAAAAACACAAGAATTGTGAATTGGATTTGTGTAGAGAGCTTGCCATGCCTGATGAAAAGAAGAAAACAAAAAGCTTGTTAAGTCACCTAATTCTGATTCCTATAACAAAAATGTCTACAAGGAAATAAAAGAATGCTCATCTCTCTATCATAAAGGATGAAATTTAGGGCTTTAACAGGGAACAGCTTAGCTCACCCCAGCTATCAGGCACTGCCAGAAAAATCTAGGTCAGTACAAGCATACGGAATTTGGAGGATTCGAAAAATAAGACATTTGGCCGCTAAGTCTTAAAGAAGAGCTTAAGATGAGGTCGGAAGCAGAGGTCATATTAAAGCCACCAATCACACTGTAGGGGGGGGGGGGGAGAATTCTGGTAGTGTCATAGTTGCAGTTTCTCCTGGAGGATTAAAGTGCAGAGAAACAAGTCATGTTCAAAATAAATGCACATTTAAATAATATTAGAGAGATAATCAATATATTTTGCAAGGTTTCATCACTTGTCCAGCAACACTAATATTGCATTTTTTAGGTGCAGAGTGTATACTATCCACGAGAGTTGACTTATATACCCATCCATCATTAATAGCAGGCACAATGATTTTGCCATTTATGTCATCTAACATATGTTTCTACTGGATACCACCAATTGTCATCAAGTGAGAGGGCTTTGATAGGAAACTGAAGAAGTTATTTATTGCCCTGTTATGTTGATACTTATCCATTTTAAACTGCAGATCCCTAGATGTACAATGGTGCCGAGTACCTTCTTTTATTGTTTGCAAGTTCAAGCACACAGAATCTGAACAGCTATATCCAAGTACTCAAGTGTTACAAGATTTCATGAAGGAGGGAAGTTTCAGCTGTCAGAATATTAGCCTTTTTCAATGTCACAACTAAGTTACCAATTTCAAATATTTCCTCTTAGCAGCACAACAGGAGCCCCCAATGACACAATGGATTAAAACCTTGTGCCAGAAGAACTGCTGACCAAAAGGCCAGTGGTTCGAATCTGGGGAGCAGGGTGAGCTCTGGCCTGACAGCTCCATCTTCCCATGCGAGGACATGAGAGAAGCCTCCCATAGGATGGTAAAACATTTATTTATTATTTATTTACTATATTTGTATACCATCCTTCTCAGCCCTTAGGCGACTCAGTGCGGTTTACAATGGCAACGATTCAATGCCCAAAAACAGCACAAAACATTTTAAAACATTAACACCTAATATAAATCCATAAACAAGAATACTAAAAGCATACATCATTTGTGTCTCCTAATAAAAACATTGTCCCATCTCGTCATCCATTTAGGCATCCCCTGAGCAACATTCTTACAGACGGCCAATTCTCTCACATCAGAAGTGACTTGCAGTTTCTCAAGTCGCTCCTGACACACACACAGCTGCACAACAGAATTTGACAAGCCCCTATCATCATCCCATATTCCTATACATTCTCCCAATAAGAGAGACCCTTAAGAATAATATACAATTGCCCATCATAGTTCAAATTGTTTATATCATCATAAAGGATCTTCCCACCAAAGTAAAGACAGATTATATTATTTCAATGGGTTGAGGGCTAATTTTAACTTCGGAAATGATCTATTATAAAAATGACAGTTCTTGAAACAGAAGACATTTAACGGGGAGAGATTCAACATGTGTGTAAATACTGTTTCCTACATAAATAGCCTACAGGGTTCCTTCTAGGATTTTTTGTTCAAATTCATCTAATCTTGTCAAACCTAGCTGTAGTGCTGAATCTCAGCTTGTAAATTGTTGCAGGGAAAGTTGTGGCAAGGTGACCCACAGTTTCTCTCTGCCAACTGATTAATAGATGAGGAGGCTGGGGAGCCTATCAAGGCTGACCTACCTACCTACAAGGCTGAAACCCTGGAGGGAGAATAATGAGAGAGAACACATTCATGTTCAACAGCCTCTGGAATCAATTAGGAGTCAATATCCCTCAGTGAAGAGACTGCAAAGACCTGACCGTGTTTCTGCCAAGAGGACAAAATATGGATATGCTACTGGCTTCAAAAAATCCCAAGACTACTAAGAAATCCACAGTGTTGGAAAGGGACTTGGAGGCATTAGCAGTTTTCTTTCAACTCCCAGTTTTTCAAAGGAAGCTGTTCAGTTCAAAACCGGCCATTTATTCATTATTATCCTACATGAATTAGGAAACAACACTTCCCAAGCCAGAAATAGCAGTACAAGGTTTACTGTGCAAGAAGATAATTGGGAGGATGCATATTTTGGATATATATATATTTTTAATACCTGTGTTTATTTACACATATGTAAATAATGAAATATCTTGGAGATGGGAGCCAATTCTAAACCTAATATTTGTTTATGCTGAATAATAATAATAATAATAATAATAATAGTAATAATAATATTAACAACAACAACAACAACTTTATTTTTATACCCCACCTCCATCTCCCCGAAGGGACTTGGGGTGGCTCACAAAGGGACATGTCCAACAAGTACAGATTAAAATAAGCATAAAAATACAATCAACGACAACAAACATAATCATAATCAGACAACACCATAAAAACATCATCATGGCTGAACAACAAATGAAGGGCTCATGATTCCTAAGTGCAATGATTCCTACATAGAGCCGAGGGATATACATCTTATACATAGACTGAAGTCATTTTTTACAATGTTTTTAATAGTTTTGTGCATGAAACCACATCTGTGTGTACACTGAACCATCCGAAAGAAAAGGTGTCACTATATCTCAGCCATCTGTGTGGGCAATTTTGGATTTTGGAGTATTTTGGATACTGGGACTTCAGATAAGGGCATTTAACCTGTAGTACCCATTCCACAAGAGGAATTCTATTTTTCACTTTCTTTTCCATCCTTCTTTCCTTCATGATGGCAGGGGTAAGGAACATGTGGTCTTCCTGATCTTTTACTCAGTACATGGAGCTTTGGATGTATCTTCAAAGGCAACACTGCAAAAACAATTCTCTAGATTACTGTTTTGTAAATTATGGATTGCGACCCCAAACTGAGTAATCTTAGCTCAATTTTGGAGTCCCAAAAACTTTGGCAATAGTAAAAATGCTCTGAACATCACCTAGTAAACATTTAAATGAATCTGTTGTGCAGTGTTTACAGTGGCCTCTGCAGAAGATGCTTCAGCTGTACTTCATATAAAGCAGTGGGTCCCTAGGTGTTTTGGCCTACAATCCCAGAAATCCCAGCCAGTGTACCAGCTTTTAGGATTTCTGGGAATTGAAGGCCAAGACATCTGGGTACCCACAGGTTGAGAACCACTGATATAAAGGAAAATCAGCCCATTTAGCAAACCTTGCACGTGCTGATTTGTTATCAGTGGACATTTTTATGCCTATTTTATATACCTGTATACTAGGCTTATTTGATCCAAAAAAATGGTTCAAAACCCATTTCAGATTAATGGTTGTTCAATTCTAAAGTCAATTCTGATTTTCACAGAAAACTTTTCAAAACTTCTGAGACTTCCGAATCCTTCCTTAATGGTTTAAAAGTGTTATTTCCTGTTTCATTGGGTGGTCTTTACTTTGAAAGTAGTTGTTTTACTCCAGAAGCGGGGGGGGGGGGGAGAAGCAAAGGGAGGAAATTCATCCACTCTGGTTTAAAATGCTTCCCAGGATTAAGACAGAAGCGAGGAGAGAGGAGAGGGAGGAAATTCATTCACTCTGGTTTAAAACGCTTCCCAGGCTTGAGACAGAAGCGAGGGGAGAGGAGAGGGAGGAAATTCATCCACTCTGGTTTAAAACAGCTTCCCAGGCTTGAGCCGAGGCCAGGGACCAGAAGCGGGGGAAAGCTGAATCATTTCGGACTTACTTACTGCTTCATAACAGAAATGGTGAAAAAAGCTTTGGAAGGGCAAAGGGACTTCTGGTTTCCTTAAAAACTTCGAAATCACTTCAAAAAGCAAATCTTTCCAAATTTATTCCAAATTACAAAGATTGCTACCAAACCTAACCATGCCTACTGTATACCTGGTGGCAAGTAAAACATGTCTCAGGCCAAAAGAGGTTCCAAGTGGAAAAGTTTTTAAAGCCTTGCTCTAGACCAGGGGTCCTCAAACTAAGGCCCAGGGGCCGGATCCGGCCCTCCAAGGTCGTTTACCCAGCCCTCACGCAGGGTCAACCTAAGTCTGAAATGACTTGAAAGCACACAACAACAACAACAACAACAACAACAACAACAACAACGACAATCCTATCTCATCAGCCAAAAGTAGGCTCACGCTTCTCATTGAAATACTAATAAGTTTATATTTGTTAAAATTGTTCTTCATTTTAATTATTGCATTGTTTTTAAATGTCTTTTGCACTACAAATAAGATACGTGCAGTGTGCATAGAAATACATTCATGTTTTTTTCAAATTATAATCCGGCCCTCCAACAGTTTGTGGGATTGTGACCTGGCCCTCTGTTTAAAAAGTTTGAGGACCCCTGCTCTAGACTAACACTTCTTAAACGGTGGGTCAGGACCCCAAATAGGGTCACCATAATTGTATGCTAGTTTGCCTTCCCTTCTTGCCCACACATGCATGCGTGCATCTCCCTGCCTTTTCCTTTCTCCTGCATGCACATACCCACAACTCTCTGCCTTTTGTTGTCTCCTGCACATGTGTGTGTCCCTCTGTCTTTTCTTTTTTCTGTGCATGTCTCCCTGCCTACCTTTTTCTTTCACCTTTTTCATCTCTCCCTCTCTCTCTCTCTCTCTCTCTCTCTCTCTCGGCCTTTCCTTCTCTCCCCCACATGTGTGTGCATTTGTCTCTTTCCCCTTCCCCTTTCCCTCTGTACTTTATATATATGGAGTCATGTAAATATTTATTGGGTAAAAGTGAGTTGCAAGTCACAAAAGGTTAAGAAGCCCTGCTCTAGACCATGAGTGGGAACCAAGTCGTCTAGAAAGTATAGGATTGCAACTCCAACCATGCGTCATCATCAAAATGCTTGCTGAGGGTGCTGAGGCTTACAATTCAAACCCACCTGGAGAGCTGAATGAATCCTACTACTATTTGAGACAAAAGAGAATACAGATATCTTCTCAAAATCCAAATGCAGAAAACTCTCCAAACTTCCCAACCTACCTTTAAGCAAAAACTATTCATCATTGAAATATAGAACTGTATTTGAAGCCTGCTACTTTAGATTTCAGTGTCATAATGAGGTCTTGCACTTGACAGATGGTGGCAAGAGGCAAACCCTTAACACTGTAATACTATGACATCCTGAGGACATGCAAAGACTTCTCCAGCCCCACTTTCTCTCACAGAACAGGCAAATTACTTTCAAATGTGCAGGAGCAACTTCAAAAATATTCTGAGAGAAAGCGTACCTTCCCCTCTTGTTCAGACTTTTTTTTGGTTTCTTTTGTACTTTCAGGGTATGATAGTGGCATCCTCACTAAATGCTAGAGGAAGAATGTCTGTGGAATTCAATGAATTATATCCTTAAAAGGTCACTGTGTACACTGTTGGAATTATGTTCTTAGATGGTTGTAAAACTTCTAGTTCATTTTAATCTATTGTTTCAAATTTCCCTCATCCAAAGCTGCCCATGTTGTTGTTAAGAACATAGTTTGCTGACATGAATAAGGTGGATCTGATCAAATGCTGACATTACACAACCCAAGAAGTTCTACAACAAAATCCAATGTTTTACCACTGGTCTACTGCTTCTTCCTAAAGTAACATCACCAGCCAAGATCTATAAGCCAGTCATGATTCTGACCAATGGCATTTCTTTTTTTTCACCCAAAGAGTAGAAGTCATATATGGGAAATGTGAAATAGTATAGCCTCTGCATCTCCTTAAAACGAATTACTCTTTAAATATTATCAGCATCAAAGGCAATGTCATGCATATTAAATAGTAGCACTTCCAAATGACCACCAAAACAACCCAAATTGCTCCAATAGAGACAGTGTCTTACTTCTAGTCAAGGCAGATTAAGTTCAATCATGACTTAATTTTGCAAGGAAAAAAATGATGTAAATCACTGACACACATTTCATGTTTTCTTAACATATTTCATGGCTGAGCATAAGCAGCTCATCCATATTTTAACCATTTAGGTCTCTAGTGCATGTGAAAAGTATGTGATTGCAACTCCCAGAAATGCTTGCTGATCTGCTGAGACTTACAATTCATTATGTCATTTTGTGGAATTTGAAGTCTCAGAACCTTTCACCCAATAGTTTGTTATTTTCTGTTATTCTCACAATTGCAAGTGAAAGCTGCACACTGAAGGAAGAAAGAGAAGTATATGCATATTGGAAAGATAATTGTGTTTTTTAATTGTGTAGTTTAATACACAATGAGCCCCCGGTGGCGCATCGAGTTAAACCACCGAGCTGCTGAACTTGCTGACTGAATGGTCAGTGGTTTGAATCTGGGGAGTGGGATGAGCTCCTGCTGTCAGCCCAAGCTTCTGCCAATTTAGCAATATGAAAACATGCAAATGTGAGCAGATCCATAGGTACTCCGGCGGGAAGGTAACAGTGCTTCATGCAGTTATACCGGCCACATGACCTTGGAGGTGTCTATGGACAATGCCGGCTCTTTGGCTTAGACATGGAGATGAGCAGCAACCCCCAGAGTCAGTCACGACTGAACTTAATGTCAGGGGAAAACCTTTACCTTTAGTTTATTGGTACAATTGAAACAGGCAATGCATTGGAAATGGCAGAACTTTTTTTTAAAGGATTTGATTTCATTCTAATGCTGGAATAAAAAAAAACCCTGTCATTGTCTTCTCTTGCTAAAATAGATCTAAACTACACCTATGACTTCAAAAACCCCAATTTTCTTATTGCTGTGCATTCAGATCTATACCTCAAACCAGCTAATTTCCTTCTTGAGGAAAATTGCTGGTATAAAATACAGTGAGCAACATGGAAAACATACACAGTCAATTTTCAGATCCTGTGGTTTATTTACAATGAAATAAATGAATAGGTAATGCATGTTTACAAAGCATCGTGTATTATTTTCATATTGCTTATCATTTACTACGATGTATGAGGTTATATGCTGTTCTTCTTGCAAACAATGAGTTGTAAACCGGAGCCAAAAGTGAATTCTTATATTTATTTAAAGAGTAATAAATGGGATTTGAAAATATCTCTACATAGCCTTCTCCCCCCAATCCCCGCCTCCTGTATACATTCCCCACCATTTTTAGAATTCATGGGTTTCATTTAATTCAAGCCATTTCCCAAGATTGGAAAAAGTTAGTTTTTTAGACTAAATCTCCCAAAATCCCTAGTAGCTAGGCCGGCTTGGGATATATGATATTGTAGTCCCCAAAAAGTTGTTTTTTCTAAGCAATATCCATATCACCCTGTTTGCCCACAGAGGTTTATCAATCCTTATCTGTACATCTGACCACAGTTCAGAATTTGGCTTTCTTGGTTGTGGCACCTGAACATTGGAATACCATCCTCTTTGAAGTACCCTAGAAATAATAATAATAATAATCATCATCATCATCATCATCATCATCATAATCTTTATGTATATTCCACTCTATTTCCCCGAGGGAACTCAGGGAAGATTACAGCACACATATATGGCAAACATTCAATGCCATTATACATTTAACAAGGACAGACAATACGTAAACAGTGGTACAGGCTTTCCCATCTTTTTCCATCTCTGGCATCTGGAGGCTGTGCTCAGCCCCAGCCAAGGGGAGGTGCTGTTGCTCCATCTTCCATGCCAATGAGCTTTGTTGTCCTTAGACATCCTCCCAATCAAATCGCTGGCATGTCCTTATGGGCACCTTTTTATTACCTCCCCGCTTAAAGTGTTACCTATTTACCTACTCATATTGCTGTTTTTCATCTGCTAGGTGAGCAGAAGCTGGGCTAATGGTGGGAGCTCGCCCTGACCCAGACTTGAACTACAAACCTTTCAATTGATAAGATTTTCTACAGCTAGTGGTTTAACCCTTTGTGCTAAAACCCGGCTCAACTAAATCTGATGATGTTTCACAATCTGTTAAAGTGCATTATTTAACTAAATGTTTCTTTGTTAATTTTAATGCCTGTGTTTTGTGAGTTCTTTGGGTTTTTTTATTTCCTTGTCAATTTCATTATTGTTGTAATTAATTTTTTGCACATTCTTGTAATTAGTTAATATTAAAAATCAATATTTTAACTAAAGAAAAGTGCCACATGGTCTGGGGAGTAAATAAATGCCATCCTCTATTGCTTATTTTGATTAGGTAAAATAATATTAAATTAACTGGATCTTTTTAATGACAGTTACCTGGTGAATTCATTCCTGATTTTAAATGAACATTACTGGCACTCACCAAAGTGCTGACTCCTATCCCTCAGACAAGGTTGAGCAC
Source organism: Anolis sagrei (assembly GCF_037176765.1). NCBI lineage: Eukaryota > Metazoa > Chordata > Lepidosauria > Squamata > Anolidae > Anolis > Anolis sagrei. The sequence continues at coordinate 160,672,075 of NC_090024.1, forward strand.
TTTTAAAAGTTCCTTTCAAGAACAGGGAAAAACAGCAGATTCACTGCCCCACTGACACCGGTGTTCCTAGGTACCTTTAAAGTTCAACCTTCTCAAATATTGAGAAGACATTTCCCTACTTTTAACGTTTTGCTTATGTAATAATCAGAATGTAGAAACGTCTTCTTTGAATAATATTCAGCTGTGGTTAAATTTTGATCAATAACAAGGACAAGAAATGAACTACCCAATGTGTCTCTGGAGAGGAAGACTCCTTTAGTGTTCTACATATCTGCTATTTTTGTTTTTCAACATTTACTTCTCTCACACACATTGGATTTTGAGATATCTGGTTGTGTTCAACTCTGGAACTGTGATGAACTCATTACCACTCTGTGTGCATCAGATACTCAACACACTGAAGGTACAAAATAGTTTTTGTTGTAGAATGAAGTAGAATTTTAAAAAATGGACTGGTACTTGTAATTTGCTCTATAAAGAAACAGAACATTTGGCCTTCCACATATACAAATTCTGTGTCTATGGATTAAGCCATCTGTGGCTTGAATGAGCTTGTTTTTACCATTTTAATATACCACTGCCTAAACTGAGACCTGAGCATCCATGGGTTTCAGAATCCACAGAGTCCTCAAGCGAAATCTCTACAGATACCAAGTGTACTCTGTATAAAACCAAGTATTCTCCATGAGGGATTCAGGAACTGATAAGGTATTTAGAACATGTAGTTTCACCAGGCCCATGAGACCTTAAAAACACTAGTATCTTTATTTCATATGGCTACTTACTTACTTAGGTGATCCGAGTATGATGGCCTTTCAAGTGTAGCGTCTTGGCTGTGGATATGTAGGTGACTGCACGTTCTTCCTAGTGAGGACATCAGTTTCCAGATGGAAGGCGGTCCCGGTCAGGGTTGCTTGATGCATCTTCCTCTTGGCATGTTTCTCCCTTTTGCCCTCCATTCGTGCCTCTTCGAATTCCACAGCATTGCCGGTCACAGCTGACCTTCAGTTAGAGTGCTCAAGAGCCAGGGCTTCCCAGTTCTCAGTGTCTATGCCACATTTTTTAAGGTTAGCATTAAGTCCATCTTTAAATCTCTTTTCCTGTCCACCAACATTCTGTTTTCCATTCTTAAGTTGAGTAACTTCTTTGGGAGACAGTAATCGGGCATTTGGACAATGTGGCCACTCCAGCAGAGTTGATGGCGGAGGAGCATCGCTTCAGTGCTGGTGATCTTTACTTCTTCCGGCACGTTGACATTTGTCCACCTGTATTCTCAAGAGATTTGTAGGATTTTTCAGAGGAAATGCCCCCTCGATGGATTTTCAACTTGTTGTGGTGAGGGGTCTTATGTGTTCCAATAAACCTTCAGGCGTACCCATCAGAGTCGTGTGCTCCCAGAAGAGGCTGCAGGGGAGGTTCCAGACTGAGCACAATCTGAAGACCTGCAGACTTCAACAGCGGATCAGGCAGAATACAACATGGTACATGTTACAATAGCTGTGAAGGCTGAAGAAGGCTGCAACAGATTGAAACACCACCGCCATCATGTTAACCATGCCACTGCTTGGAACCTTCACTCTGTGAGGACTGTGTGTTGATTGGCTGTGCACTGACCTCCACACACACACAAAACCTCATACACAGGCATCTTCCAAGAAAAATAAAACCAAACCAAAATAACATACAAGTCATGTATCAGGGCCTGATTGTGATGTACCTGATAAATGACATTATACATCGTTCATAATCATATAGCCATATGAGACAAAATGTGCCAGTGTTTTTAGGTTATCATGGAAAATGGTTTCTCACTCCTTCATACTTACATGGTTAATGGGTGCTCTGGGTCCAAAGGTGAGAAAAGGATAAATACACCTCAATCTTTGCCTCTTGCTTATATAAACAAAATCCAGACACATTTCATGTCAAAGGTGATCAATGAACTACCAGCATTACGGTCAAGGAATTAGGTTTCTTTTATCTCTACTTTGTCTTCTCTTTACTACCATCACTTCTAATATTTACTTGTTTTATTCTATGTTTAAATAGAGTTTTAAGCCATTGCCAAACCATTGATGTATACTCGTCTGAAAAACTCCAAGTGTGGGATTTCCCAAAAACCAAATTACTATGGCCCCAGTTCCCAAGCCCTCTTGTGGAGTGCAAGACTGCTATGGTGCAAGTAAGATCACAACTATATGTGCTTTAAGAATTATGAAATAATGAGTGCTGAAGATTTGACAATAAACAAGCACTTTTTGATGATGCACAGCAAATTGCCTAGCACAGTGCTAGCAATTTCCAAAGTATTTATAATATCAATCACTGCTAGAAATGCATTATTTTAAAGGCAACCCATCTCTCTCAAATGGCTGTATAGATGTTCAATAAGTCACTTATAATGAAGTAGACAGCCCTTGGAATTTTAGTGAATGCCGTAAATTCATTTACAAAGCAGTTATTGATCAACAGCGTAATGAAGCATTCATAAAACAGGCTATGCATAGATTATATATAAAGACAATTTTTTAGAAAATTGTTTACTGTGGAAATAAGTAATGTTTCATAAAAAATGCCCCTAGGCAAGACTCTAAGTGCTACTGACGTGCTTGTATGGTTACATCTAATATATGATTAAATATTTATTACAAAGTGCACATTAACAGATGTAATGACAGAATATGCTATTAAGAAAAAAATCTGTTGATGGGAGTTCTTTACACAGTATATTTAGAGCTTGGAAAAGTTACTTCTGTGGACTACAGTTTCTGGGATTCTCTAGCCAACATGACCTTCTCTGGAGGTTGGTTACAAACAAAAAAAAGTAAGACCTCACTACCTCTGAGGATGCTTGCCATAGATGCAGGCGAAACGTCAGGAGAAATGCCTCTAGAACATGGCCCTATAGCTCGAAAAAACCCACAGGAACCTAAAAAAAAGTAACTTTGTATACAGTGTTCCCTCACTTATCATGGGTGTTCTGTTCCAGGACCACCCGCAATAAGTGAAAATCAATGAATTAGGGAGACACTCCACCCACTCGAGTGGGCAGTGTCTCTACTTCATGGCGGCTTCCTCCTTGCCACCTCTGCTGCTCCCTGCCTCGGAGGGATAGGAGTCAGCACTTTGGTGCCCAGCCTGGCAAGGAAGGAGCGAGCAGAAGCGGAGCCAGCCGCCACCTGAGGCTCTCTTCGGTGGTGATGTCCTCCTCCTCGCCAGCTCTACTGCTCCCCGCCTCGGAGGTCCCTTCCTCACCAGGAGCAACTATACAGTGTTCCCTCACTGCATCTCCCTATATGTGGTCACTGAGTGGGTTCATCAGTCCTCACATCTTTCAGTACGCCTATGCACTGATGATACTCACTTCTATTAGCTTACTCCAGAATCTAACCTGCCTTTCCTATCCCATATTGTAGTTGCTTCTCCAGTTTTTCTATTCAGTGTGCAAGAGCAGCACGTCCTTGATTAATTCTCGGAGTCATTGTTTGGTGAGGTACTCTTTGATAGAGTTGGTTAAAAACCTTGTAAAACTGCAACTCCCATGATTCCATAGCACTGAGCCATGACAATAAAAATGGTGTCAAACTGCATTAATTCTACAGTGTAGCTGCACCTGAGGACATACATTCAGTAATAGTCTTCTGCTTGTGTTACCAAACAACTGGTGTGCAGAAACCGATTGTCTCTGATACTGGAAGTCATATTACAACCATAGTAATTAGTAGCTTTATCTTCAATGAGCAAAAATCTGCTTTGTTCTAACTGTGTTTAGTTGATGAAACAGGTTTACTTTTTTAAAAAACTACTCATTCTGGTATGTTTGAGATGACATGTTATACTTCATTTTGGATAACTGGAAGATAAAGCAGAAACATTCTGGCCAAGAGCCAGCAAATGTTTAACTCAATGTAACTAGGCATATGTTTAGTTACACCAGATGCCACAGCTGTGCAACTAGTTGCATGAGTGTCACAGTCTTGAGCTCACCCATTGGACAATAGTGAATTATCTTTTCACCTAGGTAAAGGTTTTCCCTTGACATTAAGTCCAGTCGTGTCCAATTCTGGGGGCTGGTGCTCATCTCCATTTCTAAGCCGATGAGCCGGCATTGTCTGTAGCCACCTCCAAGGTCATGTGGCTGGCATGACTGCATGGAGTGCCGTTTCCTTCCCACCAAAGCGGTATCTATTGATCTACTCACATTTACATGTTTTTGAACTGCTAGGTTGGAAGAAGCTGGGGCTAACAGTGGGAGCTCACGCCGCTCCCTGAAATTGAACCTGCAGCCTTTCATTCAACAAGTTCAGCAGTTCCGCGGTTTAACCCACTGTGCCACTGGGGGCTCCTCTTTTCACCTTCTGAGTCAAAAATGTGATGCATGCATTTGTGGAAAGACAGGTTGCACTACGGGAAGCACTTATGCAACAACGTAGAACAGAGATCCTCAAACTTTTAAAACAGACGGCCATGTCACAGCCCCTCAAACTGTTGGAGGGCCGGATTATAATTTGGAAAAAAAAACATGAATGAATTCCTTTGCACACTGCACATATCTTATTTGTAATTCCAAAAAAACCCTTAAAAACAATACAATAATTAAAATGAAGAACAATTTTAACAAATATAAACTTATTAGTATTTCAATGAGAAGTGTGGGCCTGCTTTTAGCTGATGCAACAGGATTGTTGTTGACGTGTGCTTTCAAGTCATTTCAGACTTTGGTTGACCCTAAGTGAGGGCTGGGTAAATAACCTTGGAGGGCCGTATCTGGCCCTAGGGCCTTAGTTTGAGGACCCTGATGTAGGAACTTCCAATAGGATTCTAGGCTTCATTTTGTCCTTGTAAATATGGAAGGAGGAAGAAGTGGAAAACACAGTTGTAAGAACCATGCAACTCTCTTCTTACAATCACAAACCCAGTCATTTTATGTTTCAGACCTCCGACTTGATCGATTGCAGTCTTCTCTCCATTTCTCTGTGCTGCCAAAACAGAGTCCCATGGAGGCCATTGTATGACCTAAAGCCACTTCCAGTGGTTGTCCATGGGACTCTGTTGTGGCAGCTACCTGACTCCTAATGACAGAAGCTGGAAAGAAGAGGAAAAAGGAGGTGAGAGGATGTGGGAACTGTCTGTACACCCCATTCTTTTCCGAAATTCTATCCTAGCTATATTTCAACTGGTCTTGTCCAGCATTATTTTTAAAATTTTAACTATTACATTTGGCCCAGCCATTGGTTTTCAAATGTTATTGTGTTATTGTCGATGTTTACTGCCTATTTTTTGTTTATGATCTTTATTTTATTGTTTTGTATTACTGCTGTTGTTTTTTTGCTGATGTATTGTGGGCTCGGCCTCATGTAACCCGCACGACTCCCTTGGGGAGACGGTAGCAGGATATAAAAGTATTATTATTATTATTATTATTATTATGTGGGATGGCCACCATCCCTGAAGATAGAAAGGCACTGGATCTCAACAATATGGAAAGAAATAAGATTATTCCCTCCGTTTTCCCTGCTTACCCTGCTTTCATATGATGATGTCCCTCATCTCTACAATTCCTGGACTTTTTAACCCAGTATTCATTTTCTCAGTTTTCCAGGCTGAAAATTTTGAGTACCCTTCCCTAAACTGCAAATCTCAGGATTCCATAGAATGTTGTCATGACAAACAGAATGGAATCACAGTTCTATAAATGTGTGGTGTGAAAGAGCCCTGAGACTCCTCCCTTTAACCACCTTCTCATGGCCCTGTGGACTACTCCACTGCCCTTTCTTTTTTACAGTGTTCCAATTCTTCCATCCTTCCTTCCAGGGCTGTTTGCAAACTCTGATGTTTTGTGGCAACAGAACAACACAGCAGCCATCTCTGTCTCAACTGCTTTACAATATTCACTCGAAGGTTGGGGACTGGTAAGGTCTGCTTTCCTCTGGTGTTTAGATGAGTAAGGCAGCTAGCATAATTCTGACTTGTACCCTTACTATCCAGACACAAGGTATTTAAAGTCCTATTTCAGTTGTAAAGGCTCTATTTGTTGCACATTTTATAGCATTGCAATGTGTTATAGTATATATAAATCTGTTAGTCTGTTTGTAAATGCCTCCACACAGAGTAATCTGTTCTGAATACCAAAATACGCTCCTCCCGTTTCTGCATGTCCCCTGAACCATCTTCTTTTGTTTCCCTTTGAATTGCATTTTGTATTTCTTTTTTTCCTTGAAAGAAACGTGGACTTTAAAAAAGAAAAACAGGTACATCAAATACCTGCATAACTTTCAAACCTGCTACAATGAATTAAAAGCAAAAAAAATGGTGTATATCTCTGTGCCGGAATAAGTAGTGTATGGTTACTGAATATATATATATATATATATATATATATATATATATATCCTTTTCAGAACAGCAACCCGGGCCTCTTTTTTAGGTACAACAATTCTTGCTTGTGAATAATTTTGCATAGCCATTTCCAGCTGCTGTGTCACTTTTACGATGAAGGCAATTATTTTTGAACAGTAGAAGGAGAAAAAAGATAGCCTGCACTATGCTGCTGCCAGGAAAGGGACATTTATTCTACAAGAAACAAGATACTCTCTTCCATGCAAGAAAAGCCAAGTCTCACAGAAGGGGCTAATTAATTCCATATGAGCCAAACTAAATCTAACCTATAACGACACATAGTCCCCAAGGGAAAAAAATGATATCAAACAGAGTAACATTTGGAATGCTCACAATTCCATTGAGACTTAACATTATTTTAGATCTCCAGCTTTTAAAATGTGGGCTATAAACTGGGAAGGTCTAGAATAGTAGTACAATTACTTTGAGCTCTTCCACACAGCTGTATAAAATCCACATTGAACTGGATTATAAGGCAGTGTGGAGTCAGATAATCCAATTCAAAGCAGATATTTTGGATTATCTGTCTTCTTTAGTTATCGTATCAGAAGCAAACTGAGGGTATGTTTGTAACATTTTAAAACACAAAGTTAAAAACTTGGCATTATACTAAATGTCCTTTGACCAGTAGCTTGCCATTTAGAGTGCCTCTAATGTTGCTATAAGAAGGTCCTCCATTGTGTATATTGCAGGGCTCAGACTGCATTGTAATAAGTGGTCTGTGGTTTGCTCTTCTCTACACTCGCATGTTGTGGACTCCACTTTGTAACTCCATTTCTTAAGCCTGGCTCTGCATCTTGTGGTCCCAGAGTGCAGTCTGTTCACTGCCTTCCAAGTCGCCCAGTCTTATGTGTGCCCAGGAGGGAGTCTCTCATTTGATATCAGTCATGGCTTGAGGTTCTGGGTGTTAGCCTGCTACTTTTGGACTCTCACTTTCTGAAGTGTTCCTACGAGTATCTCTGTAGATCTCAGAAAACTGCTGGCTGATATCTGAACAGGGGATGGGCTGGAAATGTCACTGCCTTGGATCTTTCATTACTGGCTTCTACTTCCCGGCAGATGTCAGGTGGTGCAATACCAGCTAAGCAGTATAAATTCTCCAACAATGTTGGGCATAAACATCTTGTGATACTACAGCATGTCTCATTAAGCATCACATCCACTGTTTTAGCGTGGTGAGATGTGTTCCACACCGAGCATGCATATTCAGCAGCAGAATAGCAAAGCTCAAGAGCAGATGTCTTCACTGTGTCTGGTTGTGATCCACAGGTTGCAGCATCTCCCTTAATATTCTGGGTTGTATGGAAGAGTCCTAGTTTACAACAATGGCACAGCCAAACTATAGAAATAATAGTTATGCAAGACCTCAGGCCAAATTCAAACAAAATGGTTAATTCTGGGCTACATAGAACAGTGACCTGATTTGGCAAAAGAATGTTCATTATTCAAACTAGCCTGCCCATTTGTGGAGATTCCTAGAGAAACCTTTTCACATTGGTTACTTATGTACCTCTGCATCACCAGAATGTTTGGGCTGCATCAGGAAGATGCTAAGCTTGTGTATTTTGACTTTTCCTATTGGGAAATAGTCCCAATGTCATTAAAGTAAGTACTGATTCTCCACAAGCCAGTGCTGAGTTATGCCCAAAGGTATCTTGAGGAATAATCACATTTATCCAGTGTTTGCTTTCTATTTTGTTCTCTCATACATTGTAAAGTACCAAAAGACAAGACTTGTGGTTAGCTTTTTATTAAGGCTGATTATCAACTTAATATGTTGTGCATGTACTAGCTGGCAACCATCAGCTGGCTCTTGTTAAACATGGACATATTCCTAACCACATTCTCTTTGGATTTATATATTGTGTATGAAAACTTTTCATTCAAATGTTTTCATACAATAAAATCTATAAGTGTCAATTTAGAATTATTGGTTGGTGACTTTTCACCCTCTGCCTCTTTCCTGCTAGAATGAAGAGGGTTATTTACTAGGCAATAATAACAGTAACAACCACCACAAAAATAATGAGAGCACATGGTGTAGTGCTTTGATTGTTGGACTAGATCATGGTTTGAATTCAGCTTAGCCAAGGAAATTCAGTGAGTAATCATGGGCAAGTTCTTTCCGGCTTAGAAGAAGACAAACTTCCTCTGAATAAATCTTGCCAAGAAAATCCCAGGATGGGATCACCAGAAGGCAAAATTAAAGGCACATAAACAATTGTTGTTGATGATGTTCTTGAAATATGAATGCTCCCCTTTTAGTGAAGGAAATATCATAGAAAAATGATACTGAAATTAAGGAGAAAATATTAAAGGGTTCTTTTATTTTGGTACAAAAATGCATGAACCAACAGATTCCTTAATCCTTAAAATGCCAAAAGACTCTTTTTTTCTGTCACAGATTAACTAAGGTAATGAAAATGAAAAATGAAACATTTAGATAAAGCGATGCAAGAAAAGGGAAACAACAAGAAAGGTCACTTGATAGCTTTGTTTTTAATGTGACTGCACAAAGTGAAACAGTGGAGCCCCTTCCTCACAGCTGTATAAAATCTACATTGGATTAAGTGGTAGTGTGGACTCAGAAAATCTGGTTCAAAGCAGATATTGTGGATTATCTGCCTTGATATTCTGGGTTATATGACTCTGTGGAAGGACCCTGAGAAACAACAAAGGATTACGTTCTCAGGCCCCTTCCACACAGATGTATAAAATCCCACATTATCTGCTTTGAAATGGGTTATATGGCAGTGTGGACTCAGATAACCCAGTTCAAGTAGATATTGTGGATTATCTGCCTTGATATTCTGGGTTACATGGCTGTGTGGAAGGGCCCCTGGCGACTATGGTCCAGATACCCCGCTCAGCCATGGAGACCTACTGGATCATCTTGCACAAATTACATTCTTTCAGGGCCCTTCCACACAGCCTTAAAAGTGTTCAGCAAGAGAAGATTTAATCTAATTCACTGATCTCCCTGTTCATAGAAATGTGGGTAATTTAATGTGGGATGGGAAGTGTATTTTTCCATCTTCAACCCAATAAGGGCCCTTCCACACAGCCCTATATCCCAGAATCTCAAGACAGAAAATCCCATAATATCTGAAGCCCACCAAGCCCCCCCCCCCCCCCCGGCTACATGCCTGCTTTAAGGTGTAACGTCATGGAACACTACACAAAGAAGATGATCCTAAACACTTCCAGCCCCCTTTGTGGGATGAGGTCCATAGGCAAGTGGTCTTTGGGTTATTGCCTTAGCCCAACCCAATAGCTACAAATGTATCCAGAGCAGTGGAGAACCACCATATGCTTTGCAAGTGCCTTTTTAATAGTATTATTTGTAGTACTTAAATAAAAATAGGCTGTAATGAAAAGTAGATGCAGTAGACCAAATCTATAAATAAAGATGTTGGGTTCCATTTCAGATAAAATATTGCTAATTTAGATATATTGTCTTGGCTAAAATTATCTTAGGCTATAGGTTATCCAAAAATAATGGTACATAATTTCTAAAATAACAGGAATCAGATATGCTTGGAAGTCATAATTCGGAATAAGTAACAGTAGTAAAAACATTCTATACACCCTTAAAGTCTCTTACTTCTTTATTAAGAAATACTTTACCAATGCCCTGTTTTTTGTTCTGGTCACACCTCATAGCTGATTCCACTCCTGTCTTGTTGAGTCTATGCACAACTTGCCCAATGCTTATGCTCTCTTTCTCTGCAAAGCTCATCCACATCCTTCTGAGCTTGCTTTCTTGATCACACCAGAGCTCATCCACTAATACCTTGGTTGATCCTGCCCATAGGAAAACGTAATTCCTGATCTCGTTCTCCCCATGACTTATTCCATCTCCAATCTTTTCATTTCTTCTGCAAGTAATCTAACCACTGAATACTCATCCACTCTCAAATCCTTTGGCTGAATGCCTTGGGCACAAAGTGTTTGTTCCAGGAGTGATATCCCTAACTGGAGGATTGAGGTGATTATTTGCAAGGCATTTTTACAAGGCATTTTAAAGTAATGGTTGTGTGTCCAAATGAACCTCAGGACCCCATATAAGTGAGCTATAAAATTCACACATCTTCTGCAAGGTTACTGTACACCAAACATAAACATTTCCCCAAATACAGTATATTTCTTTCGCAGTCAGTGGTGTCTCCTGTCTCTCCAAGATTTGGTAATGAAAGGAGTATTATTTTAGATATTCTCCTTAGAAATTCTCCTTGTTCTTTATTCAGGTATTTTTGATGTTGTGCTGAGTAATAAAAATCACTATTTGTGTAAATGTCTTTGCGGCTCTGTACAATCTTACTTCAAAATTTCCAACATAATCTTAATATGAAGATGATATGTAACTGAGAAGCTTCCACTCGCTTCTGAATGAAAAAACGGACACCAGTAAACAATAATGCCCCAATAATGGACAGTGGGAAACAAACACTCTTCAGCCTGCAGGGGAGCCTTTATGTTGCTCCAAGCACCTTTTCCTCCCTTGCCTTTGTTGCCTTTCCTGGTGGTTGGTCTCAGAAAACAGCTTGCAAATCTATATATCCCTAAACTAGGTAGGAATACACCAGCATTTGGCCCCATCCCTGTTGATCCCACCCACTGCCCCACCACCTGGCAACCAGCTGGCACTGATATAGTTTGCTTCCTTTTTAAGGAAAAGTGTCAATATTTTCACACAGCCAGGATCTTTATTGGAGGGCAAGTTCTCAGGAAAGCAATTTCCTCAGATTGCAGCCATCTGATCTTTTTTTTTTTTCACTTCTGCAATATAGGAAATATGTTTTTGAAGATATCTCAGTAAAGACTTGAGTTCCAAGTACAAGTGCCGTATAGATACAAGTGCCCAAAACATCACTTTGGATAAAATAAACTGGGATGCTAATTTCCGTGCCACCTGCTCTGATTGTGTCAACCAGTGGAGTTTGCACTCCCAGCATGCCCCTAATGAAGCCAACGTGAGGATTAATTATTTAATTAATTATATTTGTTTTTATTTACTTTATTTCTACCCTGTCTTTCTCCCCAAAGGAACTTAACCCTGATTCAAATGTGCAGGATATGTGCTAGCAAATATCCTAAATAGCCTAAAAGTGTCTGTCAGATATGTTGTTTGTTACCAGAATAAAATAACTTGTAATGGTCAAATAGTTTCTGGTATAACATCACTTAAACACAAAACTCAACAGAGTTTGAGCATAAACTTGTAAGATGAACTAGAGGTATTTATGGATGATTGAAATGTCTCAGACATTCTGAGCTCATAGACATAGCTTTCAGTAGAGGCAGACAGCTGGATCCAATCATCTTAGCTCATCACATTCTATTTTAATAAAGATCACACTCATAAGCAAATCCCTTACTCATTGCTTTATATTTAAGCAACATCACGGAAATGGTCTACCAGTAATGAACTACACACCTCCCTCATGTAAAGTCCCTGTTGTGCAATTTCACAAAGCCATCTTCTCTCGATGAGAAAGTTAATCAACCTGAATATGGACTTTAAATAGAACCCAGGGGAAAGCCAAGGCTGCGTACTGCTGCAAATCATTGAGCCAGGTCCAAAAAAAAAAGCAGTTTCTTTGCTCACAGAGATTCCATCACCTCATTTCAGAGAGGTGATGGAGGGATGAATCAGCATTGTGCCCAACAAACAGAACAGCATGTTAATTTGGAGATTCAAACAGATAATTTTGAACAGCTTTTCCCTTATTCTGAAATTATCACATATGTCTGAAAGTGAAGAAGAGAATCTGGGCTACAACCTGATGCATAAAGATGATAAACCAAGTTATCATTCTAATCTAGTAAAGTTGCTAGAAACAGAGTCAAGACAAAATCTATTTACCAGCTGAAAAGTTGTGGGATTTTTTAAGCAAGTCAATCTACTGCGCTTTACTCTTTCATATTCTATGCCAAGGATTGACGCCTCCCTTGGTGTCTTGCTTTTTACAGGATGTTTGCATAAGTCAAGTCGTAGGACCCAGAGTCCAGTTTCTCATTCCTCTTCACTCACCAAACTTCTGACAGTGATGGAGCAAGAGCGCCTTGAGAAAAACTCTGTGGGCACTGGGTGTGCAAAGGCAGGAGTGGCAACAGCAGCCAAGAAGTTTCAGTTTTTGGGGTCAAAAAATTGGGATTTATGGAAAAATGAAAACTTTACCAGAAGTAATGATGACACCATCATAGTCAGAAAGCCTCTTTTTCTTAGATGAACCTAATGCTTGCATTTCCTTTAATTAGCCTAGTCTTGAGAATCTTCTTGCCTTTTAAAGACAGACTTCAAACATGGCAGAGCAGGCTGGAGGGAAGGTTTACAGACCAATTTAGAGGTTTTCCTGGGCTCTCTTTGATCCAGGGGGCATTTTTTTGTCAGTCCAAAGTGTTTTTTCATGTCAGGAGCAACTTGAGAGACTGGCACTTGAGCTACCGGTGGTGCAGTGGGTAAAACCCTTGTGCTGGCAGGACTGATGACCTGAAGGTTGCGTTGCTGACCTGAAGGTTGCTGGTTCAAATCCAACCCAGGCAGAGCGCAGATGAGCTCCCTCTATCAGCTCCAGCTCCATGTGGGGACATGAGAGAAACCTCCCACAAGGATGGTAAAAACAACAAAAAACATCTGGGCATCCCCTGGGCAACATCCTTGCAGATGGCCAATTCTCTCACATCAGAAGCAACTTGCAGTTTCTCAAGTTTCTCCTGACATGAATTAAACTGTATGAAGTGCCTTCCTGAAGCAGATCTCATTGGGGAGGACTTGTAAGTCAGCATTTCAACCAAATAACAACAACAACAATAACGATAACAACAACAACAACTTGTGCCACAAATACCATCTGCCTGCAACAAAGAACTGGTGGGACCACAAGCCGGAATGAACAGAGAATGAACACGTCAAGCTACTCTGGGACTTCCGAATTCAGACAGACAGAGTTTTGGAGCACAATACTTCTGACCTCACGATTGTGTTAAAAAACAAACTATGGATTGTCAATGTTGCAATCCCCAGTGACAGCAGGATTGAAGAGAAACAACTGGAAAAACTGACACAATATGAGGATTTAAAAATCGAACTGCAAAGACTCTGGCACAAGCCAGTCAAGGTGGTCCCAGTGGTGATCGGCACACTGGATATAGTGCCTAAAGACCTTGGCCTGCACTTAAACACAATCAGCGCTGACAAAATTACCATCTGCCAGCTGTAGAAGGCCACCTTACTGGGATCTGCATGCATTCTTCGCCGATACACCACACAGCCCTAGACACTTGGGAAGTTTCCAACATGTGATCCAATACAACAGTCAGCAGAGTGTCTGCTGTGGAATCATCTTGTTGTGTTTCAAATATTAATAATAATAATAATAATAATAATAATAAACTTTATTTTTATTCTGCCCTATCTCCTTGAGGGGAAGATTCCAACACAACAATGACAAACATTCAATGCCTACATAAAACACGTGATACTAACATAAAATCCCCGAAAAAACCCACATATAAAAGTAACATTAAAACCTAACATCAAATTAAGACCTAACATCAGTAAATTAAACCTTACATCAATAAGTTAAACTAAACAAAATCAAACCAAATTTTATAACATAAATCTAAACAAAACATCTGCATTTGTGTACAACAGCCAGCAAGGGTTCACAAAATGGTGTGGGTTAGTTATGTAGTCAAATGAGGTCCTTACAGTCACTTCCAACTTTGAGTCTTACTCCACATGCCAAATTAGCTGTTTTTGTTATGTTTTGCTGCACTTTCAGACCCAGTGCAACCTGCAACAGATGGTGGGGAAGAACATTTAATCACAAAAGTTGCCGAGACATGTTTTAGGCTTTAGGAAACTTCAGTTAAGATTTTCAGTCCTTGTTGAGTAATGTATTGTCTGCCCTTCCTGGTTTACTAATCCAAATATTTTATAATGGCTTTGTGCAACACGTAATACAAGGATGAGTCAAGGTGGATAAATCATTATTCTGGGCATCATAGCTACCATTTCTTCTGGAATCTGAAACTAGAGGGGAGAAATGAGCACATTCTGATGTGCATTCTCAGACCATCAAGAGCATCTTAATACAATATTATTGCCTGGGATGAAGGCCCAAGTTTTACCACTCCTCTGTGTGTGTATTGGTTTGATTGCTGAGTTACAACTCGGAAAATCAGAGTTCAAATCCATACTCAGCCATTTCATTTTATTTTATTTTGTGTCAGGAGTGACTTGAGAAACTGCAAGTCATTAATGCTGTTGAGAGAATTGGCAGTCTGCAAGGACGTTGCCCAGGGGACGCCCTGATTTTTGACGTTTTACGTTTTACCATCCTTGTGGGAGGCTTCTCTCATGTCCCCGCATGGGGAGCTGGAGATGAGATGGGAGCTCACCCCGCTCTCCGGATTCGAACTACTGACCTTTCAGTCAGCAGTCCTGCTGGCACAAGGGTTTAGCCCACTGCACCACTGAGGGCTGCTTACTCAGCTATTAAAACCCATTGGGAAACTTTGGACAAGTTATGCCCTTTCAGCCTCAGAGGAAGGCTAATCTAAAATGCCCTCTATGGACAAAAGAAAACCCTATGGTACATTCATTTTAGCGTTGCCTTAAGTAAAAAAAATCTCCACATCACACAAAAATCATTAATCAATGTAGAAATAATTCCCAGAGCAACAGAAATTTAAACTCCACTGTTCTAACTAAAGGTCGCAACCTCTGAGGATGCCTGCCATAAATGCAGGCGAAATGTCAGGAGAGAATGCTTCTAGTACATGGCCATATAGCCCGATAAACCTACAACAACCCGGTAACTAAAGGTTCTTTCGAATTTTTGAAGTTCTAAAAAATAAATAAATATATCAGATGGGATTCAATATTTCTTCATCAACTCTAGGGCTGAATATTGAAAAGTTAACCTTGGACATAGCAGAAGGTTGGAGTATTGGATTAAAACATCCAGAATCCCTTAGTTAATATGGTCATGAAGGATAGTTTTAAAAAAGCAACTTATCTCAATTCTGGCACTAAATTCATAACTGGCATTTTGCATTTTGCAGTTTCAGGTCTATGCTAAAATAATGTCTGCTTGAATTCATCTTGCAAAGAGTTATGTTGTAAAGATGCTTTGAAATCCACCAAACAAGAAAATGCAAATATTACAGGTGTTTCACATCCAAAACTAGAAACAAAAAGAATTCTGTGAATTTCCCTGTTTACCACAAAATCAGAACTAGTTTAGATTCTTTAGATCATGTTGCCTGAAATTCTGAAGTCTCTTAACACTGCGATAAGCACAAAATCTCTTTACACCTGTCAAGCAGCAGTTTCTACATAAAAGTAATTTGATTTCCTCCTAATTAGTGCCGTTTCTCCAGCCTTCTAAATGTGAAAACTGATCTACTCCAGATGCTAAAGATGCTTCGCATAATAGGATTCTTCTATAAGAGCATCTCCAGGAGGACTTTATTCAGACACCCAATTCTGAAACAGATGACAGGAACGTAGTTATGGCAAGGGATGCTCATCTCCTTTATTATCTTGAGATTGAAAAACATGTAATAAGTCAGAAAATTGAAGTAGCAGGTGAAACCCATTAGAAACATCAATATAAACGTAGAGACCCAATGGGGGCTAGTCAGGCATTCTCGTAGTTAAGCCATATAAATTAAACAAAGACTTTGAAGTTCATTATCTGTTCTTCCAAAGACTTAAGAAGGCTATTTTAGCCACAAGCCTTTCCCCCCCGAAAATGTGGTATTAATTATTGATTTTTGAAGCCAGGGTTTCAAAACATATGTTGCCTTAAACGTGCTTTGTTGCAATGCTTTGAACCTGCCATTATGCTTCAAAGAGCATCAGCCAAATTAAATTACTTCCTCCTGCATTTTCAGAAAGAGAATGACAACTATTATATTTCATTAACTCCTTTTGTGGCTTGCCTGGAAAGGTTGAAATTAAAAGAAAAGCAAATTATTTTTGAGAAACCAACCAAGAAGGAAGCTGTTTTAAATGTATATGAAGGTATGAACAGTAATAAAGAAGCAACCATGACAGTGGTCTTGAAACTGAGGTGGACGCCAATTCAAAAACTCCTACTCTGCCAAAAAATCCCTGCTACCTAAGACTTTGCTGTTGCTGAAAGTACTCAGAAATATAGATATACCTCAATGAATGAAGTAGATGTGTCCCTTGGAATTAATTTTAACCCAAAAAAATGTATCAGAGGCAGAAGTAATCTAAAAGTAATACAGCTAGGTTGCTACACTGGGAAAAAGCAGTTTAACATTCTGAATTCAAAATCTTCATCTAAAATGCATCCAGTGATTTCATTTCATCAGCTACCTTTTCCTATAATTCCCATGTTTATGGCCATACATGCAAATTTATGTTTTTTTTAGCATGCTTGAGAGCTGGCGTGGCAGGCTTATCTGCTTTCCCCTTTTTATATGTTGCTGTTTACGTACACACATCAAGGTATTCTAACATTAGCCACTGTTCTTCTTGCCTCTCATGGGCAGTGTTGGGGCTCAGCCGCAAGATGCTAGAGATGCTGGGGGTTCTGCCTCAAAGGATGAGGGGAATGATTGCTTTTTCACTGAGTATGTGTCTAATCAGGCTGAAACACAGACAGAAATGCAGGCCGTAGATCAGAGAGATAGGCCGGTAGCTGCAGAAGAGATAGAGGATGTTTGGGCTTCCATTTCTCTTGAGAATAAGCCTTCTCAGCCTTCAGAAGATGGCGAGTTAGCTCGTGATATGACATTAGATCTCAGCTCAGAGAGAGCAGAGGAGAGATTAATTAGAAGGTCAGCAAGACTCAGTGTGATGCAGTCCTTCAAATTCAGGTGCCATACGGATGATCTCATTTTTGTTTGGTCAGATGTGAGCTTAAATTAAGTGATGTTTTCCTGGGCTCTCCAGAGCAGACACCGTTGTCTTAAAATCAACTTCATGTTCAGCTCTCAAGTTTGCCTTTGTTCCTGAATGAAGTTTGTCCTTAAAAGTTCCTGTTTTCATGCCTATGGGCTCATGTTCCTGTTTCTTGCTCGTGGATTTATGCCTATGCTTTTGACTTCATGGATTTCATGTACCTTGCTATCTTGGACTACTGATCTTCGTATTTTTGGACTATTGCTATTTCATAGCACCTTTTCTGGTGCTTTTTTGAGAAATGCCCATTTTCCATTTGTATATGCTTTTTGCACATAAACTGCTATAGTTAGTTACTACTGGACTCTGTGATAATAGGTGGAAAGGTGTTCCTGGCCTAGAGTACAACAGGCAGCCACACACCCCTACAGGAGAATCTTTCTCAGTTCAAGCTTTATTGCATTATTCATTGTAGGCACTCCTGCAACCTGACACTCCTCTAGCCCTAGTTACTTTTCTTCCCAATGCTGATGCTTCTTTTAAAAGAATCTTCCAGTTTGACAGAAAATAAGAGGGGGGGGGAACCACGGAGAGCTGGGCACACACAAAAAGAATGTATAAAAAGCAGAATCTTTGTTCAAGGCATTGCTAACTGAGGTGTGCCTGTACAAGCTGAGCTTAGAAAAAATTATGATGACACACTTGTTGGGAGATTCTGTGAGGTGTATTCCATAAAGGTAAGCAAAGATGATTTTGAGTTACTATGGAGTTGCAGCAAGGAAGTGCTGAACAAAATCTCAGCATTGATGGCTCCTCGTGTAAGAAGTGGGTGATGCTGTTTGCCTGTCTGTCAGTGCCAGGACTGGACACTGGACAAGGACTTCATCTGTATTAGGCGTATGAGAGAATCCACTGAAAGGCTAGAAAAAATGGCACAAAGGAGTAAAATCTGTATAAAAATGACATCTCAAGGTCATAACATTCATGCAGAATTCCACAACAGCATTCTGTTTGTAGTGGGGGTTGTTTGTAACTAGCTTTGACACAACACCAAATGACATTTGAGCTGCAGCACTTAGTTGATTTCTGCAGAAAAATATTCAACAGTGCAAAGGATTCACTGTGTAGAGCCTGGAAGAAGTTAAATTTGAAGTATAACTCCTAAAAACCCCTGCAAGCAGGCTGGCAAAGGATTCTGGGCACTATACTGCCCAAACTAACTTTTCCTAGCAATGCCCCTGTGGATATGAACCGCTGTTTCATGTAGGTAGAACACAAAACTTGAACAGGGAGAAGCAAAGAAAACTCACTGGAACAGAAGGCATTTTCCCACCTCCTGGGGACCTGAATTGTAAGTAACTAATGAAACCACTGAAAGCCTATGTCGGTTTTGTTTTACATTCAAGATCCTCACAGTAAATGACAGCCTTTGGAAAGCACACCTGTTGCTATTGCTAAGAAACCTACAATTGTGGATCCAACAAATTGCCTTGTTCTCTAGTTCAAAGGCAGAAACAAAGTAACCAAATGCCCAGTTAGGTTTGCCAACTGCTTTGCTGTTATGTCTTTTAACAGCAATTTAATCTGCAGCAACCAACAGGTAAAGCTACTACTAAAGGGGAAAATCTGCAAACGGTACAGAAGCCTGGAAAAAAGAGGAACACTATTCATAGGGAGGAGGGAGCAAGCTTGTTTTCTGCTGTCCTGGAGACTAGGACGCGGAACAATGGCTTCAAACTACAGGAAAGGAGATGCCACCCGAACACTAGGAAGAACTTTCTGACTGTCAGCAGTAGAACACTCTGCCCCTGAGTGTGGTGTATGTTCCTTCATTGGAGGCTTTTAAACAGAGGCTAGATGGCCATCTGTCGGGGGTGCTTTGAAGGTGATTTTCCTGCTTCTTGGCAGGGGGTTGGACTGGATGGCCCACAAGGTCTCTTCCAACATTATGATTTTATGATTCCAAGCAGGTAGCAGTGGCTAACTTGGTATGTGGAGGAATATACTCCCTCAGAATGTCCTTCTGCTGCTATGTGAGGTGCGGAGCTTGTACCAGACACTTTCAGAATTGTAGATATCCAGGAGGCTCAGTGTAAATCAAAGTAACTGTTATTCCAAACGGCATGGATAGCAAGTGCAGTTATAGACATAAAGCCAAAAGTATTTTAGATGTTTCAAGCTACATAACCAGAAACTAAGTTCCATGGTTCCTTAAAGAGAACATGGCCATTACTTCACACAGGATTGTGTATACTTGTATGCACCCACATATACATGCACACAGATACACACACACACCAATGACCTAAAACGTAAATTTTATAAGGTAGGCAACTTTGGAAATATAAGGCCCTAGGAGACCTCTATCCTTCCCCAAATCCCACCAAACACTCTGTAGTGGATGAGGTCTCATTGTCACCGTGATCTTTGGTCTCTTTGGGCCATTTGTGGCACAGGAAAAGCCTTTTTAAACAAAGTTTAGCCTCAGATGGTCAAAAAGGTGTATTTTGTACTTCGCTGTGTATAACCTAATAAGAAAAAAAAATCACATTTCACCTGCTTTAAAAGAGGTTCAGAACATTCACTAAAAATGCAGGTCACAGTCAGGCCTGTAGCCAGGATTTTGATTCGGGGGGGGGGGGGGGGGCTGAGTTTGATTCAGGGGGGCTGAGTCTGAGTGAAAGAGGGTCTACCCTAGAAAACCTTTTGTATCATTACCCCAATACCCCCGTGCATATGGGATATATTGAGCATGGTGATCAGATCATGATATGAATAAACATAACAGTTTAAATAATGTACCAGTAAGGTCTTCTCGCGGACCACCATGATGATTTCGGGGGGGGGGGCTGAAGCCCCTCAAGCCCACCCCCTGGCTACATGCCTGGTCACAGTAGGCCACTCCCGGTCCGATCTATTCATATCCTGTTCAGACTCCGTTACCAGCAAACTTAAGTGGAAAAAAGAAAACAAGAATATCTCCCCTTGGTGAAATATGCCATAATACAAGTTTTCATCATCACTACTTCTATTGACACCAGAAGTATACTCTCTAGCTTCCCAAAAGTGTCACTAGTGAGTATGGATTTTGGTCTCATTTGCTGGTTTGTTTTATGCTCAGAGTGGGTCTTACCAATATCAAAACCAAAATAAATTGGATTTTATAGACTCCGTTTATTGTTGTTGTTGTTTACCTCAGTCATTTTTTTTACTGGCAACCCTATTACAGGGTTTTCAGGGCAAAAATGTATTCAGAGAAGGTATGCATTTGCCATTCTTCTGCAGCTAAGAGGGTGTGGCTTGCCCAAGCTCATCACTGGGTTTCATGGCTGAGCAGGAATCCAAACCTTGGTCTCCAAAGTCACAGTCCGGGGCTCAAACCATGCTGATTCTTAAAAGTAATCGAAATCAAAACAAAAGGTATTTGCAATGTTATCAGTCAAGCATGCATTTCTGAGAATCACTGGCAGAAAAACTAACTGTAATCCTTTTCACATAACTAAACATATTAATCCGGTTCAGTATGAAAAACAATCTTGTAGCACCTTGGAGATTAGTCTCAAAGATGCTATAAGATCCTATGCCAGCCAGCTCAGAAGTGAAGGTTACTATTTCAACATTATGTTCAATAATATACAAAAGAAAAAACACCATTATACACAATGGAAGCATGCATAGGGTTGTCCAGTTATATTCTTGTTCATCTACTCAAGCTACACAATCCTGGCATTACAAAAACAGGGGAAGGAGTCTGGACAGCTTCAGCGTGTTACAATTTTTTGGTATATGCTTTTTTCTGATCTACATCTGGACTACTGGTGTGCTTTCCATTTGATTCCCTCTACAAAGAAAACATCTTTTCATAAATGGATTAAACTTCACCATGACATGCTCCCTGCTTCCATTCAGGCAATGCCTTGCAAGGCCCTTTTTCAGATAAAGCTGGAGTGATAAGTGTTAATAGAGCCATTAGGAGGGTATGGTCAGTCACAGTTCTTTGCATCACTAGGATGCATCACCAGCTTTGCCCTGGGCCTTGTTGACAAGTGGAGAAAAAGACTTTTTGCCAGGCATTAGAAGCAGAGGAGAACTGTTCCATTTTCTCTTTCCGCTTTCACAGTCAACATTTTCATGCTGCTCTTGAAAGCAGGCAGACTCCATTTCCTGAGGCCCACAACCTACTGGGAAAAGAGGGTGACTAAGAAGACAGAGTGCATGCTTGATCATTTTCTTTTGAGATTTCAAACCAAGCAGAGAGAAAAGGTGAAACATACAGAGGGTCATCTGACATCTCTTAACATAATTCATTCAAAACGAAAGAATTCAAGAGATGTTGACTGTTTTTTTCCTCACATTACAAATTATCTGTGTGTGAGAGGCAGAGAGGTGGGAAGGTAGAGATTCAGGGAAACAATGAAGTATGCCGACAACAGAAGAATAACACACTTTCTAGACCAGTGTTTCTCAACCTGGGGGTCGGGACCCCTGGGGGGTCATGAGGGGGGTTTCTGAGGGGTCGCCAAAGACTATCAGAAAACACATATTCCTAATGGTCTTACAAACCACTTCGGCAGAGAAGGCTGAAGATGTCTCCACCTGCCTTTCTCTTCCTTTTTGAACTATAAATCCCAGCAACTACAACTCCCAAATATCAAGGTTGATTTTCCCCAAACTTCACCAGTGTTCACATTTAGGCATATTGAGTATTCATGCCAAGTTTGGTCCAGATACATCACTGTTTGAGTCCACAGTACTCTCTGGATGTAAGTAAACTACAACTCCAAAACTCAAGGTCAATGCCCAACAAACCCTTCCAGTATTTTCTGTTGGTCATGGGAATTCTGTGTGCCTGGTTTGGTTCAATTCCATCGTTGGTGGAGTTCAGAACTATAAACTATAAATCCCAGCAACTGCAATTCCCAAATGACAAAATCAATCTGCAAAAGTATTCAAATTTGGACGTATTGGGTATTTTTGCCAATTTTGGTCCAATGAATGAAAATACATCCTGCATATTAGATATTTACAATACGATTCATAACAGTAGCAAAATTACTCCAGGGTTTCTTAGATGACATCAATTACCTAGATCAGTCACAGTCTGGTTTCAGGCCTGGTCACGGCACCGAGACAGCTTTGGTCGCCTTGGTGGATGACCTCCGCAGAGAGCTGGACAGGGGGAGTGTGACTCTGTTGGTTCTCCTGGACATCTCAGCGGCTTTCGATACCATCGACCATGGTATCCTTCTGGGTCGTCTCTCTGGGATGGGCCTTGGGGGCACGGTTCTGTCGTGGCTCCAGTCCTTCCTGGAGGGACGAACTCAGATGGTGAAGCTGGGTGACGCCTGCTCGGACCCCTGGCCTTTGACCTGTGGGGTCCCGCAAGGCTCTATTCTGTCTCCCATGCTCTTCAACATCTACATGAAACCGCTGGGAGAGGTCATCCGGGGTTTTGGAGTTGGGTGCCATCTCTACGCAGATGACACACAACTCTACTACTCCTTTCCACCTAACTCCAAGGAGGCTTCTCAGGTGCTAGACAAGTGCCTGGCCGCTGTGTCGATCTGGATTAGGAAGAACAAGCTGAAGATCAATCCCGATAAGACAGAGGTCCTCTTGGTCGATCGAAAGCCGGATCGGGGTATAGGGTGGTTACCTGTGTTGGACGGGGTTACACTCCCCCTGAAACCTCAGGTCCGCAGTTTGGGTGTCCTCCTGGATTCTTCGCTTACACTTGAGGCTCAGGTGTCGGCGGTATCCGGGAGGGCGTTTGCGCAACTGAGACTCGTGCGCCAACTGCGACCATACCTCGTGAAGGCTGATCTGGCCGGGGTGGTCCATGCCTTGGTCACCTCTAGAATGGACTACTGTAATGCGCTCTACGTGGGGCTACCCTTGAAGACGGCTCGGAAATTGCAGCTGGTCCAACGTGCAGCAGCCAGAATGCTAACTGGAGCTCATTATCAAGAGAGGTCTACCCCTCTGTTCAAGGAGCTCCACTGGCTGCCTTTCATCTTCCGAGCCCAATTCAAGGTGCAGGTGCTCACCTATAAAGCCCTAAACGGTTTGGGACCACCCTACCTGCGTGACCGTATCTCCATCTACGAACCTACACGCTCGCTTCGATCATCTGGGGAGGCCCTGCTCGTGATCCCGCCAACGTCGCAAGCGCGTTTGGTGGGGACGCGGGACAGGGCCTTCTCCGTAGCGGCCCCCCGACTCTGGAACGCCCTCCCAAAAGATCTCCGACAGGCCCCTACACTAGCAGTTTTCAGAAGGAACCTGAAAACTTGGCTGTTCCGTTGTGCCTTCCCGGATTAGGAACCCCCATCCCAAGTCCTAATAGCACTTTAGCATAGTTAATATTGCTGCACATCGTACTTTAATCCCGACGCCCCTCCTACCATTTCAGCACTTTTAACCTTGTACCTCTCACCGGCCGAACCAGTTTTTAATATGTCCTGATGTATAGTTACTGTTGTATTGCTAATTTTGATTTGATTTGTTTTTTAATTTGCTTTGTTTATTGTTTGTTATGTTTTCTATTGTATTGTGTTTGTGGCTTCGGCCTGTGTAAGCCGCATCGAGTCCTTCGGGAGATGCTCGCGGGGTACAAATAAAGTTAATAATAATAATAAAATAATAATAATAATACAGTTATGAAGTAGCAACAAAAATAATGTTATGGTTGTGGGTCACCACTACATGAGGAACTGTATTTTGGGGTCATGGCATCAGGAAGGTTGAAAAACACTGTTCTAGATTATTAACAAGTTCATCAGCACACGCAAGAGATAGTCACAACAGGTGCAAACAAAGCAGATTGAATGTCAGTACAATAGCCTCAGGTTTAATGCACACTACAGAAAATGAAACCTTGATCTCCTAAATGACCTCTCTTGGATACTGACCCAATTACCAAGAAACCATTAGCACTGACATTAGAGACAGCCACTTCAACTCCATACTTTTCCTCTGCTTCTAGTTACTGACACTAACAATATTGATGTTACAGTACAAAAACAATTGCAAAGAGTGATCATGGCTATAAAAGTCTGGTAATGTACACTTCTCCTCCAAACCTGATAATATGCTCTGTTGACACGATGAAGTCACAATAATATAGGTAAAGATGGGACATGAACACAACAAAGAAAGAAACTAGAAAGTGTGCACATGCCTGCCAAAAGATACAGATCCAATGAAAAGGATCAGATGCTGAATCTAATGACCTTGTGTTCAATATTTGAACGTACATAGCAATGCAGTGCCACAAAACGATATGCTCCATCTAAGTGGCACTGAGTGTCAAATATTCAAGCAATGTCTCCTTCGCTTTGAGTTCACTACATTGTCCAAGCTCTGACATACACATAAAAGACCAGGGGTTGATAACCAGCTATAATAACTTGAGTGTAAAAATGATGAGGAGTCAACGGGAAGCTTGTGGCATACTATTTTTAAATAGTGTCATTCCCAGAACTAAAACTACCTTTTACCTGACAAATTATGGCAATCCAAACATTCACAGAATCAGACAGAGCAAAGTGGATATGATTTCAAAAGGCTCCTTGTAGCAGTTGTATGATTAGCCTTGTCACATGCTATTTGGCTATTTTAATTATTAAACACGGAGATGGAGAAATGGTAATTAAACCCTGAGGGTCATTATAGACCTTCTTGTACTACACGCAGTGCCACGATTCATAACAGTCATGAGAAAAGACAGCAGTGAAGTGTCTGTTACATTCCTATAAGAAAAGCTACAGCACAATGATATATAGTAGTTGTTGCTTTGTGCCTTCAAGTTATTTCTGATGTATGGCAACTCTAAGGCAAATACAGAGAGCATTGGGCTATAACAAGAGACTTAAGAGAGGCAAATGCAAACTTCCTCTGAACAAGTTGTGCCAAGAAAATGTCATGATAGGTTCGCCTTAAAGTTGGCATAAGTCAGAATGAGTATGAAGACACACAACAATAACAACAATTTGTTTTTGTTTGTTTGCTGCTGCTTCCAATAGACTGAGGTGAGGGTTGATAACAGATTAAAATTCAACACATACGTTCAGTGAAAAATATAGAAAACAGTTTAAAACACATGACATCATCTTGAAAGAATGTATGATACCAGTACATGTTCAGGCAATCAACCCATGCTTGAAAATTCATAAATTAAAATTTGAAATGTAAAAAATCACCTGCATAGGCCTACTAGAAGAAACAGTCTTTAATACTATTTTATGTTCTCACACTGTATTCAGCAGTTGAATCTCTTTTACAAGTCATTCAACAATCTAGGAATGTCTGAAGAAAGGTCCCTTCAAAGACCATCACCAGCTTAGTCCTGGCTAATTTTGACCCCATCTATACTGCCATATAATGCAATTTGAAACTGCATTATATAGTCAGTGTGAACTCATATAATGCAGTAACTGCATTGAATTTCATTATATGTGTCTACACTGACCATATAATGCAGTTTGAAACTGCATTATGTGGCAATGTAGATGAGACCTAAGTACATGTCCCCCAGATGACTTGGGCTTATGGGATGGATCATTCAGGAGAAGGTGAACCTGTATGCAACCTGGACTCAAACCATAGGGAGCTATGAAGGTAAAAATCAACACTTTATACCTTGCTTAGAAACTAACAGGCAACCAGTTGAGCAATTGGTTCAATACAATTACTCCCAGATGTACCAGTAATCAATATGGGTATCATGTTTTGAACTCACTGGAATTTCTGAACTTGGTACAGAAGTAACCCAATGTACAACACATTGCGGTATACAGCTTTGAAGTTACCAGCACATGCAGTGCCATATTTAGGTCATCCAGCTCTAGAAAGGGGTGAAGCTGTCTTATATATACTTTTGACTGTCACATCTATCTGAGCTATCATTTGAAGGGATAAATCCAGAAGCAACCAGCCATGGAGAACAGAACTCAAGAGAAGTTGTTTTCCTTACTTGTCTTACCAGCTGGCCCATATCTGTATTACTCACCAACTGAAACCAGTCCAATGTAATCCTACCCACAGAGTTGCTGGACACCCCACTGTCAACTTCTAATATAACATTATTATCTAGTTTGACACTTATCCAAGATATTTTATCTGTGAAATGGTCATTAAAGGTTGAAAGTTCTAGAATAGCATTTGGCGGTAAAGTGCTAAAGTTCAACTCCTCACTATCCTGAATCATTCAAGTGGATGCAAATGTGCAGATACAATGTGTGTAGAGAACGTACCATGAACTTCCTGAATTTACAATGAAAACCAGAATTTCTAGGTAATAGTAGATTCTCCTGAAATATATGACTTCCAGCAGAAGTCTTATTGGAGGACCTAGAAAATTCCTAGAAAAAACCCTCTCTAGCAATTTGCTAGGTCCTCCAGCATGACTCTATGGTAATTTTGGGGAGAAACCTACCATAAAATTGCCTGAATGACCTGGAAAATTCCTAGAGCTTACATATTTTGTCAGATACAGGTAGGTGGATCCAGCCCCACAGGTAAAGGGGTTATACTGTGTATTCAGTCAATTGTAAAAGTTATGGGGTGTTATTTGAAGATAAAAACTAATGAATTAAATGGATCGTAGAACTGAGTAGACATGTATAGGCTTACACTCTTACTTGCCACACTTCAGAGTAGAAAAAGCTGTTGAGTTCAAGCAACAAATGCTCAAAATAAACATTTGTCAAATGAATGTTCCCAATGGAATGAGCCAAAGCAAGATGTCTAATTGAGGAATGAGGCAGATGTGCAGTTAGGAGGCCAAAATCCACATCGGTTCCATAAGGCAATCCAAACATGAGGGCCAAGTGGAATAGTTAATGGAGTTCACATACTGATCTGATCTCAAAATCTCCTCTATTGTGCACATAACGTCTTGTCCAATAGAAGTGCAAATGTACATGAAAGAAGGGAACAATCTTACGTAGTGTCAGGAATCAACTTACAGGAGCCAAGGAGACATCTGGCTTTTCAACAAACAAGCAACAAGTGGTTCCAGAAACTGGTCAGGACCAAGATTATTGGCTCATGGTCTTGCTATTCTCTTTTTAATTTTGCCTGCTGCTGTTCCATTTTTCTTCCTGAACCCCTCCTTCATTTCCAATTTATTTTTAAAACTAAAGGCAAGCTTTATCAGCAATTCTTCATACACAAGTCACAAACACTATGGGCAATTTAAATCTGTAATTATTTTTTTTAATTCACATGTTCCAGAACATTGATAAACATGAGTCTTATATAATAATGCTGTACATGTCAATTCAGAGGTAAAGCCCACTGAATTCTATTGGATATAATAATAATATGCTCCCATCGGATTGCTTATTACAAGGGTAGAAAGCCTTTGTGCATACAGTTGTTATGGACTGGAGCTCCCTAAATGCCCCACTCAGCATGGAAAATAATAAGGGATTGTGGGAGTTGTAGTATGTGTTGAGAGTGAGGGTATGTAAAGTTAAAACTGCATAAATTTACGTGCTTCACATATATATTTAAATAACACTGGCTACTAGGACTTCCAATTCTTTTTACCGTTGTGTGTCTTCAAGTCCCTTCTAAGTTATGGTGACCCGAAAAACAAACCTATCACAAGGTGGGTTGTTTTTTGTTTTTGTTTTTTTGCAATATTTGTTCAGAGTGAGGTTGTCTTTATATTTCTTTTTTAAAGAAATATTTTAAAATTGTAATGCACCCACAATCCACATTACAAACATTTACTCATACAGATATATAGACAACCCGCCACCCACATACAATTACCCCTCAGCCTACCCCCTGTACAACCCACCACCTTGGCTCCCGACACTGATCTACGCTGAGTTTATGCATAGTTTTATTTTATCCTCTGTACTTCTAGATCTTGGCCTTTGTCTTTCTATGAGGCTGAGAAAGTGTGACATGTCCCAATGGGTGAGCTGTGATTCAAACTCTGATCTCCAAAGTCATAGCACAACAATCAAACCATTTCACCAAGCTGACTCTGTTATTAGTTTGAATTTAATACAATTTATTTATTTTATCAATTCCTTTATAAAACAGTGAATACTATCCTTGCCATGACACTGTAAAATAAATTCACGTACCTCTACTAAAACAAAATGCAATATGCCTCATCTAGCTTTTCCACCCTATAACTATTTGCAGAAGCTTTTAAACTAAAGTGTAAAAATTAGTGCAGATTATCAGAAATTAGTGCATGTTACATAGTTGGCTGCATTCACAGAATCAACTATCTATGACTTGAAAATATTCCCCAAAAGGAAACAAAATCCAAAAGCCAAACCCTGATTCTACTATTTTATACAAGGGACACTGCACCACTGTATATAGCAGGACTTGAGCATCAATGGATTTTGGTATCCATGGGGGGTCCTGGAACCAAACCCCAGTAGATATCAAGGGTCTTCTGTACCAAAGACTTTGTTATTTATTTTAAAATATTTTAAAATACTGAGAAACCCTTTGGCTGCAGATAGTTTTACTTGTCATGTTTTTGAAAGATGAATCCAGTAGAGAAATGGCCATGTGTTTTTTTTTTGGGGGGGGGGGGATTGTTTACACACTGTTCCCATGCTTATCTCGAGTAAGCAGGCGTGTGTCATAGTGCTTTCACCACAAATCTGGAGTGACACTGGGAGAGAAAGAAATGAGCATATGCATCACGGGTAATGATGTCTGTCATACCACCCTTAGCTCTCTTTAAAACTATTTTCTATCTCCGACATACAGCTTTCAAGCTCATATAATAATCGCAAGCCCCTGGAGAGAGGGAAATGATGAGACTTTTATTCCAGTAATAGTGTTATGAGCAATTATCAGCAGCTTTCTTGGGAAGAGGCAACAATCATGAGAAGAATCAAGAGACCCTTTTTCCTCATAATTTCTGTCCTTTCACTCCTCCCAGTTGAAATATGTTCTGCAGAAGAGCTGACTTCCCTCAAGACAGCAAACTGATTTCCTTCACCCTACTAAAAGGAGAAAAAAAAACATTTTACTTCATCTTCTTCCTGATAAATTTTATGATAGCACAAAGTATTTTTGTTTTTAAAAGAGCCTTTTGTTTTGAGGGAGAATGGTGAAATTTAAGGATGATGTGGGAAGAAAAGTACACTCTCATAGTTTTACACATCACAAAAGTATGTCATTCTCATTATTATTTTAAAAATACTCTGGAGTGATTTTATAAGCCTATTAATACATGCCTGGGGAAGCTTCACAGTCATATTAGAATGCACAATAATGAGCCAATAAAACATATTTTATCATTTCTTGATACGGTATTGGTCCACCATTAATGAAATGCTTTTACATTTAAAAACACTGCAGAGTTAGAAGCATGTAAAAGTAGTGTTTTAATTCACTGGGCAGAGGCAGAAAACAAGCCAAGATCTGACCACCATCATTCCTCAATGCTAGAAAATCAGGTGTGAAAACAAGCAAGTTATCACTTTTTGTTATGTGTTGTGTGCCTTCATATCGTTTGCATTGTATAGCAAACCTATCATTGGGTTTTCTGGGGCTGAAAGTGTATGACTCACCCAAAGTCTACCTGTTGTCGAACATGGCACCCCCCACCCCAAGGATTTATAGTTTGCCAAGGACACCAAAGCAAAAAGAAATGAAACGTTTTCCTATTTCCTTTTCCACAGGACCTCCGCAATCCCACAACAGGCCAGAAGCAACTATAAGCCTGTTGTCCATTTTGATTTTTTTTTTTAAATTAAAGACCCGTACATGTGCCAATTCATACCAGCACATGTGCTAAGGTATGCAATGACAGATCTCCCAAAAAGGCAACAAACTTTCAAATTATTATAAAGTGTATCCTTCCTATTGATAGAGTGCATCTCTGCATTTAAGCCTTCTTTCTTATCTTTCCTTGCTTGTCCTATCCCCCCCCCCCACACACACACACATATCTGTTTATAAACATGTATTAATTATGGTTTCTACATAAAGCCAGCCACAGAGGTCATCAACCCTTGCTGACTCCACTGAAAAATTTCTGAAACATCTGGGATGGGTGAGACCACGACAAAGGTAACAATCAAAATCCATTGTGTCCATGTGTACTGAACAAAATCTGATAACCACCAGCCGATACTCACTTCAATTGAGCTAACTGTGGAAAAAGGAACTCCCTTTGTTTGACACCCAAAGTCTGATGGAAGAAAATCATCACCTTTAATCTCAAGGCACCTTGCCTTCATCTTTCCCAGGAAACTTCCTCATCACCCAACAATTGAACAATTAAACCAATCAAGGACTCATTTGCATCCCCCAAAATAGTCTGGGACTTTCCAGTGCCGCTGCCTAACATGGTATATGTTTATTTTTGGCGCTAGCCTTACATATATCCCTTCTGGAGGAACTGAAGATAAACATCTGGTGCTGCTCTTAACCTTGGTGGGTATGCTTTTCAATTGGGGAAAATCAGGTTTAGCATAATGCTCACCAGGCATGACCCTTCATAACTGTGGTCCTTATTCTAAATTCAATCACATACCTGTGGATTTCCTTAGCCAAGCAGGGAATTGACCCCTGGTCTCCAGAGTCATGGTTCAATTCTCAAGGTACATGATGCCAAGTCTCTTTGTAAAAATTGATATTGATCAGCACACAAAATGTTTTACTTAGTTCAAACATGAAAGGTTTCTGGTCCTACAAAATTCAGAATACAAGGTGTGAGAAATTGTGGGCCACCTTTATACTTCCTTATGCAGGAAGTTTGGAAATGTTACTTTTTGAACAGCAACTTCCTTATACAGGAAATTTGGAAAAGTTACGCTTTGAACTACAACAGCCATGGAAAATAGCTGAAATCAGAGCAATGAAAGTAGGGTGGGCAGGTCTATGTCAAACCGTCATAGAATTTTCCCCCAGTACATTTATCGAGGAAGAGGCTAACGGGAAAGGGACTAACATACAGAAGTTGAGTTGACTTCTAAGGATACTGTGGTGCTCAATGGTCAAGCCACTGTAATACAGTCAGGAGTGTTGTCCTATAGAACACTTCTCCCCACCCTTTCCTTCCTTGTTTTAAATCATTTTGGCACTGTTTCCTTCAGCTACCAAGCCGTTACAGTGTGTGGGATGAAATACCAGGAGGTGAAAAAGGGTCCTTCGATGTACAGTAGGACAAGGTGGCCTCTGACCAGGAGGAATGCTGGCATGGCAGGAAAATATGTAGCTAAAACAATCTGAGAGAGAGAAAGAGAGAGAGAGAGAGAGGTGTAAAAAAAACCCCTCTAACTAACTATCTCTGGCTGCTAAAAATCCGAGTTCCCCAATCTGTGAGTCATCTGAAGTGAAGGAGGATTGTTGCCACATTGAGAAAACAGCAGCAAAAGCTGTCAGGGAAGGAGGCTGTCATGCCACTTTTTTGACCGATGAAAATGTCCCACGCTTGCCAGAAAAGATCATCAGAATTTCCTGCAGTGTCTCATGCAGAGGAAGTGGCTCACCACCTTTACGCCTCAAAAACAGAGCTGAAAAAGCCAGGAGGCATTTTTTGACAGCATACTGTTATGTTGAACATAAAATCAATGATATATTATGATACACTGACATAGTACTATTGTATTTAATGCAAAATAAATTATATATCATGAAACACAAACAGGGAGAAGGGACCAAGATGTATGCAGAATATAAAGCTGCCCCACTGCCAATGGCAACTCAGGGGACAGAGATTTTAAACCAATAGAATCAAACAAAACTGTTCCTGAATGTCATTGCTGGATTAGACCCTTCTGTTTCTTCAATCCAATCTTCTACTTTTAGCTCTGGCCACGAACCAGCTCTGAGTATATATCAATAGTAACAAGATAAAAGTGTTTCGGTTTCATCAGTTTCCAACTGGTTGTAACAACATATATCATGCCTTGCCAGCATGATGGGAACTGAAGTCGTGTACAATCAATTGTACCAAGATTAGAGAAGGTTGTTTTGATCTCTAGTCCTTTACCACAAATCTAGAGGAACAAATCTAGATGTTCTTCCTCTCCTCTTATCAAGTACCAACACTTCTCTTACAAGCTTTCGTCCAATTCAAGGAGAAAGTTAAACTCTATATTGGGACTGAATATATCCCAAGTATGGCAAACTGACCTCTAGACTTGCCTAGGTTTTCATTTTAGATGTGGTGGAGTATTATAATCAGAAGGCAAGAGAAAATTGAAATGTTATAATTACACATTTGGCTTAAGCAATGGCAATTTAAGAAACCAAAATCAAAAGCTTCCATAAAGACTACTGAATAAAAGAGATGATTAACACATGTTGACGTGTTTAGTCAAAATCAAGCCACAGGAAACAAAACTGAACTTATTCACAAACATCTTGGCTCTTTCAAGGACAGATTGCAACAATGTGGAGGACAGACTCATAAGCCACTGATACGACCAAGGGCTTGCCACCAAGGACTTTTTATCTGAAGAACCATCACAAACTCACTTGTTTTAATGCCTAGAAATAGAAAACAAGCACTGAATGCAACAAATAGTGTATTCATGTATTCAGAAATACATACCTTTCCTATAGCAATATGCATTCATATATCTCCCTCCTTCCCCCCCCCCCTTTTCTGGTCTTGGACTAGTGCAAAATCATACTTCTCAAGTCTATTTTTTCCTCCTGCTGCATTAGGATCTGTGTGGACAACCTAGATAACAGCAATCAAAGAAATGTAGATGTGCTGTCCACCACATCTCTCTCTCTCTCTCTCTCTCTCTCTCTCTCTCTCTCTCTAAAACATGCACACACTGCATCCAGGCCAACGTGGTTTAAAGAACTCTGGAAAAAATCAGAGATGTTCAGCGTATCAACTTTGTATAGACTGAGACTCACCACACTCCTCTATTGCAGTTTCTTAGCCCAGATGGGGAAGAATCCACCGGTGAGCAAAGAAAGAAAGTTGCCATGATCACCAGTTGTGCTAACTGGAGGATACTGTGAGCTACAGTAACAAAAATACCCCTACTTTTTCAGGTATGTATCTCAAATATCAAGAGTGAAACTTCTGGAAAACTCAATTTGGTTATGCCATTTTAAGAATCCTGTAGTGTTGTGACTTTTGGGAAATGTACTATCACACTGCTAGAGGAGGCACACAAGCAAAGCAAGGCTTCTTCCAGGACATACTTAAAACAGGCCAACAACTCTCTTTTCAGCTGCATAGTTTAGACTAAGTTGACTTTTTGATACTGAAGCAATAGCTTAAAAACAAAACCTTGGCTGTGAAAAACACTGCAGTTCAGTAAATGACCTTCCAGGAGTACAGTTTGATCTTCCTCCTGCAGTGAACATACCGCTGGGCATAAAGGAGCCACAAGAAGTCTGTCACAGCCACCAGGAGAGTATAAAGAAAGAGAGCAACATTCCAGATGCTCTGAAGGGTGGTCCCAAAATTGCTGCCACAAGACCAAAAGGCACCAGGAAGAAGAGGGCTGAAAGAGAAGTGCCTCCCATCTTGGCTGGTAGTGATCACAAGAGGTAGGGAGATAGAGAAGAAGTGGGCATGTTGAGCAAGCAGATGTTGTCCAGGAATGGAGCTCCATCACTGCCATCCTAACATGGATACATGCTCTTCCCAAACACTCTCCTGATCTGAGCTGCCTTTAAGAGCCTTTTGGACCTATTTGCACAGTTTGTACAATACAATACAAAACAAAACTTTATTACAGTCTCTGACCAGCACAAAGTGGGGCACAAGTGCCCTGGAAGGGGAAACACGGCTCCCCAGTGAAGCAGTTACAAATACCAAAGGACTGGGGGCTGGCAATTATTGTCCCCATAGAGAAAAAGAAAGGGAAGCAGGATAACCTTGCAAATTATAGACCCATTAGCCTCCTCAATACCACCAGCAAAATATGCTCAAGGTACCTTCAATGGAAACTGCTGGACTGAATGGAGCAAGAGAACATACTTGCGGAGAAGCAAGCCGGCTTCAGGGAAGAATGATCCACCATCGATAAATGCATAGTATTGCAATACCTCATAGAAAAATATTCCTCCCACAGGTCATCATCTCTTTATGCTGTGTTTATAGACTTCAGAGCAGCGTTTGATTCAATCTCCCATATAAAGCTATGGGAAAAACTTGGATCCACCTCAATAGACAGATGACTCCTGCAACTAATATGAACACTCCATGAAGGAACACAGTTTGTAGCCACTGAGACACTTTGGATGGATCTATACTGCCTTATATCCCAGGATGTGATTCCAGATTATTTTCCTACCTCAGATTATCTGGCAGTATAGACTCGCATAATCCAGTTCAAAGCATATAATTTGGGATTAGATTCTGGGATAATGGCAGTGTAGACTCAGCCTAAGGGACCTAGGTGGAAGCTGACTTCCAAAATCCTAAGTGGCCAGTAACTTCTTATGACCCTGAATAAGTGTAGCCCTAGCCCACGCAGTGAGAGCAAATCCAAAATTGGATGGAAACACATTTCAAGTTCTGTTTTTCTTCCTGCTTATCTTGATTTTCAAGATCAGATGTTAATCAATGAACAATCCAGTGCTGTATTTTGATGGGATGCCTGACATCAGGAGAAGAAGAAATCTGATTGAGAAGAGAAGCTGCTTGCCTTCAAAAGGAAGTGCATAATCTATGAAGAATGCGCTCATTATATCCAGACAATACCATGCCAGCTGGGTTTCTTTATCACGTAAGTACCATCATTTACTTTGGCTAAATCTATTTTCAGCAAGAAAGAGCAGCATCCAACACAAACATGTTGTTAAGCAGTAATTTTTGCTTTCCCATGTTATAACTTGGCTTCAAGCACAGGGGATGTGGGGGAAAGGTAGCAACAAGATTGTTCTGAAATGGGGCAACCATGATGGTCTGTTACAACAAAAACATTGCAAACTAAAAAATGTTATTTCCCATAAGCTTTTGTGGACTGAAGCCTACTTCACTGGATACACAGAGTTATATCTTAATTGGCAGATTATTATACATATGCTTGGATAATTTGAGGACTGTAGTCAATGAGATAAAAAGTACTTAACATGCAAAAAAGTACTAGTAGAAATGATGACCTTAATGGTGCTCATTTACAAAGCTGGGTAATATCACAGATATCCTTGAATTGATCAGCCATTTACCATAGGTAGCTTGATCAAAAGACTTTGTCCCTATTGAAGCCTCAGGATATAGAGTTAAGCCTCAAGTTCATGTTGAATTGTTTCATGTTGCAACCTACCTTACTTTTGAAATTCTTTGGGTCAAGAATGGCCCTCTTGAGATCACAGACCTCTGGAAGACCTCTGGAGACATACTATTTTTCACAATATCATTAGACATGGGCAGTGTGCATGAAAGTAGAATGAGTGCAATGAAAACAGATCAAGACTATTGGTGTAAGAAACAAATATTAGGTGAAGGGACTATATCACCTCCATAGTTCTAAGAACAACTACTACAGATACATAAAACCTATTCTTGCAAGTACATTCAAGGTTTTCACATGTTGTACTGAACCAAACTAATGCTGTGTGCTCAACAGTCTACAATAGCCATCCAGGGATATGTGAAGTGACCCATTTTTACACCTGTTTGAGTTTGTAAGACTGGTATGGACAAACCACAACATATGTTTGATGGGATGTGCTTGAGGTGGTCAGTGAAAAGCTATTTAGGCTTGGTATCAGGGATTTTGCTAAAGGGAAGGTAAAATGAGAGCACTGCCCTCAAATAAGAATTATGCTTTCTGAAATGAAGTTTTCATTCCACTCCCCAAATTTCTAGTATTGCAGGGAGTTAAACAACTAAAAGCGTTAATACCTAGAACACTTACATTCACTATGTTTACATTCACTTGGTAACTCTGCCTATTCCTTTTCTTTGTATGTCCAAACTATTGCTCAATGAACTCCTGAAGTTTTAAATTACAGTGTGTTTGTCCATGTATGTTCAAGTTGCCTGTCAACTTATGCCAACAGGTTTTTTTGTTGTTGCTAATGTATACCTTCAAGTCATTTCACGGGGTTTTCTTTGCAAGATTCACTCAAAGTGGATTTCCTTCCTCTGAAAAAAGGTGACCTACCCATAGCCACCCAGTGGATTTCCATGGCCAACTCTGGCCCCCAGAACTGTAGTCCAATGCTCAAATTATTAAACCACACTGATTAGGCAAGAAATACTCTGAGCTGGTTTTGACAGTTCCCTCTTCTGAAATACCACCTAAACATAGCACCTGGAATCTATTGGTAGTCTTCCATCTAACATATGACCTCAACAGATGGGCCACCGGAATCACCACGCATTGTGGCAAAGATGATAGGGCCCATCGGATGGTGTGGAGAACCCGTCACCCCATGCCCCACATTACCTAACTCACCTGAGTCCCCATCCCACAGGAGGAAGCATCGGCTGCCCGGCTTCCCCAGTTAACTTCTATTCAACACAGGAAGCCTTCCATGTTGCCATCACGACCCCATGTTTCAGTTCACCTATATGTTTATGAGGGAGCTCTGTCAGAAGTTGCTCTACACCGTTGGATGGGAGCTGGCAAGCTCTGGCTTAAACATACAGGTCAAACTGGTGCATGCCGCTGAAAAGGACCTCATGTGATGAGGTCGTAGGCTCACACTCCTTAGCTTCCAAGATGAGACAGGGATTTCCTTAAACAGAGGATTGATGGGCTTCTGTTAAGTGTGCATAACAGGGAGTTGGAATGTATAGTTTTATGAAGATCTGATTTAAGGTATTTAGGGAGCAGCAGTGGCACAATGGGTTAAAGGTTGGAAGTTTGAATCCGCGAGACAGGGTGAGCTCTCATCTGTGAGCTCCAGCTCTCTTGCCAACCTAGCAATTTGAAAACATATGCATGTGAGTAGATAAATGGGTACCACTTCAGCAGGAAAGCTCCAAGCAATCTCGTCAGCCACACAACCAGGAGGTGACAACAGGCTGCTCTGCTTGAAAATGAAGAAAGCCAGAGATGAGAACCACCTCCAGAAGCCAGTATTTGTGTGTTTTATTGTATTTGATTGTAAAAGGCATTGAATGTTTGCCTATGTGCTCTGAGTCTCCTAGGAATATGAATAAAGTATATTATTATTATTATTATTATTATTATTATTATTATTATTATTATTATGCCAGTGTTGGGACTTTAGAAAATAAAGGCAAATTTCATGGGATGAACAGAATTCCTATTTGAAAGGCTAGTGTCCTCATCCCTGCCCACCCATCCATCCCACCCCCCTTGGTGCTTCCTTGCTTAGCAGTTGCTAGCCTGAATATTCTGAATAAGAATTTATGAACAAAATAATCTCACTTACATTATTTAAATGAGAGTTGCTTGAGACTTTTGACTATCCTGGGCTTGCCCTGTGCCTTGGAATGCAAAAAGATAATTAGTTATCCCACTGGCTGCATTTGAACAATTAGCAGAAGTCTTATGAGCCCGTGATATAGGATTCTGTGGACAAGTGCCATGGCTCCACACTTCTTGCTTCCCAAACACTCATGAGGCTTCAGTGTGGAGATTAGCACTTTATTTGTTACGTTTCTATTTGTCTTTCCTCCAAAGAGCACAAAGCAGCATAAGCCTCTCTCCTTCTCTTAGCTTCAAAAAACATTGTGGAATAGGTCAGGCTGGGATTGTGTGATTGCCCCAAGGTCATTCAGCAAGAGTCATGGTCCAGTGAAAGAGTAGAAAATAGATCTCTGAGGTCTAATCTTGACACTGCCCCAGCTCTTCGGCTTTTGGGCTGTAGCTTCATAGGAGGATAGCATTGCTCCATTCCTGTATGGTTGAATAAATAGCATCAGATAAAGCTGTTTGCAGTGACTTGAAGATATGACCTTACATACTACAAAAAAAGCAATACTTGTTTTTAGTTGGGACTAAAACATGTTCTCCTCATACCCCTGCCCAGAATTATGAGCATTTCGTATTTACTGTTTGTTAGGAAACCAATGAAACATGCCTAAGTGTGAGTCAGGATAATAACTAAGTGTGTAATGCAGGGGTCCTCAAACTTTTTAAACCGGGGGCCAGTTTACTGTCCCTCAGACCGATGGAGGGCCGGACTATAGTTTAAAAAAAAATCAATTAAAAAATTCCTCTGCACATTGCACATATCTTATTTTGCTGTGTGGAAGGGCCCTTTGAGGGGGTTCATTCTAGCCCTCTTTAGGCAGTAATTCCAGGAGCAGAGAATGGGAAATCTTCCTATTTCTAGTCTGACCAAAAATCTGGCTACCAGTATTTTTTAAAAAAACTCTAAAATTATAACTGTAAATAAAGAACAACACTCAAACACAGGGGAACTCCAGACAAGAAACAATCAGGGCCAGCTAATCATCTCTCAACAAAGGATTCTCCCTAAAAACTGTCAGGCTATGAAATGGCAATCAAGGTGGCCAATTGAAACATTCATACCTACCTCCAACAGACAAGAGTTCTTTCTCCCACCCTGGATCTTCCACAATTTTCCTGGTTAAAGGTTTTCCTCTGACATGAAGTCCAGTCGTGTCTGACTCTGTGGTGCTCATCTACATTTCTAAGTTGAAGAGCCGGCGTTGTCCATGACTGCATGTAGCGCCGGGGCAGCCTCCCTTGGCTGGCTCATGCTGTCCATCAGGCCTGACGGATAGCGTGAGCCTGCCAAGGGAGGAGCAGGCCCGCGCAGCCTACTTGTGAGTAAAGCACCTCGCGAGGTGCTTTACTTGCGAGTAGACCACGCGGAGCAGCCTCCCTTGGCTGGCTCATGCTGTCCATCAGGCCTGACGGATAGCATGAGCCTGCCAAGGGGGGAGCAGGCCCGCGCGGCCTACTTGCGAGTAGACCACGCGGAGCAGCCTCCCTTGGCTGGCTCATGCTGTCCATCAGGCCTGACGGATAGCATGAGCCTGCCAAGGGGGGAGCAGGCCCGCGCGGCCTACTTGCGAGTAGACCACGCGGAGCAGCCTCCCTTGGCTGGCTCATGCTGTCCATCAGGCCTGACGGATAGCATGAGCCTGCCAAGGGGGGAGCAGGCCCGCGCAGCCTACTTGCGAGTAGACCACGCGGAGCAGCCTCCCTTGGCTGGCTCACGCGGCCTACTTGTGAGTAAAGCACCTCGCGAGGTGCTTTACTCACGAGTAGACCACATGGAGCAGCCTCCCTTGGCTGGCTCACGCTGTCCATCGGGCCTGACGGATAGCGTGAGCCTGCCAAGGGGGGAGCAGGCCGGCGCGGCCTACTTGCAAGTAGACCACGCGGAGCAGCCTCCCTTGGCTGGCTCATGCTGTCCATCAGGCCTGACGGATAGCATGAGCCTGCCAAGGGGGGAGCAGGCCCGCGCGGCCTACTTGCGAGTAGACCACGCGGAGCAGCCTCCCTTGGCTGGCTCACACTGTCCATCGGGCCCCCTGGACAGCATGAGCCAGCCAACGGAGGGGCACTGTGTGGGGGGGGGCGCTCCTCCACGGGCCGGATCGGGGCCCTTGGCGGGCCGGAAGTGGCCCGCGGGCTGTAGTTTGGGGACCCCTGGTGTAATGAGTAGAGGGGAGGTCAACAAAAATGGCCAAATCACAGCAATATACATGCTTTATAAAACACAGAAAGCTATGGAAGACTATTGGAAGGTGACCACTGTGGGGGATACTGTATGAGGAAGCAACTGTGCACATAGGTGCATAGTTGAACATGAATGTGTCCTCCAAGCTACAGTTCACCAAAGCTGCTAACATGACTCTCAAAGGCAGAATCACCATCTATACCCATTGTAATGATCTCATAAGCCATTAAAGTGTTTAAAGAGCCAAATGGCTTTTACCAAATTTGCTGTCCTCCTATAAACCTCAGAAGAACACAGTACACTTAGCAGCAGATGTTAACTGTCAAGAGTATATGACTCAGAACTTCACTAATTTCCAGTCCCATGAATACACCCTAACGTCATTCAATGGGCCAATTTTGTCATTATACTTTACTTGTGTTTTGAAAATAGATTTAGGGAACTGGCTACAAATGCTTATATTTATAATGTGAGAGTACATGTCCTACAGGGAGTGGAGTAAAACATCCTAAAGGGAGTGGAGTAAAACTTCCTTTCAGGAGGCATAATGGATGTAGATACAAAACTGTTTTCCCAGAATACTGGAGATGTTATGACAAAGGAACTGCCAGAGCCTGAGAAAGCTTGTGTTTCTGACCACAACCCCATCTGGCTATGCTGGCTTGAGAATGCTGAATGCTGAAAGTCATACTCCAATAAAGCTTTTCAAAGTACCTGTAGTATACACATCTAACTCACAGCTGGTCTATGAAAAAGAAGAAGTATAGGATTTGGGAGTGGAAGTGGTCATTTTTTAAAAGCTTTTAAAACCAGTCCTTCCATCAATGACAGCGAACAAATGAAACATCTATTTACCAAGGACAAAAAAGAACTTCTATTATCATAGATTCAATGTTCTGAAACACTACTATTTGTTTCTTGCTTGAGATGTGTGTGAACAGAGATGGAAACTGTGTGAGCAGACAAAAAAAACTTCTCTCATCATAGGTTCAATGCTCTGAAACACAATTATTTGTTTCTTGCTTGAGATGTGTGAACAGGGCGGGAAACTGTGTGAGCAGAGAATGTCGTTTGTTTGGATTTTCTTTGTTACCAGCTACAGGGCTCAACCGAAATTTAGCTTTTCATACAACTACACCCATATTTACCTACATACATTTTCATGACGCAAGTAAAATGTTCAC
Source organism: Anolis sagrei (assembly GCF_037176765.1). Taxonomy (NCBI): domain Eukaryota; kingdom Metazoa; phylum Chordata; class Lepidosauria; order Squamata; family Anolidae; genus Anolis; species Anolis sagrei. The sequence continues at coordinate 160,713,091 of NC_090024.1, forward strand.
GAAATATGCTTTTTTCTGGTCAAGGATAAGCTGAGCTGCTTCGTGCAGGCTCCAGCATTACTCCAACTACTAAGTCCATGTGAAGAACCTATATCCACATGTATTCATAATGTAAGGGTATTACACAATCATCCAGTTATGATACAGATTCAACTGGCAACTCCACAGAACAGAACAGAAGAGCTGCCTATGTCAAATCGTTATCAGTTTGGTGATAGCATGTGGTCACGTGCCGGAAAGAAAACAATTCCTGCTCGACATTGGTTTGGCTTTGGGGTTTTTTTCATGTCAGGAGCAACTTGGGTTACTGCAAGTAGCTTCTGATGTGAGAGAATTGGCCATCTGCAAGGACGTTAGCCAGGGGATGACCGGGTTTGTTTTTTTTTTACGTTTTACCATCCTTGTGGGAGGCTTCTCTCATGTCCCCACATGGGAAGCTGGAGCTGACAGAGGGAGCTCATCCAAGCTCTCCCTAGATTCGAACCTCCAACCTGTCTGCCATCAGTCCTGCCAGCATAAGGGTTTAACCCATTGCACCACTGGGGGGTTCACAATATTGGTCAACTCACTGTACACAATCCAGAGACAGCAAGCATATGTTCAAATAAAATAATCAAAATGTAAGCACATAAAAGCATGCTTCTCCCTCATGAGATTACATGGATCACAAAATTAGATTTCTATGCACAAAGCAAATAGGTAATTAACAGGCTGCACATAACAGGCTAAATCCAGTGTAAGGCAAGTGGATGAAAACAGTGTATCAGCAGAGTTCCTTCACTTCCCCCAATAATACAAGGAAGGTATGCTTCCCCATGTATAACTGTTGTGCCATTCCTTCCCCAATTGGACATTGCATTGGAAGCCTTTCCATGCTACACAGTTATGTTGAAAGGTCTTTGCATTTAAGGCCTTTCGACACAACACAGTTATGGTATTATAATTCCACTTTTCCACTTCGTCAATTCTTGTGGAATCCCAGGGAGAGGCATTTTGAGTTCTCACCAAGAGCCATAGCCCAAATTACAAATCCCAGAATTCCACATCCTGCCAAGGCAGTTAAAATGAAATAATGGCATTACATTTGGAGCCTGTAACATCAAGCTGTGTGTCTATCAGCACAAAAAATTGCATTATCAGATTGCTTTCAAATAGTTTTAATTTTAATTTTTCACAATTAACAAAACAAGAATAATAAATACTCTCTCTCTCTTTTTAAACAATGCCTCCTAATATCCACACAGTAATTGTTCCCCATTATACTATTCCCTTTTCTCACCTGCCCCATTGCAGTGATTTCCCATCCCTGGAATCAAAAATATTCATATACAGCCCTGTTCTTCCTGGTGAAGTATGTCCATCATGGCAAAAACTTTAACTATCCATTTTTTTTTCTATTCTCTCTCCCCTTCATCATAATTTTCATTTGCAGATTAATGTCATTTATTGACCTGGTGCTGGATTGTTGACTACAAATACAAAGTGCTTGGATTATTCTACAACTCTCAGCCACATCTACCAAAATATTCACAGACCACTCTTCCCTTCCCTCTACTAACTATAATTCTAACAGTGAATTTATTCCCTTTAAATTGGATTGCCTCAAAAGTTTCATGGAAACACAAACATAAGTAATTATTTCCATTCACCATTTCTGTCTTTCACCTGCCCTCAAGGACAATAACAAATAAGTACTTAAGATGTGGTTATGTTTCATTTGATTGGTATTCACCTTTCATTTAGGAGAAAAGACTAATAAAACTGGTTTCAACCATTTACATCAGTGATTCTCAACTTGTGGTCTGGTCCACAAGAATGAAAATATAGTCCACAGCCTCACCATTACACCATTGCCTCAAAACCATGCAGCAACAAGAGTGACTGGTATAGCAAAACCCTCCTATAGTGCCGAGGAGGGGAGAAGCAGACTACCCACAAAAGATTACTACTACCACATCAGATCTAGATTATTAAATATGGTTTTCTGTGGGTAGAAGATGGCAACTACAGGATCACACATGTTCTGTATCAAAAACTAGACCTGATGTGGTCAATCCAATGCAATTTTTTGAATCAGCACCGCAAATAACCAAACTGAATCTAAAGTTGACCAAAAACTGATTTGTAACTCTTTTGGTACTGATGTGGAGCATGGTCCCTGGTCAAGTGGTCCCTGGTCAAAGCTGTTCCTGGTGAAGTGGTCAGTGGTCAAAAAAAGGTTGGGAACCAGTGATCTACATCAAGCATCTATTTATTTATTTATTTATTTATTTATTTATTTATTTATTTATTGCATTTATATACTACTTTTCTCACCCCTGAGTGGACTCAAAGTGGTTTCCAAAATAATAATGGCAAAATTAAATGCCATACATAGATGTGAAAATCAAAGCAAAGTATCTAGACGATAACATCTAACTATAAATTAAAAACATTAACCATATTAAAACATAAAGCATAAACAACACTTAGACATTAAGACAGAGAATTAAAACATCTTAGTATAAACATTAAAATTACATAATTCAAAATTGTAATCCGAAGCCATTCCAATTGTCACCTAGCATCCATCAAGGCACCTAGTAAAACGTAATAAAACCTAATAAAATTATCAACATTTGGAGGCAATCTGTCCTTAACCATCTCATTTTTGTGTACATTTGAAACTGTCAATACACCATGAGAAAAATAGTTTTCGTGATATTGGAGCTTTCCTCTGCTAGTGAGATATTTAGGGGGAAGCATGAAGCTTGCCTTATGGTCTGGCTAATCTCACCCTCTCTCTTCCTCTTTTGATCCTCACACCTTCTTACATTAACAAGATTAAGCATTAGCCCAAACAAGGCTATTTGATTAGACGATCTCCACTTTTCCCTTTTTAAACTAAGGGAAAGTAACAGAGCAGAAGAACTTATTTATTTATTTATTTGTTACATTTAACTTGGACCTAACCATATCTTTGATTTAACTATACCTTTCAATTTTCTTGTTTTTTAAAGGAAGGAAATACTTTTCAACTATAACATTTCCAGACAGCCTTCATTTTTTTTCTAAATTCTGCTAATTTTTCATTAGCAACTTTTATTAAAAATTCACAGATCTAAAATTATCAGAATCTTGGCTAGTAGATTCTGGGAAGAATAATGATGGTGATAATGATATAACCTTTTCCAGTTGGGAGCCATGGTGGGGCAATAGGTTTAACCCTTGTGCCAGATGACCTGCTGACCTGAAGGTTGACGGTTTGAATCCACGAGACGGTGTGAGCTCCCTTCTGTCAGCTCCAGCTTCCCATGCAGGGACATGAGAGGATCTTCCCACAAGATGCTAAAACATTTGGATATCCCCTGGGCAACATCTTTGCAGATGGTAATTCTCTCACACCAGAAGTGACTTGTAGTTTCTCAAGTTACTTCTGACACAATTAAAAAAACCCTTTTTCCATCTTTAAAAGTTCAGAGAAAACACCTAACTTTCTTTTCCTGTAAAATCCTTTTGAATCAACATAAAAATGGAGTTTTATCTTCAAAAGTTTTTTTCAATTCAGTAGTCAACTCAAATTACTCTCCAAGCCAGGCTTTCTTACAACCAGGACAGGAATGTGATAAGCAAGGGGTTTGGTGATTTGATTTGGGATACCTCAAAAGTGCCGCTGGGAGAGAAAAAGAAAGGATGAAGTCAAAGCAACAACTCCCCAAATGGTAAGCAAAATCCAGAAAGTAAGTAGTTTACAGGATCACCCGAAGACTTTTTTTCTGACTGAGCAAAACTGGCAAATTCAGAAACAAGCTTCCTCCTCACTCATGAAGGAAGTAAAGCTCTAAATCAATGGTTCTCAACCTGTGGGTCCCCAGGTGCTTTGGCAATTCCCAGAGATCCCAGCTAGTTTACCAGCTGTTAAGATTTCTGGGAATTGAAGGCCAGAACATCTGGGGACCCACAGGCTGAGAACCACTGCTCTAGAATAATCCAAGCAGGCATCTGATGAAGAAAATCTCACAAGTACTTCTACCCTTTCATTGAAGTAAAAATACAGTGATGATCAATGTTAGCGGTTTCGTCATGATTTCCAAAATGAACTGATTAAAGGTAGGGGCAACCTGGTAGTTTAAGTGTCTTTCTGAATAGGGGCTGTATCCCTCTTCATCCCCACTTTCTGCAACCACAGACTTTCCCATCCATGAGTTAAAGATACCCTCTCCCCATACATTTCTAAAAAACCAAACATTGGATTTGCTATTTTATACATCATTTACTACATCAATGTGTGGAGACTCAAGCATCCATGGAGGTTCTAGAACCAAACCCCAGCAGATGCCAAGAGCCCACTGTACATAGTAGCTTAGCTTCCAAAAGTTATTTTATGGACTACAGTTCCCCAGTCAGTATGGTGGTGTTGTTGCAATACAAAATTGAACTTTTCCCAACCCCTATGGTATACTTAGTACAGAACAATACAAGGGGGGGGGGGGTGCAGGAAGTATCTCAACACCTTTGAAACTAACTTATTTATTGTAGCATGGCCTTTCGTGCATATCAGTGTACTTCTTCATTAGTGCATCTGAAGGGTATGGGGAAACCCCTGTTTACAACTCTGTAGCAAAACTGTCAGCCAGTGAAGATAACACTGAGACAAATGAATCAAAAGGACTGACTTTGTACAATGTAGTTATTGGCATAAACAGAAGAGCATTGCTCAACGTTTGGTTTTCACAGACCTAGCAATCTAAGAGATCATGCAAAGTACTGAAAACAATACATGGAGAAGTCACTTTTTGGGCTATCAGGGTGACCACTAGGGATTTGGAATACGATCATCCCAAAAAGCAGTGTTTCCTAAGTAAGTAAAGTTATGTCTAAGTTGTGATCTGAGTTCTGTCTTTAACAGCCCAAATCTTATTATCCACACACAAGAGGGGAATATATGTGTGTGTATTCATGTCAGAAGCTACTTGAGAACATACGGCAAGTCATCTCTGGTGTGAGAGAATTGGCCATCTACAGAGACGTTACCTAGGTGATGCCCAGATGTGTTACCATCCTGCTAGGAGGCTTCTCTCATGTCCCCACAAGCTAGAGCTGACAGACGGGGGCTGACCTCTTCTCACGGATTTGAACATGCAACCTACAGGTCAGCAACCCAACCATCAGGTCAGCAGTCCAGCCAGCACAAGGGTTGAACCCATTGTGCGCCACCACGGTTCATCTATATATCAAGTAATGAACAATCCAATATTTGCAGGAGGACAAACACATTGTTAGGATTTTTTAAAAAAGAGTTTTCAAACTTTCAGAATATTTGAGATGCTGTTGGAAGGAGAAAATGAAATTGAGCTACTGGAGGCTGTGACCAGCTGTGACCAGCAGTGATGATGAATTTGTAGATGAACAAATGGAGATTAAAAGGGAGAAAACTGCCAAGAGAAAGGCATGTCAAACCAACCCTAATCGGAACCGCCTTCCACCTAGAAACTGATGTCCTCACTGTGGTAGAACATGTGGATCAAGAATAGGGCTCCACAGCCACCTATGGATCCACTGCCAAGACACTAAACTTGGAGGACCATCATCCTCGAGCTATGAGGGATTGCCTAAGTAAGTAAACTGGAGGCCTGAGCACAATGACTTCATACTTGCAATGTATTTGAGATTAGGGGCTGGAGAGAGAGTAGGCATCGCTTTACTTGTAGCAACACATTGTGAAAAAGAGGACAACGTAACATCATGCAAAACAGATGCCCTGAAACAGAGTTGGCAGCAACACCTGTAGTCTAGAGCTTTCATTTGTGGAAGGAGCTTCCAACATTACACTAGAGAAAAAATCCACTTAAAATCCGGTTTCTGCCTCCTGCAGAATTCTGGGGTTTGTAGTTCAGGGAGAAGCCTTTAACAGCCTCATTAAACTACAAACCCCAGAATTCTGCAAGAGGCAGAAACTGGATTGTAAGTGGATTTTTCTCTAGTGTGATGAAGTGGCAAGTGTTTTGGACTTTCTCCCACATTGTAGATAAATTTCAGCCAACAACTGTACTGAGCAACACCAAAACTGAGAGCCAGGGTTTCCTGGTGAGGGAGAAGAGCAATCAATGATTCTGCTTGGAAGAGGAGGAGAGAACTATGTTGGCTCTGGGCTGCACATGCTTTTCTAGATAAGGGAAGAAAAGGGAGTGGGAGTGATTCAGAAATACCTCCACTGAGACATCTCTGTGAGTCTGGGAAAGTTGTGAAATGTTTGAATCGGGTGGTGGGCTGAGAAGAGGCCTTGTTTTGCCTCAAAGGAAGGGGGCCAAACAGAGAGAGGTCCTGCCTGGAGGCCAGTAGAAGCCAAAGGTGCATGAGATGCTTTGGGGGATAAAATTGGCTCCCTCTCGAAAGGGGGGGTCAGACATGTATTGGGCCTGTGTCTGTGCTTGTGAAGCCACCTGGAAGTTTGGTTTTCGCAGGCCTTGGAAGCACCCTGAAGTTGAGCACTGCAGGTCCAAAATGCAAAAGACAAGGGGAGGGAAGTTGCCTCGAGAGTCTCCTGGGCATCATTGGGGGCCCCTTTATAACTAGAGGAAAAAATCCACTTATAATTCGGTTTCTGCCTCCTGCAGAATTCTGGGGTTTGTAGTTTAGAAAGGGGCCTTTAACAGCCTCACTAAACTACAAACCCCAGAATTCTGCAGGAGGCAGAAACCCGATTTTAAGTGGATTTTTTTCTCTAGTCTGATGAAGTGGTATATCACACTAGAGGGGAAAATTCCACTTAAAGTCTGGTTTCTGTCTCCTGCAAAATTCTGGGGTTTGTAGTTTAATGAGCCCCCAGTGGCGCAGTGGGTTAAATCGCTGAGCTGCTAAACTTGTTGACTAAAAGGTCGCAAGTTTGAATCTCAGCGTGAGCTTCCACTGTCAGCCCCAGCTTCTGCCAACCTAGCAGTTTGAAAACATGCAAATGTGAGTAGATCACTAGGTATTGTTCTGGCGGGAAAATAAGGGTACTCCATGCAGTCATGTTGGCCACATGACCTTGGAGGTGTCTACAGACAATGCCAGCTCTTTGGCTTAGAAATGGAGATGAGCACCAACCCTCAGAGTTGGACACGACTGGACTTAATGTCAGAAGGGAAACTTTGCCTTTACTAGTTCAGTGAGGCTGTTCTAGGTCCCTCCCTAAACTACAAACCCCAGAATTCTGCAGGAGGCAGAAACCGGATTTTAAGTGGATTTTTTTTCTCTCTGGTGTGATGAGGCAATAGAAAAGGAAAGAAGTCCAAAAGGAAAAGCCTGCCCTTCCTCCCTCTTTCCTCCTCCTCAATCCTTCCACCTCCCCACTATTGGGTCGCCTGCAGTTCCCAGAGTGCAGGCAAAGAGGAGGCAGGGAGGGAAGGAGGAGGTGAGCCTCAGGATGCCTCTTTCTGCTTTCCCAAACGGAGAGGAGAGAGGAAAACCATCACAACTGAGATGCAGCAGCGGGGCCGCAACGCCTCCCTCCTCTCCTCCCTCTCCCTCTCCCTCTCTCTCTCTTTGGGGTCCTTTCCCCCCCTCTCCTTTTCAACAATCCATTCAAGCCACCGAGAGAGGTTTACCTTCAAGACGCAGGCCATGGTCTCTCCTTGCTACCCCCCAAAAAGCAGCAGGAAGGAGTCAATCTCTCTCTCTTTCTCTCTTTCAGATCTAGCCTGAAGCCGGCTGCCTTACATTCCCGGAGACTGAGCCACCTCGGGAGCCCCGGTGCTCGGATCCGTTAGTCATCTTCGCCTTGGCTCCCTCTTGCCTTCTTTTTTCCCCCCTTCCTCCTTTTCATGCCCGGTTTGTTCCACCCATCAGCTTCTGCCACTGGCCAGGCGCCAGCCCCGCACCTCCCCTCCCTCACGTGACCCGCCTGGATTCATGTGCCTCTCGCTTCTCCCTCTCTCTCTGTGTGTGTGTCTCAGTCTTCCTCTCCTCCTCTTCCTCCCCCAAACCTTTTTCTTTTCTTTCTCCTCTTTTTTTTGAATAAGATGCTTTTGGCCTGCACGGTGTACAAAATCCTGCGGGTGTCCTGTGGCTTCACAGACTCAGGAGAGAACTTATATAGTGGGGGATGTGCCTTGCCTTCAAATTGCACTTCCTAACCTTCCAGACAAAACTTCCCAAGGAATACTTCTTTGCCAAGGTTGGGACTTTGAAAAACCTGACACACACACACTCCTGCGGTTTGAAGGCCGATCCAAAAATTCAGTTGCTGCTCAGTGTGTTTGAGGATCCCCAGATCCAAGCAGAACTTCCCAAGGAATACTTCTTTGCTAAGGTTGGGACTTTGAAAAACTGACACACACACACACTGGGACTTTGAAAAACTGACACACAGACACTCCTGCAGTTTCAAGGCCGATCCAAAAATACAATTGCTGTTCTGTGTGTTTGAAGATCCTCAGATCCAAACAGAACTTCCCAAGGAATACTTCTTTCCTGAGGTTGGGACTTTAAAAAACTGACACACACACACACACACTGGGACTTTGAAGAACTGACACACACACACTTATGTGGTTTGAAGGCCAATCCAAAAATACAATTGCTGCTGTGTGTGTCTGAAGATCCTCAGATCCTCTTCTCTCCAAACTTGTCATCTGAGACGAGATATCAGATGCCACGCTGGAAGCTCTCCCTCGCTCAAAGAAGAAACTTTCCTTTGTCCAAAGACTGGCTGCAATTGCTGGTGGTGGAAAAGGGAAAGCCGGAGTGACACAAGCACACACAGAGAGAAGGCCCTGCCCCACAGCTTTGTCCTGTTGGGAATTTATTTATTTATTGTGTCAGGAGTGAACCAAACACTTTTTAAAAACACACAAAGTTTGCAAACTTGGCATTTTATTAAATATCCTTTGGAGTGCCTCTGGTGTTACTATAAGATGGTCCTCCATTGTGCGTGTGGTAGGGTTCAGGCTGCATTGTAGTAGGTGGTCTGTGATTTGCTGTTTTCCACACTTGCATGTCGTGGATTCCACTTTGTAGACCCATTTCTTAAGGTTGACTCTGCATCTCGTGGTGCCAGAGCGCAGTCTGTTCAGTGCCTTCCAAGTTGCCGAGTTTTCTGTGTGCCCAGGAGGGAGTCTCTCATTTGGTATCAACCATGGGTTGAGGTTCTGGGTTTTAGCCTGCCACTTTTGGACTCTCGCTTGCTGAGGTGTTCCAGTTAGTGTCTCTATAGATCTTAAAAAACTATTTCTTGATTTAAGTAATTGGCTTGCTGGCTGATATCCAAATGGGTTGGACTGGAGATGTCACTGCCTTGGTCCTTTCACTATTGGTTGCTACTTCCTCGCGGATGTCAAGTGGTGCAATACCAGCTAAACAGTGTAATTTCTCCAGTGGTGTAGGGCGCAGGCAGCCCATGATAATGCGGCATGTCTCATTAAGAGCCACATCCACACCTCACCACGCTAAAACAGTGGATGTGGCTCTTAATGAGCCATGCCTCATTATCATGGGGTGTTGGTACCGTACACCACTGGAAAAATTACACTGTTGGGAATGAACAACTAATTTCCATGCCATGTTCCGTCCCAGTGCCAATTTGTCTTTCTGATGCACTTCATCTCATCCCTCAGTGGAGATTAACCTCATTGTCTATCCCACCTGAGCCTCCCACTAGACATAGCACTTTCTATCTATCTCACCCATGGGTTTTACAACCTTTACACATCGCAATTGGCCCAGCTCACCTCAGCAAGCAAGAGTCCAAAAGTGGCAGGCCAAAACCCAGCACCTCAATCCATGGCTGAAACCGGATGAGAGACTCCCTCCTGGGCACACAGAAGTCTGGGCAACTTGGAAGGTGCTGATGCAGAGCCAAACTTAAGAAATGGGGCCACAAAGTCCACGACATATGAGTATGGAGAAGAGCAAAACACAGACCACCTAATACAATGCAAATTGAGCCCTGCTACATGCACAATGGAGGACCTTCTTACAGCAACACCAGAGGCACTCTAAATGGCCAGCTACTGGTTAAAGTACATGTAGTATAATGCCAAGTTTTTAAAACTTTCTTTGTGTTTTATAAATACATTACAACTGTAACCTCAGTTTGCTTCTGATACAATAAATACATACCTCAAGAGGCTCACCACCCCATCATTTTCCTTCCCAGACATTCAAAAAGGCCAGGAGCAGCATCATGGCAAAGAGGGGGTCACAGCTTCAGTTGGAAATAGCAACCTCCCAAGCCTTTCACTATTCATTTGTTAATGTATATATTTGCTAACCTGTATTCTATGTATATGTTGATTTGCAAGTTTACTTACCTCTTTGGTGTGGGAGGTGTTATAGACGTGATTATACTGAGCATGTGCAGACTCAGGATTTCATTTTTGTATTCAGTGTCTGCTTGGAGGTGGATGTGTCTGCTTTCTGCCTCAGTGGAGGTGCAAATATATATTTGAACTTCAATGAAAGCAGGTTGTTATTTGGACTTTAATAGGGAAGCATGACTTATGGACTTGAGTGAGTACAGCTAGACTTAAAGACTGTGAATAATTGTTAAAGATTGTTACCCTGTGTACTCAACACAGAGAACTACATCCTATCTAACTGAACTTTAATAAGAAATGTGCCTGAATAATGAATTAATACAAGTTGTATATTAGTAAATAAGATATGTTATTTTTCAAAGAAGACTTTTTTTATCTCTGTGTGCATATTTTAACTAAAAGGTTTTGTTGTTGTTGTTCATTCATTCATTCATCTCCGACTCTTCGTGACCTAATGGACCAGCCCACGCCAGAGCTCCCTGTCAGCCGTCACCACCCCCAGCTCCTTCAAGGTCAGTCCAGTCACTTCAAGGATGCCATCCATCCATCTTGCCTTTGGTTGGCCCCTCTTCCTTTTACCTTCCACTTTGTGTGTCAGTTCCACTAATTGCATGAATGTTTGTGAATACAAACAGACAGATAGACAGACTATGAGCTGTATCAGACTAGCGCTCTAAAACATAGCCCGTATGTTTGCCGTCTTCTGCCACCTGCAGAATTCTGGGAAATGTGGTTTGGGAAGGCGAGGACCTCTGTAGCTGAGAATTCTAAAGACCCCACCCTAAACTACATTTCCCAGAATTCTGCAGGTGTCAGAAGACACCAAAAATGTAAAGCTGCCAGCTTTAAAGCACTAGTCTGATACAGCCCTCTGACTAATACACACACACACACATACATACACACAACACACATACATACTTTGACTTTTAAATATAGATATTGTTTTATATTATGGAGACTTCCACGTGCCCTTCAGCTTTGCCCTCTCTCTCCAAAGCATTTTGTGTGTGTGTGTTTTTCCCCATTGCTTCAGGGATATTTGTGGACCTTGGGGAAAATTCCTTTTTGGACTGTTCATTCCAGACTCCCCCACAAGCCATGTTGCCTGGAAGGAAGTATACTCCCCCTCAAAAGGCATACCACCCCCACCTCCCAGCTATGGTATATTTTTTTGCTTTCTATTGTTTTCAGTGCTCACATCCAGAAGAATTCTGTTACAGCTTCAGAGCCATGTGCTGTCAATGAGGAATTGGCTGGTGGAGCACGTCCAAGAGTGTTCTCACACAGACATATACATTGGCCAAGTTCCAAAGCGTGACTCTAGGGCTGTGCAAAGGCTTCAGCATCATAAGAGAATGTATGAAAATGTATGGACAAAAGAGACAAGACTTCCATTCCTGAGTACACTAAAGCTATCAAATATTAGATGCAATGAGGAAGGCAGACTCTTACAACACAAGATTTATAGGCATTTCCTCTCAACACATTGCTTTCCTCCGTCTTCATGCTCTTGCTTAGAGATTATTTCCATACTTACAGATGCAGCACTTTGAACAGAATTAATGTGAGCCCTTTGTTTCAAAGTGGGTTGCTGTAGAATGGATAAGCCACAGGCCAAACTTCCTCTGACATCCTGAACTATTCGCATCATTCTTCAAAAAACAACCTCAGCTCCTTGCAAACATACACATAGGTCTGAGTCTGTGCATTCCACCTTTAAGAACCACATAGAATGCAGTTGGGAACTACTTGGCTCTTTGCACAGTTGCTGGAGTGCATTTTGCATCGGCCTCAACCAGCATAGCTAATTGTGGGGAAAGTTGGGAGTTGCCATCAAACAGCATCAGAGGGCCATGAGATTCCTACCCTTGAAGAAAAAGTGACATGCCCATGCCATGCTGGGAATGGAAACAAGAACCCAATAGACAGCACAATATGGCCATACCCAAGTATAAATACATTGTGGACAGTAACTACTTCAGCTGAGATCTTCTTTGTTATTTCTTATTTATTTATTTTTACGATATTTCTACCCTGCCTTTCTTGAACCTGAAGGTGACTCAAGGCGGCTTTACAAGACAGGCAGCTATTCAATGCAATTAAAACAATAAAATAAAATAAAAATTACAATAAACAATTAAAGCAGAATTATAAAATACATACATGAAAACCTTAAAAAACATAAGCCATTCCAGTATTCAATTTCACATAGTTCTGTGCTTATCTATTGCACTGGGCTCCCAAAGGTTAGTTCCAAAAGCCATGTCTGTACTTTACTGCAGAAGGTCAAAGGGAAGGGGCTGAGCTAATATCCCAAGGGAGGGAGTGCCACAGCCGAGGGGCCACCACTGAGAAGGCCCTGTCTCTCATCCCCTCCAGTTGTGCCTGCGAGGAAAGCAGGACCATGGGCAGGGCTTCCTCAGATGATCTTAAACTTCTTTAGCTAGCATAGAATTAGTCATCTTTCAGTAGTCCACTGACTGAAGGTTGAAGTCCAGATTTTCTGAGGAGGGGATATCTGCCTAAATAAATACTCTAAATGCATTGGTTCCTATCTAATCTTGGAAGCTATATAGGGTCACTCCTGGTTAATACTTTGGTGGGAGGCTACCAGTGAAAACCAGTTGCTGTAAAAAGAAACTGGCAAAAATAACCTCTGAGTATTCCTTTAAAAAAACCCAATGAAATTCATGAGTTTGCCATAAGTCAATGGACAATATTAACATACAGACAAAAATATAAGGCCCCTTCTACACTGCCTTATAATCCATATTATCAAATAGATAATCCAGATTATCTGCTTTGAACTGGATTATATGAGTCTACACTGCCATATATTCCAGTTCAAAGCAGATAATCTGGATTTTATATGGCAGTGTAGAAGAGGACTAAGACTTTGCGGGGTAAGGTAGACTTCTGTCTCCATTTTCCCACAAAAAGTGTAGAGAAAATGACAGTGTTCATCATTTTATCTTCCATTCCCCATCAGTTGCACACCAGAAGCCCAAGACCAGGGTGTTTATAAGCTATACTTTGCTTATTCAGGAATACGCGTGAGCAATTAAGAACCTGAAGCCATCTTAAGTAATGCATTATGCCATGATTTCCTAGCAGGCTGTTATTCCCAAATAGTGAATGTTTGTGTTTCTTAAGAAGTATTTCACATAAGCCAATGTACATTCACCTATATATGGGATCTTTTCATCCTGGCAATAGAACATCTTATCTGGTTGGTGCCAGTATATCACACCTGCTCTGCGTCTCAGTGGACCATTAATTTTGCACAAAGGATCAGACACATACACAATAATCTCTCTTTAGGGAATTGCTTGGTTGTAAAATGCATCAGTTACAAAAACATATTAGTTCTTAAAGAAAATTAATTAGCCCAAGGGCAATGAATAATCTTTGTATACAGTGAGTATGCAAAACATAGAATTAAATTAACATAGTTAAAAACCCATATACGAGGCTTCATGAGGGGAGATTAAATTTGTAAAGCATGCTTGCTAACACCTTCAACACAGCTGAATAAAATCCCACATTTTCTGCTTTGAACTGGAATATATGGCATTGTGGATAACCCAGTTCAAAGCAGATATTGTAGGATTTTCTGCCTTGATATTCTGGGTTATATGGCTGTGTGGAAGGGCCCTGTGGGCCTATATATCAAAGGATCTGATCCCAGGTTTTCTGTTTCAAAACTGGATTATACGAGTCCCCACTGCCAGATAATCTGGGATAAACAGAAAACTTGGCATCTGATCCTGGGATACAGGATCTGTCTGGAAGTGCCCTAAGCACCCGTCCAGACAGTACCTTTATCCCAGAAGCTTTTGCAGAAAACAGGAGGGTAGCCAGATGCCATTCCCTCAAACAGCAAAAAATGTGAGATTTTCAAGTGTGGGAATATCCCAGTTCTGAACTGAAAATTGCATCTTCAAATGTCTGTATGTCCCTGCAATCAGAAATCATGGGATTTTTTAAATCGAGGTTTGTTCCCAGGTTCTAGATGTTTGTTCTTGATTAGTTGGTTTCTAAAAAGAAGGTAATAGTTTAGTAGAATGCAAAAACTTTGTTTGTGTACCAGAAATTTCGTGAAATGTGTGGCAGGCATATTTTCTCTTGCCAGGACAAAGTTGTGGCCCCCTGTCAACATTGTCCAGGAAGAGACATGTATAACCCAGGAACAACACCCTGTCTGCACAGATGGCCTTGCAGTTTAAATTTTTGGCAAAAGTTTTGCGGCAGCCATCTTGGGGGCATCTAAATCCCACAACGAAGCAGCAAATGTGGATGATGGAGGCAGAAATCCCAGGACCAACAGATCTATATGTGGATCTTTTGGTCCTGGGATTTTTTTTGTTTATTGTAATCTCATATTGTTAATGTATTCATATGTTTTATGTAATTGTGATGTTGTTGTTTGTTGCTTGTGTTTTTGGTTTTATTTTGCTGTAATTTGTTGTTTGGGCCTGGCCTCATGTAAGCCGCCCCGAGTCCCTGTTGGGGGAGATGGTGGCGGGGTGTAAATAAAGATTATTATTATTATTATTATTATTATTATTATTATTATCATCATGGCCCTGATTAAAACCCATGATTTGCTGCTGTCTGGAAGCGCCCTAAGACGGTTATATGTCTGAAGTGGGTCAAGATTTAGAATTCTTGGAAGTCACAGAAAAACCTTGGATGTGACCTAGTGAATGTAAAATTGTTACTTTTTAGTAGCAAGGTGCAAAATTGTGTCAAAATGTCAATAATATGTTTTAAGGTAACAGTTGTTTATTGTTTGTAACAGTTATGAGGTTTAAATGATTTGTTTTAGATAGCACTATGCTACCAGTGCTATGCTATCAGTGACATAACTGTATTTATTACCAGTGAGTAATGGATAACTACTAGGCCTGGGCGGTTTCGTTTCATTAATTCGTAATTCGTTAATAATTCGTTAATTTTTCCAATTACAAAACGATAACGAACCATTCTGGAGCAATCATTTAAAAAAACGAATTTTTAAACACGTTTTGTAAGTGCTTCGTATTTCATTATTGTATTCGTTTCATTATTGTTCTGAGGTCGTTTCGTTATTATTTCCGCATGTCTGGGCCAGTTTTATGGTTTAATTAGTGAAAAAAAATTATAATATCACACCAACAGTCAAGAACAGAGGGAGAGGGAAGCTTCAGAAGTTTTTGGAGGTTTTTTAGCGTATTTCGCGTCCGCCATTAACGAATCGATTCGTTATTGTTTCGGAAATCGATTCGTTAATTTTTTACCATTTACAAAATTTCGTAAATATCGAACTTTTTAAAAGGAAAATTTTGTAATTATTTTAAATATCGAAACAAAAAAAAACCCCAAATACAAATCAATTTTAGAAACAAATTTTTGCGTTGTTACCCAGGCCTAATAACTACAAGAAACAACTTTTTCTTAAAGTGGCACTGTCAGAATGCTGGCAAGTTAGGCCCTTTCCACACAGCTGAATAAAATCTGCTTTGAACTGGAATATATGGCAGTGTGAACTCAGATAACCCAGTTCAAAGCAGATATTGTGGGATTTTCTGCATTCATATTCTGGGTTATATGAATGTATGGAAGAGCACTGTATGTCCATTCATTGGCTTCTGCAGAGCAAGGGGGATTGCAGAGGTATCTAGTTACGTTCCATAGCAGATGCTAACTAATGTCTTCATCTGCTGTAACTTCTGAAGCACACTAAAGGATATTTTGAGAAGATTGTCTGTGTCTTGCTGTGGGGCATGACCAAAAAATCTGTGATCATTCTCCACCTCCAGGTCAGCAACAGACACAGAATGGGAGCCATCCTTACAAAAACAATCATCTTGAGAATGGTGGACCAAAGCAGACATCTGCCTGCAATTCTTGCACAATATGCTGGGAATCCTAGTTTTGCTTGCCTTCCATAGTAGTAGTAGTAGTAGTAGTAATATTGTACTTCTTACCCACCTCTCTCAAGACTTGAGATGGGGTACAAAACTTTTAAACACATATATTAGAAAACATAGACATAACATTAAAACACATTAAAACCATTCATATCAGTAAAACACCCATTTAAAATTCATAGTTTAAAATTGATTGGTTAGTCCTGCCAGAAGGGGTAAGTCTAACTATGTTTAAAATTCTGGCAGCTCAATTAGCAGTCAATCAAATCTCTTTTGGCAAGGATGGCTGATGAAAAGGTCCTCTGAGTGCCAGTTACCAGTCTAGTTATGAAGAAAACATTCCCCAGAGGAGTCTGCAGGTGGGTTGTGTGGGAGAAGGTGATGCTGCAGGTAATGACTGTTTCACAGCCCTGCAAAAAATGAAAATTTTAGCTGTGTAAACAGGCATGGTCTGTTCAGTGTTAGCTATGGGACACCATGGGGTAGAGTAGGTCTGACTATTAATAATAATAAAATAATAATAACTTTATTTTTATACCCCACCTCCATCTCCCCAAAGAGATTTGGGGCGGCTTACAAAGGGACAAGCCCAGAGAGCACAGAGTTAAAACATAATGCAATAAAATAAAACAAAAACAAATAGAAACATATCACAATAAGACATAACATCATGAAAACAGTAGCATAGGATCAATAAAAGTGTTGAGTTCAGAGGGCTCTGAGTTTATGCAAAAAACCTAGATAGAGCTAAAGAAAATTGCAAAATTAAGTGGCCGGGATGGGAAAATAAAATCCTTGGGCTTTATAATGTCAGGATTGTAGAGCGGAGGGCCATGCTATTAAGCAGAGTGAGGCCCCATCCAGACAGCCCTTTTAACACAGGAGTTCCTGCAATTAAAAGGGGGCTGTCCAGATGATGTCCCTGAGAAACACGAATTAATTCACCACAAACCAGGAAAACCCTAGTTTGCGGCTAATTGATTTGTTAGTGGATATATTCCATGCATTCTTGGAAGGTGTGGGTAAACCCACTACTTCCGCTGTCTGGACTGCTCCCTCAAAAGTTCTGAGCATTTGACGGGGCAGTCCCGATACTAGTCCCGTGGTTTTCCAGGCTAAATTAGTAGGAATGACATGCCAGGAGGGTGGGGGGGGGGAGCAATTTTCCTCCTCTTCCTCCTCCCCTCTCCACTTTCTCCTACCGTGTCATTTCTACATGCCAGGAGAGCTCTGGCACCATTATAACGGAGGCTAGGTAAGTTCTTTTACTTTTAAAAAGGGGTCGGGGAGCTTTGGGTGAAGGGTTTTGGGTGTCCACGTGTTCTCCCGGAAAGATGCGAAAGTGCATCTGGACACCCGCCTCAGAAAGCACGTGCTTTTTGAGACATATGTAGATTAAAACCTGGGAACATTAGTGTTTCTTAAACATGAATGTTCTTGGATTAAATGACTGTGTGGAAGCACCCTGAGGCAACAGATGTTGAAAGAAGTGAAGGACTGGCAAATGTTTAGTGATTAATAATTTCCTCCTCTTTCTCGTTGTATTCTTTTCAGGTATAGGCAGAGGTGCATGTGGAATACTGCCTTTGGATTAATCCTGGTTGGGGTGGAAGTACAACTTCCTGCTTCAGGTCTTGGATCAATCTTGTTTTGGTTGCAAATCTTAGGGCTCTTCCACACAGCTGAATAAAATCCCACATTTTCTGCTTTGAACTGGAATATATGGCAGTGTGGACTCAGATAAAAGCAGATATTGTGGGATTTTCTACCCTGATATTCTAGATTATATGGCTGTGTAGAAGGGCTCTTAGACCAGAGGTGGGAATTATGTGGCCCTCTAGGTGTTATTAAACTGCTATTTGCAATAGATCTAACCATCATAACCTGTAGTAGGGAATGGTGAGAATTGCAGTCTGTTCTTAACTGGATAGCAGTGTACATCGAATGCTACATGAGATAGAATGTGCCGCTTTCTAATTCATGGTTTCCATGGCTAAAGTTAAAACTTTTAGCCATGACTAATAACAGTTCCCTTGCCCGATATCTTGAATTGTTACTTCTATAATGTGCTCAAGATGTTCTTAGCTGGCACTAAGCAATACAGAAACAACGAGCAATAAATTCTTCATATACAAGTAAATCACAGCCAACCTATGTGAATTGCTGTGCTATTCAGACATTGCAATTGTCCATTCTTCCTGATAATTTTTCTTTAATTAAAAAAGCAAGTGGAGAAAGCTCTTCAGGGTGCTATAGATCCTAATCGTTTTTTTAAAAAACTCTCCATAAACACTAATGGAAAGTATTTGTAGCTTTATTAGTGTCCCTTTACTGAAATTTAATAAGATTGCCCAAGGCATGGTAAGACATACTATCGGCTAGAAACTCATTACCACATTTTATGAAACAATCCAAGAGAAACCTTCCAAAACAAACACATCCCCCCACCCCAAATGCAACTGTTCATAAATTAAATCTTTGGAATGTGGTTCTGAAGAAAAAAGCCACAACATACAGAAAATTTCATGTGAAACCAACCTAACATTTAAGGCAGCTGATTTTTGTGATGTCCAAAGAAATTATGTCCAAATAATCAGCCATCTCACATAGTTCTGAAAGCAGATAATCTTTACACTTGTTGCATGTTTAGATTTTTGAAGGCATAGTAATAACCAAAGGTAAAGGTTTTCCCCTGACATTAAGTCCAGTCGTGTCCGACTCTGGAGGTTGGTGCTCATCTCCATTTCTAAGCCAAAGAACTGGCGTTGTCTGTAAACACCTCCAAGGTCATGTGGCCGGCATGACTTCATGGAGCACCGTTACCTTCCCATTGGAGCAGTACCTATTCATCTACTCACATTTGCATGTTTTCAAACTGCTAGGTTGGCAGAAGCTGGAGCTGACAGCGGGAACTCACACCGCTCTCCAGATTCGAACCTGCAATCTTTCAGGGAACAAGTTCAGCAACTCAGTGCTTTAACCTACTATGCCACCGAGGGCTCCCATAACAACAACTACTACTACTACTTCTGAATTTTTATACCTTGCCTCCATCTCCCCAAAGGGACTCAGGGCAGCTTACATTGGGATGAGTCCGAACAAACATGGTTAAACTATAACACACTAAAATATAAACACAACAGCATAAAGCAGAATAAAACAACAACATTAAACAAAATATAACAGCAACCATCAAGTCAACAATCAATGAATAATAAACCATTTCTGGGCACGGGTGGGCAGACTGATGCAACTAAATTGTAAGGATAGGGTTGGGGGGTAAAGTGCATAAGTCAAATGGCAACATTAGGGACAGAGGGCAATGTAAGATGGAATATTATGACTTTAGATACAGAGCAGTAGTAAAGTGCAAAGACGAGATTTTGGGTCCTGGTTGGGGCCAGGTTATCTGAGGGATTGTCTAATCTAAAGCACAGTGGAAGATCCACTTTTTTAGATCTTTGCATAAAATGGACAGGGTGGATGCTAGCCTAATCTCCCTGGGGAGGGAATTCCAGAGCCAGGGAGCCACCACTGAGAAGGCCCTCTCTCTCATCCTCACCAGCCAAGCTTGTGATAGGGGTCGGAGTGAAAGAAGAACCTTCCCAGAAGATCTTAATGATCGTGCAGGTTCATAAGGGAAGATGGTATGAACAAGGAAACGGTTCTTTGGGAGAAATCTCAACATCACAATAATCACATCTGTTGCATTATCATGGAAATTCAGTCCAGACATCAGATCATATTGAGGTTGATTTAGCTGATAATTAAGTTCCTTAAACCCTAAAAGCAACTATCCTTTCCTCATATAAAAGAAGAAAGACATCATCATTTTAAAATACATTCTCTGGTGCCTATATTTCAGATCAACCTTGAGGCAAATAGACTGTAGGGATTGCCTTTTAATTACAACTAGCAGCTGGCAAAACAGAGTAATTCTCAGGATTCCTTCCCTACCTCATGCCAGTCCATAAACACAAATCCCCAATGGAATCTTCTCCATTTAAATTTATGTTTTATTTAAGACGTTGGTTAGAACCACCCATTCACTGGAGGCCTGCAGTTATGTGAGATATTTAAGATTCTCTGAAAGACTGCTCTAATCCCCACTCCTGAAGTATCAGGCCTGTAGCCAGGATTTTGATTTGGGGGATGCTGAGTTTGATTTGGGTTGGGGGGGCTGAGTTTGATTCAAGGGGGGGACTGAGGATCTACCCTAACAAACCTTTTGTATTGTTATCCAAATAGCCCCATGCATATGGGGGTATATTGAGCATAGTGATCAGATCATGATATGAATAAATATAACAGTTTAAATAAACATAACAGTAAGACCTTCTCGCAGATCACCCTGTGAAGTATATATCCTTGCCTTCCATAGGATGTAGTCATGCCTGTTAAAATGGAAGCATAGCACTGTGTAGTGTTATCTGTTTTCTTATTATGTTTGTATAGTGGCATAGTATTTACGTTTTGCATTTAATAAATCATCAGGAGAACTTTTTTGGTTTTTTTCATGTCAGAAGCAACTTGAGAAACTGCAAGTCGCTTCTGGTGTGAGAGAATTGGTCGTCTGCAAGGACGTTGCCTAGGGGACGACCAGATGTTTTACCATTCTGTGGGAGGCTTCTCTCATGTCCCCACATGGGAAGCTGGAGCTGACAGATGGGAGCTCACCTCATCTCGTGGATTCGAATCGCTGACCTTCAGCCCATTGCGCTGCCACAGCTCCCAGTTTATTAGTGGCAAAATCTTTAATATTGGGATGAGCAATTGTGTCCCTCACTATTGTTGTGGCCTTTACCAGTGGCCTTTACTAGTGGCTATGCCAACTAAGGCTGATGAGAGTTTCAGTCCAACATTATTTGGAGAACTCCAGTTTCCCAGTCTGCTTTAACACAATGATTAAAGAAATAATTATGTCAAAATATTCTTGGGGTGAGAGATGTTTGTGATCCATAGTGTTAGCTCTTTTTCCACCAATAGTCCAGGGCCCTTCCACACAGCCATATAATCCAGAATAATATCAAAGCAGAAAATCCCATAATATCTGCTTTGAACTGAGTTATCTGAGTCCACACTGCCATATATTCCAGCTCAAAGCAAATACTGTGGGATTTTCTGCTTTGATTGTTGTTGTTATTCATTCAGTCGCTTCTGACTCTTTGTGACCTCATGGATCAGCCCACGCCAGAGCTCCCTGTCGGCCGTCACCACCCCCAGCTCCTTCAGAGTCAATCCAGTCACTTCAAGTATACCATCCATCCATCTTGCCCTTGGTCGGCCCCTCTTCCTTTTTCCTTCCATTTTCCCCAGCATCATTGTCTTTTCTAAGCTTTCCTGTCTTCTCATGATGTGGCCAAAGTACTTCATCTTTGCCTCTGCTATCTTTCCCTCCAATGAGCAGCCAGGCTTTATTTCCTGAAATATGGACTGGTTGGATCTTCTTGCGGTCCAAGAGACTCTCAGAATTTTCCTCCAACACCCCAGTTCAAAAATGTTTATCTTCCTTTGCTCAGCCTTCCTTATGGTCCAACTCTTGCATCCATAGGTTACTACAGGGAATAACATTGCTTTAACTATGTGGATCTTCATTGCCAGTGTGATGTCTCTACTCATCACTATTTTATCATGATTGGTCATTGCTCTCCTCCCAAGAAGTAAAGATCATCTGATTTCCTGGCTGCAGTCTGCGTCTGCAGTAATCTTTGCACCTCTATAGAGCTTGGGGCCTCAATGGCGCAATTCTTGAGGGAGTACCTTTTTCTATATATGCTTACCTAAAATAGCTATATATTGAAGGGGGCCTCCTGTGTTTCCCATCAGAAGGGGTATTACATTGTGGGAAGACATGGAAGAAGGGTTTATCTCTTGTGTTAGCCCGGTTATAGAGTTTCCTTTCCCCCAGAAATCCGATTGGAGCCAACATTGGACACATTTTGGCACCATATTAAAATCTAGCTTTTTATTAATACTTTGGGCCACACTGATTTTATTGTGGCTGCATATGCTCTCTAGTTTTATTATTTAAAATTGTTAATACTTATTTAAATATATAGTTTAATCTCTCTAAATATTTGTAATTATTTATTTTTAAGTGGACTTGTTTGTAAGCTGCATTGAGATCTTCTGATAAAAGGATAAATAAATAATAAAAATTAAATCTGTAATATAAACTGAACACATTGCCTTGATGGCAATATTACAGCAGCAGAGAAAATGATTTTAGTTGGAGACTATAAATGATTCTATATTACAAAAGCAAGGCATGTTAGGAAGTCTCAAGCAGGAAATTAGATTTTTTTTCTTTTACTAATACTGTATCAGATGTTGATTTGACACTTGCTAGGTGACATTTAAATTACATATGAGGGGTAGTTTGTTGGGCAAGTGCTCTTGAAAAACCTAAGATAATATTAAATAACACAATAGAGGTGCGTGTTGATTAAAATAACTGAGAATGAAGCAATTGTTAAATGCTGTGAAAGGAAAAATTAAAGCTAGACAATCCACCTAGTATAGCCAAAAGATAAAAGAAAAGCCATTTTCTAAATGGCACTGATTTGAATGTGGGCACAAGCCAAGAAGATTATCAGTAAGGTTAAAGCTTTGGGAGAATTACTTGCATTTTAATACAGTGCATTAGGGAAGACACAAGTGAAATCAGTGGGGCTTAGTTGCACCATGAACATGAGTTATTGCTGTCCCCACCAACATAGCATGAGGGTGACAGGACTGAGAAAAGTGTCTTTCCTAATGATCTCAAAGTCCAGTCCAGCTCATATAGGGAGATATGATCTGCCAAAAAGCATGGACGTGAGCTGTATAGGGCTTTATAGGTAATAAACAGCATTTTGAATTGTGCCTGGGGAAAACAACTGAAGCCAGTTGAGCTGTTCCAGCCAAGGAGTTGTGGGATTCCTGTAGCCAGCCCCAATTAGCCATCTGGCTGAAGTTCTTTAGATCATCAAAAGTTTACAAATACTCTTCAAAGGCAGTATTACAGTAATCCAAACAGGATGTAACAAGTTGATTGTATTACAGTAATTCAAACAGGATGTAACTAAAATTGAATCTTGGACACTGGCTGATAGTTATTCAGTATACATGGGTTCAGGGATTTCTTTTTTAACACAGATCTCACAACTGCTTCCTCTAGAACAGTGGTTCCCAACCTTTTTGTGACCAGGGATCACTTGACCATTCTCCAACATTCATACCAAAAGGGTTACAAATCAGTTTTTGGTCAACTTGATTCAGTTTGGGGTGCTGATTCAGAAAATTGCATTGGATAGATCACATCACCTCTTGTTTACGATACAGAACATATGTGATGGTCAGCGACAGGGAAGGAGTAGCAGGTGGCGTGAAAGGAGCAAAAACAATTGAAATAAATAAAGATAAAGGGAAACTTGCAGATCAGATTTTCGTCCTCGCAGCTCACTGGTGATTCATAGCCCACAGGTTAAGAACCACCGCTCTAGAAAAAGTTGGTACTTAGCTTCACCCATTCAGCTGGTTCCATTCTGCCCTGTTTTATATGCCAGGAAGAACAAGGATCTAGAACACATGTGGTCAGTATTTTCTAACCAAGTCATACCATCTCATGATGTGTCCAAAGTATGACAGTTTAGCCATCTTGGCTTCTAAGGAGAGTTCAGACCTGATTTGTCCAGGAGTCACTGATGTATGCCCAGGTTATTTGTGGAACATTCCTCCAGCATCACATTTCAGACTAATCAATTGTCTTCTAACTTCCTTCACCATCCAGCTTTCATAACCAAAAACAGAAACTGAAAATACAGTGGCATGCATAATCTTGATTTTGGAACCCAATTATACCTCTTTACACTTTGAAATATTGTCTGGTTCCTTCATAGCTGCCTCTTCAAGTCCTGGTCTTCTGATTACTTGACTGCAGTCCCTATTTTGACTAATGATTGAGTGAAGGTTTAAGGGAGGGGGAAAGCTCTTCATATTTGATAGTATCAAATATCTGTTTGCAAAGCTTATCCTCTCATATCAGGTTTAGAACTTAATGGAAAGTTTGAGAAGGGCAGAAACATATATGCTGTACAGAAACACACAGAAAATCTACATGAAGCCGCTGGGCGAGATCATCCGGAGTTTCGGAGTGCGATGTCATCTGTAAGCAGATGATGTCCAACTCTGTCACTCCTTCCCACCCGCTACTAAGGAGGCTGTCGAGGTCCTGAACCGGTGCTTGGCCGCTGTGACGGTCTGGATGGGGGCGAACAAATTGAAATTGAATCCAGACAAGACAGAGGTACTCCTGGTTAGTCGCAAGGCCGAACAGGGTATAGGGTTACAGCCTGTGTTAGACGGGGTCGCACTCCCCCTGAAGACGCAGGTTCGCAGTTTGGGTGTGATCCTGGACTCATTGCTGAGCCTGGAACCCCAGGTTTCGGCGGTGACCAGGGGAGCATTCGCACAGTTAAAACTTGTGCGCCAACTGCGACCGTACCTTGGGAAGTCTGACTTGGCCATGGTAGTCCACGCTCTGGTTAAATCCCGTCTTGACTACTGCAACGCTCTCTACGTGGGGTTGCCTTTGAAGACGGCTCGGAAGCTCCAATTAGTCCAACGGGCGGCAGCCATGATACTAACAGGAGCGGGGTGCAGGGAGCATACAACTCCTCTGCTGCACCAGCTCCACTGGCTGCCGATTTGCTACTGGGCTCAATTCAAAGTGCTGGCGTTGGCCTTTAAAGCCCTAAACGGTTCTGGCCCAACTTATCTATCCGAACGTATCTCGGCCTATCAGCCCACCAGGACCCTAAGATCTTCTGGGGAGGCCCTGCTCTCTATCCCGCCTGCTTCACAGGTGCGGCTGGCGGGGACGAGAGACAGGGCCTTTTCTGTGGTGGCCCCTCGGCTTTGGAACGCCCTCCCCATAGAGGTAAGATCAGCCCCCTCGCTGATGGTGTTTCGAAAAAGATTGAAGACATGGATGTTCAAACAAGCATTCGGTTAATCCGGTGCAATGAATTTGATGATCAAAGGACTGGTAATCACAGACGATGAAATTGGATCGCGATTTTAGTTAAGAGATGCATTGGATTGTTATTGGTGGCCCAATACTGTGTACTGTGTCTGTTTTTTATGCTTTTTAAATTGAATATTGTTGATTGTTTGTAGTGTTGTAAACCGCGTTGAGTCACCAATTTAGGCTGAGAAACAGCGGTATACAAGCACAGTAATAATAAATAAATAAATAAAATCCATACTCTCCTTGCAGTGTTTTTTGTTAGTTTCCAATTAGCAGAGCCAGACAGTGGGCAAGGAAGAAAATGGGGACTGGGAAGGTGTAAATCCCTTTTGTAAATAGGAGTTTCTCTGTCAGAGGCTTTGTTGACTGATTAATGGCCATACAAGAAGTCTGGAGATCATGGGAATACAGGTAGAAGCTGCTGTATTCCCAGGTAGAAGCTGCTTTATGGAAAATCCAGGGGTTTTTTTTTGCCATGTAACACATGTAGATAAAGAATTTCTATCACAGGGGTGAGCAGAAGCTAAATTGGGATCTGTCTCTGGCATATATCAACATGGATCCCTTGATTTCCAGGTGATCCCCAGAAGTAAATTATACTCTTGAGATGGAGAAAGCTAGCGCAAAGGGTAACCAATTTTTTTTTTTTACGGAAGGATATGAGCTCAGTCCTGGTAATCACACCAAATTCATATATTCATAATTCCTGGATTGTAGAGCTCTGCTTAATGAACCTTAAGGATC
Source organism: Anolis sagrei (assembly GCF_037176765.1). NCBI lineage: Eukaryota > Metazoa > Chordata > Lepidosauria > Squamata > Anolidae > Anolis > Anolis sagrei. The sequence goes on from NC_090024.1 coordinate 160,739,037, forward strand.
TAAAAAGAAAAACCCTCCAAGGTAGACCCTAACCGTATCCTCTCATAACACTCTAATGAAAGGTATCTACAGTAAGAAAGGTATCCACAGTATCTGTGGGTGATACATTCCCAGCTGGACCACATTTATCAGTAACTGCAAATATGACCAAATGCAAACAAATTATATGAGTTCTGATCATAGCATACCATAGAGAAATGACTCTGTCATAACTTCTGGGGAGAAACATACCATAGAATCACTTGAAGGACCTAGGAAATTCACAGAGAGGCTATAGCCTTGCCGTACGAGTACTTCAACAGCCTAGCTGCCTGTCACCCGGCCATAACAACACCTTTTTGGCCCAGCTGCCTTACAACTCACAAATGGGGTGCCTCCACAGTCCCCACAGCCTCATCACGCAAGTACTTCAACGACCTCGCCACTTGACCATATCAACACCTGAGGGGCCATAGCAAGACCAGCACAGAGCTGCCTTGCCTTTCAGTTACTCTATCATGCCAGCCTGAAGGGGGGGGGGGGGGGGCACGGCTCTACCACCCTGCCGCCTGGACTATTGCTGCCCCACTGTTGGTGCTTTGAGTTCAGGTGGGTAACTTCATTCTTGGGGTTGCTCCTTCTCCGTCTGCTATCTGCTTTGGCTGTTTTTATTCCATCAATCCACTTTGGTTAGGATTGAATGTATGCTTTTAAGCTGTTATATTGTACTTATATTTTATTGTAGTTATATTTTAACCATCTAAATTGATAAGTTGTACTTATTGTTGTATATGTAACGTGGCTTTGAATTTGCCATGTTCTGTAAGCTGCCCTGAGTCCCCCTTGGGGTGAGAAGGGTGGGATATAAATATAGTGTCGTCATCATCATCATCATCATCATCATCATCATCATTAGAACTTGTGCCACAAATGATTCATTGGAACTTGTGCCACAAATCCCATCTGCCTGAGACAAAGAACTGGTGGGATCACAAGCCTGAAAAACTTACAGAAAATGAACACATCAAACTACTCTGGACTTCTGAATTCAGACAGGCAGAGTTTTGGAGCACAAAACTCTGTCACGGTCATGTTAAAAAACAAAGTATGGATCGTTAATGTTGCAATCCCAGGCAAAAGCAGGATTGAAGAGAAACAACTGGAAAAGGTGACATGATAATAGGCTTTAAAGATTTAACAAGCCAGTAAAAGTGGTCCCAGTGGTGATCGGCACACTGGGTTCAGTGCCTAAATACCTTGGCCTGCATTTAAACACAATCAGCGCTGACAAAATTACCATCTGCCAGCTGCAGAAGGTCACCTTACTGGGATCTACACACATTATTTGCCAATACATCACACAGTCCTAGACACTTAGGAAGTGTCCAACGTGTGATCCAATACAACAGCCAGCAGAGTGATCTTGTTTGATGTGGACTCATCTTGTTATGTTTCAAATAATAATAATAATAATAATAATAATAATAATAATATTAAAATAATAATTCTTTTCCTTGGTGTATAAGAGAAATTCAGGGTATGGGTTTTGTAGTTACATGTATCCTGTTGTATTAAATTCAGTGGCTTGGGCCTAGGAATAGTAAAGACAATCCAGTAAGATCAATGACACTTTTGTCTGGAATGATTTCCATCCCATCCATTTTAGTGGGGTTTTTAATAATAGGATTGAATCTGGGTCCGACTAAGGGACATTTTTCCATATCAATGTGTGTTGAATTAGAAATGTCACACATTTGTGCAGGAGGATGAGAATACAGCCCTTGAAAAAAAAAGAATGATTTCTGCTCCTAATGTGCAGGATTAGGATTCTCAATTATTTCTACACTCAGCCCTCATGATTTATTATTAACAAAATCAGTTACCCGAAGTTGCTTCATAAGCTGGAAACTATCAAATATAAGTTTAAAAATAGCCTGCAATTTTCTGTAAGCACTCAAGCACAGCTAAATAAGCTACTCTTATTATTTCTGAAACATCCCAGTATTTCTCTTATCAAGATCTGACAGCAGTACGCTTAATGATGGAGAGATGTTTTTGTTTTTTGTTCTTTTACGCTTCTCTACAACATAGGAAACAACACATGCTATCATTTGAGATGTGCCTTCAGATCATTAGGATTGCTGCGCTGATTAAAATAAAGTTTTAAATGATTATTTTTTAAAGTAGCTTTTGGAGAAGTATGACATCTGCAGAATGTTAAGCTTTGTTAAAAAAAAAAAACAAAACAGACAAATGTTCCCTGAAAGGCAGATTCTTACAGAGAGATCTTGCCCGTGGCTCTAAAATCTTTAGGGAGCTGAAACAATGTGAAGCATGAACATTTTCTATATTCAGTGCTTAATTAATCTATCCTTCGCCCTCTTAACCATATCAACTACTAGACAGGTCATGTAACATAGTGGTCAGTTTTGAGTTGGTACTTTGAGGGTTCAAATCCCCTTTGAACCATGAAACTCAGCAAATCGGTGACCTTGTACCAATTATTATATACTAGTCTGATCTGCCTGACTGAGGATAAAAGGGTTCAAGGGAAGCCATGGGTGTTCCTTTCTGTGGGGATTTGTAAAAAGACACCATGACATAAATGGGTTGACTGGAAAGACATGTGTTGGCAGCTGATTGGCTGAGCATGCCAGGAGCTGGAATTCTGATTGGCTGCTGTCTCTGGCTTGCTGATTAGACAAACGGTTTTAACTGGCACTTTCACCTCGGAGAGTGAAGAGAAAGCGCTGACGGGAAACAGCCAGGAAGGAAATGGCTGCCAGATCATTTCTAAGGCATGAAGCATATTTTAAAGACTGTTTAAAAGGACTGTTTATTCCCCCTGTTCTCTGTAAGAATTCAGAAAGACTGCTGTATATATTGTTGCTCTGTTTGACCTTTTGAACTGAAGCTAAGTTATTGTTGCTCATTACATAAATCTGAGTGACACATTATTATACTGCAGGGTGTATTTTGTTTCAGAAATGGTGGTAAAGCTTCTGTTTATTTACCTTTACAACCTCCAAAACTTTCAACTCAGAGAGGAAAGACAGGATATAAATGATCTAATCACAAACAAACAAATAAATAAATAAACAAATTGTACAAACATGGTCACTGAAACATAGTTGGTTGTAAGAGGAAGGAGGATGGGATATCTCCTTTCCTTGAATTTCACAAAGAACATTATTGCACAAAGCTGACATCCTGTAGCATTTGCTCAACCAATGCCCCCAGAACTTACCAGGGTCATTATCTTCATCACTACACCTCTCAGCAATGCACCAATGCTGCTTTGCTGCCCATGATCCCACAGCTGGCCTTCCTTTTGGGGAGGGAACACCACTCTCCCACAATTCCATATCTCAGTAATGCTAAAATAACATACAAAGCGGTCCTTTTTCTATTTAAACCAACACAACTAAGAACTACATATTTAGAGTCAATTGGGGTAAACTGTAGAGGTGATGCAGATATTTGATTTGGATTGGGACGTTGTTAACTTGTTTATTTTAACTTATGTTGTACTGTATATGTATGTGTTTATCAAATGTTTTTGATACGGCCAATGGGCTACACAATAAAATGTGCTACTACTACATATCTCAGTAAGATTTTAAAAAATTATTTTAAGAAACTGTGCAGTTTCATGAAATTACGTTATAAAAAGTGTGTGTGTGTGTGTGTGTGTGTGAGAGAGAGAGAGAGAGAGAGAGAGAAAGAGAGATTCCTGTGCCCTGATATCACTTCTGTGCTGGCATTCTGGTACAGAAGCATCCAGACTTCATTGTATTCCAAAACCATGTCATGATCAGAGGCTATTAATTAGTTTCAGCCATCAACAACTAGGGTCCACCACTTCCTACCTCTTGGAATGAAGTGAATTCGTTTCTCTTTCTCTGATTTTCTTCTGGCCTGCCAGAAGAGATAGGTCTTTAGATGTGTTTTAAATTATGATAGCTTGTTTAGCTGTTGGGGCTTTTTCAGCAGGTCATTCCGCAATCTTGGGGTGGCCAATGAAAAGTTCCTCTGGGTGATGGTCACCAGTCGGGATCTGGCTGATTGAAGTAGCCACCCCCAAGAGGACCTCAGTGTTCGGGGCAGATTGTATAGGAGAAGGCAATCCTGTAGGTAACCTGGACTCAAACCATTGCATTGGTCTTTTGATTGTGGGGAGGTGATAGACATTGTGTAACAGAGATCATCACCAAAAGCGAGGGTCCTGCTTCTATGCTGGCCTGCTAACTCTGTGTGAAGTTACCTTATATTAAAATCCCAAGCCCTTGTATTTGATTGATTTTGTAATATTTTTATAATTTATGCTGCAAATTTTTAGAAGAGCTGTAATATGGAAGGATCAATTAGCAAAATTTTGAACAAATCCACAAGTACATAATAAAAATAACAATAATAATTTTATTTCTTTCCTGCCTCTCCTTGTTGCTCGAGGTGGGTTACAACATAGCTAAAAAGACATAATCAAAATAAACAATATATAAAATACACATATTATAACATATTTCTACAAATATATATTAAAATACACAAAATAAAGCCACAAGTTTAAAATTCATGATTAAAACTGCCTGAGTAGGCCTGCCAGAAGAAATAGGTCTTTAGATGTGTTTTAAATTATGATAACTCGTTTAGCTGTTGGGGCTTTTTCAGCAGGTCAAGTTCCTCTGGGTGATGGTCACCAGTCAGGATCTGGCTGGTTGGAGTAGCTGCCCCCAAGAGGACCTCAGTGTTCGGGGCAGATTGTATAGGAGAAGGCAATCCTGTAGGTAACCTGGTCTTTTGATCAGCTAGTTTAAAAATGGCATGTTGTTGCATACAGACCCATTTTTTTGTTATCACTCCTTCTAACAGAGACATCCAGTCCTGTTGGATTATAGGGAATTTCTGGGGGATTCTGGAGTTATTCTGGATTCTGGAGTCCAATTATTTCTTCAAAAACTTTAGAGAAGCCATTAAAAACACAAACAATTTAAAACTCAGGATACTCACTATCCACAGAATGTAGGGTAATAGAAAAGAAAAATGTGACTTGGAGAAGATGGAGCATCCTGCTCAAAGGACATGACTGACTAGAATTGGGATCAGGAATATCATGTTTTGAAAAGAATATCCTGCAACATTTTGTTCCTGTCCCCCATGCTCTGTATATTTGATTTAAAACATTTTTATGCTTCTTTGACTAGAAGCCATCATGAGATGGGGAAAAGATAAATACATGTGTGTAGCCCCAAGCAGTAATAGCTCTACATGCAGCCTTTAAGTGTCAAGAACACTATCATCTCTGAAATAATACCTTATTATGTTGGACAGAACTTTGCTTCAGGCATTTTTCTTCAAGGACTTCCTGGTCTCATCGATGTGGCCTTTGGGTAAATGTCTGTACGCTCATTCCCTTGCAACTGTTTCTGCACTTATTAACCTGAATTCACATCTCTATCGTCGGAAGAATTTGTAGTGCAAGTGGACTGTGTTAGGTAAGGAGATCAAGTGCATCATATGATCAAGCAATATTTCAGTGTTCTCTGAACTGGGTTTAAGATATTAGTCCCTAGTTGTTCCAGTCATCATATTAAGATGCCCAGTTTAGACAGAATGGCAGACTATAATATCATACTAAATTAGATTTTGGAGGAAACTGAAGTTCCTAAGGATGTGTAAGACCATGGTACTAGTTTACATTTTTTTTCAGATTTATATTTGTATGAAGTAATACATTGTTACTAAGTTTTCAGCTAGAAAATATTTATTAGCCCTGTCTTCTTTTACAATCACAGAATAGTCAGAAAATAGAGAATCGTCTGAGAAAATTAGGACCCTCCTTCACAATAGGGTATTTGATAAATTGTTGAAGACACAGCTTTTGTTTAACCCCCATCTCAGTTTATGTCCCATTACTGTTTATTCCTTTAAAAAAAACCCAGGATACACAAAAAAGAAGTGTCAACAATTTGCCCAAGGAAAAGCTTGCTTCCATTTAGAAAGTAAACAATAAAGAGATCAGCTGACTGACATCTGATTTAACCAGAATGGCATCAAGATGGAATTGATGGATGAAAAGCTGAGACATTTTGTCTGATCTCATTTGCAACTCAAGAAAGAAATAGCAAGCAACTTCTCCTAAAGTGTAATATTGTTGTTTTAATGCCACCGGAGAGAAGGCGCCTGAGGAATGTAAACACAGACCTGTGAATCGTCAAAGCTGATTCTCAAGCCTGAGTGACTTCAATGACATTTACATTCCTGTTTTGTTTTATTTCTGTTTATTTTTCAAAAGGAGGCTTTGCATCTCATTGGACAGAGCATTTTATCTACCTGTTATAACCACCAGTTGCAAATATGATATGTACCAAGCTTCTAGCAAAAAGAAAGTTAATGTCAAGCAGTGAGCAATTCAGTTGTGATGATAGTGGTGATGGATGAATGAATGACGGTGATGACGATGATGATTATATACACTAAAGGTCACTCTGGCTGTGCAAGCTACCTAAATAGCAGCTTGCACATGTCATGTTTTTAAAGGTCCACAGAACGGTTGTGAGTGTGAGAACCCAGCAGTATCAGAAGGGCAAGGCAAGGTCCAACCAGTAAAAATCAGAAGGTGTGAAAATGGGGCATACACTATTTTACCATACTTAGGCCCAGAAAATGAAAGCCCCCCCCCCCCCCACACACACACACAAACACGTCATTCCAACTGCTACTAGCTTGGTAATGGAGGGAGACAAAAAGGGGCAAGCATAGCTGCACCATGTCTAGGCATAGAAGAAAATTAAAGGCCGTACCTCCAACCCAACTGCTACAGCCTTGGAGGGAGAGAAGAAGAGGCAGGTACAGCCCCACCATCCTAAGGTCCAGATAAAGATGAAGCCACCCTTCCATCCCAGCTGCCCAGGTATAGAAGGGAAAGAAGAAAATACACATTTGCTGGATGTAATCCACTACCACACTGCCATTCCTTTTCCTTGTGTGCCTTGTCTTTTGGATGTAAGTCTGAAGGCAGGGAACAGGAGGGGCGGGGGAGGACACCACCATCACCGCTATCAAGAAACTTCAAGCCAGATAATACAGTTGTTTAGGGGACCAAACAGGGTAATACAGGGTGAGGCAGTATAACTTCCTTTTTTTAAATGCGCGCCATTCAGTCGGTAGAAGACATAGTGGAGTGCTAGTGGTCTCATTCGAGAGGTGGGAGTATAACTTTTTTTCCTGACACAGTTCAGTCACCATCATGCGTTGGAACAGTGAGGAGCATGCTTTTGCCGTTGAGGCCTACTTTTCGAGCAGATTTGCAATGGCCGGCCTGCTCTCCAGATTTGGCCCCTTGTGATTTTTTTCTATGGGGTTTTTTGAAATCCCATGTTTATGTGAACCGTCCAAGGACCCTACAAGATTTGAAGACCAACTTCCAGGAAGAAATTGCCAACATAAAGCCTGCTATGCTGGCAAGAGTCATGACAAACGCCAGAAATCGGTTTACTCAGTGTATGGAGAATGGAGAATGGGGGACGTCACCTACCTAATTTGATCTTCAAAACTACATAAAACAAAACTTTAGGTATGTGCCTACATTATAAAAAAATCTAATTCATACAATGGGTTTTATTAAGTTTTGAAAAAAGGAAGTTATGCTGCCTCACCCTGTCTTTGCCAGGTTCGTGGACTACATCTTGAGATAAACTTCATAGAATCAGTACCATTTGCTTTGTCTCACTGTACAACATTGCCTGATGCTTCTTCCATAGTTTTGCATCCAAATGTACTACTTTTGCATATGTAAATTGACTAGACAGTCACTCCTTCTCCACTGGGAATGTGGGGAATTACTGTTTTTTGAGAATTTTCCACACTTTCTGCAAACTGTAATCCCCAGGAGGTATGTGTTTTTACCCACTTTTTAAAGAAATGACAGTTATTGATGAAGAACACCAATTGCCATTTTGATATACCCATGTGACTTTTTGAAAGGCATTTCAAGGAATACAGCAGATAGCTTTTCAATTAAATTTGGCTATCATTAGCACCTTGAAGAGACATGCTCAACCAGTAATTTTTTCTAAGGTTTCATTAACTTATTATATACTACTTTGCATTCAATTAAGAAGGCCCCATTCTGTGTCAAAGTTTTACTTTGAAGTCTCATCTAGTTTGCTTCTTTTCAGACTTGGTTAACTGAGCAAGGCAGCACAGCATGTCACATCCTTCAATGGGAGCCCCAGAGACACTGCTGAGAAGCTTCATTTGCATACACAATAAAGGAAAAAGGCCACTGTTTTCTAAAATACATTCCAAGCGTACATTTATTTTGGATCAGAATTCAGCTTCAGTTATTGCAACTCTGAAGACTCAGTAGATAACACTAAATATTTCATTGAAAACCTTCAGTGAAGGTTTTGTAAATGTGGAGTATCTTGTTCAGTGAAGTGATAGCATGGCTTATTCTGTTGGATTTTTCACTGGTAAGGTAGAATAGAACTATAGAACAAACCTTTCTAGATGCCACAACAAGAAAATGTAATTTTGATCTAGAAAATATTTAAAATGAGTCTTCTGTGTAGTTGAGGAATGTAAGATAGAATTATTCAAAATATAACTGCATGTTGTTCATCTCTTCCAAGAGCAATGCTCAAAATCCAAACCATGGTTATATATATATATAGTCATGAACATCTTATCATATCAAATATATGTGAACACTGCAGTAATTCGATAACTCATTTCTCAAGATAATTCAAATAGCTATTATTGGTCTAAACTGTGCAACATTCTAGACAAATTAATAATTTTGCTAATGTAGTTTATAGTTTGTAACAAACTTTTGTTATTCTTCCATTCATAAAGCCAATTTATTTGAGATCCACCGCATACTGGACATTGTTTGCCCTCATATTTTGTGTAGCTTGCATTTCATTTTAGAAGTCAAAATTGTCAAATATAGATGCCCAATTACGCAAGCAACCCACTATGAAATTCTAATCTCTTTCTTTTTCTAATATGCGCAGTACAATCCCAAGGAGATTTCCTGCAATTGTGTTCAGTATCTACAGTGATGGTGAACCTTTCACCTAGTTCAGGACTTCATAAACCTTTTCCACTTGCAACTTTTTTTCACTGAGAAGTTTTTATGTAACTCCAGGTGTATAGGTATACAAAATAGCCATCAAGAAAAATCAGCATTTGCAAGGGTTTCTTAAGAAATCAGGATAATTTTCCTTTTTTATGAAGTACAGCTGAAGCATTTGCAACGTATTGTTGCTAAAAGATTAGTGCAGATGTATTGTCGAAGGCTTTCATGGCTGGAATCACTAGGTTCTTGTGGGTTTTTTCGGGCTATAGAGCCATGTTCTAGAGGCATTTCTCTAGAAATGCCTCTAGAACATGGCTCTATAGCCCGAAAAACCCCACAAGAACCTATTAGTGCAGATGTCTAAAATAGTCACTAAGTGGCAAGCAACACAATTTTTCCATGACTCCCACATTCATTTAGGGGACCTCAAATGGGGTCACAACCCACAGTTTGAGAAGTTTTGCTCTAGGTCAGTGGTTCTCAACCTGTGGGTCCCCAGATGTTTTGGCCTTCAAGTCCCAGAAATCCTAACAGCTGGTAAACTGGCTGGGATTTGTGGGGACCCATGGGTTGAGAACCACTGCTCTAAGTGTGTCATCCAGAACGTTAAAGTACATGCCAGAATGATCACACTTGCTATCATACACCTCTGAATTCATGCAACTGTACCAATTCACTGGTCCAAGGTCCCTTGTTGTGCTTCTGCATAACCTAGTAACTCTGCTCTCCTGCACTTCTGTTGCTCTGTGTTTTTTAAAAATATATTTTCTAGCAATTTCACAACTCAAACTAAAATTTTTCAAAATTCAAATAATACTCAAAATTACTACCTTGGGGATTGTGAGGAGGAGGGAGAAGACTGGGAGAATCCCACTCAATGAAATGATTCAGTGCCAGCATGCCGGCACAGAAACAGAAAAGTCCCATCATACCTGGTAGGCAAATAGAATGTGGGTCCAATTTGCAGCTCTTGACAGTTTTCCCATCAATAATGAAAGATGAGTTTATCATTGGGGGGGGGGGGGGGGCAGACCAACAATGAGATTCAATTGGCATCATGTGATAAGGCCTGTCACTGCCTCAGTGCCAGTTTTGCCTCTTTCCAATGAAAAAGTTCTAAACTCTAGATTGGATTTGCCATCCTGATGACATGTAAAGCACTAGGCACCACTGAGTATTTTCACAGACAACACCCACCAAGAGACTGAGGTCTCCCACCAACGATATTGGGATTGGACAAGAAAGCTGTATAAGTGTGTCTTAAGCAAAATCCATAAAAGCTCATGCTAAAATAGACAAGTTAGATTCAAAAATGCTGCTAGATTCCTTCATCTTCTCACCCATTTTATACTGAGGGTCCATAAGATTTATAATCTAGGAGAAATTATTTTGCAGCAAAGAATAAAACAAATTGTAAGGGCCTCAACCCACAGGCCTTTCTACTCCAATGATTAAGCAGCTAGTCTCTGTATGATTTCATTACATGGTACAATTCAATTCCTGCCTTCATTTTCATGAAAGTAACATGCTGGGTGGATTTATATAACAAGAATGAAAAGGAACAAAGAAGAAGAACACAAAGAGCAGGTGCTAGTCACAACTCTTAATGCACTTCTTGAAGGCTCTTCACCTGAGTACCAGTGACAGATAGATAAAGGGTTTTCTCCCACCCCCATGAACTAGTGCCATTTGTAGTTACTGTTATCACTAAATTAAGTATGGAGATAGAAAATAGTCTCTCAGAGAATTTATTGGAAGGCAGCTGGGAAGAGAGACTGCAGCTTCCAAAATAAATATTGTCTTAGTTAAAAATAGTTTTAAAAATATTATCCCTTCCCTTCCCTTGCAAAATCTGTTACACTTAAGGCAAATGAGGGAGCAGAAGAAATAGTCGCACTTTCTATCCCCCCTTTTTTGCCCCCCCCCCCAAAGCAAGGTGTGACTATTAAGTGGTGAAAAAAATCATGTGGCTGAGCTGGTGTTCTCACTCACTTCAACCCAGATTGGATTACTTTAATGAACTCTACATGGGGCTGCCCTTGAAAACAGCCCGGAAATTTCAGTTGGTTCAACGGGCAGTGGCCAGATTGTTAACCGGGACTCCTTCTGTTCAAGGAGCTCCACTGGCTGCCATTCATTTTCCAGTCCCAATTCAAGGTGCAGGTTCTTACCTACAAAGCCCTGAATGGTTTGGGACCCTCCTACCTGCATGACCGCATTTCTGTGTATGAACCCACACGACCCCTTCGATCATCTGGAGAGGTCCTGCTCGCACTCCCACCTCCGTCGCAGGTGCGATTAGTGGAGACGAGGGAGAGGGCGTTCTCGGTGGTGGCCCCTCGACTATGGAACTCACTCCCCAGGGACATCAGGCATGCCCCAACTCTGGCAGTCTTTAGGAGGAGCCTGAAAACATGGTTGTTCCAGTGTGCCTTCCCAGAATAAGGAAACTCCCAGCATCATGTCCTCTAAATGCACTTTACTATGGATTTAGGAATGTCTACCTGCCCCATCACTTTCTAAAAACTCTATCCTAGTTTATAGTCATCTGTTCATACTCGGCATTATCTTTAAATTTTAATCATTGCATCTGGTCCAGCCATAGGTTTTAATTGTCGCTGTGTTATTGTTAATGTGTATTGCTTTTTTGTTATGAGTTTTATTTTATTGCTTCGTATTATTTGTTGTTATTGCTTTGTGATTGATGTGTTGTGGGCTCGGCCTCATCTAAGCCGCACCGAGTCCCTTGGGAGATGGTAGCAGGGTATAAATAAAGTATTATTATTATTATTATTATTATTATTATTATTATTATTATCTTTCAGGCTCAACTGCATAGCCGAAAAGTCAAGCTGTTGTTTGTATAGTGAAGCAAAACACATGGAGGGTGATGCCTAGCTAGACCGTTTACAGCGGAGAGACTGTCTTTGTCTGCTGGCTATATGGTATGCTGGTCGTAAGCCTGCCATACTTTGAGATGATGTAACATGACTATGACTATTATGTGATGAAAGCAAAAAATACCAATTGGGGAGGGCAAAAAAGAGGGTGTTACTATTACACAATGAAATACGGTAGCTTTCTAACTTGGATATTTGAAGTTGTACTAATCAAGGCAAACCGGTAGTTTCTACAATTGAGATATTGGACAGAAGGACCTGATAAATTCCCTGTCTTTGGCTTTAAAAATGATGGATAAAAGTGGGACACAAGCAAAAGAGCATTTTTCAAAAAAAAAGAAAAAAGAAAAAAGAGTTTAAAATGAACAGGCAAAGGGAGATGGACTTCAGTTTTTTGAGTTTTGCAGTCCCTCTGCCTCAGAATTGTTCACATTGTAGAATTTTCTTTTTACACGACAGAGCAGATTTTGCTTTGACAGTTTGAGACACACCCTCTTGCTTTTCAAAGACACCAAGGAGTTTATGCTCATCCCTCTTCATGCCCCAACATATCTAACAGCTGCAACACTTCAGTTCCTCTTGCCTTCTCATCAAAAGCTGCTCACTATTTTTCTTCCTCTAATGAGTATCAGAGGAAGAAACTAGTAGCACCACCTCTCAGTATGTCTTGTCTAAGAAAAACATATGAAATTTGTCGGGTCACCATAAGTTAACAGGCAACTCAAAGGGACACACAGACATACATATTATTTCATTCAGATGGAGCCATGGCTTCCCTTGCTATAGCTTATAGTCTTGATAAGTTTGGTGCCATTTTTCATAACTCCTAAGGGTGTTTGTTTAAGTAGTGAAAAGTAACCAGCAACATAATTAACTACGTACTTTTCAACTACTGGTGAAGACTAATGAGAAGACATTACTTTCCAGAAATAACGTTGAAAGTTCTGCATATGCACAACATTTTCTCAACACCTGACTTTTATTAGCAAAAATAATTCAAAGTTTTCTTTCCACTGCTTATTTCAGCAATCCTATCACATCTGTATTGTTGGCAGTTAGTTCACACAAATGAACAAGCACTGTGGTGAAGAAACAGGAGTGGTATGGTTTCATGCTGGTTACTGCTGTTGTTTATTATATTTGTCCATCATTCAAATACATTTCCTTAGCGAAGGGGGGAAAAAACCAACTTTACACCCAGTAAGCATTTTTCATGCACTCGCTCCAAAAATAATCATGGTCCCATAAGCAAATGTTGTTTTCTTTTACAATCCTCTTATGGCATCCCAGTCTCACAATTTATTGCAGGGAATTCTCCGTTAGCTCAGGTACAGTAAAACATCATTAAAGAATATGAGAAAACTTTTGTTCTGACAAAACTCGTATCCTTTAAAAAAAATTATGCACTGGTTAAATTAATTCTGGAACTAACCCAAAATGAGGTGTCATACATCTACCACCAAAACAATATGTGAACAATGTGTTATCAAAGGTTTTCAAGGCTGGAATCACTGGGTTACTGTGAGTTTTCCGGTCTGTATGGCTATGTTCCAGAAGCATCCTCTCCTGACGTTTAGCCCACATTTATGGCTGGCATCCTCAGAGGTTGAGGGGTCTGTTGGAAACTAGGCAAGTGAGGTTTATATGTCTGTGGAATGTCCAGGGTGGAAGAAAGAACTCTTGTCTGCTTGAGGCAAGCGTGGATGTTGCAAATGGCCACCTTGATTAGCACTTAATGGTCTTGCAGCTTCAAGGCCTGGCTGGTTGCTGCCTAGGGGAATCCTTTGTTGGGAGGTGTTAGCTGGTCCTGATTAATTGTTCTCATAGATATGGGCGAAACGTCAGGAAAGAATGCTTCTGGAACATGGCCATTCAGCCCAGAAAGTTCACAGCAACCCAATATGTGAGCAGCTGAAGCCAAAAGGAAAAGGTTCTGAATTGAGGTCATTCACATTTGATGTTTTCCTGAAGCTGAATGGGCTCACATCACCTTTTTTTCTTTTTTGTTCTATGGTCTCCAGACTTCCTTAAACATCCCTTTCCTGGGAATGTTCAAGGACTTTCTGCATGCATATACATTTTTTTTCAAAAACAGAAGTAGACTTCTATCCATTTCTCAGTTTTGACATTTTTGGCCTCATGCAGTGGTTTGAGTGTTGAACTAGGATGATAGAGATTAGAGTTAGAATTCCTGCTTGACTATGGAAACCAATTGGCTGACGTTAGGTAAGTCATACTCTCAGCCTCAGAGGAAGATAATGGGAAACCTTTTCTAAATAAATTTTGTCAAGAAAATGCTGTAATAGGTTCAGCTGAGGGTCTCCATCAGTTGGAAATGACTTGAAATGACAATGACAACTGAAGATCTTGAGAGCATAAAACTACTGCATTAACTACGTAATGTAACTCAGATAGGCTGAGGCAGTGCTAATAATGAATCCTCCTCTTCCACACTGAGGATATAGGGCAGTGTGGTCTCAAATAACCCAGTTCAAAGCAGATATTGTGGGATTTTTTGCCTTGATATTCTGGGATATAGGGCTGTATGGAAGGGCCCTGGGACTCAAAACATCAGACTGGGTGACATGCCACCTGCAAACCACACTTTGCTCATTCATGAACATGCATGGGCAACAAAAATCCCAAAGACATCTTGAGAAATGCATTGTGCCATGAGTTTTCAGTAGACTATTATCCCCACTTAGCAAATGTGTTTGTTTTGTTGGCTAGGGCTTTCTATAAGCAGATGTACATTCAAAGATCAAAACATGTAAGGGATCTTTTATCTCTTACAACACATTACCTTGCCTAAAAAAACACTATAAAATTCATGAATCAAAAGGCAACTTGAAGGCACATGCACACACTAATAACAACTAGACTAATTTTTAAAGATTCTTAGTAGCTTTGTTTTGCAGGATGTTAAGATCTTTCTTTTGAGAACGACAATTTGGCTTTGAGCTGGATATCCGATTTCCTGTTGATTTTAAATGGTGGGCCTAGATATTCTTTGTGATAAAGTATTTTTATTTGAACCACACTATTAATTCTTCATGTTGGTTTAGAGTAGATTTGGTCTCAGGGAAAGTGTCAAATTTATATTTGTGTGGATTTTTGCACATGCGTAAGGGCAACAGCAAAACACGCGTCATTGGCCCATATTATATTCTGATATTCTCAATTTAAGAATGCTTAAATGCAGTGTTGATGTTAACTCTGCCAGCCTGTCTAGTTGTCTTCACCTTCTAAGTGAAAGCACAATATATGGAAACCACAGACAAACTAGGAACCAAGCTTTAGAAGTATCTTTGTACATATTCATATTTCTGAAGCTGCCAAGCAGACACTCGTTTCATTAGGAATAATAGGCAACGCATTAAAAGGTATGCTGAATTTCAGAACAAAAGACACTTTGAATTGTCTCCATGGAATAAAAGTTCCAGTTGGAAGTCACAAACATCTGGAGCATTATTCAGAAGACAAGTTTCATAGATAAAGTACCTAATAATATGAAAACACAAATGTGTCTGGAGGGAAAGCAGCTGTTCTGGAATTTCTGGCAGCAACAAAGTTATGTATGTTTTATTGTCCTAAGAGGAAGCTCTAAATTCCTTTCTCCTATTTGTGTAAAGGTTTACAATATCCTTTTTGTGACCCATGTCGCCACTAGAACCTAATTTCTCTTTGGGATTGGAAGCATTGGTCTCATTTTTTGCACTTTGAATTCTTAAATCCAATTCAGCCAGCATTTATTCTTTGGTCTCCTGTAGTCCTGAAGCTGTTTCTAGTATATAAGTTCATCTCCAGTTCACCACCGTGACCTCAGGGAGCATATTCAATATTTCATTGTTAACTTCATTTTAGACTGGAAGCTAGGAAACTCAATTCGACAGCAGTGAGCTAAACGAGTTGCAAAGCAGCATTATACCTTACAGGTAACCTTGGGCTTTCGGTGGCTTTCTGGGAAAGCGAAGAAGATCAGTGTTTTTCTTCAATGCTGCTGTATTTTGTTAGCCTTAGAATCAGATCAAGTGCAAAGCCAATTATCTGTCTGTAGCCTTTCATAGCAACCCTCTATATTACAGTTTTGTGTTATAGAAGACAAACATTCTCAGCTTTAGGGCCAGATAGAGTTGTTTGAAATAACAAAGTTGCAAAGTCTGAAAGTAGCCTTAACTATTTCACTGAATTGTTGACAGATCTGTAAATACAGTAAACTCTCAGGGCTCTTCCACGCAGCACCTAAAATGCGGAGGTTTCCAGGTTAAAAAGAGAAGTGGCTAAATGACAGCAGTGCTAAATCTGTGCTCATTTGCACCAACAGAGGAAAAACGTGGTTAAAAAGTTCTCTTATATCCCAATTTTGACCAGAAAATGTACATATTCACATGACTGTATAACCCTGTAGTCATGCAAAACATGTGGATTTCTTCCCTCCCTCATGTGGAAACTGCTCCAGCATACATCCACCTTTAATAATCCTGAAAAAAGCTGATGAACTGATTGGGTTGTCAACACACAAACACACACATGGTTCAAAGGAAGCACAAATGGAGAGCAATTACAACTCTCTGAAACTCTTTATTTCATGTGCATTCAGGACTTACCTTGATCTGTTTTGTGTCCAGCTTTTGTGTCCAATCAATTTTCATCTGAACCTCTCAAAATTGGGAGGTAAGATATTTGTTTTCTGTTTTCATTTTTGTTTACATTATTGCGGGGAGGGGACTTCACCCATAGGCCCAAAGCACCCAGGCTTACAGGTGCCAGTGTACCCGGGCCTGGAAGGGCCTGCAGCTGAGCACCGAGTAAGAGGCACTCCTTAGCTGCCGGCCCTACCAGGCCAAGGTGCGTAGGCCCAAAGCCTGCACCCATAGGCCCAGGTGCTTTGGGCCTACGGGTGCAGGCTTTCCGGCCTACGTGCCTCAGCCTGGCAGGACCTGGAGCCGAGTGCCAAGTAAGGAGTGTACTTTATTCGGGACTTGGCTACAGGCCCTGCCAGGTCCGGGCACATAGGCCCAAAGCACTGGGTGCCTGAAGCCGAGCCTGGGCACTTTGGGCCTATGGGTGAAGTCCCCTCCTTACATACCTGGGCCTTGCAGGGCCTGCAGCCGAGCACCAAGTAAGGAGTGCTCCTTACTTGGTACTCAACTGCAAGCTCAGCCAAGCCCCATGCAATTCATCCAAAAGGCAGACCCGCCTGCCTTTCGTATCGATTGCATTTTTGTTTCAGGACGGGCCTTTCCATGGAACGAAACAGAAACATGAATGAAACAGATGGGACACATTTTGGGCCCATGACTAGTCAACACTGCTGTCCACGGTTTCCTATTCCTATTATGTAATCAGATACATGTCTGGCTCTTAGGATTTTCCTGCTTCTGGCAAATATGGTTAAGAGCCATTTGTTTACAGGGTCTTACGATCTGTATGCTTGAGCTCTACAGGGATGAATATTAAAGCCACCTGACTCTGCTACTTCTAATATGAGAAACAGACTGAAGCCATGAATAATTTCTACAAAATGCATTCCATCAGCTTTACTGAGTCCCAAACACCAGAGTGGGTATTGTTTCCAAGCTAATTGTAGTAGGGGAACAGCTGAGAATGAATGTGCTATCTGCTCAAAGAAATACAACGGTTGCATTTCAGCTAATTGAACTATGATTTCCTTGTGCTTAAGCCACAGTTCAGTTAGGAATATAAGCCTTCAAATCCTCTCATAAGAAACATGAGGATAGTAGAAAAATATTTTTAAAACTGAGCAAAAGAAAGACAAATTAATCACTTTTTAAAAGGTAAAATAAGCATTTATTTTCCTATATGAAGATGTCGAATGTCAGGATACTATACTTCTGCCTTGTTGCATTTGCAATTCTGTTTTACATTTATCTATTTATTTCTCTATTATTATGTGATGATGGGGTTGCAGAATCAACAGAAAATTAAAGATCACACTGTCCCCCAAGTATTCACCATAAATGTGTTTAGTGTAAATAACAGTGGCCACGGTCTTTAAAAATATAATACAATGTTGCTTTAGCATTTAAATTGAGTCAACCACACATTTACTCTGCTGCCAAAATATTTCCATTGAGGATCGTACCATGCTTAATGGAATATTTTCTACATTGGAGTCAGGACATAATTTACAATTGTTTATTACTTCCATGTGCTGAGCTAATTTATGCTTTTTCTTACAAAGGATGCATTTCAATGAAAGAAATCAATATTGTGCAACACATCCTTTAAGTCAGAAGTTAGAAGCAGCAAAAGAAAACACACAAAAACAAGACTAAAGAATTATTATTTCAGTATATATTCTCCTGGTTGCTGCAAAGACTACAACTTTATGGATATACACTACTGCCCTCTTTCTGCTCTAGATAAGCTTGCAGATTTAGTAAAAGGATGGCATCATAAGATTTCTAACAAAAGGTATATATGCATGCTCCTTAGAGCAATTTCTGTGGCATATCAACTGCATTCATTGATGCTTGCTTCTATATCATGAATAGTCACTGATGTCATTACAATCTTGAACTAGAAGATATAAGGGAATTTCAGTCAAATGCCTGTATATTACCAAATGATAAATATAGCACAAAAGGCTACAGAAAATGGTTCCAGTTTTTGTAGATAGTTGCAAAAAATGGACAGGGAAGAAAGCTAACAAGAAGAATATGAACTCGTTTGAAATGTGGCGTAAGAGAAGAATTCTATAGATACCATGCATTGTTAAAAAGACAAAGAAATTGGTCTTAGATCTTAATTTTACTTACTTTCTTAGGCGATCCTTCATTGCCCGAGTATGATGGCCTTCCACGTGTAGGGTCTTGGCAGTGGATTCATAGGTGACTGTAGAACCCTATTCTTGACCCACATGTTCTTTCACAATAAGGACATCAGTTTCCAGGTGGAAGGCTGTTCTGGTCAGAGTTGCCTTGACATGTCTTCCTCTTGGCATGTTTCCCTCTTTCACCCTCCATTTGTGTCTCCTCAAATTTCACAGCTCTGCTGGTCACAGCTGACATCCAGCTCAAGGGCCAAGGCTTCCCAGTTCTTGGTGTCTATGCCACAGTTTTTAAGGTAGGCTTTGAGCCCATCTTCAAATCTCTTTTCCTGTCCTCCAACAGTCCATTTTCCATTCTTAAGTTGGGAGTATAATAACTTCTTTGGGAGACAGCGATTGGGAATTCAGACAACATGGCCAGTCCAGCAGAGTTGGTGGCATAGGAGCATTGCTTCAATGCTAGTGGTTTTTGCTTCTTCCAGCATGCTGACATTTGTCTGCCTTTCTTCCCAAGAGATTTGCAAGATTTTCTGGAGGCAATGCTGATGGAATTGTTCCAGGAGTTCAGTGTGATGTCTGTAGACAGTCTATGTTTCGCAGGCATATAACAGAGTGGGGACAACAATAGCTTTCCCATCACACCTTAATGCTCACTAGAAATGAAAATGACTAAACTGTGGCTGTTGTATTTGGAACATATCATGTAATTACGTGAGTCACTGGAGCAAATAATGCTTGATAAAGTAAAATGTAGTAGGAGGCATTAATATAAGCAGATTGATATCCACAGCCACCCACAGATTTGACTTGCTTGACAAATAAAAACAAATAAAAATGGAAGGTCTTCAGAACTCATCAAACTAGAGGGAGAAAAATCTGTTAGGCAGGGTGGAATTTGTGTTTTGAAAAATTGTGGCCATTTGTGTGACCAGTAGCCATATGTCTGTGTGGAATGTTCAGGAATAATTGCTCTAAATTACTATACAAGACTAGTTTTCACGGTTCTTGAATTCAGACAGAGGTGCACTCATATGAAGGTAACACATTTTGCAGACATTCTCAGTTATCTCCTTCTTTGTATTGCAAAAATCACTAGGAGTGATATGGACCCTGCCAGTTAACTGTTCCCTGCATTGCCATCAGTTGGGGAGACAAGGGAGGGGGGTAGGAGAAATTGCTCCCTTCTCTCCCCGCTTTCCATGAACAGGCTTTTAAACAGAGGCTGGATGGCCATCCCTCAGGGGTACTTTGATTGTGCTTTTCCTGCATGGCAGGGGTTTGGACTAGATGGCACATGTCATCTCTTAAACTCTATTATTCTAACAGGAGGGGACAGAAAGTGCTAGTATCCAGTGCCCCTTAGCCACTCAAACTCAGCCAATGGCTGCAGATGGTTCAACTGTTTACAAGGGCCCAAATCACAGATTCCTCCAAATTCTGGGCCAGATTCACAAAATCTTACAATTTTAGTTAATGCAAGGGACGGATGCATATCGGTGGCCCTGCTCTACAAATATCCAGGATCATTTTTGTGTGGTTTTGGCTCTAGACAAGAACTAAACCCTAGATAGTTAATCTGGGGATCCTTCATATTAAGTAGCCTGTGTGGATATGCCCTCAGATTGCTATGATTCAAGAACTAAACCCAGTGGAGAAGATCGTGTGAAAATATACTGTTTTTGTAGCCCTGCTCTTGTTGTTGTTGTTTACTTTATTTTTTACCCCACTTTTCTCCCTGAGTGGACTCAAAGCAGCTAACAGTCACACATTCTTATCAATTTAAAACAAATACAAAAATTAAAAAAAACAATTAAACAGCATTTTGTGCATTAGGTAAAATACAGTTAAAATACAATATATACCATTAAAATAATACCAAATCCCCCCATAAATCCTACCCACAACCCTCCAGCCCCTGTCTAGAAGAAGTGTTTAATTATTGCATGACGTTTCAATCATATATTTAGGTTAAGCCAAATGTGTAAAAGAGACAAAAAATCCACTGGCAAGGGCAACTGCGCAGAGCTTTAGAGCAGAAAAACTCTTCTAATTGGCAAAAAGAGTAGGTTTCGCTTTCAGTCCAAGCTCAGCATTAGTTTTATTTAAAGTATCAATATGCATTAGCCACAGTATGGATGAATACCCCAAAGAATTATTAAAATTCAACTTTTGATTTAGTTCTACAAAATATAGTGAATCTTGAAAATTGCACATTCAACCAGTCCAATGGTGATTCAGACACCGCCTTTTCTGGAATGAGTCCACTGTAATTATACCTAAGGTGCTGGATCCTAATATAAAAATATGTTCAGCAACTTGGATACTGCCTTTAAAATTTGGACTAAAACCAGAGTTAATTTACAACACATTGAAATTGAAGTCAGAAACCACCAGTTCAACTGTATTACTATTATTATTATTATTACATTATTATATTTAGTTATATTCCACTTTATCTCCCCTGAAGGGGTCTCAAAGTGACTTAACATAAAAGCATTAGTACACCATTTAAAATATAGAAATATACAAACATTAAAACAGAATTAAATATAAACAGTATTAAAATTCACAGTTAAAAATCATTCAAACTGTAGTAAAGCTAAAGCTTATACATAGTTTTAAGGAGAGGCTGGAAAAATGTTCTGCTGTGGCAAGGGTGAATTATATACCTAAGCAGGATTTAAAAGAAACAGGAGGCTGTTCCAATATAAAAGGAATAATTGTGGAATTATGGTTGGATATGAGCATTATTTTTGCAGCTCTGCCACTTACCTATTTCCATACTTGCTTGAATGTCATAAAGAATTTTACAGTAAATTATTTTCTGTTTAGTGGCTATACATATGACAATGAATCACAGAGTCTTAATTAGATGGGATTCCAAGTCCTAGCATGTGAAATAAATTAATAATTATCTAGCTACCGGTGATTACAGCTTTTGTAAACAAAGCCAGCAGCTGCCTAATGTTGACAACACTCCCTGAATTGCATTCATCATATTTATATGTCCCCCAATGTTTATTCTTTTAGCAGCTTACAGAACACCAGTTCATTTTGTGAGGCCTTCTGCAAATACTCTAAATATAATTTCTGGTTATTCACTGTAGGGTCTTCTCAATAATTATACTTTATTAATAGTTTCCTTCAAATAAATAAAATTTAACTACTCTTAGTTATAAATGGCTTCTGTTTGATGTCTGAGGCAAATCTATGGACATTTGGAAAGAAAATAGTATAGTACTAAATAAGTACAAACCCATATCTTTGACTTCTGACTGTTACAGTCAAAAACAATTCTTTAACCTAAAGATCTGCTTTGCTGCTGCTAGATATGAATTTAAGGACATCCAAATACACCCATGCAAAATGACAGCCATGACAGGAATTGGGTGAGTATTGGCTTAGCAGTTTAGGAGACGCAGAAATCCAATGAGTGGCCTTGGACAAGTCATGCTCTCTCAGCCTCATAGAAAGGTAAAAGTGACTTCCTTCTGAACAAATCTTGCTAAGAAAACCCTGTGACAGGTTCATCTTGAGTTGGCATAAGTCAGAAATGCCTTGAAGGCATACAGGAACAATATTGTGCTGTAAACATCATTAACAAGATTCATTCTTGTAAATTACATTTATCATTAAATACTTTGAATAACAATAAGCACTTAAGTAACAATTACCTGCACTGTCACCCACATTTTCAGAGTATATGATATCATGCTATCAAGAAATTAATTGCCATTACATTTCACTTTTTTTTACATCTTGTATCATTAACAATAGTTTCAATCTTTTCAAGTATGACTCCAAATCTAAAACAATTGTAGTCTCTTACTCTTCCATCTAGTGAATAGGAAGTAAATGAATATAATGAAAGCTGTAAGGTAAATCATTCTCTAGCACAATCATGGTAACAGGGCCCCCAGACTCGGAGGAGAACTGAAACACGACACTGGCGAGAACACCCTCACCAATGAATGCAATGTGTCTCCTCCTCCTCCGGTTCCCACCCTGCTCTCTCCTGCCCTTCCCCTGCCCTCCTCTGCCCATCTCCACCCCCACCCTCTCCCACCCCAACCCTTCTGGCACTGCTCGTGGCACCGCTCCTTCTGGCCCACAGCTCCACCACAGTAATAAATAAGTAGTACAATTTAAATAAAATACAATTTAAATAGTATAAAACAAATAGTTATAAAAGCAATAATAACCATCCTATATTTTCATGTCAGGAGAGACTTGAGAAACTGCAAGTTGCTTCTGGTGTGAGAGACTTGGCTGTCTGCAAGGACGTTGTCCAGGGGAAGCTCTTTGATGTTTTACCATTCTTGTGGGAGGCTTTTCTCATGTCCCTGCATGGGGAGCTGGAGCTGACAGAGGGAAACTCAACCTGCTCTCCCCAGATTCAAACCACTCACCTGTTGGTCAGCAGTCCTGCTGGCACAAGTGTTTTAACCCATTGCGCCACAGAGGGCTCCTATAAAACGCATTAAAACACTAAAACATTAAAACACTAAAACAACACCAGTAAAGGGGAAATTTAAAAGCTGTTTCCATAAACCATTGCACATTTCATAAGGCCATGTATTCAGTCATTCATTTCACCAAATGCTTGGGAACATAGATTAAACACAGGGTGCAAGTTTAAAATTCATGATTCAAACTGACTGGGTAGGGCTGCCGAAAGAGATTGGTCTTTAGATGGGTTTTAAATTCTGATAGCTCATTTAGCTGTGGGAGCTCTTGCAGCAGGTTGTTCCACAGTCTTGAGGCGGCCAATGAAAATGTCCTCTGGGTGATGGTTGCCAGTGGGGTTCTGGCAGGTCAGAGTAGCCGCTCCCTAGAGGACCTCAGTGTCGGGGTGTATTGTATGGGAGAAGACGATCCTGTAGGTAACTTGGACCCAAACTATGCAGAGCTTTAAAGGGCAAAACTAACACCTTGTACTTTGCCCAGAAACTGGCAGCCAGTGAGTGTCTTTAGTATGGGTGTAATAGGTTAACTCCTGGATGTTCCTGTAACCCATCTGGCTGCCGTATTTTGAACCAAGTGGAGTTTCCATACTTGGTACAATGTAAAGTCCAACCTTGAGGTTACCAGTGCATGCACTACCATATTTAGATCCTTTAAATCTGGGAAGGGGCACAGCTAGCATATCAGCTGAAGCTGGTAGTAAGCCCTCCAGACCATTGCATCTACCAGGGCTGACATTTGGAGAGACAGATCCAGGAGCTTTCCCATTCTGCAAACACAGTCTTTCAGTGGGGAGTATAACCCCATCCAGTACCTGCTGATGGTAAACACATCTGTTTTGTCTGGATTCAGTTTCAATTTGTTTTTCTTTATCTATCCCATTACCTCTTGCTATCACTGGGGTTCCCAGGCACTGAGAGTGTGACTCACCCAAAGTCATCCAAAAAGTTTCTGTAGCTGATTAGAGATTAGAACCCTAGAGCCCTTCCACACATCCCTATATTCCAAATATCAAGGTAGATTGCCAGTCCCTGGTTCCCAGAATCTTCTGTTCCCAGTGAGGAGGGCTATGCTGGCTTATTAAAACAGCCTACCTCTCTAGTATAGATTCAGGAGGCAACAAATCGGAATCTTATTCCTGTGAGAGCAACTGGTCTATTTTCTCAGTGCTTTGAAAATACAAGGTATGTTTTGTTACTGGGTTAGAGATTCATCTATCTCATGCCAATATGTGCTGACATATTCCACCATCCCAGGGAACACTCTCAAGATTTGGCCTATGGCAAATAAAGTAATGTCAGGATTCTTGTTGTCATCCTACGGTGGCCTGCACAGGTTATGGGATGATGCGTCATGTCTTCCATTGTGATGCACCAATTGTTCCATGGCAGTTAAAGCTGGAGCAGTGGGCCCAGGGTGAATCAGTTGGCAGTAAGGATCACAAATGGTAAGCAAACCATGGATTATTTTTCCTACTTTTGTCTTATTGTTTCTGCTTTCTTTTGAAGAAAGGGTAGAGTTATCTTTCCCCTTAGGCCCCTACTACACTGCCATATAATCCAGATTATCAAAGCGGATAATCCACATTATCTGCTTTGAACTGGATTATATGAGTCTACATATTTTATATGGCAGTGTAGAAGGGGCCTTAAATCTTCTGCCTCAGTTGCCCCAATGCCTTCTGTAATTTGTATTCTCCTGGTAAGAATGATCATTTGACCCACTGGCCCTGGTCCCCATCCACCAATGGATTTGGGCCACCATTAAATCTTTGAATGTGGATCCTTGGCCACAATTTGAAGTAAACGACCATTCTTCTTAAAGCAGATTAGAGGGCCAAAGACCCAGTTAGAGTGCAAATCACCAGGACAGGACAGGATGTGACAGGATAACAGACAATATGAGCACAGCATGATATATTTTACTTATACCAAGCAATCACCAAGTTTTAATTTATTTCGTATCAACAGCATTGCATAAATTAGTATAAAACGAATAAAAATAGAAGGCGTGCAGGCGGCTAAATATCTTTTAACCAAAAACGGGCAACAGCAACGGCATTGTCTATAGCCTCCAACAATTCCTCCTCTGTTCATTAGGCAGGACACAGTGGAAAAGTATATAGATGCAGAGTTGTCTGTTCTGCTCCACAGTCTCACAAGGTATGGGATTCTTTTAGGTAGTGCCATTTTGCCAGGTTGTCTTTTGAGCTGCCCACTACGTTTCTGAGTCTATTCAAGGACTTCCAAGTTGCTCATTCTTGGTTTGCCCCTGGAGGAACACCCTCGCAGGGGTCCTCCACTTGGGATTTCCTGGTTTAGCTGCCCAGAGGGATACCCTTGCTGTTGCTGGGGGGACGCCAAGAGGAGTGGTAGTTTTCGTAAAGCTTTTCCTTGATTTGAGTCTGCTGGGAGGAGGCTGGTAGCCATGAAGTGGATGGCTTTCATAGTGTTCAACTTTATTTCTCTCACATTTAGCAGCAACTTACCCATCGCACATTTGGGGGGGCGGGGAGCAATGCCAGCTAGCTTGTAGAGTTTATCAACGGGTGTAGGTTTAAGACATCCTGTAATTATTCTGCATGTTTTGTTCAATGCTACATTCACCTGTTTTGTGTGGGCAGACTTATGCCAAACGGGACAGGCATACTCAGCAGTTGAGTAAGACAAGGCCAGGGCTGATGTTCTTATTAATTTTAGGTCTGCACCCCATGTGCTGCCAGTAAGTTTTCACATATTATTGCGTGCAGCTACTTCGTGCTTGGTGTTCAAGCAATGTTTCCTATATGCTAGTGTTCGATCTAAGGTGACATCGAGATATTTAGGATGAAAACAATGTTCAAGATCTTGATATTCCCAGATGACTTTCAATTTCCTGTTGGCTTCATGGTTGCGTAGGTGGAAAGCACACACTTGTGCCTTGGCAGGGTTAGACTTCAGGTGGTTACCTTTGTAGTAGCTGGAGAGATCTTTCAAGGCATTAGTAAGCTGGATTTCAACTGTTTCAAAGTCTTTTGCGTGTGTTGTTAGGCCAAGGTCATCAGCATATATAAAGCTCTTTGTGAGTGGTGGTTGTGGCTGATCGTTAGTAAAGATATTAAACAAGGTCGGTGCAAGAATGCTGCCTTGGGGTAGGCCATTCTTTTGCCTCCTCCATCTACTTTTCCTGTCTTGAAACTCCACATAGAAGCTATGGTTTTCTAGGAGTGTTTGGATAGTTTTTGTAAAATCATAGTCTCAGGTAATATGGTAGACTTTCTGCAGCATTTTCCTGTGTTGCACCGTGTCATAGGCTGCTGTAAGGTCGACCAAAACTGTTCCGGTATTGCAACCTTTCTCATATCCTTCGTCGATGTACTCAGTCAGATTAAGGATTTGGGCTATACAGTTTTTCCCTGGTCTGAAACCTGCTTGTTGTACAATAAGCTGGGGTTGAATAACAGGTCCTAATCAATTTAGTAGTATCCTCTCATATACTTTATAAAGATGACATAGGCGTTAGATAGGCTGGTAGTTCCTGGCATTGGAGGCGTCTTTACCAGGTTTTAAAACAGCAATTATCTTAGTTTTCCTCCATAGTCTGGGAATCTGTTTGTGTGCCAAGCATTGATTGTAAAATTTCAAAAGCCACTTTTAAGTCACCAAGTACAAAATATGGAGGAAGGATTTGCAACTTCCATGTAAGCAATTTGAAGTAATGATTTTCTATAACCCAGAGCAGTCACCAAGTAGAATATCTACTAGAAGGATTTGCTATTACCAGCTAAGGGATTTGAAATCATGAGTTCCTTGAGTGCACAGCAGTCACCAATTAGAAGATCTACATGAAGGATTTGCAGTGACCAGGCTAGAGATGTGAAGGCAGGAGTTTCTTGAACACACAGCAATAGTCAGGTAGAAGATCTGCAGAAAGGACTTGTAAAAGCCATGTTAAAGGACTCTGAAGGCATTAACTTCTTGAACCTATAGCAGTCACCAAGTAGAAAATTGGCAGGCAGAATTTAATCTGTATTGATAAATGTTTAAAATGACTTTGTCTCTATAATTGTAATCACTCTGTTTCATTTATTTTCATCCCTAAATCATCTTCCCAAATCTCCTTGAGGGTGTTATTTTTTATTTTTCCTTTGTTTATTTCAGTTATTATCTTATATACTTTAGTAGTTATTCCTTTAGAATTTTCATGTTCCTCTATAACCCTTCC
The DNA here is from genome assembly GCF_037176765.1 of Anolis sagrei. Classification (NCBI taxonomy): domain Eukaryota; kingdom Metazoa; phylum Chordata; class Lepidosauria; order Squamata; family Anolidae; genus Anolis; species Anolis sagrei. Next base: position 160,766,461 of record NC_090024.1, read on the forward strand.
ATTTTGTGTTTTTTGTTCGAATTGATTTAGCTTATTTCAATTTTTATTATTTTTACCCAGTTTTTGAATCAATGTTCTAACTGTATGCAATGAAACATCAATTTTATTTCTCTAAATTCTTCCATAATTATTTCCTTCTTCATTCCAACCTTTATCCAGTCCCCTATTTTGTCTAAGTTTTTTTCCTTAACGTTTTATTAAATTATATTTTTTAGATTTTTTGGAAATTTATTTTCCATTATAATTGGGGTTATTGTTGAACCATCCGCTATTAACCTTCTCCTGCATTTGTTCCATATTTCTAATACATTGCTCAACATTGGGTTTCTAATTTCTTTACTCATAAATTCTTTTTTTAAAAAATCCAGATTTCTTCCTTCACTTTTTCTGAATTCCTTTCTAGCCATTCCACAACCTCTTCTTATCATTCCTTCTATAACCAATCTCAGTCTGTTTGCTTCCTAATATTTTTCAATATTAGGAAGTGCTAATCCTCCTTCTTTTTGCGATCTGTAACTATTTGTTTAATCTATTTCTTTTACTACCATTACAATATTTATTTATCATTTGATGTCCTCTATTTAGCTGTTCTTCTGTAATTTGAAGTGGCAGCATTTAAAATATGAAATTTATTCTCAGATTTTTGTTTTGTTTTTACTAATGCTATCTTTCCAAACCAAGATAAATGTATATTTTCATACTCTATTTTTTTGAACTAATTTCCTCAGTGCTACTACATTTACCTCTTCCATTTCTTTTGAGCCCTTTATTATAATTACTCCCAGGTATTTTAATTTATTCTTAATTCTAATTCCCATATTACTGTGTTCTATAAAGTCTTTTTCTTCTTTGTATAATTAAATAACATAATTTCTGATTTATTCCAATTAACTTGTAAACCCGTTGTTTTCCCAAATATCTCTAAATGATCTTTTGTCCACAGCAATCACCAAGTAGATCTGCAGGAAGGATCTGCAATGACTAGGTAATAGATTTGAAGTAATGAACTTCTTGAATCCACAGCAGTCACCAAGTCGAAGATTTGCAGGAAGGATTTGGAACTTCCAAATAGGAGTTTTGAAGGAATGAGTTTCTTCAATCTACAGCAGTAATCAGGTAAATGATATGCAAGACGTATTTGAAACAATTAGATAATAGATTTGAAGTAATGAACTTCTTGAACGTACAGCACTCCCCGAGTAGAAGATCTGCAGGAAAGATTTGCAACTTCCAGGTAAGAGTTTTGAAAGAATGAGTTTCTTGACCCCACAACAGTTCCCAAGCAGAAGATCTGCAAGAAGGATTTGAAAATTCTAGATAGCGATTTTGAAGGAATGAGTTTCTTCAACCCAAAGCAGTCCTTGGGTAGAAGATATGTAGGAAGGATCTGCAGCAACTAGGTAATAGATTTTAAGTATTAAACTTCTTGAACCCACAGTAATAATGCCTAAGTAGGAGTTCTTCAGGAACAATTTGCAACTTCCAGGTAAGAGTTTTGAGTTTCTTGACCAACAGCAGTCACCAAGTAGTAGATCTGAAGGAAGGATCTGCAATGGGTAGGTAAAAAAACTGAAGTAATTAGCTTCTTGAAACCACAGCACTCACCAAGTAGAAGATCTGCAGGAAGGATCTGCAACGACTAGGTAATAGATTTGAAGTAATGAGCTTCTCGTATTCACAGCAGTCACCAATTTGAAGATCTGCAGGAAGGATTTGCAACATCCAGGTAGGAGTTTTAAAGGAATTAGTTTCTTCAAACCATAGCAGTCACCAAGAAGAAAATCCACAGAAAGGATTTGCAAAAAAATAAAATAAAAATGTGGGTTCAAGAAGGCATGCACATGTAGGAAGGATTTGCTATTTCCAAGTAAGAGTTTTGAAGGAATGAGTTTCTTGAACCCACAGCAGTCCCGAAGTAGAAGATCTGCAGGAATGATCTGCAATGGCTTGGTAATAGATTTGGAGGAATGAATTTCTCCAAACCTATCAGTCACCAAGTAGAAAATTTGCAGGAAGGATTTGCAAAAACCATATTGGAGGGTTGAAGGAATCACATTCTTGAACCCATAGCAGTTCCTAAGTAGAAGATCTGCAGAAAGGATTAGCAACTTCTACACAAGGGATCCCAAGGTATTAGCTACTTGAAACCACAGCAGTCATCAAGTAGATCTATAGGAAGAATTTGCAAGAATCATGTTAGAGGGTTGAAAGCACACACTTCTTGAACCCATAGCACTCCACAAATAAAAGATCTGCAGGAAGGATTTGCAGCTTCCAGGTAAGAGTTTCAAAGGACAGATATTCTTGAACCCACAGCAGTCACCAAGTAGAAGATCTGTAGGAATGATCTGAAATGACTAAGTAATAGACTTGAAATCATCAGCTTCTTGAAATCAAGGCAGTCACCAAGAAGATCTGCAAGTATGATCTGCAATGACTTGGTAATAGATGTGAAGTAATGAGCTTCTTGTATCCACAGCAGTCCCCAAGTAGAAGATCTGTAGGAAGGATTTGGAGAGGCGAGAGCGACCACATGTATCCTAGACCCCTGCCCATCCTAGCTGATAAAGGAAGCCAGAGGTGGGTTGTCAGGGTGGGTGAAGGTGGTGGTTAATGCCTCCTTACAGGAAGGCAAGATTCCAGCTAGCCTAAAAGAGGCTGTTATAAAACCGCTGTTGAAAAAAACCATCACTGGACCCCACCCAATTGAACAACTTTCGGCCAGTTTCCAATCTCCCCTTTTTTGGGCAAAGTCCTAGAACATGTGATGGCCTCACAATTCCAGGGATTCTTGGTAGACACTGATTATCTGGATCCGGCACAGTCTGGTTTTAGGCCATGACATGGTACTGAAAAAGGGTTGGTCACCTTAGTAGATGATCTACGCCAGGAACTAGACAGGAGGAGTGTGTCCCTGTTGGTTCTGCTGGACCTCTCAGCAGCCTTCGATACTGTCGACCACGGTATCCTTTTGGGACGCCTCAAGGATATGGTATTTGGAAGTACCTGATGCTAAGGAGGCTGTGCAAGTCCTGAACAGGTGTTTGGCTGCTGTGTCGGTCTGGATGAGGGCGAACAAATTGAAACTGAATCCAGACAAGAAAGAGGTCTTCCTGGTTAGTCGAAAGGCCGAACAGGGCATAGGGTTACAGCCTGTGTTGGATGGGGTTACACTCCCCCTGAAGGTGCAGGTTCACAGCTTGGGAGTGATCCTAGATTCATCGCTGAGCCTGGAACCCCAGGTCTCAGCGGTGGCCGGGAGAGCTTTTGCACAATTAAAACTTGTGTGCCAGTTGCTCCCGTACCTTGGGAAGTCTGACTTGGCCACGGTGGTCCATGCTCTTGTTACATCCTGATTAGACTACTGCAATCTGCTCTATGTGGGGCTGCCTTTGAAGACTGCCTGGAAGCTTCAATTAGTCCAACGGTCAGCAGCCAGGTTGCTCACTGGTGCGGTGTACAGGAAGCATACAACTCCTCTGTTACACCAGCTCCACTGGTTGCTGATCTGCTTCTGAGCACAATTCAAAGTGCTGGTTTTAACCTGTAAAGCTCTAAACCAGTAGTTCTTAACCTGGGGTCCCCAGATGTTTCTGGCCTACAACTCCCAGAAATCCCAGCCAGTTTACCAGCTGTTAGGATTTCTGGGAGTTGAAGGCCAAAAACATCTGGGGACGCCAGGTTGAGAACCACTGCTCTAAACGGTTCTGACCCAGACTACATGTCCGAATGTATCTCCTAATACAAGTCATCACAAAATTTAAGATCATCTGTTAAAAAAATAAAAATAATAAAAAGTTGAAGATCATCTGGAGAGGCCCTGCTCTCGATCCCACCGCCGTCACAAACGCGATTGGTGGAGACGAGAGACAGGGCCTTCTCAACAGTGGCTCCCCGTCTATGGAATTCCCTCCCCAAAGACATCAGACTGGTGACCTCCCTCCTGTCCTTTAGAAGGAAACTCAAGACTTGGCTGTGGGGCCTTGCATTTGACCATTGAACAGTGGCTTGTATAAAGAAGGCATAAGCAATTTCGAAGTGACAATGAATTGGTGTGTTTTAACAACTGTTTATTTAATGTTTTGTTTTAATGAATTTGTTGATTGTTCTTATCATTATGATGGCACTGAATGGTGTTTGCTGTGAGGCCGCCCTGAGTCCCCCCTCAGGGGTGAGAAGGGCAGGGTACAAGTATATGAAATAAATAATAAATAAATAAATTTGCAACTTCCAGATAAGAGTTTTGAACAAATGAGTTTCTTGAACCCAAAGCAGTCTCCAAGTAGGAGATCAGCAAGAAGGATCTGCATCAACTAGGTAATTGGTTTGAAGTAATGAGTTGCTTGAATCCATAGCACCCACCAAGTAGTAGATCTGCAGGAAGGATTTGCAACTTCCAGGTAAGAGTTTCTAAGGAATGGGTTTTTTGAGCCAACAGCAGTCACCAAGTAGGAAATCTGTGGGAAGAGTCTGCAACAACTAGGTAATATATTCCAGGCAAGAGTTTTGAAGGAATTAGTTTCTTGAAGCCACAGCAGGCACCGAGTAGAAGATCTGCAGGAAGGACCTGCAACTTTCAGGCAAAAGTTTCAAAGGAATGAGTGTCTTGAACCCACAGCAGTCACCAATAGGAAGATCTGCAGGAAGGATTTGCAAAAAACATGATTAGATGGTTGAAGGCATGAACTTCACTAAACACATAGCAATCCCCAAGTAGAAGAGCTGCAGGAAGGGTCTACAACGACTAGATAATATATTTGAAGTAATGAGCTTCTTGAAACCACAGCAGTCACCAAGTAGAAGACCTGCACGAAGGACTTGCAACTTCCAGGTAAGAGTTTAGAAGGAAAGAGAATCTTGAGTCACCAATAGAAAAGATTTGCAAAAATTATGTTAGAGGGTTGAAGGCATGAACTTCTAACATTTTTAGAGTACTTTTTGGGGGTGTTAGGATGGCTAGACACCTCACCAGGAAAGCCTGTTTTTTTTTGGGGGGGGGGGGGACGGACGGACGACTTGTATTTAAACCCACACCAAAGCAGGTTTTTTAACCCACTTTGGCATGGGTTTAAACCATGTTTGGAAGTGCCCCAGAAACACAAGAATTTAAATTAATTTCATTGTGCAAATCTGCTCTTCTGAAGTTCTGATTTTTTATTTTTTGTTTTTGTTTGTTTGTTTTTTGCAATTATGCACAATTCTTGAGTAGTTGCTAATATTTGTTTAACTTACTGCTGAGACATCTTGAAACATTGCATTTAAATAGTTCAGAATTTCTGGCATGAAACACTCACTATGTAAATATTTCTGCGTTGTCTGCTTCTTTGAAACATTTTTGCAGCTTGGGGCATTCAGCTCTGACCATAGAGACACTGAGCATGCTCAATCTGAGGAGGAGGACTGCTCCAAAGTGGCCCCTCCTATCCCCTTAGAACTGTCAAACGGCATTGAAGTGTTGCATATGAGACCTTGGGTTTTAAATTGTTTTTGTTGTTTGCTTTTCAATTTAAAGAGCCACCTTCCCTCACTAAGCTTTTTGGATTTACTCATCCAATACACCTTTAAATCTGCAAATCACTCTCACTAGTGGACAAGCATGTGGACAATTTCAACAGAAAGGAAAAAACCATGAAAATGAGCAAAATCTGGCTACCAGTATTAATAAAAACTCTAAAATCATAACAATAAATAAAGAACACAAAAAGCAGGGGAACTCTAGACAAGAAACAATCAGGGACAGCTAACCATCTCTCAACAAAGGATTCCCCCAAGCAGTAAGAAGGCACACCTGAAACTGCTAGACCATTAAATGCTAATCAGGGTGGCCAATGGAAACATTCACACCTGCCTCCAACAGACAAGAGTTCTTTCCCCCACCCTGGACATTCCACAGATAAATAAACCCAATTTTCCTAGTTTCCAACAGACCTCATAACCTCTGAGGATGCCTGTCATAGATGCAGGTGAAATGTCAGGAGAGAATGCTTCTGGAACATGGCCATACAGCCCGGGAAACACACAACAACCCACAGACAGTAATATTTTACTCAGGCCCTCCCTCTCAGAGACACAATATTTTTAGATATTATACTGTATTCCTCGTATGCCATCAAGTGAAAGGTTTATTATTTGTGCCCGTTCTATCCTTCATGCTTCCCTTAATACATTGTATTTTTCTTTTACTATATTACTTATTTCCCTTTGGATGTCTTCCCTCTCAATTTCCATGTCCATTCTGCATGTTTGGAAAATTTCCTCTATTCTTCTTTTACTGTTATGATTTGTTCGTACAGGTCTCTTGTCATAGTACAGGACTCCTGCACAATTTTCAAGTCTTACCAGAGATAAAGGACAGGTGTTGGCATGGTTGTGATCAAAGAGGGGTATTTAATCACATGATATGGGAATGAAATTGAGTGCAAGAATGATTGAAGGAGAAATCAATAGAATGTTCAATCTACAAGTAATAATAGCTAATAGAAATGTATTACATGCATGGACAATAGGAGAGAATGATATACAAAAAGAAAAATTGGTTGACAAATTAATTGTGTGTGCTCAAATTGTTTTAGTGAAGGGTTGGAAAGATAAAACAAAATGGACTCTGACAAATTGGTATAGGTATATAGTTAATATGTTAAATGTGGAAATAACAAATTGCAATTGGAACAATATAGACAAAACTGAAAAGATTATAATAATTCCGAGGATGTGGGAACCAGTTAAGAATCACTTAGAGAATTAGTTAAAATATGGAGTGGAAAAATTAAGATTGAGATTGATATTTCCAATGTAACTTCTTTAGTTTGCTGTATAAATTGTATGTACAAGGAGGGGAGGTTGGGAGTGGGATAAAACAATAAAACAAGTGGGTTGTTGTAGGTTTTTTGGGCAATATGGCCATGTTCTAGAAATATTCTCTCCTGATGTTTCGCCTGCATCTGTGGCAGGCATCCTCAGCGGTTGTGAGGCCCCATTCTATTATTTATCTAATATCTTGATTATTTGTGTCTGTTTTAAACTTTGAAATCGTTCTTGCTAGAGGACAGGAATATTTTTGTATATTTCCCTTCTTCCCTGAGACCCACAGGCTGGTGGCAATCATACACTCATGCTTATTTTCATCATTTACTGCATCCTCTGAGCTGCTGATATTTTTGATATGCTCCTTCTTTATCTCTACTGCAGTGGGTCTCAACCTGTGGGTCCCCAGATGTTTCAACTCCCAGAAATCCTAACATCTGGTAAACTGGCTGGGATTTCTGGGAGTTGTAGGCCAAAACACCTGGGGACCCAAAGGTTGAGAACCACTGCTCTAATGCTAACATATACCAACAGTGACTTGGGGGTCAATAAATATGCTTAGAGAGATGCAAACTGCCTCCAAGCAGTCCATTTCTTTAGAGCTGCAGTTTTCAAAATGGCAGTTGCAGAGAAACCAGGGGAGATATTATTGCTGCTGCAATATTCTTCTCCCCTTTGGAGCCACTGCCTTCAAGCTGCTGCATTCAAAATGGCAGTTAGTGCTTACTAGGAAAGAGATCATTGCTACCACAATTTTCTTCCTGACTTTAGAGCCATTGATTTGGAACTCCAGTTTTCAAAATGGGCTGCTTTCAAAATGGCAGCTGGTGCTTACCAGCAGAGCCATCAGGGCTACTGCAGTGTTCTTCTTCACATTGCCTTCAAGCTTCTCTTCTCAAAATGACAGTTGCAGCTTTCTGGAGAGAAATCTTTGTAACTGCAATGTTCCTCTCTAGTTTAGAGGCATTTTCTCAGAGCTCCTGATCTAAAATGGCTGCTGTTTTCAAAATGGCAGTTGCTGCTTTCAAGGAGCGATATCATCACTACAGCAATGTTCTTCTCTACTTTGCAGCATTGCCTCTGAGCTCCAGTCTTCAAAATGAAAATTGCAGCTTACCAGGAGACATATCATTGCTTTTATTTCCTTATTTTCTCCTTGTTATTTATCCTTACTAACATCCTTGCTATCTAAATTTGTCAGAGAAGGGCAAGCATGACCAGTTGGCTAGGCAGAATAGAAAATACTGTTGGAGAAAGGATGGGACCTTACTGGCTCAACTGAAAAAGAATCTTAGATCCTGCCATTCTGATTGGAGCGTAGGGTAAAACCCAGTTGTCGTGGATTGCTTCTCCTGCCTCTCCTGAGAATGGGCTTCATCCTATAGCAGTCCCTGAGTAGAAGATCTGCAGGTAGGGTTTGCTATGACCAGGTAAGAGATATGAAGGCATGAGTTTCCTGAACCCAAAGCAATCATCAGGTAGACTAGGGGATCTGCAGGAAGGATTTGCAAAAACCATAAAGGCATGGACTTCTTGAACACACAGCAGTAGATCTGCAGGAAGGATTCACAACCTTTAGGTAAGAGTTTTGAAGGAATGAGTATTTTGAACCCACAACAGTCACCAAGTAGAAGATCTGCAGAAAGGATCTGCAATGACCAGGTCAGAGATATGAAGTAACAAGGTTCTTCATCTCATCTTAATCTTCTTGCAAACTTGGGTTTGCAATAGAATGAGCCCTCTGCATCTACAAATTCAGTCACTCACTACTTGAATATCTATCACAAATGTCTTTGTCATTCTATTTAAGAGACTTTATTTCACTACACCCTTGCATATCATGGGATTTAAGCATTCACGGGTTTTGGTATCCACTGTGGGTCCTGGAACCAAACCCCTCCAGTACTGTATTTTACTTAAGGGGGTTGCTTCTTATGTACTTGAAAATTAGGCATGCTCGAATTTTTATTGGCATGGTATAATTTATCTTCCATATCCATGGATTTAACCATCCAATATTCAAAAAAAGTTTTATTTGTATACTTATTTTATCTAACTATATACATTAAAAATTATTGGGCAAAAACGGTGTGCAGAAGTCATTGTTATTATGTTTGTGTTTAACTGTTAGAGTATGTATTTGTGTTTGTAACAGTAGCTAAAACTGGAGTCATCTGGTTTGAATCCACAGTGAGCGTTGCCAAGGAGACGAGGCTGGCTAGCTCATGAGAGGGAGAAGTGGGCGGAGCCAAGCAGGAAAAGTTATGTGCGTTTTTTAAAAAAACAGGAGAGAGAGAGAGGCTTGGAAAGGCCTGAGAGAGAGAGAGAGAGAGAGAGAGAGAGAGAGAGAGAGACTTGTGTGTCAGCAGCTGGTGTTTTTTCAGTCTAGGAGGGCTGAAGAAAGAAACCTGGCCAGATTCTTTAGTCAAAGAAGACTACAGGAAGCCTGGTTAAAATCCCTAGTTAAGGAAGGACTAGAGATCAGAGAGTTGATCGAGGGAAGATCAAATTGAAAGGCTATTTATAGTAGTGAAACAATGTTCACTAGAGAGCTTCACCTCAGTGAAAGTTAGCCACAAGCTGTGTTATCTGGAAGAGTGGACTGTATTATAAACCACGTGATATTCAAAGTTCCATAAGTTATTTAACAGCCTGCAACCATAAGCTTTGTACACAATAAACTTTTTATCTGTTGTTGAAAACCATCTCATCTCAACTAATCTGCGTCTGTAGAGCCAGATCTCATCGGTGGTACCTCAAATACCTCACATTGGTGGCAGTTACCTTAATTTACAAATAATAATTGGCCTCCTCTACAAAATTGAGGCCTGAGGTAAATTCCCTCCTTAACATCCACATCTGTCCAATTGGTGGCAGCGGTGGGATTAAAAAGTGCCTGAGGTAAAATACCTCCATTATTAGGGCCTACCGTTGCCAACCTCAGCAACACACAACACCTCCTTGCAATGGATGATAGCGGTGGGGAATCTTCAAAGATAAAATCCCTATACCCTGTCCATTGTTGCGTTGACTTCTGCCCAAACGGGTTAGAAAAAGTTTAAGGAGCCCTGCTCTAGAAGACACACACTTTCTCTATGTCTTCTAGAGCAGGCAGGAAATATACAACTCTTCCTAAAATTTCGAGCTCTAGAATGTTCTGAGAGAAACTTTGTGTAGCATAGAGCATCAAGTGGGGGAAAAGGGAGAGGGACTGACCAAGGAAAGATAGATGGATGTTATCCTTGAAGTGACTGGCTTGACCTTGAACTTGGGGTGGCAATGGGCAATAGGGAGCTCTGGCATGGGCTCATCTACGCGGTCACAAAGAATTGGAAGCAACCGAAGGAATAAACAGCAAGACCATCCAGTATGGGTGATGCAGAGACCTTAGTGTATTTTTGATAGTTTGGGCACAACATTATTTACTTGTGAACAAGGTTCATATCCTGGTTCCATCTTTATTGGAATTTCCCCCTCTTTCTTCAAATCAACCCTCAGCTTTGCCAGAGCACCAATTTCCTGTCTTAGCCTTAGCCTTAGCCTTTACTTGTTTAGATTCTGAAGTGTTAGCATTTCCGATGCCTTGCATGAGGTACTTTGTTCACAACAAGCCTCTCTAAAATGTTTTGCAACCCAGTGACTGATTTGGTGAGTTCTGTGCTAGCCATAGTGGAGTTAACCAAGTGTTTAAACAGTACAACTCACTCACAATGAACACTTTGAACCACTGTTCCATGAACAATTTCCCATTATGTGCCAAGGAACCAGAAAGATAGCAAGACAGATAGAGCTATTCTTATCTCTACCACTGTTAAGCTGGGTGCACTCCCAAAGATGGACCCTTCTTGTTCTGAGTAATTAAGGCATCGCCAATGAAGAGCAAGGTCTCACACTTAACACTTTAATGCTGTTTGGCAATTCCTTGGCCCTGCCTGCAGTTTCTGTCAAAAGGTGTTCCAGAAACCTTGTTAATTCCAAATCCCCTCAAATGCCTCTGTCAAATAAATGTGCATGGCATACAACATTTATCCGACATTCCTGGCGTTTCTCTTTTACTTGTCTTACTCATGCATCTGTACAGCTCCAGGTGTATGTCACACTCTCTGGAAGGCCATGAAGGAACTTAGTGACAGGTAGACAAGAAACATTACACTGTAGGAGGTAGCTCTGGGCCTTATTAATGGGAAACATCTGGTGCACAGGGATAGTAGAGAGCAGGTTGGATTTTATATATTAACTTGATGCAAATTACCAGCTCAGTGCAACAAATAGACTCAATCAACTATGTTGTCCCCAGGAATTTCTGGCAGACAGGTAATGGATATTTAATGTTTAGTGGCTATGGACCATGAAACTAAATATAATGACCCTGTGGCAGAACAATTTTAGATTCCCCCACTTCCTCTATCACAGGCATGGGAAAACTTTGGCTCTCCGGGTGTTTTGGACTTCAACTCCCACAATTTCTAACAGCTGATAAACTGGCTGGAATTTCTGGGAGTTGAAGTCCAAAACATCCAGAGGGCTGAAGTGTTCTCATGCCTGCTCTATCACCTACACATTCATACAAATGCAGATATACAGCTTAATCTTAGATTGGTGTTATTTATCTCCAGATACTGTTGGACTACAGCTCCCACCAGCCCTATCTGGCATAGTCAGTAGTGAAGTATGCTGGGGGTTGGTTGCAGTCCAGCAACCGCTTGAAGGCCATACTTTGCTCATCCCTCTCTTAGATGAAACAAATATCTTTTTTTTAATGTCCTTGTCTAAATATCAGAAATGTGCCTCTCAACTTTGCTTTGTTGTTATTTACCATCAAGTTGATTTCAATTTAGGATGAACCTATGAATGAAAGACCTCCAAGAACCTTGGTTAGGAAGTGCCTTGCTCAAGTCTTGATACCTCAGGGCTTAGCTTCTTTGACTGAGGACCTTATCACACAGTAAAATGTCCCATCTCTGATGCCCTTGAATACTGGTTTCTATGGGTCCCATCACATTACGCATGGTTTCTTTCATAGGGAACCTGTAGAACACATTTACTGTGTTTCCCTTCCGCTGTTTTTTTTCCTTCAGAAAATGAAATCACACACCTCTGCAGGATCAAGATGTTTTTACATTTCTTCATTTGGATGGAGGTCAGGAAGCTGCATGCAAGATCGGCCAAAAAAATCAAAAGGTGTTGGTGGTGAGGAGTTACTTATCTGGTGGATAGGGAAGAATCATCCATTTGTCATGTGAGAAGTCAAAGGTGCATTATTTTATTGGACACAGAAAGGAGAGATCCTGTTGTGGTGGGATGGGGAAGTATCCCATGTATCAAGTCCTCATCAAGCCTTCTTAAAACATTGGTGTTTACACAAAGATGTTTAATCCGGTGTCTGTTAAGGTTATGAGTCTATTCATTTGTAATTTAGTTTTAAATAATAATAATAACAATAACAATAATAATAATAATAATAATAATAATAATTTATTTATAGGCTGCCCTATCTCCCCGAGGGGACTCATGACAGCTTCCTTCTTTGGTTCTTTTCCTGCTATCTCCCACTTTACCAATCATTATCATTTTTTTTGTAATAAGCAGTCAGTGCCATTACTATATAAATATATATTTCAGAAATATACCAGCACTTGAAATTTATAACAGAATTTTGAAAAAATAAAAATGTTAGTTAAGGCATTATGCACTCAAGCAGCAGCTGCAAGACAACAGGATTTTTGGATCTAAGGCAATATTCCAAGACTTCATAGAATTTCCATAAAAAGTAACAAATACAGGCAGTCCCCAAGTTACAAACATCCGACTTACAAATGACTCATAGTTGAGAACAGGGCTGAGACAACAAGAAGTGAGAGAAATCTACCCCTAGGAAGGGAAATACACTCCTGAAAGCTATCATGAGGAAAAGGTGTCTCAACTGATGCTTTCTCGGCAACTTGTTTCTACAAGGCAAATTTGCAAAACACCACAGGGTTGTTAACCCTTCCTTATGCTATCCAAAGTATACATGTGTGTGTGTGTGTAGCTGGAGTTATACTTTAAAAAATGCACCTCTTCTGACTTACATTCGAAATCAACTTAAGAACCTACAGAACCTATCTTGTTCATAACTTGGGGACTTCCTGTACAGAACAATGCAAGGGGAGGTGAGGTGTGGGGAGTATCTCTACACCTTTGAGACTACCTTATTTATTTTAGCATGGCCTTTTGTTGATATCAGTGTCCTCCTTCACCAGTGCATCTGAAGGGCATGGGAAAACCCCTGTCTACAACTCTGTAGAAAGACTGTCAGCCAGTGCAGATAACACTGAGACAGATGAATCAAAAGAGCTGACTTTTTATGATGTAGTTATAGGCATAAACAGAAATACATTTCTCAATGACTGATTTTCACTTGGAAACTGCCTGTATAACATTTATTTTTCCCATATATACTATGCCTGATTCAAAAGTGTTGGGACTTGCAACTTGAACACCACTATGTTTATTGGAGGAATTGCTTTCATATATATTATATTATATTATATATATATATATATATATATATATATATATATATATTATTTTAGGACATACACATACACAAACACAACAGTTACAATTCCCACCACTACGAGGTTTATTTTCTTTCACATATTAATCCTTTTGGAGACAAGTCTTCTAGATTTACATACTTTATAACATTTGTATTCTATTTCTTATTTCAGGTCAAGAATGACACTATGAACAAGTCTAGAGATCGGGCCATAAGAAATAGGCACCAGTTTCTCAAACTGTGCTCCTCCAGATGTTTTGATCTTCAGCATCCACAGTTCCTAACTGCTGGTAAACTGGCTGGGATTTCTGAGAGCTGAAATCCAAAACACTTGGAGGTGCAGAGTTTGAGAAACACTCTTCTTTTTGTATCAGAAGCAACGAGAAACTGCTAGTCGCTTCTGGTGTGAGAGAATTGGCCTTCTGCAAGGATGTTGCGCAGGGAAGGGCCAGATGTTTTGATGTTTTACCATCCTTGTCGGAGGCTTCTCTCAGGTCCCCACACGGGGAGCTGGAGCTGACAGAAGGAGCTTATCCATGCTCTCCCCAGATTCGAACCACCCACCTGTTGGTCTTCAGTCCTGCCAGCACAAGGGTTTAACCCATTGTGCCACTGGGGACTTACATGGGAGAGAGTCCTCACAATCAACTCAATTTACATCACCGTAGATATATCTAGCATTGTATTCATGTAACTCTCTGGCATGGTACCACATGTGATTCCAAGTACATTACTCTATTCCCAATATTTGCTTTCGAAATGTCTGGCTCAAATCTAGTCATGCAGAAGTTCCTTTGTACAAGGCTAGCTCCTTTCAGTAGTGATTCTGAATGTTCCATGATTAACCATTTCACCTTAATGAGAATATCGCACCACTGTTACATCTGGACTCCTTATTGCTGAATGCCTTTGATCCTGTTATTACATCTCCAGATAGCTTTAAAAGATTTTTGAAGGACAAGGACATTAAAATTTGATTATCATGCCTTCTGACTACTGCTATTTAAACATATTTTAAAAGGCAACTGAGACAGTCAATTTTTCATTATTTGGTGACCTTGCAAATTTTATGATCTCTTTAGGCACGTGGTACATTGAATAGATTCACTGTCAAAAGTAATATATTTCCTTTGTAACTGAAAATGCTATTAAAATTGTTTGTCTCTTGGATAATTGTATTGTTGTAATCAAGGGTGTGGATAGCATTTATCAAGGCTATGAGTTTTTGAAGAGACAGATACATTTTAAACAATAAGAAGGCAAAGTTATATGTGCTAAGGAGGCCAAATTCTCAGCTTTCATAAAGAACTGATTGTCCTTTGTGATATATATCTAGATATAGTAGGCACTTAGTATTTGCTGGGTTTTGGTTCCAGGACACTTCTACACTGCCATATAATCTAGATTATCAAAGCAAATAATCCATATTTGCTTTGAAGTGGATTATATGAGTCTACACTGCCATATAATTCAGTTCAAAGCAGATAATCTGGAATTTATATGGCAGTGTAAAAGGGGCCTCAAGTGGATATCGAAATCAGTGGGTGCTTACATCCCATTATATTTAGTGGTGTAGTAAAATGGTACCCTCTATGACAAAATCAAGCTTTGTTTTCAAATATATTTTCAAGCAGTGGATGGTTGAATCCATGGATATGAAGAGCCGACTGTATAGCTACACTTTTCCAGCCATAGCTATGAAAACACAGGCCTATCTCATTACACATTCTTTTGACTTCTTTCCAAGGACAGAAAAGGGAGGCAAAAAATAAGTAAAATCCCATTTCTCTAAATCAACTTTTAAAAATAATGGAAGTTAGTTTTGCAATTATTGAATTTGGGCATAGCTATTCTGAATAAAATAATGGGTTTTTATGGTCAGGCTAATGCTTTTCATACTTATGTCAGTTGCCTTTTAGGACAAGGAAACTAAATGTTATCTATATATATAAAAATGGTCTGTGCGTCGTATGTTAAAAAAAAAAAAACCACTGGGCCACAACACACCAAATTTGGCAACAAAAGTCTCACAATGCAAGGTGTGACCAAAATAATAAAAAATAAAAAAGGAGAAGATGCCACTAGGCATGCATACAGGGAGGTGGGGGATGTGCACGCACAAACACACACACACACACAGGAGAGCTCCTCCATCGTCTCGTGGTGGAGCTTGTGCCGGTAACAGCTTCTAGGCAGCTTGGAGCCGGCCTCGGCTCCTTACGGTTGTCTTGGAGAGAAAAGGCATGCACCAGCCTGAGCAACAGAGGTGGAGGCAGAGGGGCCTCTTCTTCCTCCTTCTCCCTCGCTCAAGACATCTAAGGGAGTAGAGATTGGGAATCAGTATGCCGGAGGAGAAAGAGGAGGCGGAGGTCCGATTAACCAGCAGGAAGGAAAGGAAGGGAAGGGAAGGGAACTACCATTTGAATGCTCTGCCATTCAAATTGTAGTTCAAACTTTTTCCCTTTCCTCTTTCATCTCCTTCCTTTCTTCTATCCCTTTTCCTCTCTCCATCGTCCTTCTCTCCCTCCCTGTTCTCTTTCCCCATTTCCTCCTTTCATGCCTTCCCTTCTTCCTCTCCTCCCTTCCTCCTTCCTTCATCCTTACCCTCTTTCCACCCTCCCTTCTCTCCTTCCCTTCTATCATTCCTCCTTCCCTTCTTCCTCCCTCTTCAGCTCTACTCTCGGATGCCATCATGGGGCTCCAGTAAACCCTGCCCCTAATGAAGCAGAGTGTGCCAGGGAGGAAGGAAGGGATGAGCTGAGTTCAGACTCCTCGTGCATTACAGGTGAGCTGTACATCCAAGCAACTCCCAAATGTCAAGGTCTATTTTCCCCAAACTCCACAAGAGTTCACATTTGGGCATACTGAGTATTCATCCCAAGTTTGGTCCAGATCCATCTTTGTTTGGGTTCACAGTGCTCTCTGGATAAACAATTTCTCCTCCTCATTAGGGATGGGGCTTACTGGAACACCATGATGGCAGCACCCAAGGCTAGAACTGAAGAGGGAGGAAGAAGGAAAGGAGGAATGATAGAAGGGAAGGAGAGAAGGAAGAAAGGAAGGAGGAAAGAGAAAGAAAGAGGGTAAGGATGAGCAAAAGAGGAAAGAAAGAAGGAGAGAGGAGAGGAAGAATGAAAGGCATGAAGGGAGGAAATGGGGAAAGAGAAGGGAGGGAGAGAAGGATGAGGGAGAGAGGGAGAAGGGATGGAAGGAAGGAAGGAGATGAAAGAGGAGATTATTAAGCAGAGGCTGGGTGGTCATTTCATGGGAGAGCTTTATTTGTGTTTCATTATAGCAGAAGGGTGTTGGAGTGGGTGGCCTTTAGGGATCCCTCCCAACTCTAGGATCCTATTATTATCAAGGAGAGGCTGAATGGCCATCTGTCAGGAGTGCTTTGACTGTGCTTTTCCAGCATGAGGGCAGAAAAAGGGGGTTGGATTGGATGGCCTTCAGAGGTCTCTTCCAACTCTAGGTTCCTAATACTATTCCTCCCAAACCCCTCCAGTATTTTCTGTTGGTCATGGGGGTTCTGTGTACCAAGTTTGGTCCAGATCTGTAATTTGTCGGGATCTTAGAGCTGATTCAGTTGAGGTACTGCAAATCCCATCATCCATTGTCCATACTCTCCCAAACCTAATATCATGCTGAGAAACATCAACCAGCCAAAACTATACGACGTCACATGACTTGCAGTCACACCATTACTGAACAATGTCATCAAAACAACAATCCTGACAGGACCATTCAAAAGAGAAGACGTCCTCATCCTACGCATTCCAAAGATTCCTACACATATGACATTTCAATTCAGCAGACTTCAATTCCCTGTTTGACTGGCTTTTGCGATCACAATCAGCAAAGCACAAGGACAATAATTAGAATTGTGTGGCAATTAGAATTGTGAGACACTGAATGCTTCGCACTTGCCGAGTAGGAAAACCACACAATCTCTACATCAACACTGACAAAGGAACAAGAAAGATTGTTTACCCACAACCTTTAAGAAATAAAATATATTAAAAACAAGCACTGTCTCATTACTTAATTTTACATACCACCAGACTATGCTACAGCAACACGTGGCCGGGTACAGCTAGTATATCATAAACCTGTTTCAATTTGTTTAATGCTATATTAAAGTTTTTGCATAGAGATTTTGATTTGGGCTCACAAACTTTGTGTATAAAGGGATGACACCCATGAAGCATCTGTTGCTAAACAAGTGGAAAATCAAACTCTTGCTACCAGTCATAATTCAGTGCTCAAACAACTATATCACTGTCTCCCTAAAGCAGGCAGGGGAAACTTTAGCCTTCCAGGTGTTTTGGACTCCAACTTCCACAACTCCTAACAGTTGGTAGGCTGTTAGGAATTGTGGGAGTTGAAGTCCAAAACACCTGGAGGGCCGAAGTTTGCCCATGCCTGCTCTAAAATATTATTACAAGGAATACTGCGTAATTATAAGGTTGATGTTAGTACAAGCAAATTCAGGTAATCACCATCTACAATAAAAAGTTAGCATAATATGCATATGTAGAATACATCTCTAGGAAAATTAATTTAAGTGGTATTATGCCAGGAAAATGAATATTGATTAATAAATTTGGCTGGCTGAAAGGAATATATTCCACGTGCTTGTAATTTGTAAAAACAAGCCTGAAATAATGAGACCAACAAAAGCCCATTGAAATTCTGGGCTTTTAAACATAATCCAAATAATTTAAATTTGTCTGCATGTTAATAACACCATCACTTAAGTTTAGTATTACAAGACAATTCACTGTCACGCACCAGCTTAATAGCTAATGAGGACATACCAATGTCACTTGGAAAGATGGTGTTATTAGGTTTCATTGCCATGTTCTCATAATACCACATCATTTCATCACTTAAGACAGGGATTTGTTTGATCTATTTAGGAGGCATTGAATTCATGGTCACAACCCTATTAAAATGCAGGAACAATGGAATTTCCCCCATCTTTTCTTCACTAGAGGAGTCCTGGGTTACTTGAATGGCTAATAATTGCATAGTTTTTAGAATGCTTCTACAATTGTCACCTTGAAATTTAGCCAAAAGTGAAACATAAAAGCCATACTATGTGAAGTGGAACAGCAGAGGATAAGGCCTTTGCTGGCTGTTCATAATGATGGTTTCTATTATTAGAGCCCTCATGGCACAAAATGCTCACTGCTGAAAAACTCAAAATTATTTTATTTATTTGTTGAATTTCTAGTGAAGAGGAAAGACAGGTACTACTGTGCTCATGTTTTGAGTGTTCATATTAGATCATCAGTTTGCTAACTGTATTAACCATTTTTTCAAGTTGGTCTAAGGTTGCTAGTTCAGAAGCATCCCAGAGATTGTTCTACCCCACATACTTAATAGAATGAGGGACATTTAATCTAGCCTAATTGCTTTTAGTCCTAAGGTGGATCCAGAGCAGGATGAATCCTGGCACCGAAATGGGCGGGAAGAGACTATATAGATCCGTTTGAGAATCTTTACAAGTTGCAGTACCAGTCAATTCAAGTCTTAAGAAATTGTAGCTGGCTGCTACTCTCCTATGGTTGTAAACATAGCCCTTTCCTCTTGGAATCCATAAACACTGGAGAATTATGAGTAGCATCCTCGTCTCCTACTGGGAGATGTTCCAAGAAAACTGGAGAATCTGGCAATGCTATTTTGGTTTTATGTAGTAGTCTTCTTAATGGAAAAAAGGATACAGAAAACACTTATGAACATTGTAATTATTTGAATTATGAAACTATTATTTTTTCTTAGTAAAAATAGTACTGCTGGATTTTATGATAGCAGATATTTCAAAAGTGAATCAAAACAAATAGGTTAAATTACCAGATATGTGGATCTAATAGTAAATGGCACCTATATTCCCACTCATGCATGTAGAATTGACAGATTATCTTTCCTGTCTCCGTATTCAAAAATACAATCAGAACCATCTATTTGCACTTCTTGCTAAAAGTAAACCTCTTAGTGGGAAATGGAAGAGGCACTACTTTATAATCTGAAATCTATATCCAGACTGATAGATTCTGAAGTCCATTCAGCATTCAAGATCCCAACATGATACTTCCTTCTGAAAGCTAAGTATATTTGTGTTTTATCTGGGGGTGGGGTGGGGTAGGGGGAGAGACCTACCTGAATTGATTCTTCTTTCTGACGGGCTAACCTGTTGCTCCTCAATCCAACTCTCAGTCAAATCTACCCTCTCTTTCAAATCCAAAATCCTGTCTCTTTATCAGTTTCAAAAGACTCACAGACAAAAGTATCTGCCTTCGTTCACCTACACAGCATCATCTTCAGTCTCCCTGAGCCATGACTGGTTGTCTTCAAGCCAAGGCTGTTAAGCACCTCTTTCACAGTTATTACACTTTTTTTGGTGCCCCGGATTTCCCTGTCAGCATTCATAAACTCAGGTATTAGGTTCATTTTTTCAAAGCTGTTATTAAAAGGTGTTCAGCTCACCACATTCAAATACTGTACAACTCCCAAGGATCTGAAGCTAAGCTCCTTCTATCTAAAACTATCTTAGTTTTGATGTTTTTAATCTAATTTTCAAGAGTTTTAAGAGCTTATTATGTTGGGAATGTGTGTGTGGTGTTATGTTTATTTAAGTCTGCTATTTTAATAATTTTTATTGAGTTTGTTTACCCACTGTTTGAGATAGTGCGGGTTATAAATAAGGTATTACTTACGATTTATTATTATTTTAGAATCTGAAATGGAGGTTTATTCCGTCACCATTGTGTTAGTATTCCTTTGGTCAAAACAAGCAAGCAAAGAAACAAAACAAAAACAATGCAATCTAACAGGATACTTCCGTCATTGCTTTTTCTTTTACGACTAATCATCCAAACCCTATCCATTTATTTACACTTAGTTTGTAGCTTTCAATCCTCTTTTCAGCCTTTGCTTCCTTTGTGTCTCAATTTCATTCTTGTCTGCTCCTGACCATGCTTGTTTATACTTGTTTACATAAAACCAATTTCCATTTATCTGTTGGGTTTCAAATGGAATTCTAGACAAGACGCCTGTGCCAATTGATTCTATTATTGCCTTCCTTTACTATCTTCCCCTCACAAGTCTTACCCTATATTATTACCATTATATATCTTTTACATACTAATTAGACTCAGATAATGGTGGGTTTTTTATTTCAACAGTTTTGATGATGAGAGCAGAATCTTTGGAAAATGCAGCACCACAACATGTGATAGGTCCTCATTTCTTCTGGCTCATTATAAAGGCCAGGACAGGACCGGCTGAATGGGTAAAGGAAGTGATTATTGCCTCTTTATAATAAGATGGTGTCCCAACATACCTCAAGATAGTAGTTGTAAGAAATCTATTGAAAAAAGCCTTCCTAGAACCCTACTACATTACACAATTATTGACCAATAGTCAATATTTTATTTCTGATCAATGCAGATACATGTGGTAGCATCACAACTCCAAGAATTTCTCGATGAAACAGATTACTATGGTTCATTTCAAAATGACTGATCATGGAGCACATATGGCTTTGATCATCTTGATGAATAACCAATACTTGGAACTGAAGAGGGAGTTTTTTTCCTGTTGGGCCTGCTGGACGTCTTGATGGGTATTGATATTGTCTGGATTTCTTCACTGGGATGGGACTTCACTGTCCTACAGTTAAACACCACATTCTTAGACCCCCCCCCCCCCCAAATGAGCTAAGAATATGGCATTTAACTTCTTGGCCATTGGTCTGTGGAGATCTACCCCGTGCTCAAGCTATTTAGCACTAGCATAAAACCACAGGGAGATGTTCCAGTGCCATTACTGAGTAGATAACACTCAGTCCTCTTTGTTGCTTCCCATCTGGCAGGTTTGTGAGTTTTGATTATGTAACATAAAGCCATATATGGTTTGGTCCCTTCTCTTTTGTAGGATGGCATGGTATGAGCCAACAGAGCCTTGAGACCTTTCTGACATTCCATCAGCAGCTTCATGAATACTGTTCTGTACTTATTTTAATGAATCGCAGAATAGAATTATAAAGTTGGAAGAAACCACAAGGGCCATTCAGTCCAACCCCCTGCCATGCATAATGCAATACAGACCTACCTACCTTTAACTAAGAATTTTCAACTCACGTCTTACGTTTATGTATTTTAATGTGTGTATTTTATATAATGTTTTATGATTATCTGTTTTTAGCTATGTTGTGCCCCACCTCAAGCCACAAGGTGGGCAAGAAATTATTGTTGTTGTATTATTATATTTTTAAAGTTATAACATTTTATCTTGTTATATGTTTATCTAAATTAATATCTGTATCTGTAATCATCATAAAGAGAATAATGATTGGAGAAAAAAGGAGAGAAGTCCAGTTGGTATTGTAAATCATTATCCCGTGACAAAAAACCTTGATGGAAAGCAGAGGATTAAAACCTACACACCATTAAAAATGTCTGAAAATATGCAATGGGATTTGATTCCAAGTAAACATACACAAGTTTGCAGCATGAGAGTCTTTAGGCACTTCATTATCACATTCTAAAAGGCTAGAACAGAACACAAGGAGGCAACAGTATACATATTTATTGAAAAGAAAAGTAATGGACCATACTGGAATATAACAGAAAATGCATAATCATAGTCTGTAGAAATTTGTCAGAATAGTACATTTACAAAACTAGCTTCTAAATACTATTACAACTATATGTACGAATACAGGATACATAATTCCTGTTACATACCATCCTGCTTTTACGTTCTTCATTGTGCAAGATATTATCCCTAGAAATTAAAGTAGAAGTGTCACTAAATAATGCCAGCAAATTTATATGGTGGCAACCCAGAAAGAAGATATGTCCCTGATCCTTTTTCTGCTTTAAATTATGGCTCTGAAATGTTAAATGCAATACAGCTGGAAGTTATGATAAATAATCCATTGTCTGTATCACTGCAAAGAAAAAGAATAATGAGTTTCTGTGTGAGAAATATTATTGACTGCAAAAATGGCATTTTACTTGATTGAAAAGTACCATGATATGTTGAAGCATTTTTAAAAAGTAAATTCCCATGGTCTAGAGAGCACTTTCTCTATTCCAAACAGATGATGCCATGAATAACTGAGAAAAGCCTAAGGTATAAACTTCTGTTTCAATTCATTGTAATGTATAGCATTTTAATAATACAATATGGGTAAAAATCCAGGTTCACTTCATGACTCAGGTACTCCTATGAGCCCTCTTTAGACTAAATCATGTGGCTGAGAAACTTTTATTAAACATGCTTCTTTTTCAAATCTAAACATGTCATTGTAAAAATGGTATGAAGAATAAGTAGCTGGGGAAAATGCCATGGTGCTGACTGGTGTTAAGGCTCTGGGAGTTTGATAGGACAGGGATTTTCTTTCGAGGTAAGGAAAAACAAAGAACAAAACGAGAAGAACAGAAGTTACAAAAAACATTGCAGTATAGAGTACTTTCACTCATGGTTTCAGTAACTCCTACTGATCCTTGCAATTTTTTTTTCCTCACTGAAGATGCCTAGTTCTCACTAGGCTATTGTTGCAAAAATTCCCCAGATACGTTTATATATTCAACAGATTATGCATGTTGACTAATAATGGCATAAAAAGAGTTTATACTATTAATCTGATTATCTTTTTCATGGCTCTATATGCATGTGCATGGTCACTGGAATTTTATATTATCAATAATGCCCAACAAGGAAATGATTGGCAAAACCTATTTTCTATCGTTATGTAAAATGTGTTGGTGGAAGAGGTAAGAAACTGAACAAATCACACTTTTCTACTGAAACTGGAATATAAAAGCTGTTTTTGCACAGAATTATGACATCTAAGATGATTAAGCAAATATTATACAAACTCTCAATTTTATTTCTAGCCACATAATGTAAAATGTCAGAACAGTTATCAATAATAAAAGGAAAAAAAGTCATGTACATAGGAAAATATTTTTAAAAACCAGGAAAGAAAAACAAGTGATGTACTGACATATTCAAACAATACATATGAAAACAATAAACAAAATATCAGTAAACAATGAACTGTGTAGGAAATTGACAGCCTCCCTCCCCGGGTCCCTTCTTTTTCTCTGCATATTTGCAGAGAAAGAAAGTCCTTTGGTTTCTATAATATTTCTACCTTTTGCTATTCCCTCAGAGTTGAATCTGGTAGAGAGCCTTATAGGTTGGACATATGTAACCTTTTGGCACAAAAGATAATTTTATAATCAGATGTTGTCTTTCTGTAAATAAAATCTCTGAATTGGTCTTAAATGTGCAGCTGTAGAAATGTTTTTAAAATAAAAAAATGTAATTCCAGAGGCTTGGAATTATACTATTCTTGTTAATGTTTAACATTTAAATTAGACCTCATTTGCATTAGTGTGTGCAAACATTAAAATATAAACTTCAACAAATACAAGAACTTTTTAAAAAAATCTTGTAATGAGTGTGACAGGGCACATACCTTTCGGCTCTAGCTTTATATAAGGAAGTCCATCATACCAAGGCATACATTACTGCTGGTTTTCCATTGGGATTTGTTCAGAAACAAGGCAATCTGTCTCATATTTCTTCTTTAGACCCTTCAGGTATATTTGCAAGCTGTTTGGATCCAGTTGAGAGTTACGAGCAGTTTGAACTAACATATTTGCTAAACGGTATATAGCCCTCTCTTTTAATGTTTCAGAAGTATTTATTTGTTGTTGCTGTTATTTAAAAGGACAAATATTAAAATCTGAAATTGTTTGACATTCACTGTGCAAGTTAAACAGATGTGATCTTTTCAATGATGCTCTTGTACTGATTGAGTAAACCAATGTAGATTATACACAAGCTTTTGGGAAATGCATGCCAGCAACCATGAATTTATCTTTATTCACACATAAACACACAGCTTCAAAACAAAGGGGCATTATTTAATATTGCTATATAGAACAATATATTGCTTTACAATCTGCATTGTCCACTAGCATGCATCTAGAATACAAAATTCTTAAAAATTATGAATTTTATTAATCACTTCTGGAGATAAAGACATTTTGAAATCTAGAAAACAAAAGTAGAAATGTTTTTCAAAACATATTTTTCTAAGACTGAATGGATAGTTGTGTTCTTAGGATTTGGTAGTGCATCAGTATACTGATTAGACCTGGCTCTCTTATTATATGAGTATACTGATGAGACCTGGCTCTGAGTCACCTTTGGGCTGATATGGGTGGGGTAAAAATGATATAAATAAATAATATATAAAAATATAAGTAAATAAATAAATAAAATAATTTAAAGCTTTATATTCTGCCCTTCTCACCCCAAAGGGGACTCAGGGCGGAGCACAATATATATATGGCAAACTTTTAATGCCGGAATATAAAATAAACTACAAGTATACATAAACACAAAATCAGTTATCTCCACTTTAAAATCAATTGCTTAAAACCATCTCAGATCATCCATAACGAATCCGGTATTAAGATCTAGATGAAGTCAATTACAACCTAAATTAATACCTGGGCTGGATGAGGATTTACAATTTGATACTTAACACCAACTAGAAAATGGTAATGATGGCAATGTCGAATTTATTTTTCCTGTTACTATCCCTCAAAATAACAAACTGCACGTCTTGCGTGTCCTTCTAGTCCCCATACTGCTACTGAATTCCCTGATGACAAAACTCATGTCAACTGATGTACTAGATGGAGCCTGTGACTGATTTAGGATTGTATTTCAGTCATCAGTATATCGATAATGTTTAGATCATTGCAATGTGCTCTCTGTGGGGATGTCTTTCTGAAGGCAGCTTAGAAGCAGCTAGTACAGCATGTTGTTTCTAGTGTCTTACAGGATAAAGCTTTGGGAGCCACATTACTTCTTTTCTGGAGTAATATAGTCTCAAATGCTTCCATTACCAATTCCTCCTTTGTACTGTAAAAATTAATCGTGAATCACCATTGCTATTCACAAGTAGCCCTTCTTCCATCAGCGACTTGCAAAAGGAATTTCCATGCTATCTCCTTTTCCCTATGAGGGAATGGCTAGAGTTGTACAGTAATAGTTGGAATGGTTCTATCTTACCACATCCCAAACTTCCATCTCCTCATACTGCCAATTTATCCATGGTGCCATAGTGTGACAATACTGTGTCACCACTTAAGGGCAAATCTCCTGAGGCTGTTTTCTAATGGACATGTATGCAAGGATTTGTGTGCCTTCCTATGAAGGGGAAAAGACCTACAATTCTCGAATGAACTGCCCAGGCTTTTACACAGATATATAAAAACAATAAACTGTTGCCCTTCAGGGATTATAGTCTGTCTCCCACCCGAGAGGTGAGATGTTTAACCAAGACTTAAAAACTTGGAGATCAGATTAAAAATTAGATCCTGAGAAACAACATGACAGCAAATGTACAAATGACAACATATTTTTGAGACTTAGAGTAATAATACCCAAATGTTAAGGAATATATTATGTAGCATCTGATAAAGTATGTATGTGTGTGTGTGTGTGTATCCTTTTCTTATCAAACTTTTATTCACAATTCAGTGGATTTTTTGTTTGAAATTTGGGATTAAAAAAGGCATATTCTGTATTTCAAAACAAATTCTAACAGGACCTATTTTCAAGTATATGTTAGGAAAATATGTAAGACTAACAAATGTACTGTACTCTAGGAATTACATGTTATATTCTGCATTACTACATACCATCATTTGTCTAGAAATAAGAGTTATGATCTCTTTAGCATCACATATTATTGATGGAGGAAGAGATGAAACCTCTGCAGCCTTTAATCCTAATAACAATATTAACAACATTGTTTAATTTTTTACCTATGAATTGAAGATTAAAATACAACAAAAACAGACACACAAGACCGTTTAAAAACACAAACACCAATTAAAATACATATTCAGTTAAAAGAGCATAACATTGGTCTAAAATCACGCATATTAAAAACAATCAATTTATGATTTTAAAATTCATCATTTAAAAACCTTCTGGATAGGTCTGCTGGGGGAAAAAACTGGACTTTAACACTGTTTATGCACAGCACATCTATTTGCTGAATCTCTTTCAGCAAGTCATTCAACAATTTGGGGGCAGTTAAAACAAAAGGCCTCTGCCTAATGGCTACCAAGTTGATTCTAGTTGATCAAAGTAAATGTTCCCTATATGACTTGACATTATGGGGTAGTTTATACAGGAGAAGACAATCTTGAAGGTAACATGAAATCAAAGCATGTATGATTTAAAAGAAGTTAAAAAAAACCCCAAAAAACAAAAAACACTTTGTCCTTTGCCCAAATGCTAACAGCAGCTGGATATATACTTTGACCCCTTAAAATTAGATAATCAAAATGTCTGTTTAGCACTGTTACTGCTGCAATATCTTGATCTCTTATCTATAGTAAAAAATAAGAGCTAGGCAACTATACTGCAGCTACACATGCATAACCTGGAGTTACGCATCTGTAGATGCTCCATATTCATTAGCACTACATAGTACAATATCACACTACAGCTCTAACATGCAAGTCCATGTTTCCCTATTGCCTCGTTTGCTCCTGCAGAATTCTGGGAAATATAGTTTAGGGTGGAAATCTCAGCCAGAGAAATCCTCGGCTTCCCTAAATTACGTTTTCCAGAATTCTGCAGGAGAAATCCGGGCAATAGGGAAATGTGGACCGGTGATTTAGAAGTCTAATGTGATATCATCCATAGTTGCTATTATGACATTATTGACACAATCATAAACACATTCGAAAATTCATGTTGCAAATACATTAAAAATATTAACAATAACACTAAAAATTATTACAACCACATAAAACAGTAGCTTCCCATGGAAGGAAGATTCAGAAGGTGGGAGCAGTCACTAAGGAGGATCTTATGTCCTCACCAAGCGAGCCTGTGATGGTTGTGAAACCAGGAGAAACCTTCTCCTGTAAAACTTGGGGTTATGTTTGTTTTGTAGGGGGAGATACACACAGTCTGGACTTAAGCTCTATAGAACTTTATGGTTCATGACCAGCACTTTTAATTGAGCTTAGAAGCAAACTGGTAGCCAGTGTAACTGTTTTAACAAGTTAAATGCAATAACAAAGTGGCACATGCCTAGTTCAATCAGCACATGGGAGTTCGATGACAGAGTCTTTTCCCAGTTTGGTTATATTTCTGCATTAATAGGTTGTAGAACTGAATTTTTCACTTGGAAAGAGGGAAGGGAAAATGGACACTATAACTATGATGCTATTATCAGTTTGTTACTACATTTCATTCATAACAACCTCATTACTAACGTTTTCCTCTCTACATCTATCTGTATGATATACCTGTCAACTGAAAATAACATTCTATTTGTTTAAAGAAGTGGACCCTGGTTCATGAAAGCTTATGTGTTAAACAATTTATCAGTCTCAGAAGATTCATTGTTTTATTGTAACCTTCATTCTTTCTTTGCAATGATATTGTAAATATCACTCAAAAAGAGAAGTGAAGCTGAGAAGAAGCAGAATATCTTGCAAAATGGAGAGACTAATGACAGCAATAATAATAAGTAATGCTGAGAAGATAATACAAATCTGAATGTACTACTGCTTTAAAAACATACACATATAAACAAGATGTCTTAAATACAATGTCACACTGGTGCTGCAGCACCAATGTGATTGAATTTCCTTCCTTCCTCCTCTTACCTATAATAGCCCTTGGAGATGTCCAACAAGCATCTTCAGAAGGTTTCCCAATCCTCCAGAGTAGATTCCAGAGGACATGGAGCAGGGGCTAAAGCAGATAGGGGAGGTATCCCTCTAACCAGATATGCTATATTCATTTTGAAAAATGCTAATAAGTAATATTGTATATTACCATAGTTTTTTTCTTCTGTATGTCCCTTAGAAAGCATATAGGTATAAGCAATTTTCTCCCTGATATCAGAACTACTTCTCACATGCTGTACTTTGAAGTAATTGTTTTCTGCATTGGGATATAAGGTATCAATTTGACATAATTCCAAGAAATGGGTAGCCAAGAGTGTAAATGCCTGAAGAATAGGGGGAAAAAATCAAATATAAATTATAGGAAAGAAGAAAAAAGAGAAAACATTTAAAAAAGAAATGGGTGTCTATTGATTAAAATATTAAAATTACCTTCAAATTCAGAAGATATTCACAGACTGCATAACATATGCCAATGCCTTCTTCAGGACTGGTACCTCTGCCAAGCTCATCAATTATGATAAGTGATCTGTCATTAGCATTTTGTATGATATATGTTATCTAGAGAAAAAGACATCAGATTTCATTACTAGCACTAAATGTGAGGATAAAATCTGTTAATGGGGATTTTCATTTCCTGCCCAAAACTCAAGCTAGGAAATTTACTTTGGTGGCATTTTACCAGCTGCCACTTAAAAGCAAAACATGAATGAACACAAGTAGACCAGTTTAGAAGCTCTACGTTTGCTTCTAAGCCAGAAGAGAAAAGTGGCAACAGGTATGTTTAGCTCCTTCTTGAAATGCATTTGTTTTTAAAATCTGCATTTTAGATTTTGTAGGCTCATTGCTTGCCCAAGTACATGTGAAAATACAATTTGTGTAAACAATCGCCTAAGATAGAGTATATGTGTATAACCAAATTCCTAAGTTGGGGAACATTATGTAGCACCTTCTTGGAGGCCACCTTAGCCTTCTTAACATGACACGTAGGATAGTTTTGATAGGGAATTCTAAAGACAATAAGAGGGGACCTTTACCCCACAGGCCAGTTGAGAAATATTTAAATAAACAAATAGATATAATCCACCTTCCACCAATTCCTCCAGTAGGAGCTTCTGGATTCTATCAGCTTCAATAAACTTATTTATTTGTTGGTGGGGGGGGGGGGGGGGAGAGAAAGAAGGTGCCTTTATTACATCTTGTTTGGATTATTTTATTTTATTTTATTTTATTTTAAACAGTTATGTTCTATCATTTTCACCCCAGAGGAGACTCAGGCTAGAGCACAACATACAAATGGCAAACATTCAATGCCAGGACAAAAATAAATTATACACATACATAAGCATTAAAATCATTTATCTCGACATTAAAATCCACTATATAAAACTGTCTCAATTATTGAAACATAGCTGCCTTTGGACACTTTTTAAAAACTCTTTTAATTGGTCCAAAATGCTCAGCCAGGTTACTTACTGGGGCAGGTTGTTGGGCGCATATAACATCCTTGCTAAAACAACTGAACTGCCTGCTGTTCCATTTCCAGGCAGAATTTAAACTCCTATGCAGCAAGGACTATGCAGAAGACGTGGATGTTCCGCTGTGCTTTTGACTAGGCAATTCCCTGGATAGCTGGTCCCAATTGGTACCTAAAAATCTTGTCCTCACACTTTCCAAACCTTTAATGACTAATTGTTCTTATCCTTATTGTTACTATAAGATATATGCACTTTACTCACTATTGTTATTGTATGTCTGCCCACCCATAACGAGACATTGGATTTTGCTATTGGTTGTTGGCTCTGATGTCCATTTTATATATTGCTTAATATTGTTATTTCTTTCTTGTTTATATTGTATTTTGTTACTCCTTTGTTGTTATGCATTTTAATGTGTTATGTTTTAACTGCATTGTTAGGCTTGGCTCCATGTAAGCTGCCCAAAGTCCCTTCGAGGAGAGGGAGGCAGGGTATAAAAATAAAATTATTTTTTGAGACGCAACAGGATGAGCCCACAGCAAACAAGATCACTCTGCTGGCTGTTGTATTGGATCACACATCAGGCACTTTGGCGAATAATGTGTGCAGATCCTTATTATTATTATTATTATTATTATTATTTTAGTGTATGTGGCAGATATAGCTTTTAACAGGGGGTATCCACCAGGGTTTGGTTTCGGACTCTTAATGGATACCAAAAAGTCATTAATGTTCAAATGCCATTATATACAATAGCATAGTAAAATAGTGCCCCTCATATAACATGACAAAGCCAAAATTTGCTCCGCAGATTTTTTGAGTGTGTATGGATATTTTCAACCCATAGATGGTTGAATCTGTAGAGAATCTATAGACAAGGATGGGTGATTCTATTTTACTTGACGTTTCATTGTATTATTATTTTAACTTGTTCTAATGCTGGTTTTAAATGCATATAGCTTAATTGTATTCTAACTTCTGTATTAGTAGATTTTTTAATTGTACTGTGCTTTTAAAATGTTATATGCCACATTGGATCATTTGTTTGGAGAAAGTTAGAATATAAAGAAATCAATAAAAATATCAAACGCAGTGGCTGAAACCATACTGTCATCATGCTGCACTTGTACAGCAGGGGAACCAACCTGCAGTCTGACTGATTCTCCAAAAAACACCTGGGGTTTACAATACCTTCTGAAGTGATAGGGGATGTGTCTCAGGAAACTGGAGTGAGAAACTGGCAGGAAATGGGAATTTCTCCTTGCATGAACTGAGGTGATTTATACAATTTTCAAAGATCTGTAAGATCTCAACCACTGCACGTCACCATGAACCTCTTAATGTGGTTATCAAAAGAAATCTCTACCGATTTGTACTCTTTGTTAGACCACCAATCATGGTCCAGAGTGGTGTCCTTGGAGGAATATTAAAGAGTGTTTTGCAAGTTGAATGTGGATGGATACAATGGGAAACAAGACTGGAATATAGAAAAACAGTTCAACATTTGGGTTGGTGCAGAGTGTCACTGAATTTCAGCCTGTTAGTACAATCTTTGATATTTTGGAAGAGCAACAGAAGCAAAGGCTCTTTAATATTTATTTCTAAGCAAAAATGTACAAGTCCATGAACAAATCAAATATTAATCAAGGCCATTGATTTCAAAATAGAATCACAAAGCTCAGCTGAATACCTCTTTCATCTCCTGCATGAATGTTGATGAATTTGTTTCTATATCATCATCCATACCTATTCTTGTAAATATTTGGTCAGCAATCCTAAAAGAAGAATATTCTGCAGGGACGAAAGAACCTGCAGATGAAAAAAGAAAAAAAAGAATGGAAAGTTTAATTGCAAAGATCCAATTTAATATTATATTGTTGTTTTGGGACTTCAACTTAATTCTGACTGAAGGCAACACTAGCACAGGGATTTCTTGACAGAATTTGTTCAGAGGGGATTTCCTTTGCCTAACTCTGAGGCTGAGAGAGTGTGAGTTGACTAAGGTCATCCAGTAGATTTCTATGGCCATGCAGAGATGCAAACTCCGATGTCCAGTGTCATGGTGTAGTGATTTGAGTATTGAATTATGACTTGGAGACTCATATCTGAACAAATCTTTTCAATAAAAACCCTTGGTAGATTCACATTATGAGGTTACAAGTCAGAAAGCACTTGAGGACTCAGAACATACTTTCCCTCTCCTATGGAATCATTGCTTCTAAAGAAATCAACAAGAGTTTAATATTACATACCAATTTGTGCCATAATCTGAGAAAGAGCTATCTGTTTTAAGTAGGTTGACTTTCCACTCATATTTGGTCCTGTAATTATGACAACATTGCTTCCTTCTGTGATGTAAGTATTGTTGCAAACAGGTTTCTCTAAAGATATTTTTTCAAGAACTGGATGCCATCCTTGCTTTATTGCTAATGTATCAGTAAACTCTGGACGTACTAAATAAAGACAGCAAAATAGTACAATATGTTTACTGATGTTGCTATTAACAAAAATATTGTAACTTCAC
This sequence comes from Anolis sagrei, assembly GCF_037176765.1. NCBI lineage: Eukaryota > Metazoa > Chordata > Lepidosauria > Squamata > Anolidae > Anolis > Anolis sagrei. The sequence goes on from NC_090024.1 coordinate 160,798,558, forward strand.
TTTGACTGAGCTTGTAGGATCATTTAGTTTCTGAGAACTCCAGTAGTTGAGAATTTATGTGTGAAATCTTCAGCTTTCACAATCTGTCATCACACTCCCAATAATGGGGAAATTGATATTATTCCTGGTGGTTATCAAAATAATATTGCTTTTGGAGGGGAAAAAAGACCTGAAGAGAAAAGAAGTCCAAAAACACCTGAAAAACCAGGGGTTAGGAAACACTGGTCTACAACATCCCAAGTACTTACATGTTGCTGCAGGAAGTCTTTAATTGTATTGTTAACATCATTTGGTGCTCTAAATGGATTAATTGGTAATTTCAGGAAATAAATCGCAATAAATGGTATTTTTCCCTATGTAATAATACTTACCATAGTCAGAAAGTGTGCAAGCATGGGCAAATGACTGCAACATATCTAGCATTGACACAGTGTCAGAGAGTTTGTAGAGGCAATGAATATGTTCATAGATTTCACTCAGTAGTTTACACACTATCCTGCAAATACATAAGAGCACAATGTTTTACTGCTCAAAGCAATTTGAGCAAGAGTGTGAATTCATTACAACTCCTGTAAACATCAGCTATATTCCAAAACTACTTTTAATAAACATATAATAGCAATATCACTCATTTTACATAACTCATTTATATCAATACTGGAAAACATTTCATGATGACAAGACAGAAAGTGATTACTGGATTAATTTTAAATGAATTAGTTACTAAAGTTTGTTCTGTAAAACAGTTCAAGATCCACTTCAAGAAAGTGCTACAGAGATAGTGAAAATAAATGAATAAACAGTCCCCATGTTCATAGCAGCTTTTTTCATCTAGCCAACTTCATTAGTTTTATGTTGTTTGTGATTATTCTACATTAAGGAGAAAACCAATTTTTCTTAAATGCCATTATAAGGAATATTTGGGGGAAGTAACCTGACATACGCTATTTAATGATGGAATAGACATTTGGGGTCTTGGAGATTCAATTCACCTTTTAGGTGTTCTCTGTTGGGTTTACGTAATACCATTTATAAGACAAGGGCCTATTTACACAATCCAAATGAGGCATGGCACAGGTGAATTGATCTGTAGCATACATATAACATACAGGGCTGATCTGCCCTTAATGCAGTCTTACCCTGAGTTCCTCAACGCTGGGGGATGCTCTGAAGCTTCCACAAAGCTCTGGAGCTTACCTGCACTTTGGGGATGTGTAGCTAGGCCATTTCCAGGCCAGAACCAGTCATCCTGCTTAGTGGCCCCGGGACAGGGGGTGGGCACTAACCGTAATCATCCTGTCCTTAATGTAGTGGTAACCATAGGGCGCTAAATTGCTGGTCATCACTTGTCACAAAGACTGATGTCAGACCAGTCACAGAAATACAGGAGCAAAGGAGGGGGCAATCCCTCCTTTCCAATTTCTCCTCTCCCTAGTGGCTCTCATGTTTAAAGGACAGGATGGTGGTGGTATGGGTAGCTGCCCAATGGCATTGAACTGGGTTCAGACCACAAGGTCAAGAAGACCACTTCGCGTTGTCTGGATGGCTTGGTGCTGTGCTATGCGAGTACCCTCTAGGTGCCAAGCTGAATTGGAGGCTGGCTGTGCAGACTCCCTCAGGGCTGATTTGTAAATCCTGACTGGATCAGCTTTGGCATAAGTAACATGTAGAGATGGACCCAAAGACTCCAGAATTCCTCATGATCATTAACAAGACTTTTTGAAGTAATGATAGATATAGCTCAGTGAAAGCAGCAATCCATTGTACAGCTATGGTGGGGAGAAAAGCAAATTTGGAATTAAAGGAAAGGTGAAAATAAAACCACCACTATATTTAGAGCAAGGTTGAGTGACATCTGAATAAGGAAGGAGTAGACATCTGATATGTGGACTTCAGCATAGCTTTTGTAAATCCACAAAATGTTTAGAAAAAGGGCAGCCAAAAGATAAAGGGCAGCCTAAAGTGTTTGGAGCTTTTTAGTTTAGAAATAATATGCAGTGAAGTGGATATAAATCTATGTAGTGTGTGGCGAAGAAGGAAAAGACTTCCTTTTTTTTCCTTTTAGTGACAAAATTAGCTAGCAGTAGAATCTAATCTATGATGTGAGATGCTTTAGATGTGTTGGAAGAAGCAGCTCCCATTTCTCTCCCACAGGAAACTAAGCTGGCCCCTTCCCTTCCTTAATTCCATTGGCAGATAAACATCTTTTTTTCCTTTGGAATAATATCCACATCAAGGAGTATACCACAGAATCACACTGGCTTTGGGGGAACAGCTCCTGTTGCTATGTCACCTGCCTGTGACCTTCCTGAAATCATCAAGACAGTGAATCTATGTTCAACTTTTTCTGGCATTTTCATATATATAAGTGAGTATTAAGTGGAATTCAAACTTCTGCCTAAACACATACATCAGAAGCTGTTCTTCCTTGTCCCCCATACTAAAAAATAAAAATTAAAGGGACAGCTGGTATAGATTACACAGGATCATACTAAGGTGTCTTTTGGGTTGGAGGTCTTGAGCCTCTAGGAATAGCTGAGTTTGCTGGCAGATGGTACTACTGAGAGCCATTTTCTGGGAATACCAGACTAAACACATACATCAAAAGCTGTAATGTTTATGTGCAGCAGTCATTTTGCTGTTTAGCTATCTCCAAATATAAACACAAACTAGTGAGAATGAGACTAACAGAAGAAATAATAAAACAAGGTAAGAAAAAATCCCAAACCTTTTTTGAGAAGGTCAAAAATCTTTAAACAAAACCCATGAACATAGACCCAAAGGTGTCAAAACCTAGCATATTTGGCACAATAGCCTAAATCCAATCACAACTTCATGCCAGAGAAGACCCACTGAATCCATTACTGAGCCCCTTAATTCAATGTGCCCACTCTTGCTAGAACCAGAAATTGGATTTATGTCAACAAATTTACCTAGGGGGGAAATGAAAATGTTGGAGGTATTCTTACAAGTAGGTCATGTGATATATTTCTCTCAAAGACTCTTGGCATCTTTCATTCATTTTCATTAAATCTGGTGATGTAAAGTTATATACATTTTTCATTTTAGTTATCTGTAGAGAAAATTCAAACCAAACAATAAAATATGCTACATAAGCACAAATAAAACCTCTAAAAACTAAGTGAGTATAATTTGAAAAGCATGAGAGGAATTGCTTTTATTACCGTTCATAATTCTAGCTGGATAATAAAGAAAGCATGAATACAAATTTAAAATATGTGTGTGATAGTAACTGTATAATATCCAAATATAAATTTGGAGTTTTATAAAGAAAAACATTCTCATCCAGGTCTTGTACAAGGACAAGACCATCCAGCCAAGTCCTAACATCTCCAGTACTCCACAAACAGATAGGAAAAGAATGACAATCTTTACACTTTTTCAAAGACGACCATCACATTGCTTGTTCAGACAAGCTTAGAGGGACAAAAAAGGAAAATAACATGCAAAATTCAAGGAAAAATAAAACTCATAAAAGGGAGGGAGGCTGGCTGGCTTAGCTGAACAAGGCTTCACACTAAAACAAGAAATAATTATTTTTCATGTCCCAGATGTGTCAGAGAATTGAAAGGAAGGTTTCACTCCTCTGAAGTTATGTATTCTGCTGCCCGAAATGTTTAAGGTCAAGCTCTACACAGCCACTACAAATAACAGGGGAAAGCGATGTATAAATCATAAATATTCACAAAACTTTTTTTTGTTCTTACAAATATTCTAAAGAGATTATTTTATCATTTTAGAGTTGTATAGCTTTACAGTTAAAAACAGCTCTTTTCCTCTAATTTTCTATCTGAGTACAGTACATTAGGGGCCATTGTGTGGCCATTGTTCTGGTATCTATAGTCTTTGTAATTCAAACAATTTTTTTACTGTGTACTCTTTTTATGTTTGATTGATTTTATTGTTTATGGAATTTTATGGATGTTTATATGCTTTTAACTGTTTATATTATTGTGACATCGAATTGTGCCGGTTTTGTAAACCGCCCGGAGTCGCCCTCGGGCTGAGAAGGGCGGTATAGAAATATAGTAAATAATTAATTAATTAATACATATGTAGATTGAGATATTTGCGATTCTTTTCTTCTACCTTAAACACGTCAAGTTATCCATGTTTAAACAATTTGCCCTCATTCCAGTGTAATGTACTCTCTTGGTTAACCTGCATTATCCATGGCATCCCATAACATCCAGCTTCCCCAGTAGCACTGTACAGGAATAACATTGCCACTCTATCACTACAAGAGATGCTTGTAGTATATGTATGAAATATTTTAAGAAACCCAACGTATTAAAAACCATGTTTAAACTTTTTTCCAGTCTCATAACAGTAAAACATAATGTCAACTCCTTGTGATGGAAAAATTAAAATAATGTAAAAAAATTAAGTATATCAGGTTTCAGAAGCAACATCTCCAAAATATGTACCTTGGTAAATTCTGAAGGAAGCTGACCATTGTGTATTGCTGCACAGTCAGCACTCATCTGAATAAAAAATCCTCGAGCTGAACTAAAACTTGTTTTCAAAGGAAGGCTATATTTTTCTGCAAGCTGTGCTATCATTCCTTAATAGCAAGATGTAAAACACAAACATTTTTATATAATAAAATCAACCACATTATATGCACAATAAAATTCCTAATTGTTTCAGGGAAAATCTTGACATTTCTTATGCACAATGGATCTGTTTGCAGAAGATGTATCAAGTAAAGGGAAAACATTAATATTTTAAAAACTTGTTTTTGTTTCAATGTTGGTAAAATGAATAGAAAAAAAATAAGACAAAATACCCTGAAGAAATTGACATGGCTTGACAACAAAGAGCACATCTACACCACTTAGGCCAGTGTGTAGTCAGATCAGCCTTGCAGTGCCTAAAGACCACTAAAGGCTGGCCCAGCTTAACTCGGGGAAAGGCTATTTCAATGAAGTTGTACATTGGGTTAAACTAATTTAGGAAAAACCCAACTCCTAACACATAAGTCAGGCTCTCCCCAAGCTAGATACAGGCAATTTCCCCTTTTGTGAGTCATGAGAACCAGTAGAAAAATGCCACCACCCCACCCCCCCCCGAGATAAGAAAGGTGCGGGGGGGGGGGGGGAAGCTGCCTAATGCGTCTGGCATGGCAGGAGGGATTCCTTGCCATTAAAGTTGCTAAGGCATTCCTTTTGGGCTGCCAAATGGGCTCAAACAAGACACTAAAAGTGGTTTAGGCCCAATTTTAGTGTCTTTTAGAGAGACTATTCAGGGGGAAATTAAAAGAATATGTATGTGTTTTCATAAATGTGATCAACAAGAAATAAAAAAAATGGAAAAACACGCTTTTAAGTAAAGGTTCGGGATCCCTTAAAACACAGGTGTCAAACTCAAGGCCTATGGGCCAAATCCAGCTTGCCATGTCATTTTATATGGCCCTCCAGATGCCGGACTACCATTCCTGTATTTCTCATCATTAGACATCATGATTACAGCAGATGGGAGTTGTGATACAGTAACATCTGGAAGGCTGCCATTTTTCAGGATAGTGGGATTTGAATTTAGATACAAGGCTTGTGGATATGATGTATGACCTTAAAATGTATTTTAGCTGTTACCCAACCTCAGAGATAAAAATGCTGTTTTGCTGCCGTTCTCATGGCAGATAATCAGAAGTGATGAGAGTTGTCATTCAATAATACCTGGGTACCTATACTGGGTTAAAACTAAAGAGCACTAACCACTATGTAATATATATATATATATATTTGATCCTCTGTATCCACAGATTCTCTGTCCATGGATCCAATGGCTCTTTGAAGCCAGCCATTAGGTTGATGTGGCCCTTGATGAAAATGAGTTTGACACCCCTGCCTTAAAAGAATCAGTTCAGTTTATCCTGTTGAACCATCTGGTAATGTATCTCAATTAGAAAGGGCTGAATCCATAACTGAACACGCCCCCAATGAAGCTTGTGATCCAGCTAGTGTTCAGAACAGAAGCATGAAGCTGTTCAGATATTGGTAAAGAACATACTTTCTGTGAAATAATGAGCAGCTCACTCTCAGGAGAATTCCTAATTTCTGTATCTGAAATGTATTTATTCTTGCAAACTATATGCATTATTTCATATTTGAGAACAAGCATTTAGGTTATAAGGTACCTGCAATATCATCCACAATTTCAGTGTATGTTCTTCGTGCTATGTCAAGAAATTCATTGATATTAGGCTTTACTGCATAGCACTTCTGAGTTCTCATGTTCAAACATCCTTTTGTATATCTTGTATCATCATTAATGACAGTTTTAATTTTTTCAAGTATGATTCCAAATCTAAAACAATTATACAGGATGGTAGAAATGCTATATTTACGTATGTTAATAACTGTCATATATATCTATATTATATAGCAATAATATAAACTTGTTGCTATAGCCACACAATCATATCTAAAGTTATTTTAGATAACATTACAAAGCTAGTGACATTTTTAAGTTAAAAAGACTCCTCAGAACTAATGAGAAGTATTTTATCAGAGTTTATTGTTTAAACAAATTCCTATGTAAATCAATCAGCTTATTTAATAGTACTTCCTTATGTTTAGAATATCAATAAACTGGTTTAATTAAAATGAGCAACAGTTTCCTGTCAGGAGTGACTTGAGAAACTGCAAGTCGCTTCTGGCATTCAAGAATTGAGCAACTGTGAATTGCATTTAATATAATTTTCTTTTATTAATAGGGATAGAAAGACTTCTGAAAATAGTACTAATAATTACTGTCCACTAATCAAATTTATATAGTTTTATAATATTAATGGTAAAATAAAAGTAATAATTAATGCAATGAAATTTGAGTAAACTTTTAATAAAATATGGAATAGAAGACATACCAGCAATAGTGCTCAAGACAATATTATATTTATAATACTGTACCTTTTATCTTCCAAGGAACTATAATAAGCCTTTAACAATGGTGTTTTATAGACTGTCAAAGCATCCTGTTGAAATTAATATGAAAATTTTATATTGTAAAATGTACACAAATGTTAATGAACTCTATTGTTCTCATAAAACACAGTTGCATTCATATTTATTCAGAAGTAGGTTCTCTCCATTTCAGTTATGCTTCCTCTCAGATAAAGTAACAGGATTGCTATACAGTCATCTTGAATTAAATGAGTTTACAATTGAAAGACCAGGTTCACAATTTGAAAATATTCTTAGTGAGTGCATTTTTTTCTGGAAGACTTCATGTTGGGAGGCATATGTCAAGGAGTATCTTTGCCCAGTTTTAGTTTGTGTGCTAAATGCATCCCATTTGCTGATGAGCTGCTCTGTCTCCAGTACATGACCTCTTGATTAATTTTGGATCACTGGCATTGGGGAATAATGAAAAAAAAATCCTAAAACAACATACAATAATTAAGTCACAGCAGGACTGCCATTGTACAATGTACTTAACGTTAGGGAAAAATACAAATGTTTAAACTTGTTATTTGTCATTGAGTTGGCTTCAATGCTGAATATGTGAAAGACACACCTCCAACAAGCCCAGCCATCTAAAGCCCTGCTCAGATCTTATAAATGCAGAACTACAGCTTTCTTGATTGAATCAATCAATCCGTTATGCAGTCTTTCCCTTTTCAAACTGTGGTCTATTTTTGCCAGAATGTTAATCTTTTCTTGCTGTCCCTCTGTCAATACCTTCATTTTCATTTCAACTACAATTCCCACAGGATGCAGTGCTAAAATTATACAGTATGATAGTGTCCTGGGTCTGATCCTCTATGATGGTGGTACTGAAATGCAGTAGATAGGATAGCAATTTCCTCCTTGGGCAAATTAAAACAGTGATACAGAGTATTAAGGGTTATAAAAATCTGACGTTTGAGATCCTTAGGTTCTAATGATAACAGTAATTGGTGTTTAAAAAAGAATATGATACCTTCAAAGGCTCCACAAGTTCCAGGGTGTGCTTCAGATAAATTAAATTTGTTATCTTCGATTCAGATGCATTAAACTGTTAGAGAGCAGAGAAGGTATATAATTTATCATCCTTTAATATAATATGGCCTAGATTCTCTCGGGTTTACTACTATTATTGTTGGTGTCTCAGCTGAAACCCATATTTCCCTTGTAGGAAAATGTTAACTTACTTCTTTTCCTTACCTAACCACTCACTGTTTCCTTTACTGGATTGGCACCATTGCAACATAATGATTCTAACCTTGATATGAGGTGATTCTATAAAGGTCAATTTTGAAGCAAAATAGAAAGCCAAGTAGAATGTGTCAATAACAGGGAGAGAAAGAGCTGCTGCCTCTAAGGTCAACAGCATTAGATGTTTAATAACCCAACACAGCTCAAAAGATTTTCCTTGGGGGTACTTATGTGCACAGCACTGTGTCATATAGGAATACTAGGCCATTAAACCTTTACTGTTACACACTGTGTGATTCTCTCTTCTTTTCCCACTTAAAATAATACAGAGTCACACAAAAAATAAGGTATTTTTCATACTTGAGGTAGTATACAAGTAAACAGAAGTATATTCATTTGTATATTATAAAGAAAAACATTTATTTGTTTTTAAATTGATTGAAAAGGACTTGTGAGCATTTTGGAATGTCAAGGGTATCAATAAAAAAAATTAAGGGGAAACAGATATGTTAAACAATGGTAGGTGACAGGATAATTGACTTGAGTTCCTAACAGTTTAGAATCCCGAAAGAGCTAACTGAAAAGGAGTGTGTCGCCAGTGCAATTTTAAAAAATTGTATCCAGTACCATATACACAAGATTAAAAAAACTTTCAAGAGGATAAAATAGATAAGGGCTATTTTAAGGGAACGGGAACAAAAGGAAGTTGTCTCTCAAATATTCGTCCATTCTCTATGACCTATGAATGGTCTTATAGTTTCACAGTAGGTGAAACTCTGAAAACATTTTTATTAGAGCAGGGAGAGCCACTGCAGTATTGTAGTGCAAGATTCCACTTGTTTACTTCTGCTACAGAAGATGGTCCTATGGCTATCACAGGGGCAGTAAATAGTATCACACAATGTAAAATATACAACACTTGGCAATCAACAGTCTCCCCAACTTCTTTCACAAACTAGAGGTAGGACAAAATAAGAATCTTTCCACCATATTGTTCCATGTAGATCAACAACAATCTAATCACTCTGCAATCAGATTACTATATAACTATACTGCTACAGAGGGCAAGTTAATAATTTCTTATCTATTTTATTGTTAGTTCCTTGTGGGTCTTATCATTTTTGTTAACATATTCAATATGGTTTATTCTAACAAATTGTTTAGCTTAATGACATGAAAACTAAGATATACTGCTAGCACATTCATTGAGAATCAGCATATGATTGCTAAGTAAATGTTTTCAAGGAACAGTAATGCTTCGGGTTCATAACACTGGATATGCTTGTTTCTAGTTAAAATTCAGAAATATCTCAGGATGTATTATTTGCTTTTTCTACATAATTTATATTCTACCTTTCCACTTGTAAAAGCATATCTGTGCCAGCTCACAAAACTTAAGATTTAATATTACCCAGAAAATACATAATGTAAGCCCGACCTTTCAATTTATAACAGCTCATAAGACACTGTAATACATAAAATTACATTACAATGATTTGGTTACTCTGAATAAAATATCTGTTTATAATAGTTAAAGTTAAGAACATTGTGTAGGTTATTACAACCAATATAACATGCCAAAAATACTTTGAAAAAAGAATAATGCAAAGTCTCTAAGGCTGTAGTACATTCATGAAGAATGAAACTATAGTCCAATATTCTATAAATTTAATGTTGATGTCTGGCAATCTGTGAACATGTGGAATTACTCTAAAGATTCCTCTTTAAGAAATAAAAATACACAAATTTAACATGCAAAATACATACGCTACCAATTGCAAATTAGACAGATATCGTTCAAGGTTCAGATTTCCTCACAATAAATACAGAAGTGAATAATCAGAAACCAGCTATTCATTAAGTATAAAGTAAAAGATACATACCGTATCCTGTTTTGGAATTTGAACTAAAACTGAAAGTAGTTGTTCAGTGTCCAGGAATCGTGAAATAACTAAAAATAAGTCAAGCAAATCATTAATTAATCTCAATCAATAAAAATTAAAGTCAATGTACTGAATTTAATCACACTGTTATACCTGGGACAAATAGAGCAAACCTAAGTGGGACTAGGAGGGCATTACAAAGAAGATCAACTAATTAATCCCCAGCTCAGCTGGTTAGCGATGTCCAGGGAAGGTGGTGAGTATCTCCCTAGACTTTTCAGCTGAACATATTCAGACTTTGGAAGCAGTAAAATTGGCAACCATAACTACAACATACTCTCAGTTAACTGGGACTCAAACAGCTGGCAAAAAAAAAAAAACCCAAAAAGCAATACTTTAAATAAAAGGCTGTTTTTCTAACACAGTAAAACTGTGTTACATTATGTTTGCCTTTATTTGCCTTATTAGCTTTTACTTACTGTATTTAATATTAATATCAAATCAATACAGAGTTTATAGTATAGTATACTTTTAGTTAGGCCTATTTTTAATTCAAAAAATTTCAATTAGATATGCTCCAGTTTAAACAGATCCAATTCCTTAAGCCACTCCTCATAGGACATAGTTTCCAGACCTTTTACCATTTTCCTTTTTTGAATCTTTCTTGAATTGTGGTGCCCAGAAAGAGACACGGTATTCCATGAAATACATAACTATAGCAGAATAGAGTGGTACTATTGCTTCCTTCAATCTAGACATTATATACCCATTCATGCAACTTTGAATCACATTGGGATTTTTAGTTCCTCTACCACACTCATATTCATCTTGTAGTCCAGTAAAACTCCTAATTCCCTTTTGCGTGTACTGTTGTTAATCCAGGTGTCACCCATCCTAAATCGGTGCATTTCATTTTTCTTTATGTCATATTTCTCCCTGTTGAAATTCATTGTGTTAGTTTTGGCCCAGCCTTCCAATCTGTTAAAGTTATTTGATTCTAATCCTGTCCTCTCAAGTATGAGCTAATCCTCCTAATTTGGTGTCATCTCCAAATTCAATACACATGAACTTATAATGATGTTGAATACCACTGGCCTATGACAGAATCCCATAGTATCCCAATAGTCTCGCCACTGGTAAGCACCCTTTGGCCAGTTAAACAATTCCCAATTTGCCTAATAGAGGCATTGTCTAGGACTAAGTCATATTTTACTAGGCTCTTTGTGAGAACAACATGGGGAACTCTGTCAAAACCTTTTCTGAAATCGAGCTATGCTACATTCAGAATAGTCCCTTCATCAACCAAGCTTGTAATGCTACAAAAGAGAGAGAGATTAGTCTGGCATGACCTGTTTTTCAGAAACACGCATTGAATTAGTGGTCATGGCATTCCTTTCTAAGTGTTTCCAAACTCACTGTTTTTTCCCTTTTTGAAAATGGGAACTACATTCGTACTTTTCCAGTCCGCTGGAACTTCTCTTGTTCTCCAAACATTAGCAAATATGATTGCTAGTGGTTCTGAAATTACTTCTGCCGGTTCTTTTAATACTCTTGAATGTAATTAATCTGGCCCTGGAGATTTGGATTTGGATTCATTCAGTGTAACCAGGTATTGTTGTACTTTATCATATATTCTGTGTTGCATTTCTCTTACTGCATCATCTGTTCCATTTCCCTAAATTGAGCACTATTTTCCTTTTGAGAGAAGACTGAGGCAAAAAAGATGCTGTGTGGATCAGCATCTTCACTATCCTGTTAGCATTTCACCATCCCCTTCATGCAGTGCCCCTGCCTTTTCCTTGTTCTTTCTTTTGCTACAGATAGAACCAAAAAGCCCTCTAATTGTTTTCAACTTCTCTAGCAAGCCTGTGCTCACTCTGCACTTTGGCATTTTGACTTTCTACTTACACTGGCTAGCCATTTGTTTTAATTCCTCTTTGGTGATTATCCTCTTTTATCCATTTCTTTTGCATGTCACTTTTAAATATTAGCTCAGTTGAAAATTCTTTAGTCATCCCTCCTGGTTTCTTTAGTTCACTCTCCCTTTTTAGAAATTCCCATCCATCATCCCTCATTAAATGCCTTCTTTTATAGCATTCTTGATCACAGGGATAAATCCAATATTTCCTGAAGTTTACTGAAATCAGCTTTCTTAATCTACAATATATATCTGAACATGACCTCTCCCACCTAAAGATCCTGCCGCTAAAAGTTCATTTTGAGGATGGTCAGGCTACTGCCAAAACTGTCACTCAATTGTAGAAGGTTCCAGATGATGGTTTTGCACATTTGCAGGCAGCCCATTTGTCTCAGTCACAGAAATAATGAAGAACCCAGGGGTTCTCAAATTGTGCTTCATGGAGCCCTTGGAGCTCTGTATGTGATAGTAAGGAGCTCCACGGCAACAAGCTGCTTTCCGACTCCTCCTCTTTCCTCCTCCTGAGAAATTTAGAGAAATTAAAAATTTAGAGCTGCCAAAACAACATACTCCTCCTCCTCCCATGACACAGACTCTTTCTCTCCAGTGACTCTTGCTGCCCAGACTCTTTTTCTCAATGTCCAGACCTGCCCCCCTGACTACGTTGCTTCTAAACCCCTATTTCACTCCCACCTCTCAGGGGGTGCTTTGATTCTGCGTTTCCTGCATGACAGAAGGGAGTTGAACTAGATGGCCCCTGGGGTTGCTCCTATTATTATTATTATTATTATTATTATTGCTACTACAAACACTGGGTGTAAATTGTTTGAGGTGCTTTGATTGTGCTTTTCCTGCATGGCAGAAGGGTGTTTGACTGGATGGACCCTGGGGTCTTCCACTGAAATACTGTTAAGTTTGTGTTGGCTAAAATTGTTCTTCAAAGGTTTTCCATATAAATATTTCTTGGTTCTTCATGAGAAACTCTAACTTCACAAAGGACTCAGCAGCTGAAAAAGTTTGAGAACCCCTGCTTTAACTAATTCCTAAATGAGCTGTTGGAATTTAAAACACAACTGAAGACATATCTCTTTTGTCTCATGTATTTTAATATATGCTTTTATGATTGCATGGCAACTATATGCTTGATTTTGTTGTGCCCTACCTTAATCTGAAAAGAGAAGCAGGTAATAAATTAAAAATTACTACTACTATTATTATATTACTTAATATAAGTAATATTTCATCTCTTTTATACAGCAATATCAGATTACCTGACTGAAGGCCAAAAAAGAATTCCTCGTTCTGAAGAAGTTCTTGAACAGAATCCAATCTTGTGTTAATGGTATCCGCATCAACCAGAGGCTCTAGAATATTAGACCTAAGTCTTCTGCTTCCCCCTGGTGTTTTAGTATAATTTAGAACGCCAAAAAGAGTGTGACCATTCCTTTGAAGACAGCACACATTTGAAAAATAATCTCACAAAACAAAGTTGCCAAAAACCAATGCAAATATTGACATTATTATGCAAATCTGTTTTTAGAACAGCTAATATATGCACAAGTTACACTTCCTTCCATTTCTGCAGATCAGCACATAGAGGAGAACCCACCAGACTTTATAATAGTTCCCTTGCTCATGTCATCTCCACACAAAGCAAATTCCTGTCTTGTGGTCAATTCAGTGACTTTATTGCACAGTACTTTGGTAATAATTTCTATACTATTTCCTATTGCCATCCTTAATGCACTCATTTGTTATAACTCCAGATAGCACAATTGTTAAATCACTGAAATCTGTTTTTATTTTCTGCATTGACATAGCATTCCCCAACCTGATTTGTGGTCTGTTTGTTTGGAGTTTTGTTTTTTTACAATAAACAAACCCTGTATCACTAGGCAGTCCAATAGAGCCTTCCATAGCAAATGGCTATTGATGTTTTTCGGGGGCCATGTGCTCATCACTAATAGCATCTTGTTTTCTAGTACTGTCTGTTTTACTGCTTCCATTTGATCACAGATGGCATTAGTGATGAACAAATCTTTGTTCCTTCTGTGCCCGTTTCTGTTTCTATGGAACAGTAGATAACTATTGCTGCTGATTTATTCTTGTTTAATCTATTCATTTCAATGGGAAATGGTAAGGCACAAGTGTTTTTCAAAAAATAAATTTCTAATTGATATTGAAAGGACTTGGTGAAAGGAGATACTTCTAAATAAAGGACTATTTTGGTTATGGAGGAAGGCATGGATGGATGAGACACACATATTAAAAATGAATTCATCTATATCAGTGGTTTCCAATCTTTGGGCTTCCAGGTGTTTTGGACTTCAACTCCTACTGTTCCTAACAACTGGTAACCTGGCTGGCACTTCTGGGAGTTGAAGTCCAAAACACCTGGAGGCCCAAAGGTTGGGAACCACTGATCTATATTAATGGATTAAATGGTTTGGGGATGGATGGCATCTAGTTTGCTTCTTTCTAGGTTTCATGCAAAGCCAACTATGAATACCCTTTCACAGCAAGTGTTCTCAGCACACAAAAAATAAATAAATTGGGGCGGGGAGATGCAGAAAGGCCCACTAGAAAAAAAAACTGTTCTAAACCTGTTATTAATGAGAGAATTGCTATCATACAAGGGAGAATTCATCAATTATTACGTAACAAGCACCCAGCACCATAAAACACTTTCAGTATATAGATGTGCTGTTAAAGATCCAAACTGTGAATTTTGCCAATTAGTATGCAATTGTAAATACATCAAAAACTTTGTTCACATAATAAACATGGTTTATCAGTGAAAAGGAAATAATTTACTTAGACTGTTTCAAGTGAAACTATTGTGGTTAGAACATATGAACAAATGAGACAAAATTAGATAATCATTTGCATAGATATTATCAAGAACTGGAAGTATGGCAGAATAGTTTGCTTTACCAGGTGAAGAAAAAATGGTTTCACAAGAATTTACATTAGAAATATAATGAATCTGCTGCCACATTTACCATTTATGTCTGCAGTGGGGGTAGGAAGAGAGATTTAACATGGAGAATTAGCTGTAGCAATTCGAAAATGGACCCAAAGGTTTACAAAGCATTCCAAGAAGGAGGCTCAGAAGCCAGAGGTTAACTGGGCAATCCCATGCAAATCTCATCTATGTCCCACTAAATTTAGTGGGACTTACTCACTAGTAAATCGGTAATAAATCAGAAAAAGAAAGTAGGAGACAAAAGTAATCAAACTGATACTCTTTCCAGTATTGAAAAACTAGACATGCTTGTATTTTCTCCTAAATTTTTTAAAAAGAAGAATGACCTCATAATGGGCACTAAACCAAAAAGCTGTGTCAAGATGGAAATTTTGTGGCTCGCTGGCCCTGTGGGTCAGTCTCATTCTTGGGATCCCTTCCAGACCCTGACAATCCTCCTAATTTACCCACTAGAACAATTTTGGGACCTGTAAAATAACTCTAGGGGTGAAACTTAACATTGTTTTGCCCCCATCAAAAAATTGACTGTCACTGGAACATTACTTCCAGTTCCAGGAAGAGGATGAAATGAAAATGAAACCTCTAACCCTGACTGTCCGTGTACCAAGCTTCCTTGTAAAATCCTAATGACTTAAAATATATTTTCACTTGAAAAACAAACTTCTGTGCTTTCCCAGATATAAATTTATATTTAACAATATATTAACTACAAATATTTAATTCCTCTCTCTCTCTTCTCCACAGGTTAGAAATAAGAAACAAAAAAAATCTTACCTAGGATCCCTGTTGTTGGTTATTAATTCAAGATTTAGGGCTGATGTTGAATCAATCATTGCTGTTTGCTCACTTCCATGGAAACGAATCTTAAGAGACTTAGGTGCATACACTGAATTTTGAATGAACTCAACGTATTTCAGCACAGCTGCAACCGCTGCCAGACAGTAATACCTAGAAAAGAATTGAGCCAAATAAACAAAAATATTTAAAATTAAGCAGTATACTTTTGGCCTGAAAGTGTTTGTGGGTAGCTGAGATAAATTAGCACGGAACTTTAGACTACCCTAAATACAGTTTTGACACTTGCAAGGCAAATGTTCCTGTGTCACTTTCTGAAGAATAGGAAGTTAAAGGAAGATATAAAGAAATGATAGTTGCCATGTGAATCTGTGAGGTTAATAAGCAGTTTCACAATTCATTCCTAGTTTTCTGTATCTAAAAGAGCTTTCTCTATAATAGTACCTTGTTTCTGGAATTCTTAATATGTTTTTAAATTAAACATTTTCCAATACAATAAGAACAAAAATATACAAATAGAAAATGAACATAATAGTAGAGAAAAGGTAAAAACAAAGAGCAGTGAGAAAAGAATTTATATATGACTTCCAACCTTCCTAACACAGAATGGTATAAAGTAGCTTCACCGATCATACTTACTATTCATTTACTTCTTTAGCTTTACCAAATCTATTAATTACCAAAGTTCATAGTTAACATATTATTTTTTTCTCTTCAAAAAGACAAGTAAATGTTCCTTGTCTTTTAGAAATGCCACCAGTTGTTTTTCTTTAATCAATTCTGTTAATTTGAACATTTTGGCCCAATCCAGCAATTTTAGCAGCCAGTCCTCATTCACTTTTATTTTTCCTCTTCTATACACACAGCTCATTCCTGGAGACACCAGATATGGCCATGGTGGTATGTGCCTTGGTTACATCCCATCTGGATTACTCTAATGCAGTCCATTTGGGGCTGCCTCTTTAAGAACGCTCAAAAACATCATCTGGTCCAAAGAGCTGAAGCCAGATTGTTACCTGGGCTGACTACAGGAGCATACAAATTCCTTGTTGCTACAACACCACTGGCTGCCAGTTTGTTTCTGGGCATGTAAAGAATTTGGGACTTTTCTGAGGAATCGCAGTTCAATCATCTTCAGTAAGTGATCTGTTGCAGGGGAGATACTACTTGTGGTGATAACTGGCCAGACATGTTTAGAGTGGTGAAAATGTGCTCTCTGGATTAAAGACAGTTCAGGGGATTGCCTATGAGGATCCGTAAGGCCCCCATCTGGCCATCAAATCAACATGTTAATGATGAAGTGATTTCTGATGAAGACAAGAGAGATTAAAATTACCAGTGCAAATGCACAGCCTGAAAATGGGCAAAAAGAACCACAAAACCTATTTATTTATAAAATGGAACTAAGAAAAGCTTTCTGATCACAATGATAAGACCCATACTTTTGGCAAACCTTCTTTCTGTATGCTCAAGAACCTGGGAGTAAACTGGCTTGAAAAGGACTACTTTTTAAAGGACTTTTTCAAAAGCACCTTTAATAAAGAGCAAAAAGTAAAGAGGTCTGTTGAAATATACATGGCAAGGGAACAAACTGAGAATACGAAGTTTTGTAAGAAGCAAAACAGAGGAGAACAGATTTTAAATTGTATTTTCAAGCATGTGCCTGGCTTGGTTGAAATATTAGATTGTGTTGGCAAATAAAAGATTACTGAATTTGAAGGACACGACCTATGGTTTGGATGACACATATATTTATGATATAAAGTTTTGTGAGATGTGCCTTATTAAGACAATGGAATAGAAACAAGCCATGGTTATACCATAAGATGCCTTTATGTGTTTCAATACAAGAAGCATTCTACAGGCAGGAAAGAAGTAAATAGCCTAACCTGTTTTGTTTTTTTTGTTTTTTTGTTTTTTGCTATTTGATTAAGAACATGCTCTTAAAGCCTGTCAGTATAAAAGGGTTTTAGCCTGACACCAGATGAGTGTTCCAGAGTTCAGAGGTATTCCTTTCTTATTTTCCTTCCAAACAGGCTTGCAATGGTGGTAGGACTAAGAGAAGGGCCTCTCTTGAGCATTTCAGGACCTAGGCAGATTCATATTATTGAACTATGATTCCTCCCAGAAGCCCCAAATTCCTTAAGTTCCATTCATTGGCATCCAAATCAATGGCTTCTGGAAACCAAATCACTATGCTATTTACAATTTTTTATGGATTCAAAGTGGCAACAATAAACTTCTGAAACCTTTGGAAGTGGTATGTGACTACTATTATGATGTTTATTTTAAAAACAAGCTGTGTTTTACATATAGTTTTACTTTAAATTCAGAGTGTGAGCAAACTTAACCAAGAGTGGAAGAGGCGTATATAATTATTTAAAATATGTTAATAACATGATGATGATAAGGGAAAGTGGAGAAGCAGTAGTTACTGTTGTTAATGATGAGAAGGAAATGGGAGTTGCGTGTCCTGTGTTTTGCAATGTTGTATTTATTCCTATTTATCTGTCAGGTAAAATATAAATTATCAGATTGTGGGGTAGACAGGCTGCTCAGTTTGTGAGCTTTTTAGAGGCATCTGGTGGACTACTGTTCGGAAGGAGAATGCTGAACAAGATGAACCTTGGTTTGATTTACTATTTAATCAATTATTATGTACAGCAGAAAGAGGAAGGCAAATTGCAGGTGGTACACCATCTGAAATAATTTTCTGGCAGATAAAGTTATCAAGTTTGTCTGTTCTACAGGAATGACATAAAATCTCCCAGTGGGTGCATCTGATTATATTCAAGAACCATCTGTCCCTGATGAGGACGTGATAAAGAAAATAAATAGTATTAGCCTCTGAGGTGAGCTTTGGGAAACACAACTTAGACAGTATGCAAATAAGCTTTTGTCATGATACAGAGAACATGTAAACATTTCCAACTCATATATACCATATTATGCATAACATTGGACTCAGACTTATTAAACTCAGTTTCTTATTAAACTCAGCTGAGACTGTGCAGTTGCTAGATAACTGTCCGGATGTTTTAATGGACTGGATGGGGATCAATAAACTAAAGCTGAGTTCCAGCATGACTGAGGCTTCATGGATTGGTGGTTCTCAGGTCCAAGAATGGGTTGAACGGGGTTGTACCCCGCTCCAAAAGGAGCAGGTAGTAGCTTGCGAGTGCTCTTAGGTCCATTCCTAATCAATGGGCTCTGTGGCTCAGAGTGTTTGGCGCCAGCTTCAACTAGTGTCCTAGCTGCTGCCTTTCCTGGACAGAGATAATCTAACAACAGTAGTTCATGCTCTGGTCACTTCCTAGTTAGATTATTTCTATGTCAGGCTGCACTTGAAAAAAGACTTGGAAACGGAAGCTAGTGCAAGATGCAGCAGCTCAAATGTTGGCAGAAATATATAGAAAGGATAAAATGCCAGTCTTAAAATAATGGTACTGGCTGCCAATATGTTTGAGGTCTGAAGTCAAGATTCTTGTAATGAATATTAATGTAATGACATTTAAAGTCTTAAATGGCAGGGTAGCGCAATACTTGAAGAAGTCCCTCTCCCCTGAGGCTTAAGATCTATGAGGGGGAGGGTTCTTTGTGTCTCACCAGTGAGGTCAATACACTGTGTCAGGATATAGGAAAGAGACTTTAACTGTGGTACCCCAATTGTGGAATGTTCTCCCCCCTGAAGACTTCATTGGACCAACACCGATGTCATTTATGCTCCAATTTAAAAGTGAGTTGTTTGCTAAAGCCATCTATCCCCTGAAGACAATTATATATAGTTTTTAAAACTTTAAAAAATCAATCTGTTTCTAACTCATTTTATTAGAAACATAAAGTTGAAAGAGACCTTGTGGGTCATCCAGGCCAACCCCCTGCCAAGAAGCAGGAAAATCGCATTCAAAGCACCCCCGACAGGTGGCCATCCAGCCATCTTATTTATTGCTTTTATCTGTATAAATAAAAATGTAATGTTCATTTGTGGGATTAACATAACTCAAAAACCACTGGGTGAATTGACACCAAATTTGGACACGATCCACCTATCAGGACAACAAGTGATCATCACTCAAAAAACACCGAAAAACACAGCGGAAGGGACTTTAAAAGCCAAATACCAAAAAATACATTACTACGCATGCGCAAAACCGCATATAAACACAAACACACATATACACACACATATATGCATATATACAAACACAAAACACATATACACAGACTGGGCCACAGCAATGTGTGGCAGGGAACGGCTAGTCTTATTTAAATTAGCTTACTGGTTTTCAACTGTTTCAATATTATCTGTAAGCCACTCTGAATGTACCAGTATAGGATTGAGTGTAAATATTTTGATAAACTATAAAACAAATTTCAAATTCACTTTCAGCCAGCTAGTTCATCTTCAGTGGGTTGCTGTGAGTCTTCCGAGCTGTACGGTCGTGTTCCATAAGCATTCTCTCCTGACATTTCGCCAACATCTATGGCAGGCATCCTCATAAGTTGTGAGGTATTTTGGAAACTAAGCAATGGAGGTTTATATATATATATATATGTGGAAGGTCCAGAGTGGGAGAAAGAACTCTTATCTATTGGAGGCAACTGTGAATGTTCTAATTAATCATTGCAAAGCAGCTTTAAGGCCTGGCTGATTCCTGCCTGGGAGAATCCTTTGTTGGGAGGTGTTAGCTGCCCCTGATTGTTTCATGTCTAGAATTCCCATTTTCAGAGTATTGTTCTTTATTTACTGTCCTAATTTTAGAGCTTTTTAATACTGGTAGAAATATTTTGTTCATTTTTATGGTTTCCCCCTTTCTGTTGAAATTGTCCACATGCCTGTGGATTTCAATGGCTTTTCTGTGTAGTCTGGCATGGTGGTTGTTAGTTCATCCTCAGTGAGTCATTAATACTCAGCTTTACTTCAATATATTGGTTGTGAGCCTGAAATTAAGCCCTAAAATTTTAGGAAGGAAGATGGCATGAGAATAAACTTTAAAAAAATAGAATTAAGGCTCCAAAGCAGAATGAACAAAAAAAGTGAAAGATTTAGAAAAGCAAACTTAGTCTAAACATAGCCTGTGTAGTCAATAAATAAAACCAACAACAACATTAAATCCTATTGATAGTCCCAGCTTGAGTAGACTTACTGAATCAATGGTGAATGATGAGCTAACACTTATGTAAATGTCATTGATTCAAAATATCTGTGCCAGATAGTATAGGAATATTTGATATTTATATCAATCAAGAGAGCCAGTGTACTAAAGTGGTTTGAGCATTGATTCTAAAGAACAAGGTTCAAATCCCCGCTTAACCATGAAAAACCAATGGGTGAGTCACATTCTCTCAGAAAAATATCAAAGGTGAAGCTCTTCTGAATAAATCTTTCCAAGAAAACCCTGTGATAGGGTTCCCATAAGTCAGAAACAACTTGAAGGCCAACAACAACAACAACAACAACAACAACAACAACAACAACAAGCAGAGTACAGCACAGCTACTACAACCCAAGTTTGTGGTAGATACTGAAGAAATTACACAGGATGCTTTTGTAAAATTAATAAAAAGGAAGCAAATTGACCGTTTTAGAAAAACTTGGGCTAGGAGACAGGCAAAAGAAGTTGATCTAAATTTTGTTAAAGGGCTCTTAAAAGATGACTACCATTTGTGGGTGTTGGCTACCACCACCAATTATGAGTTTATCTAGATCCTCATAAACATGCCTTCCCAGACACAAACAGCTAGGGAAGAGAAAAATAATCTCTACAGACATGAAGGCAAGATAAAAAAAAACAGATATAAAAGAAAGTAGCAGAGAACTGAAACAAAAGGACATCCATGCTTTCTAGAGCCCCATGTCTCTCAGGAATCACTTTACAAACACCAATGCCTTTTTGTGTCCAACAGCTGAAATCATAGCACAATTCAAACCATTATATTAGTCCTGAATGTGTAGACTGGAAAGCAGAATGCAGTACCTAGTTGTAGGTTAAACACAGTGAACTGGTTAGTAAAAACTACTGAAGTTTTTGGATATGAATAAAAATGAAGCTTTTTTAAAAAAAAAGTACAACTAATAGAGATGTATGATCTTGTGTCCCCCTCCTTTCAACAGAAATTAAAGTTTTGCATACACCCCCTTTTTGGGAAAAAAATGCCAAATGCCACATATCAAATAGCAACATGAAATCTGTTTTGGAATTATCAAGACACTAAAATGAAAGAATTACTCAGTGTTAAATTACAAGGAGTACTATCTCCTAGTCCTACTATAGCAGCTTAACTCCTTGATCCCAAATGCATTTACCTGGACATCTCTCAAATTCATCTACATGTAACTGTAATTATTCCAAAGTAGGTTTTACTGAGCTAACAAAACTTAATTCCAAATTGGCGTATTCAAAATTCCAGTATAAGGAATTGTTGCTGCTTTATAATTATCTGATTGTGGAGATGTAAGGGAAAACTGCAAAGGAAATTGCACTGGTAAATGAAAACTTGTTAGAAAAATACTTACACTGGAAGCAAACACTATATAGGATCTAAACCTGAAGTACATCTACATCAGCCACAAAATCTGGGGCTAGCCTGAAACACTGCTGTTTTGAACCATGGTGGTTCAACCATTGGTTTCTGCCATGGTGTTTAAATCAATGTGCTCCCAAACCTCATCAGTGGAGAAGCAGCATCCTTACCGTTTGGTTGGGCCACATCTGGTTTGACTCCACTGGACAGTCACCCTTAGTGGTAGCCATGGAGCTCCAGAGAGCTTCTAGTCATCATTTGACACCTTTGCCAATGTAAGCAAGGACACCCATGAGGCTCAGAGAGAGGAGGGGGGTTGCCCCTCCTTCCTCCACCCCTCCTCTTAGTCACATGGGCATCTTTGTACCAAGTAATACTCAGGAGCTCTCTAGTGCTCTGTGGCCACCACTATATTGAGAGAGAAAAATACAAACATGTCCCATCCTCTGTTTGCTGAACCTCAAAGTGCAGGAACAATGTGATGGAACTGATAGCTTCTGAATCAGAACTGGCCCAACGTTAAGCACTTGCACCCCATGTTGGGGGCAAGATGGTCCCATGTGACTGTAATGCCACAGAACAAATTCTTGCCCACTTTGGGGTATATGACCTAAGTAGATGCACCCCTGGTCTTGGAGCAAAGAGAAAAGCTTTGTGCATGACAGGCTTATTCCTGTTGATTTATCCCTGCCCACATTTGCAATAGGAATCTGTGACTCCTTCCATAGTTATCCACACAATCTTCAAATGTCATGAACAGCTTTGTAGGACATCATCACATTCAAGAGGTGGTGTGTGTATTAAAGAGTATGCACCCCATTCAATTGAACAACTTTCGGCCTGTGTCCAATCTCCCCTTTTTGGGAAAAATCCTGGAATGTGTGGTGGACTTGCAACTTCAGGGGTTATTAGAATAAACTGATTATCTGGACCTGGCAAAGACTGGCTTTAGGCTAGGGCATGGAACTGAAACACCCTTGGTCACCTTAGTGGATGATCTACACCGGGAACTGGCCAGAGGGGTTGTGTCCCTGTTGGTTCTCCTGGACCTCTCAGCGACCTTCGATACTGTTGGCCACGGTATCCTTCTGGGACACCTCACGGAAATAGGGCTTGGGGCCACTGTCGTGCAGTGGGTTTGATCCTTCCTGGGGGACTGTACCCAGCAGGTGTTGTTGGGGGACACCTGCTTTGTCTTGTGGGGTCCTGCAGGTCTCAATACTGTCCCCATGTTGTTTAACATCTAAATGAAACTGTTGGGAGAGATCATCTGGAGTTTTGGAGTTTGATGTCATCTATACGCAGATGACGTCGAACTCCCCTTATTTAACTGCTACTAAGGAGGCTGTTCAGGTCCTGAACTGGTGCTTGGTAGCTGTGACGGTCTGAATGAGGGTGAACAAATTGAAATTGAATCCAGACAAGATTGATGTACTCCTGGTCAGTTGAAAGGTCAAACAGGATATAGTGTTATAGCCTGTGTTGGATATGGTTATGATCCATCAGAAGATACAGGTTCGCAGCTTGGGATTCATCCCGGATTCATAGTTAAGCCTGGAACCTCAGGTCTCGGCGGTGGTAAGGGGAGCTTTTGCACAATTAAAACTTGTGTGCCAGTTTTGCCGTATCTTGGGAAGTCAGACTTGGGAAGTCAGCCACGGTGGTCCACATTCTTGTTACATCAAGGATAGATTACTGCAATGTGCTCTACATGGGGTGACCTCTGAAGACTGTTCAGAAGCTTCAAGTGGTCCAACGAATGACAGCCAAATTTCTCACTGGGGCAGCGTACAGGAAGCACACAGCGCCCCCTATTACGTCAGCTCCACTGGCTGCCAGTTTGCTACCGAGCACAATTCAAAGTGCTGGCTTTAGCCTATAAAGCCCTAAATGGTTCCGGCCCAGCTAACCAGTCCAAACATATCTTTCTCTATCCACCTTGGAGAGTAAGATCTTCTGGAGAGATCCTACTCTCAGTCCCACCACCTTCACAAGCGCAACTGGTGGGGAAGAGAGACAGGGTCTTTTCAGTGGTGGCCCCTCGGCTATGGAACTCCCTCCCTATTGAAATTAGAGCAGCCCCCTCCCTCCTGACCTTCAGGAAGAAAGTAGAAAATGTGATTATGTCACCAAGCTTTTGAATAAAAAGTTTTTAGTGCAATCTTCAGGAGGAGCTTGAAAACGTGGTTGTTCCAGTGTGCCTTCCCAGAATAAGGAAACTCCTAGCATTATGTCCTAGCATTGGCACTTTATCAGAAAACCAAGATATCTGCACGCCCATCCCCCTCCAAACACTCCACCTGGTCATGCCCAGCACTTTTTAATTTTAATTATTACATTTGGTCCTGCCACTAATTTTAATTGAGTCATTGTGTGTGGTTAATGTTATTGCTTTGTTTTTTAGTTATTGTTTGTTTGTTGTTGCTGTTGTTTTTATTATTGTATTTGGGCTCGGCCTCTTGTAAGCCGCACCGAGTCCTTCGGGAGGTGGTTGTGGGGTACAAATAAAGGTTTATTATTATTATTATTATAACAAGAGAATAAGGAATAGTGAACAGATCAATAGAATGGCTTCAGATTATGATTTTGGATGGTGTGATTTTAATAACTGGTTTTAAATTGCATTGCTTTTATGTTTGGTCTTAATGCAAATGTTTATTGTATTGTATGTTTACGTTTTGGCATCGAATTGCTCCCTAATTTGTGATGCCACTTTGAGTCCCCTTCAGGGTAGAGAAGGGCGGGATATAAATGAAGTAAATAAGTAAGTAAATAAATAAATATAGCAGGCAAACTGCCCTAAAAAACACAGGAATTATACTCAACCCATCACAAAGAGTTTTTTCCTACCCGTATCTTTTAGAAACTAATGCAGGCCTGAGATCATCACATTTGGCACAGGCGGGGTGTCCCATTCCATTGTTTAAGCACACACACACACCCAAACATAGCATAATGATACAATGACACTTGAAATGGCAGATGTCTGTGAGAGAATTGATCACTCCCCACAGGCAACAGATCAAACTCATAAAGTAACGCTGGATGAAAAATCTACAATTCTGATACCATCACACGCAACAGATTATGCTTGTGATATGCTTCTGCCATTCAAAGGAATAGTCAGAACCCATTCAAAGACCACTGTTTTCCTATGCAATCACATGAATTGGCCACTAAGCAATAGCAGCATCATAGGATGGGATCCATTAGGTCCTGTA
The DNA here is from genome assembly GCF_037176765.1 of Anolis sagrei. NCBI lineage: Eukaryota > Metazoa > Chordata > Lepidosauria > Squamata > Anolidae > Anolis > Anolis sagrei. The sequence continues at coordinate 160,824,045 of NC_090024.1, forward strand.
GAAAAATAGTGACAGGAACAGGAAAATGCTCCATAGAGGGCTGTACTGAGGGAGCTAAAGTGGAAAACCATAAAAACAATTCCCTGTTCTTCCTTGGATTCAAGCTAAAAATACATAATTACCCAACATACTGGTCCAAAATCAGTATCTATTAGCTAAAGTGTTAATATATTTATGTACTTAAGTATTAAATGTAAACCAATATGTATAGTAACAATAACAATAACAATAATAAATATATTGCTTGCCTCTCCTTGTATTAATATAATTGCATTTTAAAATACTTACATCTGACAAATTATGCATAAACAAAAAAAAACTAAGTAAAATTCAACTGCTGTGAAACAATTAACAATATGGCATGCCAACAGCACACTGGAATTTCTATTACATACATACTTGGACTGAACTTCCATTAGAACAGTGCAATATTCAGGTATACATAATTGTTCAATATATTCCAAGCCTTTGGATTCGTTGAAATATTTTCTTTGAACTGTAGTAAACGTCACATTCTGGGGAGGAAAAAACCCAAAAGCAGTATTGTGTTTTTCCATTGTTTTATAATTATTACAATGGACTATCCCCACCCCCACTCCCAACCACCAGTGAATTAAAGCTGAAATTCTAGTAGAAATCAAGTGTGAACATTTATATTTTGAAATGGATTTTAGAGGTACATATGTATAATGGGTTCACCAAAGTTATTTTTAACATTTCACCATGTCCAGATCCATGCAGAAGAACTAGAAACTGCTGCTAAACTCCACTGAGGAAACAATGTAGGAACCCTGCTTTAGATATATGAAGTTTCCTCTGCATAACTCTCTGACAAATGTATCCCTTTTTGTTTCAAAAATTTGCAGAACAGCCCACAAAATATTCATAAGGCATCCTTCTTGGAGGAACTGGGTTTTGATTACAATAAGAATGCTTGACAAAATACACATGTGCATTTAAAAATGTTTACCTTGAAATTTTCTGTTATCAAGCTGAACAATTTTGTTGCATTTCCTGTATCACATGCAGTATTTGACATTATTATTTCTAAAGGTGTTAAAATTCTGAGTTTGGTGATAACCTAGGAAAAAAGAAACATGATTAGTAAAGACCTGTATTTGATAGTTTTAAAACTATCAAGTTGTCATTGTCATCATTAAGATCAATTTATGTAATGCTATCAATATGCCTTTCTCGTCAGAGTGTAATAACCAGACATCTCTGCCTCTAAGGGTTTAACAGTCTGATAACTGGCGCAAGGGAGCAATATATGATCCAGACATACTTGCACAGCCCCTATGTAGATGTGTGGTGTGACACAGCAGGCAGCTGCCATGTCCTTCCCATTGATTCCTCGCTTTTCTCAACAGCCTGTGCAGAATTGCAAGCTCTTAGCACTTAGCCATTCAGATTGACTGCAACTGCCATATCTATTTCCTCCCCCCCCCCCCCAAAAAAAACCAACCACCTCACACTTGCCCCATATTCAGAGTTGGCTATTGTCACGATACATAGGAACTTCTGGGAAGTATTCAAAGTGTTTAGATCTTAATCCAACTTTTCTTGGAATGAAACAAAGTTGGGGAAAACACTGGAATTTGCATGCAACTCCAGAGTATCAACAGATTTTGGCCTGATTGGTTGTCCACATACCAACTGCTGCTATTATTATCCCTGCCCTGAGCAGCACAGAGAAAAGGATGAATGTCCTTGTATTGCTGCCACCACTCCTCACTAACCATAAAGCTCTGTGTTAACAAGGGGATGACACAGATAGACACCATCACAGCGTTACGGAGGATTCGGCCTGGTGCACCACCAGTCTGCACCATGATGCACCAGACTATATAAACACCAGCCTCTCTTTCAGCCTAGCCTACCTCACAGACTTGTTATTGGGATAATAATGAAGAGAAAACAAGTACCATATATGCTACTTTGGGCTTCTTGTGACTATCTGGTAGTTCTGGAAATTGTCTTTATTTATTTATTGATATTAGATTCTGTCTTTCTCCCAAGATGAGATGTCAGAGCATTATTTTGTAGTATTGTATACCTTGTAATGGCTGTTTCTTCTCCCACATCTAGTTACATCCAAAATATACTGGATTTATGCTCCGGTTTGTTACTGGCCATAGCACTATTTCAAGCTGCATTTCTCTTTTGAATTAAGTTTTTATCTCCCTTGAAGTATGATTTAGCTGTGTTTTAGGTATGACTTCCCACTCACCCCCACCCTGGACGTAACATCTTCTCCTTGCATGCTCCTCCCTGAGTACCCACAATCCAGTATCTCAATCTGTTTTTTGAATTATATAGTCACAATGCTATAACTCTAAAAAGAAGAGGAAAAAAATCCATCTGATAACCAAAAATGTAAGAAGAGAAGAGAAGCCAGTAGAAAATCCACAGGAAAAGTCACATGCCCTATTGTCATTAGTGAAACCACCCAAAAATACAGTTGGATAAAAACAGTAAATTGACACAAAACTCAGACATTCACTTCACTGTGCATTAGAAACCCCAGGGAAAAGGAAAACTACAATCTGTAGTGGGAATAAAAAAACTGTGGTAAATACCAGAAATGTTTAAAAAAAAACACAAGAGAATGAAGAATACTATATGGGTATCACAAGAAGAAAAATCCCGTAAGTACATCTTTAACTCTTATCAATCCAGAGAAATCCTTCTATTCATTAGAAAAGGATATCCATGAACAAATAGATAAATATGAGAAAAATGGGATGTAGTTTTCTCTTCCTATTTTTATATTTCTGAAGCATGCCGGTTGATGAGTGTGGAAGAGTTCCAAATTGACTGCCCTAAGATTCTGGGGACATGACTGATTTGCTTTCTAATGCACTTCCTTGCCTTGGTTTATGGTTATGAGCCCTCAATTTGTTTCTGGGTTACAGTGACTCAAAGAGAGATATTATCACAGGGTTTTCTGGGCCCAGGCCCGTAGCCAGGATTTTGTTTCCGGGGGGGGGGGGGGGGGGGCTGAGTTTGGTTCGGGGGGGGGGCTGAGTCTGAGTGAAAGAGGGTCTACCCTAGCAAACCTTTTGTATCGTTACCCCAATACACCCATGCATATGAGATATATTGAGCATGGTGATCAGATCATGATATGAATAAACATAACAGTTTAAATAATGTACCAGTAAGGCCTTCCCGCGGACCACCATGAGAATTTCAGGGGGGGTGAAGCCCCCCAAGCCGCCTCCCCCCCCCCGGCTACATGCCTGCCCAAGGTCACCCATTGGGTTTTCGGGTTGAGAAGGCTCAAACAACTACACCACACTTGCTCTCCTCCTCCCACTATGATCCCCCTCTTTCCCAAATGAGCTAACAACTGGAAATCCTAAAACACTTTTGTGATACTGAAAAACAGGCAACCATAAAATACTAATGCAATCTACTGGAATTAAGGCTACAATTTTGTGTATATACACTTCCTTTTTTCTTCTGTGAAAGGGAACCCTATGAAAATCCTTGGGTTACCAGAAGTTCATGGGGACTTCAAGGCACGCATTTTCTTTATTTTAAAAGGACTTTAAAGAAGGAATAAAGAAAGAAAGAAAAACCGTCTAATTTACCTTGGCATAGGTTGTATTGTCTGCAAACTGAGACAGCACAACTTCAGGATTTTTTAAGTCAATACTTGCCATTCCCACTTCACCTCTAGCAAGGCCTCGTCCTTCTATTACAGCTACAATAACTGATGCAACACTATGGGTAGAGACTGCTGAAGACGATGTAACTGTAAAACAGTCAGATATATTTACTGTTTGATGCAAATTCTACAAGAATTAATATTGACTGTTCATGAACATAATGACACATTCTGATATCTAGGCAATGCATTGTCCCAGTATATCTAACATTGATTTTTTTTTAATCACTGATCGAGTTGTTGAAGGCTTTCATGGTCGGAATCACTGGGTTTCTATGGGTTTTCTGGGCTGTACAGCCATGTTCCAGAAGCATTCTCTCCTGACGTTTCACCCACATCTATGGCAAGCATCTTCAGAGGTTGCCTGCCATAGATATGGGCGAAACGTCAGGAGAGAATGCTTCTGGAACATGGCCATTCAGCCCGGAAAACTCACAGAAACCTACCAATCAAGTTATTTTCATATGGAAAGGTGTACAACATTTATAAATATGTAAATATTTTAATTAAGTAAAACCAACTGTTCTGAACAAAAATGAATGCAAGTAAAACATTTAAGCAAGCATATATGTTGCTTAATCCATCATCATCATCATCATCACGACTACTTTTTAGGAGCAACATCCATGCCAAGCTCTTCCAGTATAAAATAATGTTTTGCAGTGTCTTAAAGACATACCACTATACAATATTGTCCTTATTTTTAAAAATCATTGTTAAAAATGCTGATAAAAGTTTAATATTAGCAGCTGAGCAAGATAAACTTTCTAAGAGAACCTATTCAATAATGTCAGCCTTTTTGTTTATCTTGCAATAAGAAATGTTTCTATGTGTTTTAAAAGAAAACTATAGCTTTTTGCTTTAATGTACTTATGTTCACTACACCATAAGGGAAGTTCCAAATAGATACAGTGACATATTGGCAGAGATTAACACTTCCTTGCAATAACAATGCATGAACTAATTGCTTCTGTCATAAAATTTCTAAAAACATTTCTTAAAGCTGTTTTCCTTAGTTGCAGATAATAAAATGGACTTCTAACCGGGATCATCATGGCCCTACTTGCAGGATTGCTACCTTATTGTGGTGAGTGTATGTGTGTGCTCCAGTGAAACTAAGAGTGAAGTTGTCAAGAGTCATTTACTCCAAGCATGATCACCCATGCTGGCAAGATTATAGGGAAGGAACCAGACAAAGAGCCATTCAAGGAAGCTCTCAATGGCAGAACAGGAGGATGACAACGTGGTGCATGTTACAATGGTTGTGAAGGTGAGGTGAAGGTTGCAACCCTATCATCACTAACACACTCTTTAACTAGAAAAATAAATTCATGACATCATAGAAGCTACCTCAGTCAAAGCATTGGCAACTCTTTGACTGTGTAATTAATTATACATGCTAGCGATGTACTTCTGACAAGAACCATGAGAAGCGCTGATGACTGCTGGACAGACCACTGATTAATTTTATCTACAATGGCCATCAAGATCACTTCAAAACATAGACTCCAAGAAAGCAAGTTAAGGCATAACATTTACATCCAAGCCCTTCAAGAGCCCTCTAAACAAGCTCTTCTCCAAGCAACACTTAAGGATCATCTGTCCATGAAAATGTTGATGAACAGTGGAATAAACTGAAGATTTCTATCATTACAGCCTGAGAACCAACCATTGGATAGCGAACTAAGAAACATCTAATAAAAGGGGGTTTAAACTGCCAATGTGATAGTACTAAAAACCCTGAGCTATCCACAACAAAGCATTATTGATATCATGAATAAAATTGTCTTCTTTCTCATCATAATCCCCTAAAATACTGAATCCCCCACTTATACTGAATATTCAATAATGCTGATTTTTCAAAGCTATCACCAAGTGACAAGATAATTATTTTCAGTATAAAACATCATAAGGTTAAATAACTGATGTTAAGATATTACACCTATCTGGTTCTTACATCCATTGTATCAATCAGAATATTCAGTCTTAAAGCAAAAGAATAACATTTACACAGCTACATAGTATGTGGATGTTAATGGAGAATCTCTAAATTGTCAAAAGACCAGTCTATTGTTGTTCTTTTGCTTTAACAACACGCTGTCAAAATCATTGTGACATTAGAGAATTCATCAATCTTTTAAATCAAATATTAATATAGAAAGTAATATCTTCATCAATCATTTTTATTTTTCATTCAAGTTCACTATTCTAGCAGTCAACATGTTCATCAATGTCAACTTTCCCTTTTATTCATCCTTCTGAAGCTTGCATTAGAACAGAGTAAAATGCTTAAAACTTTATCATCGCAATATTACTGTGTTTTCACATGTAGAGTACTTGGATTGAGGGTCCCATTGCCCAAGTAGCCCTTGTGCACCATCTCACATGCACATTGTGAAACCAGGAACTCTTTTATGCCAGATGTAATAATGGCACAAGTAAACTAGACAAATGTATTAAAGACAAGGGATTAAATTTTCTAAAGGCACCAGATCCCATCTAATCTTGGAAGACAAACAGGCTTAACTCTGGCTAGTACTTGGCTGGGAACCTGCCAAGGAATGCCAGGTACTATAAGCTGTATTTCAGAACAAGGAAGTGGTAAAACCATTTCTGATTATTCCTTGACTAAGAAAATCCTATGAAATGTGGAGCTGTACTAACCAAGAGTATTCATTCTGGGATAACAGGAGGACCAATCCACAACAATTGGATTTATCTCCCCATGTGCGAATTGGACTGATATGAACTCGCATTCTTTTTCCATCTGGCTCCAGTAGCCCCTTTCCTTCTCCTACAGTGCAATAATCTATCTGTTCCTTACTAACTTAATTATAAAAAAAATAACAACACAACAAAGCTGTCTAGAAAATAATTACTTCTTCTTGGCTCCCTAATAACATCTAGAAGAACTTCCTCTTAATCTCTTTTTTTCCTCCTAAGAGAGGGATGGGAGGAAAGTGTTCCTGCCATCCCAGAATGAATATTATTGGTACAACCTCTAATTCCCGGAATTACCCAATCCTCCTCCCCAGTGGACCATTAATTGACTACATAAGAGCCTCATTGTGTGTGTGTATGTGTGATGAGGGGGGGGGGGGGGTGTCGGGACAGACAGGGGACTGGGGAATTACCGATGGAGGGAAGACAGAGAGAAGCCACCAGAAAGGAGAACCCAGAATGAACAATGGCCCTTCCTCCTGCCAAAGTGAGGAAAGCCCATAGGCCCCTTGTGCTACTTCAAGCTTTGCTTTCTGGCTCACCAAAGCCCTGCCCCTGCAGTGAGGAAATTGGTTTGGGCTTCTGAGGTCTCCTCCTCTCCTCACATTCCCAAGCAAGAAAAGGAAGAGGAGGAAGTGGAAAGGGAGATGGGGGGAAAGAAGAGAGGGGGAGGGAGGAGGAGGAGAAGAGGAAGAGGAGGAGGAAGAAGAAGAGAAGTTCACCATGTTCCCATAAACTTTTAATTCATAAGTAACAATGTGCATACATGAAAAGGAACAATAGGTCAGACATACCATTCTTTCTCACTAAGTTTTATTGCAATGCTTATTGCAGATGGTGTTGCTGCAACCCAACACTGAATTGCTATGCTTCTAGAGCCCTGTTTCACAATCCTCCCAAGGCTGAATCTACTTAAAAAACATTCAGCTAGACAGAGGACAAGAAGTAAAAGTGGAGTGGGCAGCCATTGTAAAAACAAAATCACTGACAGATACAAATAAGTTACAAATTATTTTGTTTAATATTATCCATTCCATGAAATCTGGTAGACTTGCGGTGGTATCAACGTTGTGGTCCACTTCATCTCCCATAATTCCTTGCCATTGAACAAGCTGTCTTGGATTTGGGAGTTGGAGGCCCAAACATCTGGAGGGCTACAAGTTCCTCTGTGCTAGAGTGATGCCAGACTAATAAAAATGTGCAAAATTTGCTGCAACTACATCTCCTGTAAATTAATGGCAAACAGTTGGCCATCTTACTTTGAAGGAAAGGCCTTTGCTCTTTTGCCCAATAGACACTGTGTTTGCCTCTGTGGGAGAAAGAATGCTGGACTTATTTTGGGGGACTAATGGGAAGAGGAGGGGAACAGAAACAGTTTGGTAAGGAAGTGTTCAAATACTATAGCAGAGATAGATGAGATTTACTGGTACTTTATTTCAGAATAAATTAATCCATGTATAAAGAAAGTTATTAATGGGAAGATTTGGAAGTAACATAAGCATTACTTCAAGTAAATATGTTTAATTATAAGGTAATATGTAATTTGAACAAATTATACCAGAAACAACACAAACATTTCGTATCAAACTGTTTACAAATTATATACTTAAAAGGGTTACAAATCCTGTCTTAGACACACTGGCTTGAATAGCAAGGACTGGGATTTTCTACCAACCCACTGCAGCTCAAACATTAGTATTAACAATTGGAAAAGTAGTATGGGATGTAACACAGAAGATTGCATATGGAGTATAAACACTATGGCTTTTTCTTTCCTTGTGTAGGGAGCAATGCCTTTTGGCTCATGTTAGACATCTTTTGGTCCTAGCCTTTTTAAACACAATACAGTGGCGAAGGCATTCAAATCAGAACACTTCTTTTGCTCATACTGCCAATATTTCATTTACTATTTTATTTCCTTCACACTTCTTAGCCCAACAAAACATATTTTAAATTATAATATTCTGAAGTAGCTACTTAGTATGATGACTATAGTCAGTTTTTCTAGCTGTTCAGATTTCGAACCAAAAATTCTAATATAATTTCACACTGCCATCTACTGTCCATTTGAACAACTTATAATGTTAAAGGCAAGAGAGTGTCAGTAAAACATCAAATAGATCTTTAATAACTCTGGTCTCATACTTATAAGCTGTCTCCAAGTTTATATGTGTCTGTCTCAAGGAAAGTTTACATAGCCTAAAAAAACCCAAACATGCTACATACCTTATTTACTCAGCCAAATTACATAGCCAAAACTGAGGTGTATATTAGATTCAATTGAGCATTAGAATCACGCACATAAACTCACCTATGTGAAAAGGCCCGGAGGAACCCGGAACCCCACAGGCCAGACAGAGAGGTGGGGGACACAAAGAGGCTGTTCGTGGTGGTAGTTTCAGGGCTCCGTTGAGCTCAGAGGAGGAGGAGGGTCCAACTGGTGACCTAGTCATAGCCGCAGATCCTGCCTTCTGGGCCACCCTCAGGGTCTCTCCCCTGCCCACTCCCCCAGGCTCAGTCCCATGCAGTTGAGGGCAAATCCATTTTAAGTAACGTGCACATTCAACATTGAGTTAAACCTTACATTTAATGGTGCATCATACTCAAGTAAATACACTTTATTTTTCTCATTTTTTAAAAAGCTTTCATAATAGAAATCTGTAAGTTCAATAGCCTTTTCCCCCAGTCATTCCATTGCACTGTTCTCTCTTACCTAAACAGGGACTCTACCTATCAAAACCAGGGGTGGGAACTTCTGAACAACCAAATATCATTGTCCATTAGCTAAGCTAACTGGTAGAATGAAGGATGAATTCCAATAACTTCAGATAATCTACTACTTCTCCATCCTTGCACTAAGAAGTTAGCATTCCATGGACAATTGGTAAACTCAAATTTCATTGGACTATTCTCCCTTAAGGTCTTTTCTCAAAAGATTATGTGAGTGGTTGTTAGTTTTGTTTTGTTTTTTTACTTCTGCAAATTCTAGTATTACTCAAGGTACTGTGTGTGGGTGTGGTAAACTTCTTATAAAACAAGCACATACTCTGGAAACAAAAGCAGAAGCATGCAGCCCTTCAACTGTTGTTGCACTGAAGCTCCCATCAGCCTTGATCACCATAGGCAATGAGGAAGACTGCTAGGAGCTATAGTGCAACAACTTCTGGACAGCCACATCATTCCCACTCCTGGTTTAAAGACACAAGACTGATATCTAGTTTTGATAGCTGAATGTTCAGCTATAACATATATTCATTTACATCTAGTTTTGATAGCTGAATGTTCAGCTATAACATATATTCATTTATTCAAAACTGATCAAATTTAGGAATTACAGTGACAATACAACAAAATACAAAAGTAAACACTGATATGCTCTTCTGAGAGTTCCCTCTAATTTAGCATCTCAGCATGAAAACTGCTGTATGACTACCCATCAGGTACCCCAATTTGAGATGCATGGGAATAGTGTGTTTGCCAATGTTGTCCAAACATTCAATCCAACGGAAAGAAATTATTTTTGTTGCCCAAAATGTGAGTTTATTGTATAATACATTGACTGAAGAAATACATGGTGCACCTCTAAACCTCTAGTAGACTTGAAGATAAATTTACTCTTTTTCATACTTCGTAACAGATGGAAAGGTAACCCAGTCTTTTTGCATAACCATAATTTTTGTGTGTGTACATACACAAATGATAAAAACAACTATGAGTTTGCATCCAAATGTAGTTATACTCAAAACGTAGATCCATTAAAATAGATTTAAATAAGCTATATTTTAAATCAGACGTATTTTAAATTCCATTGATTTCAATGGGTCTATCCTAACCACAATTTAGAGATCTGAAATGCAAGGTCCACATATTTTTCTACAAAACACTAATATTTACATTTTTAAAATAACAGCTGTTAAGTCAACTGTACCTGAATATCCCATAAAAGGAGTCCAGTTTCTATATCCTGCTCTAGCCGATGATAGCGGTGTTTTCCGGGCCTGAGGAATATTTTGTGCTCTGGTTGAAGAAGGGCTTGTCAAATTCACTGTGCTAATGTTTTCTGCATAGGAACTCTTGTCTCCAAAGTATGAATCTAATAAATGTAACAAAACAAACAAATTTGTCATAAAGTGACAGGTATATACAGTGCTAGCATGTTTTGTTTCCAGAAGCACAGAACTAAGGTAACTAGAAATAACAATACTGATTATATTTAATCCAGTGGATTAAATCCAGATTGAATGAATGTTTTAGAGATGAAATTTAGCAGGTAAAAGTGAAAGGGTGCACACTTATGAAGTCCTGTTTAGTTTCAGCGGTGTAAGCTTTCTACACCTGTTCTTTTATACTCTTCATTGTATTATTGCAACCATTCTTTATTTTACCCCTCTTGTACCAGAGGAGGGGGTTTGCACATTTCCTTTGATTCTAGTTAAGAAATTAAGTGAATGAAGAGGGAAGGTAGGTCTATGTCTCTGCAGGCAAAGTGCCCTCTTTGGACCTTTCTACACAGCAGTATAAAATTCACATTGAACTGGATTATATATCAGTATGAATTCAGGTAATCCTGTTCAAAACAGATATTGTGGATTATCCGCCTTGATATTCTGAGTTATATGGCTGTGTGAAAGGGCCCTTTGCTTGCTGAGAGAAAAATCTGTAGTATCCTATGGCTATCCCAAGGAAGTCAATGCTATACTTATTCCCAAGATTTCAATAGGATTAAAGTATGGCAAGTGGATCTAACTTAGTAAAAATTTCCAAATATTTTATTCTTTGTTCATATATTGCTACAACTTCCAGGATCCCATAGCATTGAGCCATGGCAGCTAAAGTAGTGTAAAACTGCATTAATTCTACAATGTAGATGTAATTTGTAGATGTAACAAATGGTTATTTGTTAAATACAAATTTGCTTTGTCATGTCTAATTTGTTGTAATGTTTTCATTATTATTTGATGTGGATGTTCGATTTATGGTTGCTTTGGTTATTTTGGTTTTGAATTGCACTTTGCAGCTTTGAATATTTGCCATTGTTTGTTGTGAATCACCCTGAGTTCCCACAAGGAGAGGAAAGAATAGAAATAAAGTTTTATTATTACCCTAATGATTCTGGCCCAGCTTACCTGTCCTAATGTATGTCCCCCATGAACTACCCCACCAGATCATTTGCTCTCGGTTCCAACCTCTTCGCACATGTGGTTGGTGGAAACGAAAGACAGGGCCTTCTCAGTAGCGGCCCCTCGGCTGTGGAACTCCCTTCCCAGCAACACTAGATCAGCTTCCTCCCTTCCTCCAGAAAATTAAAACCTGGCTATGGAACCAAGCATTAGGAGAGTAGTTACAGTACAATATGCAGTTATGAGGTGAATGAAATATGATTGGATCGGCTTTGGACTATGATTCCGTGACCATGTGCTATGTTTTTAACAGTTTATTTTATTTCTGTTACTGTTTTGATTTTACCCCACTATGGATTTTGTAATTTTTGTTCGTTTTTATGCAGCACTGAATTATTGCTAATTGGAAGCCACTCTGAGTCCCCACAAGGGTTGTGATAAAAGTGGCAAAAAAACCCCACAGTAAATAATAATAATAATTAGATACACCCTGAGAGAACAGGATCTGAAATTGTGAATTTGGGCAAGTCACACTCTCTCAACCTCAGGGGAACACAGTGTCAAACCTTTTCTGGAGAAATCCTGCCAGGAAAACCCCATGATAGGTATGCTTTAGGGTCTCCATAACTCAGAAGTAACTTTGGGTGCATCTGCAATGCAGAAGTAATAGTCTACCACAGGCACGGGCAAATTTGGGCCCTCCAGGTGTTTTGGACTACAACTCCCACCATTCCAAACAGCCTCAGGCCCCTTCCTGGCTTAAGCGGCTGAAGGGGAAAAGGAAAGGGCCTGAGACTGTCAGGAATGGTGGGAGTTCAAGTCCAAAACACCTGGAAGGCGCAAGTTTGCCCGTGCCTGTTCCAGCACCACTTGAACTGCCCTGGCTCCATGGGAGGTGTAGTTTGATGAAGCCCAAGCCCTCTGGCAGAGAAGGGACAAGGCCTTGTAGCACAACTCCCAGGACCCTCTAGCATTGAGCCATGCCAGTCCTGTTGGTGTCGAACTGCATTCCTTCTGCAATCTAATGCGCCCTTAAAGGCACAAGACGCTATTAAAGAGTTGAGGCGGCCTTCCTTCCTTTCTAAGCAGGACCCACCTTCCAACCCTCTTGGGAGGAAGAAGGAATCCAGGCCGCTGCTGGTCTCTTTGCTTTTCTGTGGAAGGAGGGCCCCATCGTTGGAGGAAGACGTAGGGCCGGCACTAGCCGGTGTCTCTTGGAGGCCGAACTGGTAGCGGGGGCGCCGCTCCGCCGAAGGAGAGGACGAGCAACGCCCTGAGTAGGAGGTGGAGCCCCCCGAACCGCCCTCCATCTTCCAGGCCGCGTCCGACTCCCCTCACAACATCACTGCGAGGCGCTGGAAGAGGGCAACGGGATGTACCATTCCAAAATACAGGGGTCGCATATGTAATTTCATTTTTAAAGTCGAAACAAGCCCTTGAATGACACATAAGCCGACTCGCTGTTGGTTTTCTCTCTTCATAGAGAGGACACTCCAATTCATTCCCCTAAGACATGCGTTTGGGGAAGCAACCCAAAATAAAGCACCCCTATATGATCAAGTGGTACAGTCCACGCCCTGCTTGGGTAGCCTGCCTACCCGCCGCGCGCGAGGTTCAAAAGGAGGGGCTCGTCTTGTGCGCTGAGGCAGTTGCAGCTGAGGGGAAATTCAAGAAGCAGGGCTCTGGCTGAGGGATGCCTCCCCCATTAACATTTCAAAGGCCGATGTTGCTATAAGCCATTGCACTGGAGCATGCAACATAGAACATGGCAACCCTGAAAAGCATGCCAGGGCTTTGTATCCAGTCCTCATTCATTCTGGTGTACTGGCTGTGACGTCAAATCTATCATTCTAGCTCTGGCATCAATTCCAGCATTTGAAGGGAAAGAGAGGAAAGCCGCCATTTAGGTACACTCTGCCAGTTTCCTATCATGGAATCAGAGTTGGAAGAGACCTCGTGGGTCATCCAGTCCAACCCCCTGACAAGAAGCAGGAAAATCGCATTCAAAGCACCCCGACAGATGACCACCCAAAGGAGCCTCCACCACAGAGTTCCACTGGTGAACAGCTCTAAGGAAGTTCTTAATGTTCAGGTGGAATCTCCCTTGCTGTAGTTTGAAGCCATTCTTCTGCATCCTAGTCTCCAGGGCAGCAGAAAACAAGTTTGCTCCTTCCTCTCTATGACTTCCCCTCACATCTGTATATACGGTCATCATGTCTCAGCCTTCTCTTCCTCTTTAAGCCGCTCCTCATAGGGCTTGTTCTCATGGCAAACTCTAGTTTTCCATTAGAATTTATTCTATGTCATAACCGTAGCCAGATTTCTTTAATTATTGCAGGTTTATATTTCACATTTCAACCATCATTTTATGGGTGACGTAAATGGACACGTCCCAGGGGGAATTAACTCAAGGCTGAAAAGATTAAATTAGGAACTTCAACATACTTTTATATTAGATGCACTAGTAAATTAGAATAGCAAGAAGCTTCCTTAGCTGCTTTCTATTCCAATTTATTTTTTATTGTTGCTGATAAAGAGCCCCGATGGCTAGCATGTGGATTACCTCCCTCTTCAGACAAAATCGGAAATTTACTATAATAAAAAAAACTTGATCTGAACTTCAATGATCAAATTTCAACAGCAACATCCAGACAATTAATTACCTTGGACTGTATTATGTGTATCTGAACTGAATAGCATTGTGCAAGTATGTATATTTGTCTCCATATGCAACTACAATCGCACCCAACAGTCTAAGAATCTTTTCTGCTTGCTTGTTTCTAAGCATTAAAAGTTTGCAAAAGCAAACTTAAGACATAGACTGAAAATCTGAATGAAGTCACAAGTGTAGTGTTTTGTTTAGAAAGTACCTACAATCCCAGATCCAGCATGCAATAACCTTAAATGTAACTAGAAACAATTTAATTCAAATATGTCATTTCTCAAGATTCCTAGCTAAAGAACAATTATGCAACTTCTTACACCTCCAATAGACTATAGACAATGTAAGCAGTTAGAATTTCCTTTAATTTGTTTCAAGCAGAATCCCATTTCATATTTAAGATCTCAGCCAAGTTATAAATGCACAACTGTGACAAATGTGAAATGGAGGCACTTCTAGTGTTCCAGCAAAAGCAGATAATTCATCCTATAGAAAACAACTTTGTTCTAAAGCTTTATTTTGGACTATGTACAGTGTTAAGTGCTACTAAAATTGGGATTCATCACAGTAACAATAAATACCTTAAAGGAACAAACAGGAATTAAGCAAGGCCATTAGTTTAAATAAAGAGACATCAATAATACAATTATAACCTTCATTAAAGTATGCCAGTAGTACCATTAAATTTCTGCTTTCATGTAGTACAAGAAAATGTGATTGAAATTGGATAAAAACTATAGCAGATCTTACACAGGAACTCAAGTGCATAAAGTGTCACTGGCACAAGCAAGTAATTTTCTCTCAATACAAACAGTGTTGAGGACAATTCATTGCTCAGTAAATGCTATGACAAAGAAGAGAAATGATTGTGTCATAAATAGAAAGTCACAATTCAAGTATTCATCTACTGTGCCTAATACAATGTTCTGATGGAACATGACTGGAACCTAGCCAAGAGGAAGACATATTTTTAAAGACAATTTAAACGTGTATGTACATCTGTTATTGAAAATCTCAAGCACATGTAACAATGTTTATTTACTTTGGATACAGTCCACATATAAAATCATAGCGCTTACAGTAAAGTGGTGATTAATCATGTAAACACATTTAGAAATGTCTTCTGATGGAAAAATTGAAAGCAGCCATTACAGGAACGTTGTACATTACAGGAACGTTGTACACCTAGCTCACAAGTTCTGGTTGTACATTTACTCTTCGAAGGATCTCCTCGGGCATACAAAACACAGGATTTACTGGCTTAATTTGTTCTTCTCCGAGTAATGATAGTCCAGCAATTCCAAACAAGGTGTGAAATGGATCCACCTAAAACACATAAAAGCATACATTAAAAACGTTGGCAGTGGATTCACAGGTAATTATATTTTAAAATGATTAATGGATATTATAGATTTCTGGGAATTCTAATTTAGCAGTGGCCCCCAACAGAGATTTTACTTGATACTTTTTCAGAATCCAACCGAACAGACATAGAAGCCACAGAAAAAAACAAAACAGATTAGTCAAGAGACAACACATAAACCAGTTACAGAAACATCTAAAAGGTTTTATTTCACAGAGCTGACAAATATTTAAAGATATGCAAGTAGGCTAGATGGCAATAGAACATATCTAACTTTGGCAAAATGCTATAGCCAGAATTGAGAGAAAGCCATGAATGGTTTTTACGATGGAGTCATCAGTTTTCCCTCCAGTGGCAAGCCCATGAATATTAATTCTTTAACATTTAAATGTAGTGAAACGTCTTCAAAATACTGACAGAAGGAAAAAGGCAAAATGACTCAGTCCTTTGGATTTTGAACTGTTTCAGTTTCTGAATGTATTTTACTAGCTATATCCGTTTGTTTCTACATAGATTCCTGAACCAATTATACATGCATTTGGGTACCACCTGGTCCTAGAACTGGTCAGCTTTGGTGACAAAATCAAGAGGTTCACTTCAGGTCATAATTTAGAGGGAAAACTACCTGTATGGGAAGATAACTATCCTTGAGGTAGATAGCTTACCATATCGCCTGGCCTGTCAGCAAATCCTCCAGTCTCCTCATCCTGACAAGCCAAAATAAAGCTGCATAACTTCTCTCTGTCAATCCAATGCAACCTGCCAATTATCTTCAATGATGCCAGCACCCACCAGGAATAGCATACATCCGGCAACTGACAAAATTATGGAAATATGTCAGGGCATTGCAAGAGCAAAGGAAAACGTCACATCAGAAACTAGTACTAATTGCAAATATATGTTAGCATTATGTTTATTTTATTAATTTCTTCCCCATATTCTTAACTACATTTACATTAACAAACTCTGTGAAACATCATACGTGAAACATATCAATGGACTTAAGTTTATAACATCTAGTTATATGGGCTGTCACAATGGACTAAATGGACTTCTTCTTCGCCGGCGGCTGTGCTGTCTTCGACAGAGACTTGCCCGGGGTGGGCGGGACGGAGGATGAGGTGGAAGCACGCCGAGATTCCTCATGAGCTCGGCGAAAGGCAATGCGGACCGCCATGGAAGATGGCGGAGTCGCCGATGTCGACCTCGTGGATCTGATCGATCTCACCGACGCCACCGAGCTGGTTGAAGAGTGCCGGATGCGCACAGTCTCGGTCGTGACCGTGCATGGTTCCTTCTGCTTCGCAGGCCTTGCGGCCTTAGAAGCTGTCGACACCGAAGCCTTAGAAGCTGTCGACATAGCTGACCTTGGCCTTTTCTGTGCAGCCTTTCTCGCCCTTGTCTGGCGAGGCTTGACCTGAGTCGAGGGATCGACAGATTTTGAGGTCGATGCCTCCTTCAACGTCGATGTCGATGGCTTGGACACCGCAGTTGACGTCGACGCCGATGTTGAAGGTACCGGAGCCAATGTCTGCTGGTACAGAAGGTATCGAAGCCGATGAACCCGATTTTTACGGGACTGTGCCGTCAACGATTGACAATGACGACACGAAGATGTGATGTGTGCCTCTCCGAGACACAAAAGACAAAGAGCGTGCTTGTCCGAATCAGGGATCTTCCTCGGACAATTTGCGCATCTTTTAAAGCGAGTCGTTGACATAATACTATCCAATCACTAGTAGAAGAATCGAAGCGAGCCGTGCGGCGGAAAAACAGGAATTGTGTCGGTATGCGCGGGGCACCCTTTTATCCCTGCCGGGGCTGGGCGGGGTTACCGCCAAAACTTGAAAAGTTTAAACTGTAGAAGTTTCCGTTGGAGCCCGCGCAGGCGCAGTCTCTCCACAAGTGTGAATTCGCAGAGCACCACTCGAAGAAAGATGGTCACAGGTATGTAACCTACCATTACATTAACAAACTCTGTGAAACATCATACGTGAAACATATCAATGGACTTAAGACATTTAAACCAATTTTAAATTAAGATCCTGTCATATCCCTGAAGTGAAAAAAAACTTTTAAATTTAATCAATGGATGTAACTATGTACTCTGAAGAACTGCTGTAAAATGCTTTTTTAGTGTTTCCCTTCCTATCAACTTGCACTGAGCAATTACTTTCCATACTGCTCTCTGTACTCGTACATCAACACAAGCTGGATCTACTACTTAGAAGGTTTTCAACATTATGACAGGATATCCCGCTCTGAATCTCATAATTCACATGAATTCTTTTTTGTTTTGTAGCTATTAAATTTTGCCTAAATACTGAGATGTGAGCAATGTCAAGAGAAAAATGTTTTTGTAGATTATGACTACAGTTGAACAAGTTGAATGAAATTTAGGTAACTCATGAGCACAGTTATATGCAACAATGTTGCAAAAGATCAGAAAAAAACCTAACAGTTCCTCCCCATTTTTGGAAAGCCTCTAGGGAAGTTACAGGTAGCTTGAGAATGGAAACACATAATAACCCCTCTGTCTATAAATTTTGCTAGGAGGAAACTTTGTGTTCGTTAAAATGATGTCTGGAAATCATCTGAATTACTACACTGTTTACCAAATCTGCTTCTGGCATAATTTCCTTGTCCACCCACTTCCCAGCTCCATACTTTAAAAATACAAAAAGAAGCTCCATACCTTCTCTGGCCTTCCATTTAGCCCTCCAGATGGTAACTGACGTTCACAAAGCCACCAGCCTAGTAGGTCAGCATTAATTTGATGCAGCTGGCCAGTTATGGCCAGAAATCCTGTGCAACAATAGATCTAAAATTACAGATATAAAGTTGTCTATTTATCAATATAACTGTTCAGGTAAAACAAAGGAAGATTACAGAAAAGGATAACAAGGACGTAATGAAAGCTTTAAGTAACAAATATGCATTTTCATTAATATCAGAAAAACCTAATTTTGCACGGGAGTCTTGGTGTGGTGCTGTACCAGATCCAATTTTGACTATGATGAGTTTTCCACGTCCCTAGGCAACTTTTTCACTAGTCAATAAACACATTCTGTTTCATCCATTTCCCAAGCTAAAGCATTCTACTAAAATACTGGGCCTCCCAAAATATTTCCATTTAATCATAGTTGGTCTTTTATTTGTATTAACGATAACAGCAAGAAAAAAAAATGTAGAACTGAACTTAGCAAGTAGTTTTATTTGTACACCCTGGTTTTAGATTCCAGTTCCTAGCTTCCCCGTCCAAACTGATATTAATATTTAGCAACATGGTAAACAAAACATCTGGTTTCCCTTCAAAGTGCTACACTCTGTCTTATTTCTAAGTATATTTGGAAGAAAGGTTGCTTGCTTATTATACACGGTTCTAATGGAACTACACATTTCCAGTCTGACACTCATACCATCAAATGCACTCTTTGGGAAACATCCCAAAGTGAGTTTTCATGTGGCATGGAAGAATTTGGTGGGAAAAGAGAGTTAAGTTGGACAGGTGCTCAAATCCCTGGACAATGCTGGATTCTGCCCAATTTTATGGAGAACTGGGATTTTAAGGACATGACTGAAATTTGTGGAGATTAAAAATATTTGTTTTTTAAGAAGTCAAAACTTAATTTGAAAAGCTTAGCATGTTAGTACCCACAAACACTTCTAAGAATATGTTGAAAACTTTATTTGAAATGATGCACTACATACCTGTCCTGCATGAGATTCAGATCCTGGTCTACAACCAAACCCTCCATCAAAGTTCATACAAGACAATACAAATGATACTGCTTTGTCCACATCAATGGCATCCAGTTTACCCTGAAAAGCGGAAAAACTTTACAATTACCTTTCTCCGTCATAATTCAATGAAGAATCAATCCCAAACATAGTAGTAAATGTTCAGCTTAACTTTCAAGTATCTTTTATTTTAAAAAGTTGATGAAATTGAGTCTATACATTTTCCTCTTTGGTGCATGACAGATAGCTTCTGCTCATTTCACGACTCCTTTCTAAATATGGAATTAATTTGAAATACAGCATGGGAAAGTTTTTCTCCACCATACATTGGAAGATAAGCAGAAAATGCAACTAATAGGCATGTTTATGATGCAGTTTTCTGTATTTAATCAGTGTTTTCCCTAGCTAATTTGAACTCTTTATCCACAACAATTTAAGTAGCTTTTTCAAAATCAGATTGCTAGGGAACAAAGGACTTACCAGAAGGGCTAGCGTTGCAACTGCACAAAAAGAAAACCTTGTATCTACTTCTCCTGCGAAAAGAAATAAGAAATAAACGTTATGGTATGGTTTTTCCTTACTCTCAACACTATTTATATACTCAAGAAGTGAAGAATTGACATATTCTGATAGAATTAATGACATTAAAATTTCTCAAAATTGCACCTATACCCTTATGGAAACTATAACAGCAGCCATACAGAATATTGCTCTCAAATCTCAGAGTAATTCTAGAGCTAAAATTGTGATATAACATCAACCTTAGTCAGATAAATATTAACAACTCATCATAGATCTGAGAAGTTTGCAATTCATACAAATATGTACATAAGAATATAATTAGGACCCCTCTTGTAACATGTACATGTTTATTAAACAAGGAAAGGCACTAAGCAAGCTCACAGAATATATCCTTTTTAATTCTTGATCTCAGAAAATATAAACTGAATGATAAACATTTTTAAAGTTACCCCATTTATCTCCAGCAAATGATCCATCCTCCTTTTGCAGCTTCTTCACATATTCTACAATTTTATTTACATCAACAACCTGGAGACTGTCATAAAGAGTTAGAATCTGCAAAATAAAATCAGGTAAATTAATTTTTCTAGAACCAACATATCTCACAGAAGTTGCCTAGATAATTCCCAAAAGTTTCAAATATCAACTACATATACTGTATTGGATAGTCCTAACTGAAGGAGAATTTATTTATTTATTTAGAACATTTGTATCCTGTCCTATTTTCAAGCTACGAAGAGGGACTAAGGGCGGCTTCCAACGATATAAAAACACCAATAAAATACACAATTACATGGTAATAAATACACATTTAAAAATAGTTTGCCAAGATTAAATCATGCTGCAAATCAATCCAAAAAAATGTGGTCCATGCAATCTCATCTAAGCCAATAAAAATCGAGAACTGTTGAAATTAGAAGAAATTCAATCATAGCTTAGTACTCTTTTAACACACTGCTCTTTTTGCAGTGAATTAATTAAGGATGTAACATTGGTCATAGTGTAAGAATACTAAGTATTCAACATGAATTTGATATTTTAATGTTACCAACAGTATCAGATTCAATGTGATAAAAATAATTCATAAAGAAAACAGCATCACTCATGCATCTCATCTAGAAAACAGTAGGTTTAATTTTAGACTCATTCAGGCCCTAGATACTGCAAAGTGTAAAAAACAAGATATCTACAATAGCAGCCCCGGGTCTCAGAGTAATTCTAGAGCTAAGGATTACAACTACATCAATTGTAGTTTCAGATAAAAATTGCAGAATTCATCATTGACCCAAGGAAGTACAGAAGTTGTGTTCCAAAAATGTATATAAAAGCTCATACTGGACAATATGAATGCAGCATGACATTTTAACCACATATGTGAGAGAAACATTCTTGAGAACTCAAAAGCCTGCATATTATTGTAGAACTGGAATCAAGCCCAAGAAAGGCACTACTGTGTAACAAATTGTCAATAAAGTTCCACTGAGTAAGAAAAAACTTGCATTTGAAAGAAAAATATCTGATACTTGATTAACTCAATCAAATCAATTCATTACAGTAAATTACATGTGTGTTTACCTGGACAGCACTAAGGGTGTATAAAAGGTGAGGATCATGACCTATGCTGGCACTTATTCCCCCACATTCATGTTGACATGATTTGATAAATTCCAAAATTTCTTCTTTGCTCATACGATGTAGTTGTCCCATAAGATCCATCACTGTCAATCCCCAATAAACGCCACTCATTCTTAAATATTCTGACATACAGTATTCCTGAAAAAGTGTAACATTTTAGTTCCTATAATGATAGGAGAAAGCATGCAATTATTTCAAAGATCCCCAAAACAGCAAATATAGTCAATTTATTTTTATTAGCAAAGGTATTTTAAACAACTTTGATTTCACATACTTTTTCTTTACTTTTATATTTATATTTAGCTGTAACATAGCACCAGATGTATTTACTGCAAGAGAATTACTGTACTTCCTTGCCTTTTTAAAATACAGAAGTCAGGGAAGATAAGTACACAAATCCTACAAAATTACATCTTCCAAAGAACTAAACCTTTTTTTAAATGTAAAGTGAATTTTCAAAAAACACGGGATGCAGACATTTATTTAGCAAAACATTGAGGAAGTCCTATTTTTTTAAGAATACAGTGATATCTTTAAATTTAAAATGCCTCTAAGGTTTCAATAGATATAATACATTACAAAGTATTGCTATTTTCAAACACAGAATTAGTCATTGAGTCATGCTGATGAAAGTTAACATTTACTTATTTAACATCAGCCCTTCATCTTTAAATCAAATTATTTTATGAAGGAGGAGGACCACATAAAGGTTGAATCCTCTTTACAGCTGTTTTTTAGGTCTCAGTGTAATTCTAGAGCTAAAGAGCTAAATCTTCAGCTTTGGACTCAGATAATACATGCCAGTGTTACATCATTGACCTGCAAAACATCTGTAATTCATAGACTGATAAGTTTTTCTTTTACTCATCTTTTTAAGTCATTTTATAAGCTATTTTAAGAGAAATAAAGGCAACTGAATGCACATTAAACATGATACTCACATAATCATCCTTCTTTGTTCCATAAGCAGCTATGTAGTCTGCGTGCTTTTCTAAGAACAATGTAGCCGGTGCATCATTTTTTATTATGACATCTTTTTGTGGTGTTCCCTTAAAATAAAATTATTCAATTATTTTCAGAATGGTTTTCATATGAATTCTATGTCACAATCTAAAACTAATTTGGAAGGCTGCAACAATACTTGTGCAAACACATGCCTACTTAAAGCTTCTAGTAGATTCTAAATAGTTTCCCTCTACCTCTCCACCTAGTGGTCTGGAGCTTGAACTGATTCCTTGCACCAGTTCTGGGACTGGGCAGAGGCCACATGTTGCTCACTCTCAATTTACTGAAGAAGTTTGAGAAGACAATAGAACTGTAGTTCTCAATCTGTAGATCCCCAGATGTTTTGGCCTTCAACTCCCGGTAATCCTAACAGCTGGTATTCATTGAAAAGCTATAGGAAAATGTTTTTTATGATAGAACTAAGTAGGAAATGGCATTTACAAAAATTGTGTTACAAAGTACAGGGTTAGTCAAAATGCATAGGCCAAACATACATACAATTGTATGTATGTTTGGCCTATGCATTTTGACTAACCCTGTATAATCAAGAGTTTTAGCCTAGTTTATGGAGGCTGTAGAACAATCATTTTTATACTATTTCTCTCTTCAACTTAGGCTAGAATCTGCCCAGGGTCCTTATCCAATGAGAAATTAACACTTGTTCATTATATAGTTTCCTAAGTGGAGTCAATAAATAGGTCAGGCCCTGAAAATCTTTTTATGTAACTTACTCATTTCTATTTAATTCTGGGTTTCTGGATATATATGCAAATATATACCACCACCACCACCCCCCAAATTCAAACGCTTTCTGGTTCCAAGTATTTTGGATAATGACTACTCAACCTATACTACAACTTATGATATGGTGCAACATATTATGTAATACTAATAGTATAATATACTGGTAGTATACATATAGTGGTATAACAACTTAGCACAATATGTAATATAATTGTATATTATATATGATATGTTATTAACAATATTACAGTATTGTGGTATAGTACAATATAATAGTTTATAACAATATTGTAATATAATATATTACAATATAATACTACTATGCTATTAATATAATGTAATATAATATATTGTATATACATATATTTATAATATAACGTAATGCAAAATAATACGAATATTATATTATAATTATATATTTATATTACATGTAATATTACTAATAATATCATAATACAATGATATAGTACAATATAGTATTGTACTATATATATTGTATGAATATATATCTTGTAAGCCGTTCTGAGTCCCCTTCGGGGTGAGAAGGGCAGCATATAAATGTCGGAATAAGTAAATAATATACTACATATATATATATATTAATATTACAGTGCGATATAAGGCTTGTAATACAACATAACATATAATATTGTAATGTATAATAGTACTAATATATTATTATATTAACTATAATACTACTGATAAAATATACGAAGATATTATACCGTTTTGTTGTATATTTTAACTTGATTGCGAGCCGCTTTGAGAAATAAAGCGAGATAGAAATAAATATATAATATAATAAATATAAATAAATAATAATAAAATAAAAATAAACCTGTAGTTTGAGCAGGAGAATGGCGACTGGTGGCCATACATGGAGCCTGAGGAGGGAGCCATGTCCGACGCCCACGAGGCTCAGAGCGAGACAATGCAATTAAAAAAAAAATAACCCTTCCCCACGTTGAACCGGAAGAGGCGGGGCAAAAGTGGGCAGCTGAGAAGCGGTCCACCAAGTTCGATCCGACTTGACCTCGTGGTTCTCTCTCAGGCGCGAGCCTGCGCGCTCACGTGACCCACACCGTAACTCTTCTCTGACTGGCAGCAGAACTGACCTATCACTGCCTAGCCTCTGGCTCCTCCCCCCCCCCCCCAGGTTTTCACCAACCCGTTCTATTGGTTTCCGCCTCCCTTCCTATTTTCTCCCCCCCGCCCTTCGAGACTCTCAGAAAACCCACTCTATCCGTTACGGGTAGAAAAAAAAGGAAGGGGCAATAAAGAGCAAAAAAGGCGAAAGATAGAATTAACACGGCGCGAGCGGGGGGAGGGGAGTTACAAAAATCACCTCCACCCTGAAGCGAAAATAGACGCAAGTTGCGGCTTACCATGTTGGCACATCCGTCGCAGCCTGCCGACTGCGCCTGCGCGCGCTCGTCGCTTGAAAGGGCGGGGCGCAAAGGACGCACGCATCCGCCTCCAGTGCTTGAGGACCCCGTCATAGCTGCCCAAGTATTGCCTGTGTTCCTTCACTAAAATTCATTATCGCCTTTCGAGCGCATCTTGGGCCTCTCAAGGGTGTTTCCTCTATAGCTCAAATATACGCGAGTTGTGACCCTGTTTTGTACACTAAATCGACATTCGGTTATGGTTTTACTGGTTGATCGTGTTATTGACACCGATACACGGTAGATTTTTGAAATGAACTCAGTCCCCTGTATCAAGCACTACACAGTATTCGCTCAATCAAGGATCACTGCTTGTCCCCTGCTTCGCCCAGTGCTCATTGGGAGCCTCTGCAGGATTAAGTGTCATGCTTCAATACAATGGAATTATGGGAGTTGTAGTTCAGTGAGGCACCAACACTCTTCACTTAAGTGCTAAAAACCTTGCAAAACTACAACTCACAATACGCCATAGCAGACAAAGCGGTTTCAGACCACATTCATTCTATACTGTGACTCCACGCCTACTTATCCTCTGCCCCACTGGCACATTAAATGCCATAAACCTGGGAGTCTCTGCAAACTTACCGGGTTATCTTCTGTGAAGTCCTAAGAAGTGTTAGCTATGGCAACATTGGT
This sequence comes from Anolis sagrei, assembly GCF_037176765.1. Classification (NCBI taxonomy): domain Eukaryota; kingdom Metazoa; phylum Chordata; class Lepidosauria; order Squamata; family Anolidae; genus Anolis; species Anolis sagrei. The sequence continues at coordinate 160,849,312 of NC_090024.1, forward strand.
TGCATATACACAGTAGATTTAATGCAGTTGGAGACCACTTTGACAGCCTTGGCCCAATGCTATGGAATCCTGGGAGCCATAATTTGATGAAGTACCGACACAATTTGTCAGAGAAGGCAGAAGACCGTATAAAACTACAGCTCCCAGGATCCCACAGCATTAAGCCATGGCTCTGACACACCCATATAACCCAGAACATCAAGGCAGAAAATCCCACCATATCTGCTTTGAACTGGGTTATCAGAGGGTCCTTCCACACAGCCCTATATCCCAGAATAATGCGTGATAATGTGTGATTTTTTGCCTTGATATTCTGGGATATAGGGCTGTGTGGAAGAGCCCTGAGTCCACACTGCCATATATTCCAGTTCAACAGGTCATGTGGGATTTTATTCAGCTGTATAGAAGGGACCTGACGTTCTTTCAGGAGGCCGAGAAGCACCTCTCTCTCTGCTGGACTCCTTCTCCTGCCATTCACAGAGGGCACAGGCAGGAAGGACTCAAGGCCCTTTCACACAGCCATATAACCCAGAATATCAAGGCAGAAAATCCCACAATATCTGCTTTGAACTGGGTTATCTGAGTCCACACTGCCATATATTCCAGTTCAAAAGCAGGTAATGTGGGATTTTAATCAACTGTTTGGAAGGGGCCTGAGACATCCTCTGCTGACCTCAGCCTGTTGCCCAGAGACAGGGAAAAGCATGCCTCCAACCTGAGTCTGACTGTTAAAAGATGAAAGATGGACGCTTTACTGCTGGGAAACAAACTGGACTCTGTTCTTCCAGATTCGGGGAAGGAAAAGAGCACAGGGGTTGTAATTTGGTGAGACACCAGCACTCTTTGGCAGAGAAGGTTAAAGTTCAAGTAAAACGACAACTCTCATGATACCACAGCATTGAGCTACAGCAGTTAAAATGGTGTAACAGCATTAATTACACTGCACAAATGCAATCTCAGAGGGTGCAAGCATCTTACATTTAAACTTCAATAACTAAGATAGAGTTTTGACTTATCAATCTCCAATATATGAGACTTGAACTCTTCCTAATCCTTGATTCACAAAATAACTCGAAATTAAGACATAAATATTTTTTTCACTTTCCATGAAAGCCAACATGGTCAGTGACACTGTGTCATGAAGTAAAGCTGAAGTCTTAAACTGAAGGCTAAAATGAAAAAACAAAACAAAAAAAACAAGAATTTATCTAAACTATGGCAAGATAGAACTCAGGAGAGTCATTTTTTCAAAAGCATTTTACAGCAAAATCTGGCAAATTATATCATTTGGGCACCAGACACAATGCACAATCACTGATCCATTTATTTCTTTGTTTAATTTATTCCTCTGGTACATTCCAACCGGGGTTGCAATATGAAATATTCCATTTCAAAATGTTTCAATAGTATACTTGCATAGATATAGGACTAACAAACACAGATTTTCTTTTTACCCTTTCCTGACATTTTTTTTCACCCAGAAGTGGGAATTGCAACGCTTTCCACATATAGTTATGTTGCAGCTTCCAGCAGTCTTGCATCTACTCAGCAAACCAATTGTGATGGTATCGCAATTCAACATCCAAAGTGACAAGCAACTCCATAAACTAGAAAGTATTCAATTGTGTCAAATGTGTAACTGAACTGAAGTAAAACTGAAGTGTTGACACCAATACATTCAGCCACATCCTTTGAGAAATTTTAAAAATAAAAACATTTCATTGCCAAAAAATATTCACAGTCTAGGTTACAAAGGAATTAGCTTTAAATGTAATACTATAGCTAATAAAAATAATGCTAGTACTTTAAATGTTACTAATAGAAATATTGCATTGTATGGCAATTTTTTAATCATGTTTGAGTATTACCAAATACCATTTAGCTGCTTCACTTTAAGCAACTGCAAAGGCACTGTCATCATTAAATACACTCAAATAATGTTCAAAACAAGCCTCACAATTATTTTACATCTGCCACACACTAAATTGATTATAAAACTATTAACAATTTACAAAGAAACAGAATTATTTTAGATAAATAATTATAATGTCATCAAAATGGATGGCTTCTTCAGAGGCACTGCTTTAAAAGCACTAGGATGGATTTATAAAGGCACTGCTTTAAATTAAGTGGGTGATGGCCACAATTGAAACAGATTTAATATTCTCTCTCTGTGCTGCTGAGCTACAAAAAGACATAGTATTTTACATTACTATGTTAAATACTTAAAAGCCTTGTGCATAGAATGGCAAGTTCGCAGTAAACCTATGGACAACTTATCTGGTATCACTGCAAGCAATATACACCTCATATTTTAGCTTGCTGTAACATTTCGTAGTTATTAAAAGGCAAACAGGTTCACAGAATTGGTATAAACTGTGATAAACTCACAATTTCAATTCACAATTCACAATTTCCCACTACACAGAAAGATACTTAATAGCTCTTCCCACAATTGTGGTATTTGTAACCCAAACTGCTGAGGCTAATATCAGATCTTACATATGGCACTGAAACAGTTAAATTTTCAGATTCCAGGCATTTGAAAGATATTGCAGAGTAGACTTCAGAAGTCAAGCATAACAATCTGGGTCAGTTTAAAGCCAAGTGAAAGCTTAACATTCTAGCAAAGCATACAGTACTGACATGTAATGCCTGAGAAAATTTCCAGGCTAATTTTTTTAATTGTTAAGTATGCAGCTTTTTATGTATTAAAAATAAGAAACAGATATGTCATTGAAAAAATGTTCTACTATAGAGGCAATTTTTCTTTTAACATTATAGAGTGGAAACAAGTGTTTGCGGAAGTGGGTTAATGCATGCTAGGAATTCAAGCATTAACTATATGGTTTCCGTGTTCTCTCAACCTTTAAATCTGCCAAGATGTTCACGGCCTACAATTAGCCTTTGAATCTGTGCTGTTCCTTCATATATCTGAAAGAGAAAATATTTAATAAGTAATATGTGCACTTGGACCACTCTGCAACTATACAGAATTTCAGTGAAAACAAGATAAACCTTGGAAGTGATAACAACCCAAATGATTCAAAATTCAAGTTGCAAAATATGTTATGGGGGTAACATAATGTGCACTAATCACTTCAAGGCTGAACATAATGGAAGGGGTCCAGAAAGCTTCTTTGCACAAATTCTAAATACTTTGATGTTTTCAGTGAAATGTTTACACTGAAACCAGATAATAGTACATCACAAACGACTTTAAAAGTCCTCTTGCTTTGAAGAAAAAATTATATATGGGAACTGTTGTTTAACAGATACAAACCCTTTGGAATGTATAAAACCATATTCTGATATTTTGTTTTGCCATCATTTGAATTATAACAACCAATATCCCTGTGGCAAACACTATTCTCTATCAGTATATTTTTTTTGTTATTGGTACTTTTGTAGTACTTTGGGGGGTGCATTTACAAATGCATATACAATTTGTAATAAATAACACTGATATGCTTAGTTTTCATATAAACTGACTGCATATCATCAAAGCTATCTGACAAAACATTAACAGCACAGTATATAATCATCTACAAGTATACTCAAGTCTAAGACAGCAATCCTATGAAGTCTTCGTCAGACTTATGTACTACTGAATTTAGTAGAATTTATTTTTCAGCTAATGTGCATACAAGCACTCAGCATAGGTACAAAGAAGTTACAGAGGGATAACTGCTACTAAAATAAAGAGAGCATTACCCTACAAAAAGACTCTTCAATCAGTTAGATTTATTAGTTCAAGAACAAATGTTTTGACTGTCTAAACAGCATGTCTTTGACTACTATTTCTTCTTTTATTATTAGTTCTTAATACACACATTGGTAATAGCAAGAGCCACCTTTAAGGATGCAATCTCTTCTACGATAATTCCTCATAAAACAACTGGTGGCACAATTCTTGCATTATGCACAATCTTTACAAAAAAGTCAAACTTTTCTTTTGAACTACTATGTCTCATGCAAAATGTTGTATATTAAGAGACTACTACTATGAATCCTTTAAGACAGCAGCATTATACAGGATACTTACCTGATATATTTTGGCATCTCTCATTAGTTTTTCTACTGGGTATTCACTGTTGAATCCATTTCCTCCAAAGATCTGGACAGCATCTGAAGCTACTTGATTTGCAATATCCCCAGCATATGCTTTTGCTATAGATGCATAGTAGGTATTTCTGCGACCAACATCGATCTCCCATGCAGCCCTTTGGTAAGCCAGGCGAGCAAGTTCAACTTTCATTGCCATTTCAGCCAACATGAAAGATACTGCTTGGTGCTATGATTGAGAAACATCAATCAGTGTTGAGAAATTGATGTCAATGATGTTATATAACCAAAAGAATATTGTCATGTAAACTACATAACTTACTTATTGAAAAAATAATAAACTGTGATACAAGAAGGAGGGTGCCAGTAGCTTCCTGGGATGAGCCAGTATCTCACTATATTCTAATTTTCAACAACTTTCATTTCATAATCATAACATATGTTATCACAAACTGATCTGGGTTTAATTTTTAGTGCTCATAACACAAAAAACTGAGAAGCAAGTCACTTCATGAATTTGAGGCAGATAAGTAAACTGCAAAATGTCTTAAAATTTAACAATATGGTTCAAACAAACTGAGATAGAAAAGATGTTGGACTATATATACCATGATCTCCAACCTCTGATCTTACTTGCTGGGACTGATGGATGTTATAAGAGCACATATATTCATGTCTGTTTAGTTCTGAGAAGATAATACAACATACTATTCTACAGTGGGAAAATTCACAGCACATTTGCCGTATTATCTATGAATTCTTTAAACCAGAAAACCAGAACCTGCTTGTATCACAGATCTTTTTAAAACAGTGTCACGTGTTCAAAATATAAGGAAATTCCTAATAAAGATTAATGAATGCTGTTTCATTGTTATCTGTACTATAACTACCAGTGTTTCACGCGATTTTGATAGAATTGTGAAAACAGATCAGCCTGAACAGATATTAACTGGAAATTAATACAAAGTGACTGAAAATGCACCTACCTCTGCGAGTATCCTGCCAAAGGTTTTTCTTTCTAGAGCATACCTTGTAGCTTCATCTAAGGCTCGCTGTGCTAGTCCTACCGCACCAGCTGCTACCTGTAGTTTTAAGGATGAATATCATGAAATTTGACTTCTATCATTCATGGAATCTATAATTTCTCAATTTTCTTCTAGCCAGTACTTACTGGAGGCCTTGTTTTATCAAATGCTCCCATGGCTATTTTAAAGCCGGCTCCTTCACCAATGAGAATATTCTCTTTGGGCACTCTTACATCCTCGAAAACAATCCCTCTTGTATCTGAGCAACGCTGACCCATATTAAGTTCCTGAAGAGGAAATTTGTGAAAGATGTAATTATCCATTAACACAGAAATACTTGACGAAAACTAACCAAGATTATATACAGAGTGCCACAAAATGCATACTTACTTTGATGTGAAAAATATTACCCTATAATTATAACTACTATATTTATACAAAAGCAAAATGGGTATGAGAGGTGTCCTTGAATTTTGGGATTCAATGCATGTGTTTGAAGTGCCCATTGTCGGCATCCAAACACTCAAAACCGCCACACTGCTACACAAACTATGTTCTGTAATGTGTCCAGTGTGATAACTGCATACGACCTTGCAGTTTTCTCATACAGCAATCAGTGTAGTTGGTTTCCTCTGTTAAACATCTTCCTTTAGCATCCCCCCATAGGTAGAAGTTGAGAGGTGTTAGATCAAGGGACAACACTTCTTCGACCTATCCAAAAACGAACATCTCAATGGTAGTGAGGGGAGTGCCAGCTTGTTCTAGGTAAAAGCTTTCATCCCCAGTTCTCGGATGGTAGGTAAAATGGATGTCTCAAGCATATCAAGACTTGTAGGTAAAAACTTTAGTCTCCAGCTCTCAAATGACAGGTAAAGTTGATGTCTGAAGCATATGAAGACACAGCACACTGGTAAAAGTACAGATTTTCAGAGGACTAGTACACACAATGGTGGAGGTTTACAGTATCAGTTTGAATTGTTCCTTATCAGACCAGACAAGCTTCTCTGTAAATGCCTCATCATCACACACCATGCTTTCAAACCACCCAAAGTACTGAAGTCTTCAGTCTGTATCGTCCTCAATCATAACATGCAGCATCCTTGGAATGTACACCTTCCACTTTGTACTTTTCAAATTTTGTTGTAAACTTGATTGACTAATTCTGGTTTTGTGTGAACACTAGGCTTGGTCCTGAATCAGTTTGAATGAAAAAGATTTGTATTCAGTGGGCTGTTTTATATAATCTCCAAAATAGACCGGGAAGGAGGGAGCTGAACAGCCTGGCAAAATGGATTCAGGGAACAGGATTTTATCCGGTTCTTAGTGAGGAAGCAGTAAAATTTCCAATATACCTGAGGCAGGGATCTGCCCCATCCGTCTTTTCTCCTCCTCCGGCAGCGGTGCCCCATTTCTTTTGAAAAAGTTCCCTAGTCTCCTCCTCCAGAGAGGGCCCTGCTGAGAACTTGCTTTCCCAGCAGCACTTGTACAGGGCAGGCAGTCTCTGAGTTGCTCCCGAAGCATGATGTGAGTTTAAGTTTTTCTCTCTGGTTCTCAGCCAATAAAAGTCTTGGTTTTATCTAAATCTAAAACTGAGGTAGGTTTCAAGCAGATAGGCCTTAAAATGACTGAGAATTGAACCTCTAGAATTTCCTGTTGTAGCCAATGGGCCGAATCTTTGCTGAATGAAAACAGCAATACCACCCCCCCTTTCGAGTAACTTCCTGGTAAACAGAATGAGGAGTCAGTTGACACTGGACCCCGAAACAGGATGCCATTTGGCCAGATTGTACACCCCTAGTGAGCACTATTTACAGACTTCAGTGGTGAGCGTGTAAATTGAAATACTACAGCAGAGGTACCTGTTCATGGTCCCTTGTATCTTTCTTTGTGCTCATCGGCAACAGTACCATCGATTTCAAATTTATCCTGAATTCATGCAATTCTTAAGACATTTTGGTAGCTGTGTTCTAATCTCATTCCGCCATTGTCTTTGTACCTGTCTAATGTTTTCAAACTTAAGGTAACCATATTACATTCTCACCCTGAAATAGAAATTTCATTTACATTTATTCCAAAAACATTGATGAGTAAGGAGTGTATACATTTTGGGGGCACTCTGTATTTTTAGTCAAGAAGACTGAGACAAGATATAGTAAATGCCACTGGTATGAGTGACTCACACAAAAGCATTAAGAGTAAAATATGTGTAAAGGTTTTTATTGGTTTTATGATATGTTAATATCCGCTTGTTGTTACTTACTTACTTGTTCACATTTCTATTGACTGACAGTTTTTGTTAACCTACACTGTCAGTCAATAGAAATGTGATGTTGTTAACCTACCACAAATACTCATATATAAATTGACTTCATGTATAAGAGTGAAGTCATGTCACTGCACCTGAGTTCAACTCTCTCAGATAATAAGACAAGTAGTCTTAAGATAAAAAATTGGCTAATAAACTTGGCAACCATCCCTGTAATACACTTGGCTACATCCTTGAAATATTTGTTTGTCAGACTGGTGCCTCCAGTTCACATATAATGGACACAAACTTCTATTTATTCACCTGGTTGTGGTTAGCAAAGTGTTTCTTCAATGCAAAAAGAGCACCCAGCTATGCTTTTTTCTTAGAAAAACTGTCAGTCAATAGAAATGTGAACAAAAATATAATTTAATGCAGGGTGCCAATCATTTTCATCGAGGGCCATATCAGTCTTATGGTTCCCTTTAAAGAGCCAGTGAATCCATGGCTATAAAGGACCAATATAATTTTCTGTCCAATAGTGGACAATGCTATTCAGTTTTTATCCAATTTGGTTGCCCGGATGTTTTTGAACAGCTCCCATCACTGAAGATAATGAGAACTGCAATCCAACAGCACTTGTCACACTGAGGTTCGGGAAAAGGTAAAGGGCATTTTAAAGTCAGACATGATACCCACAAGCCTTGATTCTAAAGTCAAAGCCTACTCTTCTGACAAAACAGAACAAACTGCAGCCTTCCAGGTGTTACTGTATCACAACTCCCATCAGCTTTAGTCAAGACATCTAATGATGAGGAATACAGGAGTGGCATAGACACTGAGAACTGGAAAGCCCTGGCCCTTGAGCGCTCCAGCTGGAGGTCAGCTGTGACTAGCAGTGCTGCAGAATTTGAAGAGGCATGGATGGAGGGTGAAAGAGAGAAATGTGCCAAAAGGAAGGCGTGTCAAGCCAACCCCTACCGAGACTGCCTTCCACCTGGAAATCAATGCCCTCACTGCGGGAGAACATGCAGATCAAGAATAGGGCTCCACAGTCACCTACGGACCCACCAGAATACTAATCCTGGATGACTATCCTACTCGGCCAACGAGGGATCGCCTAAGTAAGTACAGGAGTGGCATCTGAAGGGCCACAGAATATGACATAGAGGAGTCAGTTCATGGGCCTTGAGTTTGAGGCATGTGATCTAATAGTAAGCATTCTTATAGCTAGAATGCTGTGGTTTAGTTTAAGGTCCCTGCCCTCCAGAAAGCAAAATTCATGGATATGCATGGCCTGTCATTTGCAATGCCATTTTAAGATAATGTTCCTTATATAAAATGGCTTTTTGGGGAGAAAATATTTTCAAACTGTGGATGATTGAATTTGTGGGTGCGGAATCCACAGATATAAAGGGCAGACTATGGTAGTAAATGCTATTCCTTTTAGTGAATTTATTTCCCGGCATGTGTATGAAGGATTAAACACCAAAAATATTTAAAGATGCCACACTCAGGATTATTTTGCGAGAGGACAAATAGAACTGTTTAAATTCAATCCAGGCTGGATATTATATTACCGGCATATGTTCGTCTGGTTGTGAAAAGTACTAGAATCTGGTAAAGCCTACCCATTAAGAAAAGGAGGCACCACCTTTTTAATGCTGCGACAGTTACCCAGCCTTTCTGAACTGCTTTACTGGAGGCATAGAGGGCAAAGAGATATTCTGAAGATGGCCTCCTCATCCCACTCCTCCAGCACTCTGTTGGGTGGATCAGTTCCCTGAAGCTTCAGGTCAGCTCTTTTGGGCCAGTTTTTGAACATCAAAGATGGCATTTTTTCACTTCTTACTGAAAAGAATCCATTCCTGATACCTCAGTGAAGGCTAAAGTATTACTACAATACCTTTCTTCCTATTTGTATTCCAGGGCTATCTGCTTCCACGATAAAGCCAGTAAAAGCTTGATTTGCAGGAGCTTTGGGATCAGGAACAGTGCGAGCCAACAAAAAATACCTAGTAAAAAGACAGAGATGTCACAACTTTCACTGTAATGGATGTGAACAGTAACTTACAGCACAAACTACTTTAGCTTCACAAATATTAGGGCAATAGAGACTCACAGCATAATCCAAAGGACACATACACAGAAATGTGTCCCAGAATTCAGTGAGTTTTAACATAGCTGATAACAGACTCTAATTCTTCAATGCTATATATTTACAATTAGAAGAAACAAGCATTGTTACAATTTGGGAAAAAATCATGATCATTTACAATGACATTGTGGTAGTTTGAAGTGAAGGGTTGCCTTCCTTGGAACAAGAAACATGTAGGATGCATTTCTGTATGCCTACCAAAACTTCTAACTGCTCCACATTACATAAAACACAACGCATATGCATGTATAACACTCAATAATTGGATTACTCCAGGAACAGCAGTTGTCTTTTAAAACAAGGAGTAGCCCTCCTGCCTTCCTCATTTCACCAAAATGTGAGAATTTTTACAAAACTGTAAATAATCTATCTAGCTGGTGAAGCCTTGAAAATTGGCCTCTATATCCATGGAGCTTGTCCATCTCCAATTCACACAATTGTCTTCACTCTTCAGTCCCATTCCCTCTTTCCCAACTCTCATATTTTATTGTGCCCAGGAATATGGAGACCTAGTTGCATATTACTGGTTGCTCCATTACTGAATATTCCGATCCCTGGTCCAAACATGGTTCATGAATGGCAGCGATCTTGGGAAGTGATTTTCACATGTGTAATTGACACATCAGTATGTCAACAAAAAAAAAAACACTATATGGAAAGTATTACTATACCAGTTGGCCTTGCCACCATTGGTGATCCACATTTTTTGTCCATTAATTATATATTCGTCTCCTTTCTTTTCTGCTTTTGTTTTTAGACCTGCGACATCTGAACCAGCTCCAGGCTCTGTTACACAGTAGGCCTGAAAAAAAGCAATTACACATGTCAAGAGACAACAAGAGTGTGATACATCCAAGACTACATATTATTACACAGCTAATTTCATTTATAGCTTGTAATGTCCTAATAACATTTCATGAGTCGAACTGACTTGGCAATATTTTCTTTCTTTTTCCCAGTCTGGGACCCAATGCAGCATTACTATAGGCGATGTCATCCATTACCTGAGTTATATTCTGTTTTGACTGCAGCAATGTGCTAGAAGGAATATTAACTTTTAAGAGTATCTGTGAGATTCAGTTGGCACATATAAAAGCAGATAAATGTATCTGGCCCTAAGACAGAAAGACTTGCACTAAGTTGCCATTAGTTTTCCAGGCAAATTCAGGATACTGGCTATTATGTGTCTCAACTGAACTTGCCCACATGTTAAAATCTTGCAAAAAAGCCCTCTAGAGAGTACTTGCAGAGGCCCATTTGAAAGGGATGTGAGGAACTGAATGCATTCTGGTTCATTTCCCTTCTCTCTGTTTTGTAGAGGAAGTAAAGACACATCTTGTGAACTGTTTTGATTATTGAGATTAGTGCTTTTAATTTTTCAAACAAAATTCTTTTCAAGGATGTTTTAACTGTCTTGAGCACGAACAAATATAAAAATAAAATAAATATAAGATCCAGCCACTTTAATGGTACAGTAAGATGCTTCATTACCATATTGATCTAATGCTCATCTTTTTTTGGTTAAACTGCCTCATCAAAATTGGGGTGCACATTAGATTTGCATAATATAGTAAGCTTAGTGATGAGCCAAAGCAAAAGGGGAAGTTGCTTCAGGAGCGCATGGCACTCCGATTTGAGGGACATCATCTCTAATTTAATGGCCATGGCTCAATGCTATGGAATCCTGAGATTTGCAGTTTGGTGAGCCACCAGTATTCTCTGTTTGCTATTTATAACAAGATCATATCTAGATGTAGAATAAAAAGGATCGCACTGTATGAAGTACACTCTCTTGGGTGACAGAAAGTGATCAGGAACAAAAGAGGCTTTGAATAACTAAATTATATTCCTGTCATTAAGACTCTTGGGCTCCTGTGGTTCACCACACATTTCAATAAAAGAAGCCAGTTCATAACCTCATTGTTGGTGTGAACCCAAATGCTCCTTCATTAAGATGAACCATGTATGTTTTCTACATGCATAATAATAATAATAATAATAATAATAATAATAATACTTTATTTATAAACCGTCTTATTCCCCCAAAGGGACTCATAAAAGGTACATACACATCTCTAGACCACAGCCGTATTACTAAACAAATACTCGCTGGGGCTTTTGGAATGCTGAACAGGCTACTTGTTTTATTAATGATTCATGTTATTTTAATTGCTACTGAGTACCGATAAGCGACTATGAGACCTTAGCATTTTTGTTTGATATAAAAGCTAAGCAGGGACAGCTCTGGCTAGGATTTGGTTGGAGACTGCCAATGAATACTAGATGATATAGACTATACTTGAGAAGACGACCTGGCAATCTATCTCTTGAGATTGCTCTTACGTAAAAATCCCTATAAAATACATATTGTTGCTATAAGTTGAGAGGTGACTTAAAACCCACACGCTTCTTTAATATGAACTCAACATGACTGCTGGCAATTTTGCTTGAACATTTCTCTTTTTTAAAATGACCTTTCCATTTGTTTCTGTTTACTGCCCTGCTATAAACTCAGAATGTACATGCGATTTCAGTGTATCAGTGTAGTGAAAAGCTGTACATTGCCTTTGGGAGTAAGTTATGAATGCCTAACACCTCATTGTTCAACATAGCTACCTGTTACTAAGATTAGGATCTGGCCCATTTAATACTCCCAAACACATCTCATGATCTCTGAACAGTTAGATATGTTTCATTACAATTGTGCACAGTAAAAAAATCCAAGTTCTATACACAATGAAAAACACTTACACACATTAAGGGTGCTTCTGTCATTCTTCCCAGGTATTTCTTCTGTTGTTGTTCATTCCCTGCAATGATGACTGGCATTTGCTGGAAGAAAAGATGCTGGCTTAGTACACGTAATCTGATTGCTTAGACTAAATATTACAAAGAAGAGACAATAAATACTCACTCCCAGGGAATTTGCTTCAATGGCAGTTTGAACTCCTGTACATCCAAATGCTAATTCTTCAGTAATGAGACAAGCATCAAAAGTGCCAAGACCAAGGCCACCTAAGACAAAATATCATTTGAGCATGTTACCCCTATAAAAACTGACACTATATTGCACTTTAGCTCTGCATTATACCACAGCAAAACCAATATATTTCCAGGTCAATTAATTACTTACACATGTTGGGTATCTCTTACCGGGAAACCTAAAATGCTCCAAAGTCCAAAATTGCCAAGGCCACCCACCACATACACATACACATACACACACACACACACACACACAAATACTCCATAATAATAATGATAATAATAATAATAATAATAATAATAATAATAATAATATCTGAAATCCAAAAAATACTTCTGGTCCCAAGCATTTCAGATAAGGGATACTCAACCCACACTTCCTTTAAAAGGGAGCCACAGAGAATTACATGAACTACAAGATGCCTATGCAGAGTAACTCTCATAGTGGAGCTTCCTCATATTATTTGCTTGTGTGATTGGACAAGCACAATCTTTATACCAGAAACATTTCTACAGCTTCATCTCTCTCCATTCAAGGCACAACAGTTAAAACAAATGGCCAACAGCATGCCCATCAATATAGTTCTATTCATACATGTGTCCAATATATCAGTCATTAAGTGGGCTGTCACAAAAGAAATGATACATATGATCATGCCGTAACTATTTAAGAATTTTGTGATTTTTAATGAAAGAACAGTACGTTTTGCATTAAGCATTTTGGCAATCATTTCTTTCAGAAAACAATATGAATATGAAAATACATATGTCTTCAACTCTTGTAAAAGTCTACTTTAGTTTACTTTGTTTTGTAGCTTATGCAGTAATTCACTTACCACAGCTTTCAGGGATGTGAGTATTCATCAAGCCAAGCTCCCATGCCCTTTTAATGAGAGGAACAGGATACTGGGGGAAAGAAAGCGACATAAAGGTATTGTATGCATAGTTTCTGTATTTAAAAGAGTTTGCTAGGTGAAATATTCAAATGATTCCCTACTATATATCAGATATACCTCTCCAGTTCTGTCATACTCAGCCGCAACAGGTAAGATTTCCTCTCTAGCAAATTTCCGTGCTGTAGCTTGAAATTCCTTCTGCTCTTCTGTAAGTTCTGAAAAACATGAGATTTTTGTTTATTGTTAATTTGCCTCTTCCAAAAGCATTTCTTCGTGAGTAGAAGAATAGAGGGCTTCTTGTCTTCTTCCACGCCAGTGTTTTTTTATTTTCATCTAAGGGTAATCCTGGACTAAATCAGAAAACCAAATATTCCAGAATTCTGTCTCCCATAACAGCCAATTAAAGTCCCTAACCAGCTCCAATTAGAGGCTGCATGTTAAAACTACAGCTTAAAGAATTCTTCCCCAAGCATAGCTAGGACAATAATCAGCATATGAATCATGTTTCTAAACAATTCATATGTTACCTAATTTACATCACACGAGTAGTAGTTATCAATAGTGTTATTTTCCACTGATTTAATCCCCCTTTAAGGATATTTTAAGAAAAAAAGCCTGCACTTCTGATGTAATTTCAAGATAAAGAATTATGGTGATTCCACATTAATCTTTCTTGTCTTTCATAAATTTAGGCTCCCTTCTACACTGCCATATAATCCAGATTATCAAAGAAGAAAATATACACTCTCTGATTTAAACTGGATTATATGAGTTTACACTGCCATATAATCCAGTTCAAAGCAGATATTGTTTATTATTTATTTACCTTCTTTATACCCCACCTTTCTCAACCCCAAAGGGGACTCAAGGTGGCTTACATATAGGCAATTATTCAATTCCTTAGGCAACATACAATTCCAATGAACATTAAAATGAAAATTAACACATGTTAAACATTTAAAAACATTACATTCAGTATTAAAACCACATCATCCATATTCATAGTCCAAGGCCGTTCCAATAGTAATTGCACATATTCCATATCTATTATTGCACTGCAACTATTCTCCGAAGGCTTGATCGAAAGCCATGTTTTTACTGGATTTTATATGGCATTGTAGAAGGAACCTCTGTCTTACAAATGATCTAGATGATATATTGTATTTTAAAACCCCTTGATCTCAACAAGACTTCTTTCGTTTTTCCCTAATATTAACAAAACAAAATTCTTCCCCTAATAATAACAAAATGAAGTTCTTTGGCTGAAAGTTGAAATAGCGGCATGGTAATCCTAGACACTTCCCTTTAGTAGAAAACAAACCTTTTTTTTCAGTGCTTTTTCAGTACTTACCAAAACTAAATCCAGTTGCATGTTTGCTTTTTGGTAATGCTGCAGGAGCTTGACTGGACTGTGCTCTCCAACCACATGTAGCAATGCTTCTTATCACCTGGAAATTTGTTTTGAAAGTAAATTGAAAAACACTTTCAATTTATTCTCTAAATTTATTAAAAATGTCAACACACCCACATACATAAAACTGTAACAAGATCAATTAATTTAAAGAAAGAACAAAATGCATTTTGATCAGGAGAAGCTGGAGAATTCTACATATTTCAATGTGAAATACAATTTTTCATGTCTCTTCTGTTACAAAACTATATACAGTACATCTGGAAATATGTCCCTGGGCTTTGAGTGGAAACGCAAAAGTATAGTTAATAACAAACCATACTGACCAAAACACCTCTGGCAGAAGCACACAACAGAGAAACATTGGAGAATGTAGGAAATACAGTGACAGAACACTACTTCAAACACTGCTATGTCCTCCAGCACAACTGCAGCCAACTTCCAGCAGAAGTATACCATAGAATTATCAGGAAGATCTAGAAAATGTCTAGAGAGGACATATTATTTCAATCACAAGTAAATGTTAAAAATCAGCCCTGGAGATACGTGAGTTGTACTGCCCTTCTAAACTAGGGGTCCTCACACTTTTTAAACAGAGGGCCAATTCAGTTCCTCTGAGTGTTGGAATTCTGGAATATATTTTGTTGTTGATGCTGTGTGTCTTCAAGTCATTTCAGATTTAGGGTGACCCTATCACAGAATTTTCTTGTCAAGATGTATTCAAAAGGGATTTGTCTTTGTTTTCATCTCCGGCTGAGAGTGTGACTTGCCTAAAGTCACCCAATGGGTTTAGAGCCATAGTCTGAGGTTCAAACCACTACACCACACTTTCTGAATTCTTTCCCTCTCTTTTTCCAACCTCCTTTTCTTTCACCCTCTCTTCTTCTCTTCCCTCTCTGTTTCCTACCTACTTACCCTTCTTCCTGTTCTCCTTCCCTCTCTTTTTCCTACCTCTTTTTCTTTCTTTTTTCTTCCCTCTAACCAACCCCCCCCCCCCCCAGAATCCTCTCTATCCCATTCTTAGAAGGATTCTTCCATTGCTGTTTTTAAGAAGTGCATCCCAGTATTGTGTGTGCATTCAAGCATTTTCCCCAGAGAAAATGTGTTTTGCACACACATCTCAAGGTGATGGTTCAGCAAACAATTATAATCCCTAGTGCTAACTGCTGACATTGAATGTGTCTCATGCCTTGAGCTGCTAGCAAAACTGGGAACACTGTTTTTTGTTTTTTGAAGGGTTTGGGCTGATTCATTACTTAAAATGCCATTTTTAAAGTCTTTTAAAAAGCAGACTGGCTCACTCCTTTCTCCAAATTTTATCACTGTCACGAAGGTACAACAGGATCAAGGCTCTGACCTTTCTATTATGGTGGTTTCCATGTACATTATCTCCCTATGGCAAACTCTTCTCTACATTAACTCCCATAGTAATTGATTTGTTTTATACATCCCTGCACACACAAATGGTTTTTGCCTTGTTTATTTTCTAGTTTCCTGGGTACTTCTTAGTCTGAGAATGCTTGCCTTTCTGTAGTGAGAAACTACATGACCTTCCTATAGGTTCTGAATCTAATTTTGCATAGCCAGATAAGAAGGCATAACCATATATACAAATTGTTGTTGTCATTTTTAATGAAAACTTGGAAACAAAAACACAAATGATAAAAGTGGAAAATTCCATCTCTGTCATTCCAGTTATGTCTTACACAGCTATAGTACATCTTGCTGTTGAAATATGAGTACAAGCATACAATTAACAAATTAGATGTGCTCCAAG
This sequence comes from Anolis sagrei, assembly GCF_037176765.1. Classification (NCBI taxonomy): domain Eukaryota; kingdom Metazoa; phylum Chordata; class Lepidosauria; order Squamata; family Anolidae; genus Anolis; species Anolis sagrei. Next base: position 160,865,874 of record NC_090024.1, read on the forward strand.
GATACATCTTTAATGGAAAATTTAGTACTGGAGAAAAGTCAGCAGGGAAAGAATAAGGAAGGATTCCTGCACTATAAAAATGATGAGCAATTTCAGCAAACTTTGCATTTAAAATTAACAACATGTTCAAGTGAGAAAAAAACAGGGAATGCATCTACACTGTAGAATTGCTGCAGTTGGACACCAACTTTACTGCCACGGCTCAAGTCTATGGAATCCTTGGATTTGTAGCTTGGTGAGGCACCAGTACTCTTTGGCAGGGAAGGCAAAGAGCTTGTAAAACTACATTTCCCATGATTCCATCACACTGAGCAAGGGGCAGTTAGAGTTGTGTCAAACTTACAGTATAGATCTGGCATAGGCAAACTCCAGCCCTCTAGGTGTTTTGGACCAACACCTAGAAATCCCGGCCATCTTATCAGTCGTTAGGAATTCTGGGAGTTGAAGTCCGAAACACTTGGATGGTTGAAGTCTGCCCATGCCTGCTGTAGATGCTCCCTAGGTCAGGTAAGCCTTGCAGAAGTGAAGAAAATTTTTTGGAAGTTTCTAAAGGTTCTTTTAAATTGTACTGAGGGATTACTTTTTTTTCTTTCACTTGCCACCAGTTCTTTTTATGATTTATGTTTGGATGGTCAAAGTTATTTTTAACTTGCTGTACGGAGCGAGTGAGCCAGCCTTTCCTCCTTTCTATTCTTATGTTCCTGCATGCTCAATAAGTGATGCTGGAGACAGTGGTTGTTTATCTTGCTGTTATATCATGTTCCAATAGGACTGGCTAAATTAGAATTCCACTTCTAATGGGCAAAGTCATTGCATTTATTACAGATATGCTGTTGCAACCTGATTCCAAAGGTATGTATTACTCCCACTCTCTTTTCAAAATCCTCCTAATGCCACCAGAAATCTTTCCAGAAAATAAGGAAGAAAGGGACACTGGTTACAAAAAAGATGATCTCTGTCAGAAGCACTTTTATTGAGGCATAGCTGCTGTGTAATCTTTTACAGTGATTGTCAGACTTTGGCCCTTCAGATAGTTGGAACGTCGTCTCCCTGAATTCCTGACTTTTGTTTGTGTTGGCTGGGATTTTGCCAACTGAAGCCAAAAACATCTTGGGGCCCAAAAAACTGAGAAACAGTGTTTTACAACACTGTAGTACAGGTTGAAAGTTCTTTATCCAAAATGTTTGGGACCAGAAGTGTTCTGTATTGTGGATGTCTTTCTGATTTATGAATACTTGTATATACATGAGATATCTTGGAGATGTGATCCATGCTGAAACGTGAAAATCTTTTATGATTCATGTGTACTTTATACACCTAGCCTGAAGGTAATGTTACATGTAACATTTTAATTATTTTTGTAATGAAGAAAACAACATTTGCGTAAACTGAACAATTTTGAGAGCATTTTGGATTTGAGAATTCCAGATACGCTACACACTAGCACATATCCTAATTCTTTGTAAAAGTCTGTACAGTACATATCTGTTTTGTCAATGAAATGTTAGGATAAAGAAATCAATTCCTTTTCATAAAACAAAATCCCATTAATACCAAAGATAAAATACTAATACTAATACTAATAGTAACTTTATTATTATATCCCACCACGATCTCCCCAAAGGGACTCAGGACAGCTTACATAGCAACCAAGCCCAACATAAACAAAATTTACAAGCATAAAACTCAATTTAAAAACATAATAATATATGAAAAATCTAAATTAAACAATGCACCTTCCCTTAAGGCTCCATTACATCATGGTTAGTTTCTGAAGTTATTGTTATGCTTACATTAACTGCACAGATGATTAAAGTGTTTGAGATGACATAACTTGTAATAAACCCTCCCCTTAAAGGTGTTTATTCCCAAATAGTCTGGAATTTTATTGTGATTTGCTGTTGGCTAATACCTGACAGGTGGAGTGGCTTCAGCATTTGACTATGACTGTATTTGCACTGTAGAATTAATAATGCAGCCTGACATCATTTTAACTGCCTTGTTTCAAGGTTATGAAATCACAGGAGTTGTAGTTTGGTGAGACACCAGCACTCTTTGGCAGAGAGAGCAAAAGGCCTTGCAAAATGACAACTTCTATGGTTCAATGGCATTGAGCCTTGTCCGGTAAAGTGGTGCCAAACTGCATTAACTCTACAATGTAGATCAGGCATGGGCAAACATTGGCCCTACAGGTGTTTTGGACTTCAACTCCCAAAATTGCTAACAGCGTGTTAGGAATTGTACAAGTTGAAGTCCAAAGCACCTGGAGAACCAAAGTTTGCCCATGCCTGGTGTAGAGGCTCCCTATGACTCTGGGGCCCTTTCCACACAGCTGAATGAAATCCCACATTATCTGCTCTGAACTGAAATATATGTTAGTATGGACTGAAATAACCCAGTTCAACACAGATATTGTGGGATTTTCCACCTTGATATTCTGGGAGCCCTTCCACACAGCTCTATATCCCAGAATATCAAGGCAGAAAATCCCACAATATCTGCTTTGAACTGTGTCATCTGAGTCCATACTCAGACAATGTGGGGTTTTCTGCCTTGATATTCTGAGTTATAGGGATGTGTGGAAGGGGAACAAGGGTTCAAATCCCTGCTAAGCCATGGAAACTCACTGGGTGAGACTTCACATTCTCTTGGCCTCAAAGGGAGGCCGGGACAAAGCTCTTCTAAACAACCCTTGTCAAGAAAACCTCATGATAGGTTTGCCATAAATCAGAAATAATTGCAGGGGGAAAGGATCATAGGAGATGGTTCCCACTTCTTTCTTGCAAACAGTGACCACGAGTGTGTCATTCAGAAACCCTTGACATTAAAAAAACCACGGCCTTTCAGACTATGCTGAAGAATGAATGCAATTTGACACCATTTTAATTGCCATGGCTGAATGCTATGGGATCCTGGGGGGTTGGAGTCTGACAAGGCCTTTAGTTTCCTCTGCCAAAGAGGGCAGGCGCCTCACCAAACTGTACTTATAGGATCTCATAGCACTGAGCCACGGGTAGTGTCAAACAGTGTTCATCTTACAATGTAGATTAGGTATGGGCAAGCTTCGGCCCTCCAGGTGTTTTGGACTTCAAAACCGGACTTTTGGACTTCAAAACCTACCGGCTGTTAGGAATTGTGGGAGTTGAAGTCCAAAACACCTGGAGGGCCGAAGTTTGCCCATACCTGGTGTAGGCCCCTGTAATGACTCCCTCGCTCTCCAGGACGGGCCCGGCTCTCTCCTCGCTTCTTCCTCAGCCAGGCCAGCTCCTCGCCCACGAAGCCTTGATTCCTTTCAATCTACGCGCCTCGATTTGGGCCTCCAGGCCTTAACAACGCTCTTCCTCACCCGAGAAGCCTTCCACGCAGCCATTCTGCCTCCTCTTCCCTTCCGCCCTTCGCTCGTCTCCTCTCAGCCGGCCAGAGGCTCACCTCCCACCTACTGGGCACAACGCCTGGGCCCCGCCTTCAGTGGGCAGGGACCAGGCATGGCGACCGGCTCTGAGAGAGGGAGGGAGGGAGAGAGGGAAAAGGCCGCCAAGGAGGGCGGTGCCCCGTTGCTACGGCAACGAGAGGGTTGAATTCGGCCTTTGCCCCTCGCTTGCGCCGCCGCTAGTGGGCCTGAGGCCTTTCAGACTTCAGCTCCCAGGATCCTTGATCATTAGGCACAGCAGCCGAGGCTTCTGGGAGTTGAAGTCCTAAAAAACACTCCGCGTTATAGCACAACAGCGCAGCACTTCCAAGCCTTTAGGACTCCAACTCCCACAAAGCCAGGCAGCGCGTTTATTGGTTGACTACCGCAGCTCCGTGGCGAGGGAATGCTGGGAGTCGTAGTTTTAGACGCTCTTGAGCCTTCTCTGGTGCCTTGCCAAACTAAACCCCCCCCCTAGCATTCAGCCATGGCAGATAAAATATGCCAGACTGCATTCATTCTACAGTGTAGGCCCTTCCACACCGCTGTGAAAAATCCACGTTATCTGCTTTGCACTGGATTATATGGCAGTGTGGACTCAAATAATCCAGTTTAAAGCAGATAATGGGGATTTCATGTCTTGGGCTGTGTGGAAGGGCCCTGTGTCTGTCTGCAGAGGAAAAAAAGCTCCATTTACACTACCATATAAAACTAGGAAGCCCTGGCCCTTGAGCGCTCCAGCTGGAGGTCAGCTGTAACCAGCAGTGCTGTTGAAGTGGATGATCTTTTTCCTAGGCTGCAAATCGGCGGGCGCAGGAACAACAAGACAGGCAGTCAGGTTCTTTCAAGAAAGCAGTTTACTTAGAAGTCAAGCAGCTGCCTGGGTCGCCTCCTACGCAACATGGCGCCTGGTGGAAACGACACAGGCCTCAAGCCATGTGGCCCTTTTATACAGTCAAAGGGGTTCGGTTTAGGACCGCCCATTGGTTCAAAGTTGTGGTGCAGTTTAATAAACATCCAATCATCCCCTGCCACCCAAACATCCAATCACCACCCGCCACCCTTGCCAAGCCCCTCCCTAACCCCATACTGCCCCCTATCCCATGAGTACTGGTAACTTCCCCAACTTCCATTTTGTAGTTCCACCTTATTCCCCCATTTTTTTATTTTTTTTTTTGTGTTCCCAAAACCCGTCCGACCTCGAAAGTCCAATTGTCTAGGGAAATTGGAAAAGCTCCCAGTAGACCATCCTATTAGACCAGTGGTCATTATCCTCCAAACAAAACATCAAATAACCGTCTTAACAATTCTACAAATGTGAAAATGACGTTATCATTTGAGTAAAACAATATAAACATTTTATGGATCCCTCCAAGTCTTACTGGGTTGAAACATAGCAACTTTTTCCACCGTTGGGGTCTGAATCATATACCTGGTACACATTTGCATGACTATGGGAGAACAACATAGTACAATGAAAAATACAAACAAGCCTAGCATAAAAATCATCAATATTTATGAGTAATTGTATGTACCATGGAGAAAGAAACGATCTCTACAGGCACTATAGTTCCCCATTTCATCAAAAATCCTTTGTATCCCCCTGGCAAAACTTGGTTGTTTTTCTTTTGTGCCAAACCAGAAACACAAACCTCTGGTGGCTTTTCGGAATCTAATCAGTGTACTCCTATCGTTTCCCGCCCTATTGGAAATATTAGTAAATAGCCCTGGGGGCTGATTATTGTTTATTCGGTATAAGTCGTCCAAGACTGGTTGGGGTTCATTAAACACATCAGGGAGAAAGGCAAAATCCCCTACCCTCCGGGGGTGCTCATAAATCAGTGTCACATTTTCCCCATGTACCTTGAACATTTCGCTGGCATGGAGAGTAAACCAATTCCCAAGGGTCGGTGCAAACATGCTAAACAACACTATAAACCCAAACACCGTTCTCCATCCCACCGGCCCTCTAGTCTCCCTCCTTCCCATGAGGACATTTTTCCACCAACTCCAGGAGAATGCTTTCGGTGGGCCACGCTGGGACATACTTGACCAACGGCGTTCTGTTGTTCCCGAAGGGGTCAGCTTCATGGCCTTGTTGTCCCCTTAGGGTGTTGCCGGACAATCCTGAGTCTTAATCCACTCGGATCGGTTCCTCCTACCCTCCACGTAGGTGGGGCTTGCTTTATGCGGGTATAATGAATCCAGGGTTTAATCTCCCTAACTTTTACTGCGGTTGGGGTTGACAATATCACCATATATGGCCCTCTCCACTTTGGCCCCAAAGGGTCAATCTTCCATTCCTTTACTAAAATCTCTTCACCTGGTGAAAAACAATGCAGAGGTGTGGTAGGATAAGGAGGATGGAGATCTGCAACATATTGAGCTAACTTTTCCAATTGCTTTCCCAAAGCTCGTAACTGTCCCTCCGTTTGCTCTTCTCCTACTACATGGGCCTCTGCCCCTTGCATTAAAATGTTTCTCAAATTGAGTGGAGGTCTCCCATACAGCCTTTCATAAGGAGACAGTCCTGTCCTCCGGTGCGGAGTACACCTGACTGTTAGCAATGCCATTGGCAGGGCGACTGGCCATTGTAGCCCAGTCTCTTGGCAAATTTTGGAAATTGCTGACTTTAAAGTCCTATTCATCCTTTCAACCTTAGCTGATGATTGAGGTCTATACGCGCAATGCAATTTCCACTTTGTTCCTAATAGGACGGCCAATCCCTGTATGGTTTTATGGACAAAAGCTGGGCCATTATCTGAGCCAATCTGCAGGGGTATTCCAAGTCGAGGAATAATGTCTCTTAGGAGGGCCCTGGACACCTCGACAGCCTTTTCAGTTCGGGTGGGGTAGGCCTCTACCCACCCGGTATAAGTATCTACAAACACCAGCAGGTATCGGAGCCCCCGATGAGAGGACATCTCCGTAAAGTCAACAACCAGTGCCTCGAAAGGGGTTCCCCCAGTATGCTGGATCCCAGGAGGTTGCAGGGGTCCTTCTCTTGGATTGTTTTTGGCACATGTCCAACATCTCATGGCGGCTGCCCTGGACAGACTGTGTAGCCCATTGATATAT